>NC_087451.1:53011051-54211051 GCF_036321535.1 Camelus dromedarius
GTGAGAACAATAGTAACCACTTCTACGGAGCATCTCTGGTGTTCCAGCCACACGCACTTTCCCCGGCTTTATTTCAGTGAGGTCTCCCATCGACTGCAGGCTGAGGTTCTGTTGATGGTCCCTGTGTTGCTGATAAGCAAACTGTAGCTCAGAAACTTCAAAGACCATGCCCAGGACCGCACAGAGCTGGGATTCTAGTACAGGCGGGTCTAACTCTAACTCTGCACACACCGCCCCCAAACGGTAGCTTTACAAATCGTTCTGCAATGGGCAATCCAGCAGAACATTGACCTTAAACCCAGAAAACCTGGCTTTGAAGCAAGGCTCTTCCTCTCCTGTAGGTGTAAGAGTTTTAAGCAGCCTTCCAGCCTCTCTCAGCCGGTCCCCTCACGTGTGAGTGGAAATAACAAGGCCCCCCAGGTTCTGCCGACGGGATAGGATTACAGCCAGGCTCAAATCAGATGCTGGATGCAAGTGTTGAGTGGGCCAGCAATCCCTTGGCAAGCACATCGTGATGACCCTTCTTTACCCCCTGTCAGCTAAGTGTCTGTCCAAGCTCCCCTTGAATACTTCCGGGGACAGAATGCTCACTTCTTATTCTAGTAGCTCATTCTGGTTACAAAGTTCTTCCCTTTGCAAAGTCTGCAAGGACTTGCCTGTAACTCCATCCCACCAGCCCTGGCCAGGACCTCCTCTGCCCTGCCAGCTGGAAGAACCTTCACAGTCTCCCACACTGGAGGCTGAAGACCCCCACGGCTGTGTCCTTGCTCCTGCCATCCTGCCCTGGACTCCCCAACCACAGGAAGAGACAGATAAAAGCAGGCATGTTCTCGGTTTGCATGGGCTCCTCCCCTGCTTACCAGACTCACAGGCCAGAGACGGTACAGATCAAAGAAGGATGTGGAAGACACCAGAGACACTGATGGCTGCTCTGACCGCTCACACTTCCTGAAGCCCCTGCCCTCTGCAAATACCTGCAATGCCCTGGCTGGTCCTGCCACCTCGGCTGGCACTTGGGCTTTGGGGCCAGGATCATGTGGACTTTGTCCTGTTGGTTTCCCTTGTTCACCCCACTCTCCTTCCCCTGGCACTCCCCAGCCACCCTTGTGCTCGTACCTTGAAAGACTCCAGGAATCCCCCATGGCCCCCACTCTCAAACTTGTCCTCTTCTGGGCCCAGTCCCAGCATGGCCTGCATGTGGGCGTGGAGTTCATCGTGAAGGTTGTCCAGGAGGGCTGCCCTCGTCCGGTCTTGGAAGGGAGAAGGGTGGGGGTGGTTAAGCTGGCACTGAGAGCAGAGATGTGCCCTCCCCCGGGATGCTCCAGACACCTGGCCCAAGGGCTGTGAATCTGGCCAGCTGCATCCCAGCGACAGTGCGGACCTACATCCAGGCTGGGCTCCATGCTCACAAATGCTGCAGCTAACACTACAGCTCCGTGCCCGGCCCCCTGCTCCCTTCTCTCTGTCCCTTCTCCCTGGGCCATCCCGCCCTCCCATGGCTCTGCCCTGATGACTCCCAGCCCAGATCTCTGCCCCAGGCACCACGTCCATGTACCCAACTGCCCATAGCTCCTCTCCATCCAGGTGTGTATCCAAGGCCACATCTACAGCCGCCAGGGGGCGCCATTCACACAGACCAGGACCAACCCTTTGAGCAACACAGCCTTTGCCAGTGCCTCCAAATAGCAGGTCCAGACAGTGTTCCCATGTCAGCAAAGAGCTCAAGCCAAAGGCCCGGGTGGCTCCCCACAATCCCACTTCTCCACACTCTTATATACAAGAGTCCATCAAGTCTTCCTGACTCTGAGCACTTCCTGTGCTGAAGCAAGCTGCCACTCTGTCTCTTGGACTCCTGTAATAGCTTCTAGCTGGCCCCCTTCCTGCCCTCCTGCCTTCAGGCTACCCGCCACCTCTACCACCTCCTCCTGTACTTTATTAGGGCCTTATCACCTCTAGCTCAAAGCCTGATCTGACCCAACCAGCATCTGCAGCTGGTCCTCCCACCATTCCATCCCCATCATGAACCCTTCTCTCAAGGCCACGTCCAACCCTCTGGAGCTCCCTCACGAAGTCATGCTCTGAATCTGCCCGGCCTTTGTTCATGCTGATTCCCACGCCTGGAATAACCCTCCCCAATCTTTCCTCGTGGCAAAAGTCTCGTTAGATATCCAGATTAGGCAGCTCCAAGACCACCTCCTCCAAAAAGCCTTCCCTGAACACACCTTCCATTCCCCACAGGCAGAAACAGCCACTACCCTGAGCCACAGCCCCTACTGGCCTCCGTCATAGTCCAGGACACTCTATCATACCTGTCTCCACCAGCCTGTGAGCTCTGTAGGGGCAGAAACTGTCTCACTTATCCCAGTTTCCCAGGGAACAGAACAAAGCACAGTACACAGTAGGTGCTCAATAAGTGATCAGCAAATGGTTGACTAGACCTAAAGTTTGGATGGAGTTCCCACAAGAAGAAAGAGCTCCACATCAACACAATGCTGAAGGCTTAGAGGGGCAAAGATGGTGCTTCCCACCTTAAATAGCCCCCAAGAATAGACCCTCGAGAAAGGCTGGCCCAGTGGGCAGGAGGAAGACCAGAAACCTCGTGCTCACCTCCAGCTTCGCAAACTTGTCTGACTTGCAGCATTCTCTGCGTTGGTGAGCTTGGTGAGCAGAAACTCCCTGAACTCTGGGCCCTGGAACACACAAGATGCTCCATCCTTAGCTGCTGCCACAGGGCTTTAACCACAGTAAGAGGCAGGCAGTTCAGGGGGCCTGGGGGGAGGGTCTACTTCTGACACCGCATCACCTTTAGCCCAGCCCAAGCCCACCTGCTAAGATGCCAACATGGAAACCAGCTCCGCTGGTGCTGGCAAATCCACCTTCCACACCCACCATAGCACTTCCGGGAGTGGAGGCCACTTGTGCCCAAGGCGCCTGGGACTGGCGTACAGCATAAAACCCTCCTTTGAGCAGAAAGACAACCCCAGTGTCAAACACCCTGACAAGAGGCCTTGTGCTGGGCCAGGCTGGCAGTACAAGGAGAGGTGGGGACAGGCACCAAGTAAAGGAGGTTCTCAAGCTCCCAGCCCAATTCGGCCCCCCTGCAACCACTGCCACTCAGGCGTGGCAGCCTGGAGTCTCAGACATGAGAGAGGCAGAAGGAGAGTTTCTTACCTTCTGGAAAACGGGGGCTGGGCAGAGGTGGGCCAAAGGCAGGCACATATTCCCGGGCAGTGACTGCAACCTGAAACACAGGGACTCAGTGTGGGCCACCAGAGGGGAGACACAAGCTGAGGATGAAAAGCGTTCTGAGTCCTGGCCCTGGGGGAGCCCCCTTCCCACGCACATCTACTCCCCTTCCCAGAATACAAAGAAAGTGTCCCCTGGGCCAGCGCCAGTGAACCCAAGTCACTGTTCCTAGAAGTGGGGCTGGACTGTGCAGAGCCATCCACACACCCTCATCTGCATTCCAGGAGGTGGGAAGCAAGTTTGGCAAGATGATGGGGCGGGGCTGAGGAGCAGCCTGGAACCCTAACTAATGCAGTACAAGAGCCCAGGAGATGCTATCTCTTCACCTCTTTCGACGGGATGCTCATCCTACAGAGAAGGCGCAGGGAGAATGGTCAGCCCTGTACTCCTGATGAGGATACAGACGCCCAGAGCCGTGGAGCCCTCCCTCCAATGGCACACAGGAGATTAGCCCCGGAGATGAGCAGACGATCCAGAGCTCTCTAACCCTGCTCGGGGGTTCTCTCCCACAACACTGACTCCCATGACTGGCCATACATCAGAATCACTTCAAGTACTTAAAAATAAATACCAGTTACATGGGCTCCACCATAAACCTACTGAATCAGCAGCTCTGGGGTGGAGTCAGGACTCTGCAACTGTTTGAGGCTCCTGAGAGCATCTGTGTGGTCAGTAGACTGGTGTTTGGGAGCCCTGGCCCCGCACACGGGGTCGGTCTGGGTGAGGCTGAACTCACAGAGCACCAGGGCCCAGGGTGGGAACTGGGGGCAGAGGGACATGCAGGTGCTCTGCATGGGCTTGCAGGCTGGGGGTGGGGTGTACACCTCTGGCCACCCTGGTGAGGGAGGAACTAATGGAGAGAGGGCACCAAGGTGTTCTTCGTGAGGTCTCCCAGGCTCAGGACAGGTCCCACACCTCCATCTCCCCTCTCTGCCTGGAGATGCCCTGGTTTCACCTGTTCTCAGCCCACGAGGCTGCAGGCCTCTCTGGAGACTCTGCCCTCTCCCTTCTCAGGGAGGCTGCTGATGTGAGCGCAGCCCTGGTGCGCTGCCAGCCTCCTGGGCCCGGCCCGTGACGTAGGGCAGATGCAGAGTCTGCCAGAGCGGGCGAGCCGGCACCTCGGAGCCGGGCCAGGCCGGAAGGGCCCTGCCGGGATCTGGAGTGCAGGGGAGCGGGACAGGGCTGGTCAGTACGGCTTTCTCTCCCCAAGCCCAGGGCTGTCCACATGGCCCACACTGTGGTGCCCAGAGTCGGGAAAAAGCTGATGTGATTTCTGGCTGCTTCCAGCTGCCACACCGTCCCCCTCCACCACCCACCATCACCCTCGGCACAACTCAAGAGTTCCACCCACAGAGCCAAAATCAGGAGGAGGGGACGGCCGTGGAGAGGCTGCTGATGGGACCAGGCCAGAGGCCAGGTTCAGCTCCCCCATCTTCCCACCCCGACGCCGCCTCCTTCTCAGGCTTGCACTAGAGTGTTCTGTGCTGGCTGGGTGAGTGGCTTCGATATGCTCTGAAAGCGGCCTGAGTCTCCCAGCTGGACGAGCCCACGAGCCAACTGCCCCACAGCAGTGGGGTCAGAAAGGCGGGGGACGGGATATTCCCTTTGCTGGCCGTTCTCTAACCCCACGTGCTCCCTCCCGTCCAAACGCCCGGGCCTTTGTGGTTCCCTCCTCTTGGGGATGGTTGGGTTGCTGGGCTGAAAGCAGAAGCTGCCTGAACACAACCTCCCCTTCCTACTTTCTAGACCTAGCCAGGGCCTCCTGGCAGGGGCTGGGAAGGAGAGAGGCAGCAGGTGACTCTGGGGAAGAGGCTCTTCAAGACCAGAAAGTGGAAGGAGGCACGGGTGTGTAAGAAGGATGTTCCAGGAGCGGGGGTGCCTCCAAGGTCTCCAGACTTGATAAGGTCCCCACGCCTGCCGAAGGGTGGCCTGGAAGCCCTGGAGGACCACGAGGTCACTCAAGCGACAGATCAGCAGTGAGGGGAAGGGGGCACACAGCCAGGAGCCGGCCCCCTGGTCAGCTTCGTGTAAGACTCCTGACATCTTTGCAGGACTTCAGGAGTCGGGGCTGGGTGAGCTCAGACAGGGAGGGAAGGGCGTCCTGGTGAAGGCTCAGCTGGAATTTCCTTCGAGTCTGGCAGGATGGGGATGAAATGTGTGTCTGAAACATGATTTGATGTGATGTCTCATGCACACCCCAGATGGTGGGTCCAAGTTCCCACCTGCTGTGACGGCTCCATGAGGAAGGCCACAGTCAGACCCGGGCCGGACTCTGGCTCCACTGTTTCCAGGCTCTGTGGCCTCAGATGTTAAGAAACTTAAGCTCTTGGCCTCAATCTTCCCCCTGTAAAATGGGGCTAACAGGAGGCCTATCTGACTAGAGGCTTGTGAGAATTTAAGAAGACTGCTTTTAAGGGCCTGGCACAGAGCCAACACCCAGTAAGGAGTAATCATTGTCACTCGGTGCTTTTTTAATTTTCCCTGCTGTTCTGCACCTAATAAAGGATGAAATACTACAGAGTTCCCCCAAACCACTTCCTAATCCAACACACACACACACACACACATCCCTCTTCCTCAGCTCCTCCTCCTTCCTCTCCACAGCATGTCAGGGCTGGAAGGAGCTCAGAAGTTGTCTACTCCAACTTCCTCATTTCACACAGTTGGAAACAGAGGCCCAGAGAGGGAAGGAACTGGCCCAAGGTCACACAGCAGTCAGAGGCAGGGCCAGGACCAGAACCCCAGGCTCCCAAGCCGCTCTGTCTGAGGTCCTTTCCTGTACATTCCCACCCCTGTCCTTCCCCCTTCCTTCTCCTTCCTGTTGTTTGTCCTCCCCAGTGGGGGCCTCCTGGGGCACTGCTCAGTCCCTGGGGAACTCTCACCCTCTTTTGCCACAAGCCCTAAGCCTGCAGGGGTCAGCTGAGGTCCACGTTACCTGGACCCCCCGAAGGGTCTAACCAGGTCCTCCTCAGTCTGCCCATCACTGGATGATGCACAGAGCTTTGGGGGGCACCTTAGAAGGCTGATCCCCCTCCCTGTCCTCTGCCCTGACTCACAGGTCCTGCCTTCCAGCTTGGATGTCTGCCTGGCAGGTAGAGTTCAAGGTCCCACATCCCCGTGAGCTCTCCTTCTCACCTCTCTGAGGACAGTGCTTCTCCCTGGACCAGAGACTGTGGCTGGGGAGACTTGGTAAAGACTTCTAGCATATGTGCTGGCGTAAGGTGGTGCTTCTCTGATTTTTCTCTATTTTCCTAACTCTACTAAAGTTCTTGGGAAAGGGAAGAAGCCAGTTTAGCTGGACTCCATTTCCTACCAGGAACTTAAACACTAAACGTCCACAGGAGGCCTCATTCTGCCAGCAGATGCCCAGCGGACGAGCCCCACGCACGTCCGAGACTGCCTGGCAGGGCCCGGGAGCCCTCCTATCACACAGCTCTATTCTGAGCATCCTTCTCTGTTGTGCTTTCCCTCCAAGAGCCGTTAAATGAACCAGGTGGCTGGTGACCTGTGCTCACAGCCTCTTCTGCCCCTTCCCTGAAGCTGGTTCTGTACGTCACTTCCATGTGCCTGCACAGCAGGCACTGAGTGACTACACTTGCTTCCACCAACAAAGTAATTAGGCAGCTGATTGACAGGCATGCCCGTGTGGGTCAAAGCCTTCAAGGAAACCCAAACCATGGGTTCTCCAACTTTTCAGCTAAAACTGCTCAGTGACAGAGGAGCGTGAACACGGGCCTGTAAAAGAATCAGTTCTCCTCCACAGGACATAGTGTGGAGTTTCTTTTGTGTTTAGAAGCCTCCTGTTTGGTTTTTAAGCGGATGTGACTTTTGCACTTAATATACCTGGATTTGTACTGATAAAAAAAGTCATATAACAATTATAGAACATTGTTTTTCTTTCCCAGAATATTCAAACCAAATTGATACTTTGTAAAGACGGCCATGAAATGCTATGGCCTCCTGAACCCTGGAACCAGCTTTGGCCTAAGTTAATACACAGGAAGCATTGCAGGCCTCAGGGTTTCCCAAGAACTCCTTTTCGCTCTCCCTGACAACACTGGCTCCTAACACTGGGGGACGCAGGGAGTTCTGAGAATTTGAGCTACGGCCTCTCTCCTCTGGAGACACAAAGCAGCACGTGAACTCCACAGTTTGTACCTATCTACCAAGGGTTCAAAGACTATCTAACATCCACTTTAAAACCCCTGCCTCAGTCTATGTCCCTTGGGTCCCCTGCCCCCCCACCACCACTGTGCGACAGAGAAACTGTGGCCCAAGAGGTTGGAATCGTTTCTCACAGTTAAGGTGAGGGATAGTGACACAGCCATCAGGAGGTGTGGGGTGAGGGCCCGAGGCGCATCTGCACCAGTGAGGCGTCTGAGAAAGTCCACTAATGGGTCAGGAGCTGAGACTCAGGTGCTCACAAGCCCACCCCACCCCCGCCCCCAGGAGTCTTCAAATGAATGTGGCTCATTTGCCCAGAACAGCTAAACCAGAGGGCCCCCCAGGGGCCAGGGTCTACCAGGACCCCTGCCCTCCACTTCTCATCATGAACATTTCTCCTTTTTCTTTTTTCCTTTTGTCTGTTACTGTCTTTCTTCCTCTCCTCTCTCCTGACAGTCCTCTCCACTTTCTCTTTTTTTCTCTCCTGTGGCTCTGCCTTACCTTAATAAACAGCATTACCAGACTCCAAGTAGGGACAAGGGAGCCTTCTCAACCCTTGAGGTAAAGGCTGTCCCATCTGGAGGCAGCAAGATGGACCAGGGGACCTAAGAAGGTGCTCTCCAAGAGTCTAGCTCCCAAATCCCAGAAACCCAAGAACTCATGGGAAATCTATCATGTGTTGGAGAGTGGCCTGAGGAGCCCCTGAGAACTGGTGTTCCTTGACATCACTGATTCCGTAAAGTGTGGTGAGGTGCCTGGGCCCCCCGCTTCCTCCAACGAGATCTTCTCCTTACCTTGTAGGATGGGGTCTCCATGCCCAGGTTCTCAGCCTGCACGACAATGTAGGCATGTAAGAAGTTGGATGCAATCATATCTGGGACAAACGGTGTGTTTTCTTCTTGGAAGATGATGGCCACAATGTCATTCCCAATGTGTCTCTTTCTCTGGAGCTAAACAAAAAGTGTTCCATTGTTATAAGCCAGTTAGGAACATCCTGAAAACAGAATAGAACAGAATACAGGAAATTCTTCATTGTTCTATCTTTATACATAAACCTGGAACACTGAGACCTCTCTCTCCAAGGGGCTTTTTCTTTCAATCTTTAGAAGCCACTAAAAAGGAAAAAAATGAGGAAGAGGCCTAAGCTGCTAGGAAGAGGCTAGCAAGCCTCTGACTGAGCTCTGCAGCATGTAGAGAGCCCTGACTCGGGACTGGTGATCTAGTTAAAAGGTAATGCCAGGTTTTACCCTGGGAGATCCTGAATTGGATCAGGGAGAGACACAAACACATGTGGAGCCCCTGGAGAACACTAACAAAGCCACCAGGCAGCAAGTGCTGAATCAGCCACTGCCTACGTAGTGCCTGACACTATAGGAGTAGAGAAGAGGGCAAAATCAGAGGCCTGATGGTAATCTGAGAAGGCTTCCTGGAAGAGGAGTTTGGGTGAGGGGGGAGCACTTGATGGACATGTGGATGAGCAGGGAGGAGGGAGCAGATTATCCTATACCAGAAGGGAGAATAACCATACTTAGAGAAATATGGACACCCTGGCTTGGTGGAGGTCATGGGGGAAGACAGATATCCAGCCCGATTCAGCTTTCCACGCTCGGCCAGGTGCTGTCACAGGCGATCCCAATCACCAAGCATCTACCGTGTGTCAAGAACCATGCTGGGCTGTTCACACGCATGATTTCAAATGTTAAGGCCCTCCTGGACGCCAAATCCTGGCTCAGTGCTTACCTACACATTTGTTCCTTTATTAAGCACCTACTGCATGCAAGCCTGATGTTTCACGTGGAGTTTCCCACTTACTAAGCACCTGCTATATATTAAGTCTCATGCCAGGAACTTTTATAAACTGTCTCACTTATTCTGCACCACATCATCTCATTTCTTGGCAAAAGGAAATGAATATTTATTCAGTCCTTGCTGAGAGCCAAGCTCTGTGCACGTCCCACTTAACTGAGGTGACACTGAGAATGAGCCAGGCAGAGACCAGCCCTCAGCCTCAGGCTGGGGCAGGGGGTGAGGGGGGCCACGAAGGAACAGAGACTGAAGGTGAAACACTGAGAGAAAACCCTCTTTGGAAACAAAAGGAATCCTGCTTCTATTTGCTTCTGGAACATTCAGTAGTTATTTTAGAGCCAAATCGCAGTCTCCTTTGCCAATTTCCTTTTTTCCTAAGAAGCCAGGCACTGTGTTTACAATATGACTTCTGTGCTCCCTTCCAGTTCTCTACTCGGAAACATGGATCCGTTAGGAAGCCTGCCACAAGCCAGGCATTGTACTGAGCCCCATATTTGGACCCTTAATGTGATCCCCACAACAACCCTCTGACGTCCTTGGTGTTATTCCCATTTTACAGATGAGGCAAGTGAGGCCACAGGGTTAACCAGTTTGCCCAGAGTCACAAACCCCTAAGTGGCAGAGCTGGCTTCAAGCTACCATCTGCGGACCCTGTCATGTACTCTTCACCACCACCCTACACAGTCTGGGCACCTGGGCTCTGCTCTCAGCTCTACCCCTGATCACTTGGAAAACAGTTTTTTAACCATATGGAGCTACGATTTCCCCACTGGTCACAGGGAGATAACCAGGGGCCCCATCCTGTCTTCCACACAGGCTGCTGACCTACGGCCTTGGTGAGATAACACAATAGCATGGGCTTTGATAAGAGGAATGAAGCTGAACAGATGGGCCTCTTGATTGTGAAAATAGGGAAGGGGGCCTCGGTCCCTCGGGGAGACCAGACCAGATGCAGGCTCTCACCTCGCACACCCTGGTTTCCCGAAGCCCTCCCGAACCTGGTTACCTGCTGGGTGTCTCCCTCGGTAGACGGCAGCTTTGTGGAGACAGGAAACACGGTCTCCCTGTCCCGGAATACTGTGTACAGTGATTCCACCCCTGTCTGTCCGTGGGTCATGTCCAGGCCTCCTCCGAAACTGTTGGTGAAACATGCAAGTGCCAGGGGAGGGAGGGGGGAGGGAAGGAAAGTGGGCAACTTTGTAACAACCAACCACACCCTCTCCTCTGTTTTTTTGTGTAAAAAGGGCCTGTATTCTAACTGAAGCAGGATGGCGCTCCAAGATATTTAGTTGGCCATCCTCTCGGTCTGCTGGCTTTCTGAATAAAGTCGCTATTCCTTGTTCCAACACCTCGTCTCCCGATTTATTGGCCTGTTGTGCGGCTAGCAGAATGAGTTTGGACTCAGTAACAATGGCCCCAAAGCACAAGACGAGTGATGCTGGCAATTTGGATCTGCCACAGAGAAGCCATAAAGTACTTCCTTTAAGTGAAAAGATGAAAGTTCTCAACTTAATAAGGAAAGAAAGAAATTGTATGCTGAAGTTGCTAAGATCTACAGTAAGAACGAATCTTCTATCCTTGAGATTTGGGGGGGGCAGGTAATTAGGTTTGTTTGTTTGTTTATTCGTTCATTCTTTTTTAGAGGAGGTACCGGAGATTGACTCCAGGACCTTGTGCATGCTAAGCATGTGCCCTACCACTTGAGCTATACCCTCCCCCTACCCTTGAGATTGTAACGAAGAAAAAGAAATTTGTTTTAGCTTGACTGTCACATCTCAGACTGCAGAAGTTATGGCCACAGAGCATGACAAGTGCCTAGTTAAGATAGGGAAGGCATTAAATTTGTAGAATATACGAATGTGTACAAATTTGAGAGAAAGGGACCACATTCGCATAACTTTTATTATGGTATATTGTTATAATAGTTCTGTTTTATTCTTGGTGGTTGTCGTTAATCTCTCACTGTGCCTAGTTTATAAATTACGCTTTATCATAGGTATGTATGCATAGGGAAGAACATAGTATGTACAGGTTTGGTACTATCCATGGTTTGAGGCATCCACTGGGGATAAGGGGGAGCTACTGTAATACATTTCTGTTATGTTAAGCCATACAGCTTCTGGCACTTGGTATAGAAGCCTGAGGAAATTGATACAAGTTGAAAGGGCTCTTTACCTGTTCTGGACACTAGGCCCTTATCAGATGCGTGATTTGCAGATAATTTTGTAATAGAGGAGAGCAGATCTGACTATGCTGGATCTGTTCCTTTAGTTTTAACCACTGTGCCGTTTTCTAGGTTTATTCTTGCTAGCTCTGCACCTTTTGTAATACATTGTTGCCTTTAGCCTGTCTGGTAAACAGGAGAACCTTTTCTCAAGGTTCTGACCTTTAAGGATATTAACACTTCTGCACTTATACAAAGACAACAAGTTGCAGAATAGAGCATAATCTTTGTTTCGTTGGAGGTTTACAGGGACACCATGACCTGACCCACATGGACAGCTGCAAGAACAAAGAATTCCTGCAGCAAGAAGTTTATAACAACTAAACCCCACCCCCATTTTTTTGTGTGTAAAAGGAGCCTATATTCTGACTGGGGGAGGATGGTTCTCCAAGATATTTAGTCGGCCATCCTCTCAGTGGGTCTGCCTGCTTTCCAAATAAAGTCGCTATTCCTTGCCCCAACACCTCGTCTTCCAATTTATTGACCTGTCGTGTGGCCAGCAGACGAGTTTGGACTCAGTAACCCCCAGACCCCTCCTGCCTGTTTCTGGGTCTCTGGACCACAGGATGATGGTGCTGCAGCTGCTGACAGCCTGCTCTCCTCCCCATGCCCCCCAAGCCAGTCTCCTGAAGGAGAAGAGTCCAGCTCTTCCTAGCTGGGGATCTCAGCCTGAATTGGAGAGACAGCAGAGGGGCTGCATCAGAAGAGCACTGGGCCAGGAGTCCAGCGGTTCCTGGCACACTGGCAGTGGGTGCTCAATAAACATTTCTTGTTTGGAGAATCACAGCATTGGGGTCTG
This sequence comes from Camelus dromedarius, assembly GCF_036321535.1. Taxonomy (NCBI): domain Eukaryota; kingdom Metazoa; phylum Chordata; class Mammalia; order Artiodactyla; family Camelidae; genus Camelus; species Camelus dromedarius. The sequence continues at coordinate 53,023,291 of NC_087451.1, forward strand.
GTCTCCCCTGGGTGGCATGGTGAGGGTGCAGGTCCTTCCCTCCCTCCCTCCCTCTGCACCCATCTCCTCTCATCAATAAGTGTGGAGGTGGGGGAGGGGCCACAGTTTAGCCTCTAAACCCTGGGGACACAGGCTGGTGTGCAGGCAGGGGAGGGGTGGACTCTCCCTGGGAAGGGCTCACTCTCCGTGGGAAGGGCGCGTGTCCGGACAGGCATCTCTCCTGGCTTGCTGGGGGAGGGAGGGGCAGGCAGGCTGGAGGGTGGGTGGGGCCCCAGCTGTGTCAGCCTGTGAGTAGAGTCACCCAGGCCAGGAGCAGGAGGCGAGGTGACTCAATTGGCAAGGCCTTGCTATCCTCCCAACCCGCTCAGGGCAGGTCAGGTCAGGGGTTGCTCGGAGACCCAACTCCAGAATACAAGAATCCTGTTGCTTGGGGCGCACCCTGATGGGCTCCTGAAGCTCTGAGATGGAACCCTGGGGGGCTGGGTGCAGGTAAGGGGGGGGTGACCCAGGAATAGACATTCTCTGGAGAGGTCCTGAACCTCCTTCCCCTCCCCGTCCACCACCACGGGCCCCTGGTATCTCACCCTGGCCCGTGCTATTTCTGGCCCATTCTATCTGTTTTCTTGTCTCCCTGTTTTCCCTTTGACATTCCATCCCTGCCCACACGCCTTGCAGTGAAGTGTGGCTGGAGCTGCCTCTGTAATTAAGAGCCCTCCCCTGGCCAGCCGGGCACACACCCACAGGAGCAGGCCATGGGCAGCCTCTGGTGTCGAGGCTCCTCCCCTGGACAAAGGGCGGCAAAAAATGGCAAGAGCACCCCACCCTCACCTCTGGGGCCTGCACTGTCCTGCCCTGCTCCTGCTCCCGCTGATGCCAGGGCCCACTCCAGCCAGAAGCCTTTGGGAAGCACTTCTGCCACCAGTATCCTCTCCCCAGGCCTGAAGGGGACCCCCCCTCAACAAGTTCCCCCACCCAAGCACCAGTGGGCAGGGGCAGCGGTGCAAAAGGAGTCCCATGGACAGAGATCTAAACAAGTTATGAGCCAAGCTAACTGTTAAGTAAGACACCGGACCAGTATACCTCCACAGTGACCTGAAAAGCCAGATAGAATTGAGAATTCTGACTCCTTCTCAGAACGCAGCAGCCTCTGGCAGCCTCAGGGAAAACTGCTCCCTGGCCTCCAGCCCCTGGGCCATCCCCTTCACACTCCTGGCTCCCCTCACACCACAAAGGGCCTCCAGCATGCGTGTAGGCACCCCAGCTCTCGTGTCCCTGGCGTGTGCGTCCCTTTCCCACAACTGCTCCTCGTCACCTTTTGCCTGAGTGTGCGCACACCAAGCGGTGCTGCTGTCCGAACAGGAGGAAGAGCCCAAGTAAGAGACCCCCCAGGCCCCAGAAGCAGGGTCGGTGCCGGGCACGTCCCCGGAGTGTGGTCTCCGAGGGGAGAGGTGCGAACTCTGTGTAGGCTCGTCCCCTTGGCCCTGTGTGGAGGGGCGCAACCCCAGGACGACTAGAGCAGGGGCCTTCTTAAGGGCAGGACCCGGGACAGAGGCCCCCGCCCCGAGTCTAAGGCTGGCTCCGCCCCGTCTGCCACCAGGAATGGCTTAGGTCTGTGCTCCTTCCCCGCTGCTGCGACGCCAGGGGAGAGCGGCTGTGTGCTGAAAAGGGACCAGCGTCGGCCTGAAGTTTAGCATCGCATCTGTTCACCAGGTCTCCCCATATGGAGGTGGCCATCCCCGCTTAGGCTGCAGAGGAGGGAAGAAGGGGGTGTGTGTGTATCTGAGTGGGCTGGGGAGAGAGCGCTGACACAGCCTGCATTTGTGTATCTGGATCTGTGTCCCTGCGTGTATATCCCTAACGTGTGAGCATGGAAGTTTGTATGTGTGTGCGTGCATGTAGTGTGTGCAGATCTATATGTCTGCTTGCCTCTGGGAAAGGGGACCCCACAGAGAAAGGGCTGGTTGTGAACACACAGCAGAAACTCTTGCACCTCCTTATATGGCCCAGAGGCCTCGTGGAGGGTGAGAAGGGAGGTGAGCAGGGGAGGGCAGCCTGGCTTCCCATTCACCTTCCCCAGGAAGCACCTCCCCACCTTCCCACAAGCTCGCCTCAGTGGATCTCTCTTTGCCAGTAACTCCTGTCTATGGGATGACTTGGGTGCCCTTTCTTTCTTTACTCTGGGGCCCCAGAAAGCTGCAAGGTTGAATTAACCATATGTGTTCTTGGGCCCAAGGTGTCTGTTTCCATGGAGCTCTGGGCAGGAGAAATGAATTGAAACCACAGGGATGCGAATTGAGGCTAGACTTCAGGAGTTTACCAGTGTTAGAATAAGGAGACAAGGGTATTCATATAAGGGAGGCTGGAGAATCTCTTTTCCTGGAGATCTGTCAAACAGAGAAATCCCTGCCTTTAAAAGCTTGGAGGCAGGGGACTGGGTACGATGATCTTTTCCTTCAGGTTCAAGCTACAGAGGAGACCGTGGCCACAGTGATCTCCTCCCTCTCCCCGGACACCTCCTTGCCCCATGAAACAGCTGATTCTAGTAAACATCACTTTCTGATTCTTTTCTGTATCCTACAGATGAATGAATACTCAGTGACTACCAGGCAATAGTAGGTGCTTAGTAAATGTGCAGAGAACCCCTTGGTCTGGGAGGCATAGCTCTTAGCCCAGTTATTCCTGCTGCTGTGGCGGTACCTCCACCCAGTCCCAGCCTGAGCGCTGAGCTGTGGGGCCAGCTTGTTACAGCATGTTCCAGACTGACATTCAGGGCGCATTCTGGGGAGACACACAAACACACAGACACACACACACAGGCTTTATTCTGAAGCCTTATTTCTGCTCCTCCAGCCCAGCCGGGCTCTTCCACTCCTCTGCAGTCAACCAGCCCTACTGCCTGTATGCTGAAGTCAGGAGAAAGAAGGGGCTAAGCCAGGCTTAGGATGGGAAGTGGGTGTGTGTCTGTGTGTTGTGTTTGTGTGGGGTGCGTGAAGTGGGCAGGGGAAGATGGAAGGTGGGACAGGAAGTAAGTGAAGCCCTGGTAGGGGCAGGGGCCTAGGACTGGGAGCTCTTTTCCTCCCAAGCTGGAGACTGCATGGCAGGGTGGCAAGTGGGTGGGTGGAGCAGGGATAAGGTGGGGAGAAAGATGCTGAGATAAACTGGAAGACGGGGAATAAGGGAAACAAAACAAAGGGCAGTGGCCCTGGCATGTGGATGGTAACTGATCAGGGATGTTGATGTCTCCCTGGCCCCTTCTTGGATGGCACAAGCCTCAGAAGTGAGACTCTCACCATCATTCCTTTCTCTGGTGGAGACAGTCAGGAATGCTGCTGATGCACCTTCCCCCAGTGCATCGTGCATGCTAGCTTTGGAAAGATAAAGCTTTTTTAAGGAGGGACCCTTTCCGGAACAACCACCTGTCTGATACCGATGCTCCCAGAGTGACTAAGATGACCTATTTACACTTAACTCTCTGGAAGCCCTTGGAGGGTTGGAGTCATTTTGATTTTCTGTGTCACCAGTGTCTAGTCCAGTACCTAGCATACAGCTGGTGCTCAATACTTACGTGTTGATGAATGAGTATCTATAAGACCCTTAGCACGCAGTACAGCCACCAGCAGGCATTCATTTCATCGACCACAGAAAGGAAACACCCTTGTCTATTGGGAAGCTCTTTCTGATTACTGCCCCAGGCTCTTCCACTACTGAGGGGCCTGCTGCCCCACTTCTTTTATGCCAGTGATGATTTCCTTTAGATCTGCTGCCTCTGGGATTTTTTTTTTTTATAGTAACTCTCAGTCGTGCAACACAGTGCTCTCCTCCTTCAGAGGGAGATAAGGATTTGAAAATGTGGAAGCAAATAACAATAATAATAATAAAAATTTAAAAGCCTGTGGCAAGGGGTGTAGAGCTCAGTGGTAGAGTGCATGCTCAGCATGCAGGAGGTCCTGTGTTCAATCCTCAGTACATCTATTAAAAAAAAAAAAGAAATGTGGAAGCAAACTGAATGGGGGAAGAGGGCAAACAACACAAATAAGGGAATTTAAAGGAAGAATCAGAGGCGCCAAAGGAGGACAGATTAGACTGCTGGGCATGAAGGGGATGTTGGGCTTTGCTCTGTGCTGAAGCCTCACTAAGTTCCGGGTCACGTGGGCGGGGAAGCAGCTGGTACGGTGGAAGCAAGAACTGGTCTTCTTTCTCTCCACAGGGTAAAATGCAGGCTGCACTGCCAGACACTCTCCTGCTGGATGACAGGGTGCCATGTGGGATGAGGCAGGGTACAGGCCTGTGGTGGGGTCACTCCAGAATTCCTCTCCTCACTTCAGAATTCTTCATTTCTTCTTCCTCTTGCCTCCACTTCCTGTTATTTTCTTCCCTTTCTGTTTACAAATAAAACTGACCAGGGCCGCAGAAATAAATGGTGTTCTAGGGCTTCGTCCTTGTTCTATCCAGGCCCGGGCCCCTGGTTCCCTGACTGTCATTTGCAAACCAAGAAGACTGTAATGAAGAAGTTCCTATATTTTTGGAATTAGTAAAGCATTCCTTGTGCAAAGACTGTGTTAACGTATTCATTATTAATTCCACGCGTATATGAGTACCTAACAGAGTAGGAGTGTGTTCGGGACTAGCAGACAAAGCATAACTGTTGTTCATGAGGCGTTCATAATCTAGCTGGGGAAGCAGAGACATATATGCATGATGGAAACAATGAATGGATACATACAATGAATATAATGGTAATAAAACCTATAATTACTGGTTTGAAACAGTACCAGGATTTAAGTTATTCCTCCAAAGCCAACTATTTTTGAAGAAAGCTCAGGAGTAGGTCATGGGTGGGGCTAAGGGTCTGGTATATTGCAGTGGAGAAGGTAGTGAAGGGGAGGGGAGAAATGGTGCCAGGTGCCAGTGATTTGGGGGTACTTTGGGAGAATAGACTAGAATCTAGATGATTAAAAAAGCTTCAGGATCTGCTTTGCTCAGAAGGTGCTGATGTGGAGTAAAACCTGCTTAAGGACACTGCAAAGACAGAAAAGGGACAGTTGGAGGAATGCCCTATAGAGAGCCACCATCAGTCCTGTCTGACTAAACTAGGGTTTTATTGAGCCACTCATAATCCTACTCTGAGCTTTAATTCCTTCAGCTATAAAATGAGTGATTTGACTATTCAATGATTCCCAGACTTTTGGATTTCACAGACCAGTAAAATGCCAAAGAAAAAAAACTAAGACTGTGAAGTTTCTAACTTCTAATTTTAAAGCCCAAGTATTAATCAAAACAACTATCCTTTATCAGTATCTCTTCATAAGACAATTTTTAGCATCAAATTGAAGGAAGGTCATAACTTGTAGGATAATACAAAGAAATAGATTTTGTTCCGTGGAAAAAAGATGTAAACCTTGATTATATTGTCCTTTTCCCATTTTGCTGAGAACTAGTAAAAACTTCATCACAGCGCAGCATGGGTCTGAAGACCATTGTTTGGAAACGTCAAGGGATCTACTCTATTTCCCTGGTAACATAGGATAACACAGGTAACGCCTGACTTTTAGGATGCCTAGAACATCCCTTCTCAGGCACCATGAGCTCCAATGTTGGTGCCCTAATTGGACCAACTTTTTCCAAACTTCTCTCTCCTTCTCACTTTGCCTCCCAACTTCCACATCATCTGACCTCCACCAGATCACATACATAATTCATCAAAATCATGAAGGAAAGTCAGGGAATTCTTTTTAATGATTTCATGTTAAGATAGTTGATAGATTTAATGAGCTATACCTTGATATATTTAAAACTCATGCAAACACTCTTAGGTCAAAGGATTTCATCTTTAGCAGTTACATTCCACAAAGAGTTGGGAAATTTAAATTTTTAAAGTTCCGTGGGTATTAGTGGTAACTACCTAGTGCTCTAGTTTTCTGTGGGAATTTGAAAATGAAGCCATCTGCTATAAAGACATCTGCACTACTTGATCCTGTGAACTCACTCTTTGGACTCTACCCTAAAAATACACTTGAACAGAAGCACTAAACCCCAGACCTAGAGGCTGCGAGGTTGGCAGAGGGTCACTAGAGGCCAAGAACCGCCCGGAGCGGGAAGGGCGAAGGAGAGGTCAGAGCACCGCCCTCGCTCCACCCCCGCCGAGCTGGCCCAGCCCCTCTCACCTGCCCCTTTAAAAAAACAACAACAACAACAAAAAAAAAACAGCGTGGGCGATCCTTGCACAGGCGCAGGGCTGCTGGCGCTTGAGCGCGCACACGTGGTGACTACTAGTGGGATGGCGGAGTTGGTGCCTTTTGCGGTTGCCACCCGGAGTGACAAAACCTTGCTGGTGTGGGAGCTGAGTTCCGGACCCAGGACCGAGGCCTTGCAGGTGAGCTGGCCAGGGTGGAGGGAGGGTTGCAGAAAGCCGCCCTCGCCCCAATAACTGGGAGTCCCGGGCCAGGTGACAACACCCTACCCCGGCACGAGCCTGGCGCTGCAAGGTGACCCCCCCGCACAAACAAATCAATAAAGAATAATGCTTTGGCTGGGTGTGGGGTGCGGGTGGCGAAGGGAGCGCGTAGTAGTGGCGGGGCGGGAAGGCGGCGGTGGTTCAGCCCGGGGCGCTCTCGACCGCTCGCGCGCACGCACGCTGGTCCGTCAGCCCGCTCGGGGCCAGAGGTGGACTCAGCGCTGAGCCGCCGGCCCAGGCCCACAAAGGCGCCGCGCCGGCAGCTAGGGTGCCCGGGCGAGAGCCCTTACCCACCGGAGCTGCGAGGGAGGGAAGAAGCGATCGGAGAACGGAGGGGGCCGCCCGCGCGCACGCGCGCCGCACCCCGCCTGCCTCGTCCGCCTGGCTCCGCGCAGGAGGACGGAGAGGGAAGGGTCAGGCCGGATTGCCTTGGTGCCGCGGGTCCAGTAATGTGCCCCTCGCGCGCGCCCTGGGGGCGAGGCGGGTTCCGGAGTGCTGCGATTTCCCCCGCCCTCGGGCGGCGGGAGGCAGGCGGTGCTGTGCGCAGGCGCGCCTGGCAGAGACCACCCCCGCCCTGCTTGGGGCGGCCCGAGGTGGGGCGGGGCAGCGGCGAAGGCCTCCAGCTGCCCCGGGGCGGGGAGCGGCAACGGCAGGGGAGCCGGCGGCGGGCGGAACGGCGGCTGCCGCTGTGGAGGTACGAGCCCTGGTCAGGACCCGCTTCCCTACCCCAGCCGTGTGCCCGACCATGTACTCAATCCACAGGCCCCTGGTGCCCGCGTTCGGCGCGGCCTCCCGTGGCCTGGGCATGTTCGGTCAGTAGCGCCTGGGCCCTGGGACTGCACGGGTCAAGAGGTTGGGGTACCGAGTGTGGAGGAAGGGTGATGGGGTATGAGGAAGAGAATGGTGGAGGCAGAGTGAAGAGGAAAGTTACAGAGCTCCGCTGGGCCAAGTGGTTAGTGGTGGCAGGTGGGAGTGTAGCAGAGTGATGGGAGTGCAGATTGGGGAGTAACTGGGGACAGCTGTGGTGTTTAGGTGCTGGGTGGAACAGGTCTGTTGCCATTGGAGGTGAGGGGTGCAGAGTAGCTGGCTTCGTAGCATGAATTAGAATAGGAGCAGGGTGAGACCTGATGTGGAATAGAGGGGGGGAAGGGGCTAGGGGCTGTGATTGAGTAGTGGGACTAAGGACAGGTCTTAAGTGAGCGAGGCATTGTCTGCTCAGAACAGTGATGTGTTTGTAGTGTGCTTTACAGAGAGGGAGAGACCCAAGAACCTGAGGGGAGTGCCCTGGGGAGGTGTTCAGGAAGGGCAGCACCGAAGGATTGTTCCCCCATTGTCTACTGGGCCCCTTCTTCCCCACCCAGCAGAAGATGAGGAGGCTCTGGTGAGAAAGGTCTTTGTGAAGAGAGGGGCAGGTCCAGGTCTCTAGGGGCTGTTACGGTTTTGGAGGGCCCAGCAGGCTTTTGGGGCTCCAGTGCCCCAGTGGTAGGGGATGGGATTGTCCTGGTGTCTTGAGTCCCTTCCAGTGTTGGCTGCTTTGTTCCTCTCCTGTTGCCTCGATGTCTACTTTTTCTTTTGTCAACACCTTACAGAGTCAGGTCTTGAGGCCAGTGCCTCACACAGGGGCTCCCCTAGGCCAGCCTTCTGAAGACATGGGCGGGAGTGGGTTGGGGAGGGTCAGCCCAGGTCAGATTGATCTAGATCAGGGGGAAGCATGGAACGATGGGGACCAGGGCTAGGGTGGCTCCCTTCTCTTTTCATGATCTTCCTCTAGTAGGGGCTCCTCTGCTGGTTCCACTTCCCCCAGGGAGCCTGCAGTGAGAAGGAAGCCCACTCCCAGCCTGGGCCAGCCCCAGGAGTCCAGCCAGGGGTGGGACCCAGCCTAAGGCTGGCTCTCCTACCACCTAGCTTCTGGAGCAGATTGGACGCCTGGGACTGGTCCCCTGGTGAGGGAAGAACCGTCTTGTGCGTATCCTCAAGGAAACACTTGGCACTGTTGCCTTCCCTGGGCAGAGACTTGTAATGATTTTCTTGTCTGCCTCTTTGTGTCCTTTTTTTTTGGAGGAGTTGACTGCATCTTCCCATCTTTTGGGCAAGAAGGCTGGATGAAAAAAAGAAAAACAAATAATGCTTTGACTTTATTTGTATTTAAATTTTTATGAATATACTTCTACACTACATCCTATCTAAAATTGAAATAGAGATATAAGAAAGAACTAGCAATGTAAGAGATCCACAGTAATGTGTAAGTTATTTAGAGAGTTAATGAGATATTTACACTCAGAGAAGCTTGCTAATGCAGATGATGCTAAAAGAGTGCTAATTCTTTTAGTTGTTTATAAAATGTATAGAGGTATGTGTGTTCCTTCTCACAGGGGTTAGTAACTTGGGGAGCAGGGCTGCTACAGATTCAGGTCCTACTTCAGTGGCAGGTCCGTCTTCTCTCTTCAGGTCATATTCTCAGGCAGGAGCTACAGGATGATATTAAAAAAAAATAACAGTAAGAAAGAATATGCCAAGCAGTGTGCCTAGTGTTGTGAACTCAAAGATGGGTAAGACGGAGCTCCTTCTAGCAACTCCTGATCTCACAGGGAAAATAAACATAAGCTCAGACCATCATGCGCAAGCACTGAGTGGATGACAGGGTGCTGCAGAGGCGTGGAAAAGGGAGCTGTGAAGTAATAGACCTATGTTTCTCCTAAAACAGTCGTTTTTCTCCTGTTCACTCCCCAAATAGTTGTTTATTTTTAAAACTGTCTGACTTTGCTTAATGTCCATGCATTGGCTTTAAACATGATAGACAATGCACATGAGCAGGTCTAGTCCATACATTCAAGGAGTTTATACTCAGGAAATGGGCTGCAAAAAAAAGCTATATAAGAAAAAAAGAAGTGGAGAGGGGCAGTGAGAGCTCTAAGTTGGTTTTGGAGCTCAGAAGAGGGAAGAAAGACTTCAAATTGAATCAGGGAAAATGTTATTAGAGCAGTGCTGTTTGAACAGGACCTCAAAGAGCCCCTGTATGTCATCAGACAGACATCTTGGGAAGAATAAATTTGCAAAAAGAAGGTAGGAGAGAGGCAAAACACGGGAAACATGCTTTGAGTACCTGGAGAGTACAAGTAGGAAGAGTAGGAGATTAGGGCCAGGTCATCTAGGGCTTCGAAGGCCACGCTGAGGGTAACAGGCCAGGCTGCCCCATTCCCACAGCAGTGCTCTCGGACAAGACTCAAGCCTGCAGCAGAATCAGTCACTTGGAGGGCTTGTTAAAGCACAAGTTGTGCCCCACAGTTGCTGGTTCAGTTGGTCCAGAGCAGAGCTGAGCATTTCTTAAGTAAGTTCCCAAGTGAGAACCACTTCGGGAGAGTTAATCTGGTGACCGTACAGGATGGCTGAGAAAGGAAGAGACTACAGGTGCAAACACCAGTCAGAAGACAGTTACACCCACCCAGTAGAAAGGAGAGACTAAGAATCAGTGGAAGTAAGATAGCCAGCTATAGTCAAGTGTGGGTGTTTCAAATAAAATTCAGTATTTTAGTATAATACTCAATTAGTTCAAATTACACATTAATAAGAGGAGTAATCCCTTTCAAGTCATGTGAAAGGCTATCTTTTATTTCTTCTGGTACTGAATTCGCATAGAAAATCAGAATTAAACTGGGAGGTATGTAAATAGGAGAGTATTCCTTTTCACATTAAACATTATAATTATATGTGGAGGTAAAAACTTTGAGCTTATAATCTAGAATTTTTTGAGACCACAAAAGTTTATCTAATCAATTCTGCTCTGAGGAAAGATTACCTCCAAAATCTACCCAGATCTATACAGGTGTATGTTTTGTTTATGAACATCATGAAAGTGAGCCTCTTAGGACAGCTGAGGGCAGGGTTGGGGCTCTGGAAGGTTTAAATAACAATTCATAAGGTTTAGAGGTTATGTAGAAGTGACTTATTCATTATTATTATTCTAACCTCTACTAGTTACTCCTGCTAATTAGATACCTAGTAGCTAATTGAGGCAGTATTTTCCTTTTCCTTTTCCTAGAGATTTATCCTGCAATAAAATACAGCTTATTGAAAGCGGTGTATTTGAATCACTACCTTTTCTGGAGTTTGTATAAGTTACAAATATAACTTCATTGTGTTTGGGATTTTTATAAAACTTAATTTTTATAAAATTAATTTGCTACTCACTTTGAAACAAAATTTTAGCATGGAAAGCTACTACAATTATGTAGCTAATCCTTTTTGTCGCTAGCAAAGATTTGTACTCAGATGACACTTGGCAATGTCTGGAGACACTTCTGGTTATCCGAACTATAGATATGCTGCTGCCAGAGTGGACAGAGGCCAGAGATGCTGCTAAACCCCCTACAGGGTACTAGAACTATTGGGCCCAAAATGTCAGTGGTACTGCCCCTTCGCTAGAGAAATAAGGATCACTTAACACAAATATTGAGAATTTACTGTTTTGTATCTAATGCACCATGTATATAATCATGAAAATATAAATCATAAACAGCTATTTTCCACAGTGAGATTTCTTTAGTGTCTGGAAGGGATAATGAGGTTATGTTTCATAGTATATAAATCAGAATTACTGCCAAAGGATAATGTTCTGAAAGAATATTGTTTTTTGTTTTTGCTTTTGTCTTTTTTTTTTTTTTTTTTTTTGTAGAAATCTTGGTTGCAACTTAATCATCAGTCCTGAGTTTTGGAATGTTCCAGGCCTGGCATGCAATGCAGTTTTTACACAACGTGTAAGTGAAATAGATGAATACATGTAAAAAATTATGTGTTTTGGTTATTCATAATTGTTTAGCTGGGTGTAAGCTCATTATGAATTCCAGAAATTATGTCTTGAGATCCATTCTTTTTTTTTTTTTTTTTTTTTTTAATGAGAAAACTAAGGTACAAAGAGGGCAAGAGACTTGTCTAACTCACATGATGGAACACTTTGCTTTCCCTAGTACTGATCTTTGGCACAAGCAATAAAATAAAAGGCGCCCAACAGAAACACTCAAATTAGCATTGTCATGGAATCCCATTGTTGCTGCTCCAAAATGCGAATGGTACTTGAAATTCCACTTTTGAATTTAATTCCGGCTCATGTGCAAAATTCCTAACTGCTTAAAATGTATGCAGCACAGAGCTGTAAAGAACTAAGTTTAGCCTAAAATTCTTCAGGGAGCAAAAGATACGGGTGCTTCCTCAGCTGTTAGCTTCTTTGAAATGGTAAAGCAGAAAGAATTCCTGAACACCCACCACTGGGCACCTCTCTTCCCAACCACCCAAAACATTTTTCAAAAAGTATGTATGTCTGAAGTGAATTATCTATGGCCAGTAGGAACCTTTGAGGTGTGGATGTTTGTGTTACGCTGTAGTGTGAAAAATATAAAGAAGATTCATTGCTATAGCCTAATTCTGTGTACTCTTATTCCTGACTACTACTACTAAGTGTGGGCTTTTCAGAATCTTGAAAATTCTGTGACTGCTCCATGTCACAAGCAGATCACAGCGGTTAGGTTCAGTGGCCTGAAGGGGATTTTAGACTCAAGGTGAAGAGCCTCCTCTAAATCAGGCTTTGGAAAAGACTCTCCTATTTTGTGGTTCAGAAATCCAGTTTCACACAGTTCACTTTGGGTTAATGAAGGTGTTGAGGGTGTGTTGAGCTGGATTAGCAGTTCTGCACGTGCCCACCAGTGGCATCTCCCTTCCCTCTTCATTAGTTTGCTGGTGCCTAACTTGCAGAAAGAGAACAGAGGGTCAGTTTTTCTCTTGGCAGCGCACCGGAGAGGGGGCTCATTAGGTCCCTCTGCCAGGAGGTTTTAGTAGCATCAGTACCATGTCTTAAACTCGTGACCTTTTGTAAACATTTTATAACCCTGAGAATCTCTTATAAGAAACTGAGTTTCATTATAGTTATGTAGGCAACCCAGGGGGAAATTGTGGAATCACAGTTGATAAAAATTAATGAATTTATTCCAAAACATTCACTGAGTGCCATGTACGCTGTGTGTCTGCCCTGCACTACGTGCTGGGGTTACAAAGAAGAATAGGCCAAAGACTTTGTCCCCAAGAACCTTTCATACTGGAAGAAAATTGATGGGAAAACTTACGAGAGCCATGCTAGCATCTCTGCAGGAGGGTAACAAGCTAGAGGGGCAAGGTCCTCTCCCCCTACTTCTTCTACCCCAGTCCTTTCTACACCGCCTGCCCCTCTTTCACAGATCAATCTGCCGCTGCCACCTCCCCCTCCCTCTCTTGAGGAGTATGATTGTAAACAAACTGCTATGAAACAATGTTTCAAAGAAGGATTACATTTGGGAGAGCTACATGCTTACCTGGTGATTGCAGGGCATGGGCAACATGTTAAGTATGAGGCTGTCTCTTTCTCAGTATTCAAAAAACTAAGAACTAGTATTATAGAAAATGGTACCCAAAGTTCATTTACTAAAGGTATTCTTGATACAGTTGGAAATGCATATGTTATGACTCCTTGGGATTGGAGAGCTCTTGTAAAAAACTGTCTTAACTCCTTCTCAATTTGCTATTTGGTCTTCTGAATACCATGAAGGTTGTCTCTTAGGAAATGCTTATAATGCTAATGCTGGCGAGGTAGCCAGGGGCCAGATCATATTGGGCCTTGTAAGGTAAGGCAAGGAGGTTGATTTTTCTGCTAAACGTGATAGAAAACCACTAGAGGGTTTGGATTTGATTTACGTATTTGAACGATCTGGCGGCTGTGTGGAGAATGGATTCTAGGTGCCAGCGTGGAGGCTGCCAGGAAAGGCCGGACCCGGGTCGTGACAGTATCAGGGTAACAGCCACTGGCAGCAGTGGAGACAGAGCCCGATTCTGAGCTTGGTTTAGAATTAGATTCAGCAGGCCCTGCTGACCACTGGATGTGGCTGAGGGTCAAAGGGAGGAGTGGAGATGGCGCTTGGGCTTTTGGCCAGAGCAGCTAAGAGGCTGGTGGTGCCTCACTGTGGACTGTATTCTCCATTCATCTCCTTCTGTCGCCGGCCCGGGCCTCCCTCTGCAGAGGCTGCAGGACAGTTGTTCATTCATGGATTCCTGCAGGAGGTATTTCTGGAGCTCAAGCTGGGCCCCCTCCAGCCCCTAGCCCTGCTCTGACTGGACCCTGCCCAGCTTCTGACAGCCGGGCCGGACCGCTGCCCTCCCCTCCAGCCTGGTGGGTCTGGCCTCATACGCTGCTGCCCAGATGTGGAGTAGAGACATCGGGGGCCTTCCAGGGCTTGAAAATCTCTCTTTGTAGTGAGATGCTCTGGAGGAGGATAGGGGAACACAGTGGGTGTTCCTGTCCAGGGAATGGAGGCCTTGCCAACCCCTGTACCAGGGGACTGTCCCTGATAGACACTTGTCATTGTGGAGGGTAATGAATGGCAGACAACACTCCTAGGCCCTGGGCGCCTGGACCAAGACAGTGTCAGAGGAAGGTCCCCAAGAGTGCCTCTGCCTGGGGATGACAGTTTTCTACTACAGGTCCTGAGCTGTGGAGACTCAGACGGCTAAGATCAAAGCAGTTCAAGCGAAGCCTCAGGTCGCCTTTGCCTCGCTCTGGGCAACTTAGGAGGAAGCTTCAGGGCACTAGGCTGCGTACCTCTGCTCCGAGTCACCAGCCTTATCTCTCAGTTCCCTTCCAGCCCAGTCCTCACTTGCCCAAGCCTTTCTTCTGCCCTCAATGTTCTTCCTGTTTTCCAACAGCCTCCTACCCCCTCAACCACTAGAAAACCACTCCTCACCACTCACACCTGCCTGGATATCCCCGTGCCTCTCCCTGAGACCCAGCCCAGGCCCTGGCTGCCCTCGGATGCCCCTCTGTGGCTGGGGTGGGGTCAGAAGCATCTCCGGGCAGCTCTGGGCCTGGCGTCCCCGCCCCCACCTCGGAGCCCCAGTCTGTCAGCAGTGATGGATGCCGGGTAGCAGTCCCTTGGAACAGATCCTGGATCTAAAAGCCTCATGCAGCCATCCTGGATGGGAGGCGGGGGAGGGACACGGGGGTCCCCTAGAGCCCGGCACCCTGCCATGAATGAAGCGGCCTGCAGAGCCAATTAGCGCAGAGAAGAGCCCAGCCCAGCGATGAATCATGAGCCCATTAGTCCTGCCAGCTTGCCCCTCCCCCCACCCGAATGCGGTCCTGGCGGTGGGGGTGGGGTGGGTGTCTTTCCTCCTTCCAGCCGGCCTCTTCCTCCCCAGAGCCCCTCCCTCTCAACTGCTGAGAAGACCCCTGTACCCGGGAAGCACGTCATGGCAGAGGGTATTGGACGCTCCCAGACGGGACACCCTCTACACACCCCCTACTGCCAGCCAGACTGCTTCAACTTGAGAAGAGCCCCAGTGAGTGACCTCTTAGCCTGGCTCTTTCCCCCTTTCCTCCATCCTCCAGGAACTGAGGGATAGACCTGGGTTGTCAGGTTGTCGGAAAGATGAGGCTTCCAACCCAAGTCAGCCCCAGTGATCCAAACTTGCCCCTCCTCTGAGGGAGGAGGGAGATGAAGGTCACAGAAGGTTAGGGGCTTGTCAGTGACCCAGCTCAGGCAGTGGACATCCACACCCTGCCAGCCCAGCCCGTGCCTCACCACCTCTCCTGAGCCGGTGGGGGTCTTTGTGTCGATGTCAGTCACAGCAGGCTGATGCCTCAAAGCTGGACTCTGGTGACTGGTCGGTGGTTGGCATCAAGTCCATGCCGGGCAGCGGCAGAGGAGGAAGGGAGTGAAGGAAGGGTCCTCTGTCTGGACACTCTTGGGTGGGATCAGATTTGGAGAAGGTGTGGTTGCAGTGAGGGAGTCCGAGAAGGCGGAGGGAGACACAGCCACAGCTCTGGATGCCATGTGCCAGGTGTTGGCCGGTGACTTGACCTCATTTCTCCTGCTGTTACTTTCTCTGTTTTACAGATGAGATGACTAAGGTTTGGAGAGGTTAAGGGACTTGTCCAAGGTCCCAGAGCAAGAACATGGGAACTGGATTTGAACCCCAGTCTGTGACTTTGGTGCTTGAGCAGATGCCTTCTGAGCCACATCTGGGACTCTGATTCTGTCCGGAACTGAGCTTCATTTATGCCGCTGCCTAGTTGACATCACTGACCAGCTGTCCGGTAGGGGCCTCTAACTCAACGTGCTGAACTCTGAGCTCATTAGCCACCCTCCCCAGCCCGCTCCTCCCTCCTGCAGAAGGTACCTTCCGTCATTGGCTGCCCAAGCCAGCAACGTGGGGATCCTCCCTCCTCCCTTTCTTCCTCCACGTCCAACGAGGCATGAGAGTATGGAATCTGGTCCGTCCCGTCTGTGAAATGGGCCCATCACTGGGCGCCTCCTCCCCAGCTGTGCGGCAGTGATGTAGCTCAGACTCTGGGCCTTTCTCACCAGCACAATTCCCAGGCTCTCCCAAGACTCTCCAAATGGACCTCCAGCCTCCCCTCAACTCAATTCCTTCCTCCATGTGGCTGTCAGAATGCATGTTTCCAAGTACAATCTAACCCTTCACTTCCATCTTTAAAAATGTTGGCTCCCCGTCACTTTCAAGATAAAACATTAAGAAGTAGGCCCAGCAGAACTTTCTAAACCCTCCTCTGATCACCTCCCTCTCTCATCCAGTGAGCTACTGGCCACGTGGGATTGCGCGCCTTGCCCAGGATGTGCCAAGGTTTTCGTTCCCCTTGGCCTTGGCTCCAACTGTACTTCTGCCCAGAAAGCCCCCTTCCCCATCTCCACCTGGCAAACTTGTACTTCTCCTTCCAAAACGGTTGAATGTCATCTTGATGAAGCTTCCCCTGCCCCGCCCCGCAGGATGAACAGCTCCCTCCTCTGTGCTCCCACAGCACTTTGCTCAAACTGCTGGCCCAGCACTTCCACACCAGCAGAGCCCTTAGCAGGTGGCTGCCTGTCCTTGCCTGAAGGGGGGGGGTAGTGGGCTGCTCGGCTCTGCCTCCCTGATAGGGTCTGGCACAGCAGAGATGTTTAATAAAGGCTTGAGAGACTAGCGGACGGCTCTCCTCTCACCTCTTTCTCTAGTCTCCAACTTCCTGTTCTTCTGGCCTTGCTCCCAAGATGGTTTCCACCTGGAAACCATCCAGTGAAAAAAGTCTTGCTGGAAGGTGATCTGAGGAGTTGGCTGTGGTCTGTGTGACCCCTGGAACTCAAGTAATCTGATTGGGACCAGAAAACACAGATTGTAGTCGGGGAATATGGATTCTGAACCAAACCGCAAGACTTGAACACGTCACTTCTCTTCTGTGGGCCTCGGTGTTCTTTTTGTGTTTTTTTGAATTAACTTAATTTTAATTGTGGTAACATTGATTTATAACATAATAACATTATATAAGCTTCATGAGTATAGAAGTGTATTTCTGCTTCTGTATACCCAACACCATGCTCATCACTAAACATTTATTTTCCATCTGTCACCACACACTTGATGCCCTTTACTGACTTCACCCTTCCCCCACCCCCGCTTCCATTCCAGCATCCTGTACTTTGCATCAATGTGCTTGTTTTCAATTGATTTGGTTTATTTTGGTTTTGTTTATTTGTTTTAGTTTTATGTTTCACTTATGAGTAAAATCATACCGTATTTGTCTTTCCCCGTTTGACTTACTTCACTTAGCGTAATACCCTAATGTCCACCCATGTTGTTGCAAATGGCAAGATTTCACCTTTTTTACAGCTCGGTAATATTCCTCTGTGTGTGGGTGTGTGCGCGCGTGCGCGCATGCATGTGTGTGCGCATGCACCACGTCTTTTTGAGATATAGTTGCTTTGTAAAATTGTATTAGTTTCATATACAACATAATGATTCAATATTTTTGTAGTTTATACTCCATTTAAAGTAATTATAAAATATTGATTATGTTCCCTGTGCTGTACATTACAACCTCGTATCTTGCTTACTCTATATCTAGTAGTTTGTACCTCTTAATCTCCTCCCCCTACTTTGCTCCTCCCCCATCCCTCTCCCCACTGGTAACCACTAGTTTGTTCTCTATATTTGTGAGTCTGTTTCTGTTTTGTTATATTCATTTGTTTTATTTTCTAGATTCTACATGTAAGTGAAAACATACGAATTTTGCCTTTCTCTGACTTACTTCACTAAGTATAATACCCTCCAGGTCCATCTATGTTGTTGCAAATGGAGAATTTTTATTCTTTCTTTATGGCTGAGTAGTATTTCATATGTATATACTTTACATCTTCTGTATCCATGCATCTTTTAATGGAAACTTCGGTTGCTTCCGTATCTTAGCTATTGTAAATAATGCTACTATGAACATTGGAGTGCAGGTATCTCTTCAGACGAGTGTTTTTGTATTCTTTCGATAAATACCCAGAAGTGGGATAGCTAGATCATATAGTTCTATTCCTTTTTTTTTTTCCCTCTTTTTTGAGGAAACTCCATGCTGTTTCCCATAGTGGCTGCACCAGTTTGCACTCCCACCAGCAGCGTATGAGGGTTCCCTTTTCTCTGAATCCTCGCCAACACTTGTTATTTCTTGCCTCAGTGATTTTATGTTAAGTGAGGGTATGAGTAGAGGGCAGATGACATTTCTTAATCCCTTCCAGCTCTGATGTTGTATGAATTTTTTGCTTTATGATTCCATGGCCTGCGGAGGATCCTGGATAGTTGGCATGGTGTATGAACAAGAAGCAAGAGCTGTATCTTGAGGGTGGACTGTCCAGGGCAGACAAGCAGCGGTCCTGGGAGATGGCTCCCAAGACAAAGAGGGATCGGTTGGAGAGAAGGGCAGGCGGACACACACTGAGAGGATGGCTCTAGCTCTTTGGATTCAGTTAATTGTGAAAATCAATGGTCTGGCTGGAGGCAGGAGCCAGAGAAAAGCCTGGGGGTTGGAGACTCCCAGAGAATGAATGGATGGGGTGTGGCATCCTTTTTGCATCTGTCTCCCAGGGCTGACCCAGGGGTTACTATAGACAAAGTCCAGGGGGGCTGGTGTTCAGGGGAGGAGCAACGCAAGGGGAAAGCCTGCTATTAGAATTTGGAGGAGAAGGACTGGGAGAATTGGGATGAAGTAAAAAATAGTCATATGCAAATTAAAGAGAACCTCAAGGCCACACATTTAAATAGACAGCTGGTGCTGGAATAAGACACTAACTCCAAATCCAGACCTGGGATCTAGTCCTGGCTCTGCCACTGCCTCGTGGTTGTGTGACCTTGAACAAGTTCCTATTTGCCTTTGAGCCTCTGTTTCCCCATCTGTAAAATAATGGGGTGTTCTGGACCATCTCTTGAGGGCCATGACTAACTAGAGGGTCCCATCAAGGGTCCTGCCAGCTTCAGCTCCCAACCCCCCTTGTTTACCCCCTTGGACCCCCCAACCTAAGTGTCTACTGTGAGGCCCAGGGTTCTTTCCACGCCTGGCTGGCTTTTCCGGGCTCCTCCCCAAAGCGGCCCCTGCCCGCCTCTGCTTCCCTGCTTCTACTTCCTACTTCCAAGCAAGATTTCCAGCTTCTCCAAGATTCTGGGTTTGAACCAGTCAGCCAGCAGAGCCAACTGATTTTGATTTTCACAGTGAGGCTGGTGGGAGCACAGGGAGCCAGCCTGACCTCCCTACCTTCCTCCCTTCTCATCTCCCCGCTGCTGCCACCCCAATCCTCTCTCACCCCACAGGAGGGGAGGACAGACCTGGGTGTCCTAGGGGAGTGGGGAGAGGTGGACCCTGGTGGTGGCGGGCAGGAAGGAGGAGCAGGGGGCTGGAACAAACCACTCTCCTTCAATCAGCAGCCTCGGGATGAGATAGTCCATTAGGTGGGACAGAAAGGAGGTGCCAGTGTTGAGCCAGAAGCTGGAAGGGGCCATCACTTGGCAGTAAGCCCCCGGCCCACCACTTTGATTGACCCTCATTCACTCCCTCAGAGGCCGTTAACATCCCTTATGGGCCTGGGGATGCGGCCAAGAGTCTCACCTCATCTGGGGCCCTGGGCGGCTGCCTCTGTGCTTCTCCCCATGCCCGGCGCCTGCCATGGGGGACCGACCTGGCCCCACTTCCACAAAGGCTGTAAGTGAGCAGCTCTCAACCTTGGAGTAGTTCGGTGATCTGACGGGAGGAGCAGTCTGAGCTCCTGGGGAGCTCCCAGTCTGATGGGGGCAGGTGGGACACCCATGTCGGCTGACAGATTGAAGAGACAGAGCTGAGTGAGGGCCTCAGGTGGGCTTCCTGGAGGAGGAGACAAGGAGAGGACAGGGGAGCAAGGCCAAGGGAAAGAGGGTCAGTGACGAGACTGGGAGAGGGAAGAGGGGCCTCCAGGGCAGGTGTGAGTGGTTTGTCCATCTGGAGTGTGGAAGGGGCGGTAGGCGGTGGGTGGGGAAGTGGGCAATCTCAGAAGCTGCGGTGGCGCTGCTGAGGCTCAGTTGAGGCATCTGTAAAATGGGCCCCCACCTGCCTCCCCAGTTGCTGTGAGGATTAGCCGGGACCCTGTCCATCAAAGCCCTGGCTGAAGATCACACTCCCTCCTCCCTTACTTCCTGTCCTTCCTTCATCCCCCAAAGGGGCCAGCCCCCTCCCCATTCTGCAGCATCTGGCCTTACCTGGAAACATGTGAGGTCCCAGTTGAGGTTCTGAAGGAAGAACCGGTGGAGGACAGGGCTGAGGCGGGGGCAGTGGCTGGAAAGAGCGGGAGATGCATCTTCCTCACCGCCACCTCCCCCGGGTCTCATTCAACAGCCCTTAATCTCCTCACTCTCAGCTGCCCCCAACACACACCTGTTTTCTCCCTCAGCTCCTCGGTGTGGCCCCTTCACGGCCTCCGGCAGGGCTTCCGCTTTTCTTCCTCCAGCTTTTCCCACAGTGGCTGCCCCATGATAGATTCTCCAGTTTTGTTTCCAAAATTCTAGCCAATTTTGTATTCTCCATAACACATCCAGGATGTCTGTATGAGAATATTTTATTTTCAGTTAAATTACCAGACTTTTCCCTGAAAAATCTTTGAATGAGAAGTGGTGCTTTTTTTTTTTTTTTTTTGAACTTGGCTTTGCAGGCTCAGGGGACATGATGAGGACTCACGGGGCCCTGTGTCCCCCTTTGAGCCATACCACAGGGCTCTGTGGGGACATAGAATGGCCAGACAGAATGGCCCTCTGTCCCAACCCAGGAGAAGAAGGTAAGGGCTCTGGGTGGGAGAGATCCCTGGAGCCCTGGCACCAGCCTTGACTCCCGGAGGAGCAGGACTCTAGCCTGGTGGGGGGTGAAGGGGCTTTGGGGAGGGTCAGAGTTAACATTAGAGTGGGCAGTTCTCATCTGTGACAGAAGGAGGTGTGGTCCTCCTGTGGTCTGACCTGATTCCATCCTGCTTCAGAGGCAGAATCTTGGGCTCATAAAATGTTTCCAAAGAGGACTTTGGGGATCCTGTAGTCCCATTCCTCCAATTTCAAATGGGGCCACACAGGGATGTCATTTGAGATTCCAAAAACCTTCCTTCCTTCCAAATTAATCCACTCTCAGTTTCCAGGGTGTGGCAGGCAGAATAACGCCCTCCCCCAAAGATGTCCATGTTCTAATCCCTGGAACCTGTGAATATGTTACCTTCCATGGCTAAAGGGACTCTGCATATGTGATTAACTTAAGGATTTTGTGATTGGGATGATCCTGAGTTGTCTGGATGAGCTCAATGTAATCACAAGGTCCCTATAAGGGAGAGAGGGAGGCAGGAGAGTCAGAAACAGGTGACAATGGAAGCAGAGGTCAGAGTGATGCAAGGAAAGAGCCATGAGCCAAGGAATGCAGGCAGCCTCCAGACATGGAGGCAAGGAAACAGACATGGAGGCAAGGAAACAGAGATGGCAAGGGACAAACTCCCCTTCCGAAGGATGCAGTCCTACTAACCATTTTAGACTTCTAACCTCTGATCTGAATTTGTATCTTTTCAGCCATTAGATGTGTAGTAATTTGTCATGGCAGCACTAGGTAACTAGTTGCTAATTAAGTACTAGTTACACAGAGCTTTGTTGGCTCAGGTGGGGAGTCTAATAAACCCGCCCCTTTCATTCTTCCTCCCTCCACCGCCGGCATTAATTACGCATCTCTTTAGTGGCAGGCCCTTAACAGTAACTGTCCCAGCCCCTGCCTTGGAGCAGTTTAGGATTTGTAGGTCTGCAGACAGGCAAGCGCACGAGAACCATATGGTGAAACAGTGAAAACTGGTTACCAAGTGGGGCGTGGGTACAGACAAATTAGGAGTATGGGATTAACAGTTACAAACTGCTATATATAAAATAGATAAGCAACAAGGATTTACTGTATAGCACAGGAAATCATACCCAATCTCTTGTAACAACTTATAATGGAATGTAATCAGAAGAAAAACTGAATCATGAGGCTGTACACCTGAAATTAACATAACACTATCAATCAGCTACACTTCAGTTACAATTTTAGAAGAGTGGCTTTTTCCAAAATATACAAACAGCTCATAGAACTTAACGACAAAAACCAACCCAATCCAAAAATGGGCAGAAAACCTAAATAAGAAATTCTCCAATAAAGGCATATAAATGGCTGCTAGGCACATGAAAAAATGCTGAATATCACTAATTATCAAAAAAATGCAAATTAAAACTACAATGAGGTACCACCTCACACCAGAGTGGCCATCATAAAAAGTTCACAAAGGATAAATGCTGGAGATGGGGTAGAGAAAACGGAACCCCCCTACACTATTGGTGGGAGTGTATTTTGGTACAGCCATTATGGAAAACAGTATGGCGATTCCTCAGAAGGCTAAAAACAGACTGACCCTATGTGCAGCAATCCCGCTCCTGGGCATATATCCAGAGGGAACTCTAATTTGAGAAGATACATGCACCTCAATGTTCATAGCAGCACTATTTACAATAGCCAAGACATGGAAACAATCTAAATGTCCATCAACAGATGACTGGATAAAGAAGTTCTGATGTATATACAATGGAATACTACGCAGCCACAAAAAAGAATAAAATAATGCCATTTGCAGCAACATGGATGGACCTGGAGATTGTCATTCAAAGTGAAGTAATCCAGAAAGAGAAAGAAAAATACCATATGATATCTAAAATATATGGAATCTAAAACAAAGACAAAAATGAACTTATTTACAAAACAGAAACAGACTCACAGACAAAACGAGCTTATGGTTATCGGGGAAAAAGGAGGTGGAAAGGGATAAATTGGGAGTTCGAGATTTGCAGATACTAACAACTATATATAAAATAGATAAATAACAAGTTTATACTGTATAGCACAGGGAACTATATTCAATATCTTCCAGTAACCTATAATGAGAAAGAATATGAAAACGAATGCATGTATGTATATGTATGACTGAAACTTTATGCTGTACACCAGAAACTGACACAGTGTTGTAAACTGACTATACTTCAGTTTTAAAAATACTGCATAATTAGGAAAAAAAGAGTGGCTTTTGGTGGGGGATGGGAGGATGCACAGCCTGCATGGGACAGGAGCTGGAAGCAACAAGGGAGCTCCACTCCTGGATGTTCAGCTTTGTGACCATGGACAAGTCGCTTACCCTCTCTAAGCCTCAGCAAAGTAGGATGAATTAGAACACTTACTTCGTGGGATTGTGAAAATGAAGTAGTGGTGCACGGAGTGTGCTTGGCCCAGTGCCGGCCACATACATCATAAATGCTCAGAAAAGGGAAAGCTTTACAGAGGAGTTAGAATTTGAGCCCAGACTGGAAGACCAAATAGGAATCTGTTGGGTAAACCAGCTGGAGGAAGATGTTCCAGGCAGAAAAAATAGTGTGTGTGAAGTATGGTGGGGTGGGGCATGGCATTTTGGGGGTGATTGCAACAAAATGCAGGAAGCTGGAGCCTGAAGTGACCGAGAAGCAGGAGAGATGCTTGAAGAATATCAGGGGTTCTTTATGCCACTTCCAAGGATGATTTTGTCCTGAAGCCAATAAGGAGCCACTGAAGGTTGTTGAAGAGGGGAACGACTCAATTAGATATTATGCTGCAAAACAAACCTGTCTTCTGGGTTGCTTCCAAAAAAAGAGGAGAGACTGGGGTAGGGAATATCACTCAACTTCAGCCTGTGGGCACAGGGAGGAGAAAAAGTTTCCACTGCCCCCAACTGTCAACCCAGAGAAGACTTCCAAGGAGGAGGGGGCCTCAGGATCTCAGCAAGTCAGAGGACAAGGCTCAAATACCCATTGTCTATATGAAGTCCAAGGTAAGCTAACAGCCATGACACCTAGATGTCTAGCCAAGCTGGATGCAGAGACTTACTTGCGTAGAGTGTACAGTCTCCCACGTCGACTCTTTGGAGGGATGGTGAAGGGAGTCTTTGCTCTTATCCAGTTTTGGGGGGGACCTGGTTGCTGCCTGAGCTGCCTGGGGAGGGGGCTGCTGCATTAGCGCCATTTTCCCTTAACTGGAGCTGCAGAGTGGGTGTGGGACATGGCAGGGGTGGGGAAAGGACAGAATGCCAGTCTTACGGTGCCCTGCCCCCCAGCCTGACTGAATCTAAGCTGTCCTCAGCAGTGTCAAGAGACGACCTTTGACAACATGATAGACAAAATAAACCAGGCGTTACCACTTAAACCTTGGAACCAAGCCTCCCAACTTGAGTTTCAATGCCCCAGTGAAGTGGTAAGCTGACCGCCATCTTTCTTTTGGTGAAGAATGCTGAGACCATCAACCCCACCAATGAGGGTGAAAAATATCAAAGGACCACCTGACTTAATTTACTTATTCTTGAAAAGAGAAAGGAGAGGAAGCCAGCCAAAGCCACTGGCTGCTGCTGACGTTTGAATAAGGCATCAGGAGCCTTCTTGGATGGAGATGTGATTCAATTTGCGCACTTAGCACCTTCTGCCCTGGAGGAGAGTTCCTGGTGGGACCTCAGCCTCCCAACTCAACTGCAAGCTCACTGAGGACAGAGACCTTGGTTTGCCACAGAGCCTGGCCGGCAGGAGGGCTCTGCTCCTCTTTGGCAGACTTGATTCAGCCTCCGAAGTGCTTTCTCTGCTTCTGTCTTGGCTCCTGCAAACCACTCAACAGTCTTCCTAAACACCGCTCAGACCCTCTGACTCTGCTTAAATGCCTATGGGGACTCTCCACAGCGGCAGCAATAATTCCCAAAGTGTGCCCTAGGTTACTTCAGTCCCAAGAGATGCTCCAGAAGAAGTGGTTTCAAGGCCTAATAAGTTTAGAAAATGCTCTTTTTTGGAGCTTCCCACCCTTTTGAGATTCACATTCTACCTGAACATAATAAAGGCTCTGAGAAGTCCTGCAAGTTAGTGTGCAACCAGGTTACCACGTTTGACACAGCTTCCCCAAACTTAGTCTATCATGCACAATCTTACTATTATTATTTTGCAAGAGATACCTCTAAGCAGCTCAAGAAACAGTCCCATGCTTTGGGAAGCAGTGAACTGAATGGTAAGTCCATTTGGGGAAGGGAAGGGCAGCTGTGACACGACAAGTCCCTGCGTGAGGGGGTGGGTCTGTAGGAGCACATGGGGAGCAGCAAAGGCTCGGGAAGCCAAAGAGGAGGTGAGGCTGTGGACGGAGGTGACAGAGACTGTGGGTCAGAGATTCCATTAATAGCTCCCTCCCCCAGGTTGTTTCCTCATCTGAACATGGATGTCCCAGGCATGCACTTCTGAGCCTGGCATATCCGAAATGAATCATGGCCTCTCATTGGGCCCAGAAGCCCCTGACCAGGGATTCCCTGAGATGTTATGCAATTATGAGATCTCCCCCCCAGACGAGTATTCCAGCGAGTCAAGTAGACAGTCACGGCGGCCACGTCCCAGTGGAGCAGCTACAGCAGGATCCTTCTATGGAAAGAAAAGCCCAGGATTTGGAGGTGGAATCCCGGCTTCCCATCCTGATCCCATCACTTACTGGGAGCCGCGAGGCCATGGAGAAGTGACTCAATCTCTCTGAGCCTTCTTCCTCATCCGTAAAATAGGAAATCACAGCTGCTCGTAGGGAGTCAGGATTCAAACAGAGATCTTGATGTCTCCAAAGCCAATTTGGTTCATTGCCCTGTGGTTTGCTCACCACCTCCAGGGCTGTAGACATTCCCAAGGGTAGGATTAAGTTTCATCATTCATTCATCCATCATTTGTTCAATCCAAACATTTATCAGGTACCTACAATGTGCCAGGCGTGGGGGAAACATCGCCAGGAAAAACAAGCCAGGTGTCCACCTGCATGGAGCTCGGTCTGGTGGGGACTGAATCACTGAAGTATTTATTCAATCCTGGCCAGCGGGCCAGGCGCTGTGATGGGCTCAGCACTGTATTGCGTGCACTGTATTGACAAAGCATCTTCACCATCACCCTTTCATTTGTTCCCAGTGACAGTCTGCTGAGAAACAAAGTGCAGGGATTACAACCCATTTTGTGGACAAGAAGCTAGAGACTCAGGAAGACCAAGTGGAAAGCTGGGCTGGGAACCCAAACCTCTTCTCTCCACAGGGACTCACAGAAGGCGTGCTCCAGGCTGGGCGCTGCCACATGCAGTGCAGAGGTCCAGTCTGGCTGCCTTTGCCTGTGTGTCGTTGTGGTCCCTGTTCCTCTCCGGACTCTGACTCTCCCCGACTCTGAACCCTCAGCCATGAACCCTCCACACAACAGGGTGCATGCTCACTGATTCCTCAAATTGCAGCCCCTCAGCCATCCCCCCTTGCAGCCCAGGAAATCCTTCCTGCACTTGAATTTCCATACCTTAATAGGTCAAGGCTGGCTCCTCCTGGAGACCTCCTTTGAGTGGAGAAATTCTCATGGAAAACCAGGATGGTCCAGTTCCTTCACAAAGTCCAGCATGTAGGCACATGGGACCCTGCCTGGGCCACCAGCCAAGTGGTGCTCACTCTGGGGCTCCCCTGGGGCTGGGGGCAGGAGCAGGGTGGGGGCAGGGAGCCAAGCGTGCAGATCTTCCAAAGCCAGTGGTGCTAGCAACTGGAGTGGGAGAGGAGGAGAGAGAAAGGGAGGAGGGGTGCAGACTAATGAGCCCACCATCATTTCACTGGGGGTCTGGAAACTGACAGCAAGGTGGGATCCTGGAGGGAAGCAGTGTGTGGGGTGGGGGGCAATATCACCTAACACCCAACTCGCTGTCAGCTTAGATGGGTACATCCCAGCTGCGCCAGAGAGGGCTGACAAATCCAGCAGTTCCAAAGGCCCTTCTGAGTGCCCCTCCTCCTCATCCACTTCCACCTCCTCCCAGAAGACATCTCAGATCACCTCCACCCCACAGGAGGGTTCCCTGTGTGTCTGCCCAGCTCCTGTACCCTCCACTTGTCTATTTCCTGTGTGTTGTCTCCATCAAACATGGGCTCCAGGCGGTGGACCAACATCCATGGCCCGTGAGACTGTGGCGGTTTCTGGAGAGCATCTCCTCTGCAGGTACAGAGCGTGGGATCTCCTTTGCAGCTGCACCAGCACCAGCTTCGGAGACCACCCTCTCATATCCGCCAGATCCTGACTGTTCTGCAGGTGTTTGCAGCCTCTCTCGTGCTCCTGGCCCATGGCCCTCTGCCTGCATCATGTCTCTTCTTCCATCCCCTGCCCCTGGTTCTTACCAACGTTATTCCTCTAGTCCCTTTGGCAGCGAGCAGTCTAACCTGAATCATGCTCACTGCAGTTTAAGATGCTCATCTTCTTAACTTCCAGGCTCTGTAGGGGCAGGGGTGGCCTGGGGGACTTGGGGGAGATCCAGGGTACAAGTATTTGTAGGGCGTAAGCCATGCTATTCTCATAGTTCTCTCTGATGTCTTCCTGAGAATAACTTTGGTCTCTGTTAATTCAGTTATTTCCCAGAGAAAGTAGAGCTGCTTCTTTCTTCTTCACAGGTGGAAACCCCTGCAGACAGGAACCCAGGAGTCCTCCTTGTCACCACCCTCCTTCCCTTAGTAACTCCCTGCCAACTCCCAGCTCAAGCCAGCATCAGCCCTTGCCTGGACCACAGCCAACACCTTCTAACAAGTCTCCCCACCTCCATTCTCATTGCCCTCAACCTGCAGTCACCCTGAAATGATCATGCCACCCCTCTATCGCAACCCCTAAATGCTAAGTGGCTGCCACCGCTCTTCAACCAAGGTTTTAAACATGACCCAGAAGACCTCACATGGTCTGTTTCTGCCCACATCTCCTGCTCCCTGTCCCCTTTGCTCTTTGAAATCCAGCCACAACCACCTTTTTCTCAGCCCTTTACACGCCCCCTCCCACCACAGGGCCTTTGCATATACTCTTTTCTCTGCCTGGACTGTGCTCCCATTTTCCAGGTTTCAGCCTGGGCGTCGCCTCGTTGGGGAAGCCCCTCAGTCTCCCTGGCTGGTCAGATGCTCTGTATATATATTCTCAGGGCGTCATGTCCTACCCTTTCTTTGCACTGACCGCGCCTGTCATTCTGACTGCATTTGTGTGACTATTTAATGGACATCTGCTCCCTGCTAGGTTGCAGCCTCGGTGAGGGCAGGAACCAAGTTGGTTTTGCTCTCTCTGTATCCCCATGACTGGCACAGTGCCTGGCACATAGTCAGCTCTCAGTAAATAGTTGCTGTTTGAATGAGTGAGGCCCGGACGAAGGATGCACTTGGTGGATTGTCACCCAGGGAGGCTTAACCAAGCCAGGACCGGGAACTCAGAGCCCTTGGGGTAACTCCCAGGGACTCACAGGGGAAGCCGCAGCGCCATGCCCTGCTGGAAGAGGGTCCTTCCATCCCTCTGCTTTGCTATCAATTAGTTGCTATTTGAAAACAGAGTTTGCCACATAACTGGCAGCCCCCCAGGGACCAGGTGCAGAAGAGGGTACCAGCTAGAGCCATGAATCCCACTGCAGTCCGCACTGCTGCTGCTCCCTCTCAGCGGTCTGCTCCCTGGCCTTGGGAGCCCAGTGCGTGCCACACCTTTACCTTAGAAATGGTTCTCCTCAAGCCCATCCTAAAGCAGAGAAGTGGGAGGCTTTGGTTTCTTCCTTAAAGGGTGGAGATCTAGCGGGAGGAAGAGGAAGGAAAGGAAAGCCAGAGCTCCCATGAAAAACTCAGGGTGATAGGAGACAGGCTCATAGGAGCCATTGGAGGAGGTGCTTCCGGGAAATGACTTGCCCTCTCTAGTCCTTGGCTTATCCAAGGGAAGCATCACAATCTCCCTCTTTAGCATCTCTCCCATGGAAAGGGAGAGTCAGAGAAAAGGCCATCTGCTGTCTGCAGAGCCAGAGCAGGCTCCTCTGAGCAATCCTGGAGGGCTTCCTGGAGTAAGGGTGCATTATAGAATCCACAGGCGGATTGGAAGGGTAGCTAAGAAGCAGGAGGCTGCAGGCAAGGAAAGGCGGTGTGACCAGAGTAGAAGGCAGAGTGCAAGGGAGGCAGGAATCACCCTGTTGCATTAATATGTCGGGTCCTGTCACTCTACGCTCAAAACCGTCCAGAGGCTCCCATCTCACTCAGAGAAAAGCCAAAGACCTTCCTCCCTACCCTCATCTCCTCCTCGCCTCCCGCCCTGCCTCCCACCGCCCCGCCATGGTGGCCTCCTCCCTGCTCCTCAGACACTTGGTCATGCTGCGTAGGCTGCTGCCTCTTCCTGGAACCGTTTCAGCTACCCCACTCCCACCCCCGTCTCACTCCCTCACTGGCAAGGCTTTGCTCAATGAAACCTCCCCTGATAATGCTGTTTAAAGTCACCCCCACCCTTGGCACCCCCACTCCCTTTACCTTGCTGTCCCCCCCAGAGCACTTAACAATCTCCTAACAGCTCCATAACTTACTTATTCTCTCTCAAGAGAAAGTGAGCACCATGGTGTAAGAAAAAATTGTTGGTGTGCTGATACATCCTCAGCACCTGGGACAGCGCCTGGCACACAGTAGGTCTCTGTAAATATCAACTGAACAACCACTAGGGGCTGGGAGCCTGGGAATGGAGTGGAAACTCATTTTTTCAGGCTCCTTGATCAGCTAGGGGTGAGGAGCTCCTGGGTAGTCACCCAGCATGCCAGGAACAGAACTGTCCCCCTCACCGTCACGTCTGTCCCAGCTCTCCCTCCTCCCTCCCTTCAGGGTCCTCTCTGGGTGACTGTTCTCCTGGCATCTGGCATCCATCAGTCCCTTCCGGAAGCCTCTGTGAAACAAGGGGGCTGACTAAAGCGATCCCAGACTGGGGACAGGCAGCAGTGTACAGGCCCCTGTCTGCCCCAGCCCTGCCCAGAGCTGCCAGCCCACTGACTTCACCGCCCCCAACACCCCATGGGCCTGGAGGAGGCTTTTGCCAACCACACACAGCTCCTGGCTCCAGATTTGAGGGAGGAGGAGGGGAGCCGGCAGGAGGGAACAGGGGCAAGCAAATGGGACCTGACAGGGGCCGGGCACCTCGAGCAAAGAATGTAAATAAAATTCAGTAAATATTTAGGGGAAATGGAACGGGAAGTGGGAGAGGGAAGGGTGGAGGGGATGTGTTGGATTTCCAACATCTGGATGGCAGGCCCCTCCTCCTCCTCCCCCACAACCCACCCCACCCCACGTGGGGGCTCACAGTGTGAGAGAGGGTGCCGGCTCTCGGGTTGTATGTCTGCGCCGGACTGTCTGGATGTGTGTATACGTGAGGGTGAGTTTGATGGTCTGGAGTGTTTGCCCGACCCAGTGCACACAAGACAAGCCTTACTAGCCCCAGATCGAATGCTTCCTTCCAAGTCTCTCCTGTCTTGCTTTCCACAAGGCCCGGCTGTGAAACAGGCAAAGGGCATTCTGAGGTGGAACGATAGGGTCTCCTTCCTCAAGGAATTTCTAAGTGAAACGATGATCACAACACTGAAAGAGGCCTGTGACAGAAGTCAGCTCAGGGGCTATGAACACAGGCCAGGGCATAGAGACACTGAGATCAAGGAGGGCTTCCTAGAGGAGGAGGATTATGAAAGTGCAGGGAGACATGGATGAGAAAAGAACGGGTGTGTTGGAGGGGAGGTTCATTTCCAGGGAGAGGTAGGAATACAGAACATCTACGCACAAAGTGGCAAAAGACAATGAAGCAGCGGGCAAAACAGCGTGGCCCAGCCCCAGGAGAAAATCCAGACCAAGAATCCAACTGTGTAGCCAGGGTACAAGAGGGGACATCGCCAGGCTCCATCTCCTCACCCTTCTCTTCCATAACTTCCAGATGAACATTTTCCCGGAGAGGGGTGATCTCTGTCCCTTTCTCTGGAGCTTCTTCTGGCAATCAGCCCTGGGCTCTGCCCCAGCCCTGCTCAGCCCTGGGAACACAGCTCAGAACCCTGGGGCCTGGAGTACCTCCTGAGTCCCATTCCTGATTGCTCTGCGCCACTTCAGGCTCTGTCTCGGGGACTCCATCCGTGTATGGGCTGTTGGCAGATTATGTGCGATTACCAGCGTGCAGCCCACCGCTGCGCGCTCGCCCCCACTCTGTCTGCTACTTCAGCAGACACCGCTGATGTCCTTGTTATGGCCCTTCCCACCTGGACATTGGCTAGCTCAGGTATAATCAAAAGGGAACCCCTGAACTGGGGACGGACATGCCAGGATGCTGATTATGCCCAGCGTAGATGGAAAGTGGGAGAAGACCCAGTCCAGGCCCTTAAGAGAACAGAGTACAAAACCTCATAGCACAAAAGCGAGGGGATGTAGACATCCATTTATTTAGTTAACCGGTTTTAAGCACCTACAGAGACCTGGCTCCTGGATGCACAGGGAGCAGCATGAAGCAGAGAAGTTTAAAGCAGTGTTTCAAATTATGTTTTGGGGACCCTCCCCCACCAAAGATGCTGCCTTGGGGGTTGGGGGATGGGTAAAGGGGCTTGAGGTGGTCTCTGCCCCACCCCCCCGCAATTCCACCACCTCAACCAAAGTAGCTCCCATCTGCATCTGCTTTACTGATCAGACTTCTAGGAAGATTTCGTTTGAAGGCTCCCAATACCATTGGGGAAAAAATATTGAAAATCACTGCTCTCCCAGGGAATAGAAGACAAGACTCCCCCCCCCCACCCCCAAGCAGAGGTCACTGCTGAACAAGAGAAAGCAGAGCGAGTCTGCTTCTACCTTCAGAGCAGTGCCTTCAGCGTCCCAAGCGTGAGGTTAGACCCTAGGAAGGACTTCTTAACAGATATTCCAGGCTTTGCCCTTGGCCTCCCAGTTGGGCCAGCCTCCCTCTGCGAGGCCTGCCTCACTGCACTGCTGAAGCAGCATCAGCAAAAAGGGCAGGGCTTTTAAAGAGCGCCCGAGGACTGGAGTGTCATCCTCCCGCCTCCTGGTTCCAGGCCAGAGAACAATTGAGCCCTTTGTCCAATAGGAAGATGCCCAAAGGGTGAGGTCACCCCCAACATGGCTGTCTTTGTCCTAGAGCCAGGGAGACACCAAGGCTGAGTCCAGGCAGCATCCCCCTGTCCCCAAACAGGGGTACCCTTCTTGGGTACCCCCCCCCCAAGAAGAGCTTTCCCAGGGGCACAGGAAGGAGCACTGACAAGGAGAGAAGCTGGTGCAGCAAGCACTGGTTGATGATGGAATGTTCGAGATGGGTACAACCAGGGAAGAGGGCTGAGAAAATGTCCCAGCTTAGAGGGTGACCCTTCCTTACAAGGATCTCCAGGCTGTCATGTGGCTTGGCCTACAAAGATGGTTCCAAACCCAAAAGGAAAAACTAAGGGGTCGGCTCTAGAGGCTCCAGTAGCTTGCCTCAACCTTTGACCACCAGGCCTTTGAGAAGAGGGTGAACTGGGAGTCCCACAGGTACAGTCATCAGGAGGGTTTTGAGAGGAGCAGAGGGAGTCTGGGGCCCAGAGCGCAGGAAAAGCTGGGGGTTCTGGGGGTGCAGAAGGCACGGGAAAGTGTCCACAGCCTGGAAGAGCAACAGAGCCAGAGTCTGAACCGAAGTTTCTGCGGAGCTGAGACGCGAGGCCTTTGGGAGGCTCTGCCGTCAGGATGGGGTGAAGGCAGATAAGAGGGACAAGAGGGGCAAGGCCAGGGGAGAGTGAGTCTGAATGGAATTTGGAGGAAGTGTCATTGTGGTGTCACTGAGCACTGGGCAGGGAATCAAGGGCACTGGGTTCTAGTGCTGGTTCTGCCTCTAACTCACCCAGGAATCCTTGTTTTCTCCTTTCTGGGTCAGTTTCGCCATCTGTGCAATGAGATCCTCCCAGAGCCAAAGTTCTAGTGATCCAGACTAAGAAGCTCTAGGAAGCAGAGTGCAGATCCAGGGCACACGGTGACGGGGCCTTGTGGTCGCCTGATGAGACATGGTACAGCATGGCAGGCAGGGAGGGCCCCTGAGAGTTTCAGCCAAGGGAACAGCAGCCTTAGGGAGGGAGGGGCAGAGCCATGCAGGACCCTGATGGGGAATACAGCGGTGCAGTTGGCGGAGAGTGCAGCTGCCCAGAGGCCACCAACAGAGCTGGACGGGTGGGTCCACCCCTGCACCCGTCTGAATGGACTGCCAGAGAGGGCCAAAAGCACGCTAGAAATAGATGCCAGTGACGGGACACGGAAGGATTCTCAGACTTCGGGAGAACCCTGCCTCCACGCCCCTCTTCACCCGATTCATTCTCATGCAGGCCCCACCCCATCTTGGTGGAATGTAGTGTGAGCTGAGAATAGTCATTGCTGGGGTCAAGGAAGGGAGGGTCACTGGGGACTAATTGCCCTAAATAAATGAGCAATTAAGGCTGTTACAGGAAGTATCCAGACCCCACCTCCACCCACCGCCCTGAAAGATCACCATGGCAACCACTGCTGGCTCCGCCCCAGGAAAGCATCAGCCACCTGGTTGGCCCACACGGCTGTCATTCAGACAGAGGTAGGGAGAGTGTGGCTTCAGTCAAGGAAAGCGGAAAGGATAGAGGTAAAAGACTGCCCTGGAAAGGAGGCAGAGGGATAAGTGGGGTGACCTCTGGCTGAGGATTCTGGGAGATTCCTCCCAGTCGGTGGGCAAGAGCGGAAGTCTGGAGCACACTCCATGACAACAGCCTTCAGGACAGCCGCCTGTGCGGTAGGGGCTGGGGGGATGGGGGGTGCGTGACAGGAGAAGTAGACCTTGCCAGACCCCCATCTCCTCTCAGCACCCCGGCCCCTCCCCCTCACTTCCTGTAATGGCGTCTCCAATGGGGAGGCCATTAGTCCTGCTCAGGGCAGCGCCTAAGTACTGTGGCTGATAAATATAGCATGAGCCCATCGATTAGAATCCTCTAGTCCTGCAGCAGCTCGGCTCCCTAATGGCTCCCCCTCCCCTCCACACACTGACTACCCACCCCCACCCCACCCGGGGCTGCTTTTCTTGCTTACTTGGGGCTGTGAGGCAGACGTTGCTAGCAGGGCAGAGTGAGGTGATGGAGGCAACACCCCGAGCCCAGGTGAAGGGGCTGCTACCTGGAGACAGGCTGGACCGGTCTGGACCTAAGGCACCCTGGAAGCCCCTCTGTCACTTGCAGGGAGCAAGGGGAGGGGTGAGGGTGCCCATCCAGCACACAGGACGTGCAGTGCAGAAGGTAGAGGGCTCTACTCCAGCTCCTACCTTTGGGGCTCTCCTGGGTGACTGTTAAAAGAAGTCTACAGTGAAACCATCTCACACCCTGTCACCACACCCTCTTCTCCCCTGGCATCTGCCATCACCACCACCATCCCTGCCGCAACTGTCCCAGCCCAGCACAGCAATCCCCTCCCTGTCTCCCCCAAACTTGGTGTTCCCACCTTCATTTCACCCATCTCCAGAGGTGCTCACAGTCGCCTGTCAGATTGGGAGCCTTGAGCACAGGGGCTGTGTCTCCCCATCAGCCTGGGACCCCCTGAGCAGCAGAGACTTTCTCTAGGGTGGGGGGCTCTGGGAGTCTTGAGCTATGCCCCTACACCCCTAAATCCAGCCTGGAAACTGCAGATGGTGGAGTGTGCCCTCCATAAAGTAATCAGACCAATTAGACCTTTGGACTTTGTTAAGCATCAGCGCTCAGAGCTGAGACAGCAGAGCCAGAACAGCTCTGCTCACCTGCCCCCAAACCTGAGACCCCCTCAAGGCTCTGGCCAGCTGCTCAAAGATATCTGGAAGGCCTTGGCAAGAGGCACAGGAACAGCTCCTGCCTGGGGGCCACAGGGGGCTTTGGTGGGTGGGTGGCGGCCCCGGCCTGGGAGGGGCCTGTAGTTTTGCAGAGCCATGTCTCTGGGCAGAGGCTGCCCACAGAATCCTCTAACAGGAAGGCTGAGCCAGGCTGGCTGCAGCCAGGAAGTTAATCCTTAATGTGCCCCTGGCCTCACTGCTGTGCAAACTCACCACTTAAACACTCCAGGCTGGTGGGGACGAGCCACAGATCCCACACTCCTCGGGGTGGGGTTGGGTACCACAGCAAGCTCAGTTCCAAGGATGCTGTGTGTGCTCTGGAGGTGCCTGTCTGCCTGAGTAGCTCTGTATAAGAGGAGTGGGTGTGTAAGAGGCCAGGAGTGGGTCCATTCTCTGCTGTGTCCCCTCCCCCACCTCTGTGTCTCACTTAAGCCTCTGGTAGGCACTCCAACAAAGAAATGTATTTTTGCAGGTTGGGGGTTTGAGCACCCTTCTTTTCCACGTGTCCAGTTGCAGCTGTAGAGATTGCAGCTAGTTTGCAAGAAGAACTTCCTCATACATGTTGGGTGGGAGACTAGAGTAAGCATCTTTTAGGGAAGCAAAGGATTCCCCCTTTGAATACATTTCTGGAAGGCAAGTGGACTCTGGGAGAAGTGGGCGAAAGCATGGTAAGGGGATGGGCAGGCTAGTTACGCTTCCAAGACATCCTAGCTCCAGCCACCGTAAAAAAATATCACAGACTGGGGGGCTTAAAGAACAAAAATTTATTTTCTCACACTTCTGGAGGCTAGAAGTCCAAGATCGAGGTTCCAGCCATTGTGGTTTCCAGCGAGACCTTTGTCTCTGGCTTGCTGATGGCCTTTCTTTGGTGCATGTGTGCAGGAGGGCAGAAAAGTGACACATTCTCTGGTGTCTCCTTTTATAAGGACACTAATCCTATCAGATCAGGCCCCACTCTTATGAACTCATTTAACCTTAATTACCTCCTTACAGGCCATGTACCTGTCATCTCCAAATACAGTGACATTAGGGGTTAGGGCTTCAACACGCAAATTTCTAGGGCGAGCACAGTTCAGTCCATAGCACAAGGTGAGGAACCTCTCTCCTTTTCCCCCTACACTGCATCCTCATTTTTGAGGATGATCTAGGTCAGATTTCCGCTTCCAACTCTTTTCTACCCCTCCCCACCTCCTGGGAGGCCCACTCACCCGGTCCCACCCCTACTCCCTTTTTCGCAGCCTCTTTTCCAGCTCTCTGTGGCCTGGGCCTGGGGCAGGACAGCCAAGAGGCCTGTTCCCTCAATAGCCTGAATTCAGCCCCCAGCCCAGGCTATATTTAGCCTCGTGCCTCAAACAATGGACAAAACCACTTTCCAAGGAGCTGGTGGGGACAGAGTTGAGAGGGGGCTGCCCTTCCTGCCCCGTCCCCTTCCTGATATGGATACCCCTCTGTTGCCCTTCTGGAGTTACCAGGAATGCTGTTCATGGGCACATCGGCTTGGACTTGGTGTGACTTGCATTCTATTGCTTCTGCCCCGTGCTCTCTTTCCTCTCCTTTTTGGACTCCAGAAACATATGTTAGATCTTTTCATTGTGTCACATGTAGCATTAATGCTATTTTATATGTTTCCCATCTTTTTCTTTTTTTCTGTCTGTGCTTCAATCTAGGTACTTTCTACTAACCGATTTTCCAGTTCACTAATCCTCTCTCCTGCTCCATCTAATCCACCTTTAGATCTATGTAATAAGTTCCTAATTTCAGTCATTGTATTTTTTACATTCGAGGATTCCACTTGATTCTTGGCCTCTTTATTTATTCCAATTCTCTCATGAAACTGTCCAACTTTTAATCTATTTTATTCTACAGAGGAATCAGTTACTTTACAACAGTGTCTGATAACTCCAATATCTGGGTCTCCTCTGAAACTGTTTTATTTTCTCTTTATCTTGGATGTCAGGCATTCAATAGTCCACTTGGCATACATGACAATTAATTTTCCTTAAGTTGAAGCAACCTCAAACTCGTAGAAAGATCACGAATATAGTACAAAGAAACTTCTCCCAGACTCATTTTAGAGTGGGTTGCCATCACCTCCCTAACACTTCAGTGTGTAATTCCTATGAACAAGGACATCCTCCTAGATAACCACAATACCACTATCAAAATCAGGGAATTAACATTGGTAGCTTCCTGACCTCTAACCCACAGACTCCATTTGAGCTTCACCAGTGGTTCCAATAATATTTTTATAGCAAAGAATCCAGTACAGAATCACGTTACATTCGGTTCTCAGGTATCTCCAGTCTCCTTCAATATGGAACAGTTCTTCCATTCTTTCTTAACTTTAATGACACTTTTGCAGATTATAGGCCAGTTGTTTTGTAGACTGTCTCTTAATTAGGGCTCGTCCAAAGTTTCCTCATGATTAGATTCAGTTTATGAGTTTCGTGCAAGAATATCACAGAAGCGATACTGTTTCGCTCTCATTTCATCCTATCAGGTGATGCATGATTTTAGTTTGTCTCAGCGCTGTTGATGTTCGCTTTGATCACTTAAGTTGGTGTCTGTCAGGTTTCTCCATTCTACCACTGTAAAGTTACTCTTTCTTCCCCTTACAATTAAGTACTTTGTGAGGAAGTGCTTTGAGAATGTGTAAATATCCCATTTCTCAACAAACTTTCCATATGTTTATTTATTTATGTCAGTATGGAGTCATGGATTCTAATTTTATTCAGTAAGTTATAATCCACTAACACCATTATTTATTTTGTTGCTCAAATTATCAGTATCCAGCCAATGAAACTTTCTTCCAGCTGGCTTCTGCATCCTTTTGACAAGTCTTTGAATATCTTTTTTAAAGGACTTGAGGCATAATTTAGGTACCATTCAATTCACTCATTTTAAGTGTAAAATGTAATGAGTTTTAAGATATTCACATATATGTGCCCCCATCACCACAGTCAGTTTTAGAACATTTTCATCATCTCAAACGTAAACTTGTAACATTTAGCTGTCATCCCCCTATCCTCCCATCCCCACTTCAGCAACCATTAATGTACTTTGTGTCTCTGAACATTTGCTTATTCTAGGCTTTAATATGAATGGAATCACACCATGTGTGGTCTTTGTGACTGGCTTCTTTCACTTAGCATATGTTTTTGAGGTTCATTTAAATTGTGGTTGTATAATTACTTCATTCCTTTTTGTGGCTAACTAATACTCCATTGTATGGATAGAACACATTTATTTGCCTGTTCATCAGTTGATGGGTATTTGGGTTGCTTCCATCTTTTGGTTATTATGAATAATATTGCTATAAACATTCAGGGATTAGTTTTTGTGTGGACACATGTTTTCATTTCTCTTGGGTGTACTTAGGAATGGAATTGCTAGGTCATACGGTAACTCGGTTTAATCATTTCTGAGTACGTCTTTACATTCCAGCACAAGATGATCCAGGCTTATGTGTATTTCCCCCACCCCAGCCCTGTAACCAGCCATTTCTCCAAGAAGTCCTGGTTCCTTCCATACTGGACAGTGGTATTCAGAAATTAAGACAAGTGCTAATTATGCTCATCATTATTAAGATGTAACTGCTCCCAGACCCTCTCAGTGAATGAAGCTGGGAAATAGACATATATATATATCTCCATAAATGTACGTGCATTGACACGTGCATGCATAATATAAACAACTACATACACACACAGCAACATTTATTTCTATATCGGTTTATTTTAAAAATCATAAGTGCTTACACATACCTCCACTTCCAGTCCGACACCACAGGGTTCGTTCTAGTTTTCGTCCCTTTGCATATTTATAATACCTTTTGCCAGCAGTGAGAGGCCTGGTTCGTTCCCTCAACAAATTCACTCATTAGCTCCGTCCTGCTGTGGGTAACCAATGTTCCACTGCCACTGCTCCCCACCCCACAGACTCCTGCTCCTGGGCTGTGACACCCTGCCTTAGGCCACTCAAACCACCCCTTCCCCACCACATGGCTGTGCTCTTCACCCCAAGAGCTTCTGACATCCCTCCCAAGCTCCCCTCTGGAAGCCCTGCCCCACCCCTTCTAGGGATGCCCTTCTCACCCCCTGTGACTCCACCTCTCGGCCCTTGGCCACTGCCCTGGTCAGATGTCCTCTTCACCCCCTCAGGGTCCAATCTTCCTTACGGAGGGGGCCCCTAGTGGACATCCTCCTTTTCTTGTTTGGGTTTCGATGCCCTACACCAGGCTGCCATCCTCCTTAGATGCTCTCCTTTCTCTGCTGGAGCTCTGACATTTGGGCCAGCTTATCTGCCCACAGGACTGACCTGTGACCGACTCTCTCTCTCCCTCTCTGCTCTGACTGCCCCCCACTGGAGACGCCCACCGTCCTTACTTCAGCTGAGCTCCCACACCACGTGCTGGGCCACTGCCTTCCTGCCCCTTGCCCCAGGGACACCTACCTTGCTTGGCCCATCTAAAGACTTCTGGACTGAACTGTTCTTGAAGGGAATGGAAGGGAAGAGAAAAGAGAAAGAAAGAACAAGAAAGGGGAGGTGGGGGAGGAAGAAGAAGTGTAGAAGGAAGAGAAAAAGCTCTGCTTGGCAATTTTTATTGAACGGCGGACATTGTGTGTGACGTTGTAGAGTTTCTGGTTGACGCAGTGAATTTCATTTCCTCCTGGCAGCCAGACAAACACAGGTAAGTCGTCCTGATGCAGTGAAGCTGATCTACTTTGCCCTTATTTCTGGGTGTGGCCCTTCCCAGGGTCTCAGTTGGAAGCTGGTTTGAGCCGGCTGAGGAGAGGATGGAAGCTCTTAGAAGAAATGCAGCTGGGGACGGGGGTGGGGGAAGCTATGCTCAGTGGTACAGCGCGTGCTTAGCATGCACTAGGTTATCGCCATTAAAATAAATAAATAACCTAATTACCTCCCACCCCCAAAAAATTAAAAAATAAAGTAAAAACAATTTAAAAAAAAATTAAAAAAAAAAAGAAATGCAGCTTGGAAGAGGAGGAGTCAGGGTGCCTTGGGGGCTCAGGAGGAGGGCGGTGAGAGACACTAGGGCGCATCTGTGCACAGATGGGAAGGAGGCCCGGCAAGAGGGAGATGCGGGCAGCACCCGCAGAACAAGAAGGTGGGGGGCAGGAGGGTGTGCCCTTAGCCTGCAGAGGGTCGACTTTGCTCAGCAGTGGACACCACCTCACCCTCAGGCCCTCCAAGTGCACAGGAGGGCAGGTGGGACACTGCCTGCGTCTCTGTGGGCTGCGGTTTCCTGGAGTAGCTGGAGATGAGGTCACTATGAGGGGGCAGCCATGATGGGGAGAGGAGTGGAGAAGGAACAGGGTACAGCCTGGGGACGGCGACTCAGTGACAGAGGGAGTTTAGTTTGGGAGGAGGGCAGTGAGGGCAGGGGAGCTTGCTGGGGAGGGATTTCAGTGAGAGGGAAGGGGCTGGGTAGAGGGAGGGGGCTTATTAAACAGGAGGGGCGTGGAGGTCTAGGCAGGGAGCACCTGACAGAAGTGACACTGTCCCCACTGACAGTGAGTGGCCCCCTCCCTGCCCAGAGCCTCAGCCTCATTCTTTTCCAGGGCTGGGGGCGGGGAACTACAGACTTTCTGCTGCATGGCGGGTGTGGGGTCCTCCGCTAAGCCTCTTCCCCTGGGGTCCCAGGGCAGGCAGGTGTCCGGGGTGGAGGGTGGCAGTGGGCGTAGGGAAGGGGCGGGGGGCTCGCTCTCTCCCTCCCTCCCTTCACCACAGGGGCAAGCAGGGGGATGGGGAGCCCCGGGCTGGCTTTGTTTCTCATTTTGCTCTTGGCTCTTCTGGTGGAAAAATCAAAGCGCTCCCCTTGGTACAGCTGAGGCGGAGAGGGTGAGCCTGGCTGGGAGGCTGTCCTGGCAGCGAAGTTGAGGGGCAGGCGGGGCCTGGCTGGGGACAGACTGCCCCCCTTCTCAACCCCCTCAGCTTCGACGTGGCTCTCTGGGCCCAGGACTAAGTCCTGAGTCTGAGGTGGAGGGGGCTGGGGCCAGGAGGAGGCAAGTCCTGGGCTCCGGCTCAGCCTCAAGCCCGTAGCTCCCTCTCTCCCAAGGCTGATCCCAGAACAGTCTTCAAAGGGTGATTTTTAAAGTCCCCTTGGAGTCCTAGAGGGAACCACTGGGAAGCTGTAGCAGGAGGCATTTGTGTCAAACTGGGACAGGCTTTCTCCTCACAGAGGGCTTTTTCCAGAGGGGAGGCAAGCTGTGTGCTCCGAGGGTTCCCCGGGCAACCGCTGGGCATTTCCGGAACACCTGAGGATGTGGGCAGCCTCGCTGCACACTGTCCATGTCCCCTTCACGACCACCCCGAGCTCAGCATTAGCCATCCCCACATTAGCGGTGAGGAACCTGAGGCTCCAAGAAGTCACAGGTTGCAGAGCCTGAAAGTGGCCGAGGCAGGATTTGAACCCAGGTGTCGAGCTCACTGGGTGATCTTTCCCCAGCACGGGGACTGCTGGACAGCCTTTCTCCCCAGGGCTCTCCCTGGTGGGCTACCCAGCCAGGGAAAGGGCCTTGATGGAATCTTTAAGGTGCTTTGGGCCATGCCCCCACCTCAGCACCGTTCTTGGTCCCTCCTACTGTCCCCAGCCCCTTATTTGGCTGTGAGATGCCTGGGGTTACCTCCCTGAATCAGTCCTCCTCTTGTAGAGCTAGCACCACCCCCACTCCACTTTTCCAGCCGCCCCAGCCCCTGGCCCCGGCCCCCTCTCTCTCTAGCCTGATGGAAAGAGGAGCCCAGAGAGGAGCCCAACCGCTTTCCCTCTGGAATCTGCTGCCTAGGCTTTCAGATGGAGAAACCATCTGGAGTGTATTATGGGCAGTGGAGAAAGCTGAGAGCAGGAAAATGTGAGTTGGCCCCAGCGGCGGCGGCTCCTGTCTGCAGGAAGAGGGGCTCAGTGCTCTTCAGGGGATGGGCTAGCAGCTTCCCCCACCTCCTCAGTCCCTGGAAGGAGCAGATAAGAGATGTGCAGAGAGAGTGGCCTGGGGAAGGCAAGGCTCAGGCTTCCAGACACCTTTGCGGAGCCCAGTTTGAAACTGCTGATCTTATCCACCCTCCCACTTTACAGATGAGATCGAGGTCCAGAGATGGATAGTGACTTCCCCAGGGTCACACAGCAAA
Organism: Camelus dromedarius; assembly: GCF_036321535.1. Taxonomy (NCBI): domain Eukaryota; kingdom Metazoa; phylum Chordata; class Mammalia; order Artiodactyla; family Camelidae; genus Camelus; species Camelus dromedarius. The sequence goes on from NC_087451.1 coordinate 53,064,914, forward strand.
TCATGAGGGCAAGATCAGAATTAGAACCCTTCCACCCATATGCACACACCTATGGACATTGGAAGCCCCCAGAGACAAGATGGAGGGACATGCAGGAGCAAGGGGCCAGGCTAGAGGCTGGATGATTCTTCTCTCCCTTGCTTCAGATGAGTGAAGTGAAGGCGCACAGGCTAACGAGAACAGGAAAGAACATCCTTCATTCTTTTTGGGTCTCCATTCCTTGCCTCCCCTCCCATTCCTGCCCCACAAGCCACCCTCAGCGTGGCCCTGGGGTCGGGCCTCTCGGCTCTTCCTCTGGGTCCCAGGAGACCCTCCTCCACATGGGGCCCCAGCTCCAGACGTGGCAGGGCGAGCAGGAGGAGTGAGGTTTCTCTGTTCCCTCCCAAGTGCTGCGCTGGCGGCTCCCGAAATAAAAATCAAATGTGGGCTTGGCAGAGAGAGCAGGGTGGGAGAAGCAGCCAGCCGACAGCGCAGAGCGCTGGGGCTTCATTCTTTCCATTGTAACTTCACCTCCTAACCTCTGGCATTTTAATTATTCTCCTACCCGCTTGTTCTCCCTGGGCCAGAGGGTGAGCTCACCCTTTGGTCTCTAGCCTGGGAGGGGGCGGCCGCTGCCTGGACCCCCAGTCCCCATCCTGCTCCCGGGAAGCTCGGTGGGGGGGCCAGGCTCGGGGCACCGCCTTGTTGCTCCCTCCTGCTTCTGCAGTCCCTGGGGTGGGGTGGGGAGCTGGAGGGGCCTGTCTCCCCGGCGGCCAGCCTGGCACCTAAGGTTCCATGTGTGAATCATTACGTCTTCACTCCCACTGCTCCATTTAATGGTGGCCACTGTCTTAAGCTGAGGCATCACCGGCTCACCACCTATTTTGTGGACGACGAATCCATGGTCAGTGTGTGCACAGCAGGGCCCAGAACCCAGGCTGGTAGCTCCGGGTTCTGCACTCTTTCCAAATCCAGGAAGAGGGTACGAACAGCACAGGCTTGCTCATTTGCCTCATCTCCCAGAATGTCCAGTTTTTTCCCAATGGTAAGTCATTTAAAGCATTGTTTTGATATTAAAACATACAAGGACATCCGCGCCCCGCCAGCCCTATCAGCCTGGTTCCGCTGGGGAGAAGGGAGAGGAAGGGGGCGGCCCTGATGGCCCGGGTGCGGCGCTCCCCAGGACGGCCCCTGCGCGCCCCGGGTGGCAGGGCGGGATGGGGCCGGCGCGATCTGATCTCCCTCCACCGCCAGGGCGGCGGGAAGCAGGCGGTGCTGTGCGCAGGCGCGCCCGGCTGAGCCCTCCGCTTGGGGCGGCCCGAACTGGGCTGGGGCAAGCGGAGACGGCCTCCAGCTCCCGCCGGGACCTGAGCCGCAACTGCTAGAAGCCGGCGGCGGTTGTAACGGCAGCAGGCCTAACGGCGGCGGCGGTTGTAATGGCAGCAGGCCTACCGGCCCAAAGCCGGCACAGAAGATCTAGGCACTAGGCCGCAGCACTTCACACCTCTGATCTTGCTTTTGCTCACCTGTAAAAGGACGAGATTTAAAATGCCTCTTCTGCCCACTTCTGGGGGAGAAGGGAGTAATATAATCGGTAAAAAAAAAAAAAAAAAAAAAAAAGTTTGAAAAATAAGCAAAATTTTTATGTAAGTAGCAAGATGTTATTATTTATAATGTGCTCCAGATCATTGATAGAGACCAGTATTCAAGCTCTTTTGGGTATGAAAGCACATCTTGGAAGTCATCAAGTTAAGTGCCAGTAAATCTAATGTATAGAAAAATCCTTGAAATCATCTGAGTGTTTTGTGGATAGAAATGCTTGAGATCCAGAGCAATTTGAACCCCTTAATTACTTGATAGATAATATAACTAAGAACTCATAAATACGATTGATTAACTTAAGCTACTGGGTGGATAGCAAGCCTTTAAATGATTCCTTACATAACGCAAAGAATTTTCTCTGAGGATTCTGAAAAGTGACAAGGTTATTTTAGGATCAAAATGCAAAACAATTTCAATTATTTACTATATAGGACTAACTCCTATATGTAGGGGAAACCTGGGTAATGGTGCCACCTAAATACCCTAATTCTTATTCAATTTGGAGATGGTGATCTCTGCTCCGTTTTCATTTAATCATTTCTTCTCACATCTTCCTTTGTGTCCATCTCTCTCCATCACACACACGCACACCCCTAACCACTCTTCCTCACCAAATATATTTAATGCCTACTCTTCAGATCACAAATTCTTAGAACCCAACGCTGGGTAGCACTAATGTTGCAGAGCTGACATTCCTTTCTCCTTCCCAAACTGTATCTGGAAGTCCCAGACAGAACTATATTAAGGCTGCAAATAAAGTCATTTGATTTTTTCTCCCATTAATTTTCCCCCAAGCGACACTGACAAACATGTAGAGGCCACGGGAGGCCGTGCCACACGCGGGCACCAGGGGACTGTGGGTTAGTGTCCTCCAGGAGTAGTCAACACCAGGTCACTCTCTGAAGTCTGTCACCCGGCCCTCCCACTCTGGCCGGGCCCTTGGGTGGAGGGAGAGGACTTAATGTCCAGCAGAGGGGGCCAGTAAGCAGGGCATTCAGGAGTTTGGGGGGACTGGAGCTGGACTTTGGTGGCCCATCCAGAAGGGCTGAGAACTGTTCTCCGAAGGAAGAACTTTGACTCCTGGGCACCTCATTCTGCCTCTGTGAAATGCACCAAAGAGCTTTGGGCCCCTTTCCTCTGCCCGGAATAAAATATTTATTGCTTGTGTTTATTGAGCTAATGTTTACCATTACTGTGTGCCAGACACTGAGTGGCTGACTTCATCCTCACCATAACCCTATTACGAGGGAGGTACCGTTATCCACCCTCACCCCCTTCACATGTGAGTCCAGAAGGGCAAACAGAAGTTTAGAGAAGTTTAGTTTCTTTACTAAGCTCACAGCACACACCAGAGTAAATGGCACACTTACAACATAACAGCTGAGCCTGACTAGGGCAGAACATTCTGGGGACTTTAGAAAGAAAGGTCCCAGCCCATAAGTCATTTATGGGTATCAGTGTCCGGCATAGTATGGCAGGGAGGGGCTGAGAGGAACAGAACTCAGCCTGGCTCTCGCCCCTTACCCAGGGCCTGGCCCCCAGGGCCAGGCTGCACCAGGCCACACAGGCCTCTCACCACAGCTCCCAGAGAGGAGTGCCTCCATCCCAGGCAGCAGCTCCAGAGGCCCGACGTGTGCGGCCTCTGAGGCTGTCCCTAGGTGTGGGGTCTTGAGATCTGCGTGGTTTGGGTCCTGACTCAGCCCCCATGTCCCCTGTGACTTGGCCTCCCCGCCCCTCTAGACTCCAGTTGGCTTCTCTAAGAAGGGAGCGGGTGGGCCAGCTGACCTCCGAGGCCCTACCAGCTGGGCCCTTGTAGGACACACAATCAGCTCCTTCTTTAGTGAATGGGCCAGGGAGACACGAGCGAGTATGAAGACATTTCAACTTTGCTGCTCTTGGGAAACCCCAGATGGAATTTGGCATGGAATCTAGAAGGACCTACTGACTGCATGAGGTCTCTGGCCCCCCATCCCCCCGTGTCCCCGCACATCTGCGCACACACATGCACACACGCCCCGCCCACTGCCAGATTACGTGTTGGGAGGAAGATGTTGTCCTTGTCCAGGACCCTCCTGCCTCTAGACAAGGAAAGGCCCTTGTCTGCTCAGTGTGGGGCCCCACTGGACCCCCACCCCAACCAGACGTCACCTACCAAGAACGCTGGGGCCCTGGGAGCCAGGATGGATGTTGACAACAGGGCTTGGTGTTTCTGGCTTGACCTGCGACCCCCCACCTCAGACCCCTCAACCCACCCCCACTTGCAGGAAGGAGGATAGAAAGGAAGTTTGATGTCATAGAAAAAAACTGGTGACCCAGAGGCAGGTCCCAGAGGCCCTCTGGACTCTGCCCGTGAGCCTCACTTTCCCTTTGGGGAGACATGGGGCAGGGGACAGAGTAGGGGTTCTTCTCTGACATTTTAGGGATGTGGGTAGGGTTGCCAGATTTAACAACAACACAGGATATCCAGTTACATGTGAATTTCAGATAAACAACAAATTTTAGTATAAGTATGTCCCCAATATTGCATGGGACAGATTTATACTTAAAAGTTATTCATTGTTTCTCTCAAATTCAAATTTAACGGCATTCTGTATTTTGTCTGGCGACCATACATATGTGTCAGGTGTGTCACAGAGGGAAGCAACGCCATCCTGCCCTCCTCCTGCTCCTCCTCAGGACACCCACTGCCTGGTCCCTTCACCTCGTCAGCCTTCCACATCGACCCTTCATGTTCCTCCATGCCCTTCTCAGCACCCTCATTTCACTCCCTAGGATACCCACCCCCCCACAAGCTCACCCATCTTCCTCTCCCTTAAGGGTGAGGATAGGTCCTCTGGAGGGCTCCAGGTCTGGGCAGAGTGGCAGAGGGTGTGGGGGAGACGCCTTAGGCCTTGGGTGTTGGTGCAATGGGGCCCTGGAAGCCCAAGTCAGCAACAACTTCACTAAGGAGGCAGCAGTGTGGGTGCTGAAGGGAGAAGGCTCCAGCACTCTTGGAACTGGGACTCCCTTGGCAGAGGGGTGGGCTGGGTCCTGAGCCAGCTGGAGGGGTAGGAGGGAAGAAATGCTGCCCCCCATTGCCTTCTCCAAGATCCACCACCAGGAACTGCGAATAGAGAGGGCATTGTCCAGGGCCAGACTCCAATTCCACTTGGATCAGGAACTGGAAGATTCTGTTCTTAGGGGCCAAGAGATAATGAGAAACAGAGACAGGGGAAGAGGGAGACCAGGGAGAGATATACTGGGAGAGAAAGCAGGAGAGTTGGTGAGAAACAGACCCAGAGACAGGGAGCCACAGGACCAAGCCAGAAACACGTGAAATGGAAAGAGACAGAAAAACACTCCTCCACCAAGACAGACAGAGTAACAAAGAGAAGAAACAGAGATGGGGAAACAGGGAACATGTAGGAATGGAGAGAAACTGCGTGGAGACAGAGATGAGGAGAAAATGAAACAGGAAGACAGAGACTGAGAGAAATGGGGAGAACCAAGGAGAGGTTAAATATAAGACAGAGACAAGATATTAAAACTGGGGAGATGAGAAACAGAGGTAAGGAGAGAGCTTTGAGAGAAAAAGAAAAGGAAGCCAGAGGAAGACGCTGTCCTTTCCTACTAGGTTGGGGGTATTTCTCAGTGGCAAAGACAGATTTGAGACATAGCAGGAGATGTCTAAATACCTAAGAACTGCGCCGCTCCTGGAGCCCTCCACCTTTCCCCAGGTCAGTGAGCAGCACCCCACCCAGCATGTCCATTTCACCCCCGCCCCAGAGGCTCCATCTCTCCAACTCCCACTCTGTCTCCAGACGTCTCATCTGTGTTTGGGTACCTGGTTTTCACCCACCGAGATGGCCTCCTACCCCACCCGCCAGCCAGGTCCCCTGAGGAAGCTCTGGGAGGCCCAGCCCCAGGGCCCAGCCCCGCGCCGCCTGGCTCCGGGGGAATCTCGTGTTGAGCGATGCTGCCACGAGCCGGCCGGATCCGGGAAGCACATCGTGCCTCAAGGGCTGGCCGCTGGCAGCCGCGGGTGGAATCCCGCCCCTCCCAACCGGGACCGCCTCGGCGGGGTCTTTCCAGGAATCCGGATGGGCTTGCTTGCCCACGCCTCAGCCCAGCCGCGGATCCGGGGACAAGTCTCTGAGCCTTGGGGCTTTAATTTCTCCCGTAGTAAAGTGGAGGAAGTGTAAGAACACCTCCTCCCAGGATTCAGGGGGAGGAGGTGCGGGGAGATGGGGCACCAACGTACTAGTAGTGCTCTGCTCCTGCGTCTCTTTCCCTACAAATCACCCAGGCCGTCCCTCCATCCCTTCTTGGGAAAAAAGAAGAGAAAACAAAAGTGACACCTCGCCTCCCCTCTCCGGCAACATCTGCCCCTAGAAGTCCAGGCGGGAAGGGACTTCAGTGGTCTGGCTCCCTCTGCATCTGGTCGGCGCAGCAGTCCCTCTCTTAAGCCTGTAACTACTTGGGGGTGGGGCGGTTGGGGGTTGGGAAGGGGTAGCTCAGTAGTCTTGAAATGACCCCATAGTTTTTTTTTTTTTTACCAGTTTGTTGCTTCTACCTCCCAGACTTCGCGTTCCTCTCCCCTTCCCCGCCCTTCCCCGGACCCGCCCCGTGCATTGGCTCCGCCCCCACCCCAAGGCGGGGACCTATAGGTGGAGAGTCGTGGGGAAGGTCGCGGCCCCGCCTCTCCCCTCCTTCTCAGACACGCGGAAGCTCAGTGGCCCCCCATGCCAGGATGTCTAACACCTGGGTCCCCGGCCTCGTACCCTCCTTGCTGCTCGGCCTGCTGGCCGGCTTCCAACAGGTGAGCGCTTGGGAGGTAAAGCTGTCGAACTTTCGGGTCCACTCTGGTGGGTCAGGGACCTGCTTCTGGCGCCGGATCACCACCTTCCATTGTCAGGATTTCCTCGTGATCACAGGCAATTAGCAACTTCTTTTCTCTTTTTGCCCGGGAGGCTGGGGCAGCGGAGGGAGGCCCTGAGATGGCTTGGTTTCCTTCACCTCGAGGGTACCCTGTAGTGGGACCCACCGCCGTCCTACAAAACTAGCGCCTCTCTGTGACTGGGGACTTTGACCCTCATATTAGCCTTGGCTTGTTCTTCCCGCGGCGTCAGAAAGCGGGGACTCTCTGGAGCCTGAGGTCTGGACGCCTGGTCAGCCTTTCTCCCCAGCTCTGTTTTTCCCATACTGGGTGACCTTGAAAGAAGTCCTGGCCCTCTCTGAACTGTGTTTTCTTGTTTGTGCCCTAGAGGAAAGGAGGCTCCTTCATCCCCTTTCTAGGAGTGGGGGTAGGATTCCAGCTGGTGATAGGATTTGATCTGGCTGCCTGGCCCAAGGCTGGGGAGACCTCTGGAATCATAGGTTTCTGAGATTCTGAGAGTTAGGGTTTCAGCACCTCTTCATTCCTCCCTCCCCCAGTGATGGGGGTGGTCTATCCAGTTCTGAGATGGGAGATTACCGTAGAAACTGACATGGGTCTGTTAGAACACAGATTTTTTTCTTCTAAAAGTCCGAAGGAAGCCCCAGGCCTTCTCCCTAAACATTCACGAACTGTGCTGACTTTTAGAGCAGCTCTGCCCCAGAAGCCCTGGCACCTCCATCACCAGGTGGCACCAGGTTTGTGTCACCTCTTGCTGATTCCTCCCAGCAATTCCAGGGGGCAGGCACTGTTAATGCCCCCAATTCATATGTAAGAAAGCTGAAGTTGCCCAGCATTACCCCAAGGCTTGATAAAACACAGGCTCTGAACCACCTCAGATAAGACCACTCCCTATTTACAACAGGGCTGGGAAGAGAATCTGGGAGAGGATCCCCTACTCCTCCAAACAGGAGCTCAGGATTAATTTATTAAACCTGTTCCTTGTCTGTCTTTCTTTGTTGGGGGCCAGGAGAGGGGGGAGGAAGAGGGGCTGGGATCTGAGGGAAAGGGGATGCACTGAGTGCCTGGACCCCTTGGGCTGTCCGCAACTCTGCAGTCACCTCCATGTGCTGTGTGGCCCTTACCCTCTCTGGGCCAACCTGCAGGGGTTCATTGCTGCTCCTGACCACACTGGCCAAGGCTTGTGCAAAGGAGGTGTGAACATGGGATTGCATGATGAAGCTTCTCAGTGAGCAGCAACCAGTCAAGGTGTCCACGGCAGAGGGGGATACTGACCAACAGAAAACGAACACCTACATCAGTGAGAGCACAGAGGCCAGAGTGAACAGACAGGGTAGGAGTCAAGTGAGGACAGGACAACGCCTGAGACATGGGGACCTGGACTTATCAGTGTAGGACGTGCCATTACAGTGCAGGAATGTGGACACGGAGAAAGAGGCTTGGACTGGGACTGGAAACATTTCAATAGGAAAATGAGCAGAGCCCTCCTGGTGCTCTGGAGAATTTTCAGTCTCCTTAGCAGGCTCGGGGGGTAAAAACTGCTAGATCCAGGGGTTTAACTGTGATGTTAGGCATCACTGGATGCTGAGCTCCACCTGGTCCTGCAGGTGAGAATGTCACCTTACTATGTACTATCGGTTATGCTGCAACATCTGTAGAAATGTCTGGAGGCGGAGTTGGGTGCTGATACCTGACTGTAGTAGGTTCAACCTCCTCACGGATCTCTAGAGGCTGAGATGGGGCCACCCACTCAACTGGATCAACAGGACAGTGTCGAGGGACAGGGCCCAGGGTCCAGCAAACTGATATGGCCCTGCAGGCAGCTCCCCATCTGTATTTGTGTCTGGCTAGCAAACAAAACCTCAGGCAAATCCTGATGAGGTCTGGCCAACCTCTGCGCTGCAGAGGAGGGCGTCAAGTAATTCAAGCCCCGCAGCTCTGCCCAGGGTGTTGGCCCGTGGGGAGATTCAGGTGGGAGTTTAGGGACTGTGAAATCCAAGGCTCGATCAGCCCCGGGGAGTCAGAGGTCAGCTGGACAGGGTCCAGGGACAGCTCCGGGCGCTATCTGCCTGGAGTAACAGGCAAAATGCTTAAAATGCAAAGAGGAAGTGTAGAAACAAAAAGTGCCACAGGGACATGACACCCCATCCCCCTTCCTTCCCCCTCCCCAGGGCTGCCAAGAGGGTGGTGTTTGCCAAGGTGAGGCTGGCACCAGGACTAAGCTTTGGCCCCTAGACCAGGGCTCCCTCCCATACTTGCCCCTCTCCCACCCTCCGGGCGGGAGACACTGATGGCGGCCTCACTTTGTGCCACAGCCTTTCGGCCCCAGCCTGGAAGAGGCGTCTGTGCTACATTGTAGGGGCACCGACTTCACCCCCCAGGCTGGCTTGTTCAGGAAAGGGCCTTTCCACATGGGTAAGGGAGGATGGAGAGGGCAGGAGGCTTAGGGGTTGGGGGAAGAATGGAGCTTCAGAAAACAGAAGCTGAAGTGGAGTCGGAAGAGGAGAACTGGGCTGCAAGCCACCGGCCTCTCTCAGGGGACAGCAGGGGCCAAGGAGGAAGAGGGGCTGTGAGGCGCTAACAAGGGAGGGAGGAGGTGCTAACAGGGCGACTGGGGTGAGGGGGATCCTGGAGGCAGACCCTTAAAGGCTGGCCCGCTAATAAGGAAGCCAGGGGGCGCTGAGAGGGGGCTGCGGCATCCACACGGGAGGCTGGGTGGTGCGTACACGTACGTACACGCGTGCAGACACACTGCACGCGCCCACACACGCATGTGTTCACACAACTCCAGCCAAGTCCGTCCTCGGGTGGGGGCCAGATGATGCGGCTGCTTCGAGGAGCTATGATTTGCAAAGAATGTGATCTCTGCCCACCTCTCTTCCTCGCCCCACTGCTCACACTCATTCTTTGCCTAACTCCCAGGTCCCTGAGAGGCGATCAGTTCCACAGATGTCCCAGGCTGCACCTTCTCCGCATTTTAGTCTAACTCCCCAGACCCTTTAGAAGCCTGCCCCTCGACATGCCCAGCCCACAGAGGGGCTACCCATTCCACTGGCCGTCCTGAACCTCAGCTTGTGTGGGACTGGGAAGTTCTTCTGAAGTCTAACAACATTCCCCTGTAGCATCTGGATGTGAACAGAGACACCAGGCTGCAGCAGGACCCTCTTTCAGGGGACCAGTAAGAGAAGAGCCAGCAAGTGGGGCCCCCAGGGGGTCCTCAGCCCCTTTCTTCTCTCTACAGGGTCCTATCTCAGAGAGTCACCATTGAGTGTGGGGTGGGGCGAGCTATAGAGAAGGGGACGAGCAGGGAAGACTTGGGGAGGAGACCCAGAAGCAGGGGACCAGGGCTAGGGGGCTCTCAAGCCCCTGAACCTGAGTTAAGTCCTTCCAATCTGAGTCTTAGCGGCTGTGCCACCCCAGACAGCCAAAGCTCATTAGCTCAGCCTTCCCCCTGACTCCCTACCACCCACCTCTTGGACGTGTTTCCCTTCCCACCCCTGGCTCTGCCCCGGAAGCCTATACTTTGGAAGGATAATGGCTTCCAAATGCCATTTTTTTTGTCTCTGCTAAGACTCCACAAAGGTGAGCATTAGCTGAGCTCCTCCAACCCACTCTTTAGGATAATAAGCTCCCTGCACCGTTAATTGTCAGGTGGCCCGTCTCCCTCCACTCTCCTGGCCCATAGCTTAGTGGCTCAGACCTGGGGTCAATTCCAAAAGTCATCTCTCCACCCCTACACCCATCACTTCAAGAATGAGTGAGGGCTCAGTGGCTTTCAGTTTTCAAAGAAATGCTGGGAAGGAGACTCAGACCCTGGTCTCTTGGCCAAGAATTCCTATTGGCGACCTAGCGCGCATCCTGCCTCTCTCAGAAGGTGGACACTGAGCCGAGCATCCCTAGCAGTACACCCCGTAGGAGTTGCTCAATCCCCAGCGAGCCATCTTCCTCACTTGGGGGTATGTGTACACATGGGGAGGGGGCAGGAAGCCGAAGAGGTGGATTCTCCAAACCACACAGCCCGTGCAGATGGGAGCCCGGTCAGTCTGGAACAAAGCCCCCAACTGAGAGCCCCCCACCAAGGACTCTGGGAATTCATTCCCTATCCCCTTGGAGAAATCTGGCCCCCTGACCCTGGAAGGCCCCCAACCAGCTTCAACTCGGGTGACAACAGAGCCAGTGTTTACTTGGAACAAAGCGTCATGGGGAAATGAAAGCTGAATCAGAACTGGGCTGGCCCCTGCAGCCTGGTGGGAACATTAGGACATGTACGCACATCTTCAAAGAAGAATGGCCAAGGGCATCAGACAGGTCCAGAGGAAAGTCCTGCGTCAGGGTGAGCAGCGAGGGGACCATCACTTCTTGCAGGAAGACCCGAGTCTAGGCAGGCTTTCTGGAGGAGGTGGTATGTGAGCTGAGCCTTGAAGGATGGATGAGAATTGGCTAGATTTCAAGGAGGGCATGGGGCAGGTGTGCTAGGTGCAGAGGAAAGGAGGGAAGCAGAAGGGCTGGGTGTGGGGCTGGAGAGCACGTGGACAGGACCGAGAAGCCAGCACATCAGAAGGACAGGCGGGGCCCGTTATGAAGGACCCCACCGTCTCCCTGAGATGGGACTTTATTCAGGCAGAAGTGGGGAGACTCTGGAAGTGAGGGAGTGAGAGAGTGACATGCCCCCACAGGGGCCAGGAGGAGACCAGGCTGGAAGCCCTGTTGAGAACAGCTTGATGCCCCTGGGAGCCACACTGCTTGGGGGCAGTGGCAGGGGGACAGCTGACAAGCAGAGTCCCCAGTCCCCCTGAGCTCTCAGCCCGAGGGCGAGGCAGGCACCCACTGTGAGGCCAACCCAGGCAGTGCTCAGTGGGCAGTCGGGGAGCAGAACTGGGGACAAGCCAGGAAGACAGGGAGCTGCTCACATCCCTGGACCCAGCACCACTGCCACGTGCGGCCCCGTGTCCTCCAGGAGTAGTCAACACCAGATCACCCTCTGAAGTCGGTCGCCTGGCCCACCCCCTCTGAAGTCGGTCACCCGGCCCACCCCCTCTGGCCAGGCCCTAGGCTGGAGGGAGAGGACTTAATGGCCAGCAGAGGGGGCCAGTGAGCCGGGCATTCGCGGGTTTGAGGGGACTGGAGCTGGACTTTGGTGGCCCATCCAGAAGGGCTGAGAACAGTTCTCCGAAGAAAGGAAGACCCTTAACTCCTGGGCACCTCATTGTGCCTCTGTGAAATGCAGCAAAGAGCTTTGGGCCCATTTCCTCTACCCGGAATAAAACATTTATTTTGTGTTTATTGAGCTAATGTTTATTTACCATTACTGTGTGCCAGACACTGAGTGGCTGACTTCATCCTCACCATAACCCTATTACAAGGGAGGTACCGTTATCCACCCTCACCCCCTTCACATGTGAGTCCAGAAGGGCAAACAGAGAAGTTTAGTTTCTTCACTAAGCTCACAGCACACACCAGAGTAAATGGCACACTTACAACATAACAGCTGAGCCTGACTAGGGCAGAACATTGTGGGGACTTTAGAAAGAAAAGTCCCAGCCCATAAGCCATTTATGGGTATCAGTGTCCGGCATAGTATGGCAGGGAGGGGCTGAGAGGAACAGAACTCAGCCTGGCTCTCGCCCCTTACCCAGGGCCTGGCCCCCAGGGCCAGGCTGCACCAGGCCACACAGGCCTCTCACCACAGCTCCCAGAGAGGAGTGCCTCCATCCCAGGCAGCAGCTCCAGAGGCCCGACGTGTGCGGCCTCTGAGGCTGTCCCTGGGTGTGGGGTCTTGAGATCTGCGTGGTTTGGGTCCTGACTCAGCCGCAGTCTCTCCTGTGACTTGGCCTCCCCGCCCCTCTAGACTCCAGTTGGCTTCTCTAAGAAGGGAGCGGGTGGGCCAGCTGACCTCCAAGGCCCTGTCTCCCCCAAACTTGGTGTTCCCACCTTCATTTCACCCATCTCCAGAGGTGCTCACAGTCGCCCGTCAGATTGGGAGCCCTGATCACAGGGGCTGTGTCTCCCCGTCAGCCTGGGACCCCCTGAGCAGCAGAGACTTTCTCTAGGGTGGGGTGCTCTGGGAGTCTTGAGCTATGGCCCCCACACCCTTAAATCCAGCCTGGGAACTGCAGATGGTGGAGTGTGCCCTCCATAAAGTAATCAGACCAATTAGACCTTTGGACTTTGCTAAGCATAAGAGCTCGGAGCTGAGACAGCAGAGCCAGAACAGCTCTGCCCACCTGCCCCCAAACCTGAGACCCCCTCAAGGCTCTGGCCAGCTGCTCAAAGACATCTGGAAGGCCTTGGCAAGAGGCAGAGGAACAGCTCCTGCCTGGGCGCCACAGGGGGCTTTGGTGGGTGGGCGGCAGCCCCGGCCTGGGAGGGGCCTGTAGTTTTGCAGAGCCATGTCTCTGGGCAGAGGCTGCCCACAGAATCCTCTAACAGGAAGGCTGAGCCAGGCTGGCTGCAGCCAGGAAGTTAATCCTTAATGTGCCCCTGGCCTCACTGCTGTGCAAACTCACCACTTAAACACTCCAGGCTGGTGGGGACGAGCCACAGAGCCCACACTCCTTGGGGTGGGGTTGGATACCACAGCAAGCTCAGTTCCAAGGATGCTGTGTGTGCTCTGGAGGTGCCTGTCTGCCTGAGTAGCTCTGTATAAGAGGAGTGGGTGTGTAAGAGGCCAGGAGTGGGTCCATTCTCTGCTGTGTCCCCTCCCCCACCTCTGTGTCTCACTTAAGCCTCTGGTAGGCACTCCAACAAAGAAATGTATTTTTGCAGGTTGGGGGTTTGAGCACCCTTCTTTCCCACGTGTCCAGTTGCAGCTGTAGAGATTGCAGCTAGTTTGCAAGAAGAACTTCCTCAAACATGTTGGGTGGGAGACTAGAGTAAGCATCTTTTAGGGAAGCAAAGGATTCCCCCTTTGAATACATTTCTGGAAGGGAAGCTGACTCTGGGAGAAGTGGGCGAAAGCATGGTAAGGGGATGGGCAGGCTAGTTACGCTTCCAAGACGTCCTAGCTCCAGCCACCGTAAAAAAATATCACAGACTGGGGGGCTTAAAGAACAAAAATTTATTTTCTCACACTTCTGGAGGCTAGAAGTCCAAGATCGAGGTTCCAGCCATTGTGGTTTCCAGCAAGACCTCTCTCTCTGGCTTCCCGATGGCCTTTCTTTGGTGCATGTGTGCAGGAGGGCAGAAAAGTGACACATTCTCTGGTGTCTCCTTTTATAAGGACACTAATCCTATCAGATCAGGGCCCCACCCTTATGAAGTCATTTAACCTTAATTACCTCCTTACAGGCCATGTATGTGTCATCTCCAAATACAGTGACATTAGGGGTTAGGGCTTCAACACGCAAGTTTCTAGGGCGAGCACAGTTCAGTCCATAGCACAAGGTGAGGAACCTCTCTCCTTTTCCCCCTACACTGCATCCTCATTTTTGAGGATGATCTAGGTCAGATTTCCACTTCCAACGCTTTTCTACCCCTCCCCACCTCCTGGGAGGCCCACTCACCCAGTCCCACCCCTACTCCCTTTTTCGCAGCCTCTTTTCCAGCACTCTGTGGCCTGGGCCTGGGGCAGGGCAGCCAAGAGGCCTGTTCCCTCAATAGCCTGAATTCAGCCCCCAGCCCAGGCTATATTTAGCCTCGTGCCTCAAACACTGGACAAAGCCACTTTCCAAGGAGCTGGTGGGGACAGAGCTGAGAGGGGGCTGCCCTTCCTGCCCCGTCCCCTTCCTGATATGGATACCCCTCTGTTGCCCTTCTGGAGTTACCAGGAATGCTGTTCACGGGCACATGCGCTTGGACTTGGTGTGATTTGCATTCTATTTCTAGTTGGTCCGCTGGGAAGGGGGCATTCTGAACTCCGTGCTCCAGTCTGAATGGGCGTGTTCTGGAGCAGTTTTTCTTTCATGGCCTCGCTAAGCATCAGAATCATTTAGGGAGCTTAAAAACTATTGATGCACAGGCCTTACCCCTATAAATTCTGATTTCTTTGGTCTGGGGTAAGTTCCTGACATCCTTTTTTTTCTTTTAAAAATCTCCCAGGCACCGGTAAATGTGCAGCCAGAAGGCAAACCCCTCTTCTAGATCCTTGCCGCTCCCAACCTGGCTCCTGGCTGGGCAGCAGCAGCCCCTGGGAATGGGAAGCTCATCAGACATGCAGGTGTTTAGGCCCCGCCCCCGCCTGCCGAATCAGAATCTGCATTTTAACAAGATTCCCCAGAGGACTCTAAAGCAGGCTGAAGTTGGAGAGTCACTGTTCTAGACCCTTCCACTGCTTCTAAGTTGTTTGGGGAGCAAAGGGTTTCAGTCAGACCGATCAGCAAGAGTTTCTGGTGCTCACCCTTTGTCTGGGGTCTCTGCTTTATTCTTAGAAGATACTGATTTCCTGAGGGTCTACCTCTCCCAGGTCTAGATAATGGACTCCAGGTGGTATCCAGGTCCTTCTTTCGCTCTCCCAAGTGTCCTAATACTCATACACAGGGGCACACACGCGCGCATGCGTGCACACACACGCACACACAGACACACACACCCCAGATCTCAATTCATACTCCCCAGGCAGGCAGGATCTCCACTACCCGCAGGCCATGCTCAGAGACGTCCAGAAATGTGTCTTGACTCTCCAAAGAGCTGTCCACTTGCTCCTTCAGCACCAATAAAAGGCTCCCATATTTCCCTGTAAGAAAACCCGGGGGTCCCCAATCATCAGAAATTGTCTCATGTCCAACCTAAATTCTCAGGATCCACTTCACTGAGATTGTCTTATATGTAGTTCACATCTTGCCTTTACTTAAAACTGGTTTCCCCCTGTCTGTTAAGGCAAAAGGCAAAGTCCTTGGAGGAACATCAAGGCCCTGCAGGATCTCAAAGGCCCTGCCTGCGTAAGCGCCTCCCCTCCTGCTGCTGTCCCCACCCCACACCCAACACTATAGCCAGACCCAGTGCCTCCTGCCTGCAGAACACACACTGCTCCTTGATGATGCTTGCTTAGCACAGGAGCACTTTGCATTTGCTGTTCCCTAGCTGGAATGGCTTTTATCTCTTCCTTGACAATCTCTCTGACAGATTCCTACCTGTCCTTCAAGTCCCAGATAAGGTCACCTCCCCCGGGAAGCCTTCCTTAATACTCCTGGCGCAGTAATTGTTCCCATGGCTATTTGTTCCCAGGCCCTTCTCCCAGCACCTATGGCACTGTCTGTCCATCTCTGTCTCTCCCACTGGCCTCTCCAAGGGAAGGAGCAGTCCCATTCATCTTTGTGACTCTGGCACCTTAGCCCAGCACCTGGCAAGGAGCAGAAGTAATAACAATAGCTACCATTTATTGAGAGTCCATTCTGCACTCGGCACCGTACAAACCACTTCCTCTGTGTCGTATCATGTATTATTCACAACAACCCTACAAAACAAGAACTTTTACCATCTGTGTTTTATTGATGTGGAATTCAAGGCTCAGAGAGGCGAAGCCACTTGCCAAGGTCACACAGTGAATCACGGCAGAGCTGGAATTTGGACTCAGTCTGTCAGGCCTCAGGCCTCATGTTGTTTACCACTGCACCCTATAGAGCTCCTTAGATGGACGACAGAATATATGAATGAACAACTTAATGGAATTTCTAGGAAATTCCAGCTCTTTATCAACACATTCTTCACTGGCACCAATCTCATCTTCCTATCCTCCTTGTTAGCTTCATCAGCAGGAATCCTTTGTAGAAGTCAAGCCACCATTGGTCCTGGCTCAGCTGGCCTGGTGCAGGGACTAGGGCATCCTTCCCAGGCTTCTGCTTCAGCTGAATGAATCTCAGGGGTCAGGCTGCTGAGTCCAAATCCTGGCTCTGCTGCTTCCTACCTGTGTGACCTTGGGCAGGCTGCTTCACCTCTTGGGGACAGGAATGGTACTGGCCTCCTAGGCTGTGAGAGGACTCAGTGAGGTAACTTGTAAAGGCCTGGCCCACAGGGACACCTCAGTTAATGCTAACTGGTGAGCTGAGGCCCGAGGGGAGGCGGGGCTACTAGGGGAAGGTGGACTTGCTGGTCCAGACTCTCTTCATCCTGCCAGAGGAAAGAGATGTGGCTGTTTGGACACTGATCTTGACAAGGGGAGAGGGCTGTCACACGGTGTTGGAACTCCTTTACTCACACTGAGTTGAGTTGCGTGAAGCCATCCCATCTCCCTGATTAACCCGGGAAAACCTGAGGGGGCAGGGGGGTGGTTTGAGAATGAGGGAGGTGTTGTCCGAGAGATGGTCCAGACAGCTGAGGACTGAGGATGCAGAGAAGGCGACAAGGGAACCCAGGCCTGTGGGGCCACCACCCGCTTCCGCAGACTCCTCCCTGGATGGCTGCCTGCCTGCCCAGCCTCCACCTGCCCCCGCAGCGCTGTGGGTGCCGTATTCAAACCTGGAGGTGACCCCTACCCCCTCCAAGCCTCACGCCTTCCCTCTTGGCCCCAGCCCAGACTCTCACTGGCACCATTTCCCGGGTGGGCACCAGGAGGACAGGGAGCGGGAAGAGGAGACCTTTGTCCAAGCTCCCGGCCACAACCGCTCCTCGGGTCAGGGCCAGGCCGAGGGGCTGATGCCCAGCCCCCTCCCCTCCGTGCTTCTCGCCCCGTGAGGAATGTGTCCTCGGAGGCTCACCAGCTTGGCGGTCAGCTCCGGTTCACAGAGGGGGCTGTGTCCTGCCACCTGTCCCCTCTGAAGCCCCCATTGTCAGGCCGGGGGGGTTGGGGGCTGGCTGGGGGCATGTCTCAAAGGCCTAATGTTCTCAAAGGTGGGAAGGCCGAGGGGCATCCCGGAAGGACCAGGCCATGGGACACCTGGCTCTTCTCTGCCTCTGCTCCGAGCCCTGGCTGGCTAGGAAGAAAGGTTCCCAAAGTGAGACAGTTGTGGGGGCAGCCTCTGCATTTGCCTGCCTTGTGCCAAGCTGTTCCCTAGGCCTGGCAGGCAGGCTAGAGAGGATTTAAAAAACAAAAACAAGCAGATGGTTAAAATAATGCAAGCTAACTTTGAAGTCCTGCTGAGGGCCAGGCATGGTGCTGTGGGTTAAACCCTCACAGCACGCCTTAAAGTAGCTGTAATTATACCATCACGCCATACTGCAGGTGAGGAATGAGGCCCAGAGAGGTCAGGCCACTGCCCGAGGTTGCACAGGAAGTCAGGGCAGAGCCCGCTGAACCAGGCAGCTTAGTCTCCGAGCCCATGTCCACAATGACTGTGTGAACCAGGAGAAAAAAACCACTTACTGGGGGAGGGTATAGCTCAGTGGTAGAGCATATGCTTAGCATGCATGAGGTCCTGGGTTCAATCCTCAACACCTCCGTTAAATAAACAAACAAACAAACAAACCTAATTAGTTTGCCCCTCAAAAAATAAATTAAAAATTTTTTTAAAACACAAAGCAAAAATCACTTATGGGGGAGATTAAGGTAAGATGATGCCCATTCGTGCCCCCAGGCCATCCCTGAGGGACCTCCAAGGAGCCCCAGGTCTCCGATCACAGCTGAAAACAGTGTTTTAAATCTCCCAGGATCCTGCCCTTGGTGAGATCTCCGATCCGCAGCCTTCTATTGTTTTAGTCTGGGGCCCACTTGGGAGCAAAGGACAAATAGGCTCATTTGCCCACCTGTCCACCTTCCCTGCAGCTCCACCAGCCTTTACCAAAGGCCCCTTCCAGGCTGGATGGAAAGTACTAGTGCATTTTCTCCTGGGGCTTGAGGCCAGCACTGCTGGAGGAAATAGGGGCCCTGAAAGGAAAGCACAAGATGTCGCTGATGGTTTTGATAAAAGCACCAGGACTCACTCACCAAACCACGTGTGATCTCTTTCAAACCCATCTTCCTAGAAATCCCCCAGGTTTTGGGAAACTCCTGCTCTGGGCCAATCTTACTGCTCTCAGCTCAGGTCCCTGGCTCTTCAGGACAAATGCAAAACTTCCTGCTGTGAGGGGTGAACTTGAGTTTGAGTCAGGCATGATGAGTGGCGGTATCGCCTCTGCCCCCATCCAGGCAGGCGAGCATCCCTCAGCTCCCAGCTGGTGAGCAGGCGCTGATCTGGGGCACTGTGCCAGGCTGGGGTGGGGCCCAAAGATGACCAAGGGATCCAGGACCCTCGCTGTTCAGTGGGGAAGAAAAGACCCAAGCAGTCCAGGCCACTGTGGACAACACATGTGGGGCCTCCAGCAGGGCAGGCCTTCCCTGCACAGGGAACTCCAGGATGGGGGGGAGGGGGCAGTGGCAGAAGTGCGTCTGTGTGGTTCAAAATCAAGTACACCTGAGAGATTATCTCCAGCATGTGGAGAGGGGCTTACAAAATCCAGGATGGCTTCCTGGAGGAGGCAGGCTTTGTCCTGGGCTTAAACAGATGAATAGGATTTGGACAGAGTTAAATAGGAAGGAGATACCAGGTAGAGGGGACAAGCTGGTTGGGCCATTTTGACTAAAATAAATCAAAAGATAAAATAAACCCTAGTCTAGCATAGTTGTCACAGGAAGGGTAGTAAAGGGACTTTAAAGGGAATTTAAAGTTCTGACTGAGGACTTAGACTTGAATTTACATTCAGCCTTAGTTATTTACTAGCTGTGTGTCCTTTGGCAAATGACTTAATCTCTTCGAGCTTTGGCTTTGTCATCTGAAAAATGAAGTTAATAATAGTGGCTTCCAGCTAGGATTCTTTGAGCATGAAACAAGATAAGTTCTCAGAAGCAGGCACTCACTGACGGGCCCGTGGTAAGGGCCCAGCCAGTGTCAGCTCTGTGACAATGGCAACATCTCCTTAAGAGGCTCCTAAAGAGACCAGAAGGGTTAGTTCTCAAAAAGGGGTCCCCAGGCTACTCTGAGTCATGGAAAACATGTGAGTTGCCCCTTGCCCTGCTCCCCAGCAGGGCTGTCAAGGGAGGGGATGACCCTTCATGGGTTCCACCCTTAGCACATGGTCCCCATGAATGACTCCTGCTTCTAATCGGTCAACAAATCCTGTGGATTCTTCTAAAACAATTCTCCCACACTCCTCCCCCTCTCTACCTCTGACACCAAAGCAGCAGCCACCTTGAGAAGAAAAAGCCTGGCTGGGCTAACAAGATAACTCATAAATCCAAGCGATCTGTTCCTAATAGATAAGTTCCAGTGTACCGATTCCTTGGTTTCGCTGTTCGAGCCTTATTGGCTAATAGCCCCATACTTGTAATTAACCCTATAAAACCCCATACACACGTCTTGGAGGTGCTCAGAGCTTTGGAGCAGAAGCCCCTCTGAGCCCGCAGGCATAATAAATCTGAGTACTCCAACCCTCTAAGTGGTGCTTGTTTCTTGCTTGCTGGCTTGTCATTTCCGTAACAACCTAAGTGCTCTCCCTGTCCTGGTTCTGCACATGGCCCCCAGAGCTGATCAGATCATGCCTCCCCCCAGCTCAGAAACCTTCCATGGCTCCCACTGCCCAGAGAATGAAACCCAACTCCTTAGCCTGGCACCCAAAGCCAGTCCTCCCCAATCCCGCCCCTGCCTGCCTCCCCAGCCGCCTCTCCCACCACCCATATGCCAGACCATCCAGTCAAACTGGGCCAACTGCCTCCAGGTCCCCAAACAGCTTTTTCACAGCCCTGCCCTAGAGCCTTCTTTTACAAGCAACCCCACTTTCCCCTATGCCTAGAATGTCCTTTCTCCCTTCTCTGATGGTTAAATCGTAGACATGTTTCAAGGCCCGGCTCAGACATCTCATCCTCCCTGGACCCCTCGCAGACTGTTCCCCAGCAGGAACCATGGCTCGCTCATGGCTGTCTCCTTTAAGATTGAAGCCTGGGGCCACCCTCTGCAGCTGCCCAGAGGGACAGTTGGGGGCCACTCACTCCCAGGCCAGAGACTGCCACTGAGAAACACTGTGCCCCGCAGCCCCCCTGGGCTAGAGCAGGGTGGGGTGGCAGAAACCTCCACAGGGCCTGGTACGGATGCCAGCAGCCCAGATAGAGCCCAGGCAGTGGCCTTGGCACGGCTCCGCTGCCAGAGATGAGGGTGAGACAAGCAGCAATTAGCCAAGCACAGGCTGGGCTCTCAAGGCTAATTATCAATTAGACGGGGCTGGGCGATTAGCGACATGAAAGAGACAGTCAGCAAATAGTCACTGGCGAGGCACAGCGGAGGGCTGGGGGCGGCGGCTCCGCTTCTGCCAGCAGGCCTGGCCTCCTGGTGGTCAGCACAGTCCTGGTCTAGGGGAGAGGGTCTCCAGCAGTGGAGGGGCTGAGCCTCCTAGGGGTTCCTGGGGGCAGATCTGTCTTCTTCTATTTGATTTCCAGAATCGCCTTCTGAGTTGGGGCTCACAGCCTGGGTTTCCAGTGGGGTGAGGAGTGCTTTGACACCCTTGGCCCAGGTGAGCCCAGGAGGACCTCACAGCAGTCTGGAGCCTGGGCCCAATGGGCCACATTTGTGTCTGGAGCTGTGCCTGGCATGGCCAGGCTGGAGGAAGGAGGGAGGGACAGAGGAAAAGAGGTTGGTAGCCTCCTTCCTCCCATCTCTTGGCTCAGCCTCCTCTCTCCCCTTCCCCCCACCTTCCCTCTGCTTTTCTATTTTCCTTTCTTTCCTCTTCCCTCTCACCCCATTGCTTACCTCTCTGGCTTCCTGACAGCGACTGAACTGAACTGTCCTGGGTGGGAGAGAGGGGAATGGGGACTGCACCTCTCTCGCTTTAGGAAGCTTGCAGGGGAAAGAGTGATTTTTGTGAATGATCCTGCAAGGAGGCTGGATTGCAGAACCCCACGTCAGATGGATTCAGGGCCAAAATCAAGCTCAAGCCAGGGTCTGGTTACTAGACTCTCCCCTGGCTGTTCACTTCTCTTCAGCCCATGGTCTGCTTGAAGCCTGGTGAGCCCTGCTGGGCCAGGAGGCCCAACCGGCTGACATGGCTGGTACCAAGTGTACCCACCTTACAGGCCCACATGAGCCTTCACAGGCTGGGCCTGCATGGTGGTAGTGGTGGTTTGTGTGTGTGTGTGTGTGAGTGTGTGTGGCTGGGCATGGGCAGACCGGTGCAACTGTCTCAGCCACCATCTGTGGGGTCTGTGTTGTAGACCAGACCTTCTGGGGCCCGCAGAGATTGGAAGGAAAGGATGCTGCTCTTCCAGAAACGAGGACTCAGAGGCAGGAGTGGGAGAGAAGCGGAATTGGGTGAGATGGGGGTGGTCCATAAGGTGGGGAGCTCAGTGAGAGGCAGAAGATTTCACTGGAGCAGGTGGTGGGGCTCAGGAGGAAGATGAGAGCTCAGATCCGGAAACAGAGCTAGCGAAAAGACCTGGTAGGTGCATCTCTGTTAACCTGGGCAGCCCCCATCACCAGTGCACCCCAGACAGGAGATCAAAGTACCCAGCCCAGTGTGGGTGGGGCTCCAGGGGCTGCCCCTGCCCCCAGGGACAGGTGCCACAGTCCTGCTTCCCCTTTGTCACTCTGTCCGGTGCCCCCCCACCAAAGGTGGGGAGATTCTGCCTCGAGAGCTCCCAGAAGGAAGGAATGGAGCATCTGCTGGCAGGAATGTGGAAGGAGGAGAGGAGGGGCTGCCATCAGCTCTGCTCGGCTGTCCTGAGGGCAGGGCTGTGCGTGTGCGTGTGCGTGTGCGTGTGTGTGTGCGTGTGTGTGCTCGCGCTGGGGAGTCTTGGGAACCAGTGGGCCTATGTGAGGATGGCAGTGTCTGTCTGGGCTCTTGGCTCCGTGGGCACTGTTGTGTGTGCCGGCCTCCTTCCCCAACAGGCAGCCCAGCAGTTCTCCCTGACTCCCTCCCGCTGTGGTCAGAACGCCGGTGACCAGCCTAGCTGTCTACATCTCTGGGCTCTGAACTCACCCCTCAGCTATGCCCCCGGGACAATGGGGCTCTTTCTGCACAAGATGGGCCTGAGAGACCCTGTCATGGACTTGTGACCTGAGGCACAGGGCTGCCCCAGGGCACATCCCAGCCTTGGTCACACTTGTGGACACTGACTGGCCTTGAGCCAGGGTAGACCGAAAGAGAGAGGCTCTCCTTCCTGCCTGTCCCAGAAGGCCTCCCTGGAGGAGGCGTTGGTGCTCCTCCCAAGTGTGCCTCAGGTTCTGGCGGGCATGTGTGCACAGGGCTTCCCTTGGTACAATCAGAGGCCTGAACAGGCACCTGCCCTCGAGCTGACCTGTCTCCCAGAGCACCAACTCTCAAGCGCCTCGTGGGTCAACACCAAGTGGAGGGCTGGGAGATTCTGCTGGAGGAAGGCATCAAATCTAGGTCTGATGGGAGAGACAGCGCCCTGCAAGGCACTGCCTTGGGGGAAGGAGATGTGTCCCCAGCCTCAAGCCTTGGGGTCGGGGGAGCCTTTAATCTAATGAGAGACTTGGCCCCTGCTCTGTCCTTGCTAAGTCCCCTCCCTCCCTCAGAGCCCCCACCCCTCATTGAAGGAAGAGTGAGTCTGATGGGACAGTTTGTGCACACACACCCCAGAACAGAGACCAAGACAACCCAGGGAGATGAGTGATGACTAGCCTTTGAGGGTGGGAGGAGGCCCATCCCATCACAGGTTTCCAGGAGAAGAGCAGGAGGGCTTCCTGGGTGGTGGAGTTGGGGAGAGAATGGGCAGGGGAGGTACCTGCTTGGGGCTCAAAGGAGGGTGAGGGTGCAAGGAAGAGCTTCTGGGGTGACCCTCTTCCATTATCAGGCGCACCCCAAAGACTGGCAGGAGAGGCCAGTCTCAGCCCCAAGGTAGCCCAGCCCAGGAGGAGGAAAGGCACAAGGTTTTTACCCAGGTTTCTGATTCGCCCAAAGCCCTTTCACATCCTCTTCCCCCTTCCCCCGCAGCCCACACCCCAGGAGAGAGCAGCAAGGGGGGGTGTGCAGGAAGCGAGGTTCCAGCCACTCTGCGCCCTCAGTCAGACAGCTGTTCTGTGCAGCTGCTGGGGGCTCTGGGGGCCACGGCGGCGGATTTGATTTGATTCAGGCCCCAAAATAGCCCTCCTTGCAGGAAGCAGCCCCCTCCCCTGACCCCTCTAGGACTCTCCATCGGGGGCTGAATTGACACCTTAGAGGTTCTGCCCCGCCCTCCCGCCTGCACTCACCCCCTTGTCTCCGGAGACCCACTCCATTTTTTCATTCTCCTTGGGTCTCCCCTCCTCCAGGAAGCCGGCCCTGGTCACCTCTCCCCCCGCCGAGCCTGCCACAGCTCTTTGCCCACACACGATCCCAGCCCTGCTAATGGCGGGGGCGGGGGGGGGGGGCGGACTAGGGCTGGGGGCCTGTGGCCAGGCACGGGCGGGCTGCGGAGGGCACACAAAGACGCGGGCTGCCCTGGCCTTTGATGAGTAATTGCCGTTCCCTGGAGCCACGATTCCATTCGGCCCCCTGCCCCCGCCCCCCTCCAGCTCCTCAAATAAGACTTGTTTTTGTTCTGAGGACACAATGCGAGAAAATGTCACCCAGGGGGCGTGCCCCCTGGCCCCAGCCCTGACAACCGGAGCTCTTAATCACCAAGCCTCCTTCCTCCCCAGCTTCCCTCTCCAGCAGCTGGCGGAGCTGGGGGAGGGGGTGAGAGTAGGGGTAGGGGGACAGCTACCACCTTCCGGGGTCGGGACTCCTTCCAGCTGGAAGTCTAGGGGGTTTATTTTCCTCCAACCCTGGGTGCAGCCCTCGCACCAGCTCCTCACAAAGGCCTGGACCTCCGTTCGGTTCCTGGTTCTCCAAGAAACCCGCCAAGGTCCCCAAAGCCGGAGAGATGGGGAGGAGCCTCAAAAGGGCACCAAAAGCTCTAGGAAGGGGCTGCACCTGAGAAGTGCGCCAACACTTGATAAATGCTACAGAGAAAGTAGAAGAGCATGGCAGAGCGAGATGGTGTGGAGGAGGGCAGAAATCCCCTCTCCAGCCAGGCTCCAGTGAGAGCCTTCCATGCAAAGGCCCTGTGGCCTGTGATGGTGTTAAGAAGTGATTTGGGGGTAGGGGGTATAGCTCAGCGGTAGAGCCCATGCTTGGCGGGCACGAGGTCCTGGGTTCAATCCCCAGTGCTTCCGTTAAGGGGGGAAAAATGGTTTGGAGGGGCAAACCCTCCCCCTCCATTATCTCCCTAAGCATCCCTCTTCACCTGCCCCAAATAGAAACAGTGTAAATAAGAACAGTGTGCTCGCTCTGCACACAGCTTTTAGACAGTTCCTTGGCCCCTCTTTCGACAGCATCACTTCTCCCAAAACCCTTCTGTATAGAAATTCTGGAAACTTCCCTGCTGAGGTCTTTTTCTCTCTTGACCTGCACAACTCATACACCAACCAACCCGGTCTGCTCTCCCTCCGAAACCAGTGCCGACCTCCCCACTGTCTCTCTCTCAGCCGCCGCCCTGCCGCTAGCGCCAGCACCCACTGCTGCTCCGGCAGCCTGTGTCTGGTCTCCCAGCTCCACTTCGTCCCCTACCACGCGATCTCCACGGAGTAGACACAGCAATCTTCATGAAATGAAAATCAGATCATGTCACTGCCTTGCTTAAAAGCCTCTGAAGCCTTACCGCTTTGAGAATTCTCCTGTAAGTAGAAACAGGGAGAATGAAGATTCACATGAGGTAAATGTTGGTGGGTTCTCACCGTGCGTGAGGGAAGAGGCCCCCAAAACAATTGGATGATGATGACAAGAGTGAGGATGCAGACGCACTACCACTCTCTAAGGAGGATGAGCTAAATGATGAAACGTGGGTACCTGAGAGCCAGTAAAAAACAAAATCCGAACTCCTTATTTTATCCACAAGGCCCTGGCTGGTCTGGCCTCCGCCACTTCCTCCTCCTCATTTCCTACTGCTCTTGATTTTCCTTTACTCACGGGGCTCCAGCAAAGAGAAAAAAAAAGGGAAGATTTCAACCCAGCATCCAGTTTCTCAGGCCATTCATATATCTAATCATTCACTCAAACTCCCGTATTGAGTCGCTGCCACACGTCAAGCACTAATTAGACGTGGAGACACAGAGCCGCACAGGGGCTTACGGCCCTGGGGTGGGAGGCAGACAGGTTGTGGAGATACAAGACGTGTGGGATGCTTGGGAAAGGCTTGGCTACTTGGGAAAGTCTGCACAGCCCTGATCTCAGACTTCACCAAGCAGATATCAGAGTCAGAATCCTTGGCCAAGGGGATGTTGTTCACCAAGGCAACAACCCTGAAAGAACCCAGGCCACTTGGTGGGTGGGGACAAGTGCATGTGGATGGTCCAAGGAGCGTGCTGGGAAGTGCGCTTGACCAGGGAGGCAAGGGTCAGACCATGAATGGACTCAGAAACCTCATTAGGACTTTGGATTTATCTGTAGGCCACACGCCTACCGCCAAGATTTTAGAGCAGAGATGCGCTCAATCAGATTTGTGTTTTAGAAGGAGCTCTCTGGCAGCAGCAGAGATAGATGATAGATTAGAGGGAGGACAGACTGGAGTCAGAGAGACCAACCGGTTCTGGAAAGAATATAGCAGCGGTGGCGAGAGAGTGAGAGGTGGGCACCTCCCAGGTCAGACTGTCTGGACTTCTGGGCCACGTGATTATGGAAAAGGGAAGTGTGAGAAGAGAGAGGTAATGGTGATTGGGAGGGTGGTTCCCCCCCACCGGGAGGGACAGCCCAAGAGCAAGAGCAGCCTAGAGTGGGTGTGGAGGGTTCAGCCTGGCTGTGCTCGGGTGCAGGCAGAGACACCTGGCTGACAGCTGGGAACCAGGCTGTGCTTGGGAATGAGATGCGGGTTGAGAGAGAGGCCCAGGTGGTGCCAGGAGCGTGGGTCTCCACGCAGGTCCTCAGGCTCCCAGGGACTCTGCCTCTTACAACATCTCCCCTTACCGCTGAGGCCTGTTCTTGAATTGGGGCTGGGGAGGGGGAAGAAGGGGCAGGAAGCTGTGCAGTGAGCACCTGCAGAAACCAGTGAAGGCTGAGGGTAGAGGGGATAAGGCAGTGCCGGGAACCAGGGATGGCATGCTCCCCTTGGTGATGGAATCCTTCCTTTAACTGTAGCAGAGGGCCTCAGGAATCATTTGGATGATCAGATCCTCACATCTTAAAGATGGGGAAGCTGAGTCTTGGCTGGGTAGAGTGAACTGCCTGAAACTGCCCCCTTAAGTTTCTCCCACTCTGAGTTGGGGAGGTGACTACAGATATGCTTTTGATTTACGCACAATCTAACCATTTCCACAGAACCTGGAACCCCACACTCCCACCAGCCTGAGTGACAGAGGAGAAAGCCAGAACGCAGGCCAAAGGGGAGGTGTTTGGGGGAGGCCTGGAGACCTCTGAGGCTCTCCCTTCCCCACCTACGGAAGGCTCCCTCTCCCTGGAGAGCACCACCCAGCAGTCCACTCGAGGACACTGGCTCCTCCTAGTGGTCACAAGGAGCACTG
This sequence comes from Camelus dromedarius, assembly GCF_036321535.1. Lineage (NCBI taxonomy): Eukaryota > Metazoa > Chordata > Mammalia > Artiodactyla > Camelidae > Camelus > Camelus dromedarius. Next base: position 53,091,701 of record NC_087451.1, read on the forward strand.
CTCCTGGCCCCAGATCAGCTTGGTGTCCAAGTCCCTGGAGCATAGGACCTCTGTTCCCTCTGACCAGTCTCCAAAATGGGCCCAGTCCCAGTTTCTAGTCCCCCAACAAACACTCCACCTGCCTCTGTAGGGACGTTTGGAGACATTCACTCTCACTGGAGCTGAGGCCAGACTCCTGCGGCCATGACTGATATGTTTCTACAGCTTATGATCCACATCCTGTTCTGTCCTATGCTTTAGCCAGACTGAGAGCTCCTGGGGGCAAGAAGCATGCTTACCCCACCTGTTTCCTTAGAGTCTGACACAGGGCTTCACACATACTGGGTACCCCGCTCAGATCCCTTCCCCCTCCCACACACTCCCAGGACCAGCATCCTCCCAACCTCTCAGTTTCATCATGAAGTTCTCCCTTTTATTCCTTTTTTTGGGGGGGGGGGAGGTAATTAGATTGATTGATTGATTGATTGATTTAATGAAGGTACTGGGGACTGAACCCAGGACTTTGTGCATGTTAAGCATGCACTCTACCACTTGAGGTATACCCTCCCCTTTAAGTTCCCCCTTTTAAAAAACCCAGATTGGGGGAGGGTAATAGCTCAGTGGTAGAGCGCATGCTCATCAGGCATGAGGCCCTAGATTCAATCCCCAGTAATAATAATAATTAAAAATTTTAAAAAACCCAGATTACTCTGCATGGCTGGTGCCAGGTCCATCCAGGCTTCAGTGGAAATGAAGCTCGTCCCAGAAAGGCACATCTAGCTGTCTGTGGGGGTCTACACCAAGCTCCTGGTCCTCCGGGCTCCAGCCCCTCCCCATCTCCTCCCTGCCCCTCCACCCCACCTCAGAGCATCTGCAACACTTCCCAGACCCCATGTGTGTGTGTTTTTTTTTTCCCCACATGGTCTTTTAAAAGCTGAAGATTTTTGCTTATTCAACAGTCCTGGGGTGGGAGAGGTGGTGTAATTTTCATGATTTTTCCTCTCTGTTCTATGTAAAGAGTTAGTTGTGTGTGGTATCCAATTAGAGTGAAATATTGTCATCACTCCTGGCCGTGACTGCATTTCTGAGGGAGCAAGAAGAAAGGGTCCTGTGTGAGGAGGGCGTCCTCCCAGGGAACAGGGGTTGGGTGTGATTATGACAGCAACTCACATTTGCACAAGTCCTGAGGTGCTTTTGTGCGTGACTTTCAAACATGAGAAGTGTGTTCTCCCATGTCCATTTAGCAGAGGAGGAAACTGAAGCAGATGGATTGTTCGAGGCCACAGAATTGGCAGCAGTGACAGAGCTGAGACCTAAAGCCTCCTGATTCTCAAGGTCAAGGTCTTTTCCCTACAACAGAGTTGCCCCCTTTACATGATCTGTGACCTGTTTGCTTATGACCTGAGGCGTGGTGACCTGAACGGATTCTCAGGACTGACTTGGACACAAGGCCAACCCACTCTCCCCTCTTCTTCTTCCCTCTCCTTCCTCCTTCCAACAAATTCTGCACTCTGTGCATCAGGCATTAGACTCTGAAGGTCAGATCACACATTGTCACTTCTCCTGAGCACTGGCACCGGCACGTGCTGGGCACACAGTTGTGCTGTGTTGGAGAAAGGGACACTAGGCCCTAGGCCACTGACAAGGAGGCTTCTGTGGACTTAACATAGGCTCAGGGCCCTGGGATGCTCCGGACAGTGTCTCCCCGCTCCGGACAGTGTCTCCCCACTCTGGGTGTGTTGGATGCTGGGGGGGGGAAGGAAGGACAATATTGTTACCAAAGTCCCTTGAGAGCTAGGACCACAAGGAAGGGTTGGACTTCAAGAGGCTGCAGTTTTGCCACAGCCAGAAACACAGCCTAAAGCAAGGGAGGAGCGAGGAAGAAATACTACCATTTCTCTCCCACTCCATCTTCTACCAGTGCCTCCCATTGGCCTAATGTGGCTGGAAGTCGCTGGCAAGTGAGCTGAGTTGATGCGGACCGAATGACTGGCCTCCCACCTACAGGGCAGGACAGAGAATGGATCTGGGGATCTGGGGTTAAATTAAGCTGGGCCAGCACGTTCATATGCACTTAGTATTATTCCAGGGGTCTAACACAGCATCTAACATCTTTACATCTTGCCTTAAATGTCATCTCCTCACGGAGGCCTCCTTGACCAGCTTACCCAAAACAGACCCCTTAAGTCAGACACTATTGGTTGTAATTCCAACATCCGTTCTCCCTTGCATCCTGTTCCTTGCTAAGCAGAACCCTAATTTTGATTTGTTAGTGTGTTAGGCAGTCATGTGGTTGAGAAGTCAACCTCCCCAGTCCCAGAGGTTGACTCTTGGCTCATCAGATTCCAACACGGCAATGCCATTCCTTTGCCAATGACTGGTTTATGGAAGATGATAAAATTCTGCCCAGTAACGCATAGATGGATGTCTGATTGGTTGCTTCTGGGAAACTTTGCTTCACTCTTATAAAGGGGCCCAAAAACATGACATGCCCTTTCCCTGCCTTCTGGCCTTTGGTTACTGCTGTGTGAGAACATTAAGCTTGGACCTTCTACAGTCATCTTGTGACCTTGTGGGGGCAAGCATGAGGACAAAAGTCAACATCTGAAGATGGCAAAGCTGAAAGATGGAAAGATTCTGCATCTCTGATGGCCTTGTGAGCCACTAAATTAACCAGCCCCAGGACTTGTTATTTGATATATAAAGATATATCTCTTTATTGTTCAAGTCATTTGAGTCCATATTTCTATTACCTGCAGTCAAAACCTTCCTTACTGCTTCACCGTCTTCCTATTGCCTATTTTTTTCCTTTATGAAGTTTTTCAATATTTCGTATCATTTATTCCTTTGTGTACTTGTCTTTTGTCTGTATATACCACCCTCCTGTCATCCCAGGATGTAAACTCCATGAGGAAAGGGGCCTTCTCCATCTTCTTCATCACTGTATCCCCAATGTCTAGCATAACACAAGAGGCCTCCAATGTATATGTGTTAAATGAATGAAGAAAAAAAGATGTTCGTCTATAATTATTTGCTATAATTACCACCCCTCCCACGTTGGCTCCGAGCCTGGAAGTAGAATCAACCTTTGTTTAGATATTACTTACAGGTCACACATTCCCACACCTTGGAAAAGCACAGGCTATGAGATTAGCCATACCTGCCATTTATCAGCTGTGTGACTGTGAGCAAGTTACTTGACTTCTCTGAATTTCCATTTCTTCATTTCAAAAATGGTAATATGAAAATAGGATTAAATAAGATTATGCATTTATGAAACAACTGGTCCACAGTCGGTGTTCAAGATGTATTTGTTCTCATCTCCAATCTGCACACCTGGCTGGAGGGGAAAATGCTCTGTGTAGCAACAGATTGGGTCCCCTCCTGAAGCTGGTGCACCAGTGCTGCTCTGCCCCTCATCTTTGCCTCAGCACAATTAACTTCTTCCTAGATACCCTCTTCAATATCCTCATCCTTCATCCTCACCATCTCTCCGACCACAACGAGCCCAGGTCCACAGGATGCCCTCATGTCACGTGAGCTTTCCTGCTGCTTTTGCTTCCCAGGACACAACATGGGCAAGTGGAAAGAACATAAGGTCTTAGACCTAGAAGACGTGTGTTCCCATCCAGTCTGGCTCTGATGACATGAGTGACCACGAGCAAGCCACTTAACCTCTGAACCTCAACTTCCTTATCTGTAGCGGGATAATAGGTTGTAATGATGCTCAAGTGGGATGCTGTAGACACACAGACTTGAAAATTATAAAACATATAAAACTGGTTTCTTTTCATATTTTCAACATTCCTGCTAGTGAGGTTGGAATAGAAGCAGACATACTAAGGCTATTCTTGATGCATTCCAGAGCATCCTGCCTTGTGTTTCCTGGCCACAGCCTTCCTAACCAGCCACTTCAACGCCCTTCATTATTCATTCATTCAGCAAATACTTGTTGAGTGTCCACCGTGTGCCAAGCACTGTTGTATGTTCTGGGAATAGAACAATGAAGACAACAGACTAAACATTCAGCTCTCACAGGGCTTGCATTCTGGTAGGCAGAGGAAAAGACTGTGGGCGGTTAGGGCAAACTCTTATACCACCTGCATAGTGCTGCCATGCACGTCTCTGGTCATTTGATCGTGCCAAGTGGGGACAAAGAAAGCAGACAGGGAGGAGAGGAATGCAAGAAAAAGAAGTTGAAAGAATCCAATCATACTAAAATCCAGAAATGGCCTTGGTTTCACTAAAATTAAGTGTCCATACACCAGTTAGGTAGTATCTCAGCTAAGAATGCAAAATCTGAATTTAATCATGAGGAAACATCAGATGGATCCCAAATGAGAAACATTCTTTTTTTTCCCCTCCTGTTTTAATGTGATAAAAGACAAAGAAGGTTGAGGTCAAATTAAAGAAGACTAAAGAGATATGAAAAATTAAAATGGTACCTAATTCTAGACTGCATCCTGTATTTGGCAGAGGGAGATTGCTATAAAGTTCATTATTAGGTCAAGGGAAAAAATGGAGTGCAGAAGGTAGATTAAATTTATACAGACTGTATAACAGGATGTCCTTATTCTTAGAAAATACAAAGAGAGAGAAGGGAAAGAGGGAGGGAGAGAAGGAAGGAGCAATTGATAAGCTGCAAAAATTCATAAACAGAAACCTCATTTAAAATTGAGTTGGGAGGCCAGCAGGGCGAAGTTTTCACACCCTACCAACAAGTAGAGATCCAACAGGAAGAGATACCTTGGCATCTCCAAAGGAAGGTTACTAGGTTACTATCCAGCAGGAGGGAGAAAAAATTTCTCCTTGCCTGAATTTCTCCTTGCCCAGCAACCACCCAGCCAGTAAGAGGCTGTCACAACTCAGCCAATGAAGAGCCACTACACTTCAAACTCCCAGTTTCCTCCTAGTCTTTGTTTATAACAGCTCCTCCCAAATCCCCCTTCTCCACTATAAAGGAAAGGTCCTCTCCTTTGTTTGCAAACTTGTCTCTGGGTTGCCATAGTTTGCATGTCCAGAGTCTGAATTCTTTGCTGTTCTCAAATGAACCCAATTTGCTGGTCAGATAACTGGCTGTTTTATTGTTTTAGATCAACAAAGCAAATGGAACAAATTGTTAGCAACAGATGAATTTGACTAAGATTACACTGTTTTTTTTTTTTTTTGTGTGTGTGCTATTCTTGCAACTTCTCCAAATAAGTCTTTAAAAAACTCTTTTTTCCCACGGGACCCACACTCTAAGACCAGCCCCTTTGCTAAATTAGTGCATGACCCTGAATGAATCCCTTCCTCTCTCTGGGTCTCATTTCCTAGTCCAGATGGTTTCTAAGGTTCTTTCTGGCTCTAGCAATCAATGACCCACAACCCAGGTCGCTTCTGGACAGGGCTTTTGGAAAGAAGACAGCCCCTCCGTCTCTTAGCCCACAAGTTACTTCAGCACTACTTTCTCCAGGGTGCTCACCCGTCCTCTTTCATCGGCCATAAACTTGCCCCTGCCCAACCCTGCCACCAACCCGCAGGCCCAGGCCCTCTTTCTGAGCGCCTTAGGGCTCATCTTCTGGCAGGCTGTAGCAAGGATTCAGGACAGGCATGTGCATTAATCCCCCAAGAAACTCCAACCCCCAAAAGGCTTTGCGACAATTTCTGGGCATTTAGTACCACCACAGAGAAAAGGCTTTTCAGCGCGGGCCTGCTGCTGCATGGCTTTTTGGGAATTGTAGTTCATCTGTGAAGAGTCGGGGAACTAGGCTAAGGGGACAAGCCACCCTTCCCAGAATGCACAGCGCTCACCTCCACCAATCCGTAGTGCGGATCTTGGAAGGAGGGCGGGGAAGAGGAGGAGCTGCCCGGCGCACGCGCAGTATGTGTGGCTGGGGAATTCAGGTGGAGGTCAGAGTGGAAGCAGGTGAGAATGGAGCGGGGCGCTTGTGGCCCGCGTCCCGGCGTCTCTTGCAGACCCGGTCTGCACTCCCATTCGCATGGAGTTTGGGCGGGCGGGGTGCATGCGTGGGTCCACCTCGGGCCGGAGGGGTAGGGAGTGAGCCCAGGAGGAGCCAGGGGTTGCGTAGAGTAAGGTAGGTGTATATGGGGACAGGGTGAGGAATAATCCAGAAGCTGTGTAAAAAAAGGAAAGGCTGATGGGGACTCGGTGTTCTGGTCTCTGGAAAGAAATATTTAAGTGCACGTGGAGAGATCAAGGTAGCCTGAGAAGTTGCGGTCTGGGGAGGAGGGGCGGGGAGACTGAAGTGGACGCAGACGACGGGGCGGGGCAAGACAAAGTTAAGTGCAGGGGTGGATTCTAGCGAGGTCAGCGGTGCTCCCGCCCGCCCACCCCCGCTCCAGGGCTCTCCCTCGCGGTGCAGCTATTGAGAACCTTCTCGCCCATTTGTTCTTTTTTTTTTTTTTTTTTTTAATGGTTAAATGTGTAAACTTTACCTTTTAAAATTTTTCTTCTTAATTGAAGTGTAGTCGGTTTACAAGATTGTGTTAGTTTCTGGTGTACGGCATGTTTCAGTTATACATATATATATATTCCTTTTATTATTTTTTCATTAGCTCCCTGTGCTATACAGTAGGACTTTGTTGTTTATTTATTTTATATTTTATATTTGTGTGTATCTGCAAATCCTGAACTCCCAATTTATCCCCCTACACGCACCCCGCCCCCCTTTCCTGGTAACCATAAGTTTGTTTTCCATGTCTGTGAGTTGCCCGATTCATTCTTGGTATGATAGCCCCAGAATATCATCCAGCTCCTGCTTCCATGATAATAGGTCATTCTTACACCTGATGTGAGAAGCAGTGTGGTGAGGAGTTGAGCTGTGCCTTCCAGAATTTGACCCCCGTTCTAATCCTGGTTGCTCACTCAGCTGTGTGATCTTATGTTCCTCAGGTTACCACTGTGTGTGCCTCAGTTTCCTCACCTGCAGTGATCTTCATAAGGGTTGGTGTGAGGATTAAACACACAAATTGCTGTTGGAAGACTGCCTGATATAAAAGTTAGCTATTTTGCTGTTGGAGTCACATTGTTTTCTGAACCAAAATCACCCAGAACTAACTACACAGCTTCTCCCAGGGCCTACCTGTCCAGGAGGTGGGAAGGTGGTTTGGTTTGGTGCTAAGGTCTCTCTGGGTATCAAGTCCATGCCTCCTTCCCCTTTTGAACTAAGTGCCCCAGACCCCTTTTCTTAAATGGTAGAAAAAGAAGAAAGCAGAGGAATTGATAATACACGTTTACAGGCCGCAGAGTGTTATTTATGAAATGTCCTTCAGTGGATGATTCAGAGCCCTCAAGAATGGGGGAAGAAATAGCCAGCAGAGAGAGAGGGCTTTCTCTGAGGATTTGGGGATCAAGTTGTTTCGTTTGCTTTTCCCCCCTTAGGTGTGAGTGGGTCCAGCAGGAGACATGGCTGCCAAAGTGTTTGAGTCCATTGGCAAGTTCGGCCTGGCCTTAGCCATTGCAGGAGGCGTGGTGAACTCTGCCTTGTATAATGGTAAGATCACTGCCCTTTGCCAGGCGATTTCTATTGGTCTGCAGAGCCCATGTGACACTCCTGTTGGCAGCCGCTGTTTGTGAATGTGTTTGTGACCAAGAGGGCTCACCTACTGCCCTCCTGCGCCATGTGGTTGCCTGGTCATCAGAGCCTCTGTCCTTGTAGCCATAGGTTCACTCAGAGCCTTTATTCACAAAGAGCCTCCCAGCCTACTTGAATGTTTCCAGCTGCTCTTGTTAATTTAAAGTCATGCTGCACCCCCCAAATGCTGCAGGAGCGAGCCAGAATTTGGCTGGCCAGCTGAAATGGAGATCTCGTTTGTTCTCTTCTGCCTGTGTTTGGAGCAGCAGGGGCTTTAGACCTTTGGTGACTTTGTCCTGAGCAGGCGCTTTGGTTCTGCTATGGTTGGGTTGTTCCAGAGCAAATATCTTTGAGATGCACTGCCCAGCTTTTACCAGCGTGGCAGCGGTTCAGGCCGGCTTTTCTTCCACTTTCGCGTGTGACCTCAGGCAAGTTGCTTCCCCCTCCCTAGGCCTCAGCTTTCTCATTGGTCAGGCAATGGGGTTGCACTTGTTTTTTGTCTGAGACCCCCTCTAACTTTGATGGTCTCTGACCTTCACTGTTGGAAAGCAGCAGTAGATTGACCCACCTCGAGTGTGACTCTGACAAGAGGAGGATTACTTTCAGTGGGAAGATAATTTGGACCAACTATAAAGTCCAAAAGGGCAGAGAAAGAAAGCAGTTGGTCAGAAAAGCCTGCTTGGCTCCTGTGGCACAGGTTTATACTCTGATCTTTTTTGCCACCCTTGCATAGCTGGACAGTAATCACCATCACTAATTCCTCTCTGGATCAACAAGACAGCTCCATAACCCCTTAAAACCTTAGAGAAACCAGGCTATTGGAAAGAAAGAGTGGGGCCTTCCAAATTTTAGGATTGCCATTGTGAGGGTGCTGCTTCTGGGAACACTGGGTTAAACTGGAACTGGGAAGGGATGTGGTAAGAGTGAAGACCTTGGTGGGTTTGGAAAGAAGTTTGAGGAGGTGATTCCTGGAAATGTGTTGGTAGGAGTTTGGGGATGGGATGGTTAATCAGAAAACTAGCAGCCAATTGCTTCAAGGAAAAAGATGCTGAAGATCCTGTGACCAGAGTCCTTGGGAAGACACATGGGACGGGAAGTGGTGGCTTAGTTCTGTACCTGTTTAGAAGCCTCTAGAGACCAGAAGTGTGGGAAGACAGCAGGAGAGGGGAGACTTAATAAGTAAACGGAAAGCATCAGGAATCTTTTAAAGACATGGTCATTTTGGTTAAAGAGTGAGGGGATTTTTCTGACCCATCATTATCCTTTGTTCCTAGTGGATGCTGGACACAGAGCTGTCATCTCTGACCTAGTGGAGTGCAGGACATTGTCGTAGGGGAAGGGACTCACTTCCTCATCCCTTGGGTACAGAAACCAATTATCTTTGACTGCCGCTCTCGACCACATAACGTGCCGGTAATCACTGGTAGCAAAGGTAAGGCTTGCCTGTGGGCCAGGTCAAGTAGAGAGGGTGGAAGAGGTGCTGTGGGATCCAGAAGGAGTTGAACTTCAGGTAGTAATAATTCCTGGTATATTTTCCCTGAAGAGTTTTACGTGGCTTCAGAGAAAGAAATATTCAGGCATGCCTCAGGGGTACTGCGGGTTCAGTTCCAGACCACCGCGGAAAAACAGATACTGTGATGAGGCGACTCACGTGAATTTTTTGGTTCCCAGCGCACACAGAGGTTCTGTTGACCCTATACTATAGCCTATTAAGTCTGTAGTAGTATTATTTCTAAAGAAACAATGTACATACCTTAATCAAAAAAATTTTATGGCAAAGAATGAAATAATGCCATTTGCAGCAACATGGGAGGACCTGGAGATTATCATACTAAGTGCAGTAAGTCAGGGAAAGACAAATATCATATGATATTACTTGTATGTGGAATCTTTAAAAATGATATAAATGAACTTTATGAAACAGAAGCAGACTCACTGACATAGAAAATGAACTTATGGTCACCAAAGGGGAGAGGAGGAGGGATAAATTAGGAGTCTGGGATTAACAGATATACACTATTATATATAAAACAGATAAACAACAAGAACATACTGTACAGCACAGGAAACTATATTCAGTAATTTTTAATAACCTATAATTGAAAAGAACCTGAAAAGGAATGTGCATATGTGTAACTGAATCACTTTGCTATACACCGGAAACCAGCAGCAGTGTAAATCAACTATACTTCAATTTTTAAAAAATACTTTATGGCTAAATATGCTAACCATCCCCTGAGCCTTCAGTGAATTGTAGTAGTAACATCATAGATCGCTGGTCACAGATCACTGTAACAAGTATAATAATAGAAAAGTTTGAAATAGAGCAAGAATTACCAAAATGTGACACAGAGACATGAAATGAGCAAATGCTGTTGGGAAAATGGCACCAATAAATTTGCTTGATGCAGGGTTGCCACAAGCCTTCGGTTTGTAAAAATGCAGAGTCTGTGAAGCTCAATACAAGGTATGCCTGTGTTCTTAAGACACACACAGAGCTGTACAAATTTGGAGAAAGGCACAAAGCTGTCTTTCCAGAGTTATGTAGTGATCCATTTTTAAATAAATCTCAATGTGCTTCTGCTCCCCCGGTGGACCCTTCCCAGTGGTTCTTGGTCCCCAGGGTGACTGGAAGCCGATCTGCAGCCGTCCTGTTTGCCTTCACGGCTGACTTATCCTTTGCCTTCTTCCCAAGGCCTCTGTTTCCAGCCGTGCTGCCCTCATACTATTATCTCCCAGGCCGAGGCCCACATCCTTGAGGGCAGTCTTGTGTCTCATGCATCACTGGATGCCCAGTTAGAGCCTCACATGAATCACTGTTCTCCCCCACCCTGCGCAGAGGGTGCACAGGCAGTGAATGGAACGGCAGGTGCTGGCTCCGTGGCGCTGTGTCTGCAGCAAGAGGAGGGGTGCGTGGATGTTGCTGCTTCTCAGAAGATGTTTGCTTTCTGTGATGGTGCCAGGCTTTGTGCAGGGTCAGGGGGTCGGGTAGGTCAAAGATGGCTAAATTGGGGGCCTCTAGGGGCTCTGTCTAGATAGGGAGATAGATGTGTGAACAGGCAGTTAGTGGGGAGTGGGGTGAGGACAGGAGCCAGGGTCGTATGGCGTGTAGGGGAGCAGAGGAACGTGTGGCACTTGAGAGTGAGAAGTGCTTTGGGCCGAGGAGGGGAAGGGTCCGTTGGCATTGCCTGGTCTGTCCTGTCGCTCTTGGCCAGGAACAGGAAGGAGCCTCCTGTGAAGGCTCTGGCTTGCCTACTGCATCAGAGGAAATCAACAGTGGGGTGAGGATAGTGGAGAACATTCATATTTTAACTTAAAAGCCTAGTCCTAAACTTCCCGCCGCTTTGGGATTTCTCTCTCTACTACTTTGCAGTTGTTCTAAGGATGCATGATGCACCTGTCTGCAAAACTTGATAGAAGCAGGTGGAGGGTATAGCTCAGTGGTAGAATGCATGCCTAGCATGCATGAGGTCCTGAGTTCAATCCTCAGCACCTCCATTAAAATAATAAATAAACGTAATTGCCCCCCCTGCCCACACCCCCACCCCTGTAGGAACTTGGAGAGACCAGGGACTGGTGTGTAAACATTTCCCACTTCAGTGCCTGGTTCAGAACTCATCTCATGGGCGCTTGGTCCACGCTGTTGATGGCCGCAAGCAAGCTGTGTGGTGCGTTAGCTGTGAATTGTCAGGGGAAGTTGTTCCTCCCTCCCTGGGTCCTTTGGGCCACGTAATGAGAAGCAGCCTGTAGATGAGCTGATAACCCCTCACATCTGTTGTACATTTGACAGAGTGCTTATATATCTGTTTCCTCCTCCAGTTTGTCCCGGCGTGCCTGGAAGGCAGATGCAATCATCCCCATTCTCACAGAGGAGGAAATGAACTGAGATGGACTAAGGCTTAGTGAGGCCACGTAATTAGTCCACAGCAGAGTTAGGACAGCAACCAGGCCTGGGACTGCACTGCTCATGTAGTCCCGAGTGGACTGTTTCCACTGGGCCCACGATAACCTCTCGGGGGCACATTCCTGCCTTGGGCCACATTGACCAGGCCTCGGAAAGGCCTTACCCTAGAGTTCTTGGCGTTGGCCTGTTTTCTTAAAATATTCAGTGTTCCAGACATTCCACAGCACCTATTAGATATATAACCTGAATTTGCTTGTATCAGAGGGCGTTCAGGACACACTGAGTAGCTGTCGTCACTAGAAACCTTGGAGAAGTTTTTACCTCTGGTGCGCCACTGGATTCTCTACCAAGGAAACCACGCGCATGTGCTCGGCACCCTCTATGATGGGATAATCAGCAAATTGGGGCTAGGAGAAGTCATAGAAGGCTACTGTGGTTTTTATTTTTAACTCCAGCATTTGTCCCCTAAGATTTACAGAATGTCAGCATCACTCTGCACATCCTCTTCCGGCCGGTTGCCAGCCAGCTTCCCTGCATCTTCACCGGCATCAGAGAGGACTATGACGAGCACGTGCTGCTGTCCATCACGACAGAGATCCTCAAGTCCATGGTGGTGAGTGAACAGGGCCTCAGCCTCCAGGAGACCTCTGGGTGGCAGGAAGAGCTCGGCGGTGGGTGGTTGGGAGAGGGCTGGGATTCCGCATCCTTGTTATCCTGACTGGCTCCTCTGCCCTCCTCTGGAATTAGGCTCGCTTTGATGCTGGAGAACTGATCACCCAGAGAGAGCTGGTCTCCAGACAGGTGAGCGATGACCTCACAGAGCGAGCAGCAACCTTTGGGCTCATCCTGGATGACGTATCCCTGGTAAGAGCCACGGGGAGCCTGTGGGGAGGGGCAGCAGCTGTGTAGGTGCCTGGCTCCACTTCCGGGCAGACACATCCATTCCTAGATGTGAGGCTTGTAAACATCAAACCTTCTTGACAGTATGAAACAGTCTCTTTGGGTTTGTTTTCAGACGGGGGTTTTTACCTCCCCTGTGCCACAGACAGTTTTCTTCTGATTTTTTTGGCCCTACCCAGGTGGTTCGTAACCAATAGGTTTTTCACCTTCCCAAACTGTTTCCCCGAGCTCCCTGGGAAGTGATGTCTTGTTAACCCCGTTGGACGCAGGCAGACACTGCCTGGTAGAGACTAGAGCACAGCGTGGGTAGTCTTTCTTCCTCGCACAGACCTCCCAGCCTGAGCCCTGGGAATCTCCTGACACCTGGGGTCTGAAGCTCAGTGAAGCGAGCTCTGGGAGCTCCCCAGGAAGGGTGACAGAGTGCGAGTGAATGGTTCTGTTCCCCGAAGTCTGGTGCAGAGGGAGGGCAGGGACGTCTCTGAGGCATAAGCTATCCTCTCGAGACTGGTCTGTGTGTGTGTGTGCGACACCCGATGCCATGATGCAGGCAGCAAGCGGTGCAGGCAGGGTAGCGCTTCAGAGTGAGGAAGGTGAAGGGAAGGGGTCGTGTTTCTGATTCTCTGGGAAAAGTCATTTGGAGTGATTTGTTCGGGTGGTGAGGAAGGTGTTTCCTGTTCATTTCTGTGCATCGCCCGGGAAAGGCACTGTTTCCCGCTCCACATCTGTGCAGCTGTTTACACAGTCCCCGGCACCCAGCTCTAACCCGGGGTCCTGCTCCACCCTTGCAGCAACTGCCTGCCCTCAGAGAAGGGCTCGTGGACTCCCTCTACTGGCGAGACGCCAGGCTGCAGCTGTTTGGCTTCTCTGACCAGAGCCGTTCCTCAGGCTCTCCTGCTTAGTGTTCACCTGAACTCCTCGGCTGTGAGAAGAGGCTAAGTAAAACCTAAGGAGAAGCTTGGCATTTTGCTTGACTTTAACCACATGCTCCATTCTGGAGAAATGCGGGCTGACCACAAGAAACCGTATCTGAGAGGTGTGAGAAGAAAGTTAGATTTTTGTGGGGAATTTGCTGCCCTCAGCTGGCCCTTTTAGAAAGAAATTTTATTCCTTAATTACACATTTCATTCTCATTTCTCAGGATTGTATTTTCTTCCCCAAAATTTGAACAAGGGTCCAGAAAGGGAGCAGGCAGAGAAGGAAAGCTGCAGTCTAAGAGTTAGGAGTGTTACAAATTCTGGGAGACAGTGGACTGGGACTTAATCTGGGAGAAGTTTGGGCTCCTCATATGTTTTAAAAAAGCATATTGGGAGATTGGGAGGATGGGGGAAGAAATGAAACAAGTAGAATTTGATAGCAAAACCAATGCTGTTCACTCCTTTCTTTCTTCCTTCTTAATAAAAAGCTAGATGAATAAATTACCCTAGACAGGCATTGGGGTGCTGAGATCTGCTCTCATTGTTTGCGTTGTCACTATAGATGGTCACTTCGGTGAAGTCTCCGTCGCTCACTTTATTAGGGAAGGTGTATGCGTAACAGAATTTTAAAACTTCATCCTAAGCAATAGCTTTACCTGCCTTCCCTTTCTTTTAAACTCTTTACCAGAAGCACTCACACATAGGGAATAGCATGATTTGCAAGATCATGGTTTGGAAATCTCTCTCGTCCTCTTCCTGTTTTGTCGCGGAGGTGCTGTGAGAAAGAAGTGGACTGGTTAATCCATAAGCAGAGAGCATCACGCTCTTGAATCCCTGAGAACCAGCTGCACCCCTCACTCTCAGGCTCAGTTTTCCATCTGACCTCTCTGGGGGCTTCAGACAGGCCATCACAGGACCTTGGAAGAGCGCTAGTCAGTGGTGGGGTCCTGGCACCCACAGGTCTCCTCCCTAGGGAGGTGGTCAGTTGGAGTAGATACCTTCTGGTGCCCATGGGCTGTTTCCTACCTGAGAGGGACAGAAAGACGTACAGGAGCCTGTGGGGCGGCCAAGGATTCCGGGCTGTGGACCCAGTTTGGACGCAGACGTGGAGGTGGAAGGGTGGTCTGGCCTCACGATGCCTCCAGCTGCTGGAGCCATAGCTGGCCACCCCCTCCGGCAGCTGTGGGACCTCACGGCAGTGCTGTCTAGCAATCACACCGCCTTATCTCGTGCTCACTCTCTCCCCTTAGACGCATCTGACCTTCGGGAAGGAGTTCACAGAAGCGGTAGAAGCCAAGCAGGTGGCTCAGCAGGAAGCGGAGAGGGCCAGATTCATGGTGGAGAAGGTGAACGCGCGACCAGATGGCAGGAGCCCCCTCACTTTCTCCTGTGCTCGGCCTCCGCGTCTGCTGGGTGGCCTGGAAATTCATCATCTGTCATCTCCACTTCCGGGATCATTGGAAGGGGACTGAAGGGACTACACTCCTGCAATTGGTTTCAGAGTCTTTGGGGCCTAGTCGGGGATATGTGAAGTTATGTTCCTAAATCACTGAAGGGTGATTTTTTTCCCCCAGTTCCCTAAGATCAAAAACACTCGCCCACAAATAAAAATGTTTCTTCTGGAATATTTTCAGCTTCACTGGGGAAGTCATTTTTAACTGCGATGACACAGTGAAAGCTGACAGCAAAAAGGATCAAACGCTGTGCCAGATGCGCTATCGTCACTGGGGTTTTTTCAAGCACTAAACCCATCCAGATGTGTCGGGGTGTGCTGGGACACCGTGTATCTGCATAGAGCCTGGCCTTCGGGTCTTTGCAAAGGTGCATTTATTTCTTGTAACCCCCTCTCCCCAGCACTAATTCTCTTGGAGTTGTATTCCTAATCCAAGGCACTTTAGTTCTTAGAATCAGGAAAAGGAAATATATGGGTGGGCATTTAACTTTAGAGACTATAAACTCAGTGTGAATGGAGACTTTTTTTTCCTCCTTTTTCTGCTTGTCTCCAGCACCTCGAACACGTCCAGAACTGCGCCTGGAGATCGGTACTAGGTGCTCAGTAAACATTTGTTGAGTGAGCCGTCCCAGAGCCTCATTGAACAGCTCTGTGTTCATTTCAGAGAGGCTTGCTCCTCTCCTCCTGCGCTTGTGAAGGTCGCGCATCGCAGATAGATACCCTCCTACTGACGAGGGAAGGGGAAGCCCGGGGGAGCTTGTTCTGGATGCCTGAGTTCCTGGTCAGGAACCAGTTTAGCTCACAAGCAACCTGAGGGAGCGTCACGTGCCTGCTGCTCCTCCTCAGCTGTGCTGACTTCGATGCATCATTTTGACTTGGGACTGGAGAGAAGGATGAGCCTGAGGACTGATTCTCCCTTCCTTTCTCTCCTGCTTTCCTTGGCCTGGGATCCTCCTGGCTCAGAGTAAGGTGGCTGGGCCGGGTTGCTGTTAATATTATTGAAGAGTTTGAAATAAGACAGCTATTCATACAGCCAACAGAAACGTGCCTCTACAGTGGTGAGCAGTGGACATTACATGAGAGAGGAGGATTGCTAAACCCATCTGGAGGGGGAGGTAAATGCCCAGAGGTCCTTCACGACCCAGTGAGGCTGCCTTACCTGGTCCTCTGGAAGCTGTAGCCCACTGTCCAGCGCCCCGAGGTGTGATCTTGGTCCCTCTCTGCCTCCACTCCTTAGGCTGAGCAGCAGAAGAAGGCAGCCATCATCTCTGCGGAGGGTGACTCCAAGGCCGCGGAGCTGATCGCCAACTCGCTCGCCACCGCAGGCGATGGCCTGATCGAGCTGCGCAAGCTGGAGGCCGCAGAGGACATCGCATACCAGCTGTCCCGCTCTCGGAACATCACCTACCTGCCCGCCGGGCAGTCGGTGCTCCTCCAGCTGCCCCAGTGAGGCCCGCCCGCCTGCTCCTCCTGGGGCAGCTGGACCACTGCCCGATGATCCTCTACACCACCTTCCTTCCGCCCCCGCCCCGGAAATCACTGTGAGACTTCATGATTGGCTTCAAGTGAAGGAAATAAAAGTTAGATCACCTCAGATCTGTAATTACTCTATCTAAACTGAAGCTCTTTCATTCTTATTTCCATCCCCTTTTTTATCTGCCTACCAAAAATTGCCAGGTGCCTCCACAGACCAGCCTGGCTCCCGTCTTCGGCCTGCTGGCGCCCAGCCTAGGTGCTAGCAGTTGGCAGAAGGAAGGCAATGCTGTGTGTGTGACAAGCTGGGAGCAGAGCAGGCAGCCGTGTAGCCTCCAACCTGTGGTTTATTCACAGTTGGAGGAAGATGGCACACACACAGCAGAACTGTGAACACAGGCCTGAGTTTTTTCCAGTGGTTCCTGCACAGACCGAGCTGAAGGCAGGTGTGGGGAGGCGCAGAGAGGAAGCGATCTGTCTCTTGCCATCAGGCTGATTGTCTAACTGTGGGGCCAGCGGAAGCAGGTGTGTACAGACAGCGAGGATTGAAGAATCTGCCCTGTGAAGGTGGGTGGGCCTGATTTGCTGCCCCCCCGGGGTCCTAAGACTGGAATGGACCTGGCTAGTGAGAGAGCAGGCCTGGACCAAGATGCGAGTCCTGTAGACTTCCTCTCTGCCTCCCACCTTCGTGTCTCAAATACCCGGTGGAATTCCAACTTGAAGGATTGCATCCTGCTGGGGCTGCACATGCCTGCCAAGGACGTGCGCATCCTGCGTTCCTGGCCCCCTCGTTCAGAGACTGCCCTCCTAGAGGGCTCTGCCTGTGCCTTGAAGGAAATGACCACAAGAAAACAGTAATGTGTAAACCGCTGTCAATAAATGACACCCAGACCTTCCAGCTCAGTCTTACGGGTTTGTTTTGTGGGAGTCATGGGATTAGACCAGAGCAGCCTGGCACTTTATGTGTGCACGTGTTTGTATCACCAGCTAAGACAGAATCTCCAGCAAGGCAGAAAATGCTTTGGTTTCAGAAAACACTGTGCCGTGTTCTAGCCCCGTCCCCAGCCTGAAATGAATCTCAGTGGTGTCAGGTGAGGTTTGTCATGACATGGCACGTCTTAGGAGGTGAAGGTGGGTGGGGGTTCGTCAGCTTCCCCCTTGCGGCTTTTGGTGCCACTGCTCACTGGGAGTTGTGGGCCCGCCCACCAAGCAGACCGGAGTGAGCAGTCGATACCAAATACACGTGTGCCGGAGCCCTCTGCGCGCTCTGGTTAGACGTCCACATCGTTAGACGGCTTCGGGTGCCCTTCCTGTTGTAGGCTTAAATTGCTTATTCTGCTTTGCTTTGATGAGGAAATGACCTGGCATTTGAAGGGAGGCCAGCTTTATGCATTTTGAATGGTGGGGGGACCTACAATTGAGCAATGATCCATGCAAATCACCCACCCCAAATCCTTTTAGGAACGAAACAGAATGTGCGGTGAGCACTCAACGTTGACTGCTCTAACCTCTGCTCTCAGGTGAATCCCTGGCTCACCACCTGGCCGAGGAGAGCGGTCTCAAGAGAACTCCGCGGGCTGGTCTCTGACCTGGATTCTGCATTTCCTTCCTCAGAGTGTTCGGGCCAGCTGTCAGCTGGGAAAGGTGGGGACGCGTGCGCACATTTGGGGTGGGCTGGGGGCTGAGTTCTCCTGGTGCTGCGCCCTGCTGTCCTCCCAGTGCCTCTCTGCAGGGATCTAGTCCCTTCCCACCCTGGTGAGCACTCAGACCAGGGTGTAATGGGCTCCTGACCCTCGGCTGGACCTCCCACCGAAACCTCATTCTCTGTGGTGCTTGGCAGGCCTCCCAGCTAGCCCCCCTCCCCGCCGCCTCCCTGGCGTCGGTCATCCCAAGGTATCTCCTCCCACTTGGGCTTTTTGCTGTAAGAGTAGTGAGGCCTGGGAATGGTGCGGTGCCTGGACTCACAGAGCGTGTGACGGCTGCAGCAGAAAGAGCCTGATTCCTAAACAGCTTCCAGACCAGCTTCCCCTTGGCCTCCCTCCTTCCCTGCTGTTTACTGCTTTGGACACCCTTGGGGGCGGGAGCAGGAGGCTCCTCTCTTCCCCAGGCCCTTTATAAAATCGCAGTTGTGTTTTATGCCTTTCGCAGGAGATTGGGTTTCCTACCCAGGTGTCTCTCCCCAGCTTCTGGGTTCCCTCTGCCTTCGGATCAGCCCTTCAGCACAGGCAGGCAGGTTCCTGCTGGTTTCGCCTGTAGCCTCCCTGCCACTGACGGTGCCAGGGGCAGCCCGGGGGCCTCCTTCTGCCTTGACTTCCCCCAAGTAATTCTCTTCACAAATGTTCAAGGGCTGTTAACTGGCTAACGAGCCCGAGTCCCCTGATGGCCTCCGGGTTCCTCCAGAAGCTGCCACAATGGGCCTTTATCAGCTCGGGATTCTCTGGGCCCCGATCAAAAGCCCTGGCCTGTCCTGGCCAGGGAGGGGGCTGAGCGGGAAGTATCTTCGTCCTTCTGTCCTTTGGTCAGGCTGAATAGCTCCCTTGTTCAGGCTCCGAGGGTCACGGACTAGGAAGGCAGTGGGCCCTGGATGGGGAGGAGGAGGGAAAAACCCTCGAAGGGTTGCTATTTTCCTTAAACTGCTGCTAGTTTTACACAAGTTCCGCCACTGTGGACCGATGGGGGAGGAGCTGTGCTGTCATCCCCGGGCGGGTCGATTTGAAGGACAGCGAGAGACAATGGTAACTTCATACCTGGCTTAGCAAATGCTGTTCTAATTGCTGGTCCAGCCTCAGCAGGGGGACGTGCGGTTAGGACCTCCCCTCAGTCTCTGCCATCCGCCAATCTTGTGGGCAAAGTAGCGCACCCTGACCGAAAGTAACCTGGGTGAGAAGGTCGCAGGAGGCTGCAACTGATTTTCCTGTCTTTCCTAGGCCTCCTGCTCATCCTGAACACCGCTCCAAACTTCATTTTTCTAAAGCAGATCTCATCCTCTTCCTGTTGAAAAACCTTCAGAGGCCACTCCTCCCTGGCTTAAAGAAGGGGAAATGTCTCGTCCCGGCATTCAAAGCCTTCCGCCTGCTACCTTTCTAGTCCATCCAACTCTATTTTGCCTTCACCAGCCTACCTAGTGGCTCCTGTGGGGTGGGGAGTGTTTGAAAATGCAGGTGGAAAGGGGCAGCAGCTCCTGGCATTCGGTGCTGGGGAGGGGAGGTGGCAGGGATGCTATGAGACCTACTTGTGTGAGACAGACTCTACAACAAACTGCCCCCAAAGTAACGCCAGTAACATCCGCCCTTTGGAAGTACGCTCCAAACCGAGTTCCTCGCTCTTGTCTGCATGTCCCCCATACTTTCACATCAGCCCCTGTGCGCACTTCATCCCAGACAGCCCTTCCCCCACATTTCCCAGGTCCTGATGCCCCCATGCTTTGAGTGCTAGCCGAGACTCTTTGTCTAACACGAAACTTCCGCTGATGCCCGCCTCCCCCATCCATTACCTCTCCCTTGCCTGAACTCCTGATCCATGTTCCCAAGAGGCACTTAGCGCTCTCTTAGGGTTGCAGTGTGTGTGTGTGTGTTCTCCCTCCTACCCTACACGTATGGAGGGCAGGATCTTGATGTGATTCAATGTTCTCCCTTCTTCCTTCCCCAACCACCCCCTAAGCTTTTCCCCAAGTCAAACCTGCCTGGCTCTCAGTGGGAGTTACTGAATGTCTGTCGGGTGAGCAGATGAAGGAATAGAGACAAAGGACTGAGGTTAGATGTGAGGGCTGGAAGTCCAGGCCATTGAGTTCTCCCACGCCATTATGTTAAGTTGCCTCAAGCTATTGTGAATCAGGGTCCAGCCCAACCCATCGGCTAATGTCCCACCCTGAGCCACTCCCCAGTCTCATTACCCTCCCGCTTCCTGTGGCTGCCACGTGCAGACTCTCCCCTCGCTGCTGCCTGCCCACAGCTCACCCTCTCCTCCTCCGTCTGGAACACCTCTCCTCCCTCCCTCAATCCCTGTCCCGCTCTGTCTCAAGCCCAGCTTAAAATCCCTTGTCTCCAGGAATTTGCCTGTGGCCGACCCCTTCCCAACTTCCCTGGCACATAAGGTCTCCTTTTATTAAAAAGGCGTTAGCTCTGGAACTCTGGCAACACAGGGGTTGAGAACTGAACAAAAAAGGGAGTGAAGAGGCCTGCCCCAGCTGGTAGAGGCTGGGATGCTTTGGCAAGGCCAGTTGCACATGGCTGGAAAAGAGAATGAATGGAAATGTTCTGGCCTGGGGAAACCAGTTTATAGTTGAAAGAGAATGCCTTTGCCCAGGATGCTGGGTGGAGAGGGAGGAGGGTATCTTTCCAGCAACCTCCACTCAAGCTACTTCAGAAGAGAAAATGAGGCTGAAAGGGCAAGGCTACTTTGGAGGAGCTTAAAGCTGTTGTCATCCTGGGAAGATAGGACAGACCACCTGGATTAGCCAGAAAAGCCTTTCATCAATGCTCTAAGTTTGGCTGAACGAGCTGCAAGCACTTGGGTTGCAAACTGTGGCTTCGGACCACGTGCAGCTCGCTGCTGGATTTTGTACAGCTCACCAGCCAACGGTGCTTTTCACACTTTTAAATGGCTGGGAAAAAATCAAAAGAATACTATTTTGTGACACATGAAAACCATACGGAAGTCAACCTTCAGTGTCCGTGAGTCGAGTTTTGCTGGACCAGAGCTGTGTGCATTTGCGTTACACCAGCAGAGGTGAACAGCTGCAACCAAGATCACATGGCCTGCAAACCCTGGAGTATTTGCTCTCTGTCCCTTTTTAGGAAACGTCTGCTGATCTCTGACTTAAGGGGATTAGGTAGCCTCGGAGAAAGGAAGAACCCTGGGATTTGGAAGTCTCCAGCACCAAGGAGGGCTGAGGGCTTTAAGTCAGATACAGTGTAATTGTCACCCGAGTCCTTGGGTGTATCTGTGTCTGAGGCTGTAGTGAACTGACAAAATCACCCTGCGGCCGACACCGTCTGTTCTCTGTGGCTGCACGTGGTTCTGAACCAGGCAGAAGGTGGGAATGGTGATAGCAGACGGGTGGGAATCAGGAAGGAAGGACTCAGTGGCCCCCTAGAGGGCTGAGGATCTCCAGGTCTGGGGTAAAACCTCTTCTTTTCCACCCCACTGTCCTCCAGGAAGGGTTTGCTGCTGGACGGTCCTTCCCAAGCCAGGGGAGGCCGCTGCCAAGGAAGGGAGCCCAGTGCAGCAATGACTCCGAGAAACAGGAGCCTCTGGGACCTTAAGCCTCTGGGTAGAGGAGTCTCTTGGTTAAGAGCATGTCTGTCCCAAACAACCAGAGACCCCGAGGGAACGCACAGATGCTCCTCCTTGTGGATTGTGCCAAACCTAATCTGCTCCAGGTGCTCAGCAGCAGGTGCGCCCGGCCGTCTGACGAGTGACCGCTCCTTTCCCTTGCTTGCCTCCGCCAGCCCCCTATGATGAAATGCCATCTCCCCCTCCCATGTCCATAACCCCCCTGCTGCACTCACTTCCTCCTTTCCTGTCTAACTCCACCCGCACTGGACTCTCAGCAGCACAGGACTGAGCAGGAGGCTTTCAGATCCTCGGGAACCACCCCTTCATTTGGAGGAGGAAGGGGAGGAGACTTGTCCAACGTCCCAAAGGGTGCAGGCGGCAAGACCAAGGGTGGAATCCAGGTGTCCCCACTGTCTAGTGCTGTTTCCACCCCGTCTCTCAGCTTCCGGAGGGCTCCTTGCCCTGGAAATCCTTTGCACTCAGAGGTGGGTGAGTGCATGTGGGGTCTTCATTCCTCTCATGAGCACACGTCCATCCCCAGCTAGACCATGGCAGATGGGAGTCAGAGACAATGTCTGCTCCGTAAGGCCCTTCACGCCAGGGAACTGCAGCAATCTTTGCTGACTCTGAAACTCCGAGCTGGCCTGGACTTCCCAGACTTCTCCCTCCAGAAGGCAACTAAGTTTGTAGAAAGAGCATGGGTTCTAGAATTAGAACGTTTGTGTTTGGATTCTGATGCTGCCACTTACTAGCTTGGGAGACCTTGGGTAAATCACTTAACTTCTAGCGTCCCTTTTTTCTTATCAAAACCAAGGACATGGATATCCACCTTGCAGTGTTAAGGAGTTGTGGAGATGAGAGATGTGAAGGCGTTTGGCAGGGCTCAGCACACAGTAGGTGCTCAAAATACTCTGTGCCTGTCCCTGTTTGTGTTCTAAGGGGCTGCCTGCCTCTCCCTAAACGTCAGAGTTCGGGAAACTTCTTTGGAATCCTGAGATAGCAGCGGGCATCTTTATGCCCCTGATTCCATGCCAGCTATTGAGAAGGGAGCTAGGGACCATCGTAGGTCTGACCATGGTTGATTCAAACAAGAAGTTGTAGGAGGAGTTGAGTCCTGGGCTCCTCCTCCCAGGAGCCCAGATGTCTTGGGACAGATGACTTGATCTAGCATTCAGGAAGCTGTGTTCCGGCCTCTTTTGAGGGTGGGGGTACAGACTGGCTGGGCAAATTTCAAAGTGCGTTCTGTACAAAGAATTTGTGCAAATCCCTTCATAGTTCCATATCTCTGGTTCCCCATCCTTACAACGAGGGGTAAACCTCCCAGTGGTTTGCCAACGTAGCTCGGAGGAATGTCGAGCAGGTCCAGCGGGGCTCATTCCCCTGCTACAGCCAGAGCAGTGTTGAGTTTAGCAGTCTTACAGGAAGGCCTCAGTCACTGCTGTCATTCAAAGAAAGGGCTCCACAGCTACGGAAGTGTGAAATCCCCTGACCTGGAAGCTATTCTCAAAGGTTCCTTTCATCTCGCAAGGCTGTTTCAGGCCCAGCCCGGCGA
The DNA here is from genome assembly GCF_036321535.1 of Camelus dromedarius. NCBI lineage: Eukaryota > Metazoa > Chordata > Mammalia > Artiodactyla > Camelidae > Camelus > Camelus dromedarius. The sequence goes on from NC_087451.1 coordinate 53,114,730, forward strand.
GGCTGTAGCCTCTCTTCTCCACCAGATGGCAGCAGCCTGCCTGCTGCTGTGGGTGCCAGGGTGCGGATGTTCAGAAAAAGATCCCAGGGAAGGGACTAGGAGGACGTTAGCACCAGCTCTGAGGCTAAGTAAATAGATCGAGGTGTGACCCTCTGCAGACGACTTCCTGATACAGAACCTCCCGGGCACCTGTGCCTGTAAATATACCAAGTGTCCTGCCCCAACCACCAGCCAAACTGGTGCTACCCCTCTCTCTGCCGGGTGGGAGATGGCCACTAGCGCAGCTTTAACTCTTTCTGAAACCAGGGAGGCTCTCAGGGTGCTGAGTACTCAGGCTTTGGCAGCCTGAGGTCAGTTTGGGGAGCCCACCCAGTTGTTGATGAATTCAGGAGACACGGGGGGGACATCAGATTCTCCTTTGGAGGCCCCAGGAGTTTCCTTCCACTTTCCCAAACACCCATGAGGAGGAGCAATATCAAATCTGCTGGACTTGGGGGTGGTTTGACCTTTCACCTTGTAGATGCTCTATGAGTGAGCACATCTGAAAAGGGCAAGTGTCACGTACACAAGTTGGGTTGGTCCATTCGTTCATCTAACAATGATTATTGAGTACCTACTGTGTGCAGTCGTGGACTAGAAGCTTCAGGGGATTGGAAGATGAATCAGACACAGGCCCTTTATAAAGAGGCGAATACGACTCAGTCCAAATGGCAGGTGATCAGGTCGTGTCTATTGAAGTCATATTGTGTGTCTTCTCCCTTCAGATTTCTGTTTCTTATTGTTTGGTTCAGGTCAAAAGTTAAATGATGAGGCCATGAAATGGGGGAAGAAACAGGGAAAGGGCGTGGTAGAAAGGAAGCCAGAGACCATGCAAATGTTTGCCACGAGGAATCCACAAAGCGGAGGTCAAATGGGCCCCACTGTGACTGATGTGGACAGACCTTAGAGCAAAGCACTTTCCCCATCTTCTCCCATCGACTTTCCTGGAGTATTTGCGATCCTAGCTCTCCAGTTTCCTCTTGCAAACGCACACTGCCTGGTTCTTTAAATTGGCTTAAAAAAGAATACTTATTGGTTTGATACTTTTTCTTTTAAATGATACAGAGAAGTATAAAGGATAAAACAGAATGGACCATAACCCATTGCCCACAGGTGATATTTAAATATATATATCAGTATCATATACACATCACTTAAAAATGCAAATAGTACAGGAAGATACATAATGAACAGTGAGTGTCTTCCCACCACTTTTCTCCCACAGTTCCTCTTCCCAAAATAACCACTGTTATTTATTTTTTGTTTGTTAATTGCCTTTCAGAAAAAAAAGCCATGCATTCAGGAGCACACACTTCTCCAAGCCCACATGAACCTGTCCTCTGCTGTCCTGGTTGTTTACAGAAAAGGGACCCCACTGTCCTGTATCTTGCTATTTTCATTTACTGAAATACCTTGGACATCTCACCACCGTGGCGCAAACAAGCCCGCCGCATTCTTTTTAATGGCTACAGTGTTACCCCCGGTGCGGATCTATGATGTTTTGTTGTCACCAATCGGCTTTTGGAGGATTTGGTGGTGGTTTTCATGTATTTTGCTGTTGCAGACAAAACCACAATGCTTGCTGCTTGATTTTTCAAAGGGTCCAAGGATCTCTGCACAAGATTTCCCCACAGGGCAAAAGGGCTGCGCCCAGGGTCCTAGGAAATCATCTTTGGGGTGAGGGGATAGCACTGCTTGAGCCCCTAGAGCTGCCCAGATGCTTCGTATTATGAACGTGTGACTCTGACTCCTTTGGGGAAGTCGTTACTCCACCCCCTGTTCCTGCCAAGCTGGCATGGCTGCTACCAGGCTAGCCATCCAAGCGTGGCTGCCCCGGGATGGGTCCTCAGTCTGGAGTCCCAGCCGGTTGGTTGAGGGCTTGCTGGGTTGGTTGGTGGACTCCCTGGGGCTCTTGGCTCAGGCTGGGGCTGCTCTGCTTAGCTGGTGTTCGTGGCTGCTCTGAGATTCACAAACAAACAGGAAGCCAGGCCACTTCCTCCTTGCTGGGGCTGGTCCCCCGTCCTTATCGCCCCCTTGGCCCAGAGGGGAAGGGGCAGCCCAGGGTTCACAAGGCAGCTTCCTGGCAGAGGTGGTGGGGGAGTTCTGGGCCCCATGGCCAGGAAGGGCTCCCCGGCTCTGTGCACCTATTTGGCACACAGCTGGGACAGCCTTACTGAGAATCAGAGTGAGGCTCCAATCTCTCCCTTTCAGGAAGCCTTTTCTAATAAAGCCTACCCTGTCTGGATCCCCCTTACCCCTTTGGTTCTGAGATGGAGTTCTTTCGAACTTGTAAGCAGCTCTCTGGGTGTTTGTGGTGGGAGAATGTTTTCTCCCCGAAGGCAGCACCCACGTTTTCTTCTGCCTGTTTCCAGTACCCACCAGCACGGCACTCTGTTCATGGGGGATGCCCAGTAAATGTTTGTAGACTGAATGACTGACCGATTCCAAAATGGTTGCTAGAGAAGAAGGGAGACAGGACAGGGTTGCAGTCCTGGCTCATGGTGGGGACAGAAGGCATCACTGCTCCTGATTGACCCGGACCCTGGGGCAGCTGAACAGTGGGGAGTGGTGGGGACAGTTAGGAGAGACTGAAGCCGAAGTGTGGCTAGGGTGGAGGCCAGAGATGAGAACTGTAGATATTCTGTCTAGTCCACAAGTCCTGAAGGCCCACTAGACCACAGGGAAAATCAGTTTCCTGGTTTTCAATCAGTAATCAGTTAGTTACTATATGCCTTAGTCAGGGGGTGCCCCCCCCCCTTTTTTAAAAGGAATTAGAATTTTAAAAACACACAGCCAACACAAAAACAATGCTGAATATATTTAATCCTCGCTGCGGTGACTCAGAGGGTGCAGTAGGATACGGCGGTGCCTGGGGCAGTCATTAGGACTATCAATTACCTTGAGAACATTAGCCGCGGGCCCAGCCGCCTGCAGTGAGTCACTGTGAGTTGCTTAAAAAAAAATCTCAGCTATCAACTCACTTAGTTGCCACTGTTCTCTTTTCAAAGAAAGCTGAGCGCAGAAACCAAACTTAAAAACAAACAACAATAACCAGGAAACCCTAAAAGCCCAGTTATCTTCCCTCAGCAGTCGGTCTCGGCTTCAAACAAAAGTTCCTCTGTTAAGCACCTGCGGGGCCGAGGAGCCTGCACGCTGCGGGGTTGGAGACCGGTGAGGACGGAGTGATGGGGGGTCAGGCTGGGGCCAAGGTGGAACTCGAAGCAGGAAGGGCTGCCTGGCTGCGGAGACCTACAACTGCTGTCACAGGAGGGTGGGGAGGGGGTAGGAGCTCCTCCTGGAGCTGGGTCTCCAAATTTGCAGAGACGGAGCAGACCATGGCCCAGCAGCTCCCCTGATGCCTCATCATGTGGTCACACAGGTGGACTGAGAGGTGACCCTGGTGCCCTGATGAGCGCTCATGCGCTCCTTGATTCTCACCTGGCTCCATATACAGTCTCTCAGCATCACGGCAGGGTCAGCTCCCTCCGTGCCCCATACAGTTTCCAAAGCTTCAAGCAATGGCCAGTTTAGGGTATTTACTCCAGAAGCAGAGAAGGGAGAGTTGAACAGAGATAGCAAAGGGTGAGGGCAAAGGCTGTGCCCAGCAGTGAGGCTGCAAACTCCAGCCTCCAAGGCTGGCAAACCACCGCCAGCAGCCCTGCCTAGTCCCCACCGGACAGTAAGAGGTGAGTGGAAACTTCGGGTTAAAAATACCCAGGCTTGTTGCAAAGAGAAAGAAGAACAGGAAGGAAGTGTGGGGAAGCAAGGCAGAATAGACAGAAAGCCCCAGAGAAGGAGGATGAGACGTTATTAATGGCCGGAAGTTGATCAGGTAGAACAGGTGGGGAACGCCCTCCAGGTGCCTGAGGGGCTGGTGGGCTGGGGGTGGGACCCCCGGCATGGCTCAGGCAGACCCTCCCAGAGAAGTGATCTGGACCCACCGAGCCTAGGATTCAGATCCCTGCAAAGAGTCTTGGCCCGGGAACGGAGTGGCCAGGCAGCGGGCCTCTCCTAAGGAGAGTGGGGCTTGGGTGACCAGAGGGAGACTGTCGTGTCTGTCATTCTCTCTTAGTGGAGAAAGCCACTCGGCCCCACCGCTGGGCAGGGTGGGAGGGTGTTCAGCTGGCCTTGGAATCAGCAGGCACTCTCACGGAGGAAAGAGAGCAGAGAGAAGGCTGCTGAGGTGGCATGGCACCGATCAGAGCTCTGGATCCGGGATGCTGAGCTCCATGACCCTGGACTGACACGAAGCTTCTCTGTGCTTCAGTTTCCTCATCCGTAAGATGGAGATGCCAGGAGTGGCGACCTCATGGTGTTGTAATACGGGTTACGTGAGTTACAATACCCAAGGCTTCTAGAACAGGACCTGGTACCTAGAATTGCTTTTTAAGGGTTCACCATCGGAGGTGGAGTAGTGGGCAGTGAAGGAGATGGGTGGGAAGAAGCTCCTAGCGCCTCATGTCAATGGAACAGCCCTTCCCAGGGAGCTGCCCCACACCAGGCTAGGAGGGAGCGGAGGACGGGAGGGGATAGAAATAAGATAAGTGTTCAGGAACCAACATCTTCAGGAGGATACAAACAGCTAATCAGTCACACTTGAGCACAACACAAGAGAATTTTGTACCAAGTGCTAGCCTGCAGGGAGAAGGAGTAACTTCCTCTGCCTTCAGTGTTTGGAAGGTGCCGCTGGACTTTGAAGGTTAAGTAACACAGGTCAGCAGGCCGAGAAGGGGGAGGATGGTGTTCCAGGTGGCGGCCCCCAGGTGGTTGACTGGGGATTGGGAGCGGGGAAGGGGCTTGGGAGAGAACAATTTGGAAGGATTTGGATCCTCTGCCAAGAGTTTGAACTTTATCCATGAGGCAAATGGCAAGACAAGGGAGCGGGAAGACCAAACCAGACTTGTGTATTTGAAAGAATTCTCTGGCAGAAACATGGAGGAGACATGAGAGGGGAGAGAACAGTTGCAGGGAGGCCAGTGGGTTAAGTGGCCCAGGAATGGTCAGGGCCAGAGACACCACGGGGAGGGGCCTTAGAAAGTGGGCTCATTTGGAAGGATGGCGGTGGGGGGGGGGCGCTGACTGTATGGTTTCCAGTCTGGGCAACTGAGCATTTAGTGGTGTCCTTATTAGAGACAGGGAATCAGGGGATCAAAGTGGGCTTGACAAAGAAGCCTTTAGAAAGGGTGAGCTTGAGGTGGCTGAGATAGCCAGAAGGTGTTGGAAGGAGGAAATAGTAGTGATGGAAATGAGGTGGGGTCGCAGAAGACTCCCTTCAGACTGAATCAAGGAAGCGTGGAGGCTGAGCCATGGGCCAGGGGTGACATATGGGGTCTGCTGGGGGAAACACAGGGGCTGACAGGCCTCCCTCACTCCCCATTTCATGGCTAGAAAATTGCAAAGGGTCACAGTTTTTACAATGCCTGGTTAAATGACATTGTGGATTACAGTATCTAACTTGAACTGAATTAACCTTCACAAAATGGACAAGGGGGTTAAAAAGATTCCTGTAAAGAAATTGCAGGTTAAAGATCACCCTAATTCATGGGAATGTAAATTGGTGCAGCCACTATGGAGGACAGTGTGGAGGTTTCCTTAAAAAACTAAAAATAGACTTACCTTATGATCCAGCTACCACACTCCTGGGCATATATCTGGAGAAAACTATAATTGGAAAAGACACACACAGCCCGATGTTTACAACAGTGCTATTCACAATAGCCAAGACATGGAAACAAGCTAAACGTCCATCAGCAGATGACTGGATAAAGAAGTTGTGGTACATATGTACAATGGAATACTACTCAGCCATAAAAAAAGAATGAAATAATGCCACTTGGAGCAACATGGTTGGACCTAGAGATTATCATATTAAGTGAAGTAAATAAGACAGAGAAAAACAAATATCATATGATGTCACTTACATGTGGAATCTTCAAAAAAAATACAAATTTAATTTACAAACCAGAAACAGTCACAGACATAGAAAACAAAACTGTGGTTACCGGGGGGAAAAGTGGGGGGAGGGATAGATTAGGAGTTTTGGATTAACAGATACACATTTACTATATATAAAACAGATAAAAACAAGGACCTGCTGTATAACACAGGGAACTATATTCAATTTCTGGTAATAAGCTGTAATGGAAAAGAATCTGAAAATACATAAATATGTATGTATATGTATAACTGAATTGCTTTGCTGTACACCTGAAACTAACATTGTGAATCAAGTACACTTCAATAAAAAATAAGAATTATTAAAAAAAAATCACCCTAATTCAGCAAGCACCAGCCCACTAGAAAAGAGCAAAGCTGGCACTTCTCACACGAGTTCTTTGTCAGCCCCATCATCAGTTAAAACAGGGACAATCTGATAGGTCTAACATGATGACGGCCACAAAACTTTTTTGTACGTGCGTGTAATTTGTAATTATGAAGGTGACTATTTGAAATGTGAGTTACGCTTCCCACCATTGTTATAAACAAACCTCGCCCAAGTATGTATTGTGTCTTGAGATGTGTAGACAATTTGTAAATAATTGAACATATATAGAGGCACATGCTCAAAAGTTATTACTGATGGGATGTAACTTCTCAGTATGGGAGTTGTCATGTCACACAGGATTGGATTTGGGGGAAAATTCTTAAGTCATAGGTTTCGGGTCCCAGGGCACCAACTGGTTTCCTACTTTATCAGTTCCACACATCTGAAACACTGTGTATTACATTTGCCTCTTAGAACAAAGGATGCTTGTATTCAAAGTGTGGCTGCAATGGCTCACTTTTCTTTCATCGCCTCAGCCCTTCTCTTTCCTCTGGAGATGAGGGAAAGATTAGCTGAGCTCCCTGGAGAAAAGCATTAAGTAAATACAAGGTGCTGCTGAAGTTACTGTTACTATTATTGACAACTCTAATAGGCAGCAGCAGTGAACGCTGTTCCAAAGTGTTCCCATAAGGATCCAGGTGAGAGGTTTCTAAACACATCCAACCACTCATCTCTTAACACCACATGAATCCAGGGGTCCTTCTGGTGTATGAGTCCCATGGGGCATGGAGGCTGCTGGGGCTTAGAAACACTGAAGCCCCCAAGGGATGGGATCGCCATTCTCTGAGGAAGGAGGAGCTCACCTCCTGCGAGGCAGAGTCCAAGATCAGACTGGACCTGGCTACTGGTTGAGGAAAGCCTCCTGCATGTTGGCCTAGGAGCCAACGCCAGGGAGCTAATGCCTTCACTGGACACTTGGGTACCTGCATCCCACTACCCAGGAAGCTGGAGAGAACACACGTGCATAAAATTTTACATTAATTATTTTTGCAGCCGTTATGGAAGCAGTTTGGCAATTCCTTAAAAAATTGAAAATAGACTTACCCTGTGATCCAGCTATCCCACTCCTGGGCATATATCCAGAGGAAATTCTAATTTGAAAAGATACATGCACCCCAATGTTCATAGCAGCACTACTGACAATAGCCAAGACAGACATGGGAACAACATAAATGTCCATCGACAGATGATTGAATAAACGAGTTGTGGTATATATGTACAATGGAATACTACTCAGCCATAAGAAAGAATAAAATAATGCCATCTGCAGCAACATGGATGGACCTGGAGATCCTCATACTAAGTGAAGTAAGCCAGAAAAAGAAAGAAAAATACCATATGATATCACTTATATGTGGAATCTAAAAAAAAAGTCACAAGTGAACTTATTTACAAAACAGAGACAGACTCACAGACATAGAAAACAAACCTATAGTTACCAGGTGGGAACAGGGTGGAGAGGGATAAATTGGGAGTTCGAGATTTGCAGATACAAACTACTCTATATAAAATAGATAAACAACAAGGTCCTACTGTATAGCACAGGGAACTATATTCAATACCTTGTAATGGCCTATAATAAAAAAATATGAAAAGAAATATATATATATATATATACATACATGTAAATGAATCACTATGCTGTACACCAGAAATTAACACAACATTGTAAAGCTACTCTACTGCATAACAAAAATTACTTTTATTTTTTTCAAAGCAGATTTGTGTGGGAATGGTGGAGATGATTATTTGCCACCATTTATGCCCAAAATGTTTTTATGGAGTATGTGTCATGGATGCAGGGAGCTGTACTAGGCGGACACAAAGGTGGGGACCTCAGCACGCTGCTAATCCCGTGGACAATTAAGGTGCACATAACCACAGTACAGGGTGGACCCAGGGGGCTTGAGAGGTTCAGACAGAGAGGAGCTAGCGTTCCATGGTGGGAAGAGAGGCACAGTCCTGGAGGCAATGACCTCTGGCCTGGATCTCAAAGGCTAGGAAGGCCTGGCCAGATAGAAACGGAGGAAATGACACTCCCAAAGGAGGATGGAAGCCCCAGGATGGAAAAGCCTGGGGTACGTATGACCAACGAGTAGTCACGTTCGCCTGGCACCTAGAGGGTAAAGAAGAGTGGGGTCGGAAAAATGCATTTGAACCAGACTTTCAACAGCCACATGCTGGACCACGAGATTCAGGGTTTCTCTTCAGTGAGCAAGGGGGAACCTTGGAAACTTTAGGGGCAGGTGAGGCAGGGAACTCAAAGAAGTTAAAAACCAAACAAAACTTGCCCAGAGTCCTATGGTGAGTTAATTTGTGGCCCAGCCAGGACTTGAATTCAGATTGATATTGACACAGGCAGAGCACCTGGACGTCACACTGACCAGACAGATGGGTCTGTGGGAAAGCGCTTCAGGCCAGGGGCAGGCAGGTTTCTCTGGGAAACCTGGAGCCCAAGTTCCAAGGAGCCAGGTGTCCTCCCCTGCTGCTGGCTTGGGTCTTGTCAAGCTCAATCTTCCCATGGAGCCTGGGTGATGGATGAGCCGGTGGCTGGACTGCAGTCCTTGGGAACCCAGATGGGTTGGGCTGGGAATGGCTGAGTGTGGGATCGCTTCAATAAAACGACGGGAGAGGAGCCCTCGGAGTGTCCTGGGGTGTGGGGCACGCAGGGCGTGGGGCCCCGCATTCCTGGATGGTTGAGACGCCACAGCTGATGATTATCATTATTATTCCTGCTCTGGCTTCTCTGAGCTTTCATCTTCCAGGACCCTGCCTTGCTGGCTGGGCGTCACCAGCTAGCAAGGCCTGGGGTGGGGTGGGGCAGGGCGGGCGGCTCCTGGCTGCAAGGGAACACACATGATGGCAGGTTTCTTCCCCAGTCAGCTCAGGGACTTTCCTAACCCTGGAAGAGTGGGCAGAATTTCTCAAGGGGGAAACTGAGGCACAGAGCCAGGGCATGACTTGACCGAGGTCCTGGGGGACCTCTGTCTCCTGCCAACCCCTACTGACTAGATCATGTTTTTCCTTCCCCAATTGGGGCAGATCTTGTCAGCCTGGAAGAGAGCCAGGGAAGGTATGGATCATAGAAGAGAGAACTGGGTTGGGTCCAAGACGACAGAACTGGTACCCTTCTTGCCAGGTGCTTCGGGCATCGTGAGGTCAGGCTGCTGGTTTCGCATCTCTCTGGATGGTCCTTCCTTATGGGTGGAGCTTCCCCAAGCCCCTGAGGGAGGCCAGTGCCACAGACGCAGCTGGGCAAAATGCCCAGCTCTCTCCCATCAGAGGCAGAGGCTGCACTCAGCACCCCAGGGAGGATGAGCCAGGCCAGAGGCAGAGGGCCAGATGATGGCTCAGAGACAGGGAAAAGGGTTTGTGTGTGTGTGTGTGTGTGTACATTTGCTAACGCCAGGCTTTCGTTGCTGACATGTCCCTGCCTGCCCAGATGAGATCAAAGAGAGAAAGACTGACTAGGAGGAGATGTGAATGACAACGTGACGACTGGGGCTGGGGTAGGGCAGGGGGGGCCACTGAGTAGATGCCTGCCGGCAGTGGGGAACCCAAGGAGAAGGGAGGGAGTGGCCCCACCAGCTGAGGCTGAGACCCAGCTGGTAGGTGCTAGACTCACGTTCCCCATTTGCGCTGTCCATCTAGAGAGTAGCGATCTTTGACTGCATCTTCTGGCTTCGAGCCAAGGTGGGACAACATGGAAGAGAGGCTGAGGACGTTGGAGGAGAGAAGTCAGTCAACAGGGCTTCGGGACCTCCAGAAGTTCTCACCTCCTCAGTGCCTCCCAGAGCCGGCCAACCAGCCAAGCTCTCAATTTATCAAGAATTTAATAAGTAGCTACTCTGCTCAAGGTGCTGTGCTTGGAGCCTTGGGTGGAGATGCCTCAGACATGGCGCTGCCCTCAGGAGGCGCTCTCTGGAGAAAGACACATTTTCCTGTTTGGTTTCGGCCCCACTTTACACAGGGCAACGCCAGCATCCTGGGCTGAGTCCCGAGGCATCTTCTTCCTCCCTGGCCATTTGTGGCCGTGAGCTCAGGCCCTCGTTTCTGTTTCAACCGCCAGCTCTGAGTTCACACAGGAGCAACGCTCCTGGAATTCTTGCTGCTTTAAAAAAATATCTTTTTTAATTGAAGTGTAATTAATTTACAATGTTAGTTTCAGGTGTACAGCAAAGTGATTCAGTTATACATATACATACATATATAATTTTTCTTTTCAGATTCTTTTTCATTATATTTTATTACAAGAAATTGAATATGGTTCCCTGTGCTATACAGCAGATCCTTTCTTACCCCTTTCTTGACACTCACCTGGCTGAAACATTCACCCTTCAGCCACCTAAGTCATTTTTTGAGCTTGCCACTGGGATTAGGCTGCTCCAAGATGCACTTTTTCCAGGGACCCTACCCTATTCCAGACCAAATACACCCTGCAATACCCCCGCCTGCCTCCTCCTCCTGTTCGTGAGCTGAAGAACCTCAGTGTCCCCTGTTGCTTGGCAGACACACCTGGAATTTGGGGGCTATTTTCCAGAGCCCTCCTAGGCATTTCTAGCTCTTTTTATTACCTATCAGTGTCCCTTCCTGTGCCCCCATCTAATAGTGTAACTCTACATCTGGACCAGAGCAGAGAGCTCTTTAAGGGAATCACTTCCACATTTATAGTTGGTTTATTCAACAAATATTTACTACCAGCTGCTGTGTATCAGGTGCTGTGACAGGGACTGAGATGGCTCTGATGGTGACAACGGCAGACAGGCCTCCTGTCCTGGGGGAGCCCATGAACCAACAGGCAGGACAGACACTAATGATGAAAATGGGGCATGTGGTCTGACTGGACAACCACCTAGGGTCCCTGGGAGTCTGGGCATTTTCACTGTATCCTCAAATATCTCTTTTACTTCCTGCCTGGATTCTTTGCAGAGCGTGCTGTGCTGGGGAGGAGAGGAGACTGTTCCAACAGGATGTCCACATGGTAAGACCCACAAGGCACCAGCTCCTGATCTGTTCTCCCCCGAGATGGGGGCAGGGGAGCGAGGTCCCACCCTTCTTGAATTCAGTCTCTTAAGGAAGTGGACACAGGAAGCAGGGACGGAATTAAGAGCCTAAAACTCCATGTACAAACAAATCATTTGGGCAATGAAACTGAGAAGGGCTGCAAAAGGCATTTCCCAATTTCACTGTGCTGGGAAGTACCAGATTCTGCCACCTCTCCAGAAAGCAGCCACCTTGTTGAGGATAAAATCCACACTCTGCTCTGTTCTCTGACTACATTGCCCGTGAGAAGTGGTGCCCCTGTGTTTCATTTTGAAACTTGTCCATGAATGAAGGCTCTAACCCCTCACGCAGTTGTTGGATGTTGAGTCAGTGTTTAAGCACTGTAATTGGCATAAAAGTCCTCCAACTGTCTAACCAAGACGAGACACTGCAAGTTCCACCCTCTGGCTCATCTGCCGCCCTCTGTGGAATGGGGAAAACAAGAAAACGCCGAGTGTTTTCACAAAACTTCTATAAAACTGACATGATCACGTGAAAGGCCTTTGGATCTGATGGCCCTCATTCTAAGTGTCAGTATCCCATATGGAAATTTTTTTAGAGGAAGTGATGGTGGGGGTGCGGGGGTGGGGTGGAGGACAGAGAGCTCCCACCTGCTCGAATATAAGCCTCTGGGGTGCTTTCCTGGAACCCTCTCCTAGGTGGGGTTCTCTCCCCGCTTTGGTGCCTCTGTCACCCTGGGGGTGACACTCCTGGTTGTGTAAGTGGAATGGGCCCCAAGAATGCTGGGGGGGCAGCGGCGGGGGCGGAGCGGGCGTATAAAATGCAGTGATGGAGCTTTCCTTTTTAGGTGTGCCTGGTAGAAATGAAAGTGGCTTGAGCTCTAAAACAAGAAAAGCATTAGAGAAACACAGTTTTCAAAGGCTGTTGCCTTAAATTTGTGGTAGTTTCCTAAATCAAGGGGCAGATTCCTACATTTGAGTTTCTTTCCCTTCCTTCTTCCTCCCTCCCTCCTTCCTTCCTTCTTCCCTCTTCCTCCCTCCCCCTTTCAATGGGAACACCTTCCTCTTCTCTCTTCCAGCCTCAATTCTACCATTTCTTTTTTTTTTTAATTGAAGTATAGTCAGTTACAATGTGTCAATTTCTGACATATCAATTCTACCATTTCTACCATCCTTTCAGGTCGAGCTACAGGCTCACCTCTTCCATGCATGTTTCCCATCTGGTCAGTCTCCAGTTGTCTGCTTCTTTCTCTGAATTCCCATTGAATTCTGTTAAATTCTACAGCTTGGCACGACTACACAATGTCTTGTGTTCCCCAGCTGTTTCATGTACGTGAATCTTGTCCCCCAAGTCAGTTGGCGAGTGTCTAAAGGGCAGAGGCCATTCTTTATATCTTGGAGCCCCTCAGCCCAGGGCTAGAGACGTAATAGGACTTTACTGAGACCTCCATTAGCCTTTTACTTCTCATTACACATCAGAGAATTCAAACAGGAAAAAACATTCGTAAGTGTAATAAATGTGAATAAGCCTTCCTTTATACACCATCTTTATGCAACCACCATACACAACGTCAGAGAATTCCTGCCGGAGGGAAACCTGTATCTGTCGTCCGCGGGAGAACCCTCAGGTGAGTCTGGAGGCTTGGAAGGCACATGTGACTCAGTGTCACAGAGCTCAGATACAGAGAAGGTGACTGTGGGGAACCCTCTGCTCAAGACGATACCCAATATCAGCGTGTACATTAGAGAGAACCATGAATCCAAAGAATGTGGAAGAACTTCCCTCAGGGTCTTCACCAACCAACATCAGAGAATTCACCCGAGAGTAAAGAGCAGTGTAGATGGGGATACAGTAGGGAGGGGAAGCGGCCACAGTTCCCGTCTTTGGTGCAGCTTGCCTCTAGACCCATTTCCCAGCTGAAGAAATTGAGACTTGGAGAGGAAGCATTGTACACCGCGGGTACAAATGGAATATTACAAAACTTTGATTAGCGCCTTTTCTTTTTGAATTTGAAACACTTCCATGTCTGCTTTCCTTTGTCTTCATCTCTCAGTAGAGAAGGGAAGGGATGATGCCCCCAGTGCTTGTTATCGATGGAGAAATGGGGCTGGGGAAGCTGCATCACTGGTCCAGGGCACAGGTCACGAAAGGAGCTCTAGTCTCTGGAGAACTTTATTTGATGTGCAGGGCACCTTGCTAGGTGCTGGGGACCCTGCTAGGTGCTAAGGGAGGATAAAGGTGGAAAGAGAGGTCCTGTGCCCTCAAACAGCTTATAATTCAGGAAGGGAACAGATGGGTCCTTAAAATACGGCTTTGATGGGAGTGCACATGAAATGAGGCAGAGGCATGAAATGCAGGAAAGGAGCCCTACGTTCCTTTGGGGGAAGGAGGAAAAGCTTCACAGAGGAGGTATTGTTTTAGCTGAGACATAAAGGATGAGGAGTTTGCCAGGCAAACAAGTGAGAAGAGGGTGTTCCAGGTGGAAGAGACAGCACAAGCAAAGGCATTGACGTAAGAAAGGACATGGCCTGCTGAGGATCCTGACGAAGTTCAGTGTGTAGAGCGTGGTGGGGGTGGGAGTGGGGTGGCCATGAGCTAACAGCTAGGCAGTCAGCCAAGGGGAAGAGAACACGGGGCCCTTGATTGCCTTGCAAAGCAGTTCAGATTTCCCTTTAAGCAAGGGGAGCTGTATTAGTTTCTGGCTGCTGCTGTAACAAATAACCACAAACCTAGTGGCTTCAGACAACACAGGTTTACTGACAGTTCTGGGGTCAGAAGTTGCACTGGGCCAACATCAGGGCATCAGTAGGATGTGTTCCTCCTGGAGGCTCTTGCGGAGAGTCAGTTCTTTGCCCGCTTCAGTTTCTAGAAACTGCCCACATTTCTTAGCTCATGTCCTTCTCCCATCTTCAAAGCCAGCAGCCACACCATTCTGCCCTCTGTTTCCATGGTCACATCTCCTTCTTGGACTCTAATGCTCCTGCCTCTCTTTGAAGGACCTTTGTGGTTAGATTGGACCCATCGGATAATCCAGGCTAGGGTCCGAATTTCAAGATCCTTAACTTAATCCCATCTGCAAAGTCCCTTTCATCAAGGTAAGGTAACACATTCACAGGTTCCAGGGTTTAGGATGTGGACATCTTTAGGGCTCCATTATCCTATTTATCACAGGATAAGCCACTCAAGAATTCTATTTTTTTTAATGGAGGTACTGGGGATTGAACCCAGGACCTCGTGCATGGCATGCACACTACCACTGAGCTATACCATCCCCACCTCAAGAATTCTGAGCAGGAGAGTGGGGTGACGGAATTGGAGTTCTGGGCAGTATAGCATTATGGTTAAAAGAGCAGGCTTAGAGAAAGAGAAAGAAAAATACCATATGAGATCGCTCATATGTGGAATCTAAAAAACAAAAACAAAAACAAACAAACAAACAAAAACAAAGCATAAATAAAGGACAGAAATAGACTCACAGACAGAGAATACAGACTTGTGGTTACCAGGGGGGTGGAGGGTGGGAAGGGATAGACTGGGATTTCAAAATTGTAGAATAGACTACACTGTATAGCACAGGGAAATATACACAAAATATTATGATAACTCACAGAGAAAAAAATGTGACAATGAGTGTGTATATGTCCATGAATAACTGAAAAATTGTGCTGAACACTGGAATTTGACACAACATTGTAAAATGATTATAAATCAATAAAAAATGTTAAAAAAAAAAAAAGAGCAGGCTTAGGAGTCTGACTACCTGGGTTCAATCCTGAGCCTGTCACGTGAGACTTAATGTGACCTTACATCGTTTCCTATTTCATTTCTCTCTGTCTCGGTTTCCTCATCTGTGAAATGGAGATACCTACTCAAAGAGCAGTTGGAAGGACTGTGTGGGATAAGAGGTGAAACAGGACAGTGGAAAGTACTCAATAAATTGGGAACATCTTGGTGCCCAGTACGTGCTGAGAACACAGCCTAGTCAGGAAAAAGACATTCATGGTCAATGCCACACAGAGCAAAACCTAGCTTCATAGGGGGTCCATTTCCACAGGACCATCAACACCCAACACGATAGGGAAGGAGGTCCCCAGGCACCAGGGGATTCTCTGGCACAGGAGGAACACGCAGCCCCTCTGAACGGCACCATGTTTCTCAATGGAGCGCTCACCTCTTCCTCTCTGCTGGCAAAATGAAACGAGGGACGGAAGTTGCCCCTGTCTGTTCCCAGTCTCAGCTGGGGGTCCATCTGAGTGTTGGATAATATTAGAGAGTAGGTGATGTTCTGTCTTAGGCTTTCTTTCCTGAGATCTCTGTAAAAAAAAAAACAAAAAACTGTTTAGTTTGACGTGGGGCCAAAGACTCCGCCACATCTAGTGTGATGGTAAGTGTGCTTCTCAGAGTCGACAGGCGCCTGGTCTGGGGTTTCTTGCTTCCCTATCCTCTCTGTCTCTGCTTCCTAGTTCCAATAAATCCAAGCTATCAAAGTATCTCCCTCCTTCCTGCTGCTTTTTTCTCTTAGGAACTCCAAAAAAAGTGGCTATGGATCTCTTTCAGATTTACCAGCAAGTAGATAAAATACAGGACACTCAGTTAAATTTGAATTTCAGATAAGTGATGAATAATTTCAGTATGTCTCAAATGTTACTATATGTTTAGTACTACTTTCAAAACCAGATTATTTGACTAACCAGAACATCCCATTCCCTAAATTCACCATGTAACACTATGTATGTTCTTTCAGGCAATTAACAAGGTCAATTGGTATTCAAGCCCCGAAAGTTCCAGGACCTTCTTACAGGTGACTTTCTTCGTAGTAACACAGGGAAGGGAGGGAAGGCTATGGTTCTCGAGGGACGGCAAGGGTCAGAATAGTGAGGACGCGTCCCTCTTATTTCCTTCACGTGAATGGTGATGGCACTTCAGCTGTGACAATTTCTTCTCCTGCCCACCTCTGAGATTCAAAGACATTCAGCTCCTCTTCATGAATGGGGCACATAATCCCTGCTACTCCACAACCTAATGGTGACCAGCATACCTGTTCTATTTAACTATATTGAGATCTCTTTGATCTTGACTAGGATAACGATGCTGACTCTTACCATCTATGGGATATGAAGGAAAGTCTGCCTTCGGATTGGGTGTGTATAATTTGCAGTCACTGTTACATGAAACACACACAGGAAAGAATGGTTGAAATCTGCCAGGCTAGTCACTGTTGGTACTAAGGTTTGCTCGAGGTTTGGCTCCCAGGCACCATCCCATGTGACCGCTCCAATCTAGAATGACCCTCCTCTTCTTACTCACCTCCAGCCCTCACTCCAAACTTCCCTCCTTGTTCTGTGGGGGGTAAACACCTGAAGTCCTCCAACTTACCTTGTCTGCTGGTTGAGGCTCAGCCCTGCCACCAGTTAGGGCTTCCAGCAGATGGTCACTTCCTGGTCATCTCCAGGCCACTCTCCATGCAGCATACTGTGCAATCTGGTGCTGTCAGGCGGGACTTGAGATCTCCCATCGAAGTGGTTTAGCCATCTAGTTAGCCATCTGGTGGACTCCTACATTTCTGTATGCGCCCCTTTGAAGCATTATTTCAGAGACTCTAAATAAAGGCAAAAGATGATGCCGTTTATGAAAATGTAAAGGAGCCCTGGATTTTACCCCTCTTGTGTGTGAACTAACCTGCCAGCCAAGGGCAAGAGTCTGAACTGCACAAGGATGAACTGTGTCCTCTTTCACCTCTGTTACTTCTAGAAAAATGTGGCCCTGAGGGGCCAGGAGAATTAATGACTTAATGCCTAACAAATCTCCAGGAACAACCTGCTGCAGATAAGGTCTCATTATGGTTAATTGTTGTTATTATTATTGTTATTGTTGTTCTTAGCCCAGCTCCTGTGAAAAGCTGCCACAGCTTTGTTGACCTCAGGTCAGGGGTTTAATTAATACCTCTTCTGAATGCCAGAGGCCCCAGGCACCACATTCATGCCCCCACGTGCAGGCTCCACCTCCTCTGAGCTCCGCTCACAGGGTCTTCTCCACCACCAGATCTTCCCACTCCCTCCCTGGAGTGGCTCCATCGTTCTTCAATCCTGCTAGCAACGCCAGCTCCCATTCCAGCCCCCTTGCTCCAGATATCTTCCCCCTCCCCCTTGCCGCCCCTCCCCGTACCTTCCCTTTTCTGCCATTTCCCAGCCCCCCAACACATTTTTTGGCCCAAATAGTTCTCCACGGCCGAGCCTTCTGCGGGGTCATGAAAGCTAAGAGAGGGTTCCCTGAGCCTCGTCCTTTCCCCTTGCAGCCCCCATGTCTTGCACTGCACCCCAGGTCTCCGATCCCACCTCCGTGAGAACTTTGGGCCTGTTCTTCAGGTGGCGAGGCCGGTTGGGTGGGTTGGCTGGTTTAGGGTTACGGAGTTTGGCACTAGCTCACAGTCCCGTGCAGCTGCCTTCTTTAATTAATTAATTCCAATTTTTAAAAAACCATCTCTTCAATTGGACCTCAGTGCATGCCTCTGGGGCATATGTCACATCAATTAAAGACAACAACTAATCGTGCTGCCTAAAAGAATCTCTGAGCCCCTTTAAAGACTCAAACACAATTCGGGCCTAACTGCCTTAGATCACTCTGCTGTAGACAGACCCTGAGGCAGCACCCCCAGGGTAGGAACTGGGTGGCAACAGTCCACTTAAGAGATGGGAGATGCTCTCCTGTTGTGGGTGCCTCCCTCAGCGCCCACGCTCCCTAACCCCAGGGTTCCTTTTGGCCTTTGCTTAGATATTCAGGAAGCTAAGCTATTGCAGGTGGTGTGGTGCCCTGGTTTCTCTGGGGTAGGACCGACATCCCTCAAATTCCAAAGCCCACCTCTCCACTGTCCTAACTGACCATCTTGCATCGATAAAGATGAATTGCAGGACCTCTAACAACAGGACAGGGACTGAGTTGATCTGTCCTTCCATCCATAGAGATGGTTGACGTAGGGTTAGCGAAAGCTTTCACAGTGGTTTGAATTGGGAAAATGGTTAAAGATGTTGCTTGAGGGCAGAGATGATTTCTTTTTGTATTTTTTTCAAAGAAAATGTTTTTCTTTTTGAGGGGGTAGTTAAACAACCACTAGCAACCTTCCTGATCTCTGAACACTTCATATTTGCTTATGCTAAAATGAGTCTATGAGCTTACGGTGAGGGGGTTGCATTTTCCTGCCCACCCTGGGTGGGTGGAAGACAGGCAGCCACCCCCTCAAGGCTCGGGGCTGAGCAGGAGGGCGTGAGGGAGCCAGCATGCTCTATTGGAGGAAGTTTTATCAATTCCTTACATCTGCTAATGGACACTCGTCCCACTTAGAAGTGGAATTACCACTCAGGACTCTTGGAAAAGGTGGGGGTAGTGGGAGGGGGTTTAAAGGAGCAAAACCCATCCTTCGGAGGCCTGCATCTTCGGCAGACCGAGGGACCCAGGGATGCAGCATGGAGGAAGCTCTCCCTCGTCTTGAGGCCACCAACTTGCCCCCAGGACCCACCCCGCCCTCCAGAAAGGATTTCTTAATGGTCTTTGATTCCCACCTTGCTCGACAGACACTTGGTAGAAGCTTCAGGAACGTTGATAGAACATTGAAGACAAGGAGGGGAAGAGGCATGCAGCGCAGCTACAAATAGTTTTCCATTTGCAAAGCAAGTAGGCAGATGGGACTGGACTAAAACCTTAGCCTCACTAACACTGTCCTTTCTACTCAATTGGAATTAAAAAAAAATTAGTAGGCCAGGTAAACATGACTTTCCTTATCTATTTAACCCATTTATTTATTGGCATAGGTGAGTTGATTGAATCACTTTTGTCCCTTTATGTTTGCCAGAATCATGGCTGTCCATTTGAGTCCAAACTTCCAGAGAGCAGAGACCACATCTGTTCAATTTGCTTTGTATGGTGTCCAGCAAAGGGCTGCAGTATCGTGTCACAGAGAAGTGCTGGACTTGGACCCTGGGGACCCAGATTTTACTTCTGGCCATGTTACCCTTAAAATCTGGACCTTGGTTTTAATTCGCTGTTAAAAAATAGCAGGAAGAACATTTCCTGCCCTTCCTACCTCCCAGGGTTGAGGGAAGGAGTAAATGAACTACTGGAGAAGAAAGACTCGTACAAATGGTCACAGACCTGTTGTTTTGAAAAAATTATAAAATGCATTTTGATGACAAGGACACCAGAGTGATCATACTCCAAACTCTGAGATGTTTCAAATGAAGAGGTGATGTACAGAGACCACAGCTGTAGGGAGCTGTGAACCAAGTGTTGGGTCCAGGTTACAGCCAAAACCAAGCTTGAGACGGAAGTGACACTGGCTGTCTCAGTAGCCTCCCTCATCTCTATCCCCAAAGCAAAACAGCTCTACTCACAGATCTGGTCTTTTAGTGAATCCTCTTTTTTTCTTCTAGAGCACCTTGGCATTCATTTTAACTTTTCACTGGAATTTAAGTGGGGGTGGTGGGAGCTGAGGGGGCACAGAATGAAAGTGCCCAAGGACCACATTCCTTTAAGACTGGAAATACACATATACACATGAGCGCATGTGTGCGTCTACAGACAAGCCCTGTGGCAGACAAGCCAAGAGTCCAGCTCTCTGGGCTGTCTCTAAACACTATTACTTAGAGATATGAGGGGGGAAAAGTGAATACAAAAGGAGAGACCAGGACAGCTTTATCCACTCTGTAGAAGGGGCAGTTTCCTATAGGAAGGGCTTAGAGATGAAAATTGGATAGTAACTCTTAGGAAAAGAATGAAATTACAAGGTATTAACAAACACAGTCAGCTTTCTAGAGTAGAATCCTAGGTATCAGATCTGGAAGGTTATAAGAGTCATATAATCCCCTCTTTGCACAAAGCCTCAAAGATGAAGTGATTGAACAAAGGTCACAACACTACAAGAATGAGGACCCAGAAGGTCATGACCAAGCTCTGGCCCCAAGTCTGGTGCAGCAGGACGGGGTTATATTAGTTAATGAGTTGGAAGGGAGCCACGGCCACTGCCCCTCCATAAGTACGTGTGTTAAGAACTATTATTGACTAGGGGTACACCCCTGGAAACTTGGGAGGCAAAGAAATGCAGTGAATAGGGAGCTTGTACCAGGCCATCAAGCTCACCTTATAGAAACCAGATAGCTCTGCTGCTGTTTCAGTTAAATCTGTGAAGTTTTCAGAACTGTCAAAGTATACAGAACTTTTTACTAAAGCTTTTAAATTAAAAAAAAATGGGTCCTGTTGATTTCTGCCCACACGTATTGAAAAAGTTAGTGAGGAACTATCCGGGGCCGGGAAACCAGGATGACAGAAGCCTTGTCTTTCAACAAGGCCAGTGTGGGTGCTAAGCCCTGCCTGCCATGACTGCTAAGCTGTAGTGCCCGCAGCTGAAGAAGGCAGGCTGACTGAGAGCCAACGCCCTCTTCTTGTGACATGTCAAGGGATGACGCCCTTCTCTTGGTAGGTTCCTGAAGGGTAAGAGTTAAGGGGGAGCAGAGGAACTGGGATTGCCTTGCCAGGCCCAAGGCCTTCCAGAGAACCAGTCACCAAGGCTTCAGATACATCGGGCAAGTCCCAGGGTCCTGGAGAGAAAGGAGGGGGGAAAAACATGAAATAAAGGAGATGCAGTCTTAGAACTGAATATTCGAATTATTCTCCCTCACATGCCAAGACCACTTGTTTTCACTCCACAGGAATATGCAGTCATTTTCCGGAGCCTTTCAAACCCTCCAAGAGGACAGCACCCTGGGAGTTGGAAGACCGGGTCCTGTTCTGCCTCCACAGTTGACTGGACTGGGGGACTTGGGCTGAGCCCATACACCTACCTTGGCCTGAACTTCCTTCATTGGGAATACCACCTGTCCTGCCTGCTTTGTGGGGGTGTTGGATGATCTGATGAGATAATGGACAGAACCTCTCTGCAAAAGCCATAAAGCACTCCTCAAAGGGCAGGTAACCATACTACTATTCTAATTACTAGGAGCCATTCAGAGGGTTGGCCTGTGGGTGAAGAGTCCCAGAGATTTGGAAGATCACCTTGTTTCCTTAGTCATCACTCTGCATACCTTCCTTCCAAGCAGGATGGCCCTCACAATCAGAGGGTGGGGAATGGATCAAATGTCCGAGAAGGCAAAGCTAGACATCTCAGATGTTCTGGGCTCACTGGCCCCCATAGATGCCAAGTTCTTTTTCACATTGAATCTAAATTTTTCCTTGTACTACTTTATGCTTATTTCCTCCTCTTCTGCCTGAAGATTTTCTCTCTACCTGCTGAAATATGGTATCATTTTTAGTGTTTATCCATGGAAGACACTCACTATTGAAGAACATGACCCACAGTTGCTAAATTGCAATTCCTGGGGTCTGGAGTCCAAGTGTAATTAAATCCAAGCAACAGTTTTTGGAAGGAGCCAAGGATAGAGTCAGTCCTTGAATCCCTTTATAAAGTTTCAGTCTCCTCCCTAACCTTTTCCCAGACTCAGGTTATTTTACTTCCCACAGGAATTTCTTTTGGGGGGTGCTATTTTGGGGAGAAGTAGCTGCATCTGAATAGAAAATGTTTAGAGAGGTCAGCCTCAGTGCAGGAACACTTGCTAAGTGTGCTTTAAATAACGGAGGGAGAATAAGGAGTTCCAATTACGGTAAGATTTGGAAAACATCAGGGAAATTTGGTTTATGATGGGAAAGGTCGTGCGTTGGTTCTACTCCACCCTAGGCCTTCACCTTGCCTTGTTCATTTCCCCTCTCGGTACTCCAAGCCCTTTCAATTATGG
Source organism: Camelus dromedarius (assembly GCF_036321535.1). NCBI lineage: Eukaryota > Metazoa > Chordata > Mammalia > Artiodactyla > Camelidae > Camelus > Camelus dromedarius. Next base: position 53,136,876 of record NC_087451.1, read on the forward strand.
ACACCCTCTCTTGGCTCTGAACTTGGATAAATGCTACCTTGTTAGCTAATAATACCATTAATTATATTAATGATTAATAGCTAATTAGTCATAATGCTGTAATACTTCAATGGAGGCTTCCTTTCTTTCAGCAGCTCTGTCTCAAGCGCACGCGCAAGCACCACCCCCCCTTCCCTATTCTTGGACACAGAACAAGTGCGGCTCTAAATTTATTTTTCTGACCACTTCAGCAATCTCTAAATTTCTCCAGTTTTTATTAGCTGTCCCATTCATCTGGCGAATGACCACACTGCTTATATTTTGCCTTTTATTTCTGTCCTGTCACTCACACTGCCTTCCAGTAACGAGAGCAGAGTCAAGATTTTTTTTTTAACGTATTTCATAAACCAAAGTCTCTTTTACTTTCTAAATCTCACTTGGGCCTACTTTTCTACTTTGGCCCCCGTTCTTCACCTCACCTTTCCCGAATCCTAAACTGCCCCCTACTTTGTGGAATCCCACCCCTCAGCCAGCCCAAAGCTCCCTCCCACTCTACGGTTTGGCTTCCTTTCAGCAACCACGCCCCCAGACCCCAGGAGAGCGGTGCGCACGCGCACTCCATGCCTTTACCTGGGCGCTCGGGAGTGGGCGGAGTAGGGGCGGCGTGGGTGGAGCGGGAGTCAGCGGTTACAAGGGCGGCGGAGCTCTCACGAAGTGGCAGGAGGGAGAAAAGGTGCGCCGGGGCCAGCCCCGAGAGCTGCGCATGCGCGCCGCCGCGCCCAGCGGCCGAGATGCCAGGGGGGCGGGCGGAGGGAGGTGTCGGGCTCCCTGTTGGGCGGGGGGGCCGGCGAGGGAAGGGGCCGCGGGCGCGCGCGCGCTCTCGCCGCCTCTCGTCCTCCCTCCCTGCCCCCCTCTCCGCACACAGAACCACACACGCACACCCCCTCCCCTGCCTCCCTCCCCGCGCGCCGCCCGCCCCGCCGGCCCCGCTCGCCCTCGCGCGCTCGGAAGGCAGTCGCGAGACGTCGGAGCGGCGGCCACGTAGCGCTGCGGCGGCGGCGGCGGCGGCGGCGGCGGCCGAGGCCGGGTCTGCGGAGCGGCCCTCGGGACAGACGTTGGGCGGGGGGGAGGGGCCGGCCCGGCCGGCGGTTGTTACTCGAGCGCCGCGGCTACAGGCCCCCCGCCGCAGGGATGGACCGCCGAGGCGGCGGTCGGGGCGGCGGAGGCGGAGGCGGCCGGCCCGGGTGAGTAGGGGCCCCTGCCCCCCACGCACACGCCACAGTCGCTGCTGCGCCCCTGGCAGCAGCCCTTCCTCTCCGCCACCCGCCGAGCCGACCGGGGCTCTGGGAGCCGGGTTAACCCTTCGCCGAGGCAGCTGCGTGCGCTAGGCCGAAGCAGCCCCCATTCGGCGGGGAGGCCCCGGGCGCTGCGCTCTTCTGGTCCCGAGCCTGGGCCGGGGGCGCCCGCTTCTGCCCCTTCGTCCCCTCCTTCCCGGACTCGAGCTAGGCTCCAGTTTTGCAGAGTCCGCTCGCCCCGAGGCCCAGGGGGAGGCCGGGGTTGCACGGGTTAGCGGGCCCAGGGGAGGTTTGCACCGGTTGTCCTGCGAGCATTCTCCTGCCCTGCAGCTAGTGGCTTGCACCCACTGCCTCCCCTGCCCTGCGGTTGCGCCCAAACCTCCAACCCCTGGGAGTATTGTGCCGCCCGAGATAAAATGCATCTAGTGTACACCCGCCCAACACTCACCCAGAGGGTAATGCAGACCTTTCTCCACCCCCGCCTGCTCTTCCCCTCCAATCAGGCTCTACTTAAGATTCTTAGATGGGAGCCACTAAAGGTAGTGACACCCCAGTTACATCTGTACAGAACATGTCCGTTGTCGAGGGATGTCTCCTGTAGAAATGATAAATGCTCCTACCTCACCCTCGAAGACCGTCTTCACGATTTAAGATCCCATATGCTCTTCTTGAAGAGGGCCAGTCTTTGATCACATCTAGCAATCTCTCCCCCAACACACACACACACACACACACACACACACACACACACACACACACACACACACACACACACACACACACTCTCTCTCTCTCTCTCTCTCTCTCTCCCCCCCCAACCCCCCCCCCCCCCCTTCCTGATTGCCGAACAGTCTCTGTCATCGCGGATCCATTGTCAGGAATGGCCTGTGCCAGTCAAAGGAATGTGTTTTTGCCTTTGGAGAAGGGTGCTTTCCACAACCATGTTATCAGGACGTTGCTGTGTGAGTCTGTCTTTGATTGTCCGCAGATTGTCCCCGTGTTCAAGCATCATTATTACAGTTGTTTCCCTTATATGCATCTCTTGTGGACCCTCAGTAATACCTGAGTGATGCTTTTTTCCCAGTTAATTACATACATATGCTGTGTGGGAATTTCACTTATTTTGTTGTAATGTTTAACATCTATGGTCAAGCCATAGTAAATACATAGGGTAGTATTTTGGGAAGAATGTCTGTATATTTTTTTCCAGCAATGGCTAGGTCCGTATTGTTCTGGGAATGGCAACTAGCACATGCTTTCTTGACAACATGTGTATGCTTAGGGAATGAAGAGCTGCTGTGGCTGGCATGTGTGAGTGTATGCCCTGAATGCAGGTGACATTCCCATATGGGGCTGATTTGAGAGTGGTGTACTGTGATAGGGCTGGCAGGTATCTTGGCTGTTTGTATCAGGACCTGTGCACATGTATTCGGGTAGATACTACCTTTAGTGTAATTTTGTTTAAAGTGTTCACTGCTGAGTTTTAGGGATCCTGGAAATACCTAGTTCAGTGGTTCTTAACCTTCCTTTGGGGTCATGGAAACCTTTAGGGCCCTCTTCTCAATAAAACAGACACACATAATTTTGTGTGCGATTACAGTCATCTTGAACCTGGTCCTGGGACCTCAGCTTAAGATCTGTATTATGCAAAAGTGAAAGGACTTTGAATTTTGTGTTTTGCTTTGTTTTGTTTTTCTGTTAAGGATTGGCATAACTTTGGTCCTGAGCAGTAAGCAGCAAAGTAGATTAACTGTGTATCCTTGTGTTTTGTTCTTTGATTACAGTTAGATATTTGTAAGGCACCATTTTCCTATCTTCCAGTAGAAAGATGTATGTGAAAGTTTCAGAAAAAGTTAAAACTGGAGTCAAAATAACTTGTCTAAGTCTGACCAATTGATAATGTATGTTCCTTGCACTATATTCTAAATGTAGCAGATTTCAGCAGGGGTGTCCATGGTCTGTTTTATGGTGCCTATCTGGAATCGTTCTGTGTTGTTTGAGGTTGATCTGATCTCTTAAGGCTTTATCATTCCTGTAGTAGAGTACCTGCTCCATGAAGATTTTTCAGCTTTATTAAATATGATTTCATGTCTTTATTCAGGGTGATATTACCATCAGAATCACCCATTTAAAATTTTTCTTTTAATGGAAGAATTTTAATTATAATTAGGGAATTCAGTCTCCATGTTTGAAATCTGGAAGTAGGCATGAATGTTGCACCATTCTATCATTAAGCAGGGGATAAATATCAGCTATTCGTTAAATCCCTCTGCATCCAGCCTTTGCCTTTTGATTGTATTTAAATCAAGAGACATTTCTTCCAGTGTGTGATAGTGTTGTGATGGACAGTGATATAAAAGAAGCACAGGCCCCAGCTCTCCAGGAGCTTATAGTTCTGATGATATTTTTCACTTAAAGAATCCTTTGGTGACTTCATTTTTTTTTTTTCATATTTTGAGGCTTCTGAGAGACCAAGGAATTTACGGCATTAACAGCTTTTTGAAAGGCAAGGGAGCTTTGGAATCTTGCATAGAACGTGTTTTATACACCTGAAGAATAGCATTTATTCTAATAATTATGCAGTGTACCTATGAAGTTTGAAAGCACGCTGAGATGGCAAATATTGCATTTTTTATTATCTAATAAACATGACTGAAGTGGCTTATATTATAGGTTATTTTTTTTTGTTCGTGTAGTGCCTCAGGTTTTACTGTCAGAAATTATTTGCGTATCCTAAACCCAAACTGTTTCAAAGTTGCAAAAATGTTACTTTTCTTTGTCAGCATAGTATAGTGATAGATTGTTAAAATCTCAGGGGACAGCATACTTCCTTGATTTAGTATTGCAGAACCTCCTGTAACCAGTCACTTACCTAGTTAAACACCCACACACCACAGAGCAGCTGATCATATAACTCCTATGACTGTGAGAACAGCATTCTCTCTGCCAGATTCAGAGCTTGGAAGCTGGAAAACAATTGCATAGCAGTGAAACACTTAAGGAGTAGTGGTGCCAGCAGCTCGCTCTCATTAGTACAAACAGCTTGCTTTAGTTTTTAGTTTTTTTCAGCGCTCTTCTTCAGACACCCTTCCCTTAGGAGGTTTCAGATCAGCAGCTCCTACTCAAGGGAAGCAGCACTGACTTTCTGCAACTGTGGCCTCAAGATCTGATTTGTGACACCCAGAGCTGTTTCCATTTCTGCTCTCAGTATGGGAAGTAATCTTGTAGTGTGGTAAGAAAATACTTTTCAAGTCCGTAGAAGAAACTTGATTAGTAATGCTGCTGATGTGATTTTGTTTTTGAATGTCTGGAGCCCATCGAAGTAAACTGTAAAGGTGAACTGTTTTTAAAAATCACTCTTTTCTCAAGAGCTTTAGAAAATTTCGCCAGAAGTGTGAATATACTTTTGAGTTTCATTTCCCTTGTTCTAAAAAGTCAGTTGAGAGACAGCCAACAACAAAAAAACCCAACTGTGGATTCTGTTCTATTTTGAACCATAGCCTTTGGAATTAGTTATGCTAAAGAAGGTGACTGCATTTCCTTGCTAGGAACTCCTGGGTCTTGTGCTACGGTTTAAGGTATGATTTTTTTCTCATCTCCTGTCATCATTTCAGACTGTTAGCACTTGGATTTACTTTGATGAAGGTGAGCCGGTGTTGCAGTTAGTGATGGTAGCTGAATGGGGATCTGGGAGACAACCCGTCTCCCTGGAGCCAGGCAGAGCCAGGTTTGACTAAAGCTCCATTGGCTTTCTGGCATTGGACAAGTCACCTTGACCTCTCTAGCCTCAGTTTCCTGATCAGCAGAGTGGGATTTGCTTTGAGGATTAAAGATAGTATATGCAAACTGCTGAAACAATTCCTGTCACATATACATGTTAAGGACTCAGTAAAAGGTAGCGTGTGAGTGACGTGGGAGTGAAACTACAGATCATTTTGGCTTACAGGATTTAGAGGTCTGGTGCTGCGAGCTGCATACTCTCATTTGTGCAGATTTGGGACGAAAAAATTGCAAATATTTGACTTGGAGCACACCTAAGTCTTGCAGGTGCAGTGTGCTTATTGGAACTTTGATTTGTTGCTCTGTGGCTGGCTGAACTTGGTGGAGACAATAAAACTTAGCTCCAAATTCTACAGTGTTACCCACAGGCTGTGCTTGTTTTAAGCCTATTCAGAGCTTATGCGGTGAAAGGGGTATTTTAGGACATTAACGTAGCTCAATGAGTTCTGTGTCCAGGGTTGAATCACGTGCAAAGCCTTGTGTAAATTTTCATGGTTAATGCAAGCCATGAAGTGCTTGGTAGAATCAGTGAAGACATCAGATGCTTCTTCTAGTTAATCTGTTTGTTTATACAACAGTTATCTTTGATTTTTGAAAACACTTATGAACATTGTTTTCTTAAAGGATTCCCATTTCCCTTCTGATCATAAACTGTTATTAGGGCTATAAGTTTGAGTGCGTTAGGCATTTTTGCTTTGGTGGGTGAAGGGAAGAAAAGCAAGTTCCCTTTACCTGTCAGATTTTGTCAGCTCTCCACTTTGGGCCTATACCTTTAGATTGTGTGTATAGTTCCTAGCCTTGTTTTTACTCAAAAAGGCAGTTTTATGGTGAAATATGACATTTTTTTTCCCTTTTTAAACATATTTCAATAGAGTGGTTACTTTGAAAAGTAGATTCAAGGACATGTATATAGGTTTATTCAGTACATAGAGCTTTTAAAATAGGATTTCTTGGGCTCTATAGAATTAAATTACTCTTGTCATTTTTGCAAAATATCATTTTGCAGTGATAAGTCCATGAACCCACAATAGTTAGCTAGAGACTTTTCAGGTAATGTAGACACATCAGTATTGCATTATTAGCATTTACCTCAAGGGAATCTGCTAAGCCTTCTTTTCTTTTATTATTGAGCCACCTAAGGGCTTCCTGTCAGTGGAATCAGTATTGGATTGCTGATAAAGAGGGACTGGCAAATAATGGTCTTAGACTTGCCTTAGATTTTGCAGAACACTTGAAAAAACAACCTTGCCAGCATGTATAATAGCAACAGCACTAATGCTGTGTGTGCCCAGACTGACTAACAAACACAATTTAGGTGATTGAGTTACATATTTTTTTTCCTCAACTATAATACATTTTGGTAAGTAAACTTTTTCTTGGGAGGGGGTGCTGTTTTTTAAAATTATTTTTTCCAGTTTACTAGAGTCAAATGGTTTAGCAGATAGCTAGTTGCTTCTTTCGTTTCTTGGTAGACCAGTCAATGTGTGGTGAGAAGGGATTGTTGGAAGAGAACAGAAATGAAAATGATGCAAAGAATGGCTCCTTAGCCGGATTTCTTGGTCTTACTATGCAGAGGGTTATAACTAGCTGGATTTCACAAAGGTATATAGTGTCAGGTGATTCCTTTAGTCTTTAATGCTGCTGAAGAATATAGTCTTTAACACATTTATACTTTTCAGCTTTGGAATTTTGATTCAGTTTGGGGAATTCAATGGAAAATGACTTCTTAATTACGTTATGTAACCTATAAAATTAGATTCATAACTAGGCCCTTATGAATTGTTTTCACCCTTTTGAATATATCGCCTTAACATATCTAGAGCAGTATCAGCAGCCTGTCTATGTTGAAATACATGGCAAAGTGTTGTTTTGTTTTGTTTTTTGAGAGGGTGGCAAGGAGAGTGTTTATATTCTCAATTTTGTGGATTAACCTGTGTTTTATCCCAGTTCCTGTGACCCAGATGCCCAGGGGCTTTTCCCGTGTTAATATCCTAGAAGCTAGGGTTTGCAGTTCCCTTGCCTGAAAGATCCTCCTTGTAGGGAATCTTATTTCTAGCACACCAAGCATATAAAGCCATTTAAATTAACTCAGCAAAAATTTGGGAAAAACCTAAATGTTTATCAGTATAGAATTGAATAAATAAGTTAGGATATATTCATGCAATAGAATGTATTTTGTATAGCTACGAAAAAGAGTGAAGCAACTATATACGGCTGTGGAAAATCTCTAAGCTATATTTAAGTGTAATACAGTATGTACTCATTTGTGTTTGGCTTATAAGATTCATCCGTATCATTGTGTATAACAGGAATTAGTTTATCTCATATAATACTCCATTGTATGCATATATGTAGTTTATTTCTCCATTCTACCATTTATGGACATTTGAATTGTTTCTGGTGTAGCTATTAGAATAATGCTCCTCTAGTCACTATATTCTCTTCTGTACATAAAATTTTTGATCCTTCAAGCATATATCTACTAAGGATTTTTTTTTAATTTAAAAAGTATCCCCCAGCTGATCCATAGGAGAATTATAATGACCTATTTCAAATTAAATATTGAAATATTCAGTATGGCAAAGCAATTTTAAACCTTTTTTTTTTTTTTTAGTACATTCTCAAAGATCTAGCTTGGATTTTCATGATATTTAGAGAGTTCTCAAGTCAACCTAAGAGCAAACCCCATATTCTTTTATCCTTGAAAGGGGGTTAAATATGATGGAAAATGTCGCTAAAATAATTGCAACTCTTGAAATATTTGTTTTTGTAACTGCTAAATATTTCTTTTTACTGCCTCATTTCATAATATTGAAATTCTTATTTTGCTAGTTATTAAAATTTTTTACTTAATACAGGTTTTATAACTGCCATATATTTGAATGTTTTGGAAACCCAAGTTTTTAAACAAGTTAGCGACTTGAAAAACTTACTTATACTTAAACTTAAATATAATTAACTTTGTCTTGAATATTTTGAAATTTGGTAGAGCTGCCAACCAGTTGGCTGGTGAAATGTGATTCTGTGTACCCATGCACTGTAGTAACTGCTGAGGTATCATTGTTTCTATTAAAAACTGCATTTGATCAGATTTTTTGCTTTAATTACAGTAATGCCATTTCCCCCTCTTTTTGCCCAAATATGGAAATAATGATTAACATATAAACCTGTAAAGTAGTGGTTCTCAACCAAGGGCGATTTTTGCCTTCAGAAGTCATTTGGCAATGTCTGGAGACATCTTTGTCACCAGTGGTGCTCAGGGTGTGCTACTGGCACCTAGTGGGTAGAGGCCAAGGATGCCGCGAAACATCCTGCAATGCACGGTACAGCCCCCCACAACCAAGAATTATTGGGTCAAAAATGTCAGCTGTGCTGATTCTGAGAAATCCTTTTGGAAAGCAGCTTCACTAAACTGATGCTACCTAGTACAGGTAGCAATTTTAGCATTGGCTTTGTTAGATTTGGCATGTGAAACTCAGTAGTTTATCTAGTCTAGAGAAGAAATGAGCTAGGTAATTTTCTAAATAGTAATAGGATTTTAAATATGAATACTAGTTTTAGTATAAGGTTTTTTAATTGGCTGTTTATAGTCTCCTAGTGGGTAAAGCCAAATTATTTTGGAATACAGCTTTTATATAAAAAAGTTATTCACAAAGAGTAAAAGTCCCTCTCCCTCTCTCTCTCTCCTCCCCCCCCCCCCATATATATATAAAGTACAAGAAAAACTTTTAGGAGTATAATTTTTTCAAAAGCAGATACATTTTTACTTTTATGATACTAATGTGTGTCTTGCTCTGCTCTAATAAAAGAAGACATTTGGTTGTTTGACATAAGGTATATTTAAATCTTGTATAATATGGTAAGTTAAAAAAAACCTTAATATTTCTAAGTGAGAAAATGGTTAAATTGAATATGGAAAATACATGTATGGTAGAAAAATCATCTATTTTCAAATGGCTAGTTTCCTCCTGTCAGGTTGTAGTAAAGAAGGTATACACTTCTGCATCCATTTTAACTTGTCAGGAATTATGACAATACCCAAAAGATAGTTTGTTCTGCCTTTCAGTCTCTTCAACCTTTTCATCACCTCAGATGGAAAGTGAGATTTTTTTTCTTTAAAGTTGACTTATGTCTCTAAGGTCAGGTGATACAGTGAGTACTAAAAGACATGTCCACAGAAGCCAACTGCTGCAGGGTTGGACTGTTCTAAATCTAGAACTGTTGTTTATTTAATTCCCTATAGCACCATTTTTCAAACTTTTGGACCATGATCCACAGTAAGAAGCAGTGTGTGCATGCCCACATGTGTTCACTCACATACACACCCGCACCCATAACTGAAACAGGAACGTCATGAAACAGTACTTACCCTTACTATCTGTGACACAGTCTGTTATTTTATTCTATTTCATTTGGGAAAAAAAATTGAATTGGGCCAGGCAGTTTGAAAATCACTGCCCTAAGTTGAGCTTAACAAAACTGATTTTCTTGAGGTAGATGCTAAGCAAATGTTTACTGGATTAAATGGGGGTAGGAGGAATGATAAATGCTGTGCTTAGAGGTATGAGTTTAAAATAGAAAGCTAAGAAATGTGGCATGAAGAAAATCATCGTATTTATAACCTTACTTATTCCATTTAGAGCAGTAATTCTTAAAGACCTGAAACTCCGGAAGGGTTAAGTTTGGATCCTCATTTTGCTTAGCATTTGAGCTATGTTCTTCTAAGGAATTGTACACTTACTATTGCTAAATACACACACACACACACACACACACACACACACACACACACACACACACGTAAGCACTGTCTACCTGTTTATTCATTAAGTTAGATAGAATTGAGGGGACTAACGAATATATACAAAGAGATTTTTAATAAACTCTATAGCATAACCTTTAACACAGAGCCTGGTTTAAACAACAATGTACTTGTGTAGAGTGGTACAGAATAAAAATACATCAAGGACTCAGTAGTGAATTTTTTACTTCTGTGTGAAAATCAGACTCTGGGCTTGGACTGTATTTCAGAGATGGCTCTCAGAAAAGCAGTTGTCAGAACCTAGTTCTCCAAAAAGGCAAAACTTAAAAGTTCCCTGGTTGGAGTTGTCTTCCATTTCTATACCCAAAGTTATGTATACTATGTGTATGTCTATATTTTATTTGTCTATCATTTAATCCTCATAGAATCCTTTGAAGTAGGTATTATCCCCATTTTACCAACAGGGAAATTAAGACAAATTGAGGTTATGTAACTTGCCAAGTTGAATGTATTCTTTTCTTGGCATTGAGATTTTTGTAAGAAAAGACCCATCAAATCATTCTATTTTGCTAATTGAAAAATTAATTTTAAAATTGAATTTAAAAATTCATAAGTATTTCTGGCTTTTAGAAACCAGAGACTGAGTAAGTAATTTGTTTTAATTTTTAAATTGATGTACAGTAAAATGGACATTTTGGCATGTATACAGCTCTTTGAGTATCAGTACCTGTATAGATTCATGTAACCACTGCCACAATCAGGATACAGAATAATTTCATCACCCAAAAACTCCCTCCTGCAATCCCTTTGCATTCACACTGTTCCCCACCCTGCACTCTGGTGACTGTTGATCTGTTGTCTCTGTAGTTTTATCTTTTGGTGTATGCTATATAAATGGGATCATTCGGTATGTAACCTTTTGAGACTGGCTTCTTTCACTCAACATAATGCCTTTGAGATTCAGCCAAGTTTTCGTGTGTATCAGTTTGTTCCTTTTTATTGCCAAGTAATGTTCCACTTTGTGAATGTACCACAGATTGCTTATTCATTCACCAGTTGAAGGACATTTGGATTGTTTACAGTTTTAGGTGAGTCTAAGTTTACTCTTCTCCAGAGTAAACACCTAGGTATGGGATTGCTTGGTCATATGGTGTGTATGTTTAACTTTAAAGGAACCTGCCAGACTGTGCTCTGTGTGCTCTTTTGCATCTCACCAGTAACATTGCAAGTCCCATTTGTTCTGCTTTTTTGCTAACACTTGATATTGTTAATATTTTTTATTTTGGCCATCCTAATAGCTATGTAGTACTAATTCATTTTGAGTCTTATGACTAAAATCTAGGTGGTAGGCCCAGCTCTGCCATCAACTAGCTGTTGATTTTACAGGAACCTTGTAACTTTTTTGAGCTTCTTTCTTACTTCATCTCTTATATAATAGAAAATATTGAATGTGTCGTAAGTTCTCTTGCAGCTCCTCAATTTGTTGGTATGGAGAGAAATCCTTGGCAAGAGGACAGATTTGTCTTGGTTGTGCCCCCCAAAAATCTATTGACTGATCTCATCTAAACTACAAACAGTATAAGCAATATACGTATTTATAAATAGAATTCATATGAAATAACTTGATATTTATAACTATAGTTTAGCTCTAGCTAAGCATAATAATACTGTAACATGTGTCCATCTATAAGCTAAAATTATACACCTAATGTTACGGTTAGCATTGACAACCTAGAGTCTTTTGGATAATATCTGATATTTTTGTAACTGTTTCTTAGTTTTCTAGGGTTATAGTCTACAGTAAGTTTAATAACAGATACTTCATCATTTTCAGTCGTGATTGGGGATCACTTTTTAAGGTTACGTATTTGGGTGCTTGTCCTTAATATCTGACTTGAGTGTGAAATAAATTGCTTCTATATAACATTATTATTTTAATAGCTTCATTATTTTTCTAAAAAATTATACATGCTTATCCAAAATTATTTAAGGATTACAGAAAAATATAAAGGAAAAATAAAAGATCTCCTCCCCAACCCTTAACCCTCTCCTGAGATGTCTCTCAATAGGAGCTTATATATGCATAATTGTATGTACCTAGTTATACATAATGAGATTGCATGCTTCCATTCCCACAATGTTCTTTAGTCTTTTTTTTTTTTTTTAATGTGGACATACTTCTGTGTCAGTTAATATAAATCTATGTCATAATTCAGATGGCTATGTGGTATGCCGGTGTCTGTGTGTACCATTATTTGTTTCAGGTTTTTGCTATATTAAACAGTGCTGTTATGAATGCCCTTGTATACACATCTTTTTATACCTGTGTCATTAACAACTAATGGGAAATTCCTGAAGGCTGGGTCCCAAAATACACATACTTCACACTTAGGAAAATAGCGCTAAACGGCTCTAAGGAAGGTTACTCCATATTGACACAGCATTCTGAGCTGTAGTCAGCCATGCCAGTTGATGTCAGAAGTCAGTCAGGTTACCTTGGCATTTGCCAGCTTAAGATTGAAGCCATAAAACATATCTAAACATGTTTGTACATGGGTCCTGCTGAAAAGACCCAGCCCATTTGCTAATTGATAGTCTTTACTAAGTAAACTTGAGAGTGTTTAAAAACATCAAAGTTTTAAAAAGTCAATTAAAAAAAATTCACTTTTGAGGAAAACTAATGAAGCAACTCACATTTTTGATTCAAAGAAATCTATTAATGTTGATTACAGCTCAATTTATGTTATCTTGTAAGTGCTCTTTTTTAAAATTAAGACATTTAAAATTTTGGAATAATTTTAGATTTACAGAAAAGTTGCAGAGAGAGTACCCACATAGATACCACCTCATCCAGTTCCCTTATTGTTAAATAAAGTCTTACAGAAACTGAGAAATCAGCACTGGTACATTACTGTCAGCTTAACACCGGATTTAATTCAAATTTCACTAGTTTTTCAACTGACATTCTTTTACTATTTGAAAATATCCTAACTCAGGCTTTTAAACTCTATTCTTAAGCTTGAGTATCTTTTCATAGATTAATTTTAGTCATACATTGTACATATGTATGTACTATATATAATGTATCTGGATCTTTATATTTGTTTAGACAGATTTGTCTTTGACGTTATTGTCTTCAGAAGTTATCTCTTGATGTTCACAGACATTCAGCCAAGTCCCTTTTAGGGTAGGGTTGAAGATCTTTTCCCCCACCCCCTTGTGTCCATGCAGAAACATGATTTATAACATCATGAGTGTAGCTCTTGCACAGTGGTACCCTTCTCAGTAGTTACCAGTCCCTATCTCCAGGAGCACATGGGAAATAGCTGCCTTTTGTTTACTGGGAAATTAACTTCTGCCAAGTGGTTTCACTGTCTACAGTGTCTGGTTCTGAGAGAATATTAGTATTAGGCAGTTCTTGTAGGAGACAAAGCTGCTGATCTTAAGGCAGAGTTCTATTATATATAGGGTAGTACTTGGATATCTTTCACTCTGCACTTACTAATACAAAGAATCCCTCCCGAGGCAACCCATGGCATCCAAACTCACTATATTAATTTGAATCATTTCTTGAAATAGTTTAGTTTATGGAAGAGAAGGAAGAAATTTGCAACATCATATAGATACGGACTTTTAAAATCACTTTCCTCCCAGCTTAAATGGAACTTCTGAGTATTCCCCCCATTAGCTTACACTTTTTTTTAAAAGAACAAAAAAATCCTCCTAAGCATTCTAGGAAACAAAAATGGTGGTCAAGAAAAGCTTCATGAAGAAGGTACTTAAGCTAGGTCTTGAAATATGGCTAGGATCTTATAGTCATATTGGGGTGGGTGGTAGAGGGGACAGTGAGTAGGTAAAAGGAAAGAATGACATAATCAAATGTTTAAAGGTGGAAAAAATCAAGATGCATTTGAGAAATAGCATGAGGATGTTAGGTGGGAGAGGAGGACTTTGGGAGCCAAGACTGAAAAAGTCAGTTGGGTTCAGATGGTGGAGGGTTTTTGAATACTTTGCTAAGAAGTTAAACTTTATTCCAGGGCTCAAGAAACCAATAAAGGTTTTGTAGCTAGGGAGTTACATGATCCAAATTCTTTAGAAAAAATGTATTTTAGATGATCTCTGTGTAAAGTGATTTGAAAGATGGAGGCAGAATGACTGCTGTAATCTGTGTATGAGGTGATTAGGGCCTAAACTGGGAGGTTATGTAAGCAGTTAGAGCAGGAAGGACAGTTTTTAAAAATAGGACTTGTTGGTTCATTAGATATTGGGGTAAGGCAGAGGGAACAGCCAAAAATGAACATGTAGTTGGAAACGTGAGGTCAGAGACTATAGCTGCTTCATTTGGATCTTCCATAAACTTGACCATAAAATAAGAACTTAAATCAGTAGCATCCTAGAACTGAGGAAAAGTATGTAGCATTCTTGATTTAGAAACAATGAAATGTGCAGTTTAGAACTAAGAATACATGATATTTGCTGACTTAGGATGGAGGGAGCAAACCAGGGAAGAAGAAGGTAGTTTTTCTTTTAATGGTAAGAACCATTGCCGTGGTCTGTGCTTACATCTGATTTTGATACAACGAAATGCTTCAGCCCATTGTGCTTAAGGTAACACAGCGCCACAGCACTGACAGAGTAAGAAGAGAATCCTGGTTACCTCATAGTACAGCCAGCTTAGAAAACCATCTGAAATGGTCTTCTGCTCACCCTTAAGCCTCTCTCCTGTAAACATGCATGTACTTTGTTTGGATAATGGTTTCTTGGTTGGACCTGTATATATGAAGGTAGCAGAGAATACTGTGTAGTGAGTCAGCTGGAGAACACATATAAAGCAGCCTTAATTCCAGTTCTTACTAAAACAATGGCTGCGTACTTAAGAGCAATCAGATCTAAAACCCTACCCGATCTACATGGTAAGTTCCACATGAAGACAAAAGTTTTTGGTTCAGTTTTATTGTCCTGTCATTGAAAAATTAGAAGCTAAATGAGTATCTGGGATACAGTAGTGGATACTATCTAGAAGGCTGGATTCTTATCTTGACTGATGATCTCACCAGGCAAGTTGTTTTACTGCTAACAAGTTTAACTTTTCTTTTATACTTTTGATCATTGTATGTTGGCATATTTTGGGATTAAAGTTTTATTAAACCAGAAATATATCATATTGCTTACATTATAGTTTTTAGAGGTATGAAATTTAAGTTGTGAAAAGAGAAAATTAAATGTAGTCATAGGGGAAGGGTATGTCTCAAGTGGTAAGCGCATGCTCAGCACCCAGCAGGTCAGAGGTTCGATCCCCAGTACCTCCTCCAAGCAGAAATCCATGAAGAAACCTGATTACCTCCCCCTCATAAAATGAACAATACAAGCCCAGAACGCATGCTTTAAATGTAGTCATAATACATATGGATGGATTTTCAAACTGTATTTTACTTCTTTTGTAATTCCTAGTCATATCAAAAGGTTAATGTAGAATCAATTATAGTTAATAGAAAATATTTTTTTCTTCATTGTTGGCAAGTTATAGTGACCTATATGTTTCTAAATTATGTTATTATTTTTAGTCTTTCAAAGGAAGTAATACAGCTTTTGGAAACAATCTTTGATATTATAGGATTCTCAAATATAAAAAAGAAAAATAGTATAATGAACCTAATATGCCCATCTCCCAGCTTTAACAATTATTAACACACGGCTAATCTTGTATCTGCCCTCACTATACCCCTCTCCCTTCAGTTACTTTGAAGCAATGCTAGACATCATATCATATTATTTATGGGAATTCTTTTTCAAAAATGACAACTAAATACCATTTTTACACTAAAAAACTTCTGAACATCATTAAGTATTCAGTCAGTGTTTATACTTCCCAGTTGACTCATAATTGTTTTTCAGTTTGTTTTTCCAACATTTAGACACAGGCTGGAATGTTGAATTAAGGTCCAAAGAAACGTGATTGGTAAATATGTCTGTTAAGTCTCTAAATCTATAGATCCTCCTTCCTTCCTTTTTTTTTTTTCTCTCTCTCCTCCCCCCGCCCCTGCCCGATTCCTGTCTTTCTTTTTCCTTGTGGTTTTTGTTGAAGAACCCATATCATTGGTTGTATAGTTTTCAGTAGTCAGGATTGTGCTGATTGTATGCACGTGGTATCATTTAACATGTTCCTCAGTCTCTTTTATTTCCTGTAAATTGGCTTTTAGATTTGCAGGCTTGATCCGATTAAGATTCAGTTTTTCTCATACATAGATGTGGGGCCAGACTAATTGGTGGTGGTCTATAATTCTACCAGGAGACATATAGCACTGGTTGTTTCTTTTTTGGTACTGTTATGGATCACTGATGGAAAGAACAGTTTTATTTTCCTTAAGGTACATATCTGATAGGAATGGCAGACTAAATGCTTGATTCTTGCCCTTCACTTAGCAGTTTTAAAAGAATGAGTTGGTTCTCTTAGTAGCCGCTAAAGGTGACCATTGTATTTAAGCTTATTTGGTGTGTTTCAACCCACTACTGTTATTAATCCTTGTTAATACTCAGTTGTCCTGTTTTTATCTGTTAGGAGCTTATCAGCCTGGCTTCTGAGTCTTTTTGACACAACCTTGGTGGTCTTTGAGAGCTTTCTTGCTTTCCATTATGATAAAATGTTCCAGACTTACGTGTTTCCTGTCCTGTTTCCTTTTAGTGGGAAATATCTGGACCATAATATGTTCTCAGTACTGAGCTAGACACAGGCTGGAATGTTGAAGTAGTATTTTAGAAAGAACTACCTGTTCTCAGGGGGCTTATAGTCTTTAAAGTTTTTATTTTTTATTCATTTGATTTATTTACTTTGTATACATTTTGATATGATAAAATCAGGTTTTGATTTTCCCTTATTTGATTAAAGCAGATCTTTGGTTTTATTGTATGACAGGTATATATCAGAATGAGATGAAGTTCTAAAATAAGGTTTTTGTTTGTTTGTTTTTAGTTTTTTTCTTGGGGGGAGAGGGAGGTAATTAGGTTTATTTATTTCTTTATTTTTAGAGGAGGTACTGGGGATTGAATCCAGGGCCTCGTGCATGCTAAGCATGCGCTCTACCACTTGAGCTATAGCCTCCCCCTCAAAATAAGTTACTTTTTATAATTTGAGAAAATATAATGTATAATAAAAATGAATAAAATGAATTTAAAAAAGATAAAACCTGGAAGTGATACATAGTTTACAAACCTATTGGCATGTACGTACAGTAGTATGTTTGGTTTTGCATAAATGGGTAACCATATGATTTATTGTCCAGGATGGGAGATATGTGAGAGGGGCATTATTAATAATTACTCTGGGAGAAATAGGTATAAACCAGGACCTTGCCCAGCAAAGTAGGATATACAGTCACCCTATTTATTTGGCAATATTGTGAGTTTTCTGAGACCAGGGAGCGTATCTGTCATGCTCATAGTTATGTCTGTGGCACCTCACCCATGGTAGGTGCTCAATTTGTTGAATGTTACTAAAAATCTGCTGATATTTCGAGGCTTGGTGTAGATTTAAGTGTTTTTTATGCTTGGTTAAATTATGTTTGCACTTTTTTCCAACTGTCTTTCAGCAACACTTGCATCTAGAAGATCTTACGTATTGAATCTGAATAGATTTGATGAATTCATTTAGTTTTTAAGTTCAGGATTAGTTTCTTTGTTTATTACAGAGATAGTACATTTTTGTTGTAAAAATACTAGAAGCTCTAGAATTACCTCTTTACCAGCAATCCTCATCTTCAGTCCCAAAGAGAAGTCTTTTATCTTCTGGCTAGATTTTATTTGAAGGGTTAAAAGAGTATAGCAGTTATATACTCAACTAGTTCTTCCTCCCTCGGAATCCCCTCTCATTGTCCTTTTAGCTAGCAGGCCTTAGTTTCCTCTTCTTATAAAAGAGATTAACACTTATTTGACAGGAACTTTGTAACTCTTAGGTAAATGTGGGGTTTTAGTGGGGAGAAGCTGGGAAGGAGGGAGCAATTACTTGAACAATGTTTCTGTGATCAAAACTATCTTTGGTTGCTCTAGTCACATTTCTTAAGGATATTGCCAAAAGTAGGTGATAGAAATTTTGCATTGATGTGAGCCAGTGTGAAAACTGTGATTTTGGTAAGGGAAGTATATTTAAAGCTATTATAGTAAAACCCCACATTGCTAATTAAAATCTTTTCTTCAGTATAAACAGATGAAGGGGAATTAGTCTTCGTCATATGTCCCCAGGCCTTTGACTGGGCAACCTGCTTGGTCATGTTGTCTTGATTATCTTGCTCACTCACTGGATTTGGTTTATGACAAAAGTTATTTAAAAACAAAACAAGCAGGCAGGCAAATATTTATTCAAGTTTTTGACCGATTACATCTATTTATAGCATATATTGTGAAGAGCTGTGGTTTTCTTTAGATTAAGGAAAGCATCGTATAAAAATCATCCTCCCCACATAAATGTTTCCTCCACCTACTCACTCATTTGTCTGCAAGCCAGGAGTCTGTTCACTTCCTCTTGGACTCGGTGCCTCTGCTGCTCATAGACTCATTTTTTTAGACATTCCAGGGCAGTTAAAATATAAATGTCTAAAGTGTGTATTGTTACTAATTAATTTATTTTATACCCTTAAAGTAACTTCTCTTGGGCTTATGGGGAGAGAGTGTCTTGGAACAAACAGGTTGTCCACTCAGAAATGTGGATGTTTGGGATTTTTGTCTCTTTGAAATATGCACAGTCATTCACAGTTCAATATAGAGAACCACATTTTGGGAACTGGTAATTAAGAATTCAGCTTTCTCTGCTCAGGTTGTTACTGACCAATTATTGGGCCACAGAGCAGATAGCCAAGAATAATTTTGCTTGATGCTGAGGGATTTTTGCTCCTCACAAGCAGATTGTTAAATTGCCACAGGTACTGCAGTTGAGCCTTGAGTTAAAATTGTAGTGTTATCTCACCAATAACTAACAGAAGCTTGTCAATATCGTACATGGATACGTGTTTGCATGTGTTCTTAAGGACCATGCTTTTCCGCCCTTAAACTGAAGAGTTGAGATGTATTGATTTTTTTTTTTCTCCTCTGTTTTACCTGTTATCTGGCATTTAATGAAAAAATCTTGCTCGAAAGTTGCAGATCCCTTGAGGGCAACAAACACTATACTCAAAATGAAACTAGGTTACTGTTTCTGCAACATGCAGTGGTTTGTATCAAAAGCTGTTTTGGTCTTAACTTTGAAATTATCCCCTTTTCTTTGAAGTGGTCATATTTTAATTTGGAGTGGTTTTAAATTTTAGAATTTCCTGAAGTGAACATTAAAATGTGTTAGTATGTTCTTATGTGGTTGTTGTACACAAGTCTATAGAAAGCTTATGTCCAGATAGCATATTTGTTCAGCAAAACCAAAGGGGAAAAATACTTCAGAATATACTAAACACTTGAGACTATATTAAAGACTGAAAGTGTTTTAAGAGGGTATTCCAAATGATTTTAGATAGCTATGTTATAGATTTCCTTAGCTTTTAAAAAAACTGAAAGTTTTTGGTTTAGTACTTTGTGTTTTAGTATTGGAATCATCTTCATAGTGTAACCAAGAGAAAATTAGGCACTTTTCATTGGCTTTTTACAATGACTACTTATTGTAATATATATATTTTTTTCTTTTGGTTGATATGTTCTGCAATGAGGTAGAGCTTAAGATTGTGTATTTATCATACTTTTTCTTCTATATGTAATTTTTTAAAGCTTAGTGGACTGACCTTCTACTATAATGAATTCCAAACTGTTTTCTTGTAATGGAGTTTGTTGTGTGTGTGTGTGTGTGTGGTAAAAGGTGTTCCTTCCCACCAGCATTTAAACACACTCAGGTCTGTCCCGTCTTTAAAAACTGAACTCAGACCTGTTCTCCATTTGGAGTCCCATCCCAGCTTCCTCTCACAGGAGAGGCCAGTGGGTTGAGTAGACTCCACAGCTAATGAGTTGTAGCTCTGGAAGTCGGCCCAAGTCTGAGCCCTTAACCATTATACTCATTAACTCAGGACGGCTGATTTTCCAGGGAGAAGGAGGCTGTGGAAGGACAAGAGGGCCTTCATGTTAAGGAATTATTTGGCCACTAAATTTAGTAGTCACTCTTCTGTGTCTTACTTAGTGTTATAGTAGCATTTGATATAGTTGACCAGTTCTTCTTTCTTGAAAAAAATATTTTTTTAAATCTCTTGGCTTCTGTGCATTGCAGGTGAGTGTTTTTGTCTTATATCAGTGTTAATTTCTTCTCTCTTCTTTGTTGGCCTTTTTTCTTCTGCCCTTAGGGTGCCCTAAAGCTTTCTTTTCTCTGTACTGTCTTCCTAGCCCTCAAATTTGAATTCTTTCCGTGTGCTGCTGTCTCCCAAATATATAGCTCCAGTCCTGACTTCTCCCTGATCGTCACACTCTTCTGTCCAGTTGACTACTTGACATCTCTGCTTAGATGTCTAATATGTATCTCAAGCATGACTGTAGAAATTAGGATGTCTTAGGCTTCAAATGATAGAAAATCCAATTCAAAATAATTTGAAAATAAGGAAAATTTATCATAACAAGTAACAAGATGTCTCAGTCTAGGATTGGTTTAAATCTGTTGTTTAGTGACATCATCAAATACCCACATTTTTTCCACCTTTCTGCTCTGCCACTTGGATGTGTCTGCTTTTGTCCTTTAGCCAACTCTCATCATGGATGCAAGATGGGTACCACGGTTCCAAGCATCATATCCAGACAAGACAACATCCAGCAGAAGGTGGTGGTTAGTGCTTTCTTATGCTTTTTAAGAGTTTTGGAATCCTTCCCAGAAGCCTTCCAGCTGACTTCCACTTAAGTCTCAACTGTCCAAAACTTAATCATGGGCCCACCTCTAAACCAATCACTTGCAATGGATATGTGGACATATAAATAATTTTTATACAGTATAGGATGAAATAAACATAATAAAACCAGGAGAAGTATAGTGGAAATACACACAGGAAAAGTGATGGAGCTGGGGAATTTCAGGAAGTGTAAGTGGTGTTTGAACTGAATATTGAGAGATTCGTGAGATTCAGTTGATAGGGAGAGAGATGAAAGCATTCTCGGCTGACGAGGCAGGATACACAAGTGACTGGCATGAGAGTTACATGGCTTGCTCAGGGGACACTGAGTAGACAGACCCTAATAGGGTTTGTGGAAGGATGTGGAGGAAAATGAGGTTAGAAAGGTAAAGTGAGGGGTCTAATCTTGAAGGAGGTTTGGACTTAATTTTTTGGCAGTGCTTGTCGTTGTAAAGGAATTTTAGGAATATTTAGCAAAAAAAAAAAAAACCTTACCTATTCACTGTGCAAAAGATAGAACTAGATAAGGTCTCTGAATCTGATTGTGTTAACAGTAATAAAAATATGTGCTTTTCCACGTGTGTTTTCCTGTTAGATATAGGAATGAAATTCAGATTGTCTGAATCATCTTTGATACTTTCTTTTTCTTTATCCTTCACATGTAAAGAGGAAAATCTGTTGATTTCACTTTTTGGCTCTGTCTGCCACTGTTAGTGATGCCCATCTCTCTCAGCTCTCCAATCAAACCCCTCCATTTTCTGTCCCTACTCTCCATTTATAACCTTACCACCGACTAACCCCCTGGGAAGATCCCTCTGGCTGCACCCGTGTCTTTACCTCTTAGTATGCTCTGCTTATTCACAATGACAGCCCTACTCACAAAGCCCTCTCCTCAGCCTGTCTCCTCAGTTCCTCTCTGCTTTTTCAGACCCCTCCATCCTTCAGGACCTGGCTCAGCTCTCATGCTCTTCACAGGGCCTTCCATAGCCTGTCCCTTCTACATCTTTCTTGCTCTTTTAAATAATTACATGGCACCTTTAAAAAATAACATTTGTTTCATTTGCAAATGGTAGCTTATTTTTTGTGTATAATTCTTGCTCCCCAAACAGATTTGAAGCTTGTGAAGATTGGGGCCAATACAATCATTATTTGAGGGAATAAATAAATAAATATCTTCTCCTTATGTTAGTGTCAAAGCTTGTTAATGAAGAGTAGAGTGTAGGAATCGGACAGAAAACACTTAGTGTGTAAGCTTTTTTGATCTATGAGCTTCGCCTTTATAATCAGGAAAAAACAAAAGCTGTTTCTCTCTTTGGAGAAGAAAGACCTGGACATTCATAAATAAACCGCATGTTTGAGTAGCAGCAGTTTTAGTAAACAGAGTCTCATCACTTCCAAGACTGTGATAGATAACCTAGCCTTAACTCAGTGTGGTTAGGGTTACAACCCGGACCCTGGTATCAACCTCTTCTTTATGTTCAGCTGTACATCCCGAGAGAGGGAGGAGCCATTGGCTCAGTTTGCCAACATCCAGCATAGAACGCCCCTGTGGGGTAGTGTTCTCTCCACCACCTACAGAGTAGTTGGGCACTTTTGCCTTTAATTTTGACACAGTTGTGGCATTGCTGCCTGGTTTTGTTTCACTGAACCTACAACTTATTTTTTTTAAAGGACCATTAAAAAAAAAAAGGGAGATAATAGTGGATATGACAGGTATCTGAGGCTTCATAGATTTCTTCTACATCCAGTTTGGCTTATTAAGTGCCTTATGACTGAGGCAGAGGAATGAGTAGAATCATCCAAGGAATCGTGTTAAGTGTGGTCATGTCTCTCTGAGAAAGTCTTGTGGACCCAGTGTTGTTTTTGGAAAAAGTTACTGATACTAGAGTTTAGGCTATGGGCTCAGTCCCATTTAGTGTCCATACTCATTTGGAGATTGTAGGTAATACATTCCCTTAACCCAGGTGTCCCCGACCTGAGATTAACAAGCTCATTTTAGTGTTCAGAAAGTCAAATAGGAATTCTGGTAAAAGCTAGACATTCTAACCAAAAAGTTATGATAGGCCACTTTTTTGTATTTGGCTAGTAAAAAATAAAAAAAAATGATCTAAATGCAAATTCTTAGACACAACTTTTAAAAACAGTGCTCCATGGGAACATGGCAGGGGCGTGGGGAGAGGGGAGTGTACAATAGCCCTTAATGTTGAAAAGGCTGGGAATACTGTGTGACAGGAGGTAACCAGATGAACTAGGCAAGAGAATGAAAATAAATAATCAGCACAAACAGTAAATGTCCGTGGTGGAAGGGAATCCCCTAATTGTACAGTAAAGAAAACTGGGAGTTTAAAAGGTAAAATAACTTGCTAAGCAGTATGGAAGAGCCCCAGATAGAGCCGGCCTAGATCCACTGACTCTCAGCACTGTGGATGGTTGTAAAATTTCCAGTCAGTCTCACTCCATCACTGCTGTTAGAGCCCAGTTCATCACTTGTGACCTAACCAGTAAATCAGTAATGTCATTTTAATATAAAGTACCTGATTTTCAGATAATCTTTTATTTCATATTGTCTTTGGACTACTAGTGTCCAGATAGCCTATCTCATTTAATTTATTTACATATTTATTTATTTATACTGGTCATCTACCATACAATTCACCATTTTAAAGTGTACAGTTCCATGTTTTTTAGTATGTTCAGAAGGTTGTGCAACCGTCACCAGTATCTGTTTCCAAAACATTTTCAGCAGCCCAAAAAAAACCATGGAACCTGTTAGCAGTCACTCCCTGCTCTTCCCTAATCCTAGATCCTCTCAACCACTAATTTATTTTGTCTCCAGGGATTTGCTTATTCTGACCTTTTCATATAAAAGGAATCATACAGTGTATAGACTTTTGAGTCTGGCGTCTTTCACTTAGCAGAATGTTTTCAGGATTCATCCGTATTGTACAATGCATCAGTACTTCATTCTTTTTTATGACCCGATAGTGTTCTGTTGTGTGGATATACATTTTATGTATACATTCATTACCAGTTGATGTATATTTGGATTGCTTCCCCTTTTTGGCTGTTCTGAACAATGCTGCTGTGAACATTTATGTACAGGTTTTTGTATGACCATATATTTTCAGTTCTCTTGAGTACATACCTAGGAGTGGAATGCTGGGTCATATGGTAACTCTATGTTTGACATTTTGAGGAACTGCCAAAGTATTTTAAAAAATAGCAGTTTATATTCCCATCGTAATGTATGAAGCTTCCAATGTCTCCACATCCTGGCAAACATTTGCTTCTTTCCAGTTTTTATTATAACCATCCTAGTAGATGTGAAGTGGTATCATACTGTGGTTTTGATTTGCTTTTTTCAAATGGCTAAAGATATCGAGCATATTTTTCTGTACATATTGGCCATTTGTGTATCTTCTTTGGAGAAATGTTTATTCAAGTGCTTTGCCCATTTAAAAATTAGGTTATCTTTTTATTGTTGAGTTGTAAGAGTTCTTTATATATTCTGAATACTAGACCTTTATTGGATCTATGATTTGCAAATATTTTTTCCCCATTCTGTGGGTTATCTCTTTACTTTCCAGATAGTGTCCTTTGACACACAAAAGTTTTTTATTTTGATAAAGTTCAATTTATATTCTTACTTTAGTAGCTTGTAGCCTGTTTCATTTTTTAAACTTTCCCCATGGTGATACAGCAACTAGTAACACATAATATTGTCCATCTAGGTCCATGGTCACCATTGCTGAAACCCTGATATTAGCACAGCTTATGAGAAGGATGTAGTCACCAAAATGGCTCTATCAGTCTAAGTATAAGCACCTCAAGTGCAATGTGTAATCTTTTGAAGAACTTATTTTTGAGGGAAGGAATAAAGTGGATTTTATTTTGGTAATCAAAAAAAAAAAACAAAAAACTTTCCCTTCCCCATCTTTTCCTTTGTTTCATCTTCACTACATCATATTCACTAGAAAAAATACATGCAACAAACTCTAAAATTACATAAATCTCTGCTCTGCTATCCGTAATCTGTAAATTCTTTAGGGATTCTTCCTCTCAAATAGGAAGAAGAAAGGAGCCAGCACTGAAAGCCCCCTGTGTGCTGGGAACTTTGCCTCTGTTATCAGATTAAATAGCCGAGGGTACTGTTATTCTGGTTTTACAGGGAAACACATTGGGATCAAATGAGATTAATTGACTTGTCCGAGGTCATACATCTGGTTAAGTAGCATATTGGGGTTCCCACTTGGATCTTTTATTCTACATTTAATGATGTTACTCAACACTGTTTTTTCATTCAACTGTGAATTCATTCATGACCATAGATATGTTAGAGGGATTGGGAGGAAAAGGGGTAGGAAGAAGAGCAAAGGAGGTAGAAAAAATTTTAATTTACAATCCTAACCTAAGTGTATATTACGAATACAGAAAAGTAAAATCTGCTATATGGCAGGAGTTCTTAGACTGGGGCTTTGGGGTCCCTGTGGGATGCATGGATGGGTTTCCAGAAATGGGCAAACTCCTTGAAATTGCATGTAAAATTTTGTGTGTTCATTTTTGGGGGAGAGAGGATTTGTAGTTTTCCAAAGATTCTTTAAAATTTAAGAGTTACAGTTACTGCTAAGGAGAGGAACATATAGACTTAGGGGAACGAAAAGACAGGTTGTATGTTAGCAGTTTGTCTTTTTCCATTGGACATGTTTGGGTATGTCATGGTTTGGGTAAACCTTCCCATCTGGTTTCAAATATTTTTGTTTTAGATTATTTGTTTATACTTGGTTTAAGACCAGTTCAGTTAAACTTTTTCTCTAAGTGTTAAGTTTTGAAGCGTCAGAATTTTTTAGTGAGAAAAGAGTAACAGTCCTTTGTCTCTTGGTAAGTCAAATATATAAATTAAATTCCAACATTTCCTGATGTTCACACAGCTAAAATACTTGGAATTTTTATTTTTGTAAAATATAGGAATATAATGAGGGCGTTTCTCAGTTACTTTCATTTTCTAAATGAGTTTTTAATTCAGATTCACAATGATCTAGTCAAATTGACATGTATATAGGCCTCTAATAACGGCTAACATTATAGGTAGTCACGATGTGAACATCTGTACCTGCTAAGTATATCTCAGTTCTAATTTAAGGTGTTACCTTTAGGAGTTTAAGAAAAGAAAGATTCACAAGGCCTTTTAAGTCTCTAATTTTTCTTAGTAAAGCTAATAGGCAGGATATCACTTAATAATGATCAAGGTACTCACATTGACAGCCATTTTGAAAATGGACTAGTGCCTTAGATAATTGCATACCATAAAACAACCTTTGGTCAAAGCTGGACAAGGCTTTCTGAGATCATCTTGTCCATATGCTCTTCTGATTGTTTTTAAGGGCACTGAATTTTTTTATACTGTCCTGTACCTTTTATTTAATTTATATTTGGGTTTAATAATGTATAACATAGTATATATTATTTAGTAATATATTTAAATATCTTTTTATAGTTAATGCAAACAGTTGTACCTCATTTTTTTCATTTTTCCATTTTATTAGGTAGAATTTTTACAATTTGACTGCATATATACAATTTATTGCATGTAAATACATATACACAATATACTGCACATATTTTTAAAATTTACATATATGTACTGTTCATTGTTTCCAAGAACAGTTTAAAGCTTTAGCTTTTTTTTTTTTAGAGCTTTAGCTTTATAAACTTACATAGTTACCAAAGGAATAAAGCCAACTACAAAATAAGAATCAAGAGGATGCAGTAATCCAATCAT
Source organism: Camelus dromedarius (assembly GCF_036321535.1). Lineage (NCBI taxonomy): Eukaryota > Metazoa > Chordata > Mammalia > Artiodactyla > Camelidae > Camelus > Camelus dromedarius. Next base: position 53,163,309 of record NC_087451.1, read on the forward strand.
AAAGGACAGTCAAATGTTAAGGGCACTGAGTTTTATTTAAGTGTTCATATATCCAGGACTTTGTCGGAGTTTAATGGAAAAGATAACAGTAATACAAGACTCTTATACTTCTTTTTAAAATGACTCCTTTGTTTAAATTATATATTTTCCTGTCTGTAGGTGATCTTTGTGAATTGAATTGAATAATGGAAAGATGTCTTGAAAATACAGTGCGATCACCCAGGTCCTGCAGCATAGCCTACTTAGTGTTTGATTTCTTCTTTGGCCTTAGGGGGTTATTGGTGAAAGTTCAGTTTGCTTAAGCTGACTGTGTGATGAGTAACGCACATTAGTTTTTATTGTCTTATATGGAAATGTGGAAACTGTTGCTGCTTGAAGGTAATTAGGTAGTACCTAGGAGGAGTACCTTCCCTTTGTCCTCTTCTACTAGCTTCTCTTGCATATTATTGAGGAAACACAATGGCAGCTTATTTAAATGCATGTGTAAAAAGCTACAATGAAATTTTATTTTTACAAAAGCTTTGTCGAAAATTGGAGGTGACGGGCATTTCTTAGTTTTATTTCTTACATATAATGGATTAAATGGACTGCTTAAAAATAATTACTTGACATAGTAAATTTTGTTAGATGAAATTGTATTAAAGTTAGTTATATTTTTCAACTATATAAAATAGAGGCATCTGAGAAGACTTTATGATGTTTACCTAAAACATGGCCCAGTGAGGTATGTCATTTAAAGTTTTCTTTGTTGCAAAGTTGACTTATTATACTTGTTGGTGTTGGTAGCTTTTCTAGTGCATCCGAGGTCGATTTTGTGAGCACCTTTGGAAATGAAGGACATCTTTATGTTGCTGATCCTGTGAACACATTGATAACTGTGGCTTCTACAATGTCTAACACACAGTAGGCACTTGATTCATGTTTAACAAATGTATAATAAATTTGCTTTATATAATCTATAAAGCATCATATAAATGCATATTATTATCACTACCATATGTGTTTTATAGATTGGAGAATAGAATTTATCAAGCTTTTCAGTTTTGCAGTTTGTTTTCTTGGCTCCCACTTTTCTGATTGGCAGACTGAGGCATAGATTGGTAAAATTTAAGGGTTGACAGTACCAAAATTTAGGTTAAAAATGAACCCTATTTATCAGTCCCATCATTAAGCCTGTTTAGTCACACGTTCTTTACCATAATAATAATGGCTTATTTTATATAAAAGAGCAAGATTGGAGGGTCTAAATGATTCTTACTATACTTATTAAAATCGTAATTTAATATAGCAGTTTGGACCTCTAGTATACACCACAGCATAAACTCATCTTGTAGTATCCATGGGGATTGATTCTGGGACCCCCATGATACCAAAATCCGAGGATTCTCCCTTATATAAAATGATATAGTATTTGCATATAACCTATGCACATCCTCCCATATGTATACTTTAAAATCATTATATTACTTGTATTAGGTATATACAAGGTAAATGCTATGTAAATAGTTGCCTGAGTGCAGCAAATTCAAGTTTTGCTTTTTGGAACTTTCTGGAATGAAAAAAATAGAGTTTTGAACTGAAGTTGGTTGAATCTGCAGATGCAAAACTAGTGGATAGGGAGGGGCAACTGAATACTAAAAGGTTTTTTACTCTTTGAGATATGATTAACATACAGAGCTGTGGAAGTTTAAGGTGTACAGAATAATGATATGACTTACATATATCATGAAATGATTACAGTAAGTTTAGTGAACAACTGTCATCTTACATAGTTACAAAATTAAAGAAATAGTGATGAGAACTCATAGGATTTACTCTTAACTTTTATATGTAACATAAACATACAAAAGTGTTAATTATATTAATCATGTTGTACATTACATCCCTAGTACTTATTTATCTTATAACCAGAAGTTTTTACCTTTTGACCACATTTAATCTAATTCCTCCTCCCTCCACTCCCCACCTCTAGTAACCACAAATCTGAGCTCTTTTTCTATGAGTTCGTTTGCTTTTGAGTATAATAGACCTGCAACACTATGTTAGTTCCTGGTACACAGCATAGTGATTCGATATTTCTATACATTTCAAAATGATCACCATGATAAATCTAGTTATGATATGTCACCATACAAAGATATGACATAGTTATTGACTGTATTCCCCACACTGTACATTTCATGCCCGTGACTCTATTTTGTAACTGGTAGTTTGTACCTCTTAATCTCCCTTAACCTATTTCCTCCCCTTCATTCTCCTCCACTCTGGCAACCACCTATTTGTTCTCTGTAACTATGACTCTGTTTCTGTTTTTTGTTTGTTCATTTGTTTTGTGTTTTAGATTCCATGTATAAGTGAAATCATACAGTATCTGTCTTTCTGTATCTGACTTATTTCATTTAGCATATATAATATCCTTGGTGAATCCACGTTGTCCCGCAAATGGCAAGATCTCTTTCTTTTTCATGGCGGAGTAATATTCCTGTGTGTGTGTGTGTGTGTCTGTGTCTGTGTGTGTGTACACACTGGATCTTCTTTACCCATTCATCTATTGATAGGCCCTTAGGTTGCTTCCATATCTTGGCTATGGTAAATACTGCTACAATGAACATAGAAGCACATATATCTTTTTGAATTAGTGTTTCCATTTTCTTTGGATAAATACCCAGGAGTGGAACTGCTAGATCAAATGTAATTCTATTTTTAATTTTTTGGAGAATCTCCATACTGTTTCCCATAGTGACTACTCTTACAGATTATTTTTAAGGAAAAGAAAGGACATTATGAGATTTCATTTATTTCAGGCAAGTAGAACCTACTATATTAAGAAAAAAATAAAGCTTTTAGTGTGGACATGAGTCTTAAATTCACTTTAATTACTAGGTAGGGAAATTAAGTTATTATTAAAGAACACATTTTTTTTTCCCTTAAGAGAGGCACTGGCAATTGAACCCAGGATCTTATGCGCACGCCAAGCATGCGCTTTACCACTGAGCTGTGTCCCCTACCCCGAGGAACACACTCTTATTTAAAAAAAGGTTTTTGAATTATAACTTGGATATTTAAAATGTTATTGTAGTCAGAACTACAGGATTTAGTATAAAATAGTTTGTCCTTTCATTTTGTTTTTATCCTATCCTGATGTTATCTTATTTTCCTACTACTTTTTTCTACTTCAACTGTGTTGCTTATTTTAAACTTATTCTATCTTGCTTAATTGTAAATTTATATATGTATGTTATATTTATGTTTCAAAGATATGATTAAATATAAGTCTACAGTTGTTTTCTGGCACACAATTTGACCCCTACAACACAACTCTAATCATATCAGTTCCTTCTTTAAAAACCTTTGACGCTCTTATCTTGTCACCCATATTAACTACAGGCTTTTCAGCCCCGGCTTCGAGGTTGGCCACAATATAGCAGTAATTCACCTCTTTTGCCATCTCTCCCTATAGTCTATATTCTATATTCTATATTCTATATATAGCCCTATATTCTAGCAAAACTAAACGACTTACATTGTTTCTTATTCAGGAATACACCTCCCTATTATGCCATTCTAATTTTCCTTTACTAGAAATGACTTTCTGCCTTCATTTCTGCCAATCTAAAACCTGCCTTAAGTTTTCCGGAAATGTATTATCCTTCACAAAACTTTTCCTGATTTCCCAACCTGGATGCAGTTTCTCTTTCAAACTTTCAGATTTCTACTCCCCCCCCCCCACTCATATTAAGCATATAGTAGTTGTTAAATAATTACTTGGCCATCCAAAGACTGATTAAATAGATTAGTTATTATTTGGCAGATGTGTCACTAACACACTTTCCTAATGAGAAGGAAGTACTTAGCTTTCTGCCATGTACTTTGAATACAAAGTATCAGATTCTTGATATCACAGACCCAAGTGTCATCCTGTCCATTCATCCTAGTGGATCACTTTTTGGGGGAAGAACTTTGCTGATAGGCATTTATCTTTCCCTCCTTGTTTCTTTCCATTTCTGGGTGGTTTTAGTTTTGGCCTGATACCCATAGGTAGTTGTACCCTTTGGAAACTTCTCCATTCAGCAGAACCAGTGTCTGGCAGTGCTTGGGTAGTTTGAGCTTTGGAAACAGGTTGGGGGCTGTGTTCCTGAGGGAGGTGGAGTAAGCAGAGGTAGTAGATTGATACGCCTTATAAGGTTGCCCTTTCAACTTGGAAAGATTGGTGCCAAATAGAATCTTTTTAACATACAAGAAGGATGCATAGGTACATGTTTTAATAGGAAAAAATCTGTTGAATTTATCAAAATTGAGTGTTAAAACTTTTCAGGGAACAAAAGTAATTGTTTTCCTTTTAAAACTAAATAAACACTCTTGAAGACTGTGTGCACTTATTTTGTAGTCCACATTGAAAAAAAACACATTCTGGAACCTGTACCTTACTATCTGTATATATGCTGTCATATTTTCTAACTTTTCCTTAAAATTGTACTTTGTTCCCAGTAGCTGGTCAAGCTTTTAGCTTACCAGGACTGATTGCTTCTCAATTTGTATGCTTCCTAACATACACACCACATTTTTTCTCAAGTTTAGTTTACATTAATTATAGCAAGACACTAAGGAATGACCCACTTTATGAAGTGATCTTTAGGAACAGATCAACTTGTGTTTTTTTTTATAACTTTTTTTATTGAGTTGTAGAAACTTGTGTTATTTTAATACCATAAAGAGATGAATTTAAGCAGCTTTAAATATCAGTGAGGGTTATTTCTTTTTTGTGGTTGTTCCCTTGGGACTGGTGAGGGTTATTTTTTATTTGCTGCTTCTGTCTACCTTCACATTCTCAGAGCTCAGTATATTCACTTAGAGAGTCTTCTGAAAAGCTAAGTTAAGATGGTCTGTAATGAGTAAATTAGAACTAAGGAAACACATTAAGACTTGGATAATGGAACATGGAAGGTGCTCATTTCCCTGACGTGGTTTTGGTTTTGTAAAGGTTACTCTATTGTACCCTTAGGAGATATTTTGTTTTCTGGAAAGAGACTCAAGGAAGATTATCATGAAAACTCAGACAAGGGAAAAGGTGCCAAAATTAAATGAAGAAAGTAGAATGTAGGCAGGAAGCCCATGTGTGTTTCAAAGTGAACAATTAAACTGCATCTCCTATTGTGACAGTGTGATTTATTGATGTTTTGGTGAGCTTTCCTGATTTTAATAGTGGTGAGTTTATATTGGAATCCATATATGTGCACATCATTTAAAATAGAATAAAGCACTTTAATTCTAATTTTTAAAGAAATAATAGTCTTGTTTTCTAACTTATTAAGTAGAGAATTCCCCTGTGAATTGAGCCCTTTGTCTTTCTGATTTCTTAACTTTCTGCCTAGTAATTCTACTGTCTCTGCCGCTGTCTAGCTTAAAACTGAGACAGTGTGTGTGTGTAATATGTATACACGTGCATATTCATAAAAAGTACATTAGTTGGGTTATGCTGCAGCCAATCCAGGTGGCTTGAAACAGTGAAAGATTTTTTTCTCCTTATGTGGCCATGGTAGATCTGCAGGGGAGCCTTACTCATGTCACTCAGTGATCCAGGCTGATGGAAAAGCCACTTCTTGTTCACTACTGGTCACCAGGCTCAGAGAGAAAAGAAGTCCGGAGGGCCTCTCATTAGCAGTTAAATACAATAGCTCTGAAATGACTCATATTGCTTATTTCACAACATGATGGCCAGAACTAGTCCTTTAGTCCCACGTAGCTATGCAGGGTAAGGAAACACAGCACTGCCTGTGTGCCAGGGAGGCCACTGAAAATATTGATAAACAGCACCATCCTTTTGATCATCAGATACTCAGTCTACTCTCTCTCACAGGCAAAATACACTCACTTCCTCCCCACAGTAGGGAACCCCAAGGTCCTCACCAGTCATGGCATCAAGCTTGAAGTCCAGGTTCTCTGAGTGAGGGCGTGATGACTAGTGGTCTGTTCATAAGGAGATGATGCCCTTTTCGATCATAGAACTATGAAGGAAATTGACAGATAGTTTGTTGAGCTCACATACAATGTACAATGGTGACTAGCAACAGAATGATAAAAAATAAATACTCCCCTTTGAAAGGGGGAAGAACAGGAGCATTTAGTGGACGGCAGCAAATTCTGCAGTCCCTCTGAGCAGTCACTGAGATGGTCTTTCCAGGGGTGGGGAATGATGTGGAAGAAACCCCGACTTGAGTCCTTAGCTCTTTAGCGGTAGTTCACTTGTCTGTTTTTGTTTTTGTTTTTGTTTTTGTTTTTGTTTTTGTTTTTGTTTTTGTTTTTGTTTTTGTTTTCTTTTGCTCTGTAGCTAATCCTCTTGGACCTCCTCCTTCTTTCTTTTTTTCCCTATTATTTCCTATTATGTTCCAAATGCACCGTAGGACGATTCCCTTTCAGGAGGATGAACAGCTTTCTTAGCCCACTTCCTGCCATAGATGCTTGAGAACCCAAAGATCATTTTAATAAGTCTTAAGCCCAGGCTGGTGGTTCTTTTGGCTGTATAACTCTCAAAAACTTGGTTGGCTTTTTATTTCTTTGTTTCTAGTCAGTTCTGTGTGCCCTAGCTACATTCACAGTTCTCTTCTAACCATGCTTCATAGATTTGCTGCGTGTCCCTGCCTTAGTGGTCCCCTACTTCTTCCTTGACCTGATTTTGAGTACTGATATTTCTGCTATAATGCCATATATGCTTTCCTGAATTCTACAGAGTTGTACCCCAAAATAAACAGGACTTAAGGGAAAAATAGGATTGGGCAGACCACTCAAAAACTGGAACACTGTAACCAGTGCACTAATAAGAACAAAATTAATTAAAATAAAACAGTAGCGTATTACATGTCTACTGGCATATGCACTCAGTGTCAATCAGTTGAAGCTTTACGGACTCAGTGTCTTGGTTGTTTCCTCCTCTGAGGTTTTGGGGTCTTGAAGACATTTACTTACAATAGAGACTAGTCTCATTACAATAAAAAATTTGATCTGTGCTATGGTGTAGGCTTCAGCAATCAAAAACTTTTTTTCTTTTTGAAACACAGGAGGAGAAACATACCCTCAGCTTCACTGGATCTAAAGTAGAAAGCACAGTGGTTCAAGAAGTTGCTGGACCAGCCACAGCTTGTGTTAAAGGAGGGTGCAGAAGTGGGATGGTTAGCTTTGTTAATGTCCTCATAGATTGCTCAGGCTTTCTCTTTAACTGTGGGGATGCTTTCTCCTGATCACATCAAACAGGGAGATGGTGTACAAACCAACATGACTTCTGTGTTACGCTGACATCATTTTCATGTGTACTAATCATATTTGAACTATTTGACGTCAGAGAAATATGCTTTGTAGCAAAATAGACAAAGAGACTACTTTGGTGAGAGAACCTCTCTTTAGTCTCTTTTTAGAAAAGCTGTTTTATTCAGCACCTCTCTAATCAATTCGGAGGTTTTATCAGTGATTGTGAAGACCAAATCTTTGACTTGATCTTGCCTCAAGACTGAATTCTAATCAGCATTTGTAGCTCAGAGATCTTCTTTTTTGTGTTAAACGCTTGCTTTTTCTAACTCTACGGATCACTGACTTTCTGGACTCCTTTTATTCCGGATTGTAAACTGATCGATTCTTTTCTGATTTCATCCTTCTCGTGTAATAATTTGTCAAATACAGCCAACGGTAACCAACACACTCTCTTAATAATCCGTTTCCCCACCAGAGCTGTAAGTTCTTGTGGCATATTAGCTGTCTTCTGAGATAATTAGGTGGTAGTTTCACCACTGCACAGTATGAGTTGCTATCCTTTTAGCCTCCAGTAACTTTTTCCTTGCCTCCTTCCACCCAGCTCCTGAGCCTTTGCCATATACGTTAGGTTTTTTGAAGAGGCAGCACCACACTTCTGGATTCCACCTGTATCAGCTGGCATAGACCAGGTTATGCTGCAGTAGTAAACAATGCAAGATCTCAGTGGCTTTAAAAACACATTCTGCGTCAGATTACATAAAAAAACAAAATTGAAAAAAAAATCCACACTCTATGCATGTCCTATAGGTCATTTTGTTGCTCAGGCACCCAGGTTGATAGCAGTGGGAGCAGTCATCACCCCGAGGATTGCTGGTCCCTGTCACGGAAGGAAAAGAGGGCTGGAGGGTCTCATACTGCTTTTCCATGTGTCACTTCTACTTCTGCTGTAGGGGCTGGAAGTAGTTACACAGCCCCACCCAACTACAGGGGAGGGGACAGGGTCAGAAAGTGCAGTCCTGTCACATGCCCAGAAGGCAGAGGGCCAGGGGCATTTGGGAAGAATGCATTAATGACTACCACAGAGGATTTCCCTTCATTTATTTTCCTTCGTCTTCGTGATTTTTGTTTTACTCCTAGTTTTTGCTGGTTAACTGAATTTTACTGTCCTTCCTCCCTTGCTTAATTTGAGATAATTAATGTGGGTAAGTTTATTTACAGTACTTGTAGTTTACGTTATTTATTTCCATGGGCCATATGTTTGGGCAATACAAAATAAAGCCACTATGATTTTCCTACTTAAAATACAAGGTATGAAACTGATGCAAAAAGGTATGTGGTTACAGGAATAATTGAGTTTAAATTATCTTAGAATGTCATTTGTCATAGTAAAATAGACTTTCGGCTTTCGAGTCAGGCAGGTCTGAGGTCAAACCTTGCTTCTGTCATTTAATCTTAGATATGTGATCTTAGACAAATTATTTAACCTCTCAGAGGCATAATTTCCTCTTTTGTAAATACAAAAAGTATAAATAGATCTATTCAGATGTCAAGTAAAACATGGTAGCATTTATCACTACTCCTTTCTGAAATTCTAAAATGAAAGTAAAATAATTTTTTAATTTTTATTTTTAAAATTTGGGGGGGCTGTAATTAGGTTTATTTATTTATTTGTTTATTTATTTATTTAATGGAGGTTGTGGGGGTTGCATGCTAGGTATGCACTCTACCACTGAACTGTACCGTCCTCCTAAAATAATTTTTTTAAGATAAAATCCATAAGGAGAGAAAATGGATGAGAGATAATAAAAGGAATGATATAAATAGTTGTGAATTACATATTTATTATAATCATGATAGTGTAAGCAATAAATACTGATTTTACCAAAAAAGTTGTGAAACAACTATATTGGAAGGATGAAAGGAGAGTTGGGAGCAGTAAGGTAAGAAAACTATAGTGGGAGACAAGTGGTAATGTCTAAAATTGAAAAAAAAAGTCAAGAAATAGAAATAGAATCACCTTGTTTAGAAATATGGACGTAAATACAAGGGGAAAGGGAGGTGGAGCAGCTGAAATGAACACTGGTCTCAGGTATGGGACTCAGATGAATGGAGCAGGCAGAAAATGGCTGTTTGGTTATAAAGCTTGCAGTATATTTGATCTGTAAAACTATATGTGCTTTTTTTTAAGTGATTACTTTGATAAAAAAAATTAAAAATAAGTTTAAAAATCAACCCCTAGGTTTTGTGGTGGGTGTTAAGATAGAAATAATAAATAATAAGCATGTTAACAGTGCCTATGCACATAGCAGGTATCCAGTAAATACTGGTTTCCTTCCTTTTGTCAATTAGGCAGGGTATGCGCTTGCAGTAATATGCATATGACTCAGAGGTTAGGTGGTTGGCTAAGCAGCAATGTGAGGTATGTCACAAAGCAAATTATGTACCCTTCTAATCTTTTTTTTAATGAATGGTTTTATTTTTCTTGGAACCATATCAACCCTATGGTTACTGTTTCTTAGAATTTAGATTTCTGTGCAACTGACACATGAAAAATCATCTGGTTATTGAGTTGATCTATAGAGCTGTGCGTGGAATGAATTTTAAAATACTTAGCAACTTTGGAATTGCTCTAGTAAACCTAAAAACAATAATATCTATGCCTAGATTATAAATCATTTAAGGCCAGGGACATTTCTCTCTCTTCTATTGTTATGTCAGTTAGCTGCTTTATTTTCCTGGTCCACAGTGCCTAGCCCACTACCAGCTTTATTCTGTGAGCTCTCACTGTGGCGGATGGTGGTGACTGATGTTGAAAAGAAAGCCAGCCACCATGATGTTCTTGTGTGTTTCATGGACGGCACATATTGTGTAACTAGACTGTAAACTCCTTGTGGACACAGACCGTATATTCTGCCATATCAGTACATCTGGGATAATGAATGCTACACAGTAGCAGATATTCACTTAGTCATCAAATACATACTGAACACCTAAGTGCCAGTAGTCACTGTGCTAAACTCTGTGGATATCTTGGTGAACTGGATAGATAATGACTCCTGATTTCTTAAAATTTACATTCTAACAAAATGTTTGTTGAGTTCATGTAACTCAGTAAAATGATGGCCCACACTGAACCATGTAAGCAGAATAAAGAATTGTGTATATGAAGAGTTTAATCACTTTAAGATATATTTGTTGTGTGATGTAAATGCATGCTGTAAGAAGGAAATAAGTGGTATCTGATCTTTTTTCTCTTTGCTTTTTCTTTGCAGATAAGATGCTACAAGTCACTTGCAGCTCTCTTCAAAAGAAAAATCACTAGTGCTCTGCTCTTGCCACAATACCAAACCTTTTGACTTATGCTTTGGTGCTGCAACACTGGAAGAATTGCACACAGGTTCCAGGAATACCTTTTTTTCATTTGAGTGATTCTTTGTGGATGGGAAAAGATTTGAGTCTTAATAATTACCCTGTTTTAAAGCTATTTCTCTGTAGTCTGAACTGCTTAATAAATTGGGCCACTTACCCATAAGCCACACAGCCAGTTCTTGTCAGGAGCTGGTTGAAAACTGTGCTGTGCATGTAGCAGGGATGGCACAAGAAGACAGCCGTCGTGGTCAAGTGCCATCTACCTTTTATCATGGTGCCAACCAAGAACTCGACCTGTCCACCAAAGTGTACAAAAGGGAATCAGGAAGTCCTTATTCTGTGTTAGTGGACACCAAGATGAGCAAACCGCATCTCCACGAAACAGAGGAACAGCCATTTTTCAGGGAGACAAGAGCAGTGTCTGACGTGCATGCTGTTAAAGAAGACCGGGAGAATTCTGATGACACAGAGGAGGAGGAGGAAGAGGAAGTCTCTTACAAAAGGGAGCAGATCATAGTGGAGGTAAACCTTAATAATCAAACATTAAATGTATCTAAAGGGGAAAAGGGTGTCTCTTCTCAGTCCAAAGAGACTCCTGTTCTTAAGACAAGCAGTGAGGAGGAAGAGGAAGAGAGTGAGGAAGAGGCCACTGATGACAGCAATGACTATGGCGAGAACGAAAGGCAGAAGAAAAAGGAGAAGATAGTGGAGAAGGTCAGCGTTACACAAAGGAGAACCAGGAGAGCTGCCTCTGTTGCCGCAGCTGCCACCTCCCCCACTCCCAGAACTACGAGAGGTCGTAGGAAGAGTGTAGAGCCACCTAAGCGTAAGAAGCGGGCCACAAAGGAGCCCAGAGCACCAGTCCAGAAAGCTAAGTGTGAAGAGAAAGAGACTCTGACCTGTGAGAAGTGCCCCAGGGTGTTTAATACTCGCTGGTACCTGGAGAAGCACATGAACGTTACTCATAGGCGCATGCAGATTTGTGATAAGTGTGGCAAGAAGTTTGTCCTGGAAAGTGAGCTGTCCCTTCACCAGCAAACAGACTGTGAAAAAAATATTCAGGTAGGTTTCATCACCAAGAGGGCACACTTTCCAGGATAGAACCTGGCCTTTCAGACTCACCTGGTATCTGCCCAAGAGAATAAATACAATAGAGGCTGAAGGGACAGTTTTCACCAATTTATCTTTTTAAAAGCCCCTACTTTGGTCTTTTCAAAACCCAGGCTTAACATTTCTTTCAAAAGCACTGAATTTAACTGACGCTGGACTAGTGGGACCCAGGTATATTGGAAGGGGGATCTGTTGTAGGTGATTGACCAGGAGGTAAAGTCAACACCGACTTTGCACTGATATTTACTCTTGTAAGAACTGTAAAATAATTCATTCTGGCATCTTCTTTGTCAAGGTGGGAGATACCAAGTGAAGTCAGTTGTAGAGAGAGGTCCTTTTCTAAGGTTTAAAAGGATGCCAGAGTCTAGTGCAGTTGATGGGGACAAAAACTTTAATGACTCAGACTGGTGGAAATGGAAGATCTCCAGGAGGGAGTTTGCTTTTACCAGTGGAGAGATGACACCATAAATTTGTCAAGAGGCTGAGCCCATGGGAATATGCAAACTTTAACCAGAGGCTAAGCTGGTGGAAAATGTGGCCCACCTGGCAGTAGGGTTCTGTAATGCTACGGTGCAATATTGTTAAGGTCACAAAACCTGGTCTCCAAACAAGGCTGGTGCCTTGAAACGACTATGCCATGCTGTGATAGGTTAAGAGGTTTGCTAATGATATTATGTTGAGTGAATTGTATTATGTTGAGCTATATTGATTTACACATATGAATGCATATTAATATTCATAAAAGGTAAGTCTGTTAATGTCTCCAAAAGATACATAAAATATAAATATTCTGTACCATATTTAATGTAAACTTCCTTCAAAAGATGAAGTTGTTTTGTTTTGATGTGTTTCTTGCAGTACTCCTAAGTTAGAGTGCTCCTTATTTTTCACTTTTCCTTCTTGCTTTTAATCAACACCTGAGATCATTGCTTTACTTTAGAGATTTTTTAAAAATATAAATTACATTTGCTAAGAATTCACTGCTGTTTGATTGTCAGTTGTGACTTGATCTCTGACATGCTTGGTAAATAAAAGAAGATTGAATCCTGGCCTCTACCCTCCAGTGCTGCCGGCGCCGCGGCTTGGTTAGGAGTCAGGCCAAGGGGAGGTGGTGCTGTGCTGCACCCTAGGGCCCAAACTTGGTTCTGTAACATTCATTGCTGAAAAGGTGTATACTGATCTTGACGTTTATAGTTTTTAAAACTTAAACTTGCATTATTAAGTACAAGAAAGAAAACATTTAATAAATCCTTTTTCTGTGACTTTCTTCACTATTCCTCACAATAATACATTTAAACTTGTATTTAGGTTTTGTTTTAACTCTCTGTATTCCTAATCCTCATGACCTAGTAACAAGTAAAAATTAAAACTGGACCCTGCAAAATGGCTTATAGGATTGTCTGTCCTTTTCTCAAGCAATATCCAACCAGAGGCTTATCTTTGAGACTCTTCTCAGAGTCCTTATTTCCTAAAGTGACAAATAAAGGTTTTCAGAGGTCTTTATTTACAATGAAAACAAGTTCCCTTAACTATCCTAGAGTCTGATGGTTACCTAGAACTTCCTGGTGGTGTTTTTAACCAGAAGTATTTTACTTTGATACATGTTACAACACTCTGGGCTAGTCATGATCCGTGGAGCTAGGCGGGTCTGCCCGTGTCTGCTGCAGATGCACGTACAAGGCACCTGGAGCTGGGCTCTCAGGGAAAAGGGAGGGGGATACCAGCATTGAGGGGTTGTATTAAATTCTGCCAGAGGGAAATGTTTAATAGAGAAAATTAGATTGGAGGGAATATAATAAAATCTTAATAATTTATATTAACGAAGGCTCCAAATGCATTCTTTAAGGTACAAAAGCATTGTTTTACTTCTATAGATCTATAACCATTAACGTATGTTTTGTTTTATCATGTTTTTATTTACGCTAATTTAAAATTAGTTTGTACTTTCTGGTAAACACCTGTTAACTGCGTAGTGACCCATGTGTAGGAAACAGCTGCTCTTGGTAATCATATATTAAAAACTTGAAAGTTCTTTTCAAAGATACAATATTAATTTCATAAGAAGGAGTCAGTTCTTTGATATTAGTGGAACTTTCCTTTTTGTCTTACTATTTGTGTGTTTCCATGCTCCCAAAGTGTCTCTAAAAAATTTGTCTTGGAAAATAGAACATAAGGATGTTGGTGTTGTAATCTGGACTTCATGGCGGAATAATTATTAGTCTGGATTCTGGCCTGTGCCACTAATCTAAAGCACACCCATTTTATACTGGCAGGCCCCGTAAATAAAGATTATTTTTATTTATCCTGCTCAGTGTGTTTCCTGTAATAAATCATTCAAGAAACTCTGGTCCCTTCATGAACATATCAAGATTGTCCATGGATATGCAGAAAAGAAATTTTCCTGTGAAATTTGTGAGAAGAAATTCTATACCATGGCTCATGTGCGGAAACACATGGTTGGTAAGTTTTTCTGTTGCTTTTCTCTCACACCTATAATTTTCCCTTGTTTTCTGGTGCGTTTTATGCTTTGTATTGGGCAGGATATGAGGAACTGCCTTACTTTAATTGGTTTTGACTTGTTGAAACTAAATACAACATGTCTTCAGTAAGCATCACCAGATTGGATGGTGGAGTCTTCCACACCTAGGTTTCTTTTTAACATTGTTATTTATTTTTTCCTTCAGAACGTTGCTATTAAAGCCTCACACGTTAGAGTGTTAGAGCGTAGTAAATTAAGATGGCCTGACCACTTTTACAGTAGGATGTATCTCTCTTCCAGTTTGAGCCTTTTGGTGGACTGATTTTGAGCGTAAGTGCATTCTGTGTTGCAGCACACACGAAAGACATGCCATTTACATGTGAAACCTGTGGAAAGTCATTCAAACGCAGTATGTCACTCAAGGTGCACTCCTTGCAGCATTCCGGAGAGAAGCCCTTCAGATGCGAGGTAAGGTGTGCGCCGCCTGCTAGGCCCAGGCGTGGGGGCTGGCATGCGTATTTGTGGTGAGCAGTGAGGGAGGTGTGCTAGTGCAAGGCACAAGGCTGTGTTTCCACAGGCCGTCAGATACGTGCTCTGAGCACTGTGTGTCATCTCACTGCCAGGTAGAGAGTGGTCATTTTTAACACAGTGTTAACTCTCTTGGGTTAGGTTAAACTTGGGACTAACACATGGTGAGTTATTTTACTTTTCTCAGTAATTCAGAGAAGTTGGATATACTTCAGTGAAAATTATTTGAGAAATTTTCCCTTTTACTAATAACTCAGCTGCAGAAATATACCAGAACCAAATAGTGACACAAGCAAGTTCTGTTTTGAGTGTGAAAAGTAAACCTAATCTCAGACTGTGTAGGGTGGGCGCAAGTGAAGCTGCTGTGCTTGGCATTCAAAAGTCTCCACTGTGTCCAATGCAGAATTGTGACGAGAGGTTTCAGTACAAGTACCAGCTGCGCTCCCACATGAGCATCCACATTGGGCACAAACAGTTCATGTGCCAGTGGTGTGGCAAGGATTTCAACATGAAGCAGTACTTCGACGAGCACATGAAAACACACACTGGTAAGAATTTCTTGGGAAAGGTACGAATATGTCTCAAGTACTTGTTGATGATCACCTGTGAGTCTGTTTATTTAAAAATCTAAACCACAAATCTGCATTCTAAGTGCAAATTCCACTTTAAATAAACCTAGTATATAAAAATATGGATTTATAGTACTGAAATATTAGGCTTTCATAACTATTTGAAAAAGAATTGTTAGTGCCTTTTAACTGTGGGTTAGTTCAAAGCAATGGACTCTTTATTTGGGGCACAGGATCTCCTGAGATTGTATGAAACTTGTTTTGTGTGTGTGCATATGTTAGTTTTCTAAGGAAAGGGTTCTTTCTGGACCTTTAAAAAAAAATGGAGGATATTGACTGCTTTTAATAGAGTACTCTCTCAGTATTCTTAAAATTTGATTGGGTTAGATTTATCAAAAGTCACTACTTTTCACAAACACATCCATTAAAAGAGGTTAAATAATATTTTAACTGCTTTGTGTTTTCAGGCATATATGTTTCATAGCACAGATTTGAGTCTTGGAAGCATTCAATCAGCCAGCCTCCAAGAAGCTGGTTAGAGTAACAGCCCCTGTGAACACTGGAGCATCGTATCTCAATCCAACTTGATGCTCTGGAATTAGCTGTCTTTGCACAAATTGAACAGTATGAAACATTTTAAAAGTTTCTAAATAAAATCTAGTCACAGGATTCCAGGTACTATTAGTCTGCAGAGCAGCAGAGCTAGAAAGTGCCGCAAGCAGTTATCTTGTTTGGCCTGCTTAGCTAGTGGTGAGACATTCTGCCATGGCTGGAGCTCTGCAATTCCCATTTCTCTATTGAAATCCAAAGGAAAATGCCTGCCTGATGGCAGAAAAGAGCACCTTAGATTTTAAGGGTTAAGATCAAGGAAGAGTCATGAGAGGAGTTCAAATAAATTACATCTCAGGAGGTAATAATAACTTTGAAGCCTAAATGAATAGCAGGATATATCAGAGTGTTTAACAAGTTCTCCTCTTATAATCTGGTGGCTCTTGGATAGGCTCTGAGTTCTGAGTCACTTCTAAGATTGCAGTTTTTTGTTAATTCAGCAGGAACCTATGGAACTAGGCAGAAAATAAGTTTTTTTGAAGACAGGAGTTATGTCACATTTACACACAGTGCTTGGCACATAGTAGATACCCAGTAAATGTTTGTCACAGGATTGGAAGGAACCTCCAGCCACTGAAGCCTCTGTCTCTGCTCTCACCTCCTCTTCTCTGCATGTCTCCCTGTGCCTCTTTCTCTCCCATCCTCCCTCTCTCCTTCTCCTGCATTTCTTTCTCTTTCTTCCTTCCCCTTTGTCCTTTGTTTCTTCAGACCCTTAAATGTCCATAATAGGAAACCAAAGTGTGTATTCCATGATTAACGTATTCGTTGAATAAAATTTTATGTTGAGTATTCTTCTTTGACCAGATAGGTAAGCTAAACATTTCCCATTTCTTCTAAAGGAATACAGCCATCTAAATTCACTTAAATTTTTATTCTTTTCATTAAAAGAGTAGACAGACTTATTAAAGTGTATTAGAAAATATGAAAATTGAAATGATCTATAATCTTATCACTGAGAGATCACTACTGTTAACATTTAGACATGCATTTAAAAATACCTTTGTTTCTTAATACACATATAGATAAATAACATGCATAAGTATTTGTGCTCAGATATATAGTAATAAAACAAAAACTGGATCTTTACACTCTATTATAACCTTTTTATTTTACTGTATTGTGTCATTAACAGCAGTATCATTTTAATGGTTGTGTAATATTCCTTCTTATAAATTTGCTATAGTAGTAGCCATCATTTATTATGCACATATATGCCAGGTCTTTACATTATCTCATTTAATCAATATAACCTTCCAGTAATCCTCTAAAGTAAAGGATGTAATCTCCATTTTATTTAGCCAGTTCCCGATTAGACATTTAGGTTATTTCTACTTCCAATTGTTCTACTATTATAAATAATACTATAATAAACAACTTCATGGCTAACACATCCAGACTTGGTGGTGTGTATTGCAAAATAGCTATCTACATACACTCTTACCAGCTGTGCATGAAAATACCCATTTTTCCAACCCTTTCCAATGCTAAATAAAATCATTGTTGATTTCATAGGTGGAAAATGGTTTCTTATTGTATTAATTTGCACTTAATTGCTAAGACTGAATTTTTTTCATAGGCTCATTGGTTATCAGTATATTTTTTGAATTGCTTGTGCTTTTTCTGTATTATTCTTTCCATTGCAGTGTTTGACTTTTTCTTATTGTTTATGATAGTTCTTTATATAATAGCTCTTTGTATATTTTATATATACTAGACCACGTTTAACACTAATATTAAAATATTTTCCCCTGGTTTGTCATCTGCCTTTTAATATTGTTTGTAATACTCAAGCTGGGAAAACAGCTGGATGGTGGAGTTGGACAAACCTGGCTCTGCCACTCACCAGCAGTGTGCCCTTATGCGATCTCTGTAGGTCTCTGGCTCCTTGGTATTAAATAAGGATGACAGTAGTACCTGAGAAGGTCTAAGGAGGAGGATTAGCTTTAAAGAAGAAAAGAGCTAGCTCTTTTAAGGCTAGGTAAGATCACGCTTAGAGTATCTTTTGGTGGGGATTAAGGCCACTGTAGGAACTGATACTGACTGGACTGTCTCTTTGCAGTTAAAGAGAAGGGAGGCAGAGCTTATCTAGGGAAGCTGACCTGCCCTCAGGCAGGGTTTCCTAGCATGGTGTGCTCATGGAGGGAGTTCAGTGTAGAATAACTGCTGATTCTCCTTGTACCGGACACAGTGCTAAGTGCCTAGGGACACAGGATGAATTAAGACCTGTTTATGTACCAGATACTGTTCTAAGCACTTTCCTCAAAATTTTAACTTATCACAGTAACCTATTATTATAATCTTCATTTTTCAGGTGAGGCTCAGAGAGTAAATAACTTTTCCAAGGCAGTCTGATGCCAGAAATACATACTTAGTTATTCAGATATAAATTTAATGTAGCAAGTAATAAAATGGAGGGATACACAGAACATCATGAGGGCAAAAAACACCATCCCACAGTCTGGTTCTCAGCTTCCAGAATTTGTCAGTGTACTCAGGCAGATCAGGATCAGAGGGATTGATCTGTGCTAAGTAGTCTTAATGATATGTAAATAAAATTGCTAATTTACAGTGAAAAGGCTGAGTGACAAGTGGTTCAGAACTCTTAGGTTCTTTGGTCAGAATATCCTTTGCCTAGAAAAAATTTATATTAGAAGCTAGATTATAATCACAAGATTGTCAGGGGCAGGAAATTACAGCAAAGGAAGGTAATCAAATGATCTTAATAATGATATCATCCTTCATTGAATCCAATAAGCCATCAGTTGTAAGACAAATCTGATTTATATATCGCTAAGAAAATGCTGCAGATTAAACAATGACATGCCATCGATTGTTATGGTATATGTCAGTTTCACAGATGTTAGTATATGGGGAGAAGGGCAAGTCTTAGAATCAACTAATATTTATTTATAAATATCAATTAAAAATTTACTTAGTGGGGCTACTGTAGTGAAAAAGATCAAAACTGTCCCTAGGTTCACAGTGCTTATAGTCAGATTGGGGTGATAGGCAAGGCATAATGATAGTTTGACGATGAGCGCATAGTCAGTACATGGGACCAAATGAAACTGGCTAGAGTTCGATGGATTGTGGGGTGAGGAGAGGCAAGGAGTATGATAAGACATGATATGGAGAGCAGTAAGCAGGTACCGGATCACAGAAAAAAACCGTACGTCATGTAGAAAAGCTTGAGCTTTATTCTAAGGACAGTGGGAAGTTCTTACACGGTTTTAAGCAGAGTTTGACACAACTATCTGAAAGCTCTGGCTCTAGTGTGGAGGGATTGGAGGGTGGGGAGCAAGAATAGAGATGGTGAAACCAGTCAGGTGGATATCACCGTAATCCTGGTGAATGACTGTGATGTCATAGTAGGCTAGCTACATAGATGCACAGATTTCTGATGCTGCTCAAGGATATTCATAAGCAGATTGAAATGCTTGTGTGTACTGGCCAGATCACTTTTTCCTTGAGCAGTGCAAAAGACAGCTAACTAGCCAAATTCTTGCTCTTTTCTATCTTCCCTGCAGACTCTATCTTCATTTATAATGTGCATTCTTTATGCTCAATACAGTACTATTTGTTCAATTAGGTTAGCTTTATCTATATGTAACAGATAGGTCATATCATAACATGTATTGGTATATGTGCTTTCTAGTTCAACCTTTATGGACTTAGCTGTCAGTACATCCCCCAGCCACCGGTTTACTAGTGCTTCCTTAAAGTGGGACATTGTACACATGGGTGATTTCAAATGTTACATTTTGATTTTTCCTTGTTTCAGCCTCATTGTAATTTTACCTTGAGGTTTTAGGGAAACCTTACCATCAGACTTTAGCACAATTAGAAGATGGGCCTAATGAATATCAGAGCTAGAGTTGGGTGGAATTGTGGGTTTGTGTCTGGAACAACAAATGTGGACAATTTGGTAGGACATCAGGAAATGAATAAAAGATTATTAAGCAGTTAATGGGACCCATTTAAATTTGAATACATGGATTTGTGGTAGGCCAGTTCTAAGTGTTTGATCTTTCTGTGACAAGTCATTACAGCCTTGAAGACTATGAATGAGAGGCGATTAGAGAGGTCCAGGGTTGGATCCAGGTTTGAGCACATGACAAAGTTACACGTCCATACATTCAGTAAACTTTCAATGAAAACATGCTGTTCGCAAATAAAGTATCTAGTGAATCTGAGAGGTGATTCTGAATCAAGTGGAGCGTGTTTGCTTGTATTAGACTAGTAATTCAAAGATTAGGTCCTTGGCTCTGGTTCTGTATGACTTAGGAGTGAAGAATTGTAACTCTGCAGAGTCAAGGAAGGGGAGTCCAGGGGGTTGACTGGTATCAAATAGGTGATACTTTTGAAATATTTTATTGTACAAATAAATCATGTTTATTTTAGAAAACAAGACGTACATATGAGCATAAAAAGTAAAGTAAAACACTCATCATCCCCTTGTCTAGAGACGATCACTGTCGACTGATTTTGTTTCACGTTTTCCTGTACATATTTTTCATTGAAAATGGATAATACTATGCATACATTTTTCATATCTTGCTTGTTTTACTTAATAGACTATAGTTTAGACTTTTCTAGTTAATAGTTTACAGATTTTCATGTTAATAATTACATTTCTATACTTTTATAATACTGTTTTTAACAACACTCTCCATTAGATGAGTATACCAAATTTAATCAATTCCATTTGCCATAGAATTTGAATTTTTTAAGGTAATTGGAAGAAATGCATTTAAAGAGAAGGAAAACAAGAGGGGTCAGAATTTACCTAGAAAGATGACTGTGAATCCCAGGGAAGAGCCTAACAGTAGCAGTGATTGAATAATGAATGAAAAGGAGGAAGATAAAAGAAATATGCTAGCAGATAATACTGGTGATTGCAGAGAAAACTGATCCTTCCTGACTGTTCAATTCAGTCTCTTAGGAAAGTGAGGGAAGTTCTGGTTTCTGTGGTAGGAGGGCAGCAGGAAATGTCAGTTTTCAAAGGCAGAGATAAGAAATAAGGACTACAAGATGCTTGCTCCTAGTATTAGAAGGGGTCCCAAAGTGGAGGAAAACAGTAAGAAACTAACATTTCTTTGTGTGTGCAGGAATGCACACAGCATTGAGGTGTAAAGGACTCTGGTTTACTGTCTGGAGCTGGTGGCAGTTTTAAATCCTGGCTCTCCACTAGCTGTAGAACCTTAAGCAAGTTTCTTAGTTTCCTTATCAGTAAAATAGGGATAATAACATACCTACTTCAAAGGGCTGTGAGGGCCACCAAAGGTTAATAAGGTATGAAGTGATTAGAACAGTGGCAAGCACTCAGTACGATTCAGTACACGGTAACTCTTATTTATACAGACTATAACAAGGGCACCTGTTAAAAGAAAGGGAGCAGTAATTAAAGTGAGAACAAACTCTTGTAGCCAGAGTTCCAGTAAAGATACGAGCTGCATGCATTGAGAATTGATGAAGGAATTGATAAATACAAGCATATGGTCACTGAAGCATGTGTTCATGGGTACTGCACCTCACCACGGCATTCCATGTGAAGTGATTATGGACACATATGTTCAAAATCACTGTTTCTCCCCTATAGCCCGGGGAGAGAGGCAGGGAGGTATAGCATGAAGCTAAACACTAAGTCCAAAGGAAAGAGAATCTTAAAAATTAAGCACTTAGAATCCAAACCTAATTTCCTCCCTAGATGCCCTTAGAACTGTGAGTTTGTTTCCTGTTTGGCTCAGTGGCCCAGTAATTCTCAGCCAGGAACAGTAGCCTGCTTCTCAACACTCCCCACACCCGTGGGCATTTGGAAATCGTGTGGGGACATTCTTGATTGTCAGAATTTCTTGGGGACATTTAGTAATCTGGCTCCAGGACCACTAAGTGCTCTTCAGATAGGCAGATAGTCCCACGTTCCGGAGGACTGCCTGCAGAGAAACACTGCAGTGTGAAATTCCGGTGGTAGGGTGAGTCAATCCACTGTCTCCCCAGTCCAGCCCCAAAAAGTAAGCACATGCTACAGGTTACGTACAAGTAGACATGAAGAGACTTATCTGTTCCACAGGACATTTTGAGCAAAGTCCTACCTGGGGTTGGAATGTCAGAAATCGCTGACAGATTACTTGCCTGTGTTTAGAGGCAGAGATTCATCTGTGGTCTTAGTTCTCTTGAGCACAGGAAGCCACCTCAACAGTTCTTCATGTAGGATGTGAGGGATCCCTACTGTAGATGCCTTCTTTTTTCCTTTCCTTTTCTTTTTTTTTAAACCAAGCCCAGATAGTAGGTTGTGTGTAAGTTTTACTTGTATCTGCTCTTTTTTGCTAGGTCCCAACTTTGCGGGACTCTTTTATGACTATTAGAATAGGATATGCTGTGGGGAGAGGAGTGAGAGGTAACTTCCTTTTTAATATGAGGACTAGCATGAGCACATAATTACCGACTACGCTGTTAATCATTTTTTGTGTGTGTGTCTGTGTTCATCTCAGGAGAGAAACCCTTTATCTGTGAAATCTGTGGCAAAAGCTTCACCAGCCGCCCCAACATGAAGAGGCACCGCAGAACTCACACAGGCGAGAAGCCCTACCCCTGTGACGTGTGCGGCCAGCGGTTCCGCTTCTCCAACATGCTGAAGGCCCACAAGGAGAAGTGCTTTCGGGTGACCAGCCCCGTGAATGTGCCGCCTGCTGTCCAGATCCCACTCACCACCTCCCCAGCCACCCCAGTTCCTTCTGTGGTGAACACGCCCACAACCCCAGCCCCTCCAATCAGTATGAACCCTGTAAGCACTCTGCCCCCGCGGCCCATCCCGCACCCCTTCTCACACCTTCACATCCATCCACACCCTCACCACCCACACCACCTTCCTATCCCTCCGGTCCCTCACCTCCCCCCACCTCCAGCTCTCTTTAAGAGCGAGCCTTTAAATAACAGAGGCCAGGGGGAGGACACCTTTCTGCGGCACCTGGCAGAGAAGAACAGTTCAGCACAGCATCATTGACATCCATCTCCTTACGTGTGTTCTCCACGAGTTCTGTGCCCCTGTATGAGTTTGCAGAGAGGGAGTTGGTGAGCATTTCTGTAGCTGTCATACTCTCCTCAGCCTCCATCAAGAGCTTTGTCATTGTCCTGGTGAATCAGCACATCGGAGAGAGTGAACAAGAAGACCTTGAGCTCACGGAGGGAACTGTCATCTAAACCAGGGAACCACCAAACGAAAGCCCAATTTGCTTGCATTTTCTGGTGACTTTTATAAATTTGAGATACTCAGACTTGTGGAATTTTATAATTTCATATCAGCTGATGAGGTATGCTTGCTTTTATATCCTGGACTTCTCCTCAAAGAGGGGACAGGCCTGGTTCCTTTGTACTAATCGGGAAGGCTGTGAGATTAATCCAGAGCATTAATTGTATCACTGTGTATCGTAACAAATTCTTTTCAGCTTTTGGTGCTGGCTTCAGAGTTGAGCTAGCCATGTTTCACAGTATATCAAGCATTATAGAGAAAGACAGAAATTTTCTCCTTTGTGTAGCTCTCCTAACGCACTCTTTATTTTACTACAGAAATTATTTTAGAGTTTTTGTATAGACTTCTTTAGTAGTCTGTTTCTAAAATGAAATGTATTTCAATAAGCGGTGTAATTTTTTCAGTGTAGCTGGACCTATGTTGTAAAATAGAAAAAATTTTTATAATCACCAAAATGTGATTCTTAAAGATGCATATAACTTCTGTAGTTCAAAGTGATTCTTACATCCGTACAACTCAAAGGTGCTTCAGAGACCAGATGTATATGAGAGGGTCTCCAGACCGAGTTACTGCAAAAATGAGGTTTTGCTTTCAGAATTTGGCATAAGTACTTGGTAGTTTTTAAATCTCTGCTTAACACTCAAGGGTCTGTTGGGCTTGTGGACATGCTGTTCCCTCTGAGTTTCATTTGGTTCAGTAGTGTGTTAAATGGAATGATTTGCGGAGGGTTGAGCCTTTTCTGGGAAAGTCATCTCAAGCTTACCTGTTCTGAAAATCTGCGTAAAGCTGTCCACCATCAAGAGGAGGAAGTAGGGGAGGTTGCTTCATCTCAGTCACCTCTAGTTCCCTCAGAACTGTGCTCACGGTCAGCCTTGATGGGATGAGAGTTTGAAGTCTCATAATACACTGCTTGTTTTGAGGTTGCTTTATTTTTCTAGCATTGTTATGTAAAGATGAAATAGTGCACTAAAATCGCAGACATCATGCTGCTGATAGTGGCTGAGAAAGTTGGATGAGAACACAATTGGTAATGACTTTCAAAACATCTCTTCTGTCAATGGGTATATCCACAACTTTGAGCTGTTGTGACATAGTTTAAATTGTAGTGCGGGAGAGAAGACGACGTTTTGCTGCTGTGTTCTCTGCAGGTAATTATGTGATAGCAGCCTTCTTGGTGACAGCCACATCTCTAATTTGGGGCAGGTGACTTTTTCAAGTTTGGGGAACTTCGAAAGAGCACGGTTAATCAGGAGCTTATTATAGGAAAGGCTGAACAGAAGGGCTAACGTATTGGTTATGTTTAGCTGATCACATTTATCCAGACTCAGTATAGCTAAAAATTTTATATTTTTTCATCTCAGTGAACTGAGTTACAAAGCTAGGTCTACTTTCTCTCTCTTCCCTCTTTCAGTTTTTTAACTATGAACTTTCTTCCCTTTTCTTTCCTCAGATTCTTCAGTCTTGGCCTGAATCAGGACCCTGGCTTTTATTTATTTTTTGTTTTTAATATTATATGTGTAGATATACTTCAAGCACTTTTCTGGCTGATTAGCTCTGTGATAGGAAAAAAATGGAACGTTTTCAATTGAGGTTAAGTCCCTATTTTAAAAATATCACATTCTCTATTAGCTCTTTGGTTTAATATTTCCAAGTTTTGGTTTTTTTTCCTTCTGATTATTGCCTTTGTCTTCTATAATGAGCATAGGAAAACTTGGGAATAAGGTAGAAAAGTATCTCAAGACATACTTTTCTTCTTGTTTTTGGATATTACTGCTAAGGAATGTTGTTTTAAATATTTGTATACATTCTTGGAACACCCAAGTACCCAAACCAATAAGGAAAGTGAATTCCTTATTTATGACTGTTATAT
This sequence comes from Camelus dromedarius, assembly GCF_036321535.1. Lineage (NCBI taxonomy): Eukaryota > Metazoa > Chordata > Mammalia > Artiodactyla > Camelidae > Camelus > Camelus dromedarius. The sequence continues at coordinate 53,188,334 of NC_087451.1, forward strand.
CTTTAGTGGCTGCCTCCCCTATCTCCCCAAATCTCCTTTGCATTCCATGACAAGTCTGTGGATCTCCACCTTTGTGTGGACATACCATTATTCCACATCCAAGCTTGTAAGTTAAAATGATTTTTTTAAGATGTAAATTTCAGCTTTGTTAACCGGTTACATCTTATTTTTTTCTAACTAAATTCACAGTCTTGGGCAGCAATTCTGAATTCTAGACTTGAGACCATCAAGTCAACCATTTTATGAGGTGTACTATAATTATACACTGGAAAATTCAGGTAGTCATGTTCGGTTTTTCATTCGAGTGAATATAGCCATAAGAAAATACCTGCTACATAGGAAAACCAGTATTAAGCAAATAATCACCACCACCCTTAACAGAAGCAAAAAAATGATTATCTTTTTTAAAAAACCAGCATTGTCACACAATACAATTCTTAGTGAAATGTATTGTGAAACAATCTGGAAACTTCCATTGTTTTTTTCCCCTAGATAAGAATACCTTCCCTGACTTGGGGTTTGTGGTTGTCAGGAAGACTGCTCAGAACATAGTGACTCCTCATCAGTGGCATATTACACATGCCTAGTAAAGTACATTGAGAATATCCATAGCATTAATACTTCTGAATATAAGAACTGCAGGATTAAGCCTTAAACATGTATGTGCATCAGGTTTAACATGCATAAGACTCAAACTCAGGGTTGAAAATTTGATTGGGGTCCTTTACTAAGATAAAAGGTGCATTATGTGGTGTGTTCCCTCCCACATATATAGCCTGGCACCCCGTGACTTCTTCAAAACTTATTACCCACTTGTTATCTTTTTATGAAAAAAAAGAACGATGGAGGAGTTTGAGTTCTCAGCCCTTATCTGTGTTTAAATTTTAAAGACAACAAAGGCCACATTTCAGCATTATATAGATGTTAAATTGAGACTGATTCTCATGACTTAGTTTTACTGTCTTCAAAGGCTTGTATCATTGCTAGGGTTAAGACTTGAGGAAAATTCCCAAGGACTTTCTTGAGTTGATATTGTGGGGGATTTTTGTTGTTGTTCTGTTTTTTTTTGTTTGTTTGTTTGTTTTTGTTTTTTTTTTCATTTTTCTATTCTTCTCATAGCTTTATCAATCAGATATAAACTCTTCCTTAGCCTTAATGGAAGGCTGCTTGTTGCTTTCTCAAACTGAGTCAAGAAAGCTCATAGGAGTTAGATTTTTACATTTGAATGAAAAAAATGAGATGAACAGTTTAAAGGCATGTGGCTTCATTTCCACATATAACTGTGATTTGATTCTTATTTTTAGCAAGCAGGGAAGTCTCCATATAAAACTTTACGGTAGTTCAATGTAACCTTTGCAGATCAGTTACGTATACTTTTACAGCTTACCATTTACATTAAGCATTCTAAATTAATGATTGGACATTATCATAGTTGTACCATCTTTTTTAAAACTACATTTGTTGGAAATACCTTTTCATTGTGGTTAGAATGCTCCCTATAATTGGATTGTCCCTCATATACTAACTGAAGGCAAAATACCCTGAAGAGATGCTTGTAAACTTTTAATTTTCTGCTGCTTAAAATATTTTTTCAGTTCTCATGCTTGTTGAATAGATATGTATGTTCAGCTTAATTTTTATTTCACTGGAAGTTTTGAATTTTAAGAAGATCAAGCAGAAATAGAAATCCATTACAGATGTATATATATTTACTCCATCTTGCAGATTTCAGTTAGTGAAACAGAATGGTAGGTGGGGTTAGAAAGAAAAGAAAAGAAAAGAAAACGGAAGTTAGAGAACTCTTCTGTTTGAGCTACTGTAAAGAAGAGACAGCTCTCATTATGTTGCTGATCCACATGGTGACCATTTCCATGCTGTTCTACACTGTATGTATGGGAAGTATTTAATGAGAAAGGGAGCGAGTTACATTTAAGAGTTTTATCAGCTTCTCCCATTACAAAAGTCACCTCACTTGGAATTCTTCAGACCATAAAATTGAGCAAGTAAATGTTGGGTTTTAATTTTCCTTTGAGTAAACAAGATAGGAAATTTCCCAAAAGATCGTTTTTCCAGGAATGAAAGGTCTTTAGCCATTAGAGATGGTGGCGTCATTATGTACTGGCAACACCCTAGCTATCACGCTTCTGTCATCTGTAGCGTTTATAACAAATAACAATGACCTTCCAACCCCGGACACTACCTCGATAAAGCAAACCAGAGATCCTCTCTCCGCTTTCTATGGAAGCCATAAAAGTTGCCATCAATATATCTACTTTCATAGTTCTGTACTTTTATACTCTCTAGACTTTTTATAGACTTTATGAGCAGAGCTTTTTGTCTTAGAGGATAGGTTTTGCAAGATTCAAAGGAAACTCAAACTCCTTGGCTGTCCTAACTTTGAAGCTTTAGCTTCAGTAAATTTATTTAAAGAACTAGATAATGTACCATTTATCAAATTCTTCATTTAAGTCAAAGCTATTTTGCAGAGTTATATAACCAGAAAACACTTCTCTTTCTTATTCCCTAAGTAGACGCTATGTTGTTGTAAGAAACTACTTTCAAAGTGGATTTCTACCTTGTTAGACTCTGCATATAACTTGGTAATATATGTATTGTCACAATGTTCCTGGAGTTGTTTTTATTTCCCTGTGACAGGTCAGTGAGTGTGCATCTCTCTCTAATCCTCTGTTCCCTCACTGCAGCTTCAGTCTCTCTCACTCTGTTCTTGAGTGCCTTCAGAAAGCCAGCATCCTGGAACATTCTTTCCCCAATCTAAATCCTACCTCTGATGATTTCATTCTCCATGAGTACTGGAGTTCACCCTTAGTTCAACTGAGTTGCCTCTACAAACTAGCTAAAACCTTGGGTGCGAATTTTTTATGTATTTCTGTTTTGTTCCCCCTACATTTTAAACTTTTATCTATATCTTATTTCTTCACATACTGCATCTCTAATGATGAAAGATTTTATCCTTATCTTACTCCTCATTTTCTTTTCTTTCACTAGAAAGTAGATGTCCCTTTAAAACTAAAGGTCATTGAGTATCTTTTGAGCATCTTTTTCTCATCTTAGTCTTCCTGAATGCCTCCTCTTTTTGATTAAAGGATCCTGAATGCTGCTGTTGCTATGCCATATTCCTGTACGCCCTCTCTCTTCCAGAAACATTTTGCAAAGTTGTACCCATAATTTAATTTTAGTCAAATTAATTTAAAATTGCTCTCTGGGTTTATCAAAAGCCCTTTATTGATTTTTTGATCTGCCTCTCTCCTGTCCCTCAAAAATTTCCAGTTACTTTTTTTCTACTTGTTCTTTATCTAATTTTTTTAAAAATACGGTTGACACGTAATATATGAAGGATGTAATAAAAAGGGGCTTGCAGTATGTTCTCCATGTGGCACCTTACTGATAAAACATTTTAGCAGTTGGCTCATTTTTCACAGTCAAAACTGAAGTTTGTGCTTTGTACAGGTCTCTTGCTCCCTTTCAGTTCTTCTCCAAAACCGAAAACAAATAGAACTCTTTAAAGTGAGGAAATTAGATTGCTTTTTTAAAAAGTGAATGAAAGCTATAGAGCTGAGTGTTTTGGCCTTAGTCAAAATCTTTCCTTTCTGATTAAAAATGCCATGCCTCTTTCCTCAAAGTTAATAATACTAGTACTCAGGTTTTCAGGACTAACTAATAACCACAAAAAGTGGGAGTCTAAGAAGGCAGCTGTTAATAAATTCTTAATCCTTTCTGTCTGGCGACAGTATATTTTTGGTGGGACAGTGCAAAATTGTGAGAATGCTTATGTTTGATAATGAATAAATTCAAGACATTTGAAGACTTCATTGGCTATTTGGAATGGACTAGTTTACAAAATGCAAAAGATAAATTTCTACAGAAAGAAGTGACAAGAGTTTCTTGTTGTTTTAAATAGTTTACGCTTTAATTTGCCTTGATAGTCCCCATTATTGATGTAGAATTTTGCCTCTTTTCGGTAGTAGCTGGCTACTTTAAATAACCACTTTGAAATCTGTGGCTTTTCTCTTCAGAATCTCAGGTGGTACAGCAGTGGAGAGCGGTGGTGGGCTCACACCTGGGAAGCCACATCCCTGAGACAGACTGTTGGCTTGTTTCATGTCTTTGTACAATGGAGACGTTTCGCACCAGTGGCAAAGGTGCCCTTGCCCCGAGAAGAATCCCCGCCACGTTCTAGTTTCACACTCTTTGAGCTTCCCTGGTGAGATCAGGGCTGGTAACAGATTACTTGAAAGCGATTTTGGGGATGGGGTCAGAAAAGGGGTAGGAGCTAATAAGTTTTGCTTAGATCTGATACTTGCATTGTTGGTTTTGATCAACTAAAGGGCCTGTGTCTGTAGTGGATGTGCCAAAGAATCAAGTTGTTTCTAAATATCCAGCTCCTCTGAACAAACACAGCTTCCTCCTTACCTGTCTTTTACAGATGGAAAGAGACTGTGTGATCACAAGGAAAGAGACACCAGCCCACATTCTGCATAGGACTTGAGGCTGTGTTTAGTTGTAATCGAAAGTCGGTGGGAAATATTTTATTCTTTTAGAATCTCTAACCTGTCCTAGAAATATCTTTTCTATGTTTGATTATTCAACTCATTATTAGGTTTTATCAAAAGTAAAAAAGGAAGCAACTGTGTGACATAATTTTGGTGTTTACTGCTAAGTTGTATCCCCAGTGGTATATATGCAGCCTCTGAAAATCGGATGAGTTCTCAGTCTTCTTTCAGTTTGCATGTGCATTGTAGTCTGTGCTTGACATGGGCTTTTAGGATTCTGTTCCATCAGCAGTACTGGCTTTGTCCACAAGGGAGCAACAAAATACTTTAGCTTCTTTATTCTCACTTTCTGAAGAAAGAGCCCGCTGTTAAGTCCCTTATAGAATATTTTCTCTTGGCTCAAGACTTCTTTATAGATCTTGATTTTTAAGACACTTTCCCTTATTACTAAGTGCTCAGCCTTCATATGCAAACAAAGATTGATGTGTGGGTCAGAGGTCCTTGTCGGGGTAGGCATCTTAATTAATCTTTCTACATAATGGTGCCCAAGATTGAAAGCAGCCAGGACCTTCCTATGGGGGATTCCTTGTGTGCTAAATGCAGAGCAGGAAGGCGACCCTCTTTCTTTCTTCCAAATCCCACCACCAGCGCAGAACCATCACGTCTCTGAGAAGGACGAGAATGGCAGGGGTAACTCTGGAGTGTGAGTGAGGAAATGCTTCTCAGCCTCTCTGCTCCAGATAGATGTCTGTTACAGCAGGGAGTGCGTCCTCAGGGTCAGCCGCATATCCTGACCTGTGGGAGGGCCCCTTCAGCAGCCAGTCCTCTAGGTTGGAACTCAGTTTGGTTCCCTCTATTGTCAGTTACTTGTCTGAGGGCTCCTAACCCTCATCAGCTCTCTGACCACAGGTTTGTGCTCAGCAGCATCTTCTTCACAAGAAGCAGGTCAGTCATCAACTAAGAAGAAACGCCAGACCCTGGCTACTTAGCCTGTAGAGCTGGGAGGCTTCTGCACCTGGAATGGCCTTCTGAATGGATATCTGCCTGGCTCCTCTTCTCCAGCCAAGTCTGGCCCTGAGCAATACCAGTAGATAGAGGTGTCCACTTGTAACTCCCAACGCTTGACAGAAAAACGAAGCTGAAGCTGTGATCGCTTTAGGTAGCAGGGGGCCAGGTTTAACTTGTTTGTCGTTATTTTTGTTTTCCCCAACAGTACTGAACTCACTTGCACTTTTCCTCATTTCTTAAAGAAAAAAAAATCCAGTTCGCTTGCCAGGAATTGTTCAGCGTTAGGTTTACAAAGCTTGTTGTTGAATGTTGAACATTTGTCCAAAGGAGTTTGACTAAACAGAAGCTGCTTGGGCCCTGTTCTGCCTGCCAGGTCATAAGGATTAAGGCCACGTGGCTGGGGTACTTGTGTCAAGTCCAGAAGAGGGCAGTGTCCCTCTCTACCTCTGTGAGGGCGTTATTGAAGGTCAAGTTGGACTCATGTAGGGCAGGTATCTCTCGTGCTGCAAAGAAGTTTAGAGGAGTCTTTCATTTGGGGAGGGGACAGGTAATAGGACAGGGTCTCTTAAGATGGGAAAGATACTGGGGAGGGGAGAGCTGCTTGGCCCCGGGGAATGGGAGTGAGGTGGAACCGAGCTTCCCCGCTGAATCTCCAAACTCGCCTAGCTTCCCTGAGTCATCGTTACTCCAGCATCCTGTCAGATCCCTCAGCGTACTGATTTTCCCTCTTGTGTTAAACCATACCAATATTAATTTTTTAGCAATTGAAATGCACTTTTTTATTTCAACTCAATCATGATTTTAAGTATATAAAATTTATAGACTGTTAAAACTACTTTTTTGTGTATTTTTTAACCACTTGATGTAGCATTGTCTGTTTTATCCTTACGAGACTCTGGTACAAGGTGTGCCACTTCATGGTATTTCTGAGACGCTGGGCCTTTGGATGTGTACGGTAACCAACTTAATGCTAATGTTCACAGTAAAAAAAGGAAAAAAAAGTAGCCATATCCATTTGTGTGTCTTTCTTCACTTCATTTCTTCCTTATCTTCAGGTGGCAACATTTTGAGGTTTCTTTGCTCAATGAATTGTCTTTTTTCTGTAAAATGAACAGTTCTGACCACTGTTATCAGTTGTCTCCAGTCCCTGTAGTAGGCTGCCCAGCCCACAAACCCTGCTGACCTCTTTATGAAGGACAACGCATTTTCGAGGCTGCTGGCCACAGTTAGGGTGATCAGTTGTCTTTTTTCAGCGCTCCCTGGCTCCGTGCTGATTGATTTCAGTACCACTACTCTATATAGCTGAGCAATAATCTGAACATATCCTAGAAAACAGTATTTGAAAAAAGATCATGACTGGGTTCTGAATCAGTCTGAAGAAAAATCAGCCTGATGGAAACTGCTTACAAAGTACATTCAGTGAAAAGCAGTGATTATGAAATACGGCACTTGGATGAGGCTCCTTTTCTTACCCCTGTTCCCACTCATTAATTCACTCATGTGCTTACTCCACAAATGTTCACTGAGTGTGTAAGATGTGTTGGGCACTGAGCTAGCCACAGGATTCAGCAGTGGACAAGATAGAGTCCCTGCTGTCACAGAGCCTGCGTTCCACTGGAGGAAACCCAACAACAAACGAGTAAATAACTCTCTAATATAATGTCAGGCGGTGCAATCCCGTGTGAGGTTTGCCCTCAGAGCTGTCACTGCAGCCAACTGGAAGATAACTACTCTCTGGTACAACAAGCCTTTCCAGCTCAGGATCCACCCTGTTTTGTTCCATCTAAGGATTCCAGTGAGGGAGTTAAGAGGGAAAGGAAATCTTGTTCAAGGTTCCCTTTGTTTAAAACCTCTTAGAATGGAACAAAACTGCCCAAATCATAGAATTACCATTCTTATTCTTTATCATCTTGTAACTCTGACTAGATACTAACGTTAACACATTTTTTCATGGTTATAAAGTAGATACTTCCCCCATCCCAGTATATACTAAATCAGTGGCTTTCAGAGTTTGGCCGTGACCCATAGTAAGAAATGTATTTTCCCATTACTTGGCTACTCAATATACATATCTATGAGCTTATTTCTATAAGCGAATTAAAAATCCAAGAAAAATACCTTTGTGCTGCACTTTGATACTTTCTGTGTTATTTTTTAAATGCTGATCATGAACTACTAAATTAATTTTAAGTCCCAATGAGTCCTACCTGCAGTTTGAAGAATCCTCTTCTAAAGCAGTGTATATGTATATTATTTTATTCCAACAACAGCCTGAATTCATAATTTCATATAGAATCAGATTGTTTTAACCGAATCTCCCCACATCTATAAGTCTTGTTTCTGTTTCTGCCTGGGTACAAACTCTGAAGCTTCCTGCACAGATAAGCTATTGCTCACTCCAGTGCCCAGCAATGGAGACAGGTCAAATCTCAGGCACACTGCAGTCCTATCTCATGGGGATATCTCTTGGGGACTAAACCACTGTCAGTACCAGCGTAACTAGAACTACTTTATTGCAATTTCAAGGACACCATGGTAAATGGTAACAATAATGATCCTCGGTGAGTCATACCTCCGTGTGTCCAAGCCCGTTTGTAAAGTGTCCTTGCCCCTCCTTCCAATAATCTCCCCGTAAGAGGTGTGGCCGTTCTCAACTCCCTTGAATCTGGGGGCTGGTCTTATGAAGGTAGGGAAATGATGTTGCAAGTTCTGGAGATTCTGCCTCAAGATGTCCTGCGTCTTCGGCCTTTATTTTCTTGGAACATGACTGCCAAGTGAGGAAGCTCAGGCTGGACCACTGAGTGGTGGTGAGAGGGGACGCGGAGAGAGAGGTCCCAGCTGTCCCTGTCAAGGTTGCAGACACATGGGTGAGACCCTTCAGCTCAGCTGAAACTCCCGGGAACTAAATGCATGCTTAAGAATCCAGGTAAGGCCAGGTGAATAACTGCCCAGCAGCCCAAAGTATCACTAGAAGAAGTAAGTTATTATTGTTATAAACTACTAAGATATGGGCTGGTTTGTTACATAGCAATAAGATAACTTGGAAAAGCCCTCAGATTTAGGTCTAACAGTTACTAAGAGCTTATAATTTTGCACAGTTCCTTATGCAAGAAGCTTAACTTTTTTGGCCATAACTGAGTAACAATTTCAGCTCGTTTCTAGGTCCCTGCTACCTCTTATTTCCAATCCATACTCAACAACTATGAACTTGGAAAGGAAGGAGGGTTTTCTCATGTCCACTGCCAATTTCATCAACAACACAACCATTTCAGAATGTGTGCCCAGCGTTGTTCCTGAACTTCCTGAGTTAGGAAGTGCCTGGGTTTAGCGCCCCGAGACTGGTACATCTCACCCCCAATCGCTGCACCTAAAGCATTAGTAGCCCCTATTCAGCTTCAGTCTTTGCAACAACTTTGACCTTCCCAAGATGTTGCTGAGGGAGACAGTACAGTGAAAGAGTTAGAGACATACAGGCTTGTTCACAGACAAACCTGGGCTCAGTCCTGTCCCCACAGTCATTTGTGTGGCTGTGAGCAAGTTATCTAACCACTCTCCGCCTGTTTCCACATCTGCAGAAGAGGATATTAATAGCAACTCCCTTAAGGTCACTGTGAGGATTAAATAAAGCAATGCAGGTAAAATGCACAGCTCAGTGTTTGCCGGGCAGCGTTTGTGACAGGCAGCTCTAAGGTAGCCTCAGTGAGCCCCCACTCCTGGTATTCACACCCTGTACAGTCCTCTCCCCTTTAGTTGGGCTGGATTCAGCGACTTGTTTCTAAGGAATAGAATATGACAGAAGTGATGCAGTGTCACTTCCAAGATTAGTTACAAAAATGACTGTTGGGCATGGTCTCTCCCTCTCCAATCACCAGCTGCCATGTCCCGCAGACACTGAAGGCAGCCTGTGGAGGAACTGGACCGGGAACAGAAGCCTGCCAGCAACCACGTGAGTGACCTTGGAAGTGGATCATCTGAGACTTGTCAACAGCCACATGAGTGAGCCTGGAACTGGGCTCTCCAGCTTTTTTAAAAATTGAAGTACAGTTGATTAACGATGTTGTGTTAGTTTCAGTTGTACAGCAAAGTGATCCAGCCATATATATATGTAATCACAGTAGAGTCTTGAGGTGACTGTAGCCCAAGTCAGTAGCTTGGTGACGATCTCACGAGAGACTAAACCAGAGACCTTTGTCTAAGTGAACCCAGATTCATGACCAACAAACTATGGAATAATGAATGTTTTAAGTTACTAGGTTTGGGGTTAATTTATGCAGCAATAGGCAATTAATTCCAAGTAAAATTGTACCTATTAGCAGACACAGAAAACAATGATTGCAGTGGATGCTGTGGTGTGCTTCCCAGAATCTCCCCCTTCAGGGTCAAGGCCCTCATTTCCCCAGCTGCTCTGGAGTGTTTGTGCCAACAGCTCTCAGCTGAGTCCCTCTCCAGGAATGGCTCTCAGCTGAAGACAGCCACCTCTCCCAAAGTCACACCTCCTTCCCGCCCCAGAGGCAGCCCGCATCCAATGACTGCTTGGGGCAGCAGTATAATGACCTGGATCTGTTGCCTCAAGGTGGGACGGTTTTGAAGAGCTGCCCTCTTCTGAGCTTCCTTGAGACCAGCCGAGGCCCTTGTTGTGACTACATCACAGTTCAACTTTGCTCAGCTTGATCTCTGTCCAGGCCTACTTCCTTGAAAACTTTCCAAGGTTTGATTTTAGGAAACCTGACCTAACACAGTTGGTGCCAGGATTGGCTCGGGGAAGCGGACTCTCAAATGGGAGTTTTGGACCTTTGTTGGGCAGCTAGTGATGAAGGCCCATCACTAGTGATAGGTGGGACAATTGTTCAAACTGTCACTAGTGGTGAACCCACAGAAGGGAATGCACTTGAGGGGTGGGGCAGGGTACAATATCACAGGCTTTTGAGAGGTGGGAGAAGTACTAATTCTAAAGACAGTGGACTCTAAAGGCTATCGGTGAGCGCCACTGATGCATTAGGGAAAGATAATGAATGGCTGAGGGTGTTTAATTACCAATTGAAGGCAAATGTGAAAGCCAGAGGGTCTTGTGTTCTTTAAAATCCCCCTTCATTTGTGATATTAGTTATGCATCAATAGAAAACTAAAACACATGTGGTAGCTGGAAGCGGATGCCCGAACAAATACCTAAAAATATGGGAATGGCTTTGGAACTGGGCAGTGGGGAGAGGCCGGAAGAATTTTGAGGCGCATGATAGAAAAAGCCTAGATTGCCTTGAATCAAATTGTACTAGAAATATGTACATTAGAGATGCTGCAGGTAGAAGACTGAGGAGATTTTAGAGGTCCTAAATTGCCTTAGAGAAAGCCTCAATCTCCACGAACAGACCACTAACAGGTACATTAATGTGCAGACACTGGCGGTGAGGGCTCAGAAGGAAGTGAGGAACATGCTGTAGGAAGCGGAAAGATCCAAAAGCCAGCCACAAAAGATGGGAGCTGTACTAGTTTGCTAGGGCTGCCGCAGTGAAGTGCCATGAACTTGGTGGCTTAAACAACAAAATGCATTGTCTCACTGTTCCTGAGGCTACAAAACCAAGATCAAGATGTCAGTAGGGTTGGTTCCTTCTGAAGACTGACCATACCTCTCTCCTAGCTTCCGGGGGATTGCTGGCATCTCTGGCATCCCTTGGCTTGGAGAAGCATCACCCCCATCTCTGCCTCCATCTTCTCATGGTGTTCTCTGTGTGTGTGTGCGTGTGTGTGCATGTGTGTTTCCCCTTTTTATAAGGACACCAGTCACATTGGATTAAGGGACCACTATATTCCAGGTTGCCCTCATCTTAACTAATTATCTCTTCAACAACCCTATTTCCAAAAAGGATCACATTCTGACATGCTGGGTGTTAGGGTTTCAATGTGTGAATTTGGGGAGGACACAGTTCAATCTACATCAAGGGTATTCTTTACAGAGCTCAGTCAAACCAGGAGTCCCGTAGGAAGCTTAGGGGTTATTGCCCCTTAACCTTCTCAGTAGAAGCCAAATAGAGACAAGCAATTATCACATAAAGATGTGTGGGAGAGACTTTTGTCTAATGGGGTGAATCCCTGTGCAACTCGTGCAAAGCCCACAAGGTTCCTGAGAAGTTTTCACCCACAGGAAAAGAAAGAGACAGATTAGAAAATGAAAGAAGGCTTTTGGGTCCCCCAAACTTCACTGGTAGGAAGCAGGCTGATAAAACTTCTCAGCTGTAAACATATGCAAATCTTTCATGAAGAACAAAGAGGGTGGGTCCAAGAGCCCAGAGAACAGAGTCAAGAGCCATGAAGGCTTATTCCCAGGATTTGCTTAACTAGATTTCAAAACTGCTTTGGACTGATGACATTTCCCACTTTTGGAACCAGAATATACTGTTGTCCTAAGCCTGTCCCATCATTGTATTCTGGGGGAATATTGGGGGCATATAACTTATGTCTTTAGTTTCACAGGTCAACAGTGGAGAGGAACTGTGCCCAGGAGCTGTACTTAATGGGTTAAACTTCGGTAATTCATCTGCCCTTGTTTTAGGTGATGAAACTGGACTTTTGAGCTGATGATACTTAGATGAAATTTTGGACTTTGAACTGAGGCTATAATAGGATGAGACCCTTGGGAAACTTGGAAGGGGACAAATGTATTTTGCATTTAGGAAGGATATGAATTTTGGGGAGCAGACTGCAGAAGGCAGAATTCTAAAAGTGGCCCCCCGAAGATTCTATGTCCTGATCCCTGAAAGATGTTAATACAATGAGATTCTACTCCCGTGATTATGTTCTATGGCACAATTGACCCGATGCTCTGACCAGAGCCCAGTCCAGCCTGCCCAGACGCCTAACCTACAGAATTGCATAATAAATGGATGTTATTCTAAGCAGTGGTTTGTGGTAATTTGTTATGCAGCAATTGAAAATGAACTGCCTTGGCAGCATTTAAGGAGAAACTCTCATCTCCTGCAGCCAGAAAGCAGAAAAGCTGGGGCTCAGGCCCAGGACTTAAAGATAAGGGTAGCAGCTCCAGATAAAGTTGATTCTCATTCACTGCAAGTCTATGAAGTCTACGATGACAAGTTCAGGGGCCTGGTTGGGAAGGAATGGGACCCTGAGATTTGTAATGGGGACATCTGGGTCCAAGGAGTCCCAGGTCTCCCTGAACCCTCTACTACTGCAGAAGTGGTTCACTCCTCCCTGTAAGAGACTGCTGTCCCCCTCTTGCTTAATGAGGAAGCAGAGACCTTTGCCTTGCAATAATGTACGCCTCTCTGGGTCTACCCCATCTCTTCTCCTGGTCACCAGACCAATAACCAGGGTCAAGTCACAACATAACATAGCCGGGGAATGCAGGCCTTGCCAAAGGAAGAAAAGGACTGTGCCAGTTGTTAATTTTTGCCTCTTAGCTCCAAATATACCCTTCATTGCCTGCTCTGTAAGAATGGATCTGAGCCCTTTAAATATCTCTCCTTGGCCCATTGGCACAATGCTAAGCTTTGTCACAAGAGGGCCTTGGAGAAACTGCAGGAGAAAGAGGTTTTTTCCTTCCTAGTTCTAGTGTGTCCTTCTCGGCAGGCTCCTGCAGCTTCTCCAGGTCCTGGCTTCTGCAGCATGGGCAGCTTCCCCACTGACCAGTTCTGGTGACTGACAGTCGGTAGCACCTGGGGACCAGGAGCCTTTCCCAGCATTCCCTTTGGTCAGTTTCAGAGTGGACTGCCTCCAATGACACACCTTCTGCATGGCTTCCCAAGAATCCTGGAGGGCAGATTTTGATAAGTTTTGCTGGGCAAATTTCCAGCAAGTCCCACCTGCTCCACACCACAGTGACATTTCTGCCATCCTGTGAGTCATGACTGTGTCCTCTCAACCAGATCTGGATCTCAGCCCTGGGTGGCCTCTTCCTTGGGTGCTTTGTCTCAGCGTATTGGGGGTAGCGGCTCTTTCTTATATCCTGCTACTCCTGTACTCTTTTGAGTTCTCTTTGTTTTTTATTAGCCAATCTTTTATTACTCCAATTCCCTATGATACTCCTTTATTCTACATATTGAATTTTTCCCATGCAAATTACGATCTGGTCTCTGTCTCCTGACTGGACTCTGACTGATGCAAGCTCATATGCTGAAGTTACAGGACCTTGCCAGTGTGTACTGACAGAAGCCAGGACAGTATTATGGGACTAGATCAAGGGGTACAGGGTAGTGTCAGGTTGGATAGGTGATAGTTGATTGATATAAGAGCATTCTGATAATGGACCCTAGCAAAGATCCCAGGAGGTGGTGCAAATAGGCTGCTAGGATAGCCATTGGAAGTTGGGAGAAAAAAATGGCCTGCACTAAGAGAACTAGAAAACTTAAGTTTGCAGGGGGAGGATATGGCTCAAGCGGCAGAGCACATGCTTAGCATGCGCAAGGTGTTGGGTACAACCCCCAGTACCTCCTCAATAAACGAACAAACCTAATTACACTCTCCCCCCCAAAAAAAGGAAAGAAAAGAAAAGCTAAATTTGCTATGGAAGACAATTAAAAGCCTAGAGAAGACGGCATGCTAGAGTGGATATACTATGAAGAACTAGAAAATTGAACAGCTAACTATATTCCACAGGAGGGCCTGGAGAACACCCCTTTTATCAATGAGATTAGAAATCTCTGCTGAGAGGGACACCATCATCACTGAGAAGCTCCATGTCCTCTGTGGACCAAAGCTGATGTTACAGAACTAGCAATGGGGATGAGAGCATCCTTACAGAATAGAGGCAGATGGTAGTACTTACACATCAGAAGCAAGATGGTTTCAATTATAATGAGTGGCCATGTCAGGTTTTGGTGGGGCAGGGTAGCTGACCTGCAGAGGGCTGCAGAGGTGATTAATAGAACATGACAGGAGTGGTAGCCTCCATTATATTGTCACTAACTTCACCAGTCTGGTCTTAGCAAAAAACAGACAGGGCCTAGGGGACTGAGATGGACCAATGCAAACTCAACAAACGGTAGCACCACTGAAATGGCCAGATGTGGTTCCTTTGCTAAAGCTAATTAACGTGGTTTCAAGTACATGGTTTTTGGCCATTGACCTAGTGAATATTTTCTTTTCCATCCCTGTCAAGGAGAATCAGAAAAAGTTTACATTCACTTTAGATGGATAAAAGTGTACATTATTGTCTTCTTCCCCCTGCCCTCCACCTGTGTTCTCTCGCCTGTCCTCTCATATGATATAGTCCAAAGGGACCTGCCTCTCTGGACATTCTGAAGAGCATCACATTGATCCACTACATGGATGACATTATGTTAATCAGACTGGATGGGTAAGAAGTGGTGAATATTTTGGAGGCTTTGCTAAGACACGTGTACCCTAGAGAGCGGAAAATAAGCCTGAAGAAGATTGGAGGATTGGCCACATCAGTGAAATGTTTAGAGGTCTAGTGATCTAGTGAGTCCATAATAAAGGACAAACTATTTCACCCTGCACCTCCCAACCCGAAGAGAGAAGTACAATGCCCTGTGGGCCTCTGTGGGTTCTGGAGACATCTTTCTATACTTGGTAAGGCTGCTTCAGCTCCTATAAATGATGGTACGAAGGGATGCCAGCTTTGAGTGGGGTCCAGAGTTGAAAGGGGTTCTTCAGCAGGTCCAAGTTATGGTGTAGGCAGGCCTGCCACATGGCAGATAAGGGCCATACCACTGTGGCCTTAGAGGCATCTGTGAAGGAATGACGTGTAGTTTATGGCAAGCCCCAACAGGAGAATTATGTAGACACATGGGATCCGGAGCAGGTCTACGCCATTTGCATAAGATCATCATAAACTTTGTGCAAAACAGCTTCTGGAATGCCTCTGAACCCTGGTATAAACAGAACACCTGACCACGGCCACCAATTTTCATGCAGCCAGAACTTCCCATCAGGAGCTCCATTCTGTCAGACTAACCAACTTGTAAGGTCGGAGGGGCCTAGCAGTGCTCTAAGATGTAAGGAATATACCCAGAATTGAATTTGAGCAAAGCTAGAGGACGTAAGTGAGACGTACTGGTGAGCTACACAAGCACGTGCCCCAGACCCCATGTCTTCCACCACCACGACACTGGTACCCCTCCTTTAGTTATCCACGTATGATGGATACATGGGAGTGGGTTTGGGGGGGTTCCTTTATGATCATGTGAAGGAAGAGGGAAAGAAAGGAGAACTTGGTTCACAGATGGGTTGGCATGCTGGACGCAAGCTGGGAATAGACTAGCGCGGCACTACACTCTCTGGGCAGTCCTGACAAACAGCAGCGAAGGAAAATCCTCCCGTGGGCAGAACTTTGGAAGTGCACCCGGACATCCACTACACGTGGAAAGAGAAATAGCCTGGGGTAAGAACATACCAGAGACAAACACAGTGGCAAATGGTTTGACTAGCTGTCCAGGGGCTTAAGAAATAAAGTTTGGAAGATCAGGGGCAAGGAGACCTGGTAAAGAAACATGTGGGTGGACTTATGGGAAGCATAAAGATCTTGGCATTACACGTTAAGGCCCATCTGAGACATCCACCATGGAAGATGCATACAACCAAGCAGATCGAGTAACTGAGCCGGTTGATGTTAGCCAGTCTGTCATTGGTTAACCCAGTGCTCACTCAGTGGGTGCGTGATGGAGATCCATGGGCATAGGGAATGACAGTTATTGCTGGTTCAAATAGCACGGACTCTCACTCACCAAGATTCATCTAGCCACAGCCAATCAACCTGCCACTTAGAGACCAATGCCATGGCCCTGATATGCACCACCATTCCTCAAAGAAATCAGCTAGCCACTTGACTAGTTGATCACATTGGATCCCTTCCACTCTGGATAAAGCAACAATTATTCTTGAATGGAATCAACACATATGCTGGGTTGGGGTTTGCCTTTCCTGCCATAAGGACTGGGATGGTTAGTTCTCTGAGTCAGCCTGGCTAGGTTACAGCACCCTTATTCAAACAAACACCAATTCAACCTAGGTTTTGCTGTGATGATATTTAACATCTATAGTCAGATGACTTTTTTTTTTAATGGAGGTACTGGGAATTGAACACAGGACCTCATGCATGCTAAACACTAACTCTGCCACTGAGCTATACCCTCCCCCTATAGTCAGTTGACTTTAAGTAAAGGAGGTCAGCCTCAGTAATTAAGGTGGGCCTCATCTAATCAGTTGAAAGGCCTTAAGATCAACCCTGAGATTTCCCTGAGGAAGAGTTTCTACTGTAGACTGCAGCATCAGCTCCTGGAAGAGAGGTCCAGCCTGCTGGCCTGCCTGATGAACTTTGGGCATTTCTAGCTAGTCCCCACAATTGTATAAGCCAGTTCTTTTTTTTTTTTTTTAGTTAATCTTTTTTGTCTTTTAAATTTTTTATTGACGTGTACTTGATTTACAATGTTAGTTTCAGGTGTACAGCAAAGTAATTCAGTTAGACATATACCTACTTATATATATATATTTTTTTCTTTTCAGATGCTTTCCCATTATATGTTATTGCAAGAAATTGAATATAACTCCCTTTGCTATACAGTAGGTCATAAACCAGTTCCTTTTAATAAGTCTTTATAGATGTAGATACAGATAAATACAGATATATCTCATACTGGTTCAGTGTCTCTGGTAGAGCCTGACTGATACAAGGCTTGTGCCAGCATCACTATCTGAGGGCTTATTGAAAAACAAAACCCAAAAAAACAGAGGCATGGGAGTGGGCAGTAAGCCTTCTGCTCCCAAATCACCAGTTTCCAGGGAACCCAATTTATGGTCACAGCCAACCTGTCCCAAGCACCTGTTGTGTGGTTCCATCCTTATCGACTTGATGTTAAAGACAAGACCAGGGAAGAAGAAAACTATTCGGGACACAACTCTCTGGGCTAATAACCACAGGTGGCGGCCAGTCGCACTTTGTAATGTTGTCAGTGGATGATAGGAATGGTCACCGCAGGGTGTGGCCCACCCACATGAGTGGGTACAGATTAAGCCAAAGAAGACTTTTGCTGGAAAGTCTCCTTCTTGAGTCAATGGGCAGGTGCTGATGTTGGGGTGGGGTCAGGGGTCCCTGCAGGATGAAGGCAGCCCAGCCCCCTGCAGTCCCTCATGTGTGAAGTGACAGGTCAGGCCCTGAAAGGGATCAGCAGCAGAGGAATGAGAGGTTGACCAGTCAGAGTACTGAGGACACTCCCCTGGAGTCAGGAACATTGAACTGAGAAATGGGAACAGTTGGTATTCAGCGTGTGAGATTTACTTTTCTTGCTTCCTGGTTGTGACTTTGTGAAAATCAGTTTAGGAAGCTGCTGAACGGCCTTGACTCATGCACTGATTTCACAGCTGGGTTTGTCTTCATCTCGTGCTGGGCCCAGAAGAGAGGATACTCATTACTGTAGGCCAGCCCAGAGGTGGATTAAAATCAGGGAACTCACTGGGGAAATGCCAGCCCAGTGCAGGCCTGGAGCCGCAGAACTTTTAAAGAACAGGAATGTAGGCAGGATGGACGAGGTAATGCTGGTGGCTTGGGTTAGCAAATAATATCCCAGACGATCTTCGACCACAAAATAGTGCTCACCCTGGAAAGCTACAAAATTAGAACTTCAAACATTAGCTAGTTACCAAGTTAGACTTTTATTTACCTTCCTCGCCTTCAGGGAGCCACATCTTTCTGCCCAGGTCTGTCCCATGTCGGCTCCACGAGGAGAATGAATAGAATTGTGTCTTTGGGGATGCTGTGACATGTTTGGGCTGGGTCGATTAAGACCCACAGCTGCTGTCTTCAGTGAAAGGACAGGGCCCTTTGCAAAGGATTTGGTTTTTTCCATTTCTTTGTGGTCCAAGTTACCAGACCCCATGGAAGGGTCAAGGAAAGAGCTGGGGACTTCGGCTCAGCAGAACTCCACGATCTGAAACCTCCACTGTACTTGGGGACCCCCTCTAATGAATCCCCAGAGCAGCTCTATCAGTTGAATCACAGGTTGTGGGAATGACAGGAGAGCAGGCTCCATCACGGTCAAGGCTGCCTGACCAGCAACTGGCAGAACTGTCTACAGGCCCTGTGCCTCCTCTACCTTCCTCCAGACCAGCCCTCTCACTGCCATATGGCCCCTCTGCCTGTCCCTGAGCTCACCCTCCACGTGCTCACACAGGCCTGGGCGCTGGGTGCAGGCTCTCCTCCTCCATCCCAGCTGTCACATTCTAGACGGATGTGCAAGACCAGGAGACACTGTGATGGGGGATAGTCAGGCAGGTGAGCTTCAGGTTCGAGAGTCCGAGATCTCTAGGTCTAAACTCCATGTTCCACAGTCCTTGGAGTCTCCACCCTCATTTTACAGGGGAGGAAACTGACTTCTGGAGAGAAGAGACCATACAAGGCCACACTGCAAGCTCATGGCCAAGCTGAGGCTACATCCCTCAGGAAGTCAGTCCCAGGACCTCCCTGCAGCACTCCTTTCTCATCCTTCCGCTTACACATTGGTATTTCTTTTCTTTCAATCTTTCAAAATAATATAGAAATTCTCCTTAGGGCAATGTTTGGGGACGGTAGAGCTCAGTGGTAGTGTGCATACTCAGCATGCACACCGTCATGGGTTCGATTCCCTGTACCTCCATTAAATAAATAAATAGACAAACAAACCTAATTACCTCCTCCCCCCCAAAAATACAAAAACAAAATCAAAATAATATAGAAATTATAATTCATGCATATTTAAAGGAAGGGAAGCAATATAGAGACTAATCCAAAAACAGCAACAGGTTCCAACTTCATTTTTATTGGCTATTCATTCTACGGTCGTGTGTTTAATGCAGCAAGTTGCCATCCTGAGTTAGGTTTGACTTGTGCCAAGGCCACATCCTCTGAGCCCCCTATGCCGGACGGCAGGGACCAGGAAGTCTGGGAAACAGTTTCCTCACTAGTCAATAAACCACACTCAAATAATCAAGAATCAAATGCTCAGATTCACCAGGCTATATTTGTGGTGCCTACAAGTGGAGAGAGAAATGGAAACTACCTTCCCTTTCCTTGCCTGGGACAAATGGAACAACCAGATCCTGGTTTCCCTCCAGGCTATGCCAAGATTTTGAAGGACTCGAATCTCCACTGCTGCTGCCCAGCACGGCCTGTCTGCTTGAGAGGTTATCTTTCATTTCCTCCCTTAATTGCCCAAGCAGGTCTGATCTTGCTGATGGATGCCGGGTCAATGGCCTTTCCCAGACTGACGCATTGGTGCCCCATTTCAGGCAGCTGGGAATTCAGTTCTCCAGCTTTCCCAGCAAATCATCTCAAGATGATATAAATGGTGACCATGTATGGACAGAGCATCAGCCTAGAAAACAGGAATCTAGTCCTAAGTGCTGCCTCTATCACAACCCATATTTCTGGGCCACTTGTTCATCCTTTAAAACCCATCTCAAGCACCACTTCCTCTATGTATTTGATTCTCATCACATTGTTTATAATTCATAGCAGACTGTCTCCTGGTCCTACTGTGAGCTCCTGAGTGAAAAGAACTGTTTGATCATCTCATCCTTCTAGCTATAGCACACGGCAAGTACTCAATCTACAAATAAATCATTACAGAAATGCTCCGAAATGAGAGGGTTGGGCTGGGTGATCTTGAAGGTGGCTTCCTGATTTAAGTCTGTGACGACCCCAATCTCACTTCCAGGGTTGGGCCCTAATGCCTGAGAGGCACAGAGAGGTGAAAGACCCAGGATTCCTAAACCCTCAGACCCAGCGGGCTTGATCCAAGTGTTCCAACCTAGTTGGTCTGTGAGAAATCACGCGTATACGTCATGTGCACAGGTATGACACCAATTTGGAGGTTATACGTGTCTCTGCTCTTTCTATGGGCATAGATCAGTCCTCTGAACGCATTTTTGAGGTCTGTCTTCACAACGTGAGATGAGATGGTGTTTCTCTCATAGGTGAGAAGATGGAGTGATTCTCCAAGGGAATGGGGATGGAAGGAGAGACATCCAGAAGGGCTGAGCGACTTGCTCAGTCACACACATGTTGGGGGTGATCCGGATTCTCCGCTGGTATTCTCAGTTCCGGATTCTCCGCTGGTATTCTCAGCTCCGGCTCTGTGTGTTCCTGACCAAAGAAAGTCTTGATCCTGCTAAGGTTTGCAATCTACCGTAACAAGCATAGGTGGCCACTTTCTCTCTGAATTGTTTGGGGCAGGGCAGGGATCTAGGAAGAACTACTTTTTATGTGGGACTTTTACTCAGAGGGTCTTCCTTGATGTGGTTTGAAACACTGCCATGGTGTCTTTGGATAAAAGCTAAACTAGTTCTCCATAAAGACGGGGATATCTAAATATAGCTCTGGGACACAGTTTGAGAACTGCCTCTGAGTAGAATGGAAGAACTCCTTCGAGGTACAAAATAATAGAAAAATCAAATCCTCCCCCACCTCCGCTTTCCCAGCTCTGGGCATTTTTTAAAGGTAGAGAAAAAACAGGCAGTAAGAGGTCAAATCAGGTCTCTGGGCATTTCCGCCCCTTCCAGGTGCCAGAGAAGAAAATGCTATTGTGGGAGAATGGGGAGAAGGGGGAGGGAGAGGGTGCTGGAAGGCCTGCTGCTGCCTGGCTGCAAACTTACAGCAAGGTTGTGCAGGTGGTTTGTGGAGCCAGTGGGGAACACCCTGGGCCCGGGGAGACAGCTTTTATTAGAAACCTTCCATTTTTCTGGCATTTCACTGATTTAGCCAAACCACTCTTGGCAAAATGTCTGACTGTCCTTAGCCCCGGGGTGGATTTGATTTAATTTGAGGTAGGTAAGGCAGTGTTGCAGAAAGGCGCTGGGCTGGGCGTTAAAAACGTAGGCGCCAGTCCCGGCTGTGCGGTAACTTACAATGGGACCTTGACCTTGAATAAATCAGCCCCGTCTCTGGGCCTCGGTTTCCCCAGCAGCAAAATGCTCAGGGCTGACCTTGGGTTCTCTACAGCCCGCTCCACCACAGGATGTCAGCCTACGATTGGCTCGTCCGAGCAGGGGGAGTGTTACCCCAGCGCGGAGGAAGCGCTCTCCCTCTCGGCCAGACCCCAGGCTGCGGAGGCGTGGTGGGTGGGGGGTAGAGGGTAGGGGGAGCGCAGCGGAGGTTGTTCGCGCCCCTTCGCCCTTCAGCCCCCAAGTTCCCAAGTATCAAGTTGAGCACGTGTCCGGGGCTGACCAAGGCGGGCCACTAAGGGTCCCTGCGCCCTGCAACCGGGAGCTGCTGCCCTGCGCCTCCGGCGCGCCGCGTGTGGCGGGAAGGGCGCCGGCTCCCCGGAGGCTGGAGAGGAGGCGCTCCCGGCGGCCGCACCCGTCCCGGAACGTGGCGCCGCCGGAGGCGTGGCCGGGGTCGGTGGCTGGGGCTGCTGCCCGCCCGACGCCGGCCCAGCCGCGGACCAACTCGTCCTTCCTGGACGTGACACGCTCGGCGCTCCCGAGAACCAGGAAGCATGGGGGACGCCCGGCGGGCGCGGGGCGGAGGGGCGGCCATGGCAACGGGCGGGGGCCGCGAGGGGACGCGTGTGCGACGCCGCTCTCTCCACGTGGCGCTGCGCGGGCCCCCGCTGGCCGCCCCTGTGGTCTGAATAGCTGTTCTGTCTCCGCGGATCCCCACCTCGGCTGCTGATTGTTTAACTTCCAGACTGGCTGGCTCTGTTGAATTTCCAGACGCCTCTTTGGGACAGGTCCTGGGGGAGGTGGGGGAAATCTGTTTTCAGGAAAAGCCAGGCACCAATAACCTTGCCTCTGCTCTCCTCTCTTTTGTTCGTCTTATGCCATCAGGGCCTGGAACTTGGAGGGGACAATGACCCCATTTTGCAGATGGCAAAGCTGAGGGGGCAAAGCCACTTGGCCAAAAGCCCATTGTGGGATGGGCACAACTAACAAAAAGGAGAGACTTCCTATCCCTCTGAAGGAGTATAAAACAAACAAGGAAACTGACTTCCCTGATGAGAAACTGTTTGCTGATTCATTCTTTACTGAAAAAACTTTAATCCAGAGGCTGTGCTCCAGGAAGGAGATAACAGGCTGATAATCTCAGAAGAATGGACAGACCTTCCTGAAGTTCCTCCTGAAAATTCATTGAGTTTAAGAGGAATGTAGCATCCTGTAAAACGCCCTGATTTTATCACCTTTTCTGTTCCACTCAGTTTTTCTGTAAAACCTCAAGACCCCAACTCTAAGATGGGCTCACAGTTTTGAAGGGCTAGCCTGCTGTGAGTCCCCTTTGCCTGGCAAAGTAATAAAGCTGTCTCTTTTCTTCTATGTTCTTTTCTTCTATGTTCTAAGACCTTGTCTCTGAGTTTCAGTTCAGCTCATCATGGCCAGGGGCTGATCTTCTGGCAACACCTCCGTTGTCAGTTCCAGGAGGGAAGCTCTGGAAAAACCCTTCATTGCAGGGCTTAGAATTGGACAGGCCAGTCTCCCTACTTCTCGGCCTGTATCCCTGGTGAGGGAATGGCAGGCTTCAAGGATCTCTAAGCCAGAAGGGAAGGAGGATCTAGGTCCTGGACCCTGTTCTGGGCTCCCTGGCTTCCTTTTGCAGGATGACTCCACCTCAGCCTTTCCCTGCTTCACTCCTTTAGGGTCAGAGGCGAAGGACCACTTCTGTTTTCTCATCAATAAATCTGGTAAAAGACCACTTGAGTGTTCTAACTTGTGGAACTTTGGTGAGCCCCTGCCCCATTATGAGCCTCCGTTTTCCCACCGATTTAAAAAGAACTGTATTAACCCCTAAGAAGCCTTCCAGCACTACTATTTCAGGATTCTAACTCAGATACTTTCTCTGCAGGCAACAGCCTGATGTAAGGAGTTAACTTTCCTTCTTTTTCTCTGTATCATAATTATACTTACCTCGCCAGCACCTGTGCACATATTATCACTCAATAAAAGGTTATTAAATAAGTATAAAAGTATACTTTTGCCTGTCCCCTCTCTCCTAACAAATTCCTAATAATGACCAAAGGAAAATTATGTGGGTTTATCAAATCTTTCAAAATATCTCTGCATCACCTTGCATGATAAAGCACTGACAGCCACCTCCTGAGGCTGGTAGGGCAGCAGAAATATTTTCATTTCAGAAGCTGGGTTTGAATTTGATCTCTGCCCCTCCCTTGCTGCCTCTGGTACATACCCTCTTTGTACCCTTGGAATCTTAGGAGTTCTCTGACCTTTGACTATATCAGAAACACTGGCTCCCATTTTACAGGTGGCAAAACCAAAGAAGTGAAGTGACTTGGTCCAAGAGCATACTACAAAATACCAGATGGCAGTCACAAGATCATTCCCTCATTTGTTCAAAGAAGGTCATAACCATGCCTGTTTTACAGGATTGTAGGAAGCTCAGCTGGAATAGAAGGGAAGGCTGTTTGCAGGCCTTAAATGGCCAGACATTGGACCCTGTGGTGGTAGCAGTAACACTGGTGTCTGGTGTGAGGCTGTGAGAAGCTTTCTTTCCTTAGACATTTGCATCTGGTCCCTAAACAGGACTGGGTATAGGCACTGGACACAGAGGATGAACAGACACAATCTTTGCCTTAGAAGAATTGACCCTGGAGGTAGAAGACAGCCAAGTACCCAGATAAACACACCTTAAGATGGCTTTCATGAAGTATACAGCCCTACTGGGGCAGCGCCCCCCTCCTGGTGTATTGGTGTATTGAGTTTGTTTGTTCTATTTTGTTTTAACATTTCTGCCATCATTAGCAACTCCTTTAAGGGAAACGTGCACAGTTCAGAACCTGCCACCCTTCACCCAGCTTGAGTGCCACACCTAAGGGAGAAGTCAAGTGGGTGACTCCCTGGGCCCCTTCTCTTGGGATATCTTGGTCACTTTGTGTGACTTTTCCCAAAGACCTCAGGAACAAGTTTGCTGGCTTCAGCCTGCAGTGGGAACACAGCAAGTGGTCATATTTGGGGTGTTTGGTTTTTTTTTTTTACCTTGTATTTGAATAATGCTCTAAATGTTTTCAATTCATTTTTCAAATAAATTTACGTTTATTCATGCATGTATATTGTTCAGATACACAGGCATGTGGTACACAATTCAAAAGGTACAAAAGAGAATATAGTAAAAGGTAAGTCTTCCTCCCTCCCCTGCCCCCAAGCCTTGAGTTCTCCTCCCCAGAGTAACCACTCTTGTTATTTTCTTATATCCTTCCAGAAATCAAATATTCTCTTTTTAGGAGTATTTTAAAAGCCATGTTTGTCAAGAAAATGCTCTACAGATCACGGGAGTCAGAATCACCAGAGTGTCTGCTCCCCACCTTGCAATCGTTAGAATTGCTTTGAAGAATTTGACAGCTCCTCATCCTGTGGCTGCAAAGATATTTCCATATCTTCCCATGTCTAGATGAGGAGATTGTGGCCAAACCTGGTCAATTTCATGCCAGATCTAGAACCAACGTTTCCAACACCTTCAGCTACACCATTGTTTTACAGACTCGTGCGTGTGTGCGTGCGTGTGTGTGTATGTGTGTATGTGTGATTAGTAGCAAATCCTTTTGCAAAAGGAAAAGGTACCTGGAAAAAGGTATGTACAATAAAGAAAAGCAGAGCCTCTCCTCCTGTTACAGTGTGTGGGGAGAGGCGGGACTCCGAGAGCCTCCTCTGCCTTCCAACAGCCCCGGCAGCACCTCCTTGGGACCCAGGGGTTGAAAGACTACAATCTCATTTTAGGTGACATCCAAGAGGTGACAGGAACTCTGTATTTGGATGGTTAAATCCAAGGTGGGAGAAGGGAAGCAGATGTTCCAGCTCAGCTCTCTCTATGTGAACCCTGGATATACCTTGTACCTGATGAACTCTACTGGGCATCCCTCAAGCCCAGGAAGGGCAGTTGTATGGAGAAGGCTGCTTGGAGCACCCACGTCCCCAAGAAGAGAGGTGGCTTCCTTTGAGCATTGACATCCTGATCAATTCAAGCATATTTATGGAGACGTCCGATGTGCCCAGCGCAATAACCTCCAAGCAGTTTAAAACTAGTCCCTGCCCTCTCATTACTTTCAATATAGCCGGAGAGAGGAGACATAAATAGAAGTGATGACATCAGGCAGGTGTGTGCTGGGTGAGGAGTAAAGGCAGGTGAGCCGGCAGGTACGTTGTCTCTGGATTCGGGGGAGGGAGAGGGGCCTGGGATGGAGAGGCAGGAAGGACAGCAGGGAAGCTGGCCGGCTATCCCTCCCGACACCAGCAGGCAGGGCAGGCAGGGTCGAAGAAGCAGCATATCAGGACCCGAACCCTTAACTTGAGCTGAATTAAGCTAACTGACTTGAGGGACATGGGTTAGAGTTTAGGTTTTCACAGCAAAGGATGCTTCAAATCTGCTTCTCCGTAAATAACAACTCTATCCTTCCAGTCCCCCCACCCTCTACTGCCACTCCATTCCCTCACACACACTGGCCTCCTGCTCCTCGTCCCCTGTGCTGGAAGGCTCTTCCCCAAACATCAGCACAGCTGGATCCCTCCCTGCGCCCCGCATCTTATCAGCCGGGCTTTCTCCAACTGCCCTGGATTAAACACCACCCCTTCCGCACTCTCAATACGCCTCCCTGCTTTATTCTCCAGAGCATATATCTAGCATGTTTCGATGTCTGGCATTCTTTATATTTACTTATTTGTTGCCTCTGTATTCGATGTGAGCTCCATGAGGGCAACAATGGTCTGTGCCCCCTCCCCCCACCCGTACCCAGAACAGCACCAGACGCATAGTAGGTGGGCAGTAAGCATTTGCTGAATGAATGCGTGCATGAGTGACTTCCCCTTAAGGATTCTCCATAAACTCCTCCCTAGGATGGAGAGGGGTGCTCAGGGTGGCTGGAGCTGTGATTTCAGGGGCAGCGGCAGGCACCAGCTCTGTCCTGGGGCAATTTGATGGTGCCACGAGCAGTTTTTGTAACAGTGAATCACATATCTCACTAGAAGGTGCAGGTGCCAAGTTGCAGCAGCTCCTCACGGTGAATGATGAGGACGCTGAGGGAGGAGGAAGACCGGGTCTTGGGAAGGGACTGCCACAGGGCTTGGGAGGAGCAGGGGGAGGGCGTGCCTCCCTGTTCCCTCCCGGTGCTTGGTCACCTCAGACACTGAGCGGGGGACGGAGAGAGAGGAGGCAGTCATGTGTGATGGGAGTGTCCTGAGACTGCTAGCCAGGTGTCCCCTTCTGTCCCCGGACTCAGTGCCCTTAACCTGCCCTCGGCTGCCCAGATGAATCAGCAAGTTCCAGCCCCTGTGGTTTGTTGCCGCACTTCCTCTGGGCGGACTGGAGGATCTTGCATGACATTAAATAACACACCTGGGAGGGAGGCTCAGAAAGCCAGCAGGGGCTTGGGGACAGGGATCATCCATGACCACGCCTGAGTCTCTGTATGAAGACCCCAGCCCAAAAAACCGCTGGTGCTGGCAACTTGGGGGTGGGAAGGGGTCCCCAGCCGCAGCTGAAAATCAGCACCTTGGGTACAAACAACTAAAGAAACACAGTTTTAACGCAGCAAATCCTCACAGAAAATGCATGTGACTGTGCCTGGCTTTCAGCCACCACTTACAGGAAAACTGAATCTCTACTGGAGATAAACCAAGGGGCAATTCCTCATTTTCAAGAAGGATGTTCCTTGGGGATGTTGTGCATAAGTGAGCTCCCCAAGTGAGGTGGAAATCATTGCCTTTATGAATATTCAGCTTCCACATAAGAATCATTTGAAGGCAGGTGGGGATAGCTCAGTGGTAGAGCGCATGCTTACCGTGTGCGAGGTCCTGGGTTCAATCCCCGGTACCTCCATTAAAAAAAATTATAAATAAATAAATAAACTTTATCTCCTCCCCCACCAAAAAAAATTATTTGAAATGTGGCACTTTCAACTTATAATCTGCCTCTGAAGACATGAATACTTTTCGATGTATATATTCTCAGATTCTCAGAGGACCCTATGACACCCCCATTTTACAGATGAGAAAACAGAGGTCTGGAGCATATATGGCTGTTCAGCCAGGTTTGGGGACTTGAAGATCTTTCCAGCTCAGCAATCTGTTCCCCTGTGATTCCTGCAACACCTCTGGGAGGATGATGCGGATCAGGAGACTGTTCCATACGATAGAAGAGAAAACCAAAACCCAATGGGTAAAGTAAAGGCTCCAACCAGATTCCCAACTCTGAGCCCAAGCTTTGGAATCGGACAAGGTTTACCATCCACTAGCTTCACTTAGCACATGCTTGACCTCTATGGGCCTCAGTTTCCTCATCTATAAAATGGGGGTGATGATACCTACGTCACGCAGAGCCATGAGGGTGAACCGAACTGATGCGTGGTTATCGCTGAGAGCAGTGCCTGACACAGAGCTGCTATTATTATGCCTGCCATGCGTGTTATTTTTACAGCGTCTCACACTTCTTATGTGAAATAGCCACAGGGACATGTGGCAGAGTCTCCTCCAGGGGCGAGCAAGATGGCACCACCCCCTCCTTCACCCCTGACTTTCCCTCCCCTCACACCCTCCTCCCTTCCAGAAGGTCACACCGGGTTGATTCTCTCCCAACCCCCAGGAGCCTCCCTGCCTCCATCTGGCCCCACCTCGCAGCTGCCAGGCTGCCTTGGCCAAGGATGAATGGCCTCGCCTAGGGCCCCGTGGTCACCCCGCCTCTGCCTGCAGCAGGGCCCGGAGCCCGGACGTGCCTGGCAGACTGCCAGTGCTTCCTTGGTAGGATGCCCCACCGTTCCCTCCGGGTCCCTCTATTCTGGGAGCTGTAATTTAGACAGCCTTCCCCGCCCCAATTGCTATCTGTAGCAGCAGTCACCGTTCCCTCGGCCCTGCCCACCCCCACTAGGCTGCCTTTTCATAAACAGCTCCCAGGCTGCCCTGTTATCTTGGGCGCCGTGGCTCTGGGGAGGAGGCCCTGCCACCCTGGAGATACAAATGACCCCTCAATCCTTGGGGGGCAGCCGGCCCAGTGTGGGCAGAGGAGGGATGGAACCCTGACCCACGAGAGACCAATATAGCAGCCCTCAGAACCTGACCCGGGGTGGGTGGGGTGCAGGAAAGAAGAGAGCCTGTCATTATGCCCCCAACGCCCTGGGGACTGGGTCGGCTTGGGCTGTGGTCTCCCCAAAGGCCCTTCCCTGCCTCAGCTTGGCAGGCTCAGCCACAAGGCCATGAAAAGGGGGACGGGGAGGAGGGCAGTCAACAGCAGCAACAAAAGTGATGTTTCCAAAATGCAAATGTGATGGTGTCAATCTCTAGCTCCAAATCTTCAGTGGCTCCCCGTGGCCCTTAGGGATGAGGTTCACAAGACCCTTTACCCCCTGCCCTTTCTACCACCTCTCTCACCTCAGGACCTTTGCACAAGCTCTTCCTCTGTCTGGATACAGTTCTCTTCATTTAACAACTACCCATACTGCAGGTCTCGGCTTAGAAATCACTTCTCATGGAGGCTTCCCATGACATCACCACACATACACATTTCCTTTGTCCTCCCCTTGGACTGGAGTGGGGTCCCTCCCGCATTCACCTGAAGCACCGGGCCCTTACCTATGCGCCTGCCGCTCTCCCTTGCTGACTGCATGTGCTCCCAGGGCAGCAACTCTCATGCCAGGATCATTTCCCTCGCACCTAGCCCAGTCCCGGCACACAGCAGGTGTTCAAGAAAAGTTTGTTGAAAGAACACTTGAATGAATAAACAGACGGCTCCTCTGCCCCTCCAGGATGAGTGGTCTCTTGCGGGGTGGGCATGGAGATTTGCTACTTTGGGCCCTTCATTTTTCCAGAAAGCTCCGACTTCAGTGTTCTGTCCCTTTGTCCTCTAAGTAAAATTTCAGGCTTGCTGCACTGCCTGCCCATCTTGATCTGGAAAATATGGTTGCTATGGCCGTGGGCCTGCTGGTGGGGAGCCCCAAGGGGCTCTGAGGATGCACACTGCGGGACAAGGCAGGCATCCCTGGGTTGAGGGAGGGAAGGCACCGAAAGAGGGAGTCCCCAGGCCATGGGCCACTTCCAAGCAACAACTCTGTTACTAGGAGCCAAGACGGCTACGCAGGCCAAATGGCAGTTTGGTTTTTTTGCTTCCCCCAAGGACAGATAGTGCAAAGAGTAACCAACAACTACAGCAATGAGGCTGGAGTTCGATGATTCTACCTGTTATCCCCATAAATTATTGGGAGATCTCTGAAATTTGAGTCTTTCTGCATCCAAATTGCATTTCCTCCATCATTTCTCTCATCCTTCATGAAATGTCACTTAAATATTTTCCAGAGCGCCTGTCTGTTTTGTGCTCGAGGTAGCTCTGATTTATGTTCTCTATGGCTGTGTGACAAAGGACCTGAACATTTTAGCAACTTAAAACTAGCTTTTATCCAGAAATAGAAAGAAAAATGTCATATATCACTTATATGTGGAATCTAAAAAAAAAAAAAAAAAGGGACACAAATGAACTTATCTACAAAACAGAAACAGACTCACAGACATAGAGAACAAACTTATGGTTACCGGTGGTAAAGAAGGTGGGAAGAGATGAATAGGAAATTCAAAAATTGCACCTCTTGGTGAGTGATGGAAATGTTAGCTAACTTGATTGTGGTAGTGGTTTCATTGGTGTATATATACATCTATCAAAATTCATTAAATCATACATTTGAAATATACATGGTTTACTGTACAGGAACCATATTACAATAAAGGTGTTAAAAAAAAACCCTTAGCATTTATTATCTCACATAGTTTCTGTGAGTCAGGAGTCCTCACAAAGTTGCAGTCATCTCAAAGCCTGACCAGGCGCTGAGGGTCTGTGTCCAAACTGACTCCTGTGGTTGCTGACAGGCCTCAGGTCTACACTGGCTGCTGGCCTGAGGCGTCAGTTCCTGGCCCTGTGGGCCTCCCTGTAGGCCTGTCCATCACCTGGCAAATTGCTGCCCTCCAGAGCAAGGGTTTCAAAAAGAGGAAGAGCAGGAGAGTCAGCGAGTGCCCAGGAGGGAAGCTGCAGTCTTTTAACCTGCAATGGAAGAGATGTCCCTTTGCTTCTGCCCAAGACCACTGGTCACTCAGGCCAACCCTGGCCGTGGCCACCAAGAGGCAAGCACCACTGAGGCCATCTTGGAGGCTGGCTATCAATCTCCAACATATACCTGGCACAGAGAAGATGCTCAAGAAATGGTTGTAGAATGAAAGAATGAAGGTAGGAATGGTTTCAACAGAAATCAGTTTTTGTGGGGAATTAATAGTCCTGACCGTTGTAGGAAAATGGGGCGCGAGAGGATGGTCGTGTTCCAGGTCTCAGGTGAGTCCCTGGGATGTGCCCTGTCAAGTGAGGGTCCTTGGCTTAGAGCAGGAAAACATTCAAGAGTGAACCAGAGTAAAGTGAAAGTAGCTTTATTTGGGGAGATACACACTCCGCAGACAGAGTGTGGACCATCTCAAAAGGCAAGAGGCCTGGGGGGGGTGGGGGGTGGGTAGTCCTTATGGGCTCAGTAATTTCATATGCTAACAAGAGGGAGGATTATCCCAACTATTTTGGAGGTGGGGCGGGGATTTCCTGGAATTGGGTCCCGTCCACTTTTTGGCCTTTTACGCCAGCCTGGGAACTGTCATGGAGCCTGTGGGTATGTCATTTGGCATGCTTGCATATTACAGTGGGCCTATAATGAGGCTCAAGGTCTACTGGAAGCCAAATCTTCTGCCATCTTGGGCCAAGTTGGTTCTACCCAGTTTATATCCCATCTTCATTTGCTGTGTCTTTCTTTTAATGGTTGTGACCTGCTCCCTTCTCTCCTGTCTCAGGACCACTGCCCCATCCCTGAGAGAGCTGAACCACATTCAGCTTCCCTCAACCTCCTCTGTCCCTACAAGGCCCTCTTATAATTCAACTCCACCTCTTCCCAGCCGTGTGACCTCGGGCAAACTCCTAAACCCACAGACCTGTCATGGGTATTAAAACAGATAAGGGCGCACGCATCACAGTATTTGTCTCACACAGCTCTCAGTCAATGTAGCCATCATGGGCAGGATTGTGTGTTACTAATACCAGAAGGAAAAATGAAAGTGTCTCCCTGGAGTCAGGAGCAGTCTTAGAGCTGGGTGTGGCATGTGTGTATGTGTGGTTCTGTATGTTTACTCCTCCAAGAGAAGTGGCTGAGAGGAGCTGTCCAGGGTCTCAGTGCCTGGGATGGGTCATGTGGTCCAGATACCAGATTTATCACTTGGGCCAGAGATGTGCTGTGACCTTAGTCACTCAAACAAGCAGGACCGACAGATGAACACGTGGGCTGCTGTCCATTTACACTGAGTAGCATGTGTTACACCAGTGGTTCTAAATATTTTCTCAGGGAGGGAAGAGGAGGGCAAGTGGGTCAAGAAACTGTTTGAAAGTTTACACAAAAAATAAACATTTGTACCTAAACACAAATATATATATATATATATATATATATATATATATATATATATATATATATATATAAAGTAAACTCAAGCCATTCACCGATGGACCACAGATTCAGAATTCTAGTACTGGATGTAGTCTTCCTGAAAGCAAGATGACCTTGTGTCTCCTGAGCAAAGGAATGAATATGTGAATGAATTAAAAAAAATAACCAAAAAACTCAACTGTGAAAAAGGCCAGAATCTTGGCATTTTTTGCTGGTTAGCAGCACATTGTCTCCCCTGGCGTAATTGTCTCAGGAAGACTGGCTGGCTGTAGAAGACCTGCCTTATCCTTACTGTGTGACCTTGGACTTGTCACCTAACCTCTCTCAGCTTCATTTTCCACATCAGGAAAATAATGTGAATTACAGAGGGTGTTTTGTATGCTCCACAGCCTACTAACAACACAAGGAATTCTTATTTGTAGTTGGACTCTTATTCTGGTGGGTACATCTAGATTTAGGCAAAAGGAACCCAAGGGGAAAAAAATATGTTTCTACCAACCTGCCCGCAAGGCCTCCAGCTCCCATCAGCATAGACCTGCCTTGGGAATGGGGAGATTCCTGGGTGGGGCAGTTTGCTCAGAGGAAGGTGTAAAAACATGCTGAGCTTCCAGCTCTGTCCTCTGTTAGCATATCCACAAATCAGATGGCCAGATGGCCGGGTTGCAACACAGTTGAGGCTGGGACAGCTTGCTTTGGTCTCATTCCAGGCCTAAGGGCACACCCTACACCAGTAGATTAGATGAGACTCCTGAAGTCATTCCAGCAACAAATATTTATTGAGAAACTTCTTCAGATCCAGGCCTGTGCTAGGTGCTGGGGATACCAGGGGAGCAAGCCTACTCTGGTCCTTATTCTCTTGGAGCTGACAGTCTGATGGGAAGAAGATATTCATCAATCATCTGCGAGAAGGACAGGGTGCTCCAGAGATGTGTAATGGGAGGTCTCGATGTCAGGGTGGGAGGGGGTGTTGTGGGTATAAAAAATTTCCTTTCAGAAGTGACATATGAGCTGAGCCCTGAACTCCTTTTAGATAAGAGCTGAGCCCTGAACTCAGAGACAGGCCCTGGATGAGTTGGGAAGAAGCTACAGCAAGTGCAAAGGGCCTGTGGTGGCACATTGGAAAGTCTGAAATAAAGCCAGTGTGGTTTGAGCACATGTGTGAGGGGGGAGGTACGCAAGAAGTAACCATGGACACGAGGCAGGCAGAGACTAAACTGCCCTGTTCTCTTTCATGTGACATTGGCAAAGACTTGAAGGGACTGGAGTGGCAGATTTCAAGACTCTGAAAGCTGTTTCACAGAAGGAGGGTGCCTTAGAAGCCGAATGAGAGGAAATACCCCAGCAAGTGAGATGTGAGTCAGACAGCAAGGCCGTGCTGGCCCAGAGGGAACCCTGGGGGATGACTTTCTCTACTTCCCGTGTTGTAGGTGTCGGCCAGGTGGCAGAAGTGGTGTTTGCTCATTCACTTCCCTATCCTGTTCCCTCTGTCACATTACTCCCCATTCTTGCTGCTAAATGGACAGCTCAGTCAGGGTGAGTCTGTTACATGAAGATGGGGCTGGGACAGGGGAAGGCAGGGAGGGAAATGTTACCCAAAAACCAGGGTTCTCCTCTTGGTGGGTGTCGAGCTAAAAGACAAAACCAAGCCAAAGAGCAGGAGAAGGAAGAATTTATTATTTGCAGCAAGTAAGAACACCAGGGATTTCCCCCAAAGCAGTGTCTCTCTGACCAGCAAAACTGGAGAAGTCTTAAGCTAAAGGTGTATGCATATTCATGAAGGGGCCTGAGCAGAGGAGAATTCAGCACAGAATGGAGCAAAGATTGACAGAGTCTAAGCTTTAGTGGACTGAAATCAGGAGGTTCAGAAAAGGTTTTCAACATCATCATCCCTCAGGTTCCACCAGTCTGAGGTCTCAGCGTGTAGCTTCCATCCTCCACCTGGGTGGGGGCCTTAGTTCCTGCAGAAGAACTCAAAGATTTGTATCAGATTGTTAGGTACTTCCCTTGAGGAAGAGCTAGTTCTGTTTCACTGCTGAACAATTGTTTCTTGACTGCTTTTCCTTTGTTCCTGCCCTTAAAATCATTCATTACTAAAAACTGTTCAAGGGCAAGCCTTGTGGCCAGGCTTAGATCCCAAAATGGCTTAGGCCAAAAATGATGAGAAAGCCATGCCTGGTTCTCTTTCTTCAGGGACCGTCTACCTATTTGCTTACAGAAAGCGGCAAGGGTGAGGAGGGTGTTTTGGGGTGTCTGGGCTGCTCAGGGAAGGGGGGAAAGAGAGGGGGAAAGCCAGCAGCAGCCAAGACCAGGAGTAGGGTCAGGGAAGGAGAGTGGCCAGGACAGGGCATCTCTGGGGCCACCCCTGGATTCTGAGTCTCTTCTCTTTCCTGGAGGCACCTCTGGTCCCAGCTGCCTTACCTGCTGAAGGACGGGACGGGATGGCCCTGGCAGTCACAGGTAGAGTACATCTGGTTGTTCTCTGACATCCTTTTGGGAAGACCTGTTTCCTTGTCTGGGGTTTCTTTCTAAATTATAACTCCTTGAGGGTAGGGTCTACATCTTGTTCAATGTCATATATCCCACTGTCTAATGCAGTTAGTATTTGTTGAATGAATGAAAGCACAGACCCATGAATACTGAATTGTAGTAATGATCTGGAGAGCAGAGACCGTCCATAGCTATGGATGGATGGGACCCAGCTCTGAAGATCTGAGCCTTGATCTACATTACTGCCAGAATTCTTCTCAGGACCGGGGTTTGTGGGTAGGGCAGCCTATTTGCAGCCTCTTCGGATCAAAGGGCAACTCAAAATGCAGAAACTTTTTAAATTAAAAAAAAATTTGTTTTATTTTTTGGGGAGTAATCATTTAATGTATTTATTTATTTTAATGGCGGTACAGGGGATTCAACTCAGGACCTCACACCTGCTAAACATGTGTTCTACCACTGAGCTGTACCCTCCTCCCGCCAAACTTCAGAAACTTTTAAGACAGGTCATGTGATGTTCTGGTTAAGAATGGAGCTCTAGTGGGGAGGGTATAGCTCAAGTGGTAGAGTGTAAGCTTAGCCTGCTCCAGGTTCTGGGTTCAATCCCCAGTACCTCCATTTAAAAAACAATTAAATAAATAAAACTAATTACCTCCCTTGCCAAAAAAAAAAAAAAAAAAAAAAAAAAAAAGAATGGAGCTCCGTAGCTGACTGCCTAGGTTCAAGTCCTACTTTTGCCACTTCCTAGCTGTGTGACATACCACTCTGTGCCTCATTTTTCTCATCTGTAAAATGGGGGAACAAATGGATCATAGGCTTGATGTGGGAATGAAGAAAGCTGACAACAGTGCTTGGCACACAGTAAGTGCTCCATCAATGTTAGTGATTGTTGTCCAGGATGGAGATGAGAGACATGGAAAGGGATTTATTCCTTCCCCCAGGACAACACCTTAGACCCAAAGCGCCTACCACGGATCTGGCAGAGCTGCCTGAATAGGGTCACCCCTGGTGGCCTCTTCTGCTCAGTCCACCTGCATCAGTCGCCAGATCACCAAGGGCCCTCTGCCTTCTGCAGACGGAGAAGTGCCGACTGTACAACTGGGCTGACCGCCACTTGCTCCACGGCGTCATTGGGCAAGGCGCTTTCCTAATGTCCGCAAGCTTCTGCTTTCTTATTCGTTTTTTTTCCCTTTAATGGATGCACTGGAGATTGAACCTTGTGCATGCCAAGCACTCGCTCTACCACTGAGCTGTACCCTCCACCCTTGCTTTCATATGTGTAAAAATGGAAATACTAAAACCATCTGCCAGGGTTGCTGTGGGGATTAGGTGCCCTGCACCCAGAAGGGCCGGAATGCAATTGCCTCTCCAGTTATCTGCCCCTCCCTCTGGCCCAGGCCCCTCCCAGGCTCTACCACTGAGACCTGGGGCAGGAGTTACATCCTCTCTGTGAAGATCAGCTGGAGAGTTCCATCCCTGGCAGCCTGCATCAGGCTTCACCAGGGACTCCTGTCCCTGTCACCTCAGATGACTCCTGTCCCCGCAAGCTCTCTGCCAGATGGATTGACCTGAGTCCTAAGGCGAACCCCATAGGAGCGGAGTAAGTCCTGCGGTCCGAGCATACCGGGTGGAGGCCTCAAACTGCTAGGGATGGGGATGGGGCAAGGTGGGACGTGGGATTCCCATTCCATTTCTGTCCTTATCTTTAGACACAAGCTCATCATCCTACTTGCTTACTCACAGGCACAAAAAGGGGGAAAGTTGAAAGGGAGATAGGTTGGTATCCTGAAAATTTTAGTGCAGGGAGAACCAGGAGTTTCCACATTTATTCCACGAAGGTGCTTTGCATGGAATCCCCGTGAGCTGTGGGGTTCTCAGCACTGGAAGGCAGAGTCTGCAGGAGGAACTCACTGGTCGGGTGGGGGGAGGCTACAGAAAGTTCTCTGTCCATCCCACCCCGAGCCCCAGCAGTGAATCTGGAAACAAGGTTAAAAGGGCTGCTAACCACATCAAAGGGATTTAAATCTGGTGCCTCCTGAGAGCTTGTGACCCTGGACAAATCATTTGATCTCAATTTCCCTGTTGTAAAATGGTAATAATACTGCACTGACCAGTTGGTGTGAAAATTTAATGAGGGAACATAAATGGAGCACTACTGTTGAGTGAGGTGAACACAGCAGGGAACTTGTTTTATCCAACAACCAACATCTAAGGCCAACTGTGTGCCAGGGTCTATAGGCTAGGGACAAGGGGGACACTGATAAAGAAGACAAGCATGATCTCCGCCCTCACATTGCCCACGGAAGTGGGATGGCAGACACTGAATGAAAGGGATGGTGTGGGGTGATGATTAAGGCAAACAGCTTGGAAGCCCAGCTCTACCATTCACCGGTGGGGTGACTCTGCACTAGCTCAGCTCTTTGCTTTGATTTCCCAAAAGTAAACTAAGCCATGCACCCACTTCATAGAGTGGTGAGGATTACGCGAATTGACACATGGAAAAATGTTACCTGGCAACTGGGTTTCCCTCTTGGTGAGTGTCAAACGGCACAACCAAGCCCAAAGAGTGGGAGAAGAAAGGATTTGTTACTCGTAGCAGCAAAGGAGAACACCAGGCATCTTTCCCAAAGCAGTGTAGTGTCTCTCCCATCAGCAAATCTGGGGAAGTTTTAAGGTAAGGGTGCATGCATTCTCTTGAAAAGGCTTGGGCTGGTGTATGCATATTCATAAAGGGGCTTGAGCAGAGGAGGATTCAACATAGAATTGGCGCAAAGGTCCACAGAGTTCAAGCTTTAGTCCATTGAAGTCAGAAAAGATCATCCTCATCATCATTCCGTCCTCCACCTGGGTGGGGGGACTTAATTCCTGCAGAACTCAGATTCGAGACAGATTGCTATGTATATCCCTTGAGGAGGAACTAGGGCTCTGTTATATCGCTGAACTATTTTTTCTTGACTGCTTTTCCTTGGTTCCTGCATTCCCTCGCTTTCCTTGAGATCATTAATTATAACTGAGACCTGTTCAGGGACAGCATTGTGGCACGGCTTAGACCACAAAATGGTTTAGGCCAAAAATGGCCTCTCTTATGTCAAGAAAGTCATTCCTGATTCTTTTTCTCTGGGGACCCCCCTATCCTATCTGCTTACATTTACAGCCCCTACAGCTGTAAGCACACAGGTGATCAGTATAGTAAAAGGAGCGGCAGGATGTGTAACAGGGCAAGAGATGATGTTCAGGCTGAGCCTGCCCAGCAGTTGGGGTGGACATGGTCCCAAGGAGGAAAGGGCCTGGTGCAGGAGAGCAGAAAGAAAGAGTGAGGAGTGAAGAGAGGGGTGTGACTGAAGCAGAACCAGCAAACCAGTTTAAGAAGTTAGGGCATAGGGAGTTACTGGCAAGGATTTTTAAGGATCAGGTTTGCAACTTTAAAACATTCATTCCCCTTTGTATCTATGGAAACATGGCACACGTTTGTCCATTCATTAATATACCCCTTGCCCCTGGCACAGAGATTAGGGTACTCCCTGGCAGACCCTCGCTCCCTCTCTGTTTTCCAGCCCCACTGGCTTCCAGATCTCTTAGGGCCTTTGCGTTTGGTGGCTCTCTTCCAGGAGTGAAGCCAGGGGAGATTAGGGAGCACTGAAGTTAGACCCAGGCCTGGGGGTGCCCACCTCCTCCCCATCCACACAGCCCCTCTGTGACCCCAGAGTCAAGTGTGCCTCTTTTGATTTCGGCAAATAATTTCTCCTGCTGTAAACACTCAACTGTAAATGCGGCGATCTAGTACAGTGCCTGGTTGGTAGTATGTTCTCAGTCAATACAAGTTTCTTTCCTCTTAAAACAATCTTCTTACCATCGGGGTGGGAGGACATTAAGAGTGGGGTGGGTGTGGCTAGGAACGATTCAGGGAGGAGAAAGTAGGCTTTTAATTTTCTTGCAAAGGGGCAAAGAGTTTGGTCCCCAACTCAGTGTTTACGGGGTAGGCGCGTGAGAGGGTGCCTTTCCCGGCAATCCCCTGTACTCTGTAACCCGGGTAAGGGTTCCAAGTAGATGGACGCAATGACTCCGCCTGGAGGGCAGAGGGCACCTAGCTACGCGCACGTGGGAGAGGAACTGCTTTTCTTGGGCTGGATCGACTGATGCCTACCTCCGGGCTTAGGAACGCAGAACGGAATGAGGTGGGGAAGTGGGGGATACATTTCTGCAAATCTCAGGGATCAGAGCTCCCGAGGCTGCGGTGGAGAAAGTCCACAGCCCGGGCACCTCTAGGTGTATGGGCGGGACTTACGTAGAGTCCCGCAGCCGCGCTCATGAGGGTCCCCCCCACCTAAGCGCATCTGAAGGGATGCACTCCGTCTCCACCCTCCTAACCTTTCCTCCTGTGCCGAATCCCACCTTCGCTGGCTTTCGGGGATCCTCCGGGGCAGCCGAGAGGCGTGGCCCGCCGGCGGCCCGCCCCTTTGATGTCCTCCGGCACCGCTGTGATTGGACAGCCGCTTATGACGTGCGGGGACTGCGGTGGGCCCGGGTGCTGCGGCAGCCGCAGCGCCGGCCGCTGCTCCGGCTCTGGCTCCCGGGTATTTAAAGGGGACGCAGCGGCGGCCTGGGGGGATGGGGGGCAGGTGGAGAGGACGGCCCAGACGCACATCATCCAGGGCCCCTTGGGACTGGAGTGACTCGTGAGCAGGAGCCCAGAAAGCCGGGGGTGGATAAGACATCGCGTCCCCTCCAATCCTCGTAAGCACCCCTTGCTCCATCCCGCTTCCAAATACTCAGCCAGCCCCTTTCCCCACTCTTTACACATCAAACTCTGCCGGGACAGACCTTTGCCGCCGCCGTTCCCCACGTGAGTCCTGGGATCCCCGAGGTAGGGGAGGTCTGGGGTCCTAGTGTGGGGTGGGGGCTGCATGGAGTCTGAGAGTGCTCCTTCATGCGTCTATCAGTGCGGGAGTCCCTGTAGCGGAGTAATTTGTCCCCCTTTTACGCCAGGAATCGGGTGTCCGGGTATCGCTCCGTCCCCGACTTGGTCAAGGCGAAGGAATCTGGGCTCACTTGCTCCCTGCCACCCACGAGTCCCCCCTGGCTCCCGAGCTGCGCGCCCCACCTTCCCTCCGCCCCGCACTGGAGCGAAGCACCCGCCAGCTGGGGGTGTGCCAGAGTGCCTGCTTTCCAGCCACCTCTAAAAATATCTCTCCCCCCCACTCCACCAGCAGCTGCCACCTCTTTGCCCATTGAGGATCCCCTCGCAGTTTGTCCACCCAGGCAGGACAAGCCCAGAGGTGGCTCCCGGTCCCAGCTTCCTCACTGGCACCAGGGCTTCACTGGCACCAGGGCTTCAGTCAGGGCCCAAGGGATTCCCCAGGGCAATAGGGTAAGTTCTGGCTGCAGTTTTCCCAAGAGGCAGCAGAGACCCCTGTGCTCCTGATTCTGATGCTGTGTGACCTCCCAGGATATTAGTTTGACCTCTCTGAGCCTCTGTATTACCTATTTACTGCTGGTGGTGGTGAGGAAGGAAGAGACCATGGTAAAGTTGGGAGTGCTGTCTGGAGAGGGAGAGAATTTCAGTCTAGTGGTGGAATCTGATTTCTAGTGATTGATACAAAGAAACCTGGTCTTGGGCAGAGGACTTGTTACTGTAGGTCTTTGCTCCCCTGCCCCTCATCCCTAACTCGCACATTTTCTGGGGAAAACTGTCCTCAAACTGTCCTGTGGACTCCACCCATCAAGAGGGGAATTTCAAACTTAGGGCCTATGCAAAAGACAGGACTGTTTCCCTTCCCTATCCCCAGGGGCCCTCCCACTCCATCCCCATAGATGTAATACAACAGCATTGTGTAAAAGGTGCCGGGTGTGGGGCTGGGAGAGGCAGTCACTGCTTAGGTGGCACTGAAATCTGGGCCCCCTGCCCACACGATGAAACCCTTCTCTCCTCTCTGCTCTAGCCTGGGAGAAGCTCAGAGGTCTTGTCCCCTTTTCCTCTGAGGGACTCTTTCTGGTGTCCACAAAAGGATTTGATCACTCAGGACAAAGCTGCCAGAGGTGAGTAATGTCACAGAAGCCAGACTCCAGTGGAACCTAGGGTCTCTCTGACTACTGTGGGGTAGTGTCAAAGTCTGGCTTTCTCAGTTTCGAAGAGAAACCCAGAATGCCTGGTTTTCAGCTCTGGGGATTAAAAGAAACAAGGACAACTCACCAAACAATAAATGTTTAACTGATTTCCCTAAATACTGTTACTAGATGCAAAAAATAAAAAAATCACTGTGTTTTGCTATGAGAAGTTTCATGATTAAAAACCAGTAGACTATTCTACCAAATTTTTAAAAAGAAAAGAGAAAGAACCAAGGGTGAAGCAGTGAAAGTTGACCTCTGGATGGTTCCTGGAGACCCTTTTTTATCTTTGTATCTGCCCTGCACGTGTCTATCCATATTTGCTTTTACAAGGGGAGTGGCATCCCCTGACCTTTTCTCTTTGGACTCACCTGGCCCTGAGGGGACAGTGTGGTAACAGCCAGGATTATGGAAGGCTGAAACTCCTTCCAGATGGGGCCTGGGGACAGCCCTCCCACCTCTCTTCTCCCAAATATGCCCTTCCTTCACCTCATTCACTTCCTTCCTCTTCCCTCCCATCTTCTTGACCTGTGTCTCCCCTCCCTCCCTCCGTCTTTTTGTCCACTGCCCCATTCAGCTTTGACCACTGCTCTCAATTCCTAGATTACAAGTTCTTAAGAAAAAGGCTGAGACCCACATCCCATCTCTAGTGAAAGGGTTTAATGCATGTGTGGTTAGGGAGTGGGGAGGGATGGGGTACCTCAAAACAGAGGGTGGCAGAGCCCCTCCCTCTGACTGCTGCCCTGCTCCTGGGATGTCCTAGTCTCTGGTTGAGGGCAACAGCTTCTTGCTGTCCTGGGATGGTATAGGGAAAGTGTCACCTTGGTAAAGTCAGAAGGGTACCCAGTGTCACCCACTGTCACCACCAGGGGGCAGCAGACAGACAGACCTTTGCTCCTTTCCCTGTCTCGGTCTCCAGGCTCTCAAGTAACTTTCCAGGTCTGTCCCAGATGCAACTAGTTGCTCATTTAACCCCACGGTGGAGGGGAGGCACTGGGAGTTGTCGGTCTGTAGCTGCACTGGTGAAGCCACCACAAAGCCAAACCCTGTCCCCAAAGCCACACAGCAAAGTCCCACAGAAATGTCAACCTGTTCCTGACTGACTGCCAGCCTCTGAAAGCACCAGGGAGGCTGTCCCAGACCAGCTGTGGTGCCCACGGGTCCCTGCTGCCCACTTGCTTTGGACTCTGGCAGAAACCCCAGTGCCGTACGCCTTGTCATCTGCCCCTTCCCTTTTGAGGGCAGAGGGCAAGCAAGGCTGTGGCCAGGTGTTCACACCAGGCTCTGCCCCATGGAAACAGCATGGCCTTGGGCAAGTTATTTAAGCTCTGAGCTCTTCTCATCTGCTGGATTCATGAGACTGTTATGAACTGTGAGAGAATGAATGAGTGAAGGTGATTTGTAAACTATGATGTACCATTCACAAGAAAGGGGCAATGACCATACTGGAGTAAAAAGTATTGGTCTCAGACTCAGAGATCTGGTTTTGAGATCTGTCTCTGCCACATACAGTGGGTGACCTTTGGGCAAGTTGGTTAACCTTTCTGGGTCTCCAATAATATCATCTGTAACCTCTAGCATCATGGGGGATTGCTTTTATTTTTTATTCCCTTTGTTTTTATTTATTTATTTTTATGAGTTTTTTTGGGGGGGTGGGTGGGCGATTAGGTTTATTGATTGACTGATTGATGGAGGTACTGAGGATTGAACCCAGGACCTTGTGCATGCTAAGCACATGCTCTACCACTGAGCTACACCCCCGCCTCCCATGGGGGATTTTTAAGAGGATGCTTAACAAGGGCTTTGTGATCCCTAAGTGCTACGCCTATTTGAGGCACTGTTTTTACTGAGTCCTGGGAGAGGATCTTGGATAGGACCAAGTGGGCATTAGTGGTGGAAACAATCAGCTGACTGGGCACCCTCAAATGGACCTTTTGTGGTTGTCAGGAGCTCTGGAGGACGGCTGAAGGCCAACAGTCCCTACAGGTGGTGCCCAGGGTGATGTACTGACAATGAGCGGGTGTTTTCCAGTTGCTGGCCTCCGATGCCTGTCTAGGGTAAGTGGGTCCCTCCAGGGGTCTCTTAGGATGAGGCCTCAACCCCCATGTTCCCATCATGGGGTGGGAGGAGCCCTATCCGGCCCCTTTTAGGCCTGCCTCACCTCTCCTGGGCCTCCACTAATCCCTGGAAGCTTCCATCCCAGGGGTAGGGCCCTGCTGCTTTATATCCTCAACTCCAGGGATCCTGGGCCACTGAGACTCCCAGATAGATGTTGGTAAGACCAGAGGGTGACTCTAGGGATGATGCTGAAGGGACAGTTCTATTAGAGAGACAGACAGCCAGGTTCAAATCTCAGCTTTGAAATTAGGAAAGGAGCTCAGACTTGTTTCACAGGGTGTGCCAGGCCATAAACATCACAGGAGAGGGGGTTAGGAAGAAACTAGAAAGAGGAGTGGTTCCAGCACAACTAATTGGGGTGGGAGGCTGGGAGGGAGAAAGGCGGTGCAGTGGCTACTCTGCAGCTATACATAATCTGCTCACCGCCGCTCTGTCACATAAAGCTGCTGGCAAGCAAAGGTGGCAGGGACCGGCTGCAGAGGGCCTCTGCTCTTCTCATTTGCTTGCCTTTGTGCTGCACACTTCTCCTGTTGTCCCCCATCCTCTTCCTTGTCAACAGGACTAGCCCGGGGTCTCCACTTCCTGGGGCTCCCCACCCCCACTCCCCACCCTACTCTTCCTGTCCCATCCAGCTCCATGCTCCCTCCCCCAGCGTGACTTCCTCCTAGTTCCCTTCCTCCCCACTCCTGCCTCCGTACCCCCAGCCATGTCCCCACTACCTGCTCCCTCCTCTGCCTTTTCAGCCACTGCTGCTCTCTTTCCCTTACCTGTCTCCCAGGTATGTCGCGGCCTGGCTCGGGAGGCTCCTCCTTCCCCAAGCCCCACCGCTTCTGCTGCTGCCCACTTGCTTCGGACGCTGGCAGAAACCCCACCCGCTGACAAGTTCCTCCCAGGGAATTGGCAAGTGATTAGTGATGAGTTGTTAGCACAGGGCCCTAAAACTCCCTGCAGAAGCTGTGTCCCCTGCCTAGGGCCATCTGGCTGGAAGCAGCTCCCAGAGAGCCTGCCCGGGTCTTGTGTGGTCATTCCGCCTACCTGGTTCTTCCAGGAGCTAAAATCCAGTTCTCTGATCAGCGCAGAAGCCCAGGCACTTAACTCTCTAGACCTGGCCCTTAGCTTCTATCCAGGCCTGAGGACCTGGCACTGATTGTCCACATGCCTGGGATGGTGCCAACAAGTCCTCCTGGGAGCCTGGCTCCTATATTGCCCACCATGGTCCCACAAACTCTCGGCTCTGCATGGCCGAGAAAGGGGAATGAGGAGGCTGCTCCAGTTGGGTAAATGGGTGGTTTCCCTTGACTGTTAGGGAAGAAGGGAGTAGAGAGTCCCCTCCGTTTATCCATAAGAACAAGTGGAGTCACTGGAAGAGCCCGGAATGGTCTAGGGACCCCCAAAGGAGTTACCCCTTGGAAGCTGTTCTTCCCTCTCTCAAGTTGTTAAGCCCCCATGGCCCCGATGAGAGTAGCAGAAATAACTGGGCTCAGGAGGGGGAAGGTCCCCTGAGGGTAAATCCCAGGGCAGTTAACCAAGAGGTGCCAAGCGGGTGGGCAGGGAAGGCTGGGAGTGGGGACGGCGACGTTGCTTACCCAGCTTAACCAGCTTCGGGTCCTCCTCAGGTCTTGGATGTGCCAGCGCCTCTGGCTGTGGCCCGCTA
The DNA here is from genome assembly GCF_036321535.1 of Camelus dromedarius. Classification (NCBI taxonomy): domain Eukaryota; kingdom Metazoa; phylum Chordata; class Mammalia; order Artiodactyla; family Camelidae; genus Camelus; species Camelus dromedarius. Next base: position 53,232,610 of record NC_087451.1, read on the forward strand.
ACCAGCCTCTCCCGGGCCGGCTCCCGCCGCGCCCCCTCTCGCTTGCTCCCTCCTCCTCCTCCTGCTCCTCTCTCCCCCGCTCCCAGGACAGCGGGATGGCCGCGCAGAGCGCGCCGCGCTTCCTGCTGACCTTCGACTTTGACGAGACCATTGTGGACGAGAACAGCGACGACTCGATCGTGCGCGCTGCGCCAGGCCAGCGGCTGCCGGAGAGCCTGCGAGCCACCTACCGCGAGGGCTTCTACAACGAGTACATGCAGCGCGTCTTCCAGTACCTGGGCGAGCAGGGCGTGCGGCCGCGGGACCTGCGCGCCATCTACGAGGCCATCCCCCTGTCGCCGGGCATGGGCGAGCTGCTGCAGTTTGTGGCCAAGCAGGGCGCCTGCTTCGAGGTTATTCTTATCTCAGACGCCAACACCTTCGGCGTGGAGAGCGCGCTGCGCGCCGCCGGCCACCACGGCCTGTTTCGCCGCATCTTCAGCAACCCGTCGGGGCCCGATGCGCGGGGGCTGCTGACGCTGCGGCCCTTCCACACGCACAGCTGTGCGCGCTGCCCCGCCAACATGTGCAAGCACAAGGTGCTCAGCGACTACCTGCGCGATCGGGCCCGCGACGGCGTGCACTTCGAGCGCCTGTTCTATGTGGGCGACGGCGCCAACGACTTCTGCCCCACGGGGCTGCTGGCGGGCGGAGATGTGGCCTTCCCGCGCCGCGGCTACCCCATGCACCGCCTTATCCAGGAGGCGCAGAAGGCCGAGCCCAGCTCCTTCCGCGCCGCCGTGGTGCCCTGGGAAACGGCCATCGACGTGCGCCTCCATCTGCAACAGGTGCTGAAGACGTGCTGAGGACGCGGCCTGCAGGGGCTCCCGGGCGGGGAAGGGGGGCGAGGGGGCTGGGGATCCGGAAAGACAAACCTAGTTTTATTATTCCCTTTCCCTTTCGCTTTGGTATGTCCCTCCGGGAATTTCCGGAATTCCGGGCTCGTCCCTTTGGGGGCTGGGGGAGGGAGTCCAGAGCCGTCCCCATCTATGCAGTTAACCCAGCTCAGCTTCCTCCCCTACTTCCACTGCAATAACGTTCTGGAGTCTGGCGCCACTGGGGTGGTGAGCATACCTGGGCAGGCAGCAGTGTTTCCAAAACCCCTGTCCTCCGAAATGGGAGGAAGGGGGTCCGCTGGCAGATGAGAGAAGGAACATCTCCCACTGCCTTAACTGCTGCCTTAGGTTGCATGACCTCCTTCCCCCAGTTTTCTGTCAAGCGGATCCAGGTCCCAAAATTCCCGCAGTTGCACCGGACTTCCGCAGAGAGAGACGGCTTTCTCAGACAACGATCCCAGGCCTAGATCTTGCTTCACCTACCACGACCCCACACTACACACCTTTTCTTCTTGCCTCCCTTCTCCTGACCATCCCGCCAGCATCCCCACAGGAAAAAAAGCCAGAGGGAACAGTCGCCTCCTCGTGGTGGGACGAGGTAGCACACTGTCCTGCTCGGGTCCAGCCAGCCAGGGACCTCGCAGCTCGCGCAACAGTGTCTCCTCGCACCCCAGCCTCGTCTATGCAGCAAGAGACCAGGGACTTAACCAAAGTCGCCCCGTCGGCTGGGCCCTCTGAGCCCCTCTCCTCCCGTATGGAACAGAAAGCCATGATGTTTTAAAGCAGAGCCAGCGAAACCCAAGCCCCTCCTCCCTCTCTGGTATTTCAGAGCTATAAAGGAGGCGAAGGGGAAGAGGTGCCTGAGATATCTCGCGCCGCAGTCTGAGGGATGAAAGATGAGAGTGAAGTGCTCTCTGCTCTCAGAGCCCCATGTAAGTGAGCGAGTTAGAGTCTCCACTCTTGGAGTAGTGCCCAGCTTGGAGAACCAAGACAACACAACACAAGCAACAGGCAAAAGAACAGTGCAGCCCATGGTCGTAGGGCAGGGGTCTAGGGTAGAGGGCTCAAAAAGCACCAAGGAGAAGGGAGAGATACGGCCGCGGGGGCCAAGCAGAGGGGACTCAATAATTAGCGGGAGCCTTAGCCAAGCTAAGGGTGTCTTTCATTCCCTCTGACTCCCAGCCCTGCCGGGCAATCATAAGGTCAGAGTTTTATTCAAAGTTGGCACTTGCAGCTGGAAACCCTATCCTGCATGGTGCAGGGCTCCTCTGGATAAGATCACCAAGCTTCTTGGCTTCTGGTTCTTTCCTGTCTGCAGCAGGCCCTGGGTATCTCCTCTCTCCTCAGGACCCCTTCCCACTGCAATGGAGGGGGCAGGGGCAGACACAGCTCATAGCCTAGGAGGTGCTCAGGCCTACTCCAGCCTTGGCCGTGGAGCTGGCTTTGGTGTGGGGCTCAGGAGGCTCAAGGGAGTGCCTGGGTCAGCATCCCAGAGCACTCAGGCCGTCAGCAGCTGGGCGCCACATAGTTCCCAGGGAAGAATCCAGACCCCTCTGAGCTGACGCCCTCACACCAGCCATCAGAGTAGCGGCGGGTGATGCAGATAATGGTGCCTTCAGAGAAAGAGAGTTGGTTGTCCTTCTGGCGGGTGTATGGGTATAGTGTCACCACTGCAGGGCGGGAGGAGAGGGTGCCATGAGATGTGCTGCCTGCCCCATCATGGGGATGCAGGGGCCCACACTAGGGAGTAACTAGGAGGGTGGGGCAGGAGATACCTTCTCCAAAGTCCCCGGGACTCCTCCCCAGCTGAGGTGTTCAGTATCAGGCCAGCTGCTTCTCTTTGTTGGGGGAAATAATAAATTCACTTTTGCAGATGGAGGGGAAGCTGTTTCTGGGCTAGCAGACTGGGGTGGGGGCGGTGGGACACTGACCCCAGGATCGGGTGCCCTTCAGCCCCAGGAGTCAAGTACCTTTCTCCAAGTATGTATCAGGGACCCAGCTTGGCTCCTCGGGCCCAAAGCCTGGTGGGGGCGGAGGTGGCAGACCCAAGTCATCTACATCCAGGGGCGGCGGAGGGGGCAGATCCAGGGGCAGAGGCAGTTCCGGGTCTGGGAGGGGAAGCAGAAGGGCTGCAAGCATGACACAGGCAACCCCCTCCACTCACCCCAAGAACCTTCACTGTTCAAAGGCAGGGCCCCAGGATCTACCCATTCTACGTAACCTGCCTCCTGCCCTCATTCATCGTGGTCCTCCCACAACACCTCTAGCAAGTAGTAGGTGCTCAGTAAATACTGAGCAACATAAACAGTGTAGGGTGGTCATACAGCTTGGTGAGCCTTGGGCAAGTCACTTAATTTAACCTCTCAGCCTCAGCTTCTTCTGTTAAATGGGAGCGTGAAATTCCTCTTAGGGTTAAGTTTAAGTGAGAAAATGGATGCTAAACTTCACCCCGGCGCCTGCTGTAAAGCAGGCGCTAAATTATGTTCGTTCGCTTCCTCCACGGCTTTCTCATGACTTCTACCTGGGACAAAGCATTCACTGAGGTAGGCTCGACTGGACCCAGGTGAGGTGGGGAGGAGTTTCAAGAGGGGAGAAAACGACCCCAAAGTTGAGCTAGGAGGAGAGGGAGGGGCTGCTTACCTGGCGGAGGCAGGGACAGTTCCTCCAGCGGAGGGGGCGGCAGGAAGACCTCGGCGGCAGCAGGTGGAGGCAGTGGAGGTGGGGGTCCTGCCTGCCCCTTGGTCGTGGAGACCCCACTGACACCTTCGGCGCTGCTGCAGACCAGAGAAAAGGGGGCTCGGCTAGGTTGGGGGTCACCTTCCCTGGCTCAGCGCCCCAACTGGCTCCGCCCGTTCAATCCCAAGCCCCGCCCCTGTGATCTTGAGTCCTCTCTACCTCGGTAGTCACGGTGAAAACCGGCAGGAGGCCCCTCTACAACCCTACCCACCCCCCCACCGCCCCCCAGCTTGGACCTGGGGGCTCACCCAGCCGAGGCCAGGGAGGAGATAGAGGACGCGGCGGAGAGTTTGTCGTCGGGCACCACCGGGAGCTCTGGGATCCGGGGTGCTCTCCTGGGGGTGGAGAGGAGGGATGTAGTCAAGGGGGAAGGAAGGCTTCCGGCGAGCTGGGGCTGGCACCGAGGGGAGGTGGCAGCTGGCGGAGGAGGAAGTTTGGCGCTCGGCTTGAAGCGAGGATGGGGGCGTAGAGTTTTGGGATGGAGCGGGGCAGATTACGATAGCGGTGAGGCCTCACCCCAGGGTGGCCGAGGAAGGTGTGGCAGGCGCCTTGATGCTCTTTCGAGACAGGGTCCCGGTCCGCGACAGCTGGGTGCTCAGATCCTGCCAGAGAAACAGGGGGTGGGGCTGACATCCATGGGGCCCCCGGTAGCCCCCCTTATCCCGGAGAGCAAGTGGGGGCAGGGCGAACTAGAACTCGAAGGGAGAGGGCGGACGGGCACAGCAAGTTCTCACTTCCACTTCCCAGGCCCCCTCTCCCACCCCACCCCCTCTTGCTTTCCTGCGCCCTGGGCCTCAAGTCTGCCCCAGGCCCAGACAGACACGGTCTGATGGCCACTTCCTCTGCTTTGGCTCAGCGACTGAGCCTCACCTCCTGCCAAAGCACACTCAGCTCCCAGCTCGGTGGTCCCTAACTGAGAAACCTCAACCCCAGCGCAGGACTGAGGAGGTAGAGGTGGACTTAGAAACGTCCCACCTGTCATCTTCACAGGCCTGTGGAACTAGTTTTGGGGGAGCTGCGGCCAGAGAGAAGCAGAACACGTAGCGTGTGCAAGGACCATGTGCAAACCCCCGCGAGCGAGAGAGCACCTCTGTTACCGACAGGGTTTCCCCAGGAGTGGGTGGCGGGGAGTGATGTCCTCTGCTGTACTTCACTAGGGACAGGACAGAAGGGACTTGAGCTGAAGCATAAAGAATATAATTTGGACAATAGGAAGAACTCACTGATGAGGAGGGCTGGTGACTGAAGGAGGGAGTGCACTTCCTCTCTCTGGGGGGGATGGTACATTAGGATATGAAAGGGTCATTTAGATACAGGGGAGCTTCTAATCTAATCTGGAACGATGGGGTGTGGGGACCAGGGATGGACAAAATGGGATTAGGGGTATGTGCACTGTCTCTTCTCTCAGAAGGCTGTGAAGGAAATGCCAGTCATCCACCATGTCTCCCTTTGAGTGGCTGCATCCTCACCCCTTCCCACCCAACAGCAGCTCTGGGGTGACTGTTCAGTGCAGTGACCTCAAACCTCCAGACAGAGGAAGTTGCTGTTCTCATGCAGCTGCGGAGCCATTCTCATGCACACCCTGACACCCTCCCTCCCCTTCTCCCCCTCACGCCCTCACAGCTGGCACCCACAGTGGGGAGGGGTGGGTGTGCCCACATGTCACTCTCAGCAGATCATGTGAGTACAGAGTAAAGATCGGTTATGAAGCAGGGTGGGTCATGAAGAATTTTTAAGGAAGAGCGGGGTCAGGGAGGGGAGGCCCCTTCCTGGAAGGAGGCCTTGGGGAAGAGGGGAGCCTCTTAGGGTGATGGCTTCAGGGAGTGAGGAAGGAAAGGGGCTGCAGGTTGGGATAAGAACATGGCTGTGGACGAGAATTGGGTGCCTAGAGAAAAGGGAGCCACAAGGCAGAAGCTGGGGGCTGTGGAGAAAGAGGAGGGGCTGCTGTCTTTACCTTGATCCCATGGCCGATGTCATCCAGGCAGCCAAAGTTGAGGGGTCTCCGGTAGTAGGGTGTGAGCGGAGGGAGGCTCGTGGGGGCGATAATTTTCTGGCTGGGGGGCAGCCGCTTGACAGTGGCTAAGGTGCCAATCTCCCTTCGGGCCACCTTCTCCATATGCATGTTCACCATCTGCATGACAGGGTTAGAGGTGACAGTGGGGCAGCCTCTGCACAGCGCAGCCCCTTAAGACCTTGGGGTGAGGAGAGGGACCGGGGGAGGCAGTGAAGTCCAGAGAAGGAGTGAGGGGAGTTTTGTCCCCAAGGCCACACAGGGGAGGATGGAGCCACTTTGGAGCAACTTCCTGGTGGAAGAGAACAGGGGTTATTATTAGCTGAGCAGGAACCAGAGGAAAAGAGAAAACTCAGCATCCCTGGGGATGCTGGGAGGAGACTGGGCTGGCTCAAGAGCAGAGGGGAATAACGTAGAGGTGGCTGAGAATTGTGGCTGGATCGGCTCTCCCTTTGGGGGCACAATATATAGGGCACAATATATGAGTGAATTAACTTCCTCTTGGAATGTACTGTGCAGAAACTTACAAGCGCTGAGAGCGTGGGAACTCCAGTCTGCTGGGGTGAAAGGAAAAGACACACCCACAATGAACATGTGGGTGATGCACAAGCCAGGCCGACGCGTAACTGAATCTGTGCGTGTGGTTTGTGGGGTAATTCCTTGGCCAAGGATCCAGGAAGGAAGGAGGAGGGTGTGTACGCTAGATGGGTGGGGGGCGCTGTGCTGTAGTGGCAATGCTCCCAGGGCTGAGGATGACCTTGCCGAGCAAGCACTCTGGGTCTGGGATACTTACTAGGTCACTGCCTGTGTTTACATGGGAACAGGGTCCCTTTGCCTCCTTGCTGTCCTATGTAGCCGCTGTGATGAGCAGAGCCTACTGTGTTGGGTAGAATTCAGAGAAAGAAGAGTTCTGCCCTCCAAGGGTTCCTCGTCCGATGGGGCAGCCAGGCCCACCACGGAGACATAACCACAGAGACAAGGAGGCTCCAAAAGCTTGGGGAGTGCCAACTTTCTGTGATAGAGCTTGAGCATACTGACGTGGAGGAAGGTGGGAAAGGACTTTTGCTGGAGAAGATGTCCTGGGTGGGGCTGAATGCGAATTGGGGGCTGATGGAAGCAGCCTTCCCACAGCTCTTACCTGGCCCAGCGTGCTCACCCGTGCTTCCACCTGCCGCAGGGCGGCCGCCTGAAGGTCCAACATGCGCAGAGTGTGTCCAGCCAGGTTGCCCACCTGGTAGGCCACGCTGGCTAGGGCCTGGGTGGTGAAGGCCATGGTCTCCTCCAGTGCCTTCCGCTTGTCTGTGGCCTGAAATACACAGAGCCCAGGCCTGAGGCCAGCATGTCCCACTGTCTGGATGGGATGGGCTAGGGTATGGAGAAGTTGGGGACCAAATTAGCAGAAAGCAGCAACCCTTAGATGTTTGAGGTGGTTTCTGTAAGGATGAGGTTGTAGAAAGAGGGACCCAGGGGGCATCAGGAAAGTGAATCTGCAGCCCTGGGGACTGGGTGCAAGGGGAGGAAAAGATACACGTCTCAAATAGTCAAGCTGACAATTTAGCTCTACCATGGTCCTGAGGAGTTTCTGCGGGGGTAAAAAGTGACCAGTAGAAAGGAATGAGGAAGTCAGTGCTGGCTGGAGAAAATATTCTCAGACTTGAAAATCAAACATCCCAGACCTTCTAAGCAGAATCTCCCGGGAGCGAGGCCAAAGAATCTGTGCCTCTAAAAGCTCCCCAGGTGACTCCTGTGCTCCTTGCTTAGCTCCAGGCTACAAGTCGGTGTTTGGGAACCAACAATCTGGTCCATTTTATAGATAAGAAACTGAGGCCCAGGAGGAGTGACTTCATTCATTCCTTCCCTCCAATAGCTTCCCAACACACTAAGAATAAACTAAACTTCCAACCATGGCCTATCTAGAGCCCCACGAGGCTGGCTCCAGCTTTCCTCACCACCTTCCTCCCCTCCCACTCTCCCTCTCACTCGCGCCCCTCAAGCCACATTGGCCATTGTGTCTCTATTCCTGATCAAGCTAAGATTGTTTCTACCTCAGGGCCTTTGCACTTGCTGTACTTCTTTCTAGACTCCTTAAATCTCAGCTCTTCTCAACCGTTGCTCACCACCCTAAGATTTCCCCCAGTCTACTGTATTGACCCACTATCAGATTTACTCTGTTCTTTTTTCTTCATAGCACTTAACACTATCAGAAATTGTTTATCTATGTACTTTATTACCTATTTCCCCACCCACACACACGCACTCATGCGGACATGAAAATGTAAATGCTGTGAGGGCAATGAGCTTGTCTGTTATCCTGTATCCTAGCCTGGGGTAGTGCCCAACACACAGGCAGTACTTAATAAATATGCCTTCATGAGTTAATTAGCGGATTGAATGCAAGCAAACCCAAACACTTGCTGGGTATCTTCCTACCGCATGCCAGGCACTGTGCCAGGCACTGGTCAGGGCCACACTTCCAGTCAGTGGTAGCGGGGTGGGCAGGGAGTGGCTGAAGACAGAGAGGCTTTTTTTTTTTTTTTTTTTCAGTCCCAAATCAGACCTTGGGGGCTGGCACAAAACTTCTCCGGTCATTTGGTTCCCCAGGCTGCTTCCTCCTCTCAGGGTGGGACATGGAGTTGCTGTGCTCTGGTCTGTGCTTTCTCCAGGGGAAGGAGGCCAATCCACAGGGCAAGGCTGGGGAGAGGCCAGTGGACTGACTGACAAGGCTGCACACTGGGGTCTCCTTACTAAGGATCCTGAGGGGATCCTCAGGGCCTGTAGCCTGAGCCAGGCTGGAGCCAATGGGCAGATGGAGAACCTCGTGGCAGCCCCTCCAGTACTTCTCCCCTGGGGTACTCCTCCCAGCCTTTCTGTTCCAACAGTTGGAAAGAGCTGCTCATTTACATCCAATTTACATCAGCATATGTAACCAAGTGCCTTGAAAAGTTAAAGAAACCAACCCAGGAGGTTAAAACCAGAAAGGATAGCAGGTCTTATACTAGTTTAAGACCTTCCTTTCATAGGTGAGGCCCAGAAGGGAGCAGCGACTACTCTTTTGGTCTCCACCCAGATTTCTGAACTGGCCTCTTCTGTACTGTCCCCTCCCTGGACTGGCATGTGGAATTCATCATTGGGTTTTTCCTGTCAGTCCAAACAGGAAAAATGTCTGCTTGGGCCCAGCTCTGGGAGGCCAGAGCCTGGATGCCTGCTGACCCCTGGCTTTGGTCTTGACCTGAAGTCAGGTCTGGCGGGACAACGGTCAGGCATCCATCTTCATGGCTGACTGCTTATTCATCATGCAAATTACCCTGTCTGTAAACTCGATGGACCCTGACCGAGAACACTGCCGTTGACCCCAGCCTGCCCTCCCCCATTCCCCATAGGTTTCCTGACACCTGGTTGAGGGGGGGAGGGAGGTCGTGGGAACTAGGCCTTGTTTAATGCCAGTTCTGAGAAGTCATCCAAACCCTTCCTAGGCATTTGCTCCCCAGACAAAGATCCTCAGAGAAGCCAGGAAAGGTAACTGGTTGTGTGGTCTGGTAGTTGGTGTGCTCCATGAAGGAAGCAGACGTCTGGGGATTTCGACTTGGATCAGGGCTTCAGATGCTCTGGGTGTTTTTGCAAGGGCTGCTAGAACTGACTTTTAATATCTATATGTGTCTTTCAACCTTCTGATGAATGATGATGATGATGGTGGTGGTGGTAACAGCTGCCGTTTGTCCTGCCCTAAGGCACAGGCACCAGGCTAAATGTTTTAATACATCATTACCTTCAACCCCTGTGACCACTGTAAAGGAAGGGATAAAAATCAGAGGGACAACTTGCCACAGGTCCAGGAGTTGTCAATCGGACTCAGGTCTTTGTCACCCCCCAAATCCTGTGTGCACACTGCGTGTGTGTAAATGAGAACCCATCAGGAAGTGCTTCGAGATATGCAGAAGTTACTGAAGGCATGGGAAGGGTGACCTCCATCCTAGCCCATGAGAGCGTGCCTTTCAGCGCTTGGAGAATGGAGCTGGTTTACCAGCTCATCTGCAAATATCTCGCATTAATCACTCAGCATCTACACCCCGAGTAGCATTTTCAACTAGAGGTGTCGGGGTGAGCTCTGGAGTCAGAGTTAACTTTCATGCCCCACTAACTTGGAGACTTCGGGAAAGTGAGTTAACCTTTCTGAACTCAGCCTCCTGGTTGTGAAGAGGGAGTGGTTCTCACCTCACAGACCGGGCTGAGGACTGAAGGAGGCAGTGAGGGCAAGTAAAGGTGCAGAGCATCTGGCTTTTTTTTTTTTTTTTTTTTTACTTAAAAAAATGTTTAATACAGTTTTTAAAGTTTACTTTCCATTTACAGGGTGCAGAGCGTCTTAACTGTTGTTACCATTGACTCTCTTTAATCTGCCATTTTCCCATAAGCCCTTGCTCCTTTTATTTATTTATTTATTTTTCAACACTTCTGCTGAGCTGGGAGGTCCCAGTGCAAATAAACTCTCTTAAAATCATGCAGCATGTCAGGGAGGGGAAGGCAGAGAGGAGAGGGCTTTGCTTCAGAAGTCAGGAGGCCTGGGCTGATGTCACCTCTACCGTAGCTGACCTGTGTGACCTTGACAAGTTGACAAGTCACTTTGCCTCCCTGAATTGCTGTTTTTTCATCTATAAAATAGGAATAATGATACTCTTCTCACAAGGTGGTTATGAGGGTTCATGAAGTAACAGAGGTGCTCGATCATTGTCAAGTTTCCTTTGCCCCTTTTCCATTCATCCAGGCATCTACTTGTGGCCCTGGGACACCCCCACAATTTAGAGAACTGTTCTAAAATGCCACCATGCTTGTCTTTTGCTGGTAGCCTGCTCCCAGCAGTCATATTGTCCATGCCTCTGCCTCTGTCTCTGCCTCTGAGTCAGACCCCGTCTCATTAACCCAGCCTAGTCTGACATCTCCCTGCTCTCCTCAGATACCAGGGAAAGAACTTTCCCTGTGCATCTGAAGTTCACTGCAATGTTTGGGAAGTTCCTCTGAAGTCTCACCTAGTGCCAGCCTGAACGTGGAATGATGGTACCAACCTGTGTATGAGGATAATTCTTTGGGCCTCTGGACTGAACAAGAGAAGGGAGATGAACCAAGGGTGAGGCCTGTAGCAGGATGCCTGCCTGGGCATCTCTGAGGCTCTGGGAGAGAGACGGGGTACCTTGGGGGCTTGGGGAGCCTTAAAGTTTGGGGGACCTGGATGAAGCCAACCTGGGGTGGGAGGATATCTCAACCAAGGCCCAGACCAAGCACCTGTCAGGATGGGCTCCGGGCCCCTGGAGCGGCCGGGGTGCCGGGGACGCGCCCGCTGCGCCTACCTGCACGTAGTTGTCCTCGCAGTAGTCGGCCACTCGCAGCAGGGCGCTGTGGTTGCCCCGCAGAGCCTCCCGGCCCGTGGGGATCTCAAACTCCTGCAGCTGCTGCAGCTCCGCCATCGCCCCCCAGCCTCTGACTGGCTCCCCGGGGAGCCTGCTGGTTTGGTGCCTCACCCTGCCCTTGATTGGTCGCTCCGCTTCCCTCCCTCTCACTGCTTTTGGTTTCCTCTGCGTGAGAGTCCCAAGCCCGCTTGCGAGGGGCAGGCATGCTCTATCCGGGACAAGAGGAAGTTAGCCCCCACTCTCTGGGCCTGTGCCTGTCTGCCCCCTGCCCAGACGAAGGGGGAAGCCAGGGGCCCCTTTTGGGGGCCCAGCCCCCCAATCCCTCCCAGCAGAGGAAGCCAAGGTCGGGGCGGCTGTGATGGCTCCCTGGGCCTGGAGAGGAAACCGTGGTGGGGGCTGGGATGGGAGACTGAGGAGGAAGGGGGCTGGCCTGCTCTGGGGGGTGGAGATGGATTTTCCACTCATGGAAGGGGAGGAAAGGGCAGAGGGTGGGGGCTTCCTTGGGAAGCTTGGGGATGAGTCACCAAGAGACAGGGGACTGGAGAGTGGAGAGGATATGGAGACCGGTCATGTCGGGAGGCTGGAGGGTGGCAGTGCAGCAACAATGGCAAACAGCTGATGTGGCAGCGAGGGGAATCAGGCTGGACATCGGGACGATACAACCAGAGGTCCCCTGAGAAGTGTTATCAATTCTCTGAAGGGTTACCTGTGATGAAGATCTGGCACACACGCTCTGTGCCTGCTGGAGGCAGGACAGGATGAAATTGACCAAGTGTAGCGTGAGGGACTCAGATTAGACAACAGGAAGGACGTGGCTTTCAGAAGCAACGGGTTTAAATTCCAGATTAACTGGTCGGTCTTAGGAGGCAGTGGTGGACAGAGCGCTGAGTCAGCCTCGGGAGGTATGTTCTCCATTTCCTACATTCACGGGGGAATTGGACTCGATGACCTCCAGGGTCCTGTCCTGATCTTAAATTCTTAGAGCTCACAGTGAGTGGGACTTGGATCCTGGAGAAGCACTTAGGATGGGCTCTGGGCTTCCCCCCCGCTCCCACTGTGGTGTCTGTCATTGTAGAGGCAGAAAAAAAGGAGGCTCCCTTGCTGACCACAAGTGGTCCCTTAATATCTGCTCCTCGAGGGTGTCCCTTGTCATTGGACAGGCGTCAGTCTGAGCAGGAGCTCAGTGACTGGTAAATGGCATAGCCTTTGGGTGGACCTGGGAGGAGAACGAGAGAGAGATCAGGATATGGGCTCAGGGATGGCTGAGAGAGACCCACAAGCAGGGCTTAGAGGAAGTAATGGAAGCAAAAGAGCCTGGACACAGGTGTTAGAGATGGCCCTGGCCCCATGTGCTGGCTGGCAGAGCAGCCCAAGTGAGTCCATTTTTATTGAATAAGTGAGTGAGGATTGAGCTGGGAGAACCTGCTGAGGGGTTCCAATGGGGGTCACAAAGGCTTCTCAGGTGAGGGAAATGCGGAGCTGGTCTAGGACTTGCCTCATGGGGAAGAAGAGCCTCAGAGCAGACTCAGGGGTAGAGGAGGAGAGGGCCTGGCTGAGAAGATGGAAGAGGGAGGGGAGCACATAGGTCTGGAGGGTGAGAACTGGGGAAATGGGCTCTAGGCCAGAGAGGTCACTGAGGAAGTGGGGCTGGGACCAGGGGCAGGGTGCCTGCAGTGGCTAGCAATCTTGGAGGCTCAGGCCACTGGATGAGCTTAGAACCTTGAGCCTATGATCAGCTTAAGCATCAGAGATTTGGGCTTCCAGACCATCTGCTTTATCCAAAGATTTTCAGCTCATGAGGAGCTAGGAGGCTCAAACTCCATCTTGTGTGCGTCGGGGACAAGTGACTTGAAGTGCACGCTCTTCCTTGGCAGGTGAGAGGGGCTGAAGTTGCACTGGGCTGGGATCTAGTATTAGCATTATTGAGGTTAGGCACCAGGGAGGCCTTCCTGATAACCCTGTAGTGATGGTGATGATGATGATGATGATGATAAATGTATTAAGTGCTCATTATGTGCCAGGCAGTGTATGAAAATACTTTATATGTATTATTTTCTTAGTCCTCACTTAATCACATAAGGTAGGGACCATTATTAAACCCATTTTGCAGATGGGGAAACTAAGGCTTAAGTAGGATGAGCGGCTTGCCTAAGGAAACAGCAGAATGGGGATCAGAGTTGGAGTCTGGCAGACTCTTCTCTTAACCACTAGGGTATTCTCTACCCTGACAGGACCTGGAGTTTCCTGAAAACTTGTATCTGTATCATTAGATGGAATAATAACTTTGCTTCCCAAATCTTCCTCCCGTCTCTCCCTTCTCCAGGCTCTGATTCCTGTTTCCTCCATAGACAGGTCCTTATCCAAGGGCAAAGATTGTGCCTCCCCCATCAGACTGGGAATGTCCTCTCCTCCTGAGCCTAGATTCATGATGGGGAGTGGGTGGGGAGGATGCAGTGAATATATGGTGAGCGATGAGGGGCCTGAACTGAGGGGCACAGCAGGGAAGGGGGTAGAAGTTGAGGTGTGGAGAGGGCAGAGGAGGGAGCCGGAGGAGCCCAGGGGATTTGCCATCCTGGCTATGGAATCCTTTCCAGGACCAGGTCTCTCCAGGGCAGGATGGCCCAGGAGCTCAGTGAGAAGGAGATCTTGAAGATGGAGGTGGAGCAGCTGAAGAAGGAAGTGAAGAATCCTCGAGCTCTGGTGAGCCTCCTCTTCCCTTCCCTGCTCCCTCTTCTGCATCCCTTCCTGGTCCTCATGGAGCCGGGATGCGAAGGAGGAAGTGATGGACCGCAGGGTGGTGGGACTTCTCCAGGGCAGTAGAAAGAGCAGGAGGTGCCTCTGGAACAAGCTGAGTGTGGAAGGAGGCTGAGCTGACCCTACGGAGGTGTGAAGGAGAGAGCCTCGGAGCCGGGAGGGCTCAATGTGTCCAGCCCTGTCTCTTGGCTGGGCCTGGCCAAACAGGTCAGAGTTAGGCTTTGTGGTTCTGGTCAAGGAACTCACATCAGTCTCACATTGCCCGTCCCTTTCATCTTTCTCCCACCGTCCTCCATCCCCACCCAGCCCAGAAGTTGGTTTTCTTAGGACTGACCCAATCACGAACCCTGAGCAACAGACAAGGGCTAGAACCATATCTGCTTTCTTGCAGATTTCCAAAACGGGAAAGGAAATCAAGGATTACGTGGAGGCGGAAGCAGGAAACGACCCTCTTCTCAAAGGCATCCCTGAGGACAAGAATCCCTTCAAGGAGAAAGGCGGTTGTATGATTAGCTGATGACGCTGACGCCTCTCATCCCGAATGCTTGCCCCTCTCAGCCCCGTTCCTCACCCAGGCCCCAGGACCCTGGGATGCCCAGGGAACCAGTGGATGTTCACCTTCTTAGTCCCAGAATGAGTAAAGATGCCTGGCTGCAGACATTGTGAATCCATTCCCTGGTCCCGCTTTGAACTCTTTCCTCCCATTACCTCCGCCATCCACTGGGTCACAGCTGACCCCACTTGGAAACACTCCAGGAGAGCTTCTCTGGTTCAGTGTTGGCATCGTGTAGGGTCTGAAAAGACTGCAATTCCCTGAGAACCTAGAGGCCAGTCCTTTGGAAAGAGTTGCTCCTCCCTAGAACCCCTCCCTCTCCTCCCTCCACTCTCTTCCCAGGAATTAGCATTCCCATTCTGAGTAGTTGGGTTGAGGACTGGAGTTGGGGAGTCCTCTTTCCCCACCTCATGTGAGAGTCCTCCTGGTCATTTAGATCACCCCAGATGGCCTGATGACAAAAAGAATTTGTAAAGTCATGATGTCATGATTTCTTTAATATTACTGAGTGTCTGTTGCATGCTAGGCTGGGATAGAAGAGTGAGCAGAACTCACGTGGCTCCTATTTTCATGGAATTTGGCAGAGAAACATGAGGCAGAGTTTGCAATTAAATCAGGAAGTGCCACTGTGGGGAAAGGGACATCCAGGGTGGTGGAGGAACACATGGCAGCCAGACATTCACTGCAATGAACAAGGTCAAAGTGAACTATTGCAGGCCACTGCTGGGGGCAGAGCGGGGAGCAGGGACAGACCCCGTAAAACCTGGGACTGGAGAGGAAGGTGGGGTCAAGTCTTAAAGGACCTTGCTATGAGCTCAGGTAAGAACTTCCTCTTTCACCCTCATTACACTAGGAAGCTTGTGAAGGTATTTTAGCAGCAGAAGGTCAGGCTTTGATGAACACAAGGGAGGCTGGATCCTGCTAAGGGAACAATGATGGAAAAGACTAACTCTTGGGAATTTTTAGCAAGATTACTGTCTAAAGGAGCCACAAACGGACCTGCTGATAGAGAGGCGGGGTTGGAGATGATCAGAAGGGTCTTGTTGGCAATATCAAACAACCTGATCTGCTGGGAATGAGCTGGTAATGTTTGCGTTTGAATTGGTTTTTGACAAGAATGAAAGGGGAAAGTGTGGAGGCAGAGAGACAGTGAAGGAGGTGATTGTGAGATCCAAGGAGAGGGAGATTAGGGCAGTGGCTGTAAGTCTACAGGGGGAGGTGGGGTGAAGAGTTCTTTGGGAAATCAAGTTTTCAGATCTTGACATCTCATTGAGTGATGGGGAGGGTCAGGGAGTGTTCGAGGATGGAGGCCAAGTTTCTGGCTTGGTTCGGGGAAGAGAGAGGATTGAAAGCAAGTATCTGAAAACAAACCTAATAACCAAATACACTGATCTGACCCGGAGCTGCAAACTCAGCCCCTCTCCAGTGGGTCCCAGTCCCAGGGCATGGCCTGGGCCACTGGTCAGAACCCAGGATCTCCCAGAGACTGTCCACTCCTTTCCCAATTCCACTGTAACCCCACTTCACCATTCTGCAGTGTCAAATAAACTCAGCCACCCCAATACATTCCGCTCAAGAGAAGGGAAAGAAGAGGAATGAGGAGAAAACATTTAAATATGATACTTCTGATTATTTTAAATGGGGAGGTGTAAATACTCCATATGTTTCCAGCAGTAAGAAAGGAAAAACAGATGGGCGGGGGCAGGCTATAGTCATATGGGTGTAGGTCATGGGCTGTGGCTTCCCTCTTGGTTGGCATTCTTGGTCCAGGGGGCTGAGTCCAACCTGTATCCCTGATGACTCTGAACACTTATTAGGTCTCCAGGTAGAGCAGTAAGTAGTTTCTTCTGTTTACCTTTGCTACCAGAAACACGGGGTTCACCTCTTAGTGGGTCTCAAGCCAAAAGACACAACCAAGTCAAAGAGCCAGAGAAGAAAGGACTTATTACTTGGCAGCAAGAAAGGAGAAAACTGGGGATCTTTCCCAAAGCAGTGTCTCTCCAAACACCAAAACTGGGGAAGTTTTAAGCTAAGGGCACACGCATATTCATGAAAGGGCTTAGGCTGTATTTATATATATATTCATGAAGGGGTTGAGCAGAAGAGAATTCGGCATAGAATTGAGGTTGACACAGTCCAAGCTTTAGTTGATTAAAGTCACGAGAGTCAGAAAAGATCCACACCATCATCCCTTAGATTACAGTTGATCCTGTGGTTGAGTTAGTGCTTCAGGCTAATCTTTACCACTGAAAAGAACTGGGAGTGTTCACAGCTGAGTTACTTCTCTTGCTGATAACAGTCCTTTGCTTTTGCATTCTTTTGTTCCCTTAAGATCATTAATTACCGAAACCTACAAAGACGCACTGTGGCCAGGCTTAGATCACAAAATGGCTTAGGCAAAAAGTGGCTTCCTTATGTCAAGAAAGCCATGACTGTTTTTTTCCTCCAGGGACCCCCCCTACCTTATCTGCTTACACCTTTACTCAGGGCATGGTGCCCAGGGGTTCTCTTGGCTCCACCCATACCTTCCTGGAACCCCCAAGATACGGTAACACTCATAGGATCCTGAGCCTCAGGGTCAGTGATCGGCCCAACACTCCGGCCCCCTTTTCTGTCTGTTTTCCTAGTTCCAAAAGGAGGCCTCCAACCGCTGAGGGCAATCTCAGCTTCCACTTCCAGAAATTAGCATTTTGGGCACCGGCGATAGCATTTCTTCCCTCACATTAGCAAGTTCAAAGGATGAGAATGATTTTTTGTTTGTTTGTGTAATATTTTTCCTTTTTTTTTTTAAAAAAAGTTCTTCTGTTTCCTTTTTTCTTAGTTTTTTTTTTTTTTTTTTGGTGGGGGCTGGTAATTAGTTTATTTCTATATATTTAGAGGAGGTACTGGGGATTGAACCCAGGACCTCGTGCATGTTAAGCATGTGCTCTACCACTTTAGCTATACACTCCTCTGAGAATTATACATATTTTAAAATTTTTTATTGACATGTAGTTGATTAACAATGTTAGTTTTGGGTGTACAGCAAAGTGATTCAGCTATACATATACACACATATATACATATATTTTACTTTCAGATTCTTTTCTATGTTATTACAAGAAATGGAATATAGTTCTCGATGCTATGCAGTAAGTCCTTGTTGAGGACGAAAATGCTATTGTGAGAGTGGGTCACTGAAGTCATCTGAGCCACCCACCTTCACCTCTCCCCTAGACCCCTGAACCTTTTAACCACAAAAGGAGAGCACCAGATGTTGTTACTGGTTCGGCTCAGAGCACGTCCAGCAGCCTCTTGACGGCATTTCATCTTTGCACCATGGTATCTCCTCGCTGACACCAGGCCAGTCCTCACTCTGTAAGGCCACCAGCTCCCAGATGATGGGCACTGGACGAGATCGGCAAACCCCTAGGGACATTAGCCCTTTCTTTACTGGGATGGAGGAAAAGCCCTTGGAAAGGGCCAAGAAGGGAGGGTGAGAGGTGTGAGGACGCCAAGCAGAGACAGGATCGTTGAAATTCTGATGATCCTGACTGGGGAAATGATGCCAAAGCAGGAAAAGGGAGGGAGAGAGGGAAGAATGCTCTGAACACCTGATTTCCTAGTCCACTAACATCCCTCTGAATAATTCCCAAGTTTCAAATTCTAGATCACCTTCCTAACACGCTACATGTTCACCAGAGCCCGCCAGGATGGAATCCCCAGGCCTCAGAAAGAGAGGGGAAGAGGGGGCACCGCTGATTGGCTAATTTGAGGCTCAGCTCCTAGGACTGGCAGCAGCCTGAAATCCTTCCTAGTGGATCCGGCGACACCCCCACCCCCGCCCCCCGCCCCCGCTTTCCGGACGGACGTCACCCCTGCAGCCCATAGGGAGTGGGATAGAGACCTGCTCTTATCTGCTTGACATTTTGGTGCCTCAGGCAGAGGACAATTACCCAATCCTGACCTCATGGCCTCTAGGAAAGTTAGTCATAGTCCCCTCCCTCCTGCCACCAGTTCCCTACCTGAGTCTGAGGCCTGGGGACAGACCAACTTTGTGGGTATATTTTATGTGGGGGTATTTGTGGCTGTCACGCAGGGCATCCTGCTTAGAAGGGCCCTGTGCTTGGTTTAACATTCTGCTGTCACCATCCTGACATTCATAATTTGTGAATTAGGGCCCCATATTTTCTTTTCGCACTGGGCCCACAGGTTATGTTTCCTGTGTAGGGAGACAGACAGAGGCCCTGGCCTGTTGGAGAAGGCAGGATGCTTCACCAGGAGCAGAGTTAAAAGTGGGGTTAAAAATAGCACAGAAACTAATTTAGTATTAATTTTAATATTAAAATTAACAAAAGAAAAGCAACAAATAGCATACAAGGGAACTCCCATAAGGTTATCAGCTGATTTTTCAGCAGAAAGTCTACAGGCCAGAAGGCAGTGGCACGATATATTTAAAGTAATGAAAGGGGGAAACTTACAACCAAGAATACTCTATCCAGCAAGGGTCTCGTTCAGACTTGATGGAGAAATCAAAAGCTTCACAGATTAAAAAAAGCTAAAAGATTTCAGCACAACGAAAACAGCTTTAAAACTAGATGTTGAAGAACCTTCTCTAGTCATCAAACCATAAGAAAAGAGAACAAAAAGAAGAAAGAGAAAAAAAGAAGAGACCTACAAAAGATTGTTTTGGCTGTTCAGGGTCTTATGTGGTTCCTTGTAAATTTTGGAATTGTTTCTTCTAGTTCTGTGAGGAGTGTTAGGAGTATTTTGATGGGGGTCCCTCTGGGTAGAGTGGCCATCTTGATAGTGTTGATTCTTCCAATCCAAGAGCACAAGAAATCTTTCCATTTCGGTTTTCAGACTATAGGTAATCTCCTTGGTTAGGTTTATTTCTAGGTATTTTTTTTTTGATGTAATGGAAATGTCTCTGCCAATTACAAAATTCTGGCTTTTGAAGTGAACAAAATAGCACAGAAATGATTATACTCCTTGTCCTCCACCATCTCTGAGAGTTAGAAACTGGGGTAGGGGGGTAACTGCAGTAGTTTCTCAACATCCCCTTGGCGCCTCTGACTTTTCTATCCTCTACCAGAACACGGAAATGGGTAAAGTGAGTGACTCATCATCTGCAGCAGCAGAGCTGAGGAAACCAACTAGAGGGGCCAGGAGAGGAGGCAGAGGAGTCATAGACTCCCCCTTCCCCCAACCTCCCCTCAACCTCCCCTCCCCCTCCCCTCCCCCTCCCCCTCCCCCTCCCCTCCCCTCCCCTCCCCTCCCCCTCCCCTCCCCTCCCCTCCCCTCTAATCAGATTTGAATTCCTAGAGTCTGCCTTCTAGTCCCTCACACATTTATCTGTTTTTTTGTGAGTTTTTTTTTGTTTTGTTTTAATGGAGGTACTGGGGATTGAACCTAGGACCTTGTGCTAAGCATGTGCTCTACCACTGAACTATTCCCGCTCCTCCCCCTGCCGCCTCACCCTTCCCCTTCCACATTCATCTGTTTATCCCTTTGCTCCAACAGCCTCCCACTGAACCCTCCCTCACCTGCAGCCCCCACCCCTGACGGCTGCAGTGTTTCTCTGTGGCTCCCTTGCTTACCTCCTCCTGTAAGACCAAGTCAAGACTTGTGGACTTAGCACCAGCGCCCTTCTCATGCCATCCGGGCCCTATTTACTTCTGAGGCCCCAGCTCTCCCCACTGGTCACCCCATCCTCCCTCAGGGCTCCATCAGTGGAGTTCTGTTTAATTCCTCCATCAGCTCATGCTGATGAAGACACCTTATCATTCTGCCCCTTTCGAATCTAGCTACTTCATGGAGAGTCACAGCTAGGTTTAAGCATCCCTTCTGCGAAAGCTTTCCCAGATTCTCTCCTTTATGATGAATGAATAGGGTATTTAAAATGAGGTGGTTCAGGATTCAGCAGGTGTAAAAGGGCATCCAATGAAATCTCACCCTCCTTTTCTCCTGGTTTCCTCCCTGGAGAAACCAATGTTACTAGCTTCTCATGTAAGCTTCAGAGTTTTTTGTTTTGTTTTGTTTTGTTTGTTTGGTGGGGTTCAGTAATTAAGTTTTATTTACTTATTATTTTATTTAATAAAGGTACTGGGAATTGAGCCCAGGACTTCATGCATGCTAAGTACACTCTCTACCACTGAGCTGTGCCCCCTCCCCCAGAGATGTTTTATGCATAAACAAGCCAACACACATAAACATTCTTCCCCTTTCTACACAAATGGTAGCACCTTCGTGCTATTCTGGGCTTCGGTCTGGTATTTTTTTACCCTTATCTAGTTGGATTTCACTTAGCTTTGTGTCCACATGTGCTCCTGAGCTGATTACTTTTCTTTTTACGTTCTACTTGTCTTCCATTTATTAGTCGAGTTTCAGGCTCCTTGAGGGCAGGGGTCCAGTCTTTGCTTTTTGTTTTTCCAGCACCTAGAGCTTGGTACATGCTCAACAAATGGGTGTTGAGTGACTGTGTGATTCTAATTTACAGGCTCACTCTCCACCAGGCATTGCGGTAAGTGTTGAATACACACTATGTCGTGTGCACATGAATAAACAAAGAAGAGAATGAATGGACAACTCTGGGAATCTAGCATAAGGGAGAGGCCCAGCTAGCCACAGACCTGGCTTCCCTGGAGGTCCCAGTGCTCTGCCCTCTGCTGGTCACTCTGGTCAGAGACAGCATCCCACTGGCACCACCTTCCCAAAGATGCTGTCCTTGGGGTCCTTCACAGGAATAAAATGATAGGGAGGGGTTCCTCAGACTATTGGCAAGGAGGAGAGAGAGGTTCTCCCCTGAGCTCCTGGGGATGGAAAGGGAAGAATATGTGGAGGTGGGGGGAGTCTCAGAGAAGCTGAGCTAAGAAGGGAAGGATGGTGGTGAGCTCCTAAGGGTTTTACAAACTGGGTTCAGAACATTTGTGAGTTATGAAATCAATTTAGTAGTGACCAGCTTTTTAAAAAAAATTTTTAATGGGTGGTGGGGGTAAAAATAAATTAAAATAAATAAAAACCATGGACAATATCAGAGTTCACTTTTACATGGAGTAAAGGTGAGTATTGTTTTCTTAAACTTTTTTTTCAGTTCTGTGTATGTGTGAACTGGTTTGTGATAAAAAACAAACAAAACAATGAAAACCACTAGAGAAATGATGGGAAAGGTCCTGATGAGTTAGTCCTGAGTGGGCACGAGGATTCACAGCAGACTCAAACCTCAGAGTGGAAGGCAAGGCAGCCTCTGTGGAGCCCAACCTCTATCTTGGTGCAGAAATCTTCCCACATCCCAAGTGACAAAGACCTCTGAGCCTCCTGACTCCACACTTTCAGGCACCAGAAGCTCATAATTTCTCAAGCCTGTCACATTGATGGACAAGCTCAGCTTGGTGGAAGGTCTTTCTATTTGCCCCTCTAAATTCTCATTCTCTGCCTCTGCTGCAACCAAGACTAGGAAAAACTAGGCAGATAAATTGACAGCTAACATGTGCCCTCTAAGCTTGGTTTTCCTTCTCATATAAGCATTTGTTTTTTTCTAAAGAATCTGAGTTTCCGTAGTCTTTATTATTCTGGTTATCTTTCTAGCAGTTACCACTATCAAGCCTATATGGATAGGAGTCAGAGAAAAGGACTATATGCTTACTGTTGTACTAATTCTCACAACACTGCTATGCAAAAGGCATCATTGCTGTCATTTTACAGATGAGGCCCAGAATTTTTTTCCAGCTTTATTGAGATACAATTGACTTTTAATATTGTATAAGTTTTAGATGTTCAACATAATAATTTGATATACGTGTATATGGCTAAATGATTCCCGCAATAAGTTTAGTTAACAGATCCACCACCTCACATAGTTACAATTTTAAAACATTTAAATTGCTTACCCAAATGCACCCAACCAATTAGGGGCAGGGTGAAGTTGATTAGTATCTTCGTGTGATGCCAAAAGTTGAATCCCATCCTCCGAATGTGGTTCGCATGGCTCAGAGTAGAGAGAGGATCTTCATCCTGACTCCCTCTCTGTGGACAAACTTTTGAACTCAGATTCCTCATCTATGACCAGGGCAGAGACATGTCTCTAGAGAGGTACTTTTTGCCTTAAAAAATTTTTTTTAAATCTTTTATTTTTCTTTCTTTCTTATTATTTTTAATGGAGGTACTGGGGATTAAACCCAGGATCTTATGCATGCAAGGCATGCGCTCTACCACTGAGCTATACACCGACCCCCCCCCCCAGGCTTTTTAAATTGAGAAATATAACACACATTCAGAACAGTGCATGCAACATAATGTGCATTTTAACAAAATTTTGTAAAGTGAACAATCTATGTAACCTCCACCCAGAACAAGAAATAGAATAGTCCCTCTTTCCAATCATGGCCGTCTCTACTTCCCAAGGTATTCCGTAGCCTCACTTGTGAATTATTTCTTTGCTTTGCTTGATAATTTTACCATCTAAGTTTGCAGCTCTAGACGGTATACAGTAGTTCATTTCGCCTGTTTAGAAACTTTATATAAATGAAACCATATATTATTTATCTTTTTGTGTCTACCTTCTTCTGCTGAATAGTTTTTTTTTTAAGATGCATCCATTTTGTTGCATGTAGTTGGTCATTTGTTTTATTGCTGTGTCATATTCCATTGCGTGGCCTTACTGCAAATTGTTTATCCATTC
Organism: Camelus dromedarius; assembly: GCF_036321535.1. Classification (NCBI taxonomy): domain Eukaryota; kingdom Metazoa; phylum Chordata; class Mammalia; order Artiodactyla; family Camelidae; genus Camelus; species Camelus dromedarius. The sequence continues at coordinate 53,255,597 of NC_087451.1, forward strand.
TATCCATAGATGGACATTTGTGTTCCTTCCTGGTTTTGCCTACTATGTTGCCAAAACCACTCTTATACATGTCACTTCATGCACAAATGCCCACATTTCTGTGGTTACATATACAAGAGTGAAATTACTAGATCAGAGGGCAAGATATCGTCAACGTTGGTCATAAACGTCAGACTGCTTTCCACCAATTTATGCTCCTTTGAGAATTCACACTATTCCAGATTCTTGATAACATTCAGCATTGTCACTCTGGTGAGTGTGTGATGAGATCTCATTGAGCTTTTAATTTGCATCTTCCTGATGACTAATGATGCTTTGCATCTTTTCATGTGTATTGGTTATTTTGGGTTTCCTTTTTTGTATGCAGTGTCAGTTCAAGTCTTTTGCTATTTTCTGTTAGGTTCTTTGTGTTTCTTCTTATTGATTTTTAAGAGTTTTTAATATAATTTAGATACAAGTTGTCCGTCATGCATCACAAATCTCTTTTCCTATTCTATGGCTTATTTTTTCCTTGTTGGGGTCTTTTGATAAGAAGAACATAGACTATCATATTAATATGGTGACATATATCAAACTTTTAAAGCCTATGTGTCTTTAAAAAAGAAGCTTTTGAATCTTGCTTAAAAAGACGTTCCCTACCTTGAGGTCATGAAGTTTTTTCCTATGTTGTCTTCCAAAGCTTTGTTGCTTTTCCTTTTACATTAAGGTCTATAATTCACATGGAATGTATTCCTGTTTAATGTAAATCAGGAAGAATTTGATTTCGTATTTTTTTATATGGACACTCAGTTGTCCCAGAATAATTTATTGAAAAATGGACCCTTTTCCCTACTGCTCTGTTGTGCTTATTTGTCATAAATCATGCATTTGAGTAGGTGTGGGGCTGTATCTGGGCTCTGTACTCTGTTCCACTGGTATGCACACTATCCTAATTCCTATGGTTTAGAGTTGATAATAAGCTTTAATATCTGACAGTGCAAGTCCTCCCACGTCTTATGCATAGGTGTGTTTGAAGCTGGGATCGCGCATACACACAAATCCATTCAAACGTTTAAGGAGTGTGTAGGGCGCTGTGGGGAGGAGTGCTCCGAAGAGAGACGGGGAGAGCAGTACGAGGATCCTGTTTCCATGGCATCCACCCAAGGCGCGGGGCCGCATAACCACAGTGCCAATCACCCTGAGGGAGATCACAAATGCGTCAGTGGGCTCCCTTGTCACTTATCCCAGAGGGACAGACAGCTCTCAAAACCCAGACACCAATCCGAAGAAGACAACACTCCGTGCACGTCTCTCCCCCGCTATCCCAGAGGTACACCGTTTCCTGCAAATCCCGTGCGCTGGGTCCCGACCCTGGACAAATTCGCCAACAGAGATTCGCTCAACCCTGTGCGTAAACCCCTTAGAGATTCCTGTCGTCTGTTCGGGGGAAATGGCGCATCGATAGGGAGAAAAACCGCCGGCAGAGATACCCTGACCGGCTGAAAACAGACTGAAGAACGGATTCCCTAACTAAGGGTTTTGTTTGTTTTCCAACGAAAGACACGGGCAACCGCACAGGCTACTACCTGAGTACCGGACCGCTAGACAGACACGTCAGTATCTGGCCGACTCCCGGGAGCGCTGACCCGCAAACACACGCGGCGGGTTATTACTTCCCGCGTCCCTCGGCTCTATCGGGCCATTTGGTTCCCGGATTCCAGAGCAGAAATGTTTGGCACTCTGCACATTAGCAAACTGTTAGAAGGATTCCTGGCAGATTTCGGGGAGGGGAAGTCTCCTAGACCCGAAGACTGCCATTGTTCCCCTCGCGCAGCAAGATCCTCGAGCTCCCTTGGGGGTCCCCTCCAGGGTGAAAACTTCCAACTCTCAGACACACAGGGCTGTCTCGACTCTCGCGCACGCGCACTGCGACCCGCAGGTCGGCCGCGAACTGAAAGCATCTTGAAAGAAGGGGAGGGACCCTAAACCGCGGTCTGGTAGGTCACCGGGGCAACTGATCAACCCGAGGTAGCCGCTGCCGCCAGGGACAACCCCAAAACAGGGATTGTAGAACCAAAAGGTTGGGAGAGGTCCCACCGAGATTTGAACTCGGATCGCTGGATTCAAAGTCCAGAGTGCTAACCATTACACCATGGGACCGGCTGGCTGCTCTATGCGGCCAGGAGCCTTCTCAAGCCACATAGCGGAAGCGCCGCGCTGCCTTTCGAAGACGGTGGTGGATGCCGGATCTATTGGGCCCGGACCCTGGGCTCTCGGCCGCGGGCTGCCCGGGCGAGCGGGAGCGGAGCAGCGAGAGCTTCTGCGTCCCCGGAGTTCCAGACGATCCTGGCCCCGGGGTATCATCTTCGCTGCCTCTTTTCCTACTCTCCTCACCGTGTCTGGGAGAAGCCCGGAGGGCTGCCGGCAGGCACGGTGGGTCTCAGCGGGGCGCGGCCAGAGATACTGGGCGGGAGAAGTCCGGCTCCGATCCCCCAGCCCTCGAGCAGGAGGCTGGGCGCTTCGTACTTGCTTATTTATTTATCTACACAGTGTCTTCCAGAAAGGTGGTTCTGGCCGAGCGGAGAGGGAAGTAAACCTGTGAGTGGAAAGACAGTGGTTCAAGGCTCAGGGACCCCAGGTGCGAATCCCCTCTGGGGCATGGGCCCCACCCGATTCTGGTGTTCCACGTGGTTTAAGCCATCCGCGCGAAACGTTTCGCTTCCATTTCTGTGTTCTACTTCGAAATCTACCTGGTGGATGATTGCTTTTTAACTATCTAGGTTAGAATCAGATCAGCGAAAGGGACAGTCCCTTACAATCCCTTTAGGACTTTCTCATAAGATTTAGTGAGCGTGTAAATGTCTAATGTTTATTCTGGTCGGTCCGGCGACAGATAAAATTTTATGTGCCGTTTGCTCAGGAATTTCATTCTTGGAACTTTATCCAAAAGGGACAACTAGGACGAGTGCCAAGGTTCAAGAATGTTCTCAGCTGTGTGGTTTATAAGAATAAAGAATAGAAATTAATGTCCATCAGTGAAAATCGATTAAATAAGTATTGACAATATCTATATAATAAATACTGTGCAGGAATTTAGGGGATAAATTGTTGTATTGACATGAGAAGATACACTGGCCTAAACAAAATAAACCAAAACCGAAACAAAAACCTACTTACCAATTGGTAGGTATAATAAAATCTCACTTATATACGAACAGAAAAGTTGAATACACATGTAATAGATATTTACCATTTATTTACCCTGGGCCATCTGATTGACTCCTTTTCTTGAAGGATTCAACATTGTATAGGTCTGGGTGACAGCAGAGCTATGCTCCAAGACAGACAACTGGCAGCCAGTGTGAACGTGGATGTCCTTAGCTTGGCTAATTGGACTTAGAATCTAGAAGCAGGAACATTTTGTTTGTTTGTTTGTTTGCTTGTTTCTTCTTCTTTTTTTTAGTTTGCATTTTCCTCTAGTGAGGCTGAGCTTTTCTTTTTTTAAATATATTTTTATTGAAGTATAGTCAATTTACAATATTGTGTCAGCTTCTGGTGTACAGCGCAATACTTCAGTAGTATAGGAACATACTCATTTCCCCCCATAAACGTATAGATCCACAGACACTGTTAAAAGAACACAGATTTGAACACAATTAATAAGCTTGTTGGCTTATTAGAGAATACATGTTATTTTAAAGTCACTTGGACTAGGTACCAGGTCCTAAAAGGAAGTTCAATAAATAAGAATTAGCATCAGGCTGAAACTATCTTCTCTGTCTATAATATAATACAAATAGAAATCAAAGGAGACTAACAACAGAAAGTATTATATGCTTTTTTGCTAAGTGCTTACACACATATACATATTTATTGAAGTATAGTCAGTTTACAATGTTGTGTGGATTTCTGGTGTACAGCACAATGCTTCAGTCATATAGGGACATACATGTATTTGTTTTCATATTCTTTTTAACCATAAGTTACTACAAGATATTGAATATAGTTCCCTGTGCTGTACAGTATAAACTTGTTGTGTATCTATTTTATATATAGTAGTTAGTATCTGCAAATCTCAAATTCCCAGTTTATCCCTTCCCACCCTCTACTTCCCCGGTAACCATAAGTTTGTTTTCTGTCTGTGAGACTGTCTCTGTTTTGTAAATAAGTTCATTTGTCTTTTTTTTTTAGATTCCACATATAAGTGATACCATACGGTATTTTTCTGGCTTACTTCACTTAGAATGACATTCTCCAGGGATATCCATGTTTCTGCAAATGGCATTATTTTATTATTTTTTATGGCTGAGTAATATTCCATTGTATAAATATACCACATCTTCTTTATCCAGTCATCTGTCAATGGACATTTAGGTTGTTTCCATGTCTTGGTTATTGTAAATAGTGCTGCTATGAACATTGGGGTGCATGTATTTTTTGAATTAAGGTTCCCTCTGGATATATGCCCAGGAGTGGGATTGCTGGGTCATAAGGTAAGTCTATTTTTAGTCTTTTGAGGAATCTCCATACTGTTTTCCATAAAGGCTGCACCAGACTACATTACCATCTATAGTGTAGAAGGGTTCCCTTTTCTCCAAACCCTCTCCAGCATTTATTATTTGTGGACTTTTGAATGATGGCCTTTCTGACTGGTGTAAGGTGATACCTCATTGTAGTTTTGATTTACATTTCTCTGATAATTAACAATACTGAGCATTTTTCCTTGTGCCTATTGGCCATTTGTATGTCTTCCTTGGAGAATTGCTTGTTTAGGTCTTCTGCCCATTTTTGGATTGGGTTGTTTGTTTTTTCTTATTAAGTTGTATGAGCTGTTTATATATTCTGGAAATTAAGTCCTAGTCAGTCTTATCTTTTGCAAATATTTTCTCCCATTCCATAGGTTGTCTTTTTGTTTTGCTTATGGTTTTCTTTGCTGTGCAAAAGCTTATAAGTTTAATTAGGTCTCATTTGTTTATTTTTGCATTTATTTCTATTGCTTGGGTAGATTGCCCAAGGAGAACATTACTGATATTTATGTCGGGTAGTGTTTTGCCTATGTGTTCTTCTAAGAGGTTTACTGTGTCTTGTCTTGTGTTTAAGTCTTTAATCCATTTTGAGTTTATTTTTGTGTATGGTGTGAAGGAGTATTTTACCTTCATTGATTTACATGCAGCTGTCCGGTCTTCCCAACACCAGTTGCTGAAGAGACTGTCTTTACTCCATTGTATGTTCTTGCCTCCTTTGTCAAAGATTAATTGACCAAAAGTTTGTGGTTATTTATTTCTGGTCTCTCTATTCTGTTCCATTGATCCATATGTCTGTTTTTGTACCCTTCCCATGCTGTTTTGATTACTGTAGCTCTGTAGTATTGTTTGAAGTCTGGGAGGGTTATTCCTCCAGCTTCATCCTTTTCCTTCAGTAATGCTGTGGCAATTCTAGGTCTTTTGTGATCCCATATAAATTTTAGGATTATTTGTTCTAATTCTGTGGAAAATGTCCTGGTAATTTGATAGGGATGACATTAAATCTGGAGATTGCTTTGAGTCATATGGCCATTTTAACAATATTAATTCTTCCAATCCAAGAACATGGGATATCCTTCCATTTCTTTAAGTCATCTTTAATTTCCTTAGTCAATGTTTTGTAGTTCTCTGCATATAAGTCTTTCCCTTCCTTGGTCAGATTTATTCCTAAGTATTTTACTTTTTTGGATGCAATTTTAAAAGGGATAGTTTCTTTACTTTCTTTTCCTGTTGATTTATTGTTAGTGTAAACTGCCACTGATTTCTGTATGTTAATCTTGTACCCTGCTACCTTGCCGAATTCTTTTATTAGCTCTAGTAGTTTTTGTGTGGAGTCTTTAGCATTTTCCATATAGAGTATCATGTCATCCACATATAATGGCAATTTTACCTCTTCTCTTCCAATTTGGATTCCTTTTATTTATTTTTCTTGTCTAATTGCTATGGCTAGGACTTCCAATACTATATTGAGTGGAAATGGTTACAGTAGGCATCCTTGTCTGGCATGCCCCAGATTTTAGGGGGAAGGCTTTCAGCTTTTCACCATTGAGTATTATGCTGGCTGTAGGTTTGTCATAAATAGCTGTTATTATGTTGAGGTATGTTCCCTCTATACCCACTTTGGTAAGAGTTTTTATCCTAAATGGATATTGAACTTAATCAAATGCTTTTTCTGCATCTATTGAGATGATCATGTGATTTTTGGTCTTTCTCTTGTTGATGTGGTGTATCACCTTGATTGATTATGTTGAACCATCCTTGTTTCCCTGGGATGAATTCAACTTGATCACAGTGTATGATCTTTTTTATGTGTTGTTGGATTCTGTTTGCTAATATTTTGTTGAGATTTTTGCATCTGTGTTTATCAATGATATTGGCCTATAGCTTTCTTTTTTGGCAGTGTCTTTGGCTTTGGTATCAGAGTGATGGTGGCTTCATAGAATGAGTTTGGGAGTGTTCCCTCCTCTTCAATCTTCTGGAAGAATTTGAGAAGGATTGGTATGAGCTCTTCTTTGTATGTTTGATAGAACTCACAGTGAAGCATCTGATCCTGGACTTTTGTTTGCAGGGAGGTTTTTTATTGCTGATTCTATTGCACTTCTAGTGATTGGCCTGTTCAAATGATCCATTTCTTGATTCAGTTTTGGTGGACTTTATGTTTCTAGAAACTTGTCCAATTTATTGCCATATAGTTGTTCATAGTATTCTCTTATGATTTTTTTGTATTTATTTGGTGTTGGTTGTAATCTCTCTATTTTCATTTCTTATGTTGTTTATATGTGTGCTGTCTCTTTTCCTCTCGGTAAGCCTGGCCAGAGTTTTGTCAATTTTGTCTACTTTTTTAAAAAAACAGCTCTTGGTTTGATTGATTTTTTCTATTATTTTTTAAAATCTCTATTTTATTTCTTTCCTCCCTGATCTTTATTATTTCTTTCCTTCTGCTGACTTTAGGTTTTGTTTATTCTTCTTTTTCTAATTCTTTCAGGTGGTAGGTTAGGTTGTTTATTTGAGATTGTTTTTCTTTTTTGAGGAAGGCTTGTCTCACTATGAAATTCCCTCTTTGGACTGAAGCGGGAACATTTTAGAACTCAGTCTGCTGCTGGTGGTGGCTGTGACATCCGAAGTCTCAGAGAGCAGTGATGGCAGCCATGCCATGTCCATAGGCAGCAGAAGTGACATCCTAACCAGACTATCCAGGATCCTGACTTTGGCTGGGTTGCCTAGTTTCCTTTCATTCTTGCTGGTCTTTCTGAGTTTGCTTTCCCTCTGGTGCTGTGAGCCATATGCCACCCTTCCAATATGTCCCTTTCTTACATAAGGTACCCAGAGTCCATTTCTGTTGCATATAATCAAGAACCTGCTTAGCTGAAACCCAAAAAGGTCTGTTGATGACAGTTACCTCCCAGGAGTAAACTTAGGAAGGCGTGTTTTTGTATTGCTTGGAAAAATCGTTTACAACTCTTGTATATTGTCAAAAGAAACACTAACAATTTTCCATTTTGAGGAATGAACCAAACTCCCCTTCACCTTCTGTGGTGAGATAAGTGTGTCCCTTAAGGCTGGAGTGACTTAATATCAAGTTGACACAGCATCGAATGACTTTAGCATCTCTGGACCTCAGCTTTCCCATTTCCTTCTTACAAGACTCTGTATCAGCTAGAGTGTATTGAAATTAATTTTACAAAAGCTACTGTAGAAATCCTAAAGGGTGATGATTATATCCTTTGAATGTGTGTGAGACATAGCTCCCCCGTGCAGTGTGAGGGAGAAGGCATGACTACCTTCCTACCCCCATTCTCCCTACTCCCACTCCCTAGTTCTTCCTTTGCAGGTCCCTCCACCTTCCTTCTCGGCTTGAAAATAATCTCACCAGCCCAAATGAAATCCCCCATGCGTGCATTCCTCAAGGATCGTAAAAGGATCATCTCCCTTACAGCTTTCGTCATTACTCACTGGAATCATAAGAAATTGAATTCTGGGGCTCAGTCTCCCATCTTCCCTCCCTTTCTGCCTTGGTTGGGCTGTGAATTCCTTGGGGGTCAGGGCCTGGGACTTGCTTATCTTTGAATGGTGCCTTTCCAAGCGTGTTCACTGAACCCCCCAAGAGGACACAGGAGAACTTAGGAGGAAGAAACAATATTCCAGTTTTGTGTTGAGACCCTTTAATGTCACATTCATTTTTTTTTTTAATGGAGGTACTGGGAATTGAACCCAGGACCTCATGCATGCTAAGCATGTGCTTTACGACTGAGCTATACCCTTCCCCCCACCTTTTCTTTGTTTTTTCTTCTTCTTTTTTTTTTTTATTTCTTAAAATGATAACAGAGATGATGGAGACAATATGTAATCTCCTTGCCCCAGCATAACTAGTTTCTTTTAAAATAAATCCACCGCTCATGATATCCCAAAGACGGCATCCTATGATGTCTTTGAGAACAGACTCTCCAGCCTCTGCAAGGTGGATCCTGAGGCATGCGGGGTATCCAGGTCTCTGCCGGAGGTGGGGTTAGTGTGGCTTCAGCTGTGCGACCCGTGACTGAGGGCTGAACTGGGGCAGGGGGAAAGTACAATGAGGCCAGGGGTTAAGAAAAGAGAGTTGAAGTCTGGGATTAGGGACTTTAAAGATACTCTCCCAAGTTCCTTGTGAGCCTGTAAACGAATAGACAGTGGAGTAGGGACAATAATGCTTTCAGTAGTCAACATGGAAAGTAGTCATATTCACTCTCAGGGCTATGTCAGTGAGTTTCTTGGATCCATGCTGGGCTGCTCACACTTGGCCGGGACACAATCAGCCTTGCTCTCTGTCCTCATCACCCAGGATAGGTGATATCTGCCACAAATCCCTACTTTGCCCTGGGAGCCCTGGTTATGTCAGACAAGCCACCAGTGCCTACTTGTGCAGGGTGACAAGTGATACCCTGAGTCTCCAGCTCGCCCCACCCAACTCCTATGCCCAGCCCCCTGCTCTGGGCCTGGCATTCCCCAGGCTCTAAAGGGAAAATCTGGCCACTTACTTTTTTTGAACAAGGCAACATCCACATTTTATCCTTTTCTTGAATGTTTTCACTTTCTCTTTTTAAGAAAATAAGGGTATCTTTTTATCTTTTCAGAAAATAAGGGTAAAATATTTATGGAAAATGTAGAAAATGCAGTAACGTAGAAGGGAGATTTTAAAGTAACTGCAATTCCAACAAGCACTTTTAACACTGCATGTATTTCAGCTCCTTTTTTACAATGCGTTTTTACATAGTCAGTCTCACTATATATATGATTTTATGTTCTGCTTTTGCAGTTAACATAATAAAAATGTTAAAAATATTTAAATGGATAATACATGAGCATAATACAAAATTCAAAAGGTATAAAAGGAAAACAATGATAAAAAACTTTCTGACTATAATTTTTTTCTGTTCTCAGAGGCAACTTCTGATACTGACCTCCTAGAGATATTTCATCCTTATATAGATGTACGTACATATGCAGAATCCTTTTTTATTAAAAAAAATCAAAACGTTGTCCTGCAGCTGATTTTATTTACTTAGCACCATGTATAGATTATGGTTCCATAACAGTACATATAAAACATACCTCATTGTTTTTCAAAGGCATTTCATTGAGATATTATTATTTATTGAGATATTAAGATGCACACATCTTAGCTGAAGAAATCAATTATTTTTTACAAATGTATACAGCTGTGTGATTACCACCTAGATTAAGATATAAGGCATTTCCATCACCCCAGAAAGTTCCCTGGTGCCTTTTTCCAGTCTTTACCTAAATCACTACTCTGGTTTCTATCACCGTAAGTTAGTTCTGCTTATTATTAAAGTATAGCGTTTTGCAATATCTTTTGTGTCTGGCTTTTGCTAAACATAATGTTTTTGAGATTCATCTGTGTCACTTTATGTATGCTTTTCATTGCTGAGAAGTACTCCATTGTATGAACATACCACAATTTGTTGGTCCATTGTCCAGTTGATGGGTTGTTTCCAGTTTGGGCTTAATATAAGTAAAGCTACTATGACCATTCCTGCACAAATCTTTTTTAGTCTGAGGTCTACACTTAGGAAGGGAATTGCTGGGTCATAGGATAAGTGTACATTTAAGTTTGTGAAGAACTGCCAAACACCTTTCCAAAGTGGTTGTACAATTTTACAGTCCCACCAGCAACGTACGAGAGCGTTCCAGTTGCTTCACATCTTAGCTAATAGGTGCTATTGTTAGTCATTTAAGTGCAACCATTCTGGGAGGTACATAATGATCTCTCCTTGTGCTTTTAAAAAAAAAATTCTTAATGTTATATTATTTTGAAAATATTCCCCTCATAGTTTAACATAATTTATTGGAATTTTATCAAATGAAAATGACATCCTAGGGGAAGGGTATAGCTCAAGTGGTAGAGCGCATGCACAGCATACACAAGGTCCTGGGTTCAATCCCCAGTACCTCCTCTAAAAATAAATAAGTAAACCTAACTATCTCCATCCAAAAAAAGAGAATGACATCCTATACTTATTTTAATCCTATGCTTATTTTAATCACTAGACACTAATATCAAGCAAGTTCTAAGTCTTATGTGGTATTCTATGGCAAAAGGAGAAAGAGATTCTCTTTTAATGGCATATGATCGTGGCTATCGCATCATCACTGTTTTGGGGACAGGCATAATTTTAAATATTTTGTCCTATCATCACTACAAATGAACATTTTCTCATTAGACTGATAGTTCAACACAGGCTGAGACAACATGATAAAATGTTTAATCTAAAGAAGCCAAATAACCCTAACTCTGATGTTCTCATTGGAATATCACCAGAGAGCTCAAACTTATTCTCCTCCCCCCGCCTCTCCTGTGCTTTTAATTTGCATTTCCCTGATGGTTAATGCTGTTGAACGTATCTTTTACGTGCTCACTAGCCATTTGATATCTTCTTTTCTAAGTACTTCAAGCATTTTGCCCATTTAAAAACAAACTGTCAATCTTACTGATTTATAAGAATGGTGTATATATTAATATATATGGATTCTTTGTCAAATATTTGTACTGGAGGTATTTTCTTTCAGTCTGTGGCTTGTGTTTTCACTTTCCTAATAGTAGTGTCTTTTGATTAGCAGAGAGTTTTAACTTTAATCACGTCAAATATATCCGTTTCTTTTCCTTTTAGGATTAGTGCCTCTGTGTCTTTGCATGCAGGGATCTGGGATATTTCCAAGCACGTGGGATAGGAGAGGAGTTTGTGCAGTTATACAGATTACTCAATTACATAATTTAAAAACGTGGTAAAATTTAAAGATGGATGAGGGAATGTAGGTTTTATTTGGGAGACACGTCTGAAGTCAGATCAAGGAGGCTGATGGGAAGAAAGTTGGCTGGAGCATCCAGGCAAAGGACTGAATAAAGGAGCCAAATATAGACACGAATCTTCTGTGCAGGTCATTAGATGTAGGTTTGGGTGGAAAAAATGGGGTAGAGAGCAGTGGCTTCCTGGGAAGCTGGTGATCCTGAAATTGTTGCTGGTGTGGGCCTATCAAGACTAGAAGATCAAGAATAGGAAATGGTAGCAAAACCTCAGGATCTCGGCATGTGTTAGTGACTTCATACAGTCACCGTGAAAAGTTTTAGGCTGAGGCAGCCTGTTTTAAAGCAGGTGTACTATAGTTTTGCTCAGACTGGCTTGCAATCTAAGTTTACTGGAAGTCCTGTAATTTGAAGCCTTGCGGGACTTGAAAAACTGAATTGTCTACCCCACGAGAAAGCACCAACCGGAACAGAAGACTTAGAAGGAGCCCAATCTGAGCAAAAGACCAGCCTACTGCACTGCAATGCTTTAAACATTTTTCTGCCCATGAAGAGGAAAAACCTGGAGGGGAAGAGCAGATTAAAGGTGGACTCCCTGTACCTAGATGACTGTTTTGAATAGCATCAAGGCAGAGGCCACTTAACTGAGTGCCGGCGGGGAGGCCAGGTGCAGAGACCTGTGGTTCCAGAATGGATTTCTCAGTCTATGTCTAGACAAGATGTCCAGAGTTGTCTGAAAGGACAGAAAACCTGTACATTTCAAGGAGTTGCCAATAAGATCTCACTGGAAATTCAGTTTCCTTAAAAATCTGACTGATGACAGCAAGTGAGTTTTATCTCCTAAGGCCATTCCAGGCTTGCGAACACCACTAACAGGAAGTTGGCAGTCATAGATGCATAGGCCTCAGAAAGGTCACTCTGCCTAATGCCCACGCAGTTAAGGATTGAGAAGTTAAGGGCCAAGGGGGCTCCTCTTGAAGAGAACCTGAATGGTTCTGGATGGTGCCAGATGTTCTAAGCAAGCCCCCATCTCTGCCAGGGCTTAGAATCCTGTCGGTCATGGGACACCTGTGGCCTGTCCCGCCTCTGGGCTTCAAGCTATATATGAAACAGTTTAAGACAGTTTGGGTCAAGTTTCTGGTACTTTTAGGCAAATGCACTCTAACTGATACACTTTTTTTGTAGTGGCTTCATATATAAATTGTTGGTCTATCAAAAATCAAAAATAGTTGGGGAGGGACCTTCCTAAGAGAGGGAGAGAATGTCCAGAAGGAAGCGGACCCCAGTCCCATTTTCACTTCAGCTACATGAAATGGACACACCTCTGCATGCAAGAAAAAGGCCACTAGCCCAGCAGCCAGTGAGATTCTTCCTTTCTGAAAGTCATGGCAATTGTCTTTTCCTGAGCCTGGTCATGGGGCGTAAGGAGAGGAAAAACTTGAGAATGGACTTGAGCGCCCCCTGGAGGCCCACACAATTATTTGCACCAAGTTGTCCCAGAATTTGTAGTTAGCAGGGTGTGAGTATCAGAGGGCTGCCACTGTCCTAGAGGGATAACTTCGCCTTTGGTTTGGTCCAGGCTTTTTAGATGTGTCTGAAATTCAAGGCTGGCAGGAGGCCTGTGTGGCAGTTATTGTCTATGACCTAATTTTTGCTTCTAAACCACCCAAAGAGAAAACCTTTCATTTATGCCTTTCTGTTTTGAAAACACACAGACATACAGAATAGTTGTATTATTTAGGGCACTTTGCTTATAAGTCACAGGAACCAACTCAAATTAGGTTAAGTGAAAAAGGAGAATGATAAGGGTATAGTGTTTCACAAAACCCTAGGGCAGGACTGTAGCCAGACCTCAGGAAAGAACCAGAAGGCTGTCAGGAGTCTCTCATTTCAGCTCCTCTTTGTGCTTACATCGAATCCTTGTCTTGCTGCAGACCGGCGGAAAGGGGCTGCTCCACTGCTCCTGAGCATGAGGTCTGAGGTCCAGACACCCACAGAGCCCCGCTTGATGATCGAAGGCCCAGTTCCAATTCCAAGAGAGACAGTCCACTTGGCTATTGGTTCAGGAGCCTGCTTCTCTTGGTCCAATATATTTTGACCAGGGCGTGGGGTCCTCCACTCTCTGGGTGGTGGATCTATTTCTGGAGAAGAATTCCTGGAAAATTGGCTCACGTTTTAGGCAGACATCCTACAAGAGCTCCATTTTAACTACTCCTCCCTGCTGGAGGAAAAGGTTCCAGATTGTGGGACAGAGAAGGGGATGTTCCTGGAACCTACCGATGATAACTACAGCACATCAGGACTCCCTGCTGGGGGGTCGTTGGAGAATGCTGAGTAGCATGAAAGCATACATATCTCCCTGTAGCGGGAATGTCAGCAACAGGGGAGCGGGGTATAGCTCAGTGTAGAGTGTCTGCCTAGCATGCACGAGGTCCTATGTTCAATCCATTGGGTACTTCCATTAAATAAAAAAATAAATAAACCTAATCACCCCCCACAATAAAAGTGAAAAAACCAAATAAGTTTTTAAAAAAAAATTTTTTAAAGAATGTGAGTAATTCATTGGGAGACAGGCATTTCTTTTTTGGAACAAATTAAATATTTTTCTAAACATTTAAATATTTTATTTGTATTTTAACTATTTTTATATATTTAAATATTTAAAAGCTATAATAACTGAAGCCAGCAAACTATTAAAATAAATATTCTATTCTCTTACTTTGACAAATATATCTTTATAAAAGCAAAATTAAAAAATGTTGTAAAGCTATGTTGTATGCTATGTAAAGCAAACTAAAAAATGTTTTGTACTTAATTTAAACAAGTCTTTGAAAATTTAAGTCATCAAATATTTTTATAAAAAATAAAATTATTACCATTTTAGCATTCAATAGCCACTTTATACCCAATGTAAAGAATTGATATCGCACTTCAAGCATGATAAATCCAGAACTACGTGTGTGAAAAATTAAAGAGCGATAAAAATTGTTTATTATTTTTAAATATGCAATTCTTGTGAACACCACATTAATTTTCTAGTACTTTTAGAACCATGAATTGAAAGGCAAGAAAATAGACACTGGGTAATAGGCAAGACTCTGTTGCTATTTATGTTATCTGAGAGGAAGAATTTGACCAAGTTTAAAATGTGTCTTTTTCTTTTCCCTAAGCATTTTGCAGCTCAAATCTTACTGGCATCCCAAAACACTGTCCACAAAGGTTCAGTGCATTTATATGCAATTGTCTTTCGAGAACGTAAGGCAAGAGGTATGGAGAAGCATTTCCCTAGGGTCTGAGCAGCGTTTCGTCCCCAAAGTGGGTATTTAGGGAAACAGGTTATATCCTAGTGCTGAGTGACAGAGATGCCCAAATGTTCATCAGTAAATACTTGTGTTTATTTTTTCCCTCCAGTTTTATTGAGATATAATTGACCTGCAGCACTGTAGAAGTTTAAGATGGAGACCAGAATGATTTGACTTATATACATCATAAAATGATTATCATAGTAAGTTCTGTGAACATCTATCATCTCATATAGACACAAAATTAAAGAAATAGACAAAAACTATTTCCTTGTGATGAGAACTCTTAGGATTTACTCCCGTAACCACTTTCATATATAACACATAGCAGTGTTAATTACATTTATCATGTTGTACATTACATCCCCAGTACTTATTTATCTGATAACTAGAAGTTTGTAACTATTTACCACTGTCATCCAATTTCCCTTTCCCCTACCCACCACCTCTGGTAATCACAAATCTGATCTCTTCTGTGATTTGTTTATTTTTGAAGTATATACATATGTCTGTGATATGCAGAGTTCTCTAAAGCACAGGACCCAGGTAGGGGCTCTTTGCCTGCATCTACTGAATGGAGCAATCCAACATCATCCTCCTATATAGCTGTGGTTATTGTACATAAAATGCATGAACTATTGCATGAAATGATTTTGCATATCAGTTAAAGATGTAAAAGCTTTTGCAATAGAATCTTTATGACATACACAATGGAATGAGGCATGTGCTCAGTTCTGGTTTGGGAGAATAGAAAATGATTGTCAGTCTCTAGCCAAATCTGAAAAATGCTGAATTAACCCAATTTCTTTACAGCAAGACTTCTCAGAGCCTTTAATATACTAATGTGAATTGCGACTTTCCAAGAGGAAGATACAGCATGCAGTATTTTTCCAAATTCTCTGACCACCTAAACATATGTCACGAAGTCTCCTTAATATGTCACAGACACATTTTCAGAGACCCAGAACTACCCTGGGCCATCTTCAGTAGGAAGGAGTAGAAACCAAAAGGCAGAGCTAGTGCCGCAGCTGAGGAATCTGCCAACTCCCAAGATAACGGAGAGCGCCACTCTGCAGATGACATGGCTCTTGAGTGGTCAGCAACTGGTTTCAAGGCCCTGGAACTTAGTGGCTTTGCCACTGCACTTACCCTGTTTATTGTAGCACCTCAGCACATTGTCCAAGTTCAATCCTGGGCACTCTGGAATGTGTCTTTGTGATAGGGAGTCTGATGCCAGGGAAACCTTTGTTCTGACAGACAGTGGACCACCTCAGTGGTCTCCTCCCTCCAACTGCCTGCAGCCCAGCCATCTGCCAGGCTCCGGTGAGCTGACTCCACAGAGCCTTCCTCAGCTGCTCAGGCCCTTGTGACTTATTCCCTCCTCCGAGCCTCTGACCTGGGCCGCCCAATTCTACTAGTGGACCTACCTGAACCAGGCTGCCACTTCCTCGAGGCAAGGACCTTGGGATATTCACATTATTTGAGCTCACAAGGTAGGACTAAATAAAAATTCGTGAATGACAGTGATGTTGGAGATGATCTGTGATACCATTTCCACCAAATAACCCACAAGGACTCAGCAGCCATCTTTTTAACCAAGGATACCAACCCATCATATACTTTCCTATGACATGAAATGAGATGATGTGACATACTGCATTTACAGATGCTTCATAAATGGCGAAGCATCATACAAAAGCAGGCAATAATTGGTAATAATCCAGTCTCCATTGCCCTGATCAGTGATTGGTCCGTTTCTAATGACCTTAGCTTTTGATTGGTATTTCCAGTAATTGAGCCAGACCCACCTCCCCGACCCACTAGCTGAGTATTGCAATGTTCATCTTATCTGGAGTTTAAATTTGGATAGCCTAACCACCGATTCCTCTCTTTTAGATACCCACAACCAGTCACCCTAGTGCTTTTCTGATGACCAGACACCTTTATGTAGAGCAGTGCAGATGGTTCTTGAAGTAGTGGAGAGCCAGCTTGAACTGGACCTGGCCTTTGGTGTTGGCCCGGTATGTGCTGTAGGTCTTCTCCAGGGTTGCCAGCTCTGGGTCCACCACTGAAGAACGGGACTGGTGACCTATAATCACGTTTGAGCATGACCCCACAAGCAGGCTCCCGAGCCCATCAATGAAGAACTCTGCCAGGAGAGAGAGTGCGGGAAGGAAATGTGAGCTTCCACCAGAGACCCAGGGTCCTACTGCAGGTCTGGGAGAAGGGTTAAAGGGAGGGGACACCGATTATACCCCTGGGGATATGGGGAGGTTCAGCCCCATGAGAAGCCACCTGCCCAGGCTAATGAGTTGGAAGGACATACAGAGAGATGGGCAGAGAGACACAGATGGGCTTCTAACTGGACGGAACCGTGGATTCCAGGACTGAAGGGAAGGAGAGGGGAAAGAGGGGCAGCTCTGCGGCTATAGCTAAACAGGAAAAGATGTCTGGAAAAGGAGGAGCAGTGACAAGGTGTGAAAAGAGGGAGGGGACAGCTATAGGGAGAGGAAGGGGAAGGGTGTCTCAGAGAAGCAGGAACAGCCTCTGGGAGACAAGGAGTCAGAGAGGGTGAAGAGCTCGCGAGCTCCCTGGTTTGCGGAGAAAGGACAAGTTCCCGAGAGCAGCGGCACACGGCTTTCCCTCGGAAAGAACAGACCCCTGAGGTCAGTCCACAGCCCACGTGCCCGTCCTCACTCATCCAGCCGCCCCACCTGAGTGAGCCACCCGCTGCAGGCGGGGGTCGAAGCCGACCCTTTGGAGTCGCTCTGTGTGGGCCAGGAAGAAGTTGACGACGCCACTGGTCACCACGCAGCTGGGGAAGCCGTCCAGGGGCCGGAAGAATCCTGACCTCCGGTGGAGACAGTCCCCATTCTCACCGCGCTCCAGCAACAGCTTAAACTGGAACACGTTTCCAAGCACGCTGCCGCCTACCTGGCCGGTGGGCAGAGAAATCTATGTTAGAGAAAGAAGACTCAACATCCACAGAGCCTCTGCCAGGAAGTCTTACCGGACTGAACCTCAGCTACAACAAGAATCATGCCCTTTCTCTATCTACCCGTCATATTACACTTATACCCAGCCCAGACTGCAAACAACTTCTCTGCTCCGCGGACCCTACAGCAAGCTCACTCCTTTCAGAAGGCAATTCATTCCCTTCCGTCAGGAGGAGGGGTATTTGGATGCAGGTGAGAGGCAGCCTGCGCGTGCAGTGGTCCCTATGTGGACTCCCTGTAGCGAGCCATTTGTCTCATGCTGTCTTCCTCCACCCTCTGCTCCTGGCTCACTTCGATGCGCTGCCCGTCCGCACACTCAGGGGAGATGTGTGCATCTGTGTGTTCAAGCCCTGGCAGAACAGGCCGAACAAGTACCTCTATTCCTGAACCGTCATAATCATCTAGCCTGGCACAGCAGAGTCTGATCATTGTCCCCCATCACCTGTTCTTTCCTTCCTCCTCTTAGTAAATGAACCCTCTGAATTTTAAGGAGACTAAATTAAGGTATAGCCAACTAAAGATGAAATTTCCCCACTTCTCTCACAAGGTTTGACCATGTGTCTAAGTCTTGGTTGAAAGGATGTAATTTAGGATAGAAGTCTGCAGCTTCTAAAAGGATTACATTCTTAAAAGAAAACTGCTTGTCCTCCACTCTCTTCCATCCATACAGCTGAGGACCACAAAGCTGCATGAACAGCGGGGAAGGAATCTGGTCCAGGACGACCCTGCAAGCAGAGTCTAGTGCCAGCCTGGATTCTTACACAGGCGGGAAGTACACCTTCTATGTTGTTTATGCTATACTGATTGAGTAGCTAAGAGACATCTTAGTTAATCCAGATGCTTTGGGAACTGTCCACCTGGAGTGAGAGGACTGGTCACGATGCTACTTTTTATCCATTTTCTTTTTTTTATTATTAACCATTTTATTGAGATATCTTTGACATATTAAAATTATATATATATTTTAATTTATACAGCCTGATGTTTTGATATCAGTATACACTGTGAAAAGATCACCTCACCCAAGCTTATTAACAAATCCATCCCCTCTGTGTAGTATAGCTATCTTCAGAAATTTCGAGAACACAATGCAGTATTATTAACTCTTGTCACCGTTTTCTTCCCTTTTCTATATGTAGATTGACTTTTGATGTTTTGCTATTTTTTTTAATGTTATTAAGGCCATGTGTGCTTTTACACCTTTGCACCACTGACATTTTTTTAATGGTGTGTGGCAGAACCAGAGCACCACTCGCTTTTGTCCCATCCCAGTCCAGGGAGGAAGTTAGAACTGACGCATAAACACACCATTTTAAAGACAAGAATGTTGGTGAGTTTTGTGGGGGTGGGGTGTGTGTGATTTGCTTAAAGAAAAGTAAGAATGGAGGCAGAAGGAGAATCACACGTTTGGAGGGGTGGGTATAGCTCAGTGGTAGAGTGTGTGCTTAGCATGCATGAGGTCCCTGGTTCAGTCTCCAGTATCTCCCTTAAATAAATGAACAAGCCTAACTACCCTCTCCGGCAAAAAATAAATAAATAAACTGCCACTTAAAAAAAAAAAAGGAATTGCATGTTTGATATCTGATTCCTGTGTGATGGGCTCAACCCTGGGGCTGCACTGCCTCGTCTCCTGCATCAGCCTCCCCACTCACCTCCTCATCTCTGTCCTCGCACACTTTCCTCTCTTCTCCTCCCCTTCCCTCTCTTACTCGTCAGATTGCAGTAGGGTAGACCCGGCAACTCTCCCTTACCACGTCCAGTTCGGTTTTCTCCAGGACATCCACCAGCACCTCAATCTTGGTCTTGTTGTTGAAGATAAAGTCATCGTCCACCCAGAGAACGTATTTGGTGGTGACCTGAGATATGGCCAGGTTCCTACCAGCAAACCAACCCTGTGAGTGGAATGAGGTTAGATCCGTGGTTGCCGGCCCTGCCACAGATTAGCATCACCTGGGAGCTTTCTCAGTTCCCAAAAGCCAGGCTGCACCCCAAACAGTGGCTGAGGACCTCTGGGTTAAAGGGAGTTCATGTCTCAGAGACACTGGAAGGAGGACAGTGACTGTCTGGATCAAAGATTGAGACAAAGAAAGGCTAGAAAGCCCTTCCTTGGCCTCTGGCCAAAATAGTCTGATAGAAGTCCTTGTGCACGTGACAGTCTTTGTGGTTTTCCTTCCATTTCCCCTCCTGTTGCCTGGAAGATGTGGGGGGATGGGACACTCTGGAATGTATAATATCCATTTCCTTCTGTGTGGGCTTTAAGGAAGGTGTGTGGGGAAGAGAGAGACACACGCCAGCGAGTGTGGAATCATAGGGATGAGAGGTTCCTCTGCTACTGGATCTGCACATCAGGAAACCTGAGAATGTCAGACACCTCAAGTCACTTAGGAAGACCTCAGTCAATTTCTACATCAAGTGTGAGGAAAGGTGGGTTACCTACCCCGTTAACACGGGAAAAGGGAGAGTGACCCGATTTCTCTGTGAATTGGGAGTGAGCAAGGGGACTCAGAGGAGGGTCCTACCCCTAACCACGCCCAGATCCTGCTGCCTTGGGAAGGCCACTGAAGCAGCCCCATCCAGGATAGAATGGGACTCTGGGGCCCTCTTGTCCCAGGACCCAGGTGTCTCCCCATCTGGGAGGGACGTACCTTTCCAAAGGGCATGGTGTAATACTCCACGTGGTTGTCATTAATTTTCAGGGGCTCCTTGCTGTCATCAGCCACGATCACGGTCAAGTCTGGGTAATACTGGCGAATGCTCTGGATCATGGTCTTGAGCTTGTGGGGACGGAGGAAAGTTTTGGTGGCAACAGTCACCAGGTCTCTGAGCTTCCTCTCTGGGCAAGAAAGGGTGGAGGTTAGAGCTCTGTCTTTGGGAAGCCTCACTATCTTGAGTTGCATCATTCTGGGGGTTTCTTTTTATGCCACGACCTCTCAAGTGTTTGTGGACCTCATCCCTCTTGTACACAGTTGGTGTTTGTTAGTTGGATTAGAAAATAAATATGTTTAAAACATACCCAATTTGTTTAAATGTTATGTCTTCTATTCTAGAGCCTCTTTCCTGGTTCTGTTGGCTCCACACTGCTGTTTCTTACTGTCTACCTGGATGCTTTATTTTATGCTTGCCTGTCTGCACTTGGTTTGCACCCTGCCTTCATGTTGGTACTAGGCTTTGAGATGCACAGAGCTTTGCCCCTCAAGGGGTTTAATAGGGAGGGTCACGGAGCCCAGGAAGAGGAGACAAGTTCTAAAGGACTCAACATGCCTTATCATCAGCCACACTCCTACAGAGGGAGGCTGCCTGGTCTTTATCCTTGGGGAGATGCCAGTGGAAACAGGTCCACCTGGAGATCAGAAGGGCTAGACCAGATTGTGGGTCTTAAGGTGTGTGATTTACAGAAAAGGTTGGAGAAAGGACAGCTTTTCTATGGAAAAGACCCTAGGCTGAAACAATTGTAGCAGCTGGTGTGTTTGGGGGTTCAAGCCAGGGAATGGTGCCACAGCAGCTGATGGGGCACATGGGACGTGGGGTGCGGTGGGGTCAGCTGGGGTTAGTGCACACTGAAGCCACAACTCCACCTATTGTTTGTGGGTGAGTGCTCCGGAACCCCATGGCAGAGCCACTCTCTTAGAAAGACAGAAATCAGAAGTCATTCCAGAACCTCTTTTTTTTTTTTTTTTTTTAAATAGAGGTACTGGGGATTGAACCCAGGACCTTGAGCATGCTAAGCACACACTCTACCTCTGAGGTATGCCCTCCCCTCCCTGAATCTCTTTTTTAATAAATGTTGCACCATTACCCAGCACCTCCTAGGTCTGAGAGCGAGGGGAGAGATATTAGTAGAAATGAGACAGGAAGACAAGAGTACAGCTATTTTGGAAAAGGACCTGGGGAAGGCCTTGGCAAAACAGGCCTTTCAAGCTAAAGTAGAAAGACCCTGGGGGCCTGAGTCCCAGAGATAAAAAGCCAGGCTCACAAGAATGAAAGATTAACTTCACCTCTCACACGAATGAGTATACCTAGTTGTCACAAGACAAGAAGCTCAACTATCAATTTTACCTGTTCCTGTGCTTTCTCGCAGAGAATTCTCATGCCTTTCTTTCCCTCCACAGAAGCACTGCCTATTCCTGAGAGCCAACAATGGAGCCACCTGCAGCTGATCAAAAAAGTTTGAGGATTTCTGGAAATTATCAGTGATCATGAGACAAACCCTCCTTTTTGTTACAAAAGCAATTCGCCCTTTCTACTCTGGGAGCTGGCCCTTTTTTCCTGTCTTCTCCCTTGTGCACAAGCCATCTATTTGAATAAAAAGTTTTGCTTGCCTAAGAGTCTCATGGAAGTGGAATTCAGTTCTGTAGTACTGGCTGTCCAAGAATCTGGAAAGGGCCTGGTAACAGAATCAAGTAAATCATGTTCAAGAGCATGTCCAGTGAATCCTCTCTTCCCCTTTCTCTTCTTAGGCCACATGACAAGTTTGGTTCTTTTGTTATAGTAAAGAGGGGTGGGGGGTGGGTATAGCTCGGTGGCAGTTCGCATGCTTAGCAGGCAGGAGGTCCTGGGTTCAAAACCCAGTACCTCGATTAAAAAAATTTTAAAAGAACAATAAAAATTATATATAAAAAAAGAGAATCAGGGGTACGAATCATCATAGGAGATGGTCAAGGTAGGGGACTCCCAGCCTACTTAGCATTGTGCTTTGAGATTCCTTATTGTTCCAAACACATAGCAATGATAAAGAAAAATGCAAAGATATAGCAATGTTCAAAAATAGACAACATTTCTTCCAAGGAACAGATATCAAAAGCAGTGAGCAGAACCGGAGCTGGGCCTGCTGCAGTCTGGGGTCAGAACAGCAGAGGAGGCTGGGAGGCTGAGCCTGAGGGTTAATGGGATAAAAGTGTCTCATAGGGTGTGTGGGTCCACAGCCAGGCTTGTTGCTAGAAGCCATGGACTGGGTCAGTTGCACTCCCTCTGTTTCTCACCACATACTACCTGCTGGGCAAGGAACCGAAAACAGCTATCACTCCTGCACACACCTCTGGATGCAGAGATGATACCACTTCACAGCCAAGTTCTGTGCCAAGACACCCTCAGGCCCAGAAACTGGCTCTTCAGTGATGCCAATATCATTATAGGACAGGGACCCCAAGACTCCAGTATAAAATGATGGACTAGGAATCTGGGGCTACTGAGAGTAGAAGCAACTGTAAAGCTGTGAGGTGGGAAGGAGTCAGGAGAGAGACAGAAAGGGGAAGAAAGAGGGAGGGAGGGAGGGAAAAACAAAAATAAACTAGCAAATGAAAGCGCCCCCTACTCAAGATGAGCTCACAAGCAAAAATTCCAAGACACTCCAACAAAACTAGTATGAAGGACAATAGCCAGCAAATCTACCCTGTGCAGATGAGTCCACTCTAGGTAGACAAAATAACAGAGAAGTCTGAAAAGGACATTAAATGAGAATGTTCAAAATCTCTCAAGTGATAAATGACAGAATCACACATGTGAAAAAGAAAATATGAAACAAAAACAGGCATAAATGAAATGAGAGTATTTGGATATGAAACCAACTTAAAATTGTTGAAGATAAAGGTAAAGTAAACCAAAAGGGAGACATGACTTGAGATGTTTTTTAAATGTTTTAACAAGCATAAGATAGAACTATGAACAACTTTATGATAAAAAAAAATAGGTAATTTACATCAAATTTACGAGAATTCTATAGAAATATTTTGACTTTGAATATAAAATTGATTCAATGGACATACAGATCAATAACCACTAAAGACATGGAATTGATATTTTAAAATTTCTCCCCTTTATCTCACTCCTTCCCATTCACATTCCCACCCCAACCACCTCCCCAGTAACTTAGACCAAAAAAAAAAAAAAAAAAAAGACACAAGGACCAGATAAATTTTAATGAAACTTCAAGAAACATATTATCCCTATTTTATTTCAATTCACTTCAGAAAATAGTGAAAAAAGAGGAAAGCTACCCAATTCATCTTATGAGACTTGTATAATACTGAAAACAAAACTGGGCAAGGACATTACAGGAAAAAGATAGTGTCAGCTTTGAATACAGATGCAAGACTCCTAAATAAGACAGCAACAAATTTAATTCAGCATTTAATCACATAATGCATTGCAATCAAGATGGGTTTGTTCCAGAAATGCAAGAACAACTTCAACGGCAGAAAATCAATCAATGTAAACCACTCCATGAACCCAATTAAAGGAGAAAAATTATTCCAGTAGGTGCAGACAAATTACCTGATAAAATTCAATATTCATTCATAATAAAAATTCTCAGCAAGGGAACAGAAAATAGAAATTAGAAACGGAAAACTTTTTAGCAACAGAAATGGAAGGAAAGAAGGAAACTTTCTCACCCTGATACACCTATACATTCCTATATAGCAAACATAAATGGTGTAACATTAGAATATTCTTCTTAAAGTTAGGACGAGTCAGAAGTGCCGGCTCCCACTGCTACTATCTAACACTGTATCAGAGACTTTAGCAAAACGCAATAAGACAAGAAAAAGAAACAAATTCTAAGAATTGGAAAGGAAGAGACAAAAATCATTATTTGTTCAAAAGACTCTATACATTAAAAAGAAATCACTAGAATAAGTGCAGAAAGGATGCTGTTTGTAAGCTCGACATTCAAAAGTCACTACTGTCCTACATACTAACAACAACCAATTAAACTGTAGAAGAAAAAGATCCAATTTATAAAAACAATGAGAAGTACAAGGTACCTAAGACTAAATCCAAAAAAATGTGCAATTCCTTTACAAATAAAATTAAAAAATAAATTATTGGAGAACCTATGAGGAGACCATGGCATGGAGACTATAACATGGAGACATATACTGGATTCATGGCTGGGAATATTCAACTTCATAAAGTTGTCAGTTCATTTCTAATTAATCTACAAATCATATGAAATGCTCATCAATCATGAGCTGACGTTTAAATTTTCTAAGGAAACAGAAAAGACCAAGAAGTGCTAAGAAAATTTTGCTAAATGAAAATTTTGCTAATCATCCTGAAGTATGGAATTTCTCCCCATTGGCTATAGAACCTGTTATAAATTGTATTGAAATGTTGTGGACCAAGCCCAAGATAACAGATCAAGGCAACCATAAAAAGCCTGAGTTCAGAACCCCTGCATGCATGAAACAGGGTGTGTGAGGGGCTGGCAGTACCAGTCAGAGAGGTTGGACCACTTGGTATGTGCTTGTGGGATAGGATGCTCTCTGTATACAAAAAATTAGGTCCCCATCACATGTCACACAGAAGCATAACTTCTAGGTGGCTTAAATACCTAAATATGAGAACCAAGCATGTACAGCTTTTGAAAAAAAATACAAGAGAATATCTTTATGGCTCCAACGTAGGGAAAATTTTCTTGAACAAGGAACAAAAAGCAAAAGCTAGAAAAACAACAATGAATCAATTCTGTTAAAGGATAAAGCCTTTAAAAATTGTTTTTGTATCTATTCTTTTTCAGATTCTTTTCCATTATAGGTTATTACAAGATAGTGACTCTAGTTCCCAAAGGATAAAGTTTGGTAACAACAAAAGATCCCAGAAACAAATCAAAAGACAAGCCATGGACTGACAAAAGGTCAGAAACTAGAACTTCATGCTGTAGTGTGATAACTTTTCATGAAAAGTTCAAAGGTTTGTTAAACCACACTGTGTGCACGCAGTGTAGGAACCGAAATCTACACTGTAAATGTATGAAAATAGGGAAAAGAAAGATCGTGGCTTCTGGAAGAAGAGAGGAGAATTAGATCGTGGAGATTTCCACTGTATCTATAACACTGTATCTTCAGAACAAATCTGAGGCCGAAAGGAGGTTTTTGTGAATTTCTTGTACTTATCTTTCATTTTTGAGATAGTTATGATGTTAAGCAAATACTTTAAATATCCTCCTCAAATATCCTTCTCCATAGATATTTAATGCTATTACTTTTAAATGACAATTTATATTTTGAATAGAATCTATTTGAATAGATTACATTTTTAATGTATATTAAATCTGATATTCCACAGAATGTCAACTGGTTCAAAATTCTAATATATTGAAAGTAATGCCATGAAAATCTCCCCATCCTTGTCCCCAGCTACTTGGTTCTTCCCTAGGGGGTTACCAATGTTACCAAATTCTTGTTTATTTTTCCATAATCAAGCAATTATGTACATATGCTTTTCTTCCCCCACTCTTTCTTTTTACAGAAACTATAGCTTACTCTTCACTCTTTTCTGTACCTTGCTTACATCCTGGAAAGCATTCTGTATCAGGATAAAAAAATCTTCCTCCTCCTCTCTCCTTCTGAATGCCACTGTGATTATACGGATTTAACCAGTGCCTCCCACTTTTAAGGTTTTTGTCATTGCAAACAATGCTGCAATAAATATCCTCAAACAAAAGTCATTTCACACAGATATAAGCATCTGAAGGATAATTTCTAGAAGTGGGATTGCTGGCCCAAAGGGCACACATATTTAAAATGTTGACAGATATTGCTAACTTGCTCCAGAAAGGTGATGCCAATTTACATTCCCATCGGCAGTTTGTAAGAATGTTGCCCGACTCCTTGTCCAATGCTTTTTGATTTGAATGTAGTTTTCATTTGTACTTTTCTTAGTGTGAAATTGAGCATACATTTTACTGGCTAAAAGCACTGTTGAATTTAACTTTTTGTGAATTGGCTTATTCTTTTCTTATTGACGTTCTTATTGACTCACACGTGCTCCTAAGTTAGACCGTTGGCTTTAACGTATGTTGAAGACATTTTTTCCCCATTTTGTCTTTTGTCATTTTACTTTGCATATGGCAGGTTTCTGTCATAAAAACATTAAATCTTGTTATGTATTTTATGTCTTTAGTCTTTTTCTTGTAGCCTCTGGGTTGTGTGTCATATTTAGAAAAGTCTCATACTGTAAAGTTATTTTTAAACTCCATATGTTCTTCTAGTACTTAAAAAAATTAGATATTTGCTCTATTTGGAATTTATCTTGGTATGAGCTGTGAGATAGATTCAACTTGTTATCTGCCACGCAGCTACACAGTTATCCCATGTGATTTCTTGAATAATCCACCATTTCCCCCTTTAATTTGAAAAGCTACCTTTATCACATGGTAAAATTCTAATATGTATATTTCTAGACTTCTAATTTTAGTCCATTGATATAGCTATTCATGTACCAGTACCACTGTTTTCATAATTATTACTTACTAAAATGTTATAATCCATCAGGGTTTTTTTTCCCCAAAATAAGCACAGCCATACAATGAATTAAACATGACTAAGCAGTATTAGGAGAGTATATTCTAGCATTTTTTCCCTCAAAACAAAGCTTGGTAACAGGAATCCTATCAGAGCTTTCTTTTCATCGATTCCTGTCCCCCATCTCAAAGAGGATCCCCTCTGAATCTCACCAATCGCCCACAGGACCCATCCTGGAGCCCCAGGGACAAGGGCCTTACCTGGTCCAGGGTCATATAACTTTGGTATGACAGGATGGCGGATGGTCACCGGAAACTTGGCCACTGAGGACTGGGACTCCAGACTCACTAGAGGGAGAAACAAGGAAAGGGTGGGCATACTGCGTCTGGGTCACTCTCCACGCTGCCCTGGAAGTCGACATGATGGGGGAATGAAGGATTGATGGTACGAGACTAAGGACCACATAGAGTCCTAACCTGCTGTGTGTCCCTGGGGCAACCTGCTGATTGCCTCTGAAACTCACATCTCTTCCCCATGAGAATCTTGGGGGTGAAGTGGGCTTGCAACAGAGGGGTGGATTAAGTTTGACTTTGCCATTTATTAACTGAAATACCTTGGGTAGATCATTCTGTCTCCTTCTCTGTCTATAAAACCAGGATAATACTACCTGCCCTATTTTACCTCATGGGGTCATTTTGTGATAAGAGATGTTTGCAAATCTGAAGGTGGAGAGAATTCTCTCTCTAGTTTGTGTTCCTAGGTAATCTGTCCCACATGTCATCTTTTCTGCTTTATCTCCTGGAAATGCATCCTGTGTAGCTGATCAAAATGGAAAAGGGTGACTTTAATTCATCTAGAAAGGAACTGGGGCTGCCCTGAGGGTGGCAGGAATTGTTCTCCCAGGCATTCTGGGGGTGGGAGTGGGGACTGGGATGGGAGGAGGAAGACAAAGCCACTGGCCTTGGGACTGACAGTTCCCCTACATCCTTCTTCCCTGTTAGTGTCCAGGACAAGATACTGATGCACAGACTGTGCCCTCCCTCCGCTTCCACAGCTGAAGTCTTCAGCTTTGATTGGCAGAGAATTGGGGAAGAGAACTCGATGGTTTCTAGGTGCACAGCATGAATGATCTGTCCTCATAGAGAGACAAGCAGGCACTTCACCCCTCGAGTCTCTATGGGGTCATGGGGATAATATTGGGAAGTTAGGTGTCTAGGGTTAGAAACAGGAGCCCAGGAGGGATCTTAAATGCAGGCAGGCTTCCTGGAAGATGAAGACTTTGATAGCCCGGTGTTGTTTTTCTGGGTCCCTAAGCATTTTACCAACCAAGGACAGGCTCTCACCCACATCCACCCTGTGGTGCTGGTACTCCGTGCTGGTGTATGTCATATGCTGGAGGATGAAATTCAAGAGCTTCCGGTTACTGGTTGAAATGGTCAGCTGCTTCTGACCTCTGCCCTGCACCACACTGTCTGGGATGTCAGCGAGGGTGTTCAGTGTCCCCAGAGAAGCTGTCAGGGTGACCTAGGGCGGATGCAGTAGAAAGACTAAATGCAAAGAAAGGCACATACCCAGGATGACCAGCAGTGGGCAGAGCGCATAAGGATGAGAGAAGACCCATGGGTGACCCTGAAAGCTAGGGTCTGGCTCTGCCAGAGTTGCTGCCCTAGCCCCACAAAGGAGAATCAAGCCCTCAGATCTGGTCTGTTCAAGGGCCATTTCTTGAAATATTCTTAACTCTTGGCTTGCAGGATAGCATTCATAAAGATTCCTTCTTACCCCTGCTGGCTGCTCCTTCTGACTTCCATCTGCCAACTCCACCTCCTCTTCTATCTAACCTCCAAAGAGAGCTTTTCAGGGTGTGGTTCTGCATCCTTTTCCCTTACTCTACACCTTTTCATTAGAGGAGGCAGCTCTAAATACCATTCATAAGCTGGTGGTTTTAAAATGAAACTCTCCAGAGGGATAGATTAGGAGTTTGGGATTAACAGATACACATTACTAAATATAAAATAGATAAACAAGGACCTACTGTACAGCACAGGGAACTATATTCAATTTCTTGTAATGAGCTGTAATGGAAAAGAATCTGAAAAAAATATATATGCATGTATGTATATGTATAACTGAATTGCTTTGCTGTACACCTGAAACTAACATTGGAAATCGACTACATGTCAATAAAAAATAAGAAATATAAATAAGTAAATAGATAGATAGATAGATAGATAGATAGATAGATAGATAGATAGATAGATAAAATCTAACTCTCCAGCTCCTATCTTTCCGAGATCCAGCTGCCTGGCTGGCTGCTCTGCTAGGAAGTTTCACAAGCAACTCAAATTGCTATCTTCAAAAGTGAATGATTGATTTTTTTTCTCTATAAATCTGTTTTCCACCCCATGCCTGGCTCTTCCTGCCTTGGGAATGGCGCCCTCACCCACTTAGCCGTTCAAGTCCCCAGCGGAAGTCATTCCTGCTCTGCTCTTCCCCCGACACCCACAGCCAATCCACGACGAGTCCTGGCGGCTCCACCTTCCACAGGGAGCTAGAATCGTCTGCTTCTCTCCCGCCCCCTGGCCTCTCCCTAATGCCACTCTCTTCCCTTGCTTTCTTGTCTTCTGCAACAGCCAGTTATCTTTAGGAAACGTAAACTGGATCATGTCATTCCAATTAGTCAGTTGACAGCTAGTTTTTGAGATCTAAATTACAAGCACTGGGAACAGAGCAGTGAATAAGACAGACTCCCTGCCTTCAGGAAGCTTATATTGTAGTGAGGAAGCTCAGTGCTAAGCAGATCATGATACATCTAAAGTAATTCAGGTACCATAGGGCCGTGAAGAAGGTAACACAGAATAGAAAGAAAGTGACAGGGGCTGGGGGCCATGGTTCAGGGGACAGAGGCAGCCTCTGGAGGACAGAGCAGCTTTGCAGGTTTGCTCACTCACCACCCACTCCAACGGCAGCTGGCACGCAGAAGTGGGAAAACCAAAATGACAGTTCCCAGACTCCTTT
Organism: Camelus dromedarius; assembly: GCF_036321535.1. Lineage (NCBI taxonomy): Eukaryota > Metazoa > Chordata > Mammalia > Artiodactyla > Camelidae > Camelus > Camelus dromedarius. Next base: position 53,285,456 of record NC_087451.1, read on the forward strand.
TTAGTTGGGGTTCTGGATGTGATTTAAACCCTGCCCACCAGATACACTTGCATGAGACACTGATTTGGAGCTATGTTAGGCGGGGACAGAAGGGCAGGGCACAGAGTATCTGCCTTGCTGGTGCTGACCTGATGGAGCCATCGCAGCCTGGCTGGGCAGTAGCGTCCTCTTGCAGCAGAAGTGGCAGGACCCATGGTGCCCCAGATCTTTGAAAGTCCTACCTGGAACTCTAGCCATGCCGTGGCTGGAAAAATTATGCCTTCTATAGGCACCCTTCCCCCCTCCCCGCCTTGGACTCATGTCTAATATTTAATCAGGATAGGGGTTAGTCAAAATCTGAGGCCAGCCACCACTGATCGGGGGAAGAGAGCATGGACAGCGAGCCCAGGACAAGATGCAAAAGGGTCTGGGAAGGGAACTCTTGCCTCATAGGTGGGAGCATCTGGTCCTTCAAACTGGAGACCTGGAAAAAGGACAAAAACACCATGTGAGAGGATGTCCAGGGCTCCCTGATGCCCACACCTTCATGGTAGACTCCTACACAACCCTCCAGAGTCCCTTCAAGTGTCACCTCCTATCCAGGGTGTTTGCTGACCACTCCTCTCTGCCCAGGGCTCTGTTAGATGGTATCCCATGGTCCTTCTCAAACTCCAGTGGTTCTAAGGCCTCTGATGCCCGCCCTCAGTTTTGTATAGGTGCTGTAAATCAATACAGTCCCTTCCAGGTAGCTCTGTTACTGAAGGGAAGGAAGCAATAGATAAATAATGAATCAGCCTTATATGAGTTTCCTAGAATAGGAAAATTCTACTCAAATTCATAGAGACAGAAAGTAGAATGGTGGTTGCCAGGGGCTGGGTGGGAAAGAGAGTTCATGTTAAATGGGTACAGAGTTTCAGTTGGGAGGATGAAAAAGTTCTAGGACGGATGCTGGTGATGGTTGCAGAACAATGTGAACGTACATAATGCACCAAACTATATACACTTAAAAATGGTGAAAATGGTAAAATTATGTTATGTATATTTGATCACATTAAAAAGAGAATTATCCAAAATGGCAAATCATTTTCTAAATGACTGTTCAAAAACACTAGCAAGTCATCCAAAATGTTCTTACTTTAGAATCTATCTCTGTTGTTATGACTAATTCAAGTTCTAATTCATACAGATCTTCCCATATGGCCTTAGAGAACTTACTACACTCCTCTGTGAAAAGAATATTTACCTCACAGGGATGTGATGCTGACCTAGAGGAGTGTGTAAAATTCCCTTGTGGAGGTGAATTTTAACTGACATAAATACTCTTTTCAATAATGCACTCCCTGGAGTTGGACTCATGCTTTACCTGCTCCCATGATGCTGGAAGACACCAAAAAGCCAATTAGGTCCTAAGATTCCTTGAGGCAGACAGATTTCTGTCCTCTTCTATGTTATCTTGGATGCCCAGGGAGGTCACAGCTACTAAGGATGATTCCCAGTGGTGGAAACAGTGAAACTAACATTGAAATCACATCAAGCTTCATGCATTGTGCTGGGTACACAGCAGGTACTGAGTGAATGACTGTTCCCTTCTCCTCCCACCTTTTGCTTAAGAGGGAATAGGAAGGTTGCCTGGGTGCTCTCCAGATGCAAATGTGCCTACCTGGGATGGGAACCGTGTGCAGGGGCATCACTTCCACCCCGTGGACCGGGTACCCAAAGGGGAGGTTGGGCTGAGCCAGCAGGGGTGGTGGGCGAGGAAGCCCTTCTCTGCAGGGAAACAAAACCATTAGCAGCTGCCTTGACGCTTGTCCCTGGTTAGTTCTTAAAGTGATGTCTGTGCGCAGAGCTTTGTGCTGCCAATGGGGAGAAATCAAAAGGAGGTTGACCTAATCTGACCTCCATTTTCTCCCCGTCCTTTATTCTAGCCCCTCCATCCAATCAAGGCAGATTATAGCAAAACACATTAAAAATTAAAATCACAACTGGCAAAAAAGAAGAAACAAAATAATCAGATTGTGTGGGCCAAACCAGCTGCAGCAGCTAAACGCCAAAGTGACATCTGAACTTCCCGGTAGCCAGGGTATAAAGTGATTGATTATCAGCACGCTGGTCTTATTATCACAGGGACAAAGCAGACCCACTCTTGAAGGCAGGTAAAACTTTTCCTGGCACTGGACTTAAAAAAAAAAAGTAGGAGCGGATGTTGCCTCAGTATTTTTAGAGCAAACACAAGTGATGATTTTCAGACGGTTTTGTCGCTGAAACCACCTTCAGTCACAGGCATAACACAATCCCCTGAGACTGATTCTTTGAGGGACTAAGATAACGTGGTTGACACGAAGGCTTCAGGGACCCAGCTTAACCAAGGAAATCATTTTGATTACTTGGGAGAAAGATTAAACTACCGAAGTATTTATGTGAACATGAAAACGACAAAATTTAAAAATGGAAAGGGACATAGACAATTAACAGAAGAGGAAACACAAATGGCTAATAAATATATGAAACATGCTCAGCTTCAATATTAAGCAGGGAAGTGTAACTTTAAAAAACAATGAAAAAAAACCTGATAACTTCCCCTTAAAGTTTTAAAATTTGATGACAGCGAGTGCTGATTAGGTAGGGGTAATACGTGAGGTACTATACTTACCCACTCTTCATGAAAGCCTGAATTAACACAGGCTCTCTTGAGGGCAATGTGGCAATATTTATTAAAAGCAGAAATAAACATATCCTGACAGCAATTCAGGTGCTAGGCAAGGGGAGAAACACTTGGCGTGTGTCAACAGTAAGCCATGTGTAAGGAGGTTTGTTTCAGTGTTGTTTGAAATGAACATCCTTACACATATCTCAATGAAATATGGAAAGAATGTAAGTAATAATGTAATATTATTATGATAAATTATGTGAATGTAATAATGAAAAAGTTACAAAGATCTGAGTATCTTTCAATAAGGGAATGGCTTTAAAAAATTCAGTGTATTCATATTCATAGCTGTATAGCAATTAAAAGGAATGAACTAGATGTATAGATCACTCTTAAAAACCTATCACTGAGGCTTCTGATGCCACCTATGTGCTCGTTCGGTGCAGACCTGGTACCTCTTTTGCGAAGCAGCAGCTGAGGAGACTCCAACGCTTGCATGACTTGCGTGATGGACAAAAAGCCCAAGGAAGGAGTCAATTCTGAGAACAGTGATCATGTGGATGTGAAGCGGGTGGGTGGAATGGTTCTGCCATGCAATTTAAGATGAAGAGGTGCACACCACTTAGCAAACAGGTGGAAGTTTATGTGAACAGGGGCAGTTGTCTATGAGGCAGGGCCAATTCAGATTTGACGGGCAGCCAATCAGGGAGACAGACACACCTGCACAGGTGGAAATGGAGGATGGAGATACCACTCATGTGTCCCAGTGGCAGACAGGAAGTGTCCACTAGAAAATGAAACCTGCTACTTTGTTCCCCCAGACCAAGGAGACATTCTCAGTCAGAAAACCGCAATTTGGTTCTAACCACATCCTGACTAACTACAGTATAATTTTCTTAATTCTTTCATTTCCCCCTTCCCCTTTGTTATGCATAAAGTGACTGATGTATGTGCACACGCACAGAGCATTTTCTAAACTAAACGGTCAATAGTATGTTTCGCTCGACATCAAATGGAGATGGGATGGGGAAAATGCCGATTCTGTGAAAATGCCCCCTTCTCTGTTCACTCACCTCTTGTTCTTATATTCATTAAGTAATTTTACTTCCACTGTTCAACAACAACAAAAAAAGAACAAGATAAAAAACCGTGCATACTTTGTTCTACTGGAGAACTTTAATGTTGTCCATTTATCACTATAAAACCAAGGACATTTTTGTAACTTTTTTGTACATAGCTGTTACAATGTAGGGCGATCTGTATTTAGGTAGGGATAAATTACTCGAAAAGAAGTCAATCTGGGATAGTTTTTCCTTCAAGTTAAGCGTCTTGTTTTTTTTTTTTTTAACATTATGTTGTTTAAATAAACTTTGTTTAAAATGAAAAACAAAGCCCATATCTTTGAATGAAAAAAGCAAATTTCAGAATGATTTGTTCTTTTGGTACCAACTACATTAAAAATATACACACAAAACCCCAGTAGTATATGTTTATATGAATATATACACCCACATAAACGTATGAGTGATTATGTGTGTTCACCTGAGTGTGTAACAGTATAAAGAACAGTATAGAATAAAATCTCCCTGCTATTTAGTACCCCTCATCATCTCCCGCAGAAGAATCACTGCTTGCTGTTACCAAGAAGTTGGAGAGTTGTCTTATTTCCCTAGGTGAGCTGGGACAGGAAAACTCTGGGGAACCACTGACCTCAGCCAAATCTGTACTCACTGAGCTGAGAGAAGTGGGTTTCTAGCCTGAAGATGCCAAATGAAACTCAGAGGAAAAGAGCATGTGAAACAGTGAATGAGGAAACAATCCCTGATGACTGGTGTGCTTTCCAAAGAGCAGGGCTAGGAAGATCCGGGGTAGGGTCATGCTTAGGCCAGGGGAGGGTTGGTGTCCAGACTTCTGGCCTGAGGGCCGGCCAGTCCCTCTCAGCTGATACCTCTGGGATGTGGTACCCAACCTGTGATAGTCTGGCTTACACCTACCTGTACTGCCAGGTTAAAAACCCAGGTCTAAGTCCTGTCCATCCCACAAGTTCAGACCTGCCCCATCCCAGCAAGAAGCCACTCGACTGTCAACAGTTTGCAAAGGAACAGAGTGAGCTGGCAGATGGAGTGTGTGCATCTGAGTGTAGTTTATCCAGAATGTAATTACAACAGAGCTGGGTGGGGGGGTTCCCTTAGACTGGAGGGGGAAATGTGAACATCTGGAGCCCCTGACGGACTGGGTGAGGAGAAGGATCGTCCTTCCTGAGAGCATGGGGAGCTGAGTAGCAAAAAACTTTCCCCAGAGCTGGGCCTCTTGGATACCCCTAAATTGGTAGCTAGCACGTCAGCCATTGAATGTGGGTGTCTCAGTGACTCGCCCAGCCCACTGTCCACTGGACAGTTTGGACACTTTGTGTGAAAGGGGCTTGCAAGGCAAAATCTTGCTCACTCACTTGCCCCCCCCCCCCCAATAAGGGACACACAGCCACTGGTATTCATGTGTAATAGTGGGTGCAGGAGCTATCTTGTACTAAATTGTTGGATCTATAGGAAATTTGCAAGCCACCTATTACCTATAGCCATTAACAAAAATTAAATCATAATACACTTAAAATTAAATATAATGAGAACAAAGGTAGTAAACACTCAAAACTCACCACTTCCTAATTATTTTACTACCTCTTCCTATGATCTCTGCTTCTGAGGTAATTTTCATCTATTGCATCTGTATGGTGGAGATACTACGTAACTGGAATTCAGTTGTCACTACGTCAGTAGGCTGAAATCAGCCACAGTGTGATTATTAAAAAAAGTCATAGAAATTGGCAAACACTCCAAGCCATTATCAAAAGCCCATTGTTTTGTTTTGTTTTAACTGAAGTATAGTCAGTTACATTGCATCAATTTCTGGTGTACAGCATAATGTCACAGTCACGCATATATATACATATATTCATTTTCATATACTTTTTCATTAAAGGTTATTACAAGATGTTGAATATAGTTCTTTGTGCTATACAGAAGAAATTTGTTTTTTATTTTATTTATTTATTTATTTCATTGAGTTATAGTCAGCTTACAATGTTGTGTCAGTTTCTGGTGTACAGCACAATTTTTCAGTCACAATGAACACACGTATACTCATTTTCATATTCTTTTTCATCATGAGCTACTACAAGATCTTGACTATATTTCCCTGTGCTATACAGTATAAACTTGTTTATCTTTTCTATATGTACCTTTCAGTATCTACAAATCTCGGACTCCCAATCTGTCCCTTCCCACCCGGCTCCCTCCTGGCAACCAAAAGTTTGTATTCTATGTCTGTGAGTCTGTTTCTGTTTTATATTTAAGTCCATTTTGTCTTCTTTTTCTTTTTTAGATTCCACATATGAGCGATATCATATGGTATTTTTCTTTCTCTTTCTGGCTTACCTCACTTAGAATGACATTTTCCAGGTCCATCCATGTTGCTGCAAATGGCATTACATTGTCATTTTTAAGGCTGAATAGTATTCCATTGTATAAATATACCACATCTTCTTTATCCAGTCACCTGTCGATGGACATTTAGGTTTTTTCCATGTCTTGGCTATTGTAAATAGTGCTGCTATGAACATTGGGGTGCAGGTGTCTTTTTGAATTAGGGTTCCTTCTGGATATATGCCCAGGAGTGGAATTGCTGGGTCACATGGTAAGTCTATTTTTAGTTTTTTCAGGAATCTCCATACTGTTTCCCACCACGGCTGCACCAAACTACATTCACACCAACAGTGTAGGAGGGTTCCCTTTTCTCCACATCCTCTCCAGCATTTATTGTTTGTGGACTTTTGAATGATGGCCATTCTGACTGTTGTGAGGTGATACCTCACTATAGTTTTGATTTGCATTTCTCTGATAATTAGTGATATTGGGCATTTTTTCATGTGCCTATTGGTCATTCATATGTCTTCATTGGAGAATTGCTTGTTTAGGTTTTCTGCCTAGTTTTGGATTGGGTTGTTTGGGTTTTTTCTTATTATGTTGTATGAGCTGTTTATCTATCCTGGAGATCAAGCCTTTGTCAGTTTCATCTTTTGCAAATATTTTCTCCCATTCTGTAGGTTGTTGTTTTGTTTCGCTTATGGTTTCCTTTGCTGTGCAAAAGCTTGTAAGTTTAATTAGGTCCCATTTGTTTACTTTTGCTTTTATTTCTATTTCTTGGGTAGACTGCCCCAGGAGAATATTCCTGAGATGTATGTGATATAATGTTTTGCCCTATGTTTTCTTCTAGGAGGTTCACTGTGTCTTGTCTTATGTTTAAGTCTTTAAGCCATTTTGAGTTTATTTTTCTGTACGGTGTGAGGGAGTATTCTAACTTCATTGATTTACATGCTACTGTCCAGTTTTCCCAGCACCATTTACTGAAGAGACTGTCTTTATTTCATTGTATGTTCTTGCCTCCTTTGTCAAAGAGTAATTGACCAAAAGTTTGTGGTTTCATTTCTGGGCTCTCTATTCTGTTCCATTGATCCATATGTCTGTTTTTGAACAATACCATGCTGTTTTGATTACTGTAACTCTGTAGTATCGTCTGAAGTCTGGGAGGGTTATTCCTCCAGCCTCATCCTTTTTCTTCAGTAATGCTTTGGCAATTCTGGGTATTTTGTGATTCCATATAAGTTTTATTATGATTTGCTCTAGTTCTGTGAAATATGTCCTGGGTAATTTGATAGGGATTGTATTAAATCTGTAGATTGCCTTGGGTTGTATGACCATTTTAACAATATTGATTCTTCCAGTTCAGAAGCATGGGATATCTTTCAATTTTTTAAAATCTTCTTTAATTTCCTTAATCAATGTTTTGTAGTTCTCTGTGTATAAGTCTTTGACCTCCTTGGTTAGATTTGTTCCTAGGTATTTTATCACTTTGGGTGCTAATTTAAAAGGGATTGTTTCTTTACTTTCTTTTCCTGTTGATTCATCATTAGTGTAAAGAAATGCAACTGATTTTTTTACATTAATCTTGTATCCTGCTACCTTGCTGAATTATTTTATTAGTTCTAGTAGTTTTTGTGTGGCTTTCAGGGTTTCTTATATAGTATCATGTCATCTGCATATAGTGACAATTTTACCTCTTCTTTTCCAATTTAGATCCCTTTTATTTCTTTTTCTTGCCTGACTGCTGTGGCTAAGACTTCCAAGACTATGTTGAATAGGAGTGATGAGAGTGGGCAACCTTGTCTTGTCCCAGATTTTAGTGGGAAGGTTTTCAGTTTTTCGCCATTGAGTACTATGCTGGCTGTAGGTTTGTCATAAATAACTTTTATTATGTTCAGATATGTTCCCTCTACACCCACTTTGGTGAGAGTTTTTTTTTTTTTTATCATAAATGGGTGTTGAATTTTATCAAATGCTTTTTCTGCATCTATTGAGATGATCATGTGGTTTTTGCCCTTTCTGTTGTTGATGTGATGTATTACATTGATTGATTGGCATATGTTGAACCATTGTTGTGTCCCTGGGATGAACCCCACTTGATCATGATGTATGATCTTTTTTATGTGCTGTTGGATTCGGTTTGCTAATATTTTGTTGTGGATTTTGCACCTATGTTCATCAGTAATATAGGTCTTTAATTTTCTTTTTTGGTAGTGTCTTTGTCTGGTTTTGGTATCAGGGTGATGGAGGCTTCAAAGAATGAGTTTGGGAGTACTCCCTCCTTTTCAATCTTCTGGAAGAGTTTGAGAAGGATCAGTATGAGTTTTTCTTTGTATCTTTGGTAGAATTCCCCAGTGAAGCCATCCCGTCCTGGACTTTTATTTGTAGGGATTTTTTTTATTGCTAATTCAATTTCATTTCTAGTGATTGATTTGCTCAAGTGGTCAGTTTCTTCTTGATTCAGTCTTGGTGGATTGTATGTTTCCAGAAGCATGTCCATTTCTTCTAGGTTATCCATTTTGTTTCCATATAGTTGTTCATAGTATTCTCATATGATATTTTGTATTTCTGTGGTATTGATTGTAATTTCTCCATTTTCCTTTCTTATTTTGTTTATTTGCACTCTCTCTTTTCTCGTCTTCATGAGCTTGGCCAGAGGTTTGTCAATTTTGTTTACTCTTTCAAAAAACCAGCTCTTGGTTTGATTGATTTTTTTCTGTTGTTTTTTTAATCTCTATTTTATTTATTTCCTCCCTCATCTTTATTATTTCCTTCCCTCTGCTGACTTTTAGTTTTTTTGTTGTTCTTCTTCTTTTCAAATTCTTTTAGCTGGGATGTTAGATTGTTTATGTGAGATTGTTCTTTTTTGAGGAAGGCCTGTATCACTATTAACTTCCCTCTTATCACTGCCTTTGCTGCATCCCACAGATTCTGTGTAGTTGTGTTTTCATTGTTATTTGTCTCAAAGTATTTTTTAACTTCTTCTTTGATTTCATTATTGACCCATTGGTTTTTTGAGTGGCATGTTGTTTAATCTCCATGCAGTAATTTTTTTCTCCTTTGTTTTTCTGTAGTTGATTTCTAATTTCATGGCATTGTAGAAAAGATGCTTGAAATAATTCTCTCCTCTTAAAATTGTTGAGGCTTCTTTTTTGCCCCAATACATGGATCTATCCTAGAAAATGTTCCATGTGCACTTGAAAAGAATGGATATTCTATTTTGGGGAGGATGTAAAGTTCTGAAAATATCAACCAAGTGTAGTTGTTCTATTGTATCATTTAATTTCTCTGTTGCCTTGTTTATTTTCTGTCTGGAAGATCTGTCCAATAATGTTAATGGGGTGTTAAAATCTCCTACAATGATTGTATTCCCATCAATTTCTCCGTTTATATCTGTTAGTATTTGCTTTATGTATTTAGGTTCTCCTATATTGGCTGCATATATGTTAATGAGTGTAATATCCTCATCTTGTATTACTCCTTTAATCATTACAAAATGTCCTTCTTTATCTTTCTTTATGAGCTTTGTTTTAAAGTCTATTTTGTCTGAAATTAGTATTGCTACACCTGCTTTCTTGTCATTTCCACTTGTGTGGAATATCTTTTACCATCCTGTCACTCTCAATCTATGTATGTCCTTCTCCCTAGAGTGGGTCTCTTATATGCAGCATAGAGTAGGTTCTTGTTTTATTATCCAGTCTGCTGCTCTATGTCTTTTGATTGGAGAATTTAGTCTATTGACATTTAGTTTGCAGTTCATTTAGTATTTTCTCTTTGTTCCTTCCTTTTTCTTTTTGTGGTTTGATAATTTTCCTTTTTATTATCTTGGGGATTTTTTGGTTTTGTTTTTTTTTTTTTAGTTTTTGTGACTCTGTAGTAAGTTTTTGGCTTGTGGTTATGCTGATTTGTACATATATTAATCCATTACTATAACTGTTTGTTTTAAACAGATAGTAATATAAGCTCAAACCCATCCTACCAAGCACAAAAAATTTTTGAAAGAAAAAACTCTATATTTTCTTGCTCCCCTCTCCCACCCTTAATGATTTAGATATCCTCTTTTACAATTTCATGTTTATTCTGTTGTAATTCATGGTATTTATTGCCTTTCCAATTATGGCTTTCTCCTTTCTGTAGCATCCTGCTTCTTTTCTATTTAGAGTAGACCTTTCAATATTTCTTTCAGCATAGGTTTAGTGTTGCTAAATTCTTTTAGTTTTTGCTTGTCTGTGAAGTTCTTTAACTCTCCTTCTATTCTAAAGGATAGCCTTCCTGGATAAATTATCCTAGGTTGCATCTTTTTTTTCATTCAGGACTTTGAATATATCTTGCCACTCCCTCAGAAGAAATTTGTTTTTTAAAAGCCCATTGTTAAGCATTTACCACCACTGTTCAACACTTCTCCCCTCAACATATATAAATCCACAGGTAATAGGGAGGGGATAGCTCAGTGGTAGAGGGCCTGCCTAGCATGTGTGAGGTCCTGGGTTCAATCCCCAGTGCCTCCACCAAAATAAATGAATAAGCTTAATTACCTACCCCCCCAAAATAAATAAATAAAATAAATACAGACACACTCATACTCACAAACATCCACTCCTCTTTTAAAAACACAAACATAATACACTGTACAAACTTTCTGCACCTTGCTTTTTTTGACTCAATAAATAATAGAGCTCTTTCCCCATCAGTGTGTCTAGAGCTACTTCATTCTTTTTAGTGCCTGAAGTGTCCTCCAAATTGCTTCTCTTCCCTCAGGAAGTGAGCCACATCCAGAGCTCTGCTCAGAGTCACACATCACCCCATGCCTCTTATTCATTCATTTCTTGACTGCCCAGCTCTGTGCTAAACTGAGGATGAAGAGATCAATTAAGTTCCTTTCCTGGAAGGGAAGGCGGAGAACCCATAGCCAGATCCCAACAACTAGAACACAAGGTCATCTGTTCAGGAACAGAGGTGAGATCAGCTCTGAATGACACCTTTTTTTTTTTTAAATTACTGAAGTATAGTTAGTTTACAATGTTGTGTCAATTTCTGGAGTACAGCATAATAGTTTAGTCACAAATGTACATACATATATTCGTTTTCATATTCTTTTTCATTATAGATTACTACAAGATATTGAGTATAGTTCCCTGTGCTCTGCAGTATAAACTTGTTTATCACCACCTTCTTCTTAAATGTTCCTTTTTCAGTTCTCAGAGCTGGAAGCTGCTTTCCTTCCCAGGGCCTGCCACATCACTGCCTCTGACTGCCATATTATGGCATTGACCTTGAAACTGAACTCTTGAGGTCCACACAATTTTATGAAAACACTCCAGAGGCCAGACTGCCCATGTTCACTCAACACTGGGTCCCACAATCAGATGCTGGAGGGACATGGATGAGGGGCGTGGACAATTGACCCAAGGACTGGACCCCCTCGATTACACCGTAAGCTCCCTGAGAGAGGGTCTCAATCAAAGTCATCTTTGTACCTAACTCAGTGCCTTGCTCAAAGCAGATGTTTGGTGTTTCATCATCTTAACTGAGAAAGATTTGAGCTAAGAGTCTCCTCCTCCAGCTACTTACTTCCTTACTGACCTGAGACCCAGTTCACATCAGTTATTAGTACTGGGCTCTGTTTTTGCGATATCCATATTGCTGGGTCTAATCCCAAGAGACCTGGGCATTTCCACGGGTGAAGGAGGGGCAGGTGAGAACACAGCCAGTTCCTCTGCCTTCCTTGTTTGGAGTCAGTTCCTTCTTGTAATTCCCTCTGCCCAGCTCCCTCCACACCAGTTCCCCCTCCCAACTTAGCCCTCCCTGCCCCCAACTCACCCACCCGCATCTCTTCAAAGCTCCTTCCCTCCTCCCCCTCCTCCACCAGGCACCTCTTTCCATGGATGCACCTGAGGTGGTTCCTGCTGGGACTTCCTCTCTGCCATCCTACGACACCAGGATGGAGGCAGAGTCATATTTCCACATAAACGTGCTCCTGTGTTTCCCCTCACATCGTCCACTTATTTCACAGATGCCTGTTGATTCCTACTCTGTGCCAAGTGCCTCAAATCCCCAACCTTACAGACAGTAGCAAAGGGAGATGGGCAGACAAACAGCAGAGACCATCCTGGCAGGAAGCAGACAGAGGGTGTTACAGGGGCACAGGGCCAGGGCGCAGGTTCTGCTTGGTGTAGGAGCTTATCATATCATATGTTTGCTTATATACCTTTCCTGTCTATCTCCTCTAATTGCCTACAACCTCACTGAGGCTGTAAAGCCCTTTCGTGGATCAACACATTAATTGTCATAACCACCCTGGTCCTATTATTATCCCCATTATACTGAGGTGGTTAGGCAGCTTGCCCGAGATCACCCAGCTGAGACGTGGAGGATGCCACCCATCTGTTACCCTTGGCAGCACTGTTACCTACTGAGCCCTGCGCGCCTCGCACAGCCACGTGGGGCAAGGACCACCTGCATATTACACTGGCTTCCTGACCTCCAACACTCCCTCCTGCTGGGGTTCCCTCTCCTGGGGGGGTCTTCCATTTGGATGGAGTCTGGGGGAGTGGCTGATTCCCACAGTCAAACCTGGAGGGGTCCGACTCTCGTTCCCTTCCTTGATTCACGACTTAGGCTCAGTCAACTGAATAGTTAGGCAGTGACCTGGGGACGATTCATCAAAGAGGCGCAGACAGCAGAAGGAAGGTTTCCCTTCACCTGGCTACGCAGCAGGGCTCCCTGCCTCCCCGATACCTTCCCTCCAGTTTAACGTCCACAGAAAAGCCAGAGGAATATTTTATATTATATGAAATCTAAGATATTATGCAAAAGTATCTCAGAAAATAACTTGCCATCTTAAAAATCTGTTCCATTCTTTGCAATATCCAGAAAGCAAAATGCACACACCTCCTGCCAGATTAGCATGGCCAAAACCACTGGTCACCACCCTGTCCCCTCAACGCGCCAGGCTCCCATAGCCTTGGCTGGCTTTCTTGTCAGGCAGCCACCAGGAAAGGCCCACCCTGGCGCCGGGCCCTGTGTTAACTCTTCTGCTGGGATGCCCTTTTACAGGGGATTATGATAGACTCCTGCTTGAGACACAAATCAGAGTTCAAGGTCACCTTCTTTCATGGTCCCATTAAATTTGATGCCATCGGTTATCTTTCTACCACAATATTTTAATTTACCTCTCTGCATAGCACTCATAGCCATCTACTATTTAGGTGATTTATGTAGTTCTTAATGTATTATGCCTTGCCTATGAAGAACTGTAAGTATGATCATAATAAACCTCAACAATAACAGCAGGTAATATTTTTTGCCACGCTCCCGTATGTCAGGCCCTTTATGAGTTACTAGCTCTTTGTATATTAACACAACGCTCCTTACAACGAGCCTGTGAAGGAGGCATCTCTATGACGGTTTTCCATATGAAAATACTGAAGTACCATGAGGTTAAGTAACTTGCCATCCAGCCTGTTCCAGAGTTCAAGCCCTTAATCACAATGCTATGATTTATTATAGCATGCTTTTCACTGTGACTCATAAATGATTGCTGGGGGAGAAAAAGAGGGGAGAAGTTCTGCCCAACCATTCTGTGCTCCCTTGGTCCTTGATTTCCCAGCCTGGTCACCCTAGCCCTATAGATGTGGGGAGGTCCCAACATCCTTCCCACAAATTCCCTCTTGTATTGTTTATTAGGGGGAGGTAATTAGGCTTATTCTTGATTTCCGCTTGGAGGAGACACTGGGGGTTGAACCCAGGACCTCGGGTGCTGAGCATGCGCTCTACCACTTGAGCTATACCCTTCCCCCCATTTACTTACATGTCATTGGGTTTATTTATTTGTTTATTTTTTAATGGAGGTACTGGGGAGGTACTGGGGATTGAACCCAGGACCTCATGTGTGCTCAGCGAGTGCTCTACCACTGAGCTATAACCTCCCCCTCTTCCCAAAATTTCCCTCTTGATATAACCAGCCAGAATCAATTTCTGCTCTCTTCAACCAACAATCCTGATCAACATACCCCAAAGGCTTAACTCTGGGCTTTGCCCAGAACAGAGGGACAGTACGTCTTCAACATGTAAATTAATGAGAGAGTTCAAAGCTACATGCTTTGACTAGCAGGGGGCATCACCAACACCACACTGATGTCTCAAACTTCATTCCCTTGCTCTTTCTTTCTGAGGAAATGCTTTCGATATGCCAAGTTTTAGAAATCTGAACCCAACATTGTAAAATGACTATAACTCAATAAAAAAAATGTTTAAAAATTAAATAAATTAATTTAAAAAAAAAAAGAAATCTGCAGGTAGGGACTATTTCCTCAGTTGTCTTTACCTGGTATATTCCTAAGAGTTCCTTCCAGGGAGCCCTGCAAGAGAGGAAGAACCCTCACCAGCTGCATTACCTCCTCTGAAAGTGTTCAAACTCCGCCTGTCTCCTCATTTTCACGGCAGGGAGGTCCTTCTGGCTGTAAGCATCCTCAAAGACATAGTGTTCCTGCTGTCTGGAGGCTTCACAGTGGCACTGGTTTTTCGGGAACAGCCTAAAACAAGATGAGGACTATGAACACGGACTGAGGGGGCTGGTGGGTGGGGGGAGCCTGAAGCCTAATCCATTGTGTCATTCCCCCATCTGGGTTGGGCTGAGACCCTGAAATCCCAGCAGGGCTGCCCCCGAAGCCAGAGGGAGAGGGAGGAAGGGAAAAGGGCAAGAAGGCTCCCCACTCTTGAATCATCCCCTGCACCAAGCTTCTTTAATAAACTTGAATCACAAATGTCAGTGGCATCTCACTCTCACTCACCACAAGAGGCCAGAGGGACAGGAAGGCAATATCTTTCCTGTAGTTTTTTTTTGTTTGGGGGTAGGGGGAGGAGGTAATTAGGTTTGTCTATTTTTTAAAAAGTCTTTAATGGAGGTGCTGGGAGTTGAACCCAGGACCTCAGGCATGGTAAGTACTCACTCTACCGCTGAGCTATGCCCTCCCCGCTTTCCCGTAGCTTTGGTTAAACAGGCCCTCCACAGGTGCAGGGACCCTGCTGGGTGCTGTATGGAACAGCAGCATTTGCACTCTGCAGACTGAGCCCTTTTCTGGCCCCACAGCTTGGAATCGCTTTCGCAATCAGCACAGGTGCAGGGAGGTCGGGAACTGACTGTAAAGTCCGTACACCTGGACATTGTAAACCATGGGAGGAGCAAGGGAGGTGTCAGACCAAGGTGCAATAACTTGCTGTCTCACCAGATTCCATTGTAGGTGAAGAGGCTCTTGACACGTTCCTCGGGTAGAAGCTTCGGCATCTGGACAGCCGGAGCAGGGTGAGGGAGCTCGGGTTTGAGGTTACTGATCTCTGGATAAAGGTTCGTACTTTTGAGTACGAACACCACCATGCCCAGGGCCAAGAGTAAGACCGACATCTTGAGCAACCACAGGCATCTAGGGCTGTTGGGACACAAAAAAGCAAATTCCACTGACATCTCTTTGTTGATTACGTAAAAAAAAAAAAGACTTGATCATGTAATATACACAGGAAGAGTAACTTGAGGAAAAATGTAAGTAAAACCTGTATCTTATACAACTTATGGAAATTGATTTCTGATAAACAGAGGAGTAAAGAATTAAGTTGCAACAAAGAGACTCAGAAAAATCACAAGTAAAAGAATGGGCCAAAACACCCCAAGGTGGGGCGGGGGGAGAGTAAGTCTTGCAATATTAATGTCAGCATTGTTGAATTCAAGGCAAAAAAAAAAAAATGATTAAATGGGACCAAAAAGATCACTTACAAGGATCAGATGCATGATCCACAAAACAGATGTAGTGGTCATGAACTTTATCCACTAAATAGCATTAAGGTACACAAAGCAAGGAATGGCAGGACAAGGAATGAGAAGGAGTTTAACATTCTCACATCTAACATTCTAACGTCTCAGTCCTTCACAGGTCAAGTCTCAAAAATATATAAAGCAGTATGTTTGCAACTAAATTACAGAACTCCTATTCTGTTAAAGAGCTTTTAGAATAGTCACGAAAATTGACCACATATTTGAACACAAAGGAAACTATAACAGAGTGGAAATTGTTCAGATCATACACTCTGACAGTGCAATCAAAATGTAACCTCATAATAAGCCCCCTCTCCCAACAACGTGGAAAACTTTTTTTTTTAACTTTCCAAAGCAACTCTTTGAATCAAGGACAACATCAGAACAAGAACATAAAAATAATGAAGACACTGTAGCCCCAAATTGTGAAACACACTACAGCTCTACTGAGTGGAAAATTTGAAGCTTTAAATATAAATTTCTGATCATAAGATATAAGGTGAATTAAGCCATAAAATAAAAGGTTTGAAAGCAGACAGCAAAAGGAACCTAAGAAAAACAGAAACACAAGAACTTAATGCAGGGGAGGGTATAGCTCAAGCAGTAGAGCACCTGCTTAGCATGCTCGAGGTCCTGGGTTCAATCCCCAGCATCTCCATTATAAGTAAATAAATAAACCTAATTACCTCCCTCCCCACCCCACCCCACCCTCCAAAAAGAACTTAATAAAAATAGAAAGTGGTGAATGAGGGAAAAACCTAAAACGGAACAATTGTGAAATCTAAGCACTACTTGAGTAGATAACTTTTGAGATATCTGACCAGTTCATCCCCTCCTGCCTCTAAGACTTGTCTTCTGACCCACAGAGGTGACATCTACCTGTCTAGCTGCATCACATGATGCTCCTCTGGGCATGGCTGATTGGACCATGATTGGCCCAGCTCAGTCGAGGTGTCTGCCCTTGGTCCAACCAGACACCTCGTCTGAGCTGGGCCAATCAACCAGAACTTCTTCCCCAGGAATCAAGGAGCAGAGATATTGATCAGCTTATTCTGGTCCCCTGAACTAAGAAGAGAAGGGAGGAAAGAAGTGGGAGAAGACAGAAGAAGGTGAGAGAGACAAAGAAAATCCTAGATCTTGAACACCTAGATGAAAGGGATGACTTTCTAGAAAAACACAAGGGACCCAAACAGACTTGTAAAAGTGAAAAAAAAATTAAGGACGTTGTCAAGGCCTATGTATGCAACAAAGTCCCAAATCTATGTTGCACAAGTAAACAATTTCAGCCTGGTTTATAAAAACAGCTAAACACTGATGCAAATATAAGAACTGTAATGCAGATAAATATAGAACTGAGGAATAAAGATGTAAATATGCTAAACAAATATTAGCAACTAGAATACAGTGGTATTCTAAATGAATGACTGACCCTTAACAAATGGAGTTCTTCCTAAAAGTGCAAGGACGACTCAATATTATTGTGCAGCTGAACCATACTGACTCCATTTTTTTCAGCTCATCTTAGGCCCACAGTCCTACCTGCTCCCTTTTCTGTGCAACGGAGCTTCAGCCTACTCACGAGGAATGTGACCAAACCACATAGGTTACCTATCAACTCTCACCCTGCCTTCACCTCATGTGAAAACTGGAAGAATGTCTTTCACTGACACAGATGGTTAATGGTCATGAGACCCCCCAAGGGGAGGGCAAAAAACCTGGTTCCTATAGGTATGGACATGCTTCAGTTTCTATTTTGTAGCTTTGGCCCCTTTAAACCGCCCCAGCCAACCTCTTTCAGCGCCACCGGGTACAGCTGCAATCGCCTCTTGATCACTGTCTGCCGGACCCTGCCAGTATGTAAGTTACCCACAATAAACTTCGTAATTGCACTTCATGGAGTTGCCCACTCCGTTTTTCAGCCTCAAGTTTCCTTCTCTGTTGGGAGGACATTATTCAGTGTCTCCACCTCCCAACAATTATGCAATTTATTAATAAATTTCACCAAGTGAAAATTCAGGTCAGGAGAAAACCCAATATGATTATATTGACAGATGATTTTAAAAGCATTTAATAAAATTCTTAATTTGTTAAACAGCCTTCATTTAAGAAAGATCCCCTTGAGTTGGGGGAGGGATAGATTAGGAGTTCGGGATTAACAGATACACATTACTGTATATAAAATAGATAAGCAACAAGGACCTGCTGTATAGCACAGGGAACTATGTTCAATTTCTTGTAATGAGCTGCAATGGAAAAGAAACTGAAATATATATGTATATGTATGTATATGTATAACTGAATCACTTTGCTCTATACCTGAAACTAACATTGTTAATTGACTACACTTCAATAAAAAATAAGAATTAAAAAAAAGGAAGGACCCCTTGAACAATGTGGGTTTGAACTGCTTGGGTCCATTTAGATGTGAATATTTTTTCAATAAATTATTGGAAAAAAAATTTTTTAAAAGAAAGAACCTAGAAGAAATGACATCACACTAACGATTATGAGCACACCTAACAGCTAGAGCTTGGTTTCCAAACAATATTCCCCTCTAAAGAAAATCCAAGCCCGTTGGAGAAATGGCTGGTTCTGGGTTTGGGGTAAGGAAAATTCAAAGTGACTCTGGAATATCCTGTAATGCCAGAGAGGAAGGAAGCTATCTAAGAAGACCACACTTATGTCCAAAGAAAGAAGAGCTAGTTTAAAGGGTCTTCCACCACCCATATTTGGGACAATTGAAGCTTCAGTAAGAACAGTGGTGGGGGGAGGGTACAGCTCAGTGGCAGAGTGCTTGCTTAGCATGCATGAGGTCCTGGGTTCAATCCCCAGCACCTCCATTAAAAATAAATACATAAATAAATTTTTTAAAGAAAAGAACAATGGCTATATTTAACCAAAACACACTGAATAAAACAGGATCCATGAATCTAATGATATTCCAAGGGAAAAACTGTAAGTGGTGAGCAGAGTACTTTAAAAAAAAAACAAAACTATTTAAGTATAGAAAAATTTCAAGCACATGTACAAAAAATAAAGGAAACATTAAAATGAACTTTATTGTACCCATTCCCCACCCTCTACTCCTGGACAAAATGCATTTATCTGTTTCTTCACCTATTTCTCTCACTTCCCAAATCACTTTGAAGAATCATTTTGACATCATACCATTTCATCAGTACATAGTCTCTCTGAAGGGTAATGTGGTAGTTCTGTTTTTACTCAATTTAACTGAGCTGGAACCACGTTTCCTGGGATTCCCTTCCCTGTGTAATGCCAGGTTAGGGATGTCCACAAGAGAAACCTGCAGGAGATCTGGAGGCAGAAGTAAAACAGCAGCCATCGTGCTCTGAAGGTCATTAGAGGCAGTGCGGGACTGCAGAGATATTGGTTCCATCTACTTGGTCCTCTTTCCACGGACCCTATGTCCAGACCTCCTTCCCGACTACTGGCCCTGCTGACCAGTCACCCCAGGTTCCCTACCAGAACTTGCTCTGAGAACTCACAGTCGTGGTAACCAGGGGGAACTAGCAACATTTCTTATACTGCACCAACTCTCTTGGTGGTTGTACTCTAGAAAATGGATGCTTCTGGATTTTTGCAAGTTCCAGCTCATTCACTCATGACAAGGCTGGTTGCTGACTTTTCCGTGATTTTTTTTTTTGACCTTTACTTCCCCAGTGCGTCCGGCAATTATGTTAATTCCTATAATAAGTTTCCTTTTCTGTAATATTTATAGTAGTTCTGCTTCCTTGACCGAGGCTCGAGGGATTCAGATGAAGGTTGTTACACACACACACATGCACATGCACAAGCACAATAGCATTATCAGCTAGAAATTTAACAATCATTCTTTAATATTATCAAATGTCCACAGTGTTTAAATTCCTCTGTGTCTTTTTTTTTTTTTAAGGATCAAAGCAGAATCCAAATAAGGTCCACACATTGGTTCATAAGTCACCTAAGTTCCTTTTAATATGTAGATTCCCCTGTATCTCTATTTTTCCTTGCAACTTATTTGTTGAAGGAACCGTGTTGTTGATCTTATACTATCTGGATTTTTCACATCTAGATTATACCAATTTCAGGGGTCATGTTCCTTTATCCCCTGTATTTTCTCTAAATTTGTAGTTAGATCAAGAGGCTCAGTCAGATTCAGTTCTGATTTTCACAGAAGACTCCTTCATAGGTGAGGGTGTGTGCCCCTCCATCAGGGAGACAGGGCACAGAACAGCTCATCGTGTCTCTTTTATCAATTATTAGCAGCCATTTGGTGATTGCACAACTCACTGGTTCTCAACATTTTTGGTCTCAGGACCCTATTATAGTCTTAAAAGTGATTGAGGACCCCAAAGAGCTTTGTTTTGGTTAGTTAAACCTATCCATTTTGGAAATTAAGTTTGAGGAAGTTTAAAAGTACTTATTAATTTGGGGGAAGGGTATAGCTCAAGTGGCCCAGTGCATGCTTAGCACACACAAGGTCTTGGGTTCAATCCCCAGTACCATCTCTAAAAATAAATAAGTAAATAAACCTAATTACCTCCTCCCAAAATGTAATTTAAAAAAAATTTTAAGTACTTATTAATTTAGAAATAAGATAACAAATCCATTATATGTTAACACAAATAATGTATTTTTATGAAAACTACCTACATTTTTCAAAATAAAAAAATAGTGAGAAAAGTGGAATCATTTTACATTTTTCAAAATAAAAAAATAGTGAGAAAAGTGGAATCATTTTACATTTTTTTACCCATCTCTTTAATGTTTAGTTTAATAGCTAAAACGCAGTCTCATACTTATTGCTGCATTCAGTATCTTATGATATGTTGTTTGGTTGCAGTATATGAAGAAAATATGGCCCCACACAGATATGTAACTTGAAAAGAGAAAAATATTTTAATTGCCTGTTCAGATAAATTGTCCATATTCATCTTTGATATGACACCCAAAATCAAGAAGTGGTAGTTTCTTAAAAGGTTGTAGTAGCAATGTGGAATCTGAAATTATATCAATGAATTTTTTTGTATTCTGTTAATTAAAATCCACTGGTATTATAATGGAAAAGAATCTGGAAAAGACTATGTATGTATGTATATGTATAACTGAATCACTTTGCTGTATACCTGAAACTAACACAATATTGTAAATCAATTATACTTCAGTTTTTAAAAAAAAAAAAGTCCACCAGTTTATCTTACAGTTTGAATGGATCTCTTACCTATGCATGATTTTAGAACACCATGCATCTGTCATACGGAAAATATTGGTCCACTGAATTACGCTAATCTCCCAAATGTTGATGCATTTTATCATGCAATATCGAGAATTCACTTTCATTAATATCAACACCAGTCTCACCAGAAAAGTCTCTAAATACTAAGAGACTTTCAAATTGATTGCAGTGGAAAGAAGGTTTACAAAGTTCTAATTTTTTTTTTTTTTGAAAGCTTGAATTTCATGATTGGCAACAAATAGGGCCACTTGTTTCCTTCAAGTGGACAGGACCACTTGGTCATCTACCAAATACACAACTCTGAATAACCACAGCTTATTCGTCATCCTTCCCAGTAAAAAAGATTTCCGTTACCTGTCCAGCTCGCCACTCCAATGGCACAAATGCTTTTTCTTGAGACAACAACCGTCACACTTCAGGCAGGAGTGTTTTATGCGTACATCTCTTAAAAATACTTAAAATTGGTATTCTCTAAAAATGAATAGATTTTACTGTCTCATCAAGGATATTCTGAAGTAAACTGGCTTTTTTTTTTTTTTCTGAGTGTGGTGGTGAAATGTACAACCACCAGCAGCTCAAGGTAAGGTACCAGCAGTTTGGCCCATCATTGCCTTTGTGTCATCAGTGTACATGTCAGCTCAGTGGAAAAGGCAAATAGCATCTTAATAACATTATGAAAAAAGTTTTGACTTTGCAGACTCCCTGAGAGGTTCACTAGGCCCCTCAGGAGTCCGTGGCCCACAATTTGAGAACTCCTGCCCCAGCCCATTCTTCCACAGGACTGTCAGTGTTTTTTCTTCTCTATTTTCAGAAGCTCTTGGTATATAGAGATATTCACCTTTTGTCTATGATATAAGTAGCAAAGATTATTCTTTCCAAGTTTGTCACTTGTCTTTTTCCTTTTCTAAAAAAAATTATTAATTATTGTGGTAATAAACATAAAATGTACCGCCTTAACCATTTCTAAGTGTACATACAATTCAGTAACATTAAGTACATGATTCACATTGTTGTACAATGGATCTCCAGAACTTTTCTCTTTTTCCTTTGTTTACATTTTTGTATGCTAATGTTTGAAATAAATTTTTTTTCCAGAATTGAAATTTTAATCTTTTAGCTAATGAAGAAAAAAAAAAAAAACTCCTCTTTATAAAAGAATGAAAACTAATATATGTAGGAGGAAGGATAGAATCAGAAAAAATGACCACTCTGCTACCACCAATGGAATAAATGATTCTGGCCAGGATCGCATGCTAAAACCATCAGATGAAAGGTTGCTGGAGGGCAGAATATTAAATGGGGCCAAAATAGAAATCACTTACTATTTACAAAGAGAAAAAAAAATGCGCCTTTACAATGGAATGATCAGGTGGACACTACCTTAACCAAGTGTTCAAACTTAGCATCACTAATAGTGAGACAGCCTGAAAAAAATGTGCCCCTGATACGATGTGATATGAAGCACACAAATCACTTATGGGGGATTAATGCCAAAAATGTTTAACCAAAATGTGATCAAGACTTGAGACCTCGCTGCCAGTGTATAGGAGATAACAGGATAAAGAAGCAAACTGAGAAACACCATCAAGTCCAATCAGACATATCAGATGCAGGACATTCTGCAAGACAACTGGCCCGGACTCTTCAAAAAGACAATGTTATGAAAAGGAAAAAAAAAAATGGAGGGACGGGATTGCTTTTGATAGTTTAAGGAGCCTAAAGTGATCAAACAACCAAATGCAATGTGTGAACTTTGATCGGATCATTGTTCCAAAAACAGTTATAAAAGGCATTTTGGAGGCAACTGTGAATATTTGAACATGGGCTGAATGTCAGATTATATTAGGGAATTGTTCACTTTTTTAGATGAGACAATTATAGTGTGATTATTTGGGAGAACTGCTGCTATTCTTAGAAGTATGCTCAAGGAGTTAGGGGGGAAGATGCCTGGAATTTTCTTTTAAATGGTTCAGCCATTTGTTTCTGTTTTCTTTCTTTGTTTTTTTAATGGAGGTAGTGGGGATGGAACCCAGGACCTTGTGCATGCTAAGCGTGCTCTCTACCACCTGAGCTAGCTATACTCCCCCTCCCAATGGTTCAGCCATTTGAAAGAGAAGGCGAGAGATAAAGCAAATGCAGTAAAATTGAAACTGCTGGACCTAGATGGAGGGCTTATGATAATTCATGGTAACATTCTTTTCAAGCTTTTTTTAGTTTGACAATTTTAAAAATAAAACTTCGGGATTTATAAATGACTGAATAAAAATTCCTCAGGTAAAATAAGAACAGGTGGATACTTTCATAACATGGCAAACAATTTACAGTCTAAACCCAAAGCCCAGCATCATGTTTAATGGTAAACACTGGAAAAGTCCATTACGGCCGGGAACAAGGTAAGAATGGCCACGGCTGTTATTTAACATTGCCATGAAAGTATTAATCAATGCAGTAAAATGAGCTTATGGACTAAAAAAGATATATAACCAAAAGGGGAATAAAAAGTACAATTATTTACAAGATGTTATAACTGCATATTTGGAAACATTAAAATGTATTAAATGAGAAACTATTAGAAACAGTGAGATTTTTAGTAGGGCAGCTAGTTACAAAGTATATACTAATATATATTATAATACTAATTATAATAGTTATCATCTAATGACCACTTACTCTGTTCTAATCCTCTGCCAAGAGTTGTGCATATATCATCTCATTTAATTTCCACAACGACAGAATAGAGAGTTTCCATTACTCCATCCAATCAACCAATGAGTCAGCTGAAGCTTAAAGGGCAAAAGTAACCCACGCGGTTGGCTGGTGACAGATGCAGGATGCATAACCAGACCACACTTTTAAATGCTACACTGCACAGCTTTCTATAAGCCAACAACCATGAATCAAAACAGAAGAGTAGAGATGTGATTCAAACCGACAACACCGGACAGACTCCCAAGGCAGGCAGAAGCTGGAGAAGAGACAAGTTAGACCGTAGATTCCTGAGGGTCCCAGTGGCCCTTTCATGGAATCTGTAAGGTCAAAACTATTTTCATAAAACATGGAAACAGCCTAAATGTCCATCAACAGGTGACTGGATAAAGAAGATGTGGTATATTTATACAATGGAATACTACTCAGCCATAAAAACCGACAACATAATGCCATTTGCAGCAACATGGATGCTCCTGGAGAATGTCATTCTAAGTGAAGTAAGCCAGAAAGAGAAAGAAAAATACCATATGAAATCGCTCATATGTGGAATCTAAAAAACAAAAACAAAAACAAACAAACAAAAACAAAGCATAAATACAGGACAGAAATAGACTCACAGACAGAGAATACAGACTTGTGGTTACCGGGGGGTGGAGGGTGGGAAGGGATAGCCTGGGATTTCAAAATTGTAGAATAGATAAACAAGATTACACTGTATAGCACAGGGAAATATACACAAAATGTTATGATAACTCACAGAGAAAAAAATGTGCCAATGAGTGTGTATATGTCCATGAATGACTGAAAAATTGTGCTGAACACTGGAATTTGACACATTGTAAAATGATTATAAATCAATAAAAAATGTTTAAAAAAACTATTTTCATAATATTATTAAGATGCTATTTGTCTCTTTCACTATGCTGACATTTACACAAAAGTTTTCCTTTTGCTGAAAAAATTAATCTTGTGATTTCTGTGTGCTTTATTACTAATCCCTTTGTAAACCATGATACTTTGACAGCACAGAAACACCTACAAAGGGAAAGATTTAAATATTTAAAGTTGCATCAGAACCTTAAAAAAATGTCTGCATGGTGGGGGAAAAAACCACTGAAATCAAGATGGTAATATTTTCAATTAAAAAATATACTTTTAAAAAAGACAATAATACTGAACTACTGAAATGGTACCTAACAAACAGGAGAGCAAAAGTATAATCTTAATTCACTTATGAGAATAACACCAAGGCATCAATTAATAAATGGGCACAGAATATGAAGAAATGACTGACTCAAGAATAAATGCATTTAGCAGGTGAACACCCAGGAAACTATTTGCTCTTACTTGTAAGTAAAAAATAACTTTGAAGATTACAACAAATAACATAGAAATACAGAATATCATACAAGAATATTATGAAAAACTATACAGAAGCAAAATGGATAACCTAGAGGAGATGGACAAGTTTCTGGAAACATACAGTCCACCAAGACTGAATCAAGAAGAAACTGACCACTTGAACAAATCGATCACTAGAGATGAAATTGAATTAGCAACAAAAAACCTCCCTACAAATAAAAGTCCAGGACTGGATGACTTCACCAGGGAATTCTACCAAACATACGAAGAAGAACTCATACCAGTCCTTCTCAAACTCTTCCAGAAGATTGAAAAGGAGGGAATATCCTGGGAAACAAGCTGCTGGAATATAAGCCCCTGGAAAACAAGCAACTAGGAAACAAGCCGCACCTGAATTTCCATGAGCTTAAAATATTATCTTCACACTTGCTTAAAATGAACATGCTTGCTTTGCTTTAATGTTTTACGCAGTAGATGACCTATAACATGTATTATGCTAAAGAAAATTTGTGAGGGGCAATCCTGAGATTGACCATAAGGGCATGAAGGAGGGCAGATATTTCCTTAGGGTAAAACAATGGACGGTCTTGGAAAGCCAGATCATCCATTAACAGAACTTTGTTCTTGCATGAAAGCATGCTGTTGAACCCAGGGGAAGTACCTGCTATCTTGAGATGTCCCAGAGGCAATCACAGGATAGACTCAGAAATTTTGCATACCCTGAGGAGGGTGATTGTTCCTAGAAGGGATGGGCCTGAAATTAATCAGTTAACCAGCAAGCAGAACTTGGTGCTTATCACATGGAATATCTAAAGCCCCACTTCTTTGATCGCATTTTTTTCTAAGCTGTATACTCCTAATAAATATGATGTTGACCAGGCTTTCAGCACTTTAGATCCACGAGATCTTGAGTCCCCTGGTCCTGTCTTTGCTCTTTACTTTGTCTCTTTGTTTCTTAAGTCTTGTGTCGCCCATCCTCAGATACGGTCCTGAGCTGCGCTGGACGCAGCAGGAATACTCCCAAACTCATTCTATGATGCCACCATCACCCTGATACCAAAACCAGGCAAAGACAACACCAAAAAAGAGAATTACAGACCAATATCACTGATGAACATAGATGTAAAAATCCTTACCAAAATATTAGCAAATAAAATCCAACAGCACATAAAAAAGATTATACATCATGATCAAGTGGGGTTCATCCCAGTGACACAAGGGTGGTTCAACATATGCAAATCAATCAATGTAATACATCACATCAACAAGAGAAAAGACAGAAACCACATGATCATCTCAATAGATGCAGAAAAAGCATTTGATAAAATTCAACACCCATTTATGATAAAAACTCTCACCAAAGTGGGTATAGAGAGATCATATCTCAGCATAATAAAAGCTATATATGACAAACCTACAGCCAGCATAGTACTCAACAGTGAAAAACTCAAAAGCTTCCCACTAAAATCTGGGACAAGACAAGGATGCCCACTATCACCACTCCTATTCAACACAGTCTTGGAAGTCTTGGAAGTCCTAGCCACAGCAATCAGGCAAGAGAAAGAAATAAAAGGGATCTAAATTGGAAAAGAAGAGGTAAAATTGTCACTATATGCAGATGACATGATACTATATATAGAAAACCCTAAAAGGTCCACACAAAAGCTACTAGAGCTGATTGAAGAATTCAGCAAGGTAGCAGGATACAAGATTAATGTAAAAAAATCAGTTGCATTTCTTTACACTAACAATGTATCAACAGAAAGAGAAAGTAAAGAATCAATCCCCTTTAAAATAGCACCAAAGTAATAAAATACCTAGGAATAAATCTACCAAGGAGGTGAAAGACTTACACATGGAAAACTATAAAATACTGATTAAAGAAATTAAAGAAGACTTTAAAAAATTGAAAGATATCCCATGCTTCTGGACTGGAAGAATCAATATTGTTAAAATGGTCATACTGCCCAAGGCAATCTACAGATTTAATGCAATCCCTATCAAATTACCCAGGACATATTTCACAGAACTAGAACATATCATGATAAAATTTATATGGAACCACAAATGACACAGAATTGCCAAAACATTACTGAAGAAAAATAAAGAGGCTGGAGGAATAACTCTCCCAGACTTCAGACAATCCTATAGAGCTACAGTCATCAAGACAGCATGGTATTGGTACCAAAACAGACATATAGACCAATGGAACAGAATAGAGAGCCCAGAAATGAATCCACAAACTTTTGGTCAACTAATCTTCGACAAAGGAGGCAAGAACATACAATGGAATAAAGACAGTCTCTTCAGCAAATGGTGTTGGGAAAACTGATCAGCAGCATGTATGTCAGTGAAGCTAGAACACTCCCTTACACCATACACAAAAATAAACTCAAAATGGATCAAAGACTTAAACGTAAGACAAGATACAATAAACCTCCTAGAAGAAAATATAGGCAAAACATTATCTGACATACATCTCAAAAATGTTCTCCTAGAAATAGAAATAAAAGCAAGAATAAACAAATGGGACCTAATGAAACTTACAAGCGTCTGCACAGCAAAGGAAACCATAAGTAAAACAAAATGACAACCTACTGAATGGGAGAAAATTTTTGCAAATGAAACTGACAAAGGCTTGATCTCCAGAATATATAAGCAGCTCATATGACTTAATAAGAAAAAAACAAACAACCCAATCCAAAAATGGGCAGAAGACCTAAACAAGCAATTCTCCAAGGAAGAAATACAAATAATCAATAGGCACATGAAAAAATGCTCCATATCACTAATTATCAGAGAAATGCAAATCAAAACTATAAGGAGGTATCACCTCACACCAGTCAGAATGGCCATTATTCAAAAGTCCAAAAATGACAAATTCTGGAGAGGCTGTGGAGAAAAGGGAACCCTCCTACACTGCAGGTGGGAATGCAGTTTGGTGCAGCCATTGTGGAAAACAGTATGGAGACTCCTGAAAAAACTAAAAATAGACTTACCATATGACCCAGCAATCCTGTTCCTGGGCATATATCCAGAAGGAACCCTATTTCAAAAAGACACCTGCACCCCAATGTTTATAGCAGCACTATTTACAATAGCCAAAACATGGAAACAGTCTAAATGTCCATCAACAGATGACTGGATAAAGAAGATGTGGTATATTTATACAACAGAATACTATTCAGCCATAAAAAATGACAACATAATGCCATTTGCAGCAACATGGATGTTCCTGGACAATGTCATTCTAAGTGAAGTAAGCCAGAAAGAGAAAGAAAAACACCATATGGGATCACTCATATGTGGAATCTAAAAAAAAAAGAACATAAATACAAAACAGAAACAGACTCATAGACATAGAATACAAACTTGTAGTTGCCAAGGGGGAGGGGGGTGGGAAGGGACAGACTGGGATTTCAAAATGTAGAATAGATAAACAAGATTATACTGTGTAGCACAGGGAAATATATACAAGATCTTGTGGTAGCTCACAGCAAAAAAAAAGTGACAATGAATGTATGTATGTTCACGTATAACTGAAAAATTGTGCTCTACACTGGAACTTGACACAACATTGTAAAATGACTATAACTCAATAAAGAAATGTTAAAAAAAAGAAACACAGGGCTTCAGATACTGGAGTTATTACACATACTGTAAAATAAATAGACTTACTATAAAAGAAATATGGGTTAATGATTAAGAATTTTAACACAGAATTGAAGACTGTAAAAAGAAAGAGACAGAAAGTTTAGAAATAAAAAAATAAAATAACAGTATTGAAAACTCAGTGGATGAATTTAACAAGAGTGGAAGACAGGTCAGAAGATAACTGTCAAAATGAATGCGGGAGGAACAAAAGATCTTAAATTACTGAAAAGAATTAAGGACAAAGAGGGTACAGTGGGTACTGAAGTACTGGAGGACAGAGAGAGAACGGGGCAGAGTAACATTTGAAGAAAAAAAAAAAGGTTGAAAACTAATGAAAGCGCTTTCAAGAAGCTCTATAAGCCACAGGAAGAAAATTTTAAAATAAATACACATCAAAGAACATTAGAGTGAAAATTAAAATACAAGGAGACAATCTTAAAAGCAGCCAGCAAAGAAAAGATTACCCTTAAAAGAGATCACTAGTTCACTTTCCAACAGAGGCACTGAAATGAAGGTGCAAAAAAGGTGTTTTCAGACAAGCAACTTTTGAGGGAATTTGTCACCAGCATACTTGCCCTGAAGTAACTACTAATGGTAAATAATTCCAGGTCTTAAGGAAAGAACGAAGAGAAATAAAAATAACAAATAAGTGGGTAAATGTTCTAAGGTCTTTGCATTGTCTAGGAAGGAGATTAGAAATATTAAGCAATGTTAGACTTCGATAGGTCAAAGATAGGTTATAATCTGTGGTAAAAATAGTGAATAACTTTCAAGCTCATAGGCAGGAAAATGGGATAATAATCATTTTAAAAAAATCCCCAGTACCTCTGTTTAAATAAATAAATAAACCTAATTATCTCCTCCCCCCCAATTTTTTTTAAATAATAAAAGTTAAAAAATCAATACCAAAAAGTGCAAGAAAGGAGGAAAAGAAGAACATAGATCAGGTGGAACAAATAGAAAGCACTCGTTGAGATGTTAGATTTAAACCAACTATGTCAATAATTACATAAATGTAAATCGATTAAATGCTCCAATTAAAACATAGACTGGATGGAAAAAACAAGCCCAAATATATGCAGTTCGCAACAGACACACCTAAAACACAATGATACAGAAACACTGAGAGTAAAAAGAAAGATAAATACACCAAATGTAACCAATATAAAGTTGCTATCTCTAAGTTAATATCAAATAAAGTAAGACAAAAAAGCCAAAACCACAGTTAAAAAGGAATACTTCGAGTTATAAAATATTCAGTTCACAGGAAGGAACAACAATTCCTTATTCTATTAACATAGCTTCAAAACACAGAAATCAAGATACTGAAAGAATTACAAGAAGAAATAAACATATCCACAATCATGGTGAGATATTCTAACATTCTACCCTCCTTAACCGACAGAGCAAGTAAACCAAAAATTAGCAAGGCTTTGGATGAGTTGAAGCAAATAATCAGCAAGCTTGATATAAATGGACAAATACAGAACAGTGCA
Source organism: Camelus dromedarius (assembly GCF_036321535.1). NCBI lineage: Eukaryota > Metazoa > Chordata > Mammalia > Artiodactyla > Camelidae > Camelus > Camelus dromedarius. The sequence goes on from NC_087451.1 coordinate 53,315,763, forward strand.
TGTAATGCCTGCTGAATATACACTTCTTTCAAACATACACAGAAGATCTGTTTTTGGAAATTCAGAAAGGCACTTCTAAATAACCAGGGGTCAAAGAAGAAATCACAATGAGAATTCGACAACAGTTTGGATTAAATGCTAAAGAAAGTACCACATGTCAATGGCTGGGAAGCAACTAAAAAGCAACACTCAGAAATTTCTGGCTTTGAAAACCTCTACTAGAAAAGAAGAAAATCTGAAAAAGCCAAACATCTACCTCAGAAAGATTGGCAAGTTAGGCTCAAATAAAGTAGAAAGAAGGAAATAATAAATAAGAGAGCAAAAAAATATTGAAATAGGAAACAGACACTCTAAAGGATCATCGAAAACAAAATTTGTTTTATCTTCTTAAAAAAACTAAAATATGTAAACTCATTAGAGGGAATCGAAAAAAACAAAAGGAGGCATAAATCACCAAAGTCAGGAATGTTGCAGGCATCACTTGAACCTTAAGGCTATTAAAGAAGTAATAAGAAAATATACGTGAATAATTTTGTGCCACTAAAGTTGAAAATTTAGAGGAAATAAGCAAGTTCTTAGAATGCAACATACAGAAACTGACACAATGAAAAACAGAAAATTCTAAACCATTCTATAATGCCAATTTTTCATTTTCACTTTACTCCCTATTGGGCCAACGAATAGGAAAAGACCCCAACTTATCTTGTGAAACAGCATAAATATTTCCCCCTAACCTGACAATGATATAAGAAAGAAAGAAAAATCACAGCTAGTCTCACTCATGAAAATAAATGCCAGAAAAGTGCAGCCTCCAGGGTGGTGGGCAGTCCCCAGGGTGGCCCTGGAAGATCTCTGCTTCCAAGTAGTCACACCTCTGTGTAGCCCCTTCCATCCTGGCCTGTGTGACCAACAGCACAGAGCAGAAACCCCTTCCCGCATCGGTCTGTGTGGCCAATACGCAAACAGCATTGGTCACTTCTGAGATTGCTAGCAAATACACTGTGGCTATCTTCTTGGTGACACCTTCTCTCTCAGATGACTTGCTCTGGGAAAGCCCACTGCCATGTTGTGAGTGGCGAAGCCATGGAGAGCCGTGTGGGGAGGAACTAAAGCCAACAGGCACATCAGTGAGCTAGGTCAGCCCCAGTCAAGCCTTCCACTCATCACAGTTACTTTTCATTAAATACGTTAATGTTGGGTGGGGTGATGATGCTTATTTTTAACAACTTTATAAATATATATTTTTAGATTTTCTCAGCATTAATTTCTAATATGGTAATAGGAATAGATACAACTCACATAAACAAAAGCTCTTTGGGGTCCTCAATAATTTCTAAGAGTGTAAATGGTCCTGAAACCAAAAAGATCAAGAATATGTTGGTCTAAGTTCTAAGCAGTTGCTGTGGTTGTTAAACTTCCGTAATAGAGATGAGCTCTGACCAGGATACACAATACAACACAGGGAATAGAGCCAGCATTTTATGACTATAAATGAAATACAACCTCTAAAACTTGTGAATCACTATGTTGTACACCTGAAACTTATCTAGTATTGTACATCAACTCTACCTCAATTTAAAAACAATTTTTAATAATAAAATTTTAAAATAATTATATAGATGAGCTTCAAATTAGCACATTTCATTACTCATCCTTTAATAAAAAATCACATTCTAAGTGCAAGTTAATCTGAAAAACTCATGGGCACAGCTGGTTCCCAGCAAATACCTGGCTTAGGACATAGGTTCCTTTCAAGAGTAAGCTTGCAGCCGGAGGTAAGTTTATAACATCCAGAATTGCTCAAGCTGGCTTAGGGAGCAGTTTGTGTCTCAAACCCCGTGGGTTACCTAGTCCTCCACTTAAACAATAGATATGAAATAAACACTAACAGCACCGTGATTTTAAAGATGAAGAAACCAAGTTTCAGTTACTTCAGTTCTGTCGTTAGTGGGACGATTTTTGAGCTTTTCATAGGTATTTTAAATTTAAAACAACAGAACAGTGCAAACTGCCAAGTATATTTTGTTTGGTCAGTGTTGAATTTACCACTTATGGATTAATTCATACATAAAATGTTTTATGCACGTTGAATATCTTTTTAAATTATAGTTTATTTTTAATTGTCTTCAAATGAAAGAAAACAAGAAAATAACTTATTACTGACTATTCCATATAATTACTGAAAATAATTGTCCTATTGAAGGGGGGAAACACTAAAAAATGATCAGCTGATGATGTCAAATACGCTAGAGGCATAACTTCTCCACGAGGTCAGGACAGCTGTATTCTCAGTACCTAGTAAGATGCCTCGCACACAGTAGGATTATCTAACTTTTGTGGAATGAATATTATTGATAAAATGTCCCACACAATCAAAAAAGCATTGGCTTTATCCTCAGTTGGAGCTGGATTCCAACCTGCTCCTTCCAACGTAGCCCTTGGGCAACCTCCATTCTCCTTTTCCGCAACTCTAAGGTGGACATAATTCTTCAAAGAATTGTATGCTGTGAACAGTCAACAATCTAGAACTAGGCCTATACATAATAAGTGCTCCATAGTGGATGAAATGAAATGAATTTACCAACTAGCATTTACTGAGTTTAGTTCATGGGACTATAATGATCATTTCCTGGGTGTGTGAGAGTAAACTAGCCTTATCTTAGAAGGACAAAAGTCAGAAAGACCTATTTCAAAATCAGACACTTTTTTTATTAAAAAAGAAAGAAAGAAAGAAAAGTAAAAGGGCAAACTAAAGTTTAAAAGACGTTTCATCGGAGGAAGAAAAGTTAGTTCCCCAAGATCACAGAGGCCAGCAGCCTTAAGATCTTAAGAGATACAAACATAGCAACAACATCGATTAAAACCCAGACCTTTTGTTCACAATCCCGGCTGGCTATACGTGAAGGGAAAGTCAGGTTTGACGAAGACTTGCCGGGTTTTAATTCGTTGGCACCAGTTCTGAGCCTGGTGCCAGGACTCCTCGTCACTCATTAAGGAATGTGGGGTGAGGGAATGTTAGGGAAGGTGCTGGAATGGAAGCCTTAGCCAGGGACTTTCGGTGGACGCAAGGGCTTCCTCGCTCCCCTAGCTCCGCCGCAACCTCTCCGTGCCATGCGTTTTTATGCTCAGAAACCATCATCTCACCAACATGTTTTCGCATTGTCGGAAGAGGTCTTCTTGCTAGTGTTAAATGATAGTTCTAGTTTTGAAAAATACAAAGAAAGCAAACTTTGGGTATAAAAAGGCACAAAATGTATTTCTGATCCTTCTTCCTGGTTTATAAAAATTAAATGAGCCCTCCAAGTCTACTTTCCCCCCGGTTAATTATTATGCTACTCCGAGGCTCTTCAGCGCCCACAGCCACTTAACGGACGCTCACTCTGCCTCGCGGCTGTGGTCTGGACCTGGAAACCTGCTCTCCAAAATCCCTGACGTCAAAGTTCCGGCTGTTTCCTGAAAGCTGTGCAAGGGACAGAGTGGTGACTTCCCGACTACCCAGAGCCCGCGGCCCCGCGGGGGTTGGGGGGACCCACTTCACTGGGGACCTGCATCCGCAGTCCTGGTCACAGCCTGCGGGTGCCAGGCCGCCCTGCCACGCTCGGCACCACCGCGCTCACACTCCAGGCACGAGAGGCAACCTGCACTTCGAAACTGGAAAACCAGTGTTCGCTGGAGCGCAGCGCTCGGGAACGAGCTGGGGCTCTCAATAGTGTCCCCAGGCGCCGTCTCCTTCCCTCTCCCCACCTACGTAGGGGACCGGTTGGACTTAATTTAGAGGTCGGCGGGCGCCCGCCGCTCCCGCACCCGGCCGCTCCCCGATCGCACGCCTGGCGGGCCAAGTTTCACCTCCCACTTTTCTCTGCTCACGGGACACTTACCCGCACGATGTCATCCCGAACCCCGCCGCTTTGGACGTTCCGGGCTGGTGGAGACGGGCGCAGCCACCCTGCCGACTGCCCAGCTCTGTCACTAACCTAGGCAAATTCTCCAGGATGGAGGAAGCCTCGAGAGCTTGGGTCGGTCCCCGCCCACGTCACCACCTACCCCCGTCCACCTTCTTGCTTTAGTAGGTGTGCCCCATTCGGCGCCAATCGGTCCCAGCATCTTTGTCGTCGTTTGGGGATGACCGAACCTCCCGGCCGAACGGACCTGCAACTGGCCCACGGCCCTAGAGGAGCCGAGAAGGTGACAGTGATGACCACAGCCCCTGCTTATGATACTAGGTACCAGCTTGGGGCTCAGTTTCATTTACGTTGTGCCACTTATTCGTCACAAGAGCCCTAAGAGGTGAGTACTGGGCCCCACTTTTAGGACTGGGAAGCTGAGGCAAATGACATGATCTGCTAGTAAGCGGAAGATCTGGAATCTGAACCGCGTCTGGGTGACTCGGAAGCCCCCGGCGAAGGGAGCATTTTCTGTTCCTCGGGCGTGGAGCCCCCAAGCCGGCCAGACTCCACTGCGTCGGTGGTCCGATGGACAGAAGGGGCTTCTCTGCGGAGGACCGCGTGGACTTGCCGTATCACACGACCGCATCCGCGCTCCCCTTCTCCAGCCCCGGGCGTCAGCCACCCCCCGGCTGCTGAAGCCCGTCCTGGCTCCGCGCTTTAAACGCGGTGCGCCCAGCTCGAGGGCGGCAATCCTGCTCCCGCACTTCTCTCCAGATCTCCCAGCTGCCATGTGGGACCTCTTCTCCTTCTCTTCGGTGGGTAAACGGAGTTTCCCTCTCCACCTTACAGAACAGCAAAATCCCCGCCCCCACCTCTAGCCTCCCTACCACCGCAGCCTCTCGCTTTCTGTTGAAACCGTATCCACCTGTCCACGAGCCTCACCCACTTCCCAACACCTCACTCTTGGGTTCTCCAAGTTCCGTCTTTGCCCCGCCTCCACCCCGTTCTTCACCCCACACCCCACTGGAACTGTTTGGCAAAAGACGCGGGGAGGAAAACTGGAGTGGGTTGAATCCCTCTAAGAGGTCTCTACAGCCACTGAATGACTCTGTGTCTGAACGAGTCTGGTGAGTTTCAGATGAAATGAGCCTTTGCAGGAACCTTTTCATAAGCCAGGTGTGGTGCTGAGCAGCTTCCTGTGGTTCATCGCAAAGTATGATTGTATTGCTTTTACTATGACCCAGCTTAAGTCACAAACATAACATTGTTTTAAACTAGACAAAACATGGCATTCAGAAAGCTTGCAAAATGACCTATGTTTCTATGTGTACAGCACGCACTAAATTACACCTTTCGGTGTTCCAAAAAGGATTTAAGACAGACATATAAAAATAGAATGTAGTGTAAATAAAAGGAAAATGACAATCAATCAAACCAAATAAGGCTGGAAAGAGAGTAGAAAAAATGCCAGAGGGGTCAACAGTTTTGGTGCAGGTGAGTCCCAAATTCAGCTCTGAGCTTCTCAGCCACCAGAACAGAGAAAACCTGCTGGAGGGAGTTCTGAAGTAGCTGTTACAGATAACCAGTTTCTAGGAACAGCTCCAAAAGGGATGTTATGCTTTCCTAGACAAGACTAATCAGCAAAGCGTTGTACTCCTTGCCATGTACATGTAGTAAAAAGACCACATTGCTTACCAATTACCTCCTCAATTCAGCAAAGCTGTGAGCCACTTCACAGATGTGACCACCCAGACTGTGAAAGATTTCATGACTTGTTCAAAGTTCCGCAGCCAGCCATGAGCTAGGACTTGCACCCAGGAGTTGTGCCTCAAGGCCAATGCTGACTCCACTGTACCGCCACCTCCTCCCGCCCAGGTCTGTCTAAATGGGGAACTCTTCTTGTGACTTGGAAATGGGACAGGGTTAATTCAGACATAACTCCTGCCTCACAGAAGTGTTGTGACCCTGTGATTTCGGTTCCAAAGTAAATTCTCTGTGATTGGAAGAAAGGGAAAGTTAGCTAAGTGAGGCTGGTTAGCCAGGAGCTTGCACACCAGTTCTCCACAGCAAAGCCTGGCTCTGGTCCCTGGGTGTTGAGACCTAGAGCCAAGCAGAGTTCGCTGCTTCCCTGAGAGGTAGAAAAGAAATGGCCCCTCCAGCCTACCTGGAGCCCTGACAGGTGGCCACGTCCGTGCACATCTTACTCCAGGTGCTGTCTGGGCCAGCCGGAGGGTCGCCTCTCCTACGATGAAGTACTTCAGGCTTTTTCACTGTGGTTGCTTACTATTTTACCCCCGTGACAAGACCGCCACTTCTCCATGGCTGTGGGCTGATTTCTGGCTATCGCTTTGACAAATCGGTAAGTTCTTCAGTGATTTGAACTTCCTCTGTTCTTGGTTATTCCAGCCACTCCCAGTGCCCAGGGCACCCACCTCTGTCACTAGTGTCACTGGGCCAAAGACTGAAATCTTTATCTTTGACAGTCAGGCTCTTGTCTACCTGTCCTTTGTGAGAGAAGGTTCCAGTGGCCCACAAGGAATTCAGATGTGTGCAGAAGATTCTGGTGCCATATCTAAACCTTCTGATGTTCTGGGAAGACTGATTAAGCCAGCTTTGTGTCCTGGTCCAGTGCTCTCAGCCAAAAGGACGGGTCCTCAGGGAAGAAGTCGAATGATTTCCTTTTTTTCCAATTGAAATATAGTTGATGTACAATATTATGTTAGTTTCAGGTGTACTGCTTATTCATTTTATAACTGGAGGTTTCCCCTACACCTCCTTCACCTCCCAAACCCTTTCCTCTGGCAACCACCCATTTGTTCTCTGTATCTGAGTCTGTTTTTGTTTTGTTTTGTTTTTTAGATTCCACAAATAAGTGGGCTCATATGATATTTGTCTTTGTCTGTCTGACTTATTTCACTGAAGCATAATATCCTCTAGATCCATCCATGTTGTTGCAGATGGCGAGATTTTTTCTGGCTGGGTAATATTCCATTGTGTATATATACCACATCTTTATCCATTTGTCTATGGATGGACACCTAGGAAAGTCAAGTGATTTCTGACACCCTGCCAAGGTGCTCGTGCCTGTTAGCCCCATCTTAGTTTCAGAGGGGTGGGACCATGTCCTATTTATTTTTCTACTCCAGAGCTTGTCCCACCTGTACAGAGTAGACACTATTTATTGACTGACCAAGTGGATGATTGCCTTGAGTAGTGGAATTGTTTTCTCACCCAGATAGTCACTAGCCCTTTCTCCTCCCCAAATCCATTCCTTGCTGGTGCTCAAAAAAAATGTATGTTGAAAGAAAAATGGAGTTGGAAGCCAGCTATTCAGAGGACTGAAGGAGCAGGGACAAAACACCCTGGTGTTGGTTTGCAAACTGGCCCCTGTACAAAGAGGACTGAAGAAAGAGGTAGCCTGTTCCAGATTGGTAGGTGGCTGTTTTAATAAGCAAGGGAACTTAAGAGGCTTGTCTTGATTGCCTGGATCCAGCTTGGGGGTCAACCAGCAGTCGTGTCCTCTTGATTACCTCACCTGGCTTGTCATAACCTCAAGGGAAAAGGAAGTGGTATCATTTGCTTGAAAATAAGAATTAAGCTATAGATGGTGGAGGGTTAGGCCCACAAGGAGGGAAGGTCCTAAACAGACTGTGCTAGGACCTCGGTGAGCCTCAAATGTCATTCAAGCTTCCACATGCTATTCCTTCTCCCCCAAAGACTCCTCCAAACCTCCATGCTTGTTGTGTCTGGCTTTTAATTTTCAGTCTGTAGCTCAATGTCACTTCCTCAAAGAGGCCTTTTCCAGATGGGACTAAGTCAAGTTCCTCTTTTGGTGTCCTTATAGCACCCAGTACTTTGTGGTCACCATCACGTTTGGAGTTTGTAATTTATATTAATATGTGCATGCATGTGTGTGTGCATGTGTGTGTGCGTGTGTGTGTTTGCTGCCTGTTTCCCACGTTCCCTGAAACAAGGAGCAGTACCCCTTCTGTTTCACTCTCCAGTGTATCCCTAGCATACAGCATAGGGGCTGGCTCATATTCAAAATCTATGTGATGGAGAAAGGAATAAATGAATTTTGTTCTACCAACTTGATGCTCAGAACCATCTTGCACCTTCAGTGTTGCATTTGTCTCATTTTCACATGAGGAAAGTGAAACTCAGAGACGTGTGGGAGGACGCCAAGGGGTTGGAGCCAGGTCTGCTGGATCTAAAGCCCTGCCCCTCCCCTGCTGCCTGCCTATAGGGGAGGGGCCAGGTTAGTGAGGATGGGAGAGACGCAGAAGAGACAGAAAGTGAGGAAGGACCAAGTCTGGAACAGTGAGGCAAGGACGGAAGTAGATGGTACTGCCCTGCTGGCTTCAGCTTGCCCCTGGGGTCAAGGAGTGTGTCACTGATGAAGACCAAGGCAAACGGGGACACAGACTTGAAAGGCTGCAGATTCCTTCTCGGTTGTCTTCTGAACTGTCTGGCTGCCTTCAAGAGGCAGTAGAGTGTACTGATTGAAAGGTCAACTCCAGAGCTGGGCTCTGCTCCTGCCCGCTCCCTGCTGTGTGCCCTGGTACCAGTTATTTAACATCTCTGTGCCTCCATGTAGCCTCAGTTGTAAAAATGTAGATGATAATAGCACCCACCTCATGAGATTTCTTTAAGAATTAAGCACATGTAAAGTGCTTCAAACAGTGCCTGGGAAGTGACACGCCATAGTAAGTGTTGGCAAACACGATTTGAAGGGCAGCTTTTGTGCTCTGAAGTCTCTTTGTAATTACCACAAATTAAATTACTTCACAATTTCAATTAGAGTTTAAATTAATATTAAATTTAAGGAAGTCGCGAGAGCAAACTCCCTATTCAATGACAAGATCTTATTATTTGTGGTGAAATTAATTAAAAAAAATTTTTTTCAGGCCTTCGTTTTGGGGTGGGGGCAGCAATTAGATTTATTTAACGGAGGTACTGGGGATTGAACCTAGGACCTTATGCATGCTAAACAGGCACTCTACCACTGAGCTATATGCCCCCAGCCCTACCCTGCAAATAAATTCTTAGTTCCAATACATCACTCCCCGTACTAGAGTTCTGCGTCACTTGACTCGCTTGCCATGGCCCTTACTTTGGCCAAGGGGATGTTGGCAGAGGCTGAAATATGTTTGCGTGGATTGGCTTTTTCTCCTGAGCTCCAGTGATCTGCCGTTAGAAGAACACGGGCCAGGTAACTATTGCCCCTTCAGTCTTGACTCCAGAAGAAAACCCAGAAAGGGGATCCAAATTGGTCTCATGGCCCGGAGCCAAGCCAAGCTGACCAGCAGACAATAGACCACAATCATCTAGCCAAGCCCAGCTTAGGTCTAATGAACCACAGTTGATCTTTGGACCCACAAGCTTGAGAATAACTGCTTGTAAGCATTGCTAGGATGATTTTTTTTTTATACAGCATTATTGTGACAAAAGTCAGCTAAGATGTATTTCTTTTTTTTTTTTAACATTTTTTATTGATTTATAATCATTTTACAATGTTGTGTCAAATTCCAGTGTTCAGCATAATTTTTCAGTCATTCATGGACATATACACACTCATTGTCACATTTTTTTCTCTGTGAGTTATCATAACATTTTGTGTATATTTCCCTGTGCTATACAGTGTAATCTTGTTTATCTATTCTACAATTTTGAAATCCCAGTCTATCCCTTCCCACCCTCCACCCCCCTGGTAACCACAAGTCTGTATTCTCTGTCTATGAGTCTATTTCTGTCCTGTATTTACGCTTTGTTTTTGTTTGTTTGTTTGTTTGTTTTTGTTTTTGTTTTTTTAGATTCCACATATGAGCGATTTCATATGGTATTTTTCTTTCTCTTTCTGGCTTACTTCACTTAGAATGACATTCTCCAGGAGCATCCATGTTGCTGCAAATGGCATTATGTTGTCGGTTTTTATGGCTGAGTAGTATTCCATTGTATAAATATACCACATCTTCTTTATCCAGTCACCTGTTGATGGACATTTAGGCTGTTTCCATGTTTTGGCTATTGTAAATAGTGCTGCTATGAACATTGGGGTGCAGGTGTCATCCTGATGTAGGGTTCCTTCTGGATACAAGCCCAGGAGTGGGATTCCTGGGTCATATGGTAAGTCTATTCCTAGTCTTTTGAGGAATCTCCACACTGTTTTCCATAGTGGCTGCACCAAACTGCATTCCCACCAGCAGTGTAGGAGGGTTCCCCTTTCTCCACAGCCTCTCCAGCATTTGTCATTTGTGGATTTTTGAATGATGGCCATTCTGACTGGTGTGAGGTGATACCTCATTGTAGTTTTGATTTGCATTTCTCTGATAATTAGTGATATTGAGCATTTCTTCATGTGCCTTTTGATCATTTGTATGTCTTCCTTGGAGAATCGCTTGTTTAGGTCTTCTGCCCATTTTTGGATTGGGTTGTTTATTTTTTTCTTATTGAGTCATATAAGCTGCTTATATATTCTGGAGATCAAGCCTTTGTTGGTTTCATTTGCAAAAATTTTCTCCCATTCCGTAGGTTGTCTTTTTGTTTTACTTCTGGTTTCCTTTGCTGTGCAGAAGTTTGTAAGTTTCATTAGGTCCCATTTGTTTATTCTTGCTTTTATTTCTTCTAGGAGAAAATTTTTGAAATGTATGTCAGACAATGTTTTGCCTATGTTTTCCTCTAGGAGGTTTATTGTATCTTGTCTTATGTTTAAGTCTTTGATCCATTTTGAGTTGATTTTTGTATATGGTGTAAGGGAGTGTTCTAGCTTCATTGCTTTACATGCTGCTGTCCAGTTTTCCCAACACCATTTGCTGAAGAGATTGTCTTTATTCCATTGTATATTCTTGCCTCCTTTGTTGAAGATTAGTTGACCAAAAGTTTGTGGGTTCATTTCTGGGCTCTCTATTCTGTTCCATTGGTCTATATGTCTGTTTTTGTACCAGTACCATGCTGTCTTGATGACTGTAGCTCTATAGCATTGTCTGAAGTCTGGGAGAGTTATTCCTCCAGCCTCTTTCTTTCTCTTCAGTAATGCTTTGGCAATTCTAGGTCTTTGATGGTTCCATATAAATTTTATTATGATTTGTTCTAGTTCTGTGAAATATGTCCTGGGTAATTTGATAGGGATTGCATTAAATCTGTAGATCGCCTTGGGCAGTGTGACCATTTTAACAATATTGATTCTTCCAATCCAAGAGCATGGAATATCTCTCCATTTTTTAAAGTCTTCTTTAATTTCCTTCATCAATGGTTTATAGTTTTCTGTGTATAATTCTTTCACCTCCTTTGTTAGATTTATTCCCAGATATTTTATTACTTTGGGTGCTATTTTAAAGGGGATTGTTTCTTTACTTTCTTTTTCTGTTAATTCATCATTAGTGTAAAGAAATGCAACTGATTTTTGAACGTTAATTTTGTAACCTGCTACCGTGCTGAATTCTTCAATCAGCTCTAGTAGCTTTTGTGTGGACCTTTTAGGGTTTTCTATATATAGTAACATGTCGTCAGCATATAGTGACACTTTTACCTCTTCTTTTCCAATTTGGATCCCTTTTATTTCTTTCTCTTGCCTGATTGCTGTGGCTAGGACTTCCAAGACTATGTTGAATAGGAGTGGTGATAGTGGGCATCCTTGTCTTGTCCCAGATTTTAGTGGGAAGCTTTTGAGTTTTTCACTGTTGAGTACTATGCTGGCTGTAGGTTTGTCATATACAGCTTTTATTATGTTGAGATACGTTCCCTCTATGCCCACTTTGGCGAGAGTTTTTATCATAAACGGGTGTTGAATTTTATCAAATGCTTTTTCTGCATCGATTGAGATGATCATGTGGTTTTTGTCCTTTCTCTTATTGATGTGATGTATTACATTGATTGATTTGCATACGTTGAACCACCCTTGTGTCCCTGGGATGAACCCCACTTGGTCAAGCTAAGATGTATTTCTATCAATAAATCCAGTAAATTTTAATCCTAAGTTTCAAGGGAAACTTTGACTAATATTTAAACTTATTTAAACAATCATATACATCAGTCAATGTCAACTTCACAGATGAAAACATGTGGCTCACTCCAAAGGGCTTTACTAGAAGAGTTCAAATAAGGAACTATTTACAGAAGTGTGGGTAGGGTTAAGGAAACCAAGATGGGCTGGTGGAATTCTTGGGCGATTAGCAGCAGCAAGAAGTTGTTACCACCTTAGGCTGAGGGGCAAGGGGTGGGAAGTGGGATATCCTCATGACCTCCCACTCCAAAGACACCTAGTGGCATTGTCCACCTGTAATCTGACTCCCCTGGGAACACCACCTGGTCGCACCTGTCCTGTAGTTAATTCAGAGGCTCCATGGAGACCCAAATAGCCATGTAATGAGTGGGTAGAGCTTGTTTGCGGTTTATTGTGAGCACTTTACAAAGGTGCTTCATTCAACCAGCTGGCACTGCGTAAGCCTCAGAGTTCCTGTCATATCACAGGGTTGAGTTGGGTGCCTGGTGGCAGTCCCAGGCCTGGGAGCAGGAGAAGCATCAAGCAGAGGTGGTGAGCTGGAGTGGAGCTTTGCCTTGGTCTGTCACCTGGTGTATTAGCTACACTTCTTGTCTTTGAATCACCTGCAAAAGTCATAAATATGCAAATTAATATTTATTCTTTCTTATCCTAATTCTGGGTATTGATGGAAGAAGGTGGAGACTTTCAGGGTCTCTCTGGATTATAGGGACAGGGTGGGGCAGCAGGAGAGAGTAGAAACTGACCCAGAGAGGTGATGGGACCTTCTCAAGGATGGACAGAGCAGGGCACAGCCGGAGCTTCAGTCAGAATTGGATCTCTTGCATCTTGGCTTGGGTTCTGTCACCTCCACTCTGCTGATGTTGATAGCCCCAACCGGCCACAGTGGAGTCTCATAAATGCCTCTTTATCCTTTATTCCATGGCTGGTGTGTCACCTATAGATGTGAATCTGAGACTCGACAAACTCCAAGGTCATATCCAGTTTAAGACTCTGGTTTTTTTTCAGCTTCAATTAACCTCTGGCTAAAATGGCTTAAGCCACAAGGCCATTGGTCACCGCTCTGCCAGAAACCAGGAGATCCTGCTCCTCAGAAGTTTTGATGACTCCCCAGGGTCACTGAGGACCCAAGCTCACGCTTCTGCACTGTCCTTGGGTGTGTTCTCTTTGTGGTGGAAAGACTAAGGCCGCTCCTCTGGTTGGGAGAGTGGAGCAGGTGCTCCTCCGCTTATGTGACTCTCTTACCTGAGGCCCCACACCAGCCTCAGGCCAAGCCATATAGAAAAGTCTGGTGCAGACAGAGAAGCACTGTTGGAATCATGGATGTTTCCAATCCCTTTCCTAAGAGTGGATATTCCAAGCTAGCATTCTGTGTTAGATTTCTGCAGAGAAACAGAACCCAAAGACCACTAGGATATCCACATGTCTATTTCTGTCTATAAATAGATAGATAGATTTATTATACAGAATTGGCTTATGTGATCATGGAGGCTGAGAAGTCCCAAAATCCGCAATCAACAAGCTGGAGACCCAGGAGAGCAGTTTGAGTCCATGTCTGAAGACCGTAGAAGAATGATGTCCCAGCGTGGGGACAGTCAGAGAGAGGAAATTCTCTCTCACTTAGCCTTTTTGTTTTAGTCTGGCCTTCAACAGATCAGATGAGGCCCACCAACATTGGGGAGGGCAATCTGTTTTTCTCAGCCTGCTGATTCAGATTTTAATCTTACACAGAAATAACCACACAGACACACATAGAATAAATGTTTAACCAAATATCTGGGCACCCAATGGCCCTGTCAAACTGACACAAAAAAATCAACCAGCACAGCAGGGAGGGTATAGCTCAGTAGAAGAGCCCGTGCTTAGCACACACAAGGTCCTGGGTTCAATCCCCAGTACCTCCATTTTAAAAATAATAAATTAACTAAAAATAAATAAGTGTAATTACCTCCCCCCACACACAAAAATCAACCAGCACAAATTCCAAATAATTCCAGACATTCTGACCCAAAGTTAGAACTGATGGTGCTTGCTTTCAAGGGAAAAATGTGAAGGGAATCTAGTAATGACTGAGCCTGTTCTGGTGAAATTTATGGGAATAAATGTCCAGAGGGGACCCAGATCCAAACCACTGATACTCTGTGGCAGGAATAGGAACCCAGAGCATAACTATACTAGCTGCAAAAAAGATGAGGGGTTGGTGTCTCCTCTGAGTTTATTATGAGTCAAGAGTGGGACCTGATGGAGTCTCCTCTCCTGCCTATGGTAAGTCTCGCCTATTCTTTGGGTCCCTCCATGCCGCCTTCTCTGGGCTTTACTCTGTCAGTCACCCCCTCTATCTCCTATATCTCCAATGTCTCCCTCTTTACTGGACCCTTACAGGCAATATTTAAACATGTTCATGCCTCTTTCTTTAAAAAAGCAAAACCCTGGGGGGAGGGTATATCTCAGTGGTAGAGCACATACTTAACATGTATGAGGTCCTGGGTTCAGTCCCCAGTACCTCCATTAAAAACAAACAAACAAACAAAAAACCTCCTCAGTATTTTCTCCAGCTACTAGTCTTCCTCCCTTTACAGCCAGATTTCTCTGAAGAGTTGTCTGTCCGCATTGCCACCATCCCTCCACCAGCTGCACTCCTCCATCTCCCCATTATGGGTTCCATTCCTGGTATCATAAAAATTGCTTTTGCCAAGATCACCAGTGACTTTCATGTTGCTAAGTCTACTGTACACTTTTCAGCCTTCATCTTTCTCAGTCTCTCAATAGTGTCCTCACAATCCTAAGTCTAGAGAATCGGGTTATATACCTGATTTTTATATAACCGGGTTATATACCTGGTTTTTTACAAAAAAACCTCCTTTTGTTCACATGGTGATGAACATACCATATAGTAGATTGCTTTGTTGTACCCTTCCTTGTATCCATGCCTTTTGTGATGTGACTTTGCATTTCCTCTGTGTTGCTATCACTGCCATGGGGAAAAGCACCCTGGTTCCAGAAGAATGAGAAATACATGAGCAAAGCTTCTCCAGCTGACCCACTGACCTGTGAGCATGAGTGTGATGATTAATACATACTGTTGTGTGCCACTGAGTTTGGGGGCTGTTTGTTACACAGCACTGTTGTAGCAACAGCAGCCTGATAACACTGTGCCTTCCCCAAAAGGCAGTCATGGGCCTCAAAATTGGTCAGTCTAAAAATTATAGCTGTACGGCATTGGCTATCTTGAGATTCATCTTCCATTTCTCCTTTTCCTCTATCTTAATAGTAGAAGAAAAATGGAAGTTTCTAGGGAGAAGAAATGTCAGCTTTTGGAATTTTGTGAGGATCCCACATTGCTACATCAGACTTGGGGATCTGGGATCTGTGGATTTGAACTTCATAGGAGGTGTCTTCAAATATTATCAAAGTTTTTTGGTCCAGGAACCACCACCTAGAACTTAAAGCAACCAAATTTTGTTTCAATTTTGTACCAGTGAGTATCTAATTTTTTTCTTGGTTGGTATTTATGATTGTAGATTTCAGGTGTTCAGTATTTATGGCCATAAATATTAACACTGTTTCCTATACTTAAAACAGTAGGACTCTTATTATTCAATTCTGAAACTTCTTCCAACAATTGCTACTATTTTCTAAGTTATGTATCACTCTGGCACTGGCCCCAAAGTTCCATCATCAACAGTTGTTTTAGCTGTATTTCATGGCTAAATCATCGAAAAAAATTTGTTATCTAAATTATCCATCTTCGTAATGCCAAGCTAGTGTAGTATCTTATGATCTTTCTCTAATCTGTGTGGCACATCTGTGAAAAAAAATATGAGGGAGAATTGAGCTGGCTCCCTAAATAAGTACCCTTTCTATGTATGAACTTGAGTTGTCTGGCTATAAAGG
Organism: Camelus dromedarius; assembly: GCF_036321535.1. Taxonomy (NCBI): domain Eukaryota; kingdom Metazoa; phylum Chordata; class Mammalia; order Artiodactyla; family Camelidae; genus Camelus; species Camelus dromedarius. Next base: position 53,331,543 of record NC_087451.1, read on the forward strand.
GAAGTGCCTCGGCTAGATGAGATTAAATATCACCCTGTGTCAGAGACCATGAGTTCTCATCAATGTCAGTGTTTTCCTCTTCTTCCTGACAGCTCAATAATATACCCCAGCCTCAGCTGTAGTAAGAAGCCACACAAATTTTATGATGGGGTTACCCTCATGCCCTCTTCCATTTGGGTATTCTCCTTCTAGAACAAATACCGGGAGCATGGTGCTAGGTGAGCCAGTCACAGTTACCCCCAAAGCTTCACAGGGAGTTTCTGTCCATGCCTGGAACCATTCATCCATTTCCCAGTGTACTCCTACAGGCTCCCAACTTCTCCAGAATGCTGTGCAGAGGAGCAGCATGACCTCCATGCCAAAGGACACCTGATGGCATTGTCCACCTGTAATCTGACTCTCCTGAGAATACTATCTGGTTGTATCCATCCTATAGTTAATTTGGAGCCTTCACTGAGCCCCAAATAGCCAGGTGATGAGTGGGTAGAGCTTGTTTTCAGTTTATTGTGAGCACTTTATAAAGGTGCTTCGTTCAACCAGATGGCACTGCATAAGCCTCAGAGTTCCTGTAATATCACAGGGATAGGTTGGGTACCTGGTGGCAATTCTGTGAGGTCCCAAGTCTCTAGCAGCAGAAATACCAAACAGAGATAGTGAGCTGGAGTGGAGCTTTGCCGTGGTCTTCCGATTTCAGCATAGAAATCAAGGAGCTTCTGACCACCTTCCTTTATCTGTAACATTACCAAATCAGGGTTCAGCTGTCCCACTATTCAGTGTTTTATATACATTAGCTTAGCTTATACACATATCCTCAAGACCTTAAGCTCCTGGCATTCAGGCACTTATAAGAAAGCTGCTGGAGTCCAGCCAAGCTGTCCACATACCAAGCAGCAGGAAGGAGATATACTGAGTATCTGTTGGGACTTGATATCTTCTGCAAGAAACAGAGACTCCTGAAAGTGTGGCTTAAACAAATGAAAAGTTTTATTTATCTTGTATAACAAGAAGCCCAGAAAATAATTCAGAACTGAGATGGCAGCTTTAGCCACCAGTGGCCCCAGTTCCCCCAGCATCCCACTCTGCTGTTTCTAGGGTGAGGCTTCATCTTCTTGCTCACACAATAGCTGCTAAGGTTGGAGCCATCAACTCCACATTCTTGGGATTTGGAGAGAAACGACAAGTACACAAAGCTGAGACTGCCCATTGTTTGCCCCTTCTTAATAAGCCAGTGAATTCCACTGACATCCCATTGACCAGAATTGTGCCACAGAATCACTCCTAGCTTTAAGATAGACAGTTCAGTTGAACTTATTAACATCCCGAATAAAACTGAGATTCTGCTATGAAGAAAGGGCGAATGGATATTGGCAAGCACCCCACAGTCCCTGTCACACTCAGAGAAGACTGCCACCCGGACTTGGATATGCACCCAACACCCAAGAAGAGGGACGTGCATTAATTCCCCTAATGGAAGATACCTACTTATAGCCCAAGGCAGGGCTTGAATTTGAACCCTTTAGTGAACCTCACCCTTTTTCTATGAAACCAATTATGTAAATTTTTTTGCTTAACAGCTGTCACAGACTGGGTTTGTACTGCCTACCTGTGGAAGCTCCCAGCTGACTAATGTAAAAAGTGATTCAAAACAGGTGGGTTGGGTATGACTCCAAAAGAGGCAGCTGTAGAAAGGTAGCATAATATGACCTTTTCATAACCCAGGATAGTAATGGGGCTCCTACAAGAAGGAATGCCCAAAAAGACACTCGCCCAAAGATAAACTTATCCATTGTAAAGTGTATAAAGAAACCCAACACAGTAAGAAATAGTTAGAAAATGCAGCAAATAGTGAACTAGAAATAATAAGATAATTTGGAATAGACTTTACAATGAGTGTGTCTGCATTTTTCAAAGAGAATAAAGAAGAAATTGAATCCTTAAAACAAAGCCAAAATATTATGGGAAAAAACAACATGCAGATTTCAAAAAGATTCAAATAGAAAGTCTATAAATGGGATAAAGCAGTAAAATGAAAATTAGTGGACAGTTTATAAACTATTTGGACTTAGGTGAAAAGAGATTCCATGAACTGAAAGATAGATCTGAAGAAATTCCCCAGAATGCTACAGAGAGAGTTAAAGAACTTGGAAAAAAAGAAAAAAAAAAAAAGAAAAATAGATTAAGAAACATGAAGGTTAAATGAGAAAGTCCAGAAGAAATCTAATGGGCTTTCTATTAGAAAAGAATGGCAATCATGGAGAGTCACAATATTCAAAGAGTTAATGGCTAAGAATTAAAGAAATGAGTAGGCATCCACAGTTTGAAAAGCACACACCAACTTCTGAGCAGGATAAATAAAAACAAATCAACAGATTGTGACAAAACTGCAGAAGAACAAGGATTAAAATGGAAAGCTTAAAGCTATCAGAAAAAGAGGCAAATACTAATAGATTTCTAACAAGGAGAGGATACCCAAACTGGCAGCAGCCTGTTTATTAGCAACAATAGACGTCAGAAGACATTGCAATTATATCTTGGAGACCAAGTAGTGCTGTGGGAAAAAACTGTCAATTTAGACTCTTATAGCCAACTTCAAGGGTGAGGCAAAATAGACATTTTCAGACTTACAAAGTATAAACGGGGTTTTTCAACCCCTGGGTTCCCTCTAAAATATCTACTAAAGGATGTGCTTGAGTGAAGGAGATAACCCAGAAGAAAATTAGTGGGATGCAATGAGAAATAGTAAGATTAGAAATCAATAAAAACAAACTGTGTCTAAATAGTCATTGATTATAAATAATGACAATATGTATGTGCCTAAAAACTTAAACCTGAAATATGCAAATATTTGTAAATTTAAGTATTAGAAAACAAGAGCATAAAAAATGGAGAGGGAAAGCTTGGAATTTGGTTTAAAAATAAAGATGCTAAGATTCTTATCTTGCTCAGAAGGAGGAGAAATATTCTGATCAACATTAGATATTTGTGGAAAAAATAAAGATAAGCACATATGTTAAGAAGGTAATAATTTAAAATACCCACATAAAAGCATATCTCCCAAACAAATAAAGAAGGGAGGAGAGGGAAAAGGAAAATTACTTACTCCAACAAAAGCAGGAAAGCAGAAGGAAGGAGGGGAGGTAAAAACATGAGCATCAGAAAATTCTAAATACGATGTTGGATATATACATCCAATCATATTAAAATCATGACAAATATGACTAAAGTCATGTATAAAAGACAGCCTATCAGCTTGGATTATTAAAATGAGCTGTATGATCCTTGTAAGGCACACCCAAAAACAAAACAAAAAGGACACAGGAAATTTAAACATGAAAGGGTGGAAGAATGTTTACTAGGCAAATAGCTAACTAAAACACAGCTGGTAGAACAACACTAAAATCAGACAAAATAAAGTTTTAGACAACGAGTATTAACAGGGATAAAGAGTAATATTTTGTAACAATAAAAGGAACACTCTTACAAGAATAGATAGCAATCAGGAATTCCTCCATCTCCTTATAATAGAAACTTAAAAAACTTGTGGGGAGGGTATAGCTTAAATGGTAGAGCACATGCTTAGCATACACAAGGTCCTGGGTTCGATCCCCAGTACCTCCCTCCTCTAAAAAATAATAAACCTAGTTACCTCCCTCTGCCAAAATAAAAAAAAAATAATACAAAAATAGATAAAAATTACATATATAATTATAAGAAGAAATTAACAAGTGTCCAGTTATAATTGGAGATTTTAACATAAACAGCTCAAGTAGACAAAATTAAATTCTAGTGAGGATTTACTAGAGTTGAACAACCCAGTTCACAGCTTCAATTAAATGTGTGTGTGTGTGTGTGTGTACATACACGGACATATATACACACACAGACATATATGTACCCCAAAGGTAGAGAATATGCATTCTTTTTAAGCATACATACAAACATTTACAAAATGGACCATTTACTATGCCCCCCCTAAAATCTCTAGAAAATCAGTGTCTTAAGACCACATTCTTTTAACCTCAGTGCAGAATTACACACACACCCACACCAGAAGTGCTTATTGATTTGAAAACTGAGACACATACTTCTAAATAACACATGACTTAGAGAGGAAATCTCAATGAAAATTGCTAAATATTTAGAAATGAACCATGATGTGGTTCTGGTTTTTACCAATATGCCGAACAAGCACTAGAGGGAAAACACCATGAAATGAAAAGATTGTGAAGAAACCCAGGGGTGAAGAGGTGGGTAGAGGGAATAGGGTAGTAGCTTTGGCTCGAGGCCAGCTGACTGTGGATCTATAAACTCAAGGAGGAACTATTGGAGTTAAGCCATGACTGCATTTCAATGAGAACATTTTCCTTGTGATACCAAGTCCAAACTCGTTCTGCTCATTGCACAACAGGCCAGTAAATTGAGAGAGGAAGTGTTGGGGCAAGGAATAACGACTTTATTTGGAAAGTCAGCAGACTGAGAAGATGAGGGACTAATGTCCTAGAGAACCGTCTTCTCCAAGTCAGACTTTAGGCTCCTTTAATACTAAAAAGGGGAGGCGTGTGGTTGCCAACCTCTTGGTGTTGGAATCCTTTGTTCTTGCAGCTGTCCACGTGGGTCAGGTCATGTTGTCCCTGTCAACCTCCAACAAGACAAATGTTATTTTCTATTTTGCAACTGTTAATATTTATATGAATGGGGAAGTGTTAATACCCTTAAAGGTCAGAGCCCTGAGAATGGGCTCTCCTGTACCTCTCAGGCTACAGGCAACATTCCTTTACAAACGGTGCAGAACCAGCATGACTCAGCACAGGCAACAGAGCATAGGGTTAGAGCCAAAGGAATAGACCTCATATGGGGTCAGGTTTGTTCTTCCTAGCTACACTTGTGCACTAGGACACCCACATCCACAAACCCAAGGTCATGGGAGATGGGAAGCAAAAATTATTCAAGCAAATTATTACATATAATAGTAAGGGGGGTTCTTCATCTTTCACTCCGTGGTTCCCTGATCTACACTTCCAGGCTAAGGGGAGAAAGATGGCGTGTACTGGCCGTACTTTTAAGGTGTTATGCCCTTTAGACCCAGGTGAAAAAGGCCCCTGACTTGCACCCTCCCCTGCACTTCAGAGATCCTGCTCTGTTTCCTCCTATGGGGGCCTCCAAATGGGATGAGGTGTCTGGGCCAAAGGGATGTACCAGCCTGGAGCCCACACACACCCAGGCCACCCTCTGGGTGCCCAGGACCGTGCAATTCCCTACCCTTTTCCCTAGACCTGTGCCACTGCCAGCAGCATACACATTGTTTGCTCTTTGCAGGGCATGTGGGCGGAGCTTGAGCTGCGAAGGTTTGGGTGTTCATACAAATTTATGGAAGGACAAAGACAATGGTTGGACAGAGAAGGGGCTAGACTGGGGCTGCTGCAGGGGGTTGGCTTGCCTTGCACACCAGAGATCCGAACAAATTCAAATTTGAGTTTCCACTGTTAATTTGTACCTCTTAATCCCCTTCACCAATTTCGTACCCTCCCCATCCCTCTACTCTGTGGTAATCACTAGTTTGTTTTCTGTATGTGAGTCTGTTTCTGTTATATTTGTTTGTTTTGTTTTCTAGATTCCACATATAAGTGAAAACATACAGTATTTGTCTTTTCCTGTCTGACTTATTTCACTTAGCATAATACTCTCAAGATCCATCCATATTGTTGCAAATGGCAAGATTTCATTCTTTTGATGGCTGAGTAATATTCCACTGTATACAGACACCATATCTTCTTTATCCATTCATCTGTCGATGGGAACTTAGGTTACTTCCATACCTTGGCTATTGTAAATAATGCTGCAGTTAACACAGAGATGAATATATCTTTTCAAATTAATGTTTTCATCTCTTTGGGTAAATACTCAGGAGTGGCACTGCTGAATCATATGATAGTCTTATCTTTAGTTTTTTGAAGAATCTCCATACTGTTTTCCACAGTGGCCGTACCAATCTACATTGGTACTAGGGTTGTAATATACAGCTCAGGGAATATAGTCAGTTTTTTATAATAACTTTGTATGGTCTATTATCTACAAAAATACTGAATCACTATGTTGTACATCTAAAACTAATGTAATATTGTAAGTCAACTATACTTCAGTAAAAACGGTAATAATAAGTGCTGAATTGATACACTAAAAACAATTGAGTTTCCAATTCAATATGAAGGTGTATTTGCTAAGGCAAGAAGGCAGAACATATATTTGACTGTTAGCCTAATTTATAACTAAAACTATTTAGACATATGCTGTGTCTGCCTCTACTTGTATTCCTGCCTTAGCCTCACCAATGTTAGGGATGGGCCCGTGTACTGTACACTATAGCACGGAACCCCAAAGGCACTGGAGTTGTCTCCCAGCCAGTGTGTAACTCAATCTACGGTAGACCTTTCTGCTATCAAGCCACTGCCTCTGTGATAGGGCCACTTGTTCAGACCAGGAATTCTGTGAGCATCAGCCCATTATCATACTTGCTTTGCCATAAAATGTGTCTCCTGGTTGGCATTCTGCATTTTGTGGGGGACATCACAGTGATGGATGAAGCTTTCTGCACAGGGGCTGCTGGCAGAAGCACTGATGGTAGGGCAGGCAGCTCTGTACCCAGATGTGTCTTATCCCCATGTGGACAAAGCACTGCCCTTCCATGGTGGGGAAGGGTCCAGTGAAGTCCCCTTGCCTCCAGGCAGCCAGCTGGTTCCTAGGAGATTTGGGGAACTCAGTATTAGTCTCTGCTGTTGGCAGGTTGGGCACTCAGCTGTGGAAGGAGCCAAATCAACCTTGCGAAGGGAAAGACTTATCTCCATTGCAGCCTCTTTGGACCTGGGCCCACTGAGCAAGCAGTAGTGTGGCTGCGAAGGGCCCATGCCTGGTATAAACATTGACCCCAGTTAGGACAAATCACAACCTCCAGCAGAGCAGAAAGGGTCTGATGTAATCAACTTGCCTCTAAGTGGCACATTGGTCTCCTCAAGAGATGGTAGCATTTTGACGGCTTAGCCACTGATTCTGCTGCTGACAGGTCAGACACTCAGGGGTCGCATCAGAAGGTAGATCAGCCTTGGTGACAGAAACCCATGCACAGGCCCATGCCCAGCTGCCACTGTGGCTACTCTGCTGATGTGGACCCATTGGCAAGCTCTGGGGTGGGAAGAGGGGGGAAGGACAGAGGACGGCTGACATCTACTGAGTGAATTAGTGTACCCACCTGGTTGATGAATGCCTCTGAGGTGGATACCCTTTCATGGTTATTGATGGAGAACATAAATACACGCACACTGATGCCCACTGCAATAGGTCCATCCACACACAACTTCTCTAGACTTTCTCTAGTCTTTCAGTCTTGCTCCTCCCAGGCGTCAGACCATCCAGCCAAGCTAGTCTTTATTATCCAGAAGTTCATGTATATCTTGACCTCTGACTACTTTCCCATCCATACTGTGATACCGTCATTAAGATACAGGCTGTATCAATTAGCTTTCTTTACATGACAAACTACTCCAAAATTGAATGGCTTAAAATGATAAGCATTCATTATTTCCCATGAATCTCTAGATTGACTGGGCAGCTCCTCTGGTCTGGACTGGCTCAGCTGGAGCTGGGGCTGAATGGCCTAACACAGCCCCAATGCATGTCTGACAGTTGGCAGGCTGAGTGGTCTAAGGAAACCTCAGAGCTGGAACTGCTCATCTCTGCTCCACCTGGCCTCTGAGTTTCCAGCAGGCTTCTTCACATGAGGCAGAAGGGTTGCTGTGTTCAGCAAGAGGGAAAATCCTTCTCAAGCCTCTGCTTTCATCACTTTTGTTAATGTACTGTGGCACAGAGCAAGCCACCTGGCCCAACCCAGATTAAAAAGGTGAAAAACAGAATCTCTTGATGGACGGATTGTCAGTCACAGTGAAAGAGGTATACATACAGCTAGCGGAGGAATTTGTGGCCATTATTGCAATCTACATGGATTTAGGACAAAGAAAAAATCAAAGGTTTGGTAATCACACCCTTTGAAAAAAATCTCTGAAAGGATTAAGGCAGCGCTTATAAATCCATTCAACTAGACAAAAGTGTTCTTAGAATGATTAACTGTGTAAATCCACAGATATGCCTGTTCTTAAATATCTGGTATTAAGTCTAGAGACAAAAGCATAAAAGAATTGTAAGCATGTAATAACCGAAAACTTCCCCAACTTGAGAAAGGAAACAGTCACCCAAGTCCAGGAAGTGTAGAGTTCCACACAGAATCAACCCAAACAGGAACACACTAAGGCACATAGTAATCAAATTGACAAAAATTAAGGATAAGAAGAAAATATTAAAATTAGCAACAGAAAAGCAACAAATAACATACAAGGGAACTCCCATAAGGTTATCAGCTGATTTTTCAGCAGAAACTCTACAGGCCAGAAGGGAGTGGCACGATATATTTAAAGTGATGAAAGGGAAAAACTTATAACCAAGAATACTCTATCCAGCAAGGCTTTTATTCAGATTTGATGGAGAAATCAAAAGCTTCATAGACAAACAAAAGCTAAAAGACAAACATTCAGCCCCACCAAACCAGCTTTACAACAAATGTTAAAGGAACTTCTCTAGTCATCAAACCATAAGAAAAGAGAACAAAAAGAAGAAAGAGAAAAAAAAAGACCTACAAAAGACTGCTCTGGCAATTCGGGGTCTTTTGTGGTTCCATATCAATTTTAGAATTGTTTGTCTAGTTCTGTGAAAAGCATCGTGAGTGTTTTGACAGGGGTTGCACTGGATCTGTAGATTGCCTTGGGTAGTATGGCCATTTTGATAATGTTGATTTTTCCAATCCAAGAGCACAAGACATCTTTCCATTTCTTTGTAACGTCTTCAATTTCCTCCATCAATGTTTTATAGTTTTCAGAGTATAGGTAACCTTCTTGGTATTTCTTGGTATTTTGTTTGTTTTTGATGCAGTGGAAATATCTATGCGAGTTATAAAATTCTGGCTTTTGAAGTGAAAAAAAAAAGTGAATGAAGAGCCACCAAAAAAAAAAAATTGTGAGCATGGCTTTTGGGCCATGAAGTTGTCTGAAATCAAATATATATGAAATACTCACTTTAAATACTCACTTTAAACAGTTTTGCTGGCAAATTACTCCCAACTTGGACTGAAAGAGAAAGGAGATACAAAAGGACTTTGACGTCCCCAACTTTCTACTGTGAAAGGAAAATCGCAATGGAGTCTGTATTGCTAAGAGAACTCTCTAAAATGGAGCCAGGAGGCCACTAAGAAAGTGTGACTTAGGCACATCTCAGCCTGCATGGAATCTGACCTTTGACCTGATGAAGTCATGAAGAACATCTGTCAGAAACTCAAGATACTATCGGATCCTTACCCTGAAATAACTTATGATAATCCATCTACTTATCAGATACCTACCCTAAAACAACCTGTGATTCCTCAAGGACAAATATTTTTCGATTTGCATCAGTCACTCAATCATAGTTCTCACCAGGCAACTTTTAACAACCTAGTGGTTTTTGTCTTCATAAGCCCCGGACTCTCTCTTCCTTGGAATACTCTTTCGGGGTTACCTGAATCTGTATCTCCCAAACTGCAATTCTTGGGACCCCAAATAAACTCTTTTCTTATTTGCAGCTTCCTGCAATTTTTTAGTTGACACTGAAGATAGGAAAAAAGATACAAAAAACTTCTTTGGTGACACAAAAGGCATATTTTCAATGGTTTCTTCCAAAGTGACCAAAAAGGAGGATGAGAAAGGAAGGACCTTGTGAATATTGAGGTAGATCTAACAAGAAGGATGCCCAGGTGGTAAACACTCCACTGAGAATGTCCTGGTGCCAAATGCAATGGTCCCTTCTCTACACTCATGCTATTTGTCTTCTTAGAAGGTTTTAACACAGTTGACTGCTCTCTCTTTCTAGGAATCCATTCTTCTTTTGGCTTCTACCCCACCAGTCCTTCAGGTTTTCCTCCTACATCCTGGCAGCTACTTTCCAGTCTCCTTTACTGGCTCTTCTATCTGCTCAAACTCAAAATGTCAAAGTGCCCTGGAGTCATTCCTGAGACTCCTTTCTCTGTACAGTAGGAAATTTCATCCATACCATAGCATTAACTACCATCTCCATGCCAATGACTGTCAAATCTGCATCTTCACCATTTCTCTAACTCCAGACTTGCTACAATACTGCAATCCAGTTCTGACACTAACCACCCAGAGTTAGCACGGATGCCACAGGTTTAAGGACACGACCCTCTAAACTACCCTCACTTCACACACCAAGTTCAGGAATGTTCAGACCACCCGCATATCTGACCAACTGGCTACAAATTTAGGGGTCACCACGCTGCCTCAAATTCAATAATTTGCTGGAATGACTCACAGAGCTCAGGAAACTCTATACTTATTATTACAGTTTTATTATAAAGGATATAAATCAGGATCATCCAAATGAAGAGACACATAGGGGAAGATATGGGAATGAAATAGGGTGAGCTATTCTCACTCAGAGGCTGAGCTAGCTTGCCCTGCATTCCCCTGCTTCTGGAACACTGTGGTTGCATGTATTAGTCAGCTGGTGCCACCATAACAAAATTCCACAAACTGGGTGGCTTAACCAAAAGAAAATTCTTTTCTCATCGTTCTGGAGGCTGGAAGCCTGAGATCAGCATGGTCAGGTTCTGGTGAGAGCTCTCTTCCTGCCCTGACAACAGCCACCTTCTCACTGTGTACTCACGTGGTGAAAAGAGCGCAGAAATTCCCTGGTGTATCATCTTATAAGGGCACTAATTCATTCTTCAGCGCCTCATCCTCATGAACTCATCTAAACCTAATTACCTCCCAAAGGTCCCATCTCCTAGTACCATTACACTGGGGGTTAGGGCTTCAGCATATGAATTTGGGGAGGACACAATGTGTCAATAGCATTGCAGTTTTCTGTTATCTTGTTTTTCTGCAAGACCTAGATATCTTACATATATCTTGGTGGTTTGTGATGCCCCCTAAACCATGTTCTAAGTGACTGAGAAAGGACCTGGATGCCTTGGACGCCTATTTGCTTGGGTTTTCTTTCTTCTACTGTATTGTATCCTTTGTCATTATTACAGATTAGATAAGTATACTTTGCTAAGTCTCATGTGTCCCATCAATCATCTGATCCTTTGTAATTGCTGAGCCACCTGCTTGGCTTCTATGGCTTCTGTGAACTCCTCCCCGAAGGTCAGATGCGTCTAAGGGGACAGAGTGAGCGCGAGACGAGGTGGTGTGACTGTTGAGACTGTGCTGCCGTGAGGCCCCACAGCCACCAGAGGGGGTGGCCAGCAATGGCTCCAGCAGCTGGAGGCATCGTGAGGCCAGACCACCCTTCCACCTCCACCTCTGCGTCCAAACTGAGTCCACAGCCTGGAATCTTCAGCCACCTCACGGGCTCCTGTACATCTTTCTGTCCCTCTCAGGTAGGAAACAGCCCACGGGCACCAGAAGGTATCTACTCCAACTGACCACCTCGCTAGGGAGGAGACCTGTGGGTGCCAGGACCCCACCACTGACTAGCACTCTTCCAAGGTCCTGTGATGGCCTGTCTGAAGCCCCCAGAGAGGTCAGATGGAAAACTGAGCCCCTGAGAGTGAGGGATGCAGCTGGTTCTCAGGGGTTCAAGAGCGTTATGCCCTCTGCTTGTGAATCAACCAGTTCACTTCTTTCTCACAGCACCTCCACCACAAAACAGGGAGAGGACGAGAGAGAAGATTTCCAAACCATGATCTTGCAAATTATGGTATTCCCTATGTGTGAGTGCTTCTGGTAAAGAGTTTAAAAGAAGAAGTCAGGGTGAAGGTTTAAAATTCTGATTATGCATGCACCTTCCTTTATGACATAAATAAGAGACCTGGCTGAAATAAATGTCCCTAATGCTAATGCAAACAATGAGAAAAGATCTCAGGGTTTCTTATGCCTAGTCTAGAGCAATTTACCAACTAACTTCATTTTTTTTTTTATTAAAAAAGAAGAAGAAAAGAGGTAAACAGCATTTGTTTTTCTATTAAATTCTACTTGTTTCATTTCTTCCTTACTCCCCTAATGTCTGCTTTTTCTAATATAAGCAGTTCAGAACTTCTACTTAAGACAACATTTTGGTCTCTCTTTCTTCCAGAATCTTTAACACTTTCAGTCCCCAAAATATGCCTGTTTTGTTCTGTCTGCTGTTTCTACTCTTGTTCAAAGTTTGACCCAATCCTAAGAAATGAAAAGTGAAATACAGAATTGGAAAATAAAATTTCTCTCTAGAAGGGCCAACTAAAGGCAGCAAATTTTTCATAAAATCTAATTTTATTTTCTTGCTTCTTAGATACGGTTTCTTGTGGTCAGCCCAAATTTCCCTATCCAGAATGAAAAGAGCTTGGCAGACAATCTGAGCTGTTCTGAGAACAACTTGGGATCCCAGACAGACCGTGTCCTAGAAATAAGGAATCTAGGAACAAAGTCAAAACCGAAGTAGACTCAGGGTAACAAAGCCTAAAACCAAGCGTCAACAAGACAGGGTTACCTATTAGTAATTTAACTGCTTGCCAGAACCAAATGTTCTTTGTGGGAAGATAAAATAATCCAGAACCTCTACAATATTTTATCACAATGTCCAACACACAATAAAAAAAAATCACTGGACATGAGAAGAAGGAAAAAAGTAACTAATAACCTGCAGCTAAAACAGACAATAAAAGCAAATTCTTCAATTTCTTTGTAGCTACCTTAGACAGTTCCTCACTCCATGGTACTCTATACTTCTCTTTTTACACTTTGAGTTACCTCCTTAACAACTTCATACCTAGTTAACAAGTTTTTTCATTATTGAGGTATAATTGACAATTAGTTTCAATGTGCAACATAACGATTTCAGTATTTGTATGTACTGCAAAATGATCACCACAAGAAGTCTAGTTAACATCTGTCACCATACAGTAACAAACATTTTTTTTCTTGTGATGAGAACCTTTAGGATTTACTGTCTTAGCAACCTTCAAATATGCAATACAGTATTATTAACTGTAGTCACTATGCTGTACATTACATCCCCACGACATTTATTTTATAACTGGAAGTTTGTACATTTTGACTCCCTTCACCCATTTTGACTACTCTCCCCCCAGCTCCGGCAACCACCAGTCTTTTCTCTGTATCTATGAATTTGGTTTTTTGGTTCTTGGTTTTGGGGTTTTTTAAAGATTCTACATATAGGTGAGATCATACAGAATTTGTCTTTCTCTGTCTTATTTCACTTGGTGCAGTGACCTCAAGGTCCCATCCATGTTGTCACAAACAGCAAGATTTCGTTCTCTTTTTTTTTTTTTATACCTCAATAATATTACATTGTATGTGGATACACACAAAAAAGAAACAAAGAATTAAGCTATAAAAAAAGAGATAAAGAAAATGTGAGATTTATCTATCTATCTGTCTGTCGTCTGTCTATATCTGTCTCACGTTTTCTTTATCCATTTGTCCATCAGTGGGCACTTAGGTTCTTGGCTATGGCAATAAAGCTGCAATGAACATAGGGGTGCCTGTTAACAATCTTTAATGACGATTTTTTGTATTAACCTTCTATCTTTTCAAATAACTCATATGGTTTCTGTCTCCTCACTGGACCAGCAGCAAAAAGAATAACAACAGCAATGAGTTGAAACACATCAATTACGTTAAAATTCATGAATTTATAATACGTTAAAAAAAATGAAAGTAGGCAGTGATTGTAAGCAGCTGCCAAAAGCATTAGGTGAAAAGCTGCCTATTTTTTCACTCTTATGTGTGCATAATAGCAATATAATTATAAAAGCAAGGTTTAAGTAAGTTTTAAAGGCTCTTTCAAGAAAATAAAATGTCTAAGTGAAAGGAAGCAGCGACAAGATGCTCAGCATCATCAGCCGTCAGAGAAATGCAAACCCAAACCACAGTGACCCACTTCACACCCACTTGGACGGCGACAACCAAAAAGACATGCAAAAATAACAAGTACTAATGAGGAGGTAAAAAAACTAGAACCCTCATACTTTGCTGGTGGGAAAATAGAATAGTGCAGCTGCTTTAGAAAACAGTTGGGCACTTCCTCAAAAAATCAAACATAGAGTTACCATATGACCCAGCAATTCCATTCATAGGTATACAACCAGGGGAAAAAATATATATAGCCACACAAAAACTTGCACAGGAATGTTTATAGCAGCATTATTCATCATAGCCAAAAAGTGGAAATGACCCAAACATCCATCAGCTTATGAATAAACAAAATATGGTGTATCCATACAGTGCAATATTCTTTGATAATAAAAGGAAATGAAATACTAATTAATACACGAATGAACCTTGAAAACGTTAAGTCAAAGAAGCCAGTCATAAAGCCCACATATTGTATGATTCCACTTATATGAAATGTCCAAAATAGTCAAATCTATACAGACAGGAATTAGTGGTTGCCAGGGGCTGGAAGAAGTGATCTCTAATGGTTTCTCTGTTCTAAAATTAAATTATGGTAAAATAGATGCTCAACTCTATGAATAAACAAACACCACAGAATTATACGCTTCAAATGGGTGAATTTTATATTAGAAAATTATATGGAGATATGGAAAAAAACAAACAAACAAAAAGAAGTAAGGATGGCACTTATCTTTTGAGGTGATATAAGGACTAATGCTGCATCTTACAATGGATGTCATTGTGGCATTGATTAAATATGGTTTAATTTTCTTAATTAAATATAGTTTATTTTCTTAATTATCAAAACAATCCTGGAACTTAAGTATTAATAGCCCTATCTTGTAGACGAGTGAGCATGCCTTTTCCTGGATTTGAGGTTAGATCTGCATGGCTCCCACGCTCTGCCTGGAGAGAGTTTGAGTGATTGCAAACCCAAGGTTAGTGCATGGTAGGAAGGAATCTGTGGTCTGAAGGAGTCAAGGCCATGGCTGAGCCTACAGGGTAAGTTGAGCTGCTTTTGGTCCCAGGAGTCCAGGTGGAAGAGAATTAAGCAGGTGCTGATTTCTTCTAGGCTGGTCAAGAAGATAGTTCCTGGCTATAGGACATGAGAAAAATGGGGCTGGCGGCAGAGACAATTATCCTAAGTTCAGTGGTTTCCTCAGGCCCCTGCCCCGGTGCCAACTCCTCTACCGAGTAAACAGTATGAGGTCTGTCCCCAGCACTCAGAGTCAGGGCATCTTAGTTCTTCCCCCGGGTGGGGTGGTGGGGTCGCACACCAGCTCTGACTCTCCCTGGGAACTATTCACTCTTTTGTCACTGCAGCCAGAAGGCATCTTCCCTCGTCCTGGTGCTGGGGCTTGTCCCCCTCGGCAGGGCTGGTTCTGTCCCAGGAGAAGCTTGCAGATGCCCTCACAGGGGCACGGGGCCTGGAAGACAACTGTCTGGATAATTTCTGGACCCTCCTTCCAAATGCTGCCTTGAGACTGGGTTAGAATTTTGGCTTCAAACAATTAGCAAACCAGCCACAAAAGCCATCTGGACCAGGAGGAGAGAAGGAAGATGAGTCTGCATCTGAATGTATGGTTTCACCTCCAGATGTTGTCCAGAAAACAAAGACCCTCTGAGCAAGACTTTATTCCTGGAGAGTGAAAATTATACGTAAACCCATCTCAAGTCCCCTCTCTTCCCTGCCTTCTTCTGATTGAGTTTCCAGCCTCAACTAGTTTTCTTATCTGCCTTGTCCCCCACCTCCAACTCCCCCCAGGTTTTCTGTGTCACCTTGTTTTCCCTTCCTGAGGCTCAGTTTGCCCTCAGTGACATGGGTAGGTTCATCTCTGCCCTGGGAACTGTCACTGCTGGGAATGTGGCCCCTTCCTCCTTCTTCCCAGCCTCCTGCAGGAGCGTCCACTCAAAACTTCCTGCCCCATCTCCCCGATCCTTGCTGAACTGTCAGGACTATGCCCTGGGCTCTCCTCTGCCTGCATTCTCCCTTCAAGGTGGGGCAGAGGTAGGGCTCTCCGCTGCAGCCAGGAAAGGAAAGACAGAGTCAGCAGATTGGAATAAATAATGCAGCACCTGGAATCACATACTTGCATGGGTACCAGGTGGACAGGTGGGTGGTAGAATCTCTGCGCCTAGAGCAGCAAGACCCAGTGGGTGGGGTTAGAAATACTAAGAAAGCCTGCCCAGCCCCACAGATCTGCCCCAGTGCGTGCATCACTCTGCCTTGTCACCTTTCCTGACCGAGCCCCACAGGCCAGCCTCCCAAGGTCTAAGATTCTCTCCTACTGACCCAGGTTCTTCCCTTCCTGCTGCAGCCAAGAGATTGTGTGACCCGTCTCTGCAGCGGTCATTTCACCCCTTGTCCAGTCCTCCCCATGTCTTGCCTGCACCGCAGGCTTCACCCCTAGGCTGTTACTTTCTTATACACCTTGTTTCTATCCTAGACCATATCCCACCCGCTGTGTGAGCTATGCCAGGACCAGCTTAGGAGTTGTCACTGGTATTCCTGATCATTATCATCAACATCCATAATTGCTCAAATCGAGCAAGCGCGGAGAGGGGTCCGCAAAAAAAATCCCCTGGAGGTGTTACCCACCTCCCTTCACAGATCTTAGTCACTCTCAAGTTCCAGTAGCCCAGGCTCTCGGGGGTGGATGTGGAAGGAGAAAGGTGAAGTGAGAAGGGTTAATTATGTGGCTTGGGTCACTTACCAGCCATGCTGGGCCTCTTCCCTCCTCCCCAACCTGATAATTAAGCAATTAATTTAAATGGGAGATACCTCCTAGAAAATTGCCACTTTCAGAGTCCAAATTGCCTGTCTTAAGTGTGCTCTCCTGGAAGCTGAACTTTGGTTATCTGGTTCATTACCTTTTCCAGTTTTTCCTTTTTTTTGAGTCCTTACCAGGTGTCAATGGCACCTGCTGCCTGCGGATGATACAGGGCATGAAAGGTCCAGTGAATGTTCCATGTGCTGCCCACTGCTGGGCGCTTTTTGCTGCAGAGACAATGCCATTGATGACTGCATGAGTTCAGGAAATCCAAAAACATGACCCAGTCTGTCTAAGAGTCCTTGAATAGTGTGGCACCCACGTCTTGTGCAGACAGAGATGGTAGTTCCACCTCAAGAAGATATCTGTGGACCCCCAAAGGTATCCACATCCTAATCCCTGAAACATGCAAACATATGTTACCAGGGAAGGGGAATTAAGATTGTTACCAGTTGCAGCTGAAATTAAGATTGCTGAATTTGAGAGGAGGAGATTACCCTGGATCACCTGGGGCCAATGTGATCAAAACGTCCTTATTAGTGAAAGAGGGAGGTTGGAGGGTCAGCATCAGAATGATGCGCTTGAGAAAGGCCAGATCGGCCACTGCTGGCTTTGCAGATGCGAGGCCAGGAGTCAAGAGTGTGAGTGGCCTCTTGAATTGGAAAAGACCAGAAAGAGGGTCCTACTTCAGAGCCTCCAGAAAGGAATGCAGTCTTGCCAACACCTTGGTGGAGACCTATTTTGGATTTTTGAACTGCAGAACTGTAAGATCATAAATGTATGTTGACTTAAGCTTCTAAGTATGTGGCAATTGATTACAGCAGCAATAGCAAAGGAACCCTAGTCTGCTGCAGCCAGTGCCCATCAGTACCCTCAAGAGGAGAGTCGGCGCCCACCCCGTCTCCTTGCCAGGACCAGCCGGGTCTGGCCCCCTAACTGAACACTCTGAAGTTCCCTTTACTCTTCAGCCATGTAGCTGGCAGTCCGGGCACATCTTCCAGGCTTCCTTGGCCTCATGTGCTGGAATCACTAGGCCTTATTTTAGGGCCCAGTCCTGAACTGTACATGGAGGACCACACCCTGGGAGACAGTGTATCCAGGGAGTCCAGGTCCTCACCGGAGCCGTGCAGACCAGATGCTCACCCTTCAAGGGGCTCTTTCCACATGGGTCATGAGCAGGGGGTGTGGGTTCATCCCCACAGGGCCTGAGACTTGATGATCCAGTCAACTCCGGCTGAGCACCAGACCATACCACCAGTGCCACAAGTTAATAAACACAACACGAGGTACATTTTGGGGGCATTTTCAGGACCAGCACCACAGCCAATGGGCAACTCTGCTCACTGAGCAGAATTCTCTTGCTCATGCACAATTTGACCATTTGCTCGGGCTGCCATAACAAAATACCATACACCAGGTGGCTTAAACAACAGAAATTTAGTTTCTCACAGTAAAAGTCCAAGATCAAGGTGTCAGCAGCTTTGGTTTCTTCTGAGGCCTGCGTCCTTGGCTTGCAGATGGCCATCTCCTCGCTGTGTCCTCATGTGGCCTTTCCTCTGCATCACACATCCCTGGTGTCTCTCAATGGGTCCAGATTTCCTCTTCTTATAAGGACACCAGTCAGATTGGGTTAGGACCCACTCTAACAGCCTCATTTTAACGTAATCACCTCTTTAAAAGCCCCTATCTCCAAATACAATCCAATTATGGGGTCCTGGGGGTTAGGGCTTCAACATATGAATTTGAAGGGGACACAATTCAGACCATAACAGTCCCCAAGAACTTTAGTTGGGTTACCGGTCCCTGATTTATGGTGGACTTAATCTTCCAGCCCTGTTCACTCAGAGACTGAACTAAGGATAATGTCTAAGCTTAGCATTAGCTAAGGATAATGTCTCCATGTAATAGTACCGGGACCCTGCCGGTGAGATTTCAGCCTTTTCTAGGTCTCAACCTAGAAACCTGCCACTGGGGACAAGCTGTGGGAGAGAGTAGATCGCCTCGCGGGTATGTGTAAGGATCTTGAGATGAGATCATCCTGGATGAGGGTGGGCCCTAAATCCAATAATGACTGTCTTTAAAGGAGACAGAAAGAGACAGGGTCACAGAGAAAACCATGTTGACAGAGGCTGGAGTGATTTGTCTTCAAGCCAAGGAGAGGCCAATGATTGCTATTAACCACCAGAAGCTAGGAGAGAGGCAGTGGATGGTTGTCCCTCAGGGTCTCCAGAAGGAACAGACTTGCCAACACCTTGATCTGACTTCTGGCCTCCAGAAATGTTGTGTTTTTTTAGGGGGGGGGGTGTAATTAATTAATTAATTCATTCATTTTTGATGACAGTATTGGGGATTGAACCCAGGACTCATGCATGCTAAGCATGCGCTCTACCACTGAGTTATGCCCTCCCTACCTAGAACTGTTGTTTTAAGCCATCAGTTTTGGGGTAATTTCTTACAGCAGCCCAAGGAAACAAATATGGCCTCTTTTATAGCAAGACGAATAGGCCAACTTTGGCCAACTTTTGCCAAGAGTTTTGAATTAGGAACATGGGTTTTTATTTTGTAAAAAAAAAAATAATAAATAAATAAATAGCAATTTTTCCTTGACTGTCAGAGAAATTCATTGTTTCAAGACACTTTACTTGGCAAGCAGGCCTGAGTCTTGTTGAGGCTTATGGGTTGTGGTCACTCCCACTGGCAGGCATCCAAGGCCACTAAGAATAAGATCTTTAACTTGCCAAACAAGACATCATTATAGAGTGAAAATTTTGGACACCAAAGGAATTTTCTAACACTTCGTGCACATTCGCAATTCAAACAGGTGACAGACTTCAATACCAATTACACATTTATACGACAGCTCATACAATGAATGGACTGGATCTTTCATTTGCAAAGTTGCTTTATCCGGTTTTTTTCCCCTTTCTTCACTGCAAGTTTTTTGCCCAAACTCTATTAGGTGCTTTTTTTACAGAAACACAGATGGAGGAGTTTTAACACAGGCACTGCAGGAGTTACCCAGCAGCTGGAAGTGAGGGAGCAACTTACACCAATAAGCGTAGATTTGCACTTACTTTGGGTTTTAAGTGGCCATTAATTCAGCCTAAAACGCACTTTTAATAGCTGAAGGCACCAATCCTATCTCTAGCTGCTTGACCTCCAAACGTTTATCAAGTGGCATTAGCTCTCAGGTGCCAGGAAGTCTTGTCCCCTATCCTGACCCCTTGATAGGACAAATACATAGGACGCCTCCCTCTTTTGCCCACCACTTTGGGGTGAAGTCTCTGCTACCAGGTTCTGGGGCACATATATTGTTCCCTACCTGGCTCATGAAGCCTCCATTTTTTTAAATTGCCTTTGTTTGTTTGTTTGTTTTGGGGGGGGGGGTAATTAGATTTATTTATTCTTTTAATGGAAGTGCTGAGGACTGAACCCAGGACCTCGTGTAAGCACACCCTCTACCTCTGAGCTATACCCTCCCCCTGCTCCAGTTGTCTCTTGGGCACTTTTTGGACCCCCACACTGAGCACCAAATTTGTCGAGCTCATGCACACATAGACAAAGCAAGGCCAAGACCGAGGTCTGACTGATTTGATCAGGAAAGATACAGATTTACAGTTTATTACTTACATGGATGGTGAAAGAATAAAGTGTTCCAGTAAACCTTTCATCTTGTCTCACACGCACCAATGAAGATTTCTCTTGCAGCGATGCTGGTTGGCCATGTTGTGAAAGGTACAGTTTCTAGAATCAAATGTCTGTGGGACTTTAGTAATACTGGCCACCACTAGGAAAGTAGCCACAGGGTTCCATCCCCATGTTTAACCACCTGAATTATTCCCGAAACAGGTCAGGGAACAAATAGATATTAATCTACCATGTAAAGCTTCCACCAAGACTTAAAAATCAGGTCCCAACATTTATCCAATTATTTGGAAAGGCACAGTAAAAGCAACGCTAAATTTAGCCAAATGACCACATCCTATTCAAAGTCACTTTTAAGCTTTTTCAAACAAGATTGGGCTCAGTAGGGAAAAAAAAAGAGGCAGAGGGAGAGGGTCAGAAGGAGGAAAGACAGAGGCTGGTGTAACCATACTTAGCAAACATTCCCCTCCGTCCCCTGTGGAAGCCAAAGTTTCACTGATCTGCTCCATGTCCAGGGATGCCAAAAAAAAAAAAAAAAAAAAAAAAAAGCAGGAGGAAGAGAGTTCTTAATGTGTCCTTCTACACTGCTTCTATTCACTCGAGATAACCTGGAAGGTTCCTTTAAGCGTGGCGTAGCCCAGTACCATCATGTCATCTTTTAAGGGTGGGTGATAGAGTGGGAGAGGCCGGACCAAGAATCAGGAGCCACGTTAAGAGTCCAGGTTGTATCACGCGAGGGTGTCCCTCCACCAATCTGGGCTTCAAAAAGGAAAAAAAGTAGGAAAGGGCAGGGTCACAGCAGGTGGTGACTGAACTGCCTTCTGGGAAACCCCCCGTAAGAGCCATTCACATAATTTTTCTTAGGGCAGGTGTCAGGAAGAGCAACACTCTCCTCACTTCCAGTGCAACTGCAACTCCTCCACCGTCATTCTGCAACGCCTTCTTTAACAGTGCAAGCCTTATTCCTATATGCAAAGGAAGTTAGGAGCAAAGCACCACTTAGAAGCCACTCCTCAGCTGCTACCCCGTAAACGTAAGAAAAATGCCTACTTTGCACATTTGAGTGGCTCTGGTCCCTGGAAACCAGGGTTCAACCCCCAAAGTTCTGAGCATCTCAGCTACTAGACCCTCAAAACCCACCCCGAGACACAGACACACTCACAGCTTTCAGTACAAGTTTCCTTTTATTTTGAAATTGAAACAGCAGAATGAAGTGATTTGTGGCTGAAACAACCTTTATGGGAAAAGAAAACTGGAGTGCTCATCCAGCAAAAGAACAAACTCCAAAAGTCTGAGCCAGCTGCCCCATCTCCCCAAAGTACAGAGCAGATTGCAGGGTGGGAGTAAGGGTACAATCAAAATCCGGGTGGTGACGGCTGGCAGATTCCCAGCAAAGTACAATTTTCAAAGTGGTCGCGGTTACAGAATAGGGTCACGCAATCACAAGCACAATCCACCCCCCTCCCCAGCCCCCACCACGTTTCGCATTCTAAAAATACATTCTTCACTCTCCCGAGTGACGTCTCAGGACTGGACACCAATTCACTTTGCCTCAGGGGATGGGGCTCTTTTATTCTGGTTTCTGGGACCAGGATCAAGATGCTGGAGAAAGGGGAGAACACAAATGGCGGTAGAGGATGTTTATTACTTATGCTAACTCATTATCTGCTGAAATTCATTTTGAACACCTTTCCAGGGCAGGTTATAGAAAATTTACACAGAAGTGTTACAAGTGCCCCTCCCACCCCCACAGGTTGAAATGGTGAGTCCAGATTTAAGTACCCCAGCACACAGAAAGCCTTTGTTCTTGGTGGGGATGCCTGAAGTCACCTGGCAGGGAAGGTAACAGGGGGAGCACAGGTAAGAGGAACTCACTGGCAGGAATGGGGTGCGGGGGTGGGCAAGCCGGGGGCAGACTGTGAAAGCTGTACCTGTTAGAATAGCACATTATCTTAAACAAGTGGAGAAAATCGCCAAAGAGTGAAACTTATTCATGGGGGAAAAAAAGAGAAAAGTTTGGGGAATTAAAACAATCCAGCAGTCACTGGAAAGTGTCTCCCTCTTTTTTTTTTAATTTTTTTTTTGGTTTTTTTTTTTTAATTTTTTGGAAAATGTTTTTTTTTTTAAGGTAATATTTTTTTCCTTTGGAAAAAGAAATCTTTTTCCCCCCCTAATCTAAGCAAGTGGAGTTGCCACTACCTAATTTATCTCTATTGTCTTGCTAAGAGGTAGATAAAACAAAAGTGAAATGGGGCTTCTATGAGGAGGTCCATTAGAGGGTGGGGAGGGGCTGGGACTGCCCAGTGGACTCCCCGACTACAAAGACTCCTGAGCGACCAGAGGGCTGGGCCCTCTGACTTTCAGGATAAAGGATCCTGCTCCACCTCTTCTCCTTCTAGAGCCAACTGTCCCCGTGAAGACTGGGAAGGGGGTACAGAGGACGTGGAGCATCTCAAAGAAACCCTGCTGAAGAGGTCTTAGCTCTGGCTTCCCCAGGCTTCCTGGCTTTGGGGCTGAGTAATGGGTTCCAGGCCAAGCCCCACATCTCACCTCCAGCCAGCCCCCTCTGGTAGAAGAGAGAAGGCAATTACTCTCCTCACCTTCTGGTCCAAACAAGCCATCGCAGGTGAGAGAGGGGACAAGCTGAAGGGAAGAGGTGAAGCATGGGACCCCAGGGCAAGGAGGGCAGAAAAGGGGACCTGACGGCCAGCCCCGCCCAACCCACCCGATGAGTAGGGGTCCCAGCAGGCAGGCCTGTTCCTCAAGGACAAACCTTTCGCGGCACAAGCCTCAGCTCACTCCTCCTGGCTGGGATCCATACCCTCATGCACGAATCCTAGCTCTTGGTTCCAATCTCACTGTAAGGATTGAGGTAGTTCATCCATTTACTCTCATAGCATCCATCACCTGTGGTTACTAGAAACACATGCCCCCGAGGAGCTTCCTGCTATTTCATTTACAAAAAAAAGTCTTTCTTTTGTCTTGTCCATCCAGATTCAACCATACTAAGACACCAGTCGTGGTGCCGTCAGACTGTGCCCCCGAGGAGGTGCACAGGGCCAAGGGTCAGGGTGGGGGCTCTGGCCCTCCTCTTTTAAATCCACCTTCGGTCACGAGGCCTCCTCCCTGTCCTGTACCCCGATAGAGAAGCCTTATGCATCCCAAGTTTTCAGCTGGTGTTGCCCTAAGTCTGAATACAAGAGAAAAGTTCTGCATCTAAATCCTCAAGAGTTGGAAAGGGAATGGCTTTACGTCCCCTGGCATTGAGAAGCTTTCTTCCATCTTCCTGCAGCTCCTGGGGCAGGCTGTGCTGTTTTCCTTCTACCAGTTTTTCAACAAATAAGCAAAAGTTGGCATGGTTTGCATGTCAAAGCCACTAGGATCTCCCCATGAACACTTCAGGGGAGAGAAGGGTGTCCCCACCCAAGTGGGAGGGAGGAGGAAAGGGCTGAGAGAACCGGGAAGCGAGGCAGTCCCTCGGGGGCTCTGTGAGGTAGTTACATAGCACTGCTGGTTCCCAGTTTGGCAGAGGGTATGTCTGGGGTGGGAGGAGGGGAAGGCACCCTTGAGAGCTAACTGAGGCCCCTCCTCATCGCCAGTCTGCCAGGCCTGAAGAGAACTCGCCGTGCTATCTCTGCAGTGGGGCAGGGGACGGAGCGCAGTCCCACGCGGAGGAGCCCCAAACTTCCCCTCCTTCCCCAAAGTGCAACCAGGAGCCATCAGACCCCCTTCTCAGCTCTTTACCCCTTGGCACATAGGCCCCCACGTCCCCCAGGAGCCTCAGGAGGGGAGGGACGTGTCTTTAGCCCACTGTTTCCGGGGAGCCCTCCCCCTCTCAGACAGCCCAGGTAGATGTCGAAAGATGGTTATTGCTTTGATTCAGAAACAGCGTCTCTCAGCCTCTGTCTGTCTGTCTGTCTTTGGCACAGAGGAAAACGGACACATAGAACCTACTAGTGTTCCCCTCCAGAGTTCTCTGGGTTTTACACGGGGTCCTTTCTGCCAGTAGTGAGGCATAACTAAGAGGAAAGCTCCCAACCACCCCCCAGAAGTGGGGAGCTCAGGGTAAAGGAAAAAGGACTGAGAAGGACTGGCAGAAAGAAGGGAAGTGAAGAGGAGGCGATGAAACTCCCTGTCCCTCAAAACGGCTCTCTCCTTCCCAGACCCCTTCTAGGAGCCAAGTCCACAACCCACACTGCAAAAGGCAACCAGACCCTCGAGGGGATTCAAGCCATTGGGTGTCACTGTCAGATGCAGCTTCAAAATCAGGGAATCAAACCATTTTGGTTTTTCACGTGTTCCACAGAATTAAAAAATATATCTTAAAGTGATGGTCCTTTCTTAAAAATATACGTATGTAGTATGTAGCTCACACACATCTTAGAGCACAGAAGCTGTCTTTTTAAAGTCGCTTTTCTCAGATCATCCAAATCTCCCAAGTGCTTTTCACGTTAACTTGTTATCTCGCCAAAGATGGGGAAATGGAGGTGATGTGCAGGGGGGCATGAACTGCCCCAAGACCAAGCCTACAGGTCAAAGACAGGCCCTTCCTCCTGCTAAACCTTAACCACCAAACCATATTCCTTTGCTTTCTGTTGTATAACTTTCACAATTTTCCTGCTGGGCAAATATTAGCCGTGCCTAATCCAAGTCAAGTCTGACAGTCCCTTGCCTCACTCCTGGTCTCTTCGGGGAGCTGAATCAGCCAAAGGGAAAGGACGTGG
Organism: Camelus dromedarius; assembly: GCF_036321535.1. Taxonomy (NCBI): domain Eukaryota; kingdom Metazoa; phylum Chordata; class Mammalia; order Artiodactyla; family Camelidae; genus Camelus; species Camelus dromedarius. The sequence continues at coordinate 53,356,674 of NC_087451.1, forward strand.
GCTTAAGGTGTGAAGTGAGCAGGATCCCAAGGAAACTGAACACTGCAACAATCACATTTCAGATACTGTGGGGGGCTTTACTCTGATGGTAGTTTGAACCAGATATCAAAGCATGCTTGCTGCTGAAAATTCACGTTAAATCACTAAATGGCCGATGTCTGAACGTTATCTGCTTCGTTTTGGAATAAAGCATATAGAGCCAGAGATAGAAGTTGGGAGACCCTTTTCTGTGGTTTGAACAGGTGGGGAGCTTAATTATACTGGCCTGATATCACCCCTAAACGCTTCCCTGCTCCCTCCTCTTTGGGGTGGACAGTTCTGGGGCTAAAAGCAATGTCACAGGGAGAAAGTGACAAGACATAAATGAGGCAAGAACCTGTCCCCAAGTCACATTTCCATATCCCCTGCTCCTCCTTGCCACCCACCACCCTAAGTCAAGAATTTGTACATTTGGGTCCACTGTTAGAATCAATCCAATCAATCTAAAGACGGGGAGACAGAGGGGGCAGTTATCCAATTATCTGTTTGCCCCTTGGTCCACTGATAAAGACCAAGAATTGCAAGATGGGACTGAAATGAAGCAACAATAACAAAAAATGAAAAGCATGTCAACGACAAACCAGGTGGACCTCTCTGAGGGTGAGAGGGTGGCTTTGTCTCTTCCACCAATGGAATCTTGGCTCCCATATTTTTAGACAGAGAAGTATAGATTTTTTTAAGGGTATGTTTTTTAGTTATTATTTCTCTCCTCGATAAAACGGAGGCAATATTTTAAAATATCTCAACAGCACCACTGGTGGGAAAAACCGACTGGGGTGCCCCCTTGAACCCAAGGCGGGAGGGGAGACCACAGGCCGGGTGCTGGAGGCGGCTGGGGGCCACAGCTGTGCGAGGCCTGCTGGCCCCAGCGGGCAGGGCTTTCCGGGAGAGGCCGGCGCCGACGAGCAGAGCCTGGCCCTGGGCACTCCGGCTCGGCCCTCCCGCTCAGCCCACCCTCCTCCCAAGGAGCAGCCCCGGCTGCCTTTCCCACAGGGCCTGTTCTCCATAGAGAGCTCCTAAAGGGTTACACTGGCTCATGTTGTAAGAAATTATGAAACATAACTTTCTCGTTTTTTTTTTCTTTTCATTAAAAAAATAAAATATTCAAGACTATCAGCTTCTCTTTTGCTTTGCTTTTCTTTTTTCTTTTTTTATATAAAATATCAGCAAGCCGCAAAGAAAAAAAGATTAAAAAAAGAGGTGGGGGGAACAAAGAGGAAAGTAATTGCTGAGGTAACTTCATACCTTGAGGTAGTTTACTTCGCGCACAGCATTACCTGACTGACTCCGCCCACGTCATGGTTGTCTTGTTGTTACTGTAGTTGTTGCAATGTTGGAAGGAGGGGAGTCCAAGCACGGGCTTTCCCACATGCAGAGAGGCCTTCCTCCCTTCCCAGCACACTTGATAGCACTGTCCAAGGCAGCTAAAGTGCACCACCTGGCTCACATGCACTGACAGTCAGTACGTTAGGAGGGGAGGCCTAACCTCATTTAACTGATGGCTGATGTCTTCCACAAGGGCTGAACTTCGAAAAACGGGATCTTACTGAGCCTGGAAAATAAATTAAGCTTATTTACCCCTCTGTGCATAATGTTGCTGGTATTTTGAATTTTGTTTTGTTTTGTTTTTTTTTTTTTAGGCACACATTACATCATGCCAATGACTTGTGGAGACAGAAGCCATCAGTTAAATATGCCTCTAGGATAAAAACAGAAGCAAATACTCTCCAAATTACTGAATATTCATAATATATGCCAAATGATGGACTTCAGCTTTATCAGGAGCTGAGGGTCGGGTTCCACATCCCACCACCACCAAGGGAACAGTGCCGTGGGGGGGAGTGCCCCGCAACCCCTGCTTCTGGGAACCAGCCCTTCTGGGAGCACATGGGCCGGGGTGAGGGCACAGTGGCAGCCTTTAGGGTCACTCAAGCCCTCCATGGAACTGAGACTTTATCAAGAGGAGTTAGTATCCCCTTCCCAGTGCTCATATCCAATCATTAAAATAGACTTTAAAAAAATATAAAATCTGCCTGAGAATGATGGGAATCAGGGACAGTACAGTGGTCGGCCCCACCCTGCTGAGCACTTAGCACCACCCAGGTGCACCTGGACATGAGGTGGGACTCACATGGTTAGAGGGACATGAATGGGGTGAGGAATCTTGTGGGGAAGCCCCAACAGAGGGGCAAATTTCACCTGTGCCAATTTTTCAAGGTGGTGATCTGGACTAGATCAGCCACAAGGGCACTCCTTTTAAACGTGGATTACTATAAATTTTAATCATGTTTCTCCCTCATTCTCTCTCTATTCCTTGTTGTGCCTACTGGTTGGTTAGGAAGGGATTGGAATTAAACTGCAGATGCTGGCGTGTCTTCTCTCTTTGAATAATGTAAGGAAAGCAATGCACTGGTTCCCACTTCTGCTGGCAGCGGTTAAGACAGGACAGCGTGAACGTAGGAAGAGGCTATGTCAGGGCACGAGAATAGAGGTATTTTAATCAATAAAACCAAGTAGGACAAGGCTGGAAGGATTTCAGGGTCAAGAAGAAAACCATCCTTTGAGGCTGATCAAAGCACCCCTCTACATGTTTTAAAAACCTGAAGGAAATTTTATTTCTCTTCCCACTGGGGTCTGACCCACCCTCTTGGTGGGACCTGGAGAACTTAAACAATCCACGTTTAAAAGCACCCTGAGCTAGAACTTCCACGGTGACACCCTGAGGGGTGGGCAGTGTTGGGCCAATTGGTTGGGTGTTTGGGGCTGAGAGATCAGGGTTCCTCACTGGAACATCTTTCTCAAGCCAAGTGGGCAAACCTGATCTACACACATCCCGGCCCAAGTGTCCCTGATTCCCACTCATTCTCAGGCCTGCTGGGGAGAACGTGCTCTCGATTTCAGCCTGTTGTCCTTGAGTCGACATGACGGGAGGGGGCTGGTCACTTCCTCCGAGCCTGGGCCTGGTTACTCTGTCCCTTTTGGTGCAGCTGTTTGACTTGGGCCAAGATGTCTCGTATCTTCCGCTGAGCCATCTGCAGAAAGAACAGGCCGAGTGGTGAGGGGAGGATCTCCAAAGGCAAGGAGACAGCCCTACATGGGGAGAGAGGACAACAGGATCCAACACCGGCAACAAACACAACAGGTCACGTGGGACTTAAAAGATTGCTCTCTTTCAGCCAACTTGGAGCCCGAGGAGGTCTGCTGGGAACGGGACCCTAAAACGATGAATGTCTGTGGCTGCAGGTCTTTTTTGTTCGCTATATGCAGGGTCTCCAGAACCAGCACACAGCTCTTCTTAAAATCGAAGGTGTTTACGCTCGAGATGAAACCGAATATTATTTAGGCAAGAGGTGTGTGCTTATGGGTACAAAGCAAAGACCAACACAGTAACTCCTGGTGGAAAATCAAACAAAACCAGAGCAATATGGGGAAAGGTAACTTTCGCTCATGGAAACAGTGGCATAGTTCGTGCAAAATCCAAGAAACAACCTTCCTTCCAAGGCCACTGGGCACAGGATCCACATGATGCTGTACCCCTCCTCAAGGATTTAAACTTATTGAAAAATGAAAGTGTGGATTTGTTGTGTTGTTTAAAAAAAGAAGACAGAAGATTGAAGGTTAGAGTGACCTTAAGTTTCGTGCCGCCAAACAGACCCTGAGCACTGGATTCATATGGAGGAGGGGGGAAACACAGTAATACGAACTCATTCATCACAATTTAAAACATGACAACGATTAAAAACGGACAAAGTTGACACATGTGACTGAACCCAAGGCAGAATTCCTAGAGTTTCCATGAGTGTGTGTTGTCAAAAGGTCAAAAATCAGGAGACCTTGTCACCAATCACAAGTCCACTCACTACGCATGGAAATGTCCCAGGAAAGAAGACGAAAGAAATGCCTGGAGCTGAGAAAACCAAACGGCAGTGAAATAAGCTCCACTGTGAAAATGGACCAAAAAAACCCCAAAGGGCTGATATCTTTATTCTTTCCTTCTTAAAGGTTTCTTCACTTTTATAAGTGCAAGTTCTATACAGGAAATCAACTGCAAAATGTGATTCACTTGACAGAAATTTACCAGAATGTCTCCTTTCCATAAACTGAGCACTTGGTTTCTTGGTTAAAGAGAAAGTGAGTCAAACTACATATAAAATAAACAAGGACCTGTTGTAAAGCATAGGGAACTATATTCAATTTCTTACAATAACATAATGAAAAAGAATCTGAAAAAGAACCTATACGTATATATGTACATATAACTGAACCATTTTGCTGTACACCTGAAACTAACAACATTGCAAATCAATTATACTTCAATTAAAAAATTAAAATTAAAAAAGAAAGGGAAAGAGGGTGCAGGTTGAGGAAATAATGTGAAGTTAATATTTATATATTAATTCCCCCCGTCAGCCCCGTGCTTCATATGTTTTACATGGGTTTTCACCTAGTTCTAATCGTAACCAGTGAAAAACATCTCCCCGTCTGTACGTAATACATCCTGTCTCCATGAATTCCTGGCTACATCATTTACCTCTTAAATTTCATATTCCTCTTTTGTAAAATAAGGTCGTTACAAGGATTAAAGGCCTTAATAGAGGCCACAAGGAACACTGCTTGGTGTATCAGAAGCACCCATAAATCTAAGATATTCTGTGGTTATTAATGGCTCTCAAAGGGCTGTCAGAGAAAGCTGCTCATCCAAGCCTTCTGGTTCCAAAACCCAAGTTGCTGATGTTGGGCAGCCACGCTCTGCTGGGGTCTGGGTTCCTGCTTTGCCCTTGATTGCTGGAGGAGTCTCAGGCCATCACAAGCCAGCTCTGATATGTTTGTCCTCTGTGAATGGAAGTGGTTGTATCCAACAGTCTCTATACCCTTTCTGGCTCCAACACTGGGGGTTTTAGGAAAACCCCACTAGCTTTCAATCATCCTAAAATTTTAACCTGGTATCTGTCCTCTTTTCTAGGCTCTGGGGTCAGTCCCAACGCTGGGCAGTGCTGTCTCAGTGGAGGCAGTGCAGGGACGGGGAGTTCCAGAATAAAAACAGGAGGGGGAAGAACTGGAAGCAAGATGGAGCAGTCGTCCTGGGAGAGGTGAAGGACTGCGCTGAAAACAGGCAATCCAGGACGTTGCCATGTTCCACGAACAAGACTGGGTGGTGGGTGATACCAGTTTCTCTTCTTAGCCAGTGCAAAAGGGAAGGACTAAGGTTAAACAGGGGTCACTATTAACATATAACACATAATATGTAACAGTTACTATGCATAACATATACTACACATGAAAATTGTCAAATCGTTTGCAGGCAGAGTCCCCAGGACTTGTCAAGGTCATGCTTCTGCAGTCCTGCTTTTCTGGTCCCTGGGGTCCTGCCGCCCTCCTGTGATGGGGAAGGGCCTTAGGTACCTGGCTGGCATAAAAATGCCCGATGATCTTGACGATGACCTGGTCGTTCTCATCAGGGGTCTGGTCTCTTGGCACCACCACCTCAGCTGCAGTCAAATTTTGCAGCTCATTCACCTGGGGACAGGAGTGTGGGCAGGGAGGACAGATCAGAGAGGAGCTCGGGGTGCTGTCAAGAAACCACAGATTGGATTGAAGGGAGGGGCAAGAGGCAGGTCACCAGCAGGTAGAAACTGGAGGAGTTAGAAGCTGGGGCTGGGAAACAATCAAGTAAATGGGCAAATCGGGGGAGGTCTAAGGTTGAGCAGGGTCGGGGAGCAGGAGGCGCCAGGAGAGCTGCTGGGTTTGGGGACTAACGCCTAGAACTTTCAACCTGGCCCTCAAGGCTCACCGTTTTGCCACCTTTGCCGATGACCCGGCCAGCTGCCGACGCCGGCACCCGGATGTGTGTCTCCAGCTTTACTTCTTCCTTGGGACCAAAGAAGTTCTCCTCTTTGAGTTTTCCATAAATTCTTCCCTGAGCCTGAGGAGTGGAGGTCATTGTTACATCAGTGGACCACACATATACATATACGACAAAAGGGGCGCCCCCACGCCCAACAGGCCCTCCCCTGCTTAGGGGTGGATCATGACTAGGCCCAGTGATACCAAAGGTCCACAGTGTTGCCCTGTCAGTCTCCCTCCTGCTCACTTGTAACACCGGGAGCCTAGGCGCAGCAACTGAACACATAACTCCCTGGAGGAACATAACACCTAAGCTACATGCCAGACCTGGGGGCTCTGGGATGCTTGCATGGTTTGGAGAGGCAGTGGCCAGCAATCAAGTCATGGCTCTGAGTGGCAGCTGGTCCAGACACTCAGATGGAAGACTGCTGGTCACTCTGCACAGCCTACAGAGCTGTCCTCATTCTCCATCCCTGTCTAGGTCAGGATAAGATAACTATCAGTTCTATGACTGTCTGCCCAGAAGTTCAAGAACCTAGGCATGTAGTAGGGACATGTAGGGGGAAAAAAAGGGCCTTCCTTTAAGGAAGAGCCATCAGACTTCCTTCTTCCCCATATATTTACCATCAGGAGGGAAAGAGGGAAGGAGAAGCCAACAGATTTAAGTCTAATGACAATCTGAAAGCATCTCTGCAGTCCTATATTTTGCAGGGAAGCTTAAAAATGTGGCGCAGATTTGCACTCCCACCCAAACTCAATTTCCCTGGGTCCTACTTGGAGAAACAATAAAGATCAGAACCTTGAATTGGGCCTCTGGGGGTCCAGTGATGATGACCATACGAACTTTGGAGTCAGGAGTTTCAGGAGGAGCAATCTGCAAAGCAAACACTGGTCAAAGAGATGCCCTCTGTCTCCACCTCCTCCAGACCCCCTACCACAACACTGAGGGCCAGGGGAGTGGAGAACAGAGACCCTGACCCCCGAGGCTGTTGCCCCTTCACCAAACCTCTTATGAGGGCATGGGTGCATTTGTTCTGGACATTCCCTAAATAGGGGCTCCTGCCCATACCCTACCTGCCCTCATCCCCCAGGAGATTTCAACAGAATCCTGTCAGATGGCCAGTCGGGGGAGGGCAGTGACCACCCACAGAATCTCCCAGAGGCCTTTTTCACCAGGAACACACACTGCATTTGACTAAAATCTTTCAGACCACTGAAACCAATGGATTTCGCCTTGTGAAACCAACAGGTTCTCCCTTCTCTCCCCTGAGCCCTGGCCAGGGAAGATATAAGACAGCTACCGTCTACTGAGCAAGCCCTGTGCACAAGGCATGGACCAAGCCAGGGGCTGTGGCTGCATTATTTCAGAGAACTATCACGGCTACTGTACTGAGGAGGAAACTGAGGCTCCCGTAGCTTAGAAGCTGGGATTTGAACCTAAGTCAGTCTTCTGTGAGCCTAAGCTCTCTTTCTTTGCTACAATTCCACCTCCTCCCTTAGCCCAAAAGCCCAGGAGCCCAGAAGGTGCTCCACTGGACCAAGCGGGGTCAAAAGCAAAGGGGCCTGGGACCACAAGGGGGAAACACTAGCCAGAGAGGGTGTCTGGGAACAGAGTAGAGCGTGATGGAAGCAAGGCAGAGCAGATCACCTTGATGGAGGCGCTGGCGAAACGAGAGAGCTGTTTGATGTGCTGCCCCTTCTTGCCGATGATGGCGCCCACCGCCTGGGCAGGAATGAACACCTGCACCATCTCCTGCTCCGGAGCCTGCTGCCAAAACATGTCATGTTATTACCATGGCCAAGGGGCAGGGCCCAGAAGCCCCTCCGCGGCCCTGTCCTGCGTCCTCAAAGCTCTCCCTCTGCCCAGGAGGGACAAACGGAAGAAGCCGGGCAGGAGGAAGAGGAAGAGTGCTGCTAGCATCCCGGGCAGCACCCAAGGCTGCCACCCACAGGGCTGACACTCGGAAGGGCTGGCGCCAATGACTGGGAGCACTGCAGCGGGCAGGCGAGGGGAGGGCGGCAATGTGCATCCCCAGGCCCCACTTCCCTCTCCCTGCGAATTCCCAACCATGAGGCTCCCACAAGGAGCTGGACTCTTAAGCACGGCCACAGGCAGCCCAGGGGTTCCCCCGTAATAAGACCCTGCACCTACCATAAAGGAACTGTAGGGAGCGGCTCCGGTGACGCTGCTGGGGGGCGGTGGGACTGCACTGGACGATGCTGGGAAAAGACCCACAGCAGCCAAGTTCAGGCCGGGGATGAGATGAGACTGCAGCTGGAGGAGGAAGGTCAGGAGAAGAGGTCAGCTCATTCTGACAGAGCCTGATGACCCCTGTACGTGGCCCTGGCTGAACAGGAGTGTGGGTGCCCCTGGGAGAGTGGGCCAAAATAGGATAATTACATGCTTTTACCCCAAACCTGCCTGCCCTTCTGGTTTTCAGACACTTGCATGTACACTGAGGGTTCTTCCCACACTAAGAACCGGCACCTCCAATGAGGGCTGACAGTGTGAGGCCCTCAGACATCCTTCCTCTTCGGTTGATTACTCTGCTGACAGAGAGACCAGACTCACGGCCCCATGCTGTACTGATCCTGCGGGGGGTAGGCGGAAGGCAGGGGCAAATCTCCCCCTTGATGTCTGAAACTCATCTTTTGGGTCATGTGTCCCACATCCTCACTCCTTTTTAAAAATTAGATGAAAACCATGGACCCTTTCCCCACTAAAATGCCCATAAATCACAAACTTTATAGGAGGATCACAGACCTCAAAGCCCAACATGAGATCCCCCCCAATCACACCCCAGGAAACAAATGAGGACTCCCTATTAATTCAACTTAAATGCAGAGTGAGTTCCCCAAGGCCGCCCAGCACGTGGATGCCCGCCCCACCGGGCCCTGCTTCTGCTGCGGCTCAGGCTCAGAGACAGGTCCGCAGAGGTCCCCAACACTCACACTCATGGCAGCCACGTCATTCTCATAGGCTTCCCGAACTTTCTTCATGATCTCCTGCTCTGCCCTGCAGCAGTTCTCAATGGCCCCCTTCACGGTGATGGTCCTCTCGGGGTTATAGAGGGTGAGGTCCTGCAGCCTTGGGGCGGAGGAACAGAGCAACGTCAACCTTCCCCGGACAGGCCGGGACCGGGGAACAGGCCCCAGCTGGGGACACAGCGGCACCTTTCTGCAGGCTCTTCAGCTTTGGCAGGGAGAGGAGGTGAGGATGCCCAGCACAGCCAGGTTTCCGCCACTAGCAAAGCCAGGGGGACACTCGAGACTGGAGCTTCCCCAGCGGTGCTGCCAGGCAATCCATTCCATTTCTGTGCCCTCTGGAACAGAGTAGTCGCTCTGCCCACAGGTGAGTCTGACAAAATCAAGCGGCACAGCACTCACAGAGGCACTAGGCCACCCCACGGAGCGCGGGCTCAGGGCTCAGAAAAGGACCTGGGTCCGCCCACTTTCCTTGGCCTGGCAAATGCACCTGAAACCCCAAAGCCCTGGCTCCTGGCCTCAGGCTCTCTCCTCCAGATGCCAATCAAGTGAGAGATGTGGCGGCAGAGGACTGAAGGGACAGCGGCCTCCCAACCGCCCCCCAGGCCACAGCAGTGATGGGAGAGCTCCAGCCCTGATAGCCACGAATGCTCCTGACCGCTTCTTTGACCCCTCCTCTTCAATAAGCAGGAACTGCATCCACGCATTTAGGCCCAGTAATGAAATGCTGCCACCCCCGGTGCCGGGCACCCACTCAGAGAAGGAAATGAGAAGGAGCCTTACGAGGAGATGGTGATTTTTGTCTCTGTGTCCTGCTCCACCTTCTTCAGGTTGCGCCCCTCCTTGCCAATGAGACGCCCCACGAAGTTATTATGGGCCAGGATCTTCAGGGGAACCTCGTCAGCCCTTGGGAAGAAGGGAGGGACAAGAGCTCCTTAAACGGGGGGGCCACACCAAGGCTGGGCTGTCATGCCACCGCAGATGTGGGAGTTTCCAGGACAAACCATGGGACACAATTACCAGAGAAAACCAGCAGAATCAGTGGTCGTTCAGTGACAGAGAAATGGGGAAGGAGGGTTGGGTGGCTGAGGGCACAAAGTCTATGAGGGCGATGGATATGGTCCTTATCTTAATTGTAGTGACGGCTTTGTAGGTATATTCATACTAAACCTCATCCAACTGCATACTTTCAAATGGACTACAGAATTCTGTGCAGCTCATAAAGAGGTGAATCTATGTACTGACGCATGGCAGTGAAAAAAGCCAGCTAAGGAACAGCATGTTCATATGCTCCTATAGGTGCTAAAACACACCCACACCCACGTCCACACACACCTGTGAGTGCACGGAACTGCTAGATGCACAAGGTGTTATTTGTGGGAAAGAGGACTTCATTTCTCAGTTTTCTATCCTTTTGTACAACTTCTGCATCTCCTATTTATCTCTGTATTCTTGCTTAAAAAAAGTTTGTGTTAGAGAAGGTGGTAGTCCCCATGTTCCCAGATAAGCTGAAGCCTTACGTTTTGGTGTCCTTTGCCTCCTTGTGCATAATCTCCAAGATCATCTTACAGGCAGAGGAGCAGCCCTCGGGGGTCGAGTGGACGCTGATGGCCTTCTCAGCAGCACCTGCGTTCTCTTTCCTGTGCACGTCGATCCTGAGGGCCACAAGCACACAGATGGTTAGTTGTCCCTGGTAAAAACAGGACACTCTTCACACCCCCTGATGTCTCTCCTCTGCCACAGGTGCAAACCCGCTCTCCTTGGAACAAGGCCAAGTGCAGAAGTGGGATGGGCAGAGAAAGGGCCAGCATGTTGCTATGGATTCTGTCTTAATCAGGAGGTGATGGCTGAGAACGATGGCATCTATTATGGGAATGCAGGCTTGCGGATCAACAGCCCCACAGCTCAAAAGCTGCATTTCCCCTTGAATTCTGGTCCCCCTCCCCCACCTTGAAACAACTATAAAGGGAACGCACGTTGTCCCAAATTAAAAGTAAATAATAAAAGCATGCATTATGAATAAGGACATAATGTGACCTGTTCTTTTCCACAGAGTACACACTGATCAGCTATAAAAACCAGAGAAGAGGAGTGGTAGTGGTGGAATGGGAGATAGGAAAGAATTATGAGGTCCCCGAGGCTGGCCAGCTCTGTTGCCACCCATAAGCGGTGCTAAAATCACAAAGCACTAAGGAGTGGCTGACTTACCAAGACTAGGTTTGCTTGGTTAGACTTTCTACGAGAAATAGAACCCTTCTTACTAATGACAGTGTGTGGCCTCGCCACTGCCACCAAATGGCACACTCCAGGCTTATTCTACCTCCCCAGTTGCCCATCCCTTCTTGGGAGGCTGCAATCAGAAGCAGTAACCCCTGACTGAAAGGAGAATGGAACACGTTCCAGGCAACATCTCTGAAGGATAAAGGGAGGTGCCTTGCCTCCCGGGTACCAACCAGTTTCCTGCCCCCACCTTCATCCCCCCCCGGCATTCAAGACTCACTTGGACTGGGTCTGTTTTGTGATGTTGCGGATGGTGGCACCCTCCTTGCCAATGATGGCGCCCACATACTGGGTGGGCACCAGGAGCCGCAGAGGGATGTCCACTTGCTGCTGCTTGGCCGGGGCCCCTGCTGCCACAGGGGAGCCCTGGCGGGGCTGACCCCGAGAGCCAAAGCCTCCTCGGCGCCCGTTCTCGGGACCCTGTGCTATCTGCTCATCGGGAATGTAGGAGACTTTCAAGGCATGGTTCTCCAGCTGATGGCCGTTCAGCTTCATGATGGCTCTGAGGACAGAGGGAGAATCTACTGGTCACTTCAAGTCATGCCAGTCACACCAAATGCCCTCCACATGTAAAGCACTCTGCTGGGTTCCAAGATGGAACACACTAGAAGGGGAGATGACCACCTGCCCACCACTTAAAGAACCTTCCAGTCTAAATGGCACAGAACATCAAATAAGGTATTATATAACACAAATATGTTATTTCCATTGAATTTTGTGGCTGACTTGTTAATTTCAGCCAGAAGGACCTACTATATTGGATTTATGTGAGAGTCGCATGTGGTTCACACTAAATAAATTCACACTGAAGAGATTTGTTGTTTTTACACCTATTGAGTCAAGTACCTTCCATGTTTAAGCAAACTCCATGGAAACAGAAGAGGTGGAGCAGAATGGCTTGCTTACCAGTTGGAAGCAGGCTTTTAAGTATATCTGGGATGTCTGCAAAACGGGAGGATTAACAGTAAAGGGAGGGGACAAGCACCATCCACTCCCAAGGGAGATGCTGGTTAGAAATGTTAACAAGGTAACAATATGTAGTAGGAAGTAAGCAAGTGTTGACTTAAAACCAGGCTAAGCATCACAGACCCTTCAAAACTAAATGTGGCAAACGGCCTGACAGAATATAGATCAGCTCACAAAATGTACAAGTCTGTCAGCACCAGAGGGTGGAGAAGTGTAATTGCTCAACCAAACTGCTAAGGAACCAGAAATTATGGGTATGCTGGGACTAACAGGACCCTAACCAAGTTAAACCGGACTTAGGTGGAACCGCACAATAAAATGTCTGCCTGCACCACATCATAACAAACCTCGCAGTTCCTCCTCATTACCACTAGATGGCGATATCAACACGGTAAAGGACCCTATAGTTCTCTGGCAACCAGAGACCTATCATAAGCCAATATTTTTTCCTGACGAGGATTTCCCACCTTCCCTGGGAGGTCTTTGGGCCCCTACTTTCAAAGGATTGATATTTGCTGTCAATCCTCCTGGTGAGTTTCTGAACCTTTGAGATCCCTGAACCAAAAGATAAGAGTCTGGGGTTGGTTGCAACAAAATCAGAGCCAACATGGTGACTCCTGCCTACAGGGACCCCCTCCCTGTCCAAACAGGGGCGCCTGGCTCCCAACAAAGACCCTCCCCAACCACTTTTGGGTGCACTCACTGCCTGGTCTGTTCCCGGTTGGAATAGGTGACATTCACCACCGCGGTCTCACTCTCAGTGTTCACTAGGGGAACAGAACAGAGATCAAGGTTAGAGAAGTGAGATCTGGAGATGGGTGCCGATGATTAAAAATAAACAAACTCATCTGTGCAGGTTATGCAACAAGGTCAAGAGGGAAATACTCAATGACAAAACAGAACATTTCCTGCTTTAAGCCCCTTTTACTGGAACTCTTGGAAAATTCAAATCAGCCTAGCATTTTCCTTTATATGCCTTCCTTTGATTTCCTACCAGCCTCCAAGAGAGCTAGGCATACAGAAGGGTGCAGCAGAGAGAAAACACACACACACACACACACACACACACACAAAGACACACCCAACCCAGGAGATAAAATTCACTCTTGGAAAGTTAAACTGGTTGGAAAAACCACGTAGAGTGAGATTGAACCAAGAAATGGCTGAAGACGCTTGTGGAACATCCAAATCCACTTTAGAGTATCTTCAAGGATACGCCGATCAAATTTAAGAGTGTCATGACCTAGCTGAATGAGTTGACAGGAATGGCTGCTGCAGGGTCTGGGGGAAGGGATTTCCTGACTTTGAGAATGGACTTGGGTTGGACACTAGAATTCCAGTTGATCTGGGCACACAGTCTTCCCATTTTGAATTAATAAAATTAACTTCTGTCTTATGCATCACTGCCTTGTGATTTTGGATGCCCTTGGCCTGCTCAGCCCTGGTGTGGGCAACACTGACAATAAAGCCCCTGCTCCCACAACACTGAAGATAAAGGCACGTGGCCACAAAACCTCAATGCAGACCACTCTCAGCCCTTCTGGCCTCATCAGTAGAATTCTCCCACATCAGTGGAGAGGAAGATTCTGCAAGAGTTCTCTTCCAGTTAAACAGAAATACAGTAATGAATAAAACCGACAAACTTCTGCCTGCATGGAGCACATTTGACTAGGAAGAGATAGCAGTAAGTATAATAAGCAGATCCTGTAATTCTATAGAATATTAAAAAGGTGTAAGGCATGGAACGTTAGCTGTAAGAAAGAATGGAATTCTGCCTTTTGTAGGAATGGGAATGGACCTAGAGAATATTATACTTAGTGAAGTAAGTCAGACAAATACTGTATGTTATCACCTATATGTGGAATCTAAAAAAATGTATATGCAAAACAGAAACAGACACACGAACTAATGGTACCAAGTGGGGGGAGGAGGGGGAACACTGGGGTATGGGATTAAGTGATACAAACCACTATGTATAAAACAGAGAAGCAACAAGGATATATTGTATAACACAGGAAATTATAGCCACTATCATGTAATAACATTGAAAGGAGCATGATCTGTAAATACTGAATCACTATGCTATAATCTGAAACTAATATAAGTCAACTATACTTCAACAAAATAAAAATAAAGTCACTCTCTCCCTGAAAAAAAGTAACATGTGGTTAAGCGCTGTGGAGAAATAAAAATCAGGGTTAAAGGAGGTGGCGGTAAGAGGTCCAATTTCATGTAGGGTGGATGGAAAACACTTTGCTTAGCAAGCAACACTTGAGCAGACTAGAAGTCTTCATTGTTACAAGATCAAACCCATTCTGTCCTCTCCCCTGGGGATCGGTGTGTTATAGCTCCGGGGTGAGCCTGCTGGGCCCCCCAGGGGGGCTCCCCATGTGTTCCCAACCATTGCCAGGAGTAACTTAGCTGTCAGTCTAAGCTGTGTGCGGGACTGGGCAATGGTTATCAATGCTTCCAGTTGTGTCCTGGCATTTATGATAAAAGGCAAGCGACAGGGTCAGAGGAGAGAACCTGTTTGATTGATTCAGCACCTCACACCTTTGTGCTGGCAAATATTTTAATCATTTATAATGATTTACAGCTTGCCCCTTTCCACAAAGAATTTAGAGATGAATATTTAAATCTTATCTAAAACGGCTTCTTAAAGATTTGCAAACTCCAATTGTATTTTGTCTACTTAATTACCAAGCTCTACTTTATGTCCAATCAAAACCACTCCAAATTTATTCCAGCTCATTTCCTCCAAAAATAAGAGACAACCAATGATTATTCCATTAAAAAAAAAAAAGAAGAATCGTGAAGCTTTTCTTTAAAGGGCTGCAGACGAATAATTTTCACCCTTAATCTATTTCTAAAATCTACTTTGGTTGGCCCAGGAGCCTGGGGACCCCATGTTGGAAGTGAGTGACTTTGTTGATTTTCTGATTAAACAGAGAATACACCCGTTGCAGAGATGAGCAGCAGCACCAAAGCTGGGACCACAAGTCTGGGTCCACGCTCCAGTGTACCTCCCTCCACTCCGCATCCTGGCTCTCTTCTTCTGGTGTTCCAGGGAGATGTGGTAATGGATAATGAAGGAGAGCAGATCCTGCAAACTCCTCCAGCACCCACCCCTCCAACGCCCCACCTTGTCCACCCACTCTTACCTTGCTCACAGTTCTCTACTGTCCCATACTGAGCAAGCAGGCTGTCCAGTACCTGGGAGCAGGGAGAAGGGAATAAAGCTTCTCTGAGCATCCCAGGGACCCACACAGCCACCCCTGGACACCTCTCACCCCAAAGCACTGGGGCATGAGCAGAGCCTTTGGTGGCTGGAGCACTGCTCTCTGCTCAGTTTGCCTTTCCAGGGTACTAATGATGGTAGTGACCTATGGGGGGTTTCTTTGCAGAATATACTTGGGCTCAAAAAGGCACTTAAGGGCCTTTTTGGAAGCAGACCTGTGCCACCTGGGTCCCTAACTCATCCCTCGTCATCACTAGGTTTGGGGTTTGGGGAAACCCTTCCCACCTCCCTAATGCCTCCCCCCACAGGGACATCCCAAAGGACTAGCACTGGCAGTCTCGGGTTAAGGATGAGATCCAGTTAACCTCCCCTCAGCATCACTAGCATCTCTGGCCCAGCCCCAAACCACCAGGACCTCTCCCCAACCATCCCTGCCAACTCAGGCTGGCCCAGACTTCCTTCCCAGTCTCCACAATCCCGGGCCATTGAGAATTTCCCCCAATTAACTTACTTCCCATCGAAGCTGGGGTGGAATATTTCGGATCTGTATTTTCCGACTCCTGAAATGAGAGAGGACAGAATCAATGACAGCTCTGGATACTTCAGGGGCCTGTCATTCTTGTCCTGGTCTTTATCTTCCTACCTTCTGCTCAACATCAAAGTCTCAGAGTCTAAGAATGATAACCTTTGAGAACGGAGATCTGGTGTAGGGGTGCCTCACTCAAAATTTTATCAGTGCTGCCACACATAGGAATGCCAAAATCAGATGTCCTAAGACTAGGATAACATAATCCCCCCAAATCACATTGGCTTTGTTTCTCTCTCTTAGGTTTCTCACCCAGTAACCATCTATTACCACCCACTGTGTTTCAGGCTCTAGGAATACAAAGCTAGCGACATGAATTATCACATGAATCGTTAATCTGATACCTTGTTACCTGGTGCCTACTTCATGCTGGACTTTGCGCTACATGTTCGGGACATAATGATAAACAAAACAGACAAAGTACTTGGCCTGAAGGTGCTCACAATTTCTTAGGGGAAACACATACGCAAACAAATTACAGCGGGATAACAGGCAGCAGCTAAATTCTTTCTTTGTACAGATATGGATTTAAAACTCTGCTCCACTTAATAGCACTGATCTTTAAAAGGTTATTTAACTTCTTTGAGGCTCAGTTTTCTCCTTTGTAAAACAGGGATAATACCTATTCACAGGGAGGTATAAAGTGATGTTAGATAATATTATCAAAAGCTTAGCAAAGAGCCTGGAGTAAGTACTTAAAAGTATAATGACAGAGGCATCTGTGGATATAAAGGTAGAGTGATTAACACACAACCCAGCATCGTGACCACCACCTTCCCTCCTCCCAGTTTACTAGTTTCTCCTCCTCATCTTTCAAATGCCTCTTTCCCTGAGTAATTTCCCCTGAAGAAGACTTTCAGGTGCAAGGTTGACTCCCACAGCAATTAACTGCTCACCACCCAAATCAATGCCCTAATCCCTGGGCTTAAGACATTTCAATTGACTTGATCTGTGTTGGGTCAACTGTCACTTATGCCTTTGCATATCCTTGATCACAAACTCTTAGTTCAGGGACATGGTTCAACAAAATTCTAGTGGTGGGAAAGAAAATGAAACTAGGAAGCAAGAAAGTTCGGTTCTAGCCCTTAAAACTGCCCTTGATCAGCTGTGCTGACGAAGCCACTCAAGCTTCAGGTCTCCCGGGTGATAGGTAACAGGGCCCCTGTCAGCTCTTGCCAAATGAGGGGAAGGGGTACTGAAAACACATGGGAGCAAGGGAAGGGATGCTCTAGCTGTAAATGCTTCGATCTTTGCTCTGTCCTCTTGGCCAGCTCACTCACTTCATTCCTCTGACCAAGTGTCTTCAGATGTAAAATGGAAACAGAAGAGTCTTTAAGATCCCTTCTAGCTCTGAAGCTTTGAGGGTGGAAAGACTTTATCAGTGAAATACACTAATGAAAGCTTTTCCTGGGTTGAACTAACTTAAGGGAAAAGCAGCATGAGGGTTGGAGAGAAGCTATGTCCATGTGCTCTACTTTGGTTGGTTGATGAACCTCATCTAAGGATGTAAGGATAAAAGAGCAAGGGTCAGAAACAAGTCTAGGTCCAGGTCCTCGGGTCCCACAGCAGGCCAGCTGCTTGGGATCCAATTCACTGGTCAAGAGGGAGCCCCATGGCGTGTGCAATGACATGGTGTTTGGGATTTTCCACACAACTCATGTGAGATTGTGATGGAATGGGCAAAGAAATTCAGAGACCCTCACAATGAAAGCAAAACTCTTGGAAAACTGAAGAGATGATTACACCATTGGAAGAGAACACTGATCTCCATCAATGCTAGTAACAGGGCTCAACCAAGCTAAGGGAGGACCTCCCCCGAGTGAACTCTTCTGGAAGGACAGCAGGGAGGTGGGCGGCTGTCTTCCTGGGAGTTCAAACCAGTAAAGGCTTAAAACAGCCGCCTGCCAAAGTTCACTGTAACCTCAGGTCAAAGGTCAAAAATATCCTTTTCCTACTCAAACTCGCAGTTCTAGGGGCTTTCTTTTCTGGGTAGGGAGGAGTTGGGAGGGGATGGGGTGGTGAAATCAAATCTCAGTTTGGGATGTTAATCCATATCCTGAAAGCCATGGCAGTCTGGAATGTCTGGAATGTTCCAGGAGGAGGGGGAGGAGGGCAGGGACACCCAACCAATGAAAAGAAAGACATCCTGGCAGCCCGCCCCCACCCCCAATAGGCAGAGACTCGCCTCTAGGGCACACACACCCAATCCTGGGAACCCAAGCCAGGCCCCTTCAGGCCTCCAAACCGCCTTTCAGCAGAGCCCCCAGCCCTGACAAACACACAACAAAGGCCATGAAGAACCTTTTGTCTTTTAAGCCCTTGGCCTGGTTTCTATTAAGTACGGTGCTACCTAATTTCTTTCAGGCCCAAAACATATGGGGCCATGTTGGGAACTGTACCCCGCACTCCCTTCCAGAACCCTCTGGGTAACTCGTTTACCTTACAAGCATTTCTGGATGCCCAGTGATGGCCGGTGGGAGCTGGGCCAGGGCAGTGTGCTGCGGGCTTAGGGGATCAGGATGGAAGCTAAGAGACCCCGATTGCTACTTCTTTGCTCAGTACCTTACTTTCCTCCTATGAAAAGTTGACAGGGCTTTTGTGAGGGCTTAACACAGGCAGGGTGCCTACCATGCCTTGGTGCTCAGTCACTGTCCTGGTCCCCAGGAGCCTGCAGGTGTCCAAACTAACAGGGGAAGAAGCTGGCAGGGCTGACAATGAGCCGTGTGATAGTAAAATGGTTAGGCTTCTGCACTGTGTGGAGACCATGGGAAACGGCACACCTGGAGTCCCACCCCCACACCTCCACCTCCCTGTGACAACCAAAGGGCCCCTCCAGCACTCCAGGGAATCAGCTTCCACTAGGTTTTAGTGGAGCCTTTGCCCTACAGGTAATAAGGCATGACACTCCTAGCAGGGCCTAAACCCCAACACCCATTGTTCAGAAAAGCAAGAGAACTCCCAGAGGTTCACAAGCCACCGCCCACCTACCCCAGAGCTGATAAACCTGTTGAGTGAAAGAATGAAGCCTCCAGTCCCTGGCAATGAAGGCAGTCGTTGAACCAGCCTAATTATTTCCCTGGATGCCAGCACCCTGTGGCTTCTGACCCCCTGGCTTGCCCTGACCAGCAGGGTAGTTACCAGGCCCTGGGGCAGCTCCCTAAAAACAGAGCCATCACAGGGGATACACCTCTAATGCTGCTGGAGACAAGCAGGGGACACAAGGGCCACAGGGACCAAGTGACCATTCTTCAAGCCCAGAGTAGATTCCAGGAGAGACCAGAGGGAGGGAGGGAGGAAGGGAGCATCTGTGCAACAGCCTAAGGAGTTAAGCAGGAAAGCAAGAGACTCAGGAAGCGCGGGAGCTGGGCACCCGGAAGCATGGCTGGGAGTTCTCCCAGGGCAGGAAGCTCCCGTCCTTTTCACCTTTTTAAAGAAGTGTCACTGACTTAGACTGAAAGGGAAGGAAAACAGTTCAATTAAGGAAGAACCTAACATTTGAGGAGTGCTTAGCAGATAACAAGCTCTGAGATTCAGCACCTCTAAGAAGCCTCCCATCACTGATGACCTTGGCAACCAGGGCCCTGAGAATGAGGAGCTGAGTATCTTCGACAAGTCACACAGGTTGCAAGAGCCACAGCCAGTGTTTGAACCCAAAGGTTCCAGGGTCTCTGCATTGTCCCCTGTGCTGCCTTTTGGATGGTAGAAAGGAGACAGAAGCCTTTGCCAAAATACAGTCAAATTTTGGCCTGTGGACAAATTAAAATCCTCAGGGTTCACACAAAATAGTGAACAGCGGACCTGCTGAGTGGGCACTGCACTTCAGTAAGTCAGAACATCCCACCTGCAACTCCTGAAGGTACGTATGTCCATAGATAGCTGAAAAATGCTTCCATGGTTACTGAACACTAACTAGATATTTGATCCTATTAATTGTTAATTTTTAGAAATCATACAGATTTTCAGCTTGTTTTAGAAATACAAACCGAAATAGTTACAGATAAAATGACATGGCTAGTGCTTTAAAATAATCAGGGTTTGGGGAAATGAATACAGACTGGATATGATTTGGTAATTTTTAAAGCTAGATGATGGATACATGGGAGATTTATTAAATTATCCTCTTCACTTTTCAAAGTGGTTCCCCCCCCACAACAAAAAACTTTTTTTAAAAAAGGTAATTTTAGTTCAGCCAGTTTTAAAGGCATGACAGGTTGTAAATTATGGGTCTAAACCAAGAAGGTTTTTCTCTTGGTGTTTTATTAGCAAGAATCCAAGCCCTGGTGAGGAGCCTTCTTGGGGCAGAGAGGATGGGCCTGAGGTCCTGTGGAAGGAGGAGAAGACAGACAAACAGATGGGACCCTTCTTAGAAGAAGGGGGCCTCCCCTGATGGCAGGATGCACACTGGGAACAGGTTCCAGGGCTTCGGGAGGACAGCTGAAAACTGCCCTAGGGAGTGTTCTTAGCAAATCAACTCCTTCCTCTTCCCACCCCCACTCCCAGAGGGTAGGGTACCGCCTTGCATCATGGAGGTGGCCTCACTCCTCCCTAGAGGGAAGAGTTCCTTTAAACCAGGGTGGAGCAAGCCAGTCTGAGAAGGAAAGAGGCAACAGTGGGTTCTGGAAATCTTTTCAAGCTTGGGGCCCAACCCCCAAAGACCCCTACCAGGCGTCATACCTGGACTTTCATCTCTCCAGAGAACTAGGATTAAACCAGAATCTCCAGAGCAGACCCTTCACCTCCACTCCTCCCCCAGGCCATGATTCTCTTGACTAGCGGGATGTGCGATCTTAGGCAAGTCAGGCCCTCAGCTCTCTAAGATTAGTCCACTTTACTGGGTCTCGTGTCCTCTGACAGGGATCAACCCCGATTCACCTACAGCGGTACACTCAGAATAATTTTCTGTGCCCTAATGGTCTGAAAAAGTGCTTCTTAACCCTGCACCCTTTTTTTGGAGACTTGGTTCCCATTAGGAAATATGATCCAAAGAACATCCTCCACCAGAAAAATCCAAACATTTTGCACACAATTTCAAGATTTCAGGGGTTAATGAAAGCTTTGGAATCCATCTATAGCCCAAAGTTAAGACACCCTCTCACAAATCCACGGGTTTTCACTTTGTCCCCATTGATGGGGATGAAGTGCACGCAAGCCTGCAGGAACCTCCTCAAATAGGTGGGAAGAAACTAGCCCAAGGCAATTAGTAAACTAAGCTTAACTGGGGATGGGGTTGGGGTTATTACTTGGCTATTTTAAAAGAGCAAGCAACAAGATTTTTCAAACTTGTGGTAGCACAATGCTCTTTTAATTCCAATCAGCAGCCAAGGAGCTCACTAGCATGACTTTCCTCGTGGTTTCTGGTGCTCAACTGCTGGAGTCATTCATTCCAGATTTTTTTGGCACCTACTATGCACTGGGCCTGTGCTGTCCACACGACAGTTGCCACTCCTCAACAAGGGAAATGTGGCTACTGAGCATTTCAAATGTGGCTACAGCAACTGAGAACTGAATTTTTATTTAAGTGTTTATATATAATTTAACATTTTCTTCCGTAAATTTTATGAACTCTAAATACAGTTCTAGTATTTCCAATGAAAATTCAGCATATGAATTGAGACAGGCTCTAACAGTGAATTAAAATACACACTTGATTCCTAAAACTTAGTACCCTGCCCCCAAAAGTAAACTATCTCATTTATTATTTACATTGATTACATGTTGAACTAATAATCCTTTGAATTGACTTTTAAAACTTTTGAATTAATCTTTTATATTAATTTCACTCTTTTCCTTTTTAATGTGGCCATTAGAAAATTTACACTTACGTGTGAGGCTTGCATCACATTTCTATTGGACAGTGCAGGGCACTGTGCTGCAGTGCAGAGCATGGAGGGATGGATGAAGAAGCCAGGCAAGCCTCCTGCTCTCATGGAGTTTACAGTCCAGCAGGGGACCCCAGTTTGGTTAGGATGGGAGAAGAGAATGGACAAAGTTAACTGGGTTGTGAAGGTGGGCTGGCCACAGTATCCCTTCAGCAGTGGGTGATCCTGTTGACTTCTCAACAAGAGAGTACCATACGGCTGACACCGGAGAAGCACCCCCCAAAGCTGGCTCCCATCCCAGCTGGAAATCACACATCAAAGATGTCCTAATGTGCCAACCTCTGCCCTTTCCATAAGATCACCACTGACCTAGTCCTTCCTCCCCACCCTGCCTCCTCCTTATCCCTGTAGGGTGGAGAGGTGGAAAAAAAAGTAATTGTCTAGGAAAGCTTCTAAAGGGGGCGGACCTGGCACGCTCCAAGCAGGGCAGTAGCTGAGAAAGGGGGCGGGGCCGGGGAGGGGAGGAGGAGCTGGCCCAGTGCCCAGGGCTCTGTGCCAGGCTGATCCAGAGGCAGGGCAGCCAGACAGGCGGGCAGTCGGGTGGGTTGACAGACAGGGGAGGAGCTGGAAAGGAAAACACTGATCTACGGGAAGGTGCAGGACCAGGCAGAACTGATGCCACCACCAAGGAAAGAGTCAAGAGTACACGAGGGGTCTAGAAGGCAGGGACACCACTAGAATGTATCTGTGGTCCCATGAATGTGGCCTTTTAAATGTATGTGGCACACATTCACGTGTGCTCCTAAGCTAACGTTTAGCACAGGCAAGAAGAAAAGGAGAGGCTCTGGGCTGAACCCTATTCCTCCTCCTTGGAAGGCTCTTGTATTGTGGTTAATATGCTCCTGGCCCACCTGAAGTCAGGGAAGAAGAGGGCGAATCACTAGGCTTCTTACCAAGACACATATGTGCATGCACACACACATATATACACACACACACTAACCTGGGAATAGGAAGTTCCAGTTGAAGGAAATCAGATTCATATACTGAGGCCTGAGAGGGTCCTTAACAGACACCCTCATTTTATAGATCAATAAACAGAGGCTCAGGAAAAGGAAAGACTTGGCAACTCTGAGGTAGGACTAGAACTCAGCTCTCCTCTCAGGCACCCAACCTTGCTTCATTCTCTCTGACAAGAAGTGTTAACACAGCAGGAGCGTGTATAGCCCCGATGTCAGCAGCAGGAAAAATGCCCATATTCTGTATGGCTAAGTGCGTGCCAACTGGCTTTTACTGCATGCGGCTCCAATTCGGGCACAGGATTTAACTTGCAGAAGAGCTAACTACACTATAATATGGCTGGATGACTGTCAGAGAGATTTGTTAGCAGGGAAAAAGTGTCGTCATCAAAAATCCCGTCTTGCAAAATTTCACCTCAGTTTGGGATAGGCAGGGGTGCACAGCTGAGTGAGTCGTAGAGTGGGAAGGTGGTACCCGGTGTATGAGAGCAGGCAACAGAGGACTACTTGACTCAATTCACTCATCTTGGAAATAAATGGTTTGACAAGAGAGCCCACAGTTTTTTTTCTTGCCCATCTGGGCAGTGCCAGAGGAAGCCAAAACAGAAGCTCAGACTGCGGAGCTCTTTCCAGACAAATTCCAAGTCGGCCCGGGCCAACTGCCACTCCCTCCCTCCACCATGCTCTCTGTGCTTTCACCTGAGGGCTTCCTAGAGCCAGAGCTGGCCTCAGAGTTCTACAGTGTGAAGCAGGGGGTGTGAAGAAACCATCCGAATGAACGACTCGTGGGGACAAACAGAAGAGGTGACACAGTGTAAGCAGTGCAACCCGGCTGGAGGAGGCAGCCATGGTATGAGCAAGAAGTTAACTGTTGTGGACACTGCTCACCATCCTTCTCTGGCTGGCAGAGGGAAGCGTTTCCAGGATCTTCCCTTAGGGTTGGGGAGGTTAATCCGCTCTGACAGAGGGAAAGGTGGGTGAAGAGGGGCTGGAAAGAGAGGTTGGTTTAGCTCTCACTGCCCAGTGGAGATGTCAGCATCTCTCCAGAAAGCTTCAGGGCCAAAAGGTCTGGCACTCTGGAGCCCAGAGACCTGGCTGAGGATGGAGCCGATACTCCATGGAAAGCATTATGGGGCATGCCTCGGAAACGGAGACAGGCTGAGTGTCTTCTGAGGAGAGAGAGCAAGCTTGGAGAGCAAGCTTGGAGAGCGTAGCTGAAGGCTAGAATTTCGAGGCAAAGTTCTCAGAAGCAAAGACCACCCTCAGTCAGTTTTCTGCAACTCACAATTCACATTGAAAGACCCTAGCGGGGTTAGAGCAATTCTTGGAATCAATAGTGTTCCCTGGGAAAGGATGAGACTATCCTGGTACACATTTTACAATAATTTACCCTATTAGTGTAAAGGAGCTCTGGTTGGGTCCCTCCAAAATGAGGTTAACAACCTCCAGTAATTCGTGTCTCCCCTCCAGCTGCCAACACAGACCTGTTGGTGGCTGGAAACTTCTGGAAGCTGGTGTTTCTTTCTAGTGGGTGCAGTTCTTCATCAGAACAACTCTCCTCTGACATGGATTCCCATCCTGAGTTCTGCTCTGGCTTTTGCAGCAGCAAAATGCCCTTTATGTGGAGGCCCTTCTCCCCAGCCCAGGGTTCTGCTGGGGCGTTTTCCAGGCACCATCCAAAGAGGTTCCCAGCCGTCCTTGACCAGGAGCAGGGGCCAGGTCTCTAACAGCCAAGGGGACCTAGGGCGGCGAATACAGCCTTTCACGATGGACAGTGGAAAGCAGGCGCGGGCAGGGCAACTGAGAAAGAGGTGCCTGGGAAGGGCGGCAGCAGCTGAGGGTGGGGGAGGGCTGGCAGCAGCTGGGGGGGAGGAGGGGAGCCCTCATGAACGGGCAATTGAGAAGGGCTGAGCAGCTGAGCGGCTGGGCTGGCGTCGCCGGGCCTGTGCCCCACGTGGGCCGCCCCTTCCCCCAGCCCCTCTCACCTCACCAGGGAAAGCTGAGCGCTCACCCTCCCACCCCGGCCGCTGGGTGGGCCGAGTTGGCAGAGCACACGGAGGGGAACAGAGGATGCCCCCGGGACCCCCTTCCGCTGCAGGGCCCGGCAGTCTAGAATGTTCGGCCGCCAGAACCCCCTCGGCATCCCGACTCACCCCAGCCGGTCCCACCCGGCCCGAGGGGCCCGGGCTACCCGCGCAGGGCCCGGAGGGGGAGGGGACACACGCCGGGGGCTGCCGGGTGGGGGTGGGGACCAGGACTTTGCCCTTTGTCTCTCTCTCCAGAGCCACCGGCCGAAACCCGACCCCATCAGCGAGCCAGGCAGCCAGCGAGGGGCAGGCTCCCCCTCCGGGGTCCTTTAGTAAATCCAGACCCGACCTCCCTGTGGTCAGGGCTGTGACTGAGGTGGTCCTGTGGGGGAGGGGGCTTCCCGCCTGCAAACAGGCCTGCAAGCATTTAAGTGGGAACCGGTTGAGGGTAGGGGGCCGGGAGGGGGCTGGAAGAGGGGCCGCAGAAGCTGGAGGGGAGAAAATGGCCCGGGAGGCGGCATTCCTTAGAGACCTCGGCTGGGCTGTGGGAGGAGGCAGGACCCGGGCCGGGAGGCCTCCCACTGAGAAGGCAGGAACTGAGGCCTGGGAGCGGGGTGGGGTGGGCTGGGGTTGCGGACCGAAGGGGCCTTCTGGGCCTACAGAGAAAAGACCCTCCTCCCGGGGCGTTCTGGGAGCCGCCACAGAAAATTTATAATCAAAGAGTCACACCTCTATGCAGATAGGGCATCTGTTTGGGGGTGAGAATGACCTTCTTTGTCTGAGCTCTTGGGGTGTCATCAATTAACTATAATCTTATTACTAACTCACGTTTACACAGTACTTTAGGGTTTACAGTGTACGTCTTTACACCTACTCTCCTATGAACACAAGAGGTTGATTTGAGCCTCTAAACCACGTAAGTTTGAGAATATTTTTATTTCCATTCTGCAGTTCAAAGGAGGCTCAGAGGTTAAATGACCAGTCCCAAGTTGACACTAGCCAGCAAGTGTCACACCCGAAGTCTGCTCCTGGTTCTTGCTTCTCAAATACATGTATGAGCTATGAATTATGATCCTGTAGGCTTGTAACAAAGGTCAACTCTTTGTCCCTTCCTGCTAGGAGGAGGGGGGATGGGAGGGGAAGCGACTCGGATCCCTGCCCTTCCCCCTAACCTCCCATTTTCCCCAGGTTTGAACCCAAACAAAAGGAAAAGGAGAAAGAGGGAGAAAAAAAAAATCAGCCGAAAGATCCAGCCCTGGTATCCACAAGAATGCCAAAGGATGGAGGCTCTTAGAACTCAAATTACCTATTCAGCTTATTTCGTGGGGTTTGTGGAGTTGGGAGGTTTCAGATGAGGAATCAAGGGCCAGGAAGATACTGATCCCAGATCCCACAGTGTACATATCCGGGGGAAGGGCAAGCTGAGATCGACACCTGAATCCTAAAACAACTCAAGTCCTTCTCTACTTCCTTCAGCTCTCTTTCTGTGGGTTTTTCATTCCAAGAGCAGAATTAACAGTTCCCATCAGAGCTGCCCAGACAAGGGGAGAACTTTGTTTTCTTCAGCCACTCAAGATTGCCTGAAAATCCGAACAGTGAGAGGAAAATAAAATGCAAAGCAGATACGAAACACCTGCGGAGGAAGGAGGCTCAGAGCAAAGAGAAATTAATATTGGGGATGTTTTTATGTGCTAACCTTATGCTTGCCCCCAAAACACTCAACTTCTCTGAGTGTAAGAGGATCACTTGTTCCCACCTTTTAAGAGAGCTCAGCCTTGAAGGTGGAAAGGCCTGGGTTTGAATCCCAGCACTACTGCTTATTCAAGGTATGACCTTGGCTAAGTTAACTGTAACCACTGAGAGCTTCAGCTTCTTCTGTAGAATGAAGACTACACCTGCAGGGTTCTTGGGAAGATTCAGTGGAGGAACACTGCCTTGCTCTGAGCAGATACCAATAAATGCTCCCTATAATTGCAGAAGGAATCGCTCATCTTTTGACCCACATCACATTACACAGAGCTCTGGAGCAAAGAAGACGCTCGATAAGGGAAATAAAAAAGGACATCTGCCATACCCATCTGAGAGCCTCTCCCTGCTAGGATGCCACCCCTCTCTTCCAGAAGAGTTGTCTTCCCAGACTTCCCTCCCTGTCTGTCTGCAGTGCTCTCCTTAATCCATTCCTATTTTTCCTGCCTATCCTCTGCTTCCCATTTCAGTCCATAGTCTCTTGGCCTCTGCTTTTCCTGGATCTAAAGTGAAAATGCTGGAGGGCAGGAATTTTATCTTGTACCTCTTTTGTGTGGCTCCCTCCCCCAATGTGTCTCCCTTCCCTGCCCTGAAAAAGACCCAATAATGCTAAATAAAAACCCAAAAAATATTTAATTCAGCACAGGGGTCATGCAAAGACTCCCATTTTTACATAGGATGAAGTGGTGACCACCATGTAAGAAGCAGCAAAACTGGCAATGCTTTAAATATGGCCGGAGGGAGGTGGGAATGGGTGTTACTGTTTACTGGGTACAGAGTTTCAATCTTGTAAGATGAAGAGTTCTAGAGATGAACGGAGAGGATGGTTGCTCACTAAGGCGAATGTTCTCAATACTACTGAACTGTAAACTTAAAAATGGTTACGATGGTTAAGTTTTACGATGGTTAAGTTTTACGTTATGCTTCTTTTCCTACATAAGACTATTTTAATAAATTATTTCATACTATTTTAAATTTTTTTAATTTCAAAATTAAATTTTTTAAATTAAACCTAAAAATTTTTTTTTTAAATAGCAAGGATAGAGGAGAAAATCTAAAAAGCTTCTTGAGAAAAATGAACTGATAAACTATATTTCTTTGCATCTCCACTGTAAGACCCAGGTCTTTCGCTTGTTCTTCATTGGATTTCTAGTACCTGGCAGAGGGCATGTCATACAATAGTAGACTCCGAATAGATTAAAAAATAAGTGGGTGCGTGCATGCATGAATGAATGCATGACTGGCGGTGCCAAGCTCTTCAGCAATATGCAAGCTACCCCAGATATCTACACCATGTTCAATATTTTCTTACATGATTTAGTTGTAAATAGGTATTTTTAAAAATCATAACCCCACCCCTAAATGGCTAATGACTGAGTGGCAAGACCTCCCACACACATACCTAGGCTAAAGTGGTGGGCCAGGTAATGTTTTGAAGAGAGCAAAGGAGCTTGGGGCTAGGTAGGCATCATTCCTCTTCTAGTCAGAGGTTTAAAGGACACTCATTCAGGTGGGAAAGTGGAAGAAAGATGATCTCCCAGAGGTAAATGAGGTTTGCGAAGATCGTTTTATCCCACCTCTTGCCTCCCACGGCTTATTCTGGACCGATGTCACTCCACCCTATTCTAAAAAGTCAGCAGAGACAGCTTTGAATCAAATGGTTATACACATTGGCAGGAAAACCCTCTAGATAAAATAATGTCAGTCAGCTAGGTTTTCTCTCCTTCTACATTTAATAAAAAGTTGCTGGAGTGGACACGCTGGAGCAGTGAAAAAATTATTCTTCCAAATCCTGATGCCTCCCCAGCCAACATCTTATTACATCTAGTCCTCACTCAGAACACACTGGCTGCAGCCACCAACAGCCACGTCTGTGAAGGATCATCTTTGCCCTTTAATTTAGGGTTCTGTCTCCAAATCCTGCCAAAGCAACTGCTCTCTATTACAGTTGGACTTCTCCTCCCAAGCAACTTAGAGACCTGGAGGAGGAAGTAGCATAAATATGTCTAACCCTGAATA
Organism: Camelus dromedarius; assembly: GCF_036321535.1. Classification (NCBI taxonomy): domain Eukaryota; kingdom Metazoa; phylum Chordata; class Mammalia; order Artiodactyla; family Camelidae; genus Camelus; species Camelus dromedarius. The sequence goes on from NC_087451.1 coordinate 53,385,242, forward strand.
GATATCCTCAGCAAGTTTACTCCACCCAACAGCCCACTTTAGTTCCTGTCCCGGCTCATTTTCTCCTTCTCGGAGTACCTAATGGAAAGTCGACGAACCCCAAGCAATCCCAAATGGCACTCCAGAAAAGAAAAAAAACACACATCACTCTGCAAAAACTAATTGTAAAACCCTTTATAGTAACTGATTAAAGTCACAAGCCTGTTAAATGACCAAAAACCACATCCGGGTTGGAAGCCATTCCCCTCCCCACTCCACTAAGAGAAGGTTCAACCCTCATTCCCTGATCTGAGATGTGCAAAGGGGCTATAGGTCTGAGGGTATGTGTGTTTGCACCCTTCGGGCAGGGAGGGCTGAAGAAAGGAAGTGGACAGGAAAGCGGGATCTGAGCACACCTTTGGGAGCTGTTTCCAGACCAAGGAGAGAAACTGGGATCACTGTGGCTTTGCCATCTAAGAGGACACAAGAAGGAGAGCAATGTATGCAGTCACTTCGTGGGGATCCAGGGATCCCCAGCTCCTGAATGCCTACTTTGTTAGCTTAAGCAAGAGCAGAAAGAGTATCAAGTCAAACATGCCCATCTCTCACTAGGTAGGGGAAGCTGCTCATTTCTTCCTTCCTCAGAGCTCAAGGGGACTCACACACAGTCCCCTTCATCCTGAATTCTTACCACACCTACCTTACCTGCAGAATTATGGTAGTTCCTCTCTCACCAATGTCCCCACCCTCCATGTACCTTTGACAGTAGCCCCAAAGTATGAAATTTCAGCTAGGAACCTGGCCCAGGTAGAGGGCATCAACAAATGGAATATATGGCCCATTCTCCTAAGGAAAAATCAGCAGTATTCTCCACTATGCTTGCCCCATCTCTCCAAGCCATCGTGAGGATGGTTAAGAGACATGGCGGTTGGGTCTGTATCTCGGGGCTCTTGGGGGCTTGCCCTGATGAGCTTCATCTCCCTCTCCCAAAAAGTGGCCTTTTCTTTCAGCATACAGCTTATCAAAAGTATCCTGCACACAAATCCCCTTCAACATGCCCACCCATCATTGTTCCATGTAAAATACAAGCCATATTCACATACTTGAACACCCTACCTACCGCCTTAGACACATACCAAGCTGTTACACAGTCCAAAGACAGGAGGCAGTAGTCCACCTCTAAAACAGTAACAATAACAGCTAATATGTAAGAGCACCAGTTGACAGTTAAAGCAATTCAGGTTTAAGAAGGTTAAGTAACTTTTCCAGTTTCCCAGTCATTGCCTGACTACAAAGCTCTTGTTTTTGAGCACTGAACTCTCCTGGAGGGACCTTTCCTCCACACTCCTGTTGGACTGAGTGAGGGACCTAGGGGAGGTCATGAGACTCTGACCTAATAGAACTTCCTCCCTCCTTGAGCCTCAAGAATTCCGAAAATGATTTCTGACCTCCCTGCTCCTGTTGCCAAAGAACTCAGACTCCACAAACAACCTTGACACAAAACTTTTTCTAATTTCTAAATTCTCTGATTTCTCCTCTGAAAAAGTCTAACTATATCCAATCAACTAAACTAAACTATCCAATCAAAATTCACTCAGACTTAACATTTTCCATTTCAAGTGGCCAAAACATCTGGATGAAGAACTAATTTTTAAACTGAAACTAACTCAAAATGAATAAAAATTGAAGACTTCCTTAACCCACTTTTCCTAAGGAAATGTTGAGAGGATTGACTAAAATCCACAAAACAGATATGTTGCAGAGAGAAAGGGAAAATGAAGGGATCCTCCATTTCTGTCTCCTAAGAGAGACTTCATCCACACTCCCCCTAAACCAGGAGCAAAATCCCCACCCACCCTGACAGGTCACTTAAATATCTTTAGCCACCAAAATGTCACTTGTCTAATAATCAAACTTGTCCTTAGGAGTCTTGGAAGTATCTGGACAACCCAGTCAAAAATTCTTTTACTCACCCAGCTGTTTGCTCTGTATTTCATTCAAACACCGTACTGATGGGTCACCATGCTCTCTGCCACATGACCAGAACATCAGATCCTGGAAGCTTGGACTTCTGCACTAGGACTGCATTTCTGCTGGTGTTTGTTCTGTGTACAGTTACATTTCAGTGTTTCGCAATCAGGTTTTCTCCAACTATATTAAAATGATGAGGTCCAGGGCTACTTTTCTCCTGTGATTTACCCATAATGAACACACATTTTATTTCAGCGGTCTGTGTTTAGGGTGAAAGCTTGTTCAAGCATGTTGTTTCTTCATTCCATGCCTATTTATTGCAAACCTACTGGCTGCAAAGGAGAAGCAGGTCTTACAAAGCTGGCTCAGCTTGTTCAATACTAGGATGACCCCTTGCACCCACTAAAAAGTACGGAGCCCTCTTTGAACAAACTCCAAGTTGTCCTACTAGAATGCAGTTAGCAAACTGAGGACCGGCCATCTCCCTGCTGGCACTACACCCTTGAAATGGTTTGTGTTATCACAGGATGATCATTTTCTAGATGAATCAAACTTTTATCAATAACCAAATGAGCAAACACTTCGAGTCTCCGTTTTTATGAGATCTTATTTTGTTTTGACAGGCATTTAAAAAGGTGGGGGCTTGGCACAGGTGGAAATGGTATGCAAATTTTACATTAACATGGAGTCAAACACTGGCTGAGACCCTGAGAAAGATCTTCAAAGCCTCGCCAACCGCCAACCGGAAGACCTGTTGTCAACCTTTACAAAGTAAATAAAACCCATCACAGACTCTCTGGGTACTATTACTCCCTTTGTTATTGTTTTAGTCAGCCTTTGGGCCGTGGGGACACAGTCCATCTTCTGAGGATTACAGATTACTCTATGCCCCTTAGCCAAGGGGCCTCAGCTCCTGGGAGAGGGCAACAGCTACGTGCACCTCCATTTTCTCTCCACCTCTCTCATCCTCCCACTTTCCCCTGACACACTCCCTTCCTCTCTCCTCTGCCTCTTCACTCCACATTTACCCACCGGCCTTTGGCTTTTGCTGTAGAATGGAAAAGTCCTAGGAGGCCGGGAAGCCGCGGCGAGGTTTGGGATCTGGGGGCTCCCAGGACCAAGGCGAGGCTGTCGGCGGCGCGCCGCAGCCAGGGGTCTCGGGGACCCTGGGAAAGGAAGCCCTCCTCGGAGACCCGGGCCTGCGGATGTTCCCGGGCAGGGGCTGGTTCAAAGGAGGAGGAGGGCGGGGGCGCCGCGCGGAGCGGGCAGAGATTGCGAGGCCGGGGCCGGGCTGGGGCTGGGGCCGGGGCCGCGCGGGCGGGGACGGGCTAGGGCCGCGGGGCCGGCGCGGGCTCTCCAGGAAGCGCCTCCAGCGCCGCCGCGACTTTCTCTGCGTTTTGAAAAATCGAAGGGAAGGCAGGCAACTCCGAAAGCCAAAAGCGCCTGGCCCTCCGCGGAATCTACCACCCGTCTTCCAAACCTGGTGCCTGCGACCCCCTCTCCCGTGGGTGGCTGTGCGCCTGCAGCCGCTCCTCTGTAAAAGGGAAGCGGGCACTCCACCCCAACCCCCATCTCTCTTTCTCTCTTTTTTTTCCCCCGTCTGGAATTTCCAACCCAGGACTAACTCGTCTGATTTTTCCAGTCTCCCCTGCTGCTTTTTTCCTCCTCTTTTCTCTCCCTAACACTCCCATCCCAAAATCTAAACTGCACTTTCTGGAAGGCATTAGCCACATTTTAAGAATCTTAGGAGGATGGGGAGCGAACTAGACTGAATTTAAATTCTAACAGCTGACAAAATGTCTGTTCTTCAAACGCCTTTGGTTCATACATTTATTTTAATGAAACCACCCCTCCAACATCCCCCCCCCACACACACACACAAATCAACACAGGTATAACCAATACATATCTCTTCAACACAAAAATCCTTAAACCTCTACAAATAGCATTCACTGGTCTCCCTCTTTTCACTTAACTAAACCTGAAACTTTTAATGTTTTAAAATTTTATACTCACTAGCCTATCTCAATGGTGTCTTTGTCAACTGGCTCTTACACATTATACACATTAAAGTATAGAATAAATAAACTCAAAAAATAAGCCTTAAAAGTACCTAAACACATAAAATGTGATTCAAATGACATATATTAAGGTAATTTTAAAAGATTAGAAGCTCTGAACCTTTGAATCAAGATTCTTCCAATGGCTAATGTCATGTACTTCGTGTCTAAAACATAATTATAAGAATGTTTTGCTCTTGTTCCACCAAAATCTATGCCATTTAAACTTTACATTTGGAATAGTTAACTATACTCTGAATAAATTAGTGATGGGAAATTACAATTCTTCCCCTGCTTTACTCAAAGTTCTCCATCTGAGAAACCATTGGAGTAAAATTTCATCTTTTACTGCTTTGGGTCAGAAAATAAACTTACAACTTTTCCAAAGGATAGTCAAATACCAATGTCCTTAGGAAAGTCATCTTGAAACACAGCACTAAATGATAAAAAGCTAAAGATTTCTCTAGCAGTGAAGAAAACTTAATTTATGAATTTTAACATTTACTTTCTAGGTGAAAACTAAAATGGGGTGAGTGAATTGATTTCCACCATTCCTCCAAACAGTGCAGAAAAATGAAGAACCAACTGATTTTTTAAAAAACTTATTTAAAATTCAAAAAACCTATTAAGAAAATCTTTTCAGTAAATGTAAGAAACTGTTTCAACTTTAAACTAACTTGTTGAATACCTCGTCAGATGTATCTTTTGACTATAATCACTAAAGCAAAAGTGCCTGAAAATCCTCCCACTCTATCTAGTATTTTTTCTCCTTTGTTGTTGTTTCTTAACCCCCATATAATTTATTTTCAGCCCCAAAGAACAATTTTCCTTAAAGGCAAACCCATTTCTGAAGGCAAAATTTTTGTGTTTTGAAAACATGCAGTGATCCAATTATTTCTTCAGAGCCTCTACAAATCACTTAAAATTAAAAATATTTTTGTCATTTACAAGACATCCCTTCATAGAGATTTTTAAAGCGGCTAAGTAGAAAATTAAACTGAACAATCAGAATAAAGTTTGAACACTTTCTCTTCTGAGAGTTTTCACAGTTGTGTCCAGAAGATCAATTTTTGTGTGATTTTTAAGTTAGAAATTTAAAGGAAAGTGTTAGCCCACCTCATTTGAAGTCAGAGAAAACAACCATTAACCTGCCTAAGGAAATCAAAGTCTTTAACTTGAACACATTTCACCCAGAGAAATGTAGTACACTTCTTCATTTTTTTCTTAACAACACCTTTTACTTTGATGACAACACTTGACAGGAGGTATGCTATCTTTAGGCCACATTCCTCTAGAAAAAGGTACACATAGTGGCAAATGAAACAAAAGTTGGGGAAATTTTAAGGAATTTAAGGTATTTTCTCCCAAAATACACAAGTCTCACCAATATGGTACCCTCTTAACTGCTCAAGTGTCTTTAAAAAAAAAACAACCCACACATTTACAAACCCTTTCCACTACTGTTAAAATTCTTTTGGCTTTCCTCCTTTGTCCTAATATTTGACAGTAAATATATACAAATTTTCAACAGCTGAAACTCTTGACCAAAATTCCAACACTGACTAAGAGAAGATTTGGGAAGGTGATCTCAGAGAAATTTAATGTTGCCTATTTAAAAAATTCAAATTAATATTTTCAGTTTAAATGTATAGTGTTCAGTCTCTTGAGTTCTTACTTAAAAGGAACAAATTCTATATATCAAATAGACACAAGGTAAAACAAAATACATTAAGACTTCAAAATCAGGGCTGCTCAGAAGTAACTGCTATAATATTATCTTTTATTTCACATGCCCCTCTAAAACAACAACAACAACAACAAAAAACCCAGGACATTTAGGTTGCTAGGTTTTTAAGAATTTCTTAGAAATGTTTAAAAGTCATAATTCATTTGGAACTGAGCACATCAAGGGTTCTATTTTAAACAGTGAAAACAGTATACACACATACACACACACACAAAATACATATGCACCATTGTTCATTTTGCTTAAAATATGTTAATCATAGTTAATCAACTAGTTCCTGTTCTATAAATCCATGAGACTAAAAAAGCCAGTAACAAACCAACTAAAGAAACACTTTTCAGACAGACTAAAAACAAATACCACAACATGCTTCCTCAAAGAACACAAAATGATAGAGCAAACTTTACTTCATGAAAACAAACTTTCTTTTTTTTAAATCCTAAAACTTCAAAAATTGATTCATTCTAGAAAAATGAAGTGCCTTACCACTACCCAAGGGAAAAAACAAAACACAACTGACTCAATGTGCTAAAAAATTATTTCAGGAAGGGGGAGAACACAAAAGATTGAATCTGGGTGTGGAAAGGAAGATTTTGTACCCACTCCTCACAAACCCCACCCCTTGCCAACTCAAAGGAGCCCTGAGTAATACATTTTGGAGGGAACGAGAAGGAGCCTAAAAATGGCTTTAAAGCAAGCAGATGGCTTAGGGAAAAAGATCCATAAATACAGAGCACCATGAAAATTAAAATATAAATGTTTTGGGTTCCATTTCATCAACATTTTGCCATTTTCTTCCTTTTCAGTTTATTCCCTTTAAAATTTAAAACCATCCTTTGGAGCAAAAGAAAAATATTCCACATATTTCAGAATTCCAGTTCTTCTGGTTATTTCTCATCATGTTTCAAACACTCAGCTTTCAGTTCAAATATCCACAACCTTCTCAATAAATCTACTGATGTCAGTGTACATGTTTCCCTTATCCCATCTCCAGGAGATGCTTCCAAATAATAAAGACTTTTTTTCTTTCTTCTGATTTTATTGCCTCTTTACCCCAACGCTAATTGCCTTTCCAATAACAGCATTTCAAGCACTTGAGGTTAAATCACAAGCTCTATAAACATAGTAACAAGCCATATTGATCATCTATAGATACAATAGTTCCAAGTTACTTAAATATCTCAGGCTAAACCACTGAACAGTTTCTCTCCGGTTAAACTTTCTAGACCCTCTTAACTGCCTCCAAAAGAGCATAGCCACCCACCTTCACTTTGCCACTCAGAAAAGGCCAGGGACTACACTGAAATGCAGCAAGTTTCCAGTTGAAATGAGGGGACAGAGGGAGGAGAGGATCAAAGATTTACTGGGGGCTGCAGCATGAGAGAAAACTGTACTGTCAACATGTTTAAGTCAGATTTGAGAAAGCAAGAAGACTGCTCTTATACTTCCCAGTTCAAGGAAAGATCTGAAATCCACCATGAATCAAAACTGGGGATAATATGATAGCATGATAGAGGTTCCCCACTTTGCTCAAGTGAGGACAGAAAGGTATTGGGTCACACACACACACACACACACACACACACACACACACAAACACACACCATTCATCCAGGGAGTTCTAGACCCTCCAAAGAGCCCCAGCTCACAGCCTGAACACAAAGCTCTCACCCCAGATGGTCCCCTTGTAACAATGGACTGAAGGAGTGGGGGTGGGGGGCTCGGAAAGGATAGTACAGCCAAAGCATATTTGCAAAATCCAGTTGGGAAGAGAGGACGTGTGATGTGAGTGACTAGGGGTAGGGGTCTGTGAAAAAATAATGTCCTTGCCTGTTGCAGAAATATAAATAAAGCAAAAGTATAGAATTCTTCTGGGGGCAGGAACTCATTCTACTTCCCCTAGGGAGTCAAAGGGGAGCCCCCCACAATCCACTTAAGAAGTAGGGTGAAGGAATGGTGGGAAAAAAATGGCCTGCTAGGAAGTTGCTGAAATGTCCATGAGTCTAAACTCTTTAAAGATTTTTTCGCTTCCCCACAAGTGATCCCACACATCTTGAACAAACTCCACAAGGTTTCTCCCCTATTGATTTTTTCCCCTTCACTTCTCCAAGTAACATCTCTCAGCCCACCCCAGCCCCAGCTTATTTTTTTTACAAGCTGTAAACCACCCATTACAAGATCTTAGCCAATCTTCCCTCCCTGCCCCCAACATCCGGAGTTGGGGGTGGGAAGGCCAGTAATGGGTTTCTTCCACTGGAGACACTATGGACCCCTAAACACAGCCTCTCAGTGCCCCCAGGCCGACCGTCTCCGCAGGGAAGAGCTCTCTCCTACCTTTGTTTTTTGGGAACCGAGTGTTCAATCTCTAGGCGTTTTCCTTGCAGTTCCACTTTCCCTAAAGATTAAATTGAAAAAGACACTATGAGAGCTTGAACAGGACTGGGGGGCGGGAAAAGGAAGGAGAAAGGTATTCATCCAGGAGTTACTGGGATCTGAGCTCTTCCTAGGAATCCAGGTAGTGGGTTCCGCAGCCGGATGCAAAAGGTCGCTCGGGGAATGGTGGACTCTATGCGTTCATTATTGTGTTTTCTTAATTTTTGTTTTGTTCTTTCACTGGGGATAGTTGAGTAGTGGCTCGCTCTGGGGGCCGGATTTGGAAGAGGTGCGAGGGCGTCTGCGTGGCCGGCTGCCTTTACGGCTCCCAGATGTGGGGTTCCAGAAGGGGCCCAGAAAGGGCCCCCCGTTTCTCCCAAAGTGCATGGCTGGGGGCGGGGGCGGTGCGGAATTAAACTTTATTTTTCTGTCGAGCCAGGGAGAAGGGCTTCAGGCGGTGGGGCGGCCACCTGTCGGGGCCGGCCAGGAGACGAGGCCCTGGGGGAGCGAAGCGGGGCCCCGCGGGGAGGGTCCCGGGCGGCCGCGGCGCGAGCCTCTCGGCCCAGCCTGGGCGTCTCGGGAAGCAGCATGGCGACCCGCCGCCGCCGCCGCCGCCGCCGCGCCACCCCGCTCACGCCCCACTTTCAAATCAAAATGGCTCAAGCCCCAGGCCCTGGGCGGGAGGCGGGACCCCGTCCCTCTCAGGTTGGGCCCGAAGGCTGCAGTCCCCACGGAAACCCAGGAGATCAGAAGCGGAGCGGGGACCCCTTCCCGGCTGGGCAAGGCCTAGGGCGGAGGAAGAGGAGGGGGTGCTCACGCGCGGGGAGGGGGGCGGACGTCCAGCCTCGGCCACCGAGGGGAAAACGTAGAAGGACGCCCAGACGGGGTCACCTCGGTGGCGAGTCCCCCCCACCCCTGCCACTGGGGCTAACGCCCCGTCGGTGGGGGATAAGGGGGTCACCACTCTAAAGCCCCCAGGTCCTCATCTCAGACTAGGAGGATGGGGTGAGGGAAGCTGAATATTTCCGCACGAGGAGCCAGCGTGGGGTCGGCGGGGGCGTCGGAGGGGGTGGGTGGGAGTCGGCTACGAGGCCAAGCCCCACAGGCCGGGGACAGAGAAGTTGGCGGACGAGGAAAGAGGAGGAGCAGGTCTCTGTTGTTCAGGGATTTCGCGGTGGTTTTTTCGGGGAGGTGGGTGCACTCTTACCGGAGAAAGTTTCGATGGCTTTCATCGCCCAGTGCTCGTCCGGGCAGTCCACGAAGGCATAGCCGGATTTGACCAAGAACTGGCCGCTGTAGGAGATCTTGTGCTCCGCAAACACTTTCTCCAAGTCCGCGGAGGTCACGCTCTCGTTGAGATTGCCGATGTACAGCTTGTTCATGGTGGCGGTCTCGGGCAGGACGCGGTCCCGGGCAAGGCCGAGCGGGCGGGCGCAGGCGGCGAGCCTCCTAGGCCGAGGCGGGAGGCGGCGGCAGCAGACGCAAACTTTCTTTGCACCCTACCCCTGAAGTTGTCCGGAGCCGGGGCGGTGGTGGGGGGGGCGGCCGGAGGGCGCGCAGAGGTCGCGGGAGAGTTCGGGGAGGCCCGGGAGAAGTGCCCGCGGCGCGCTGGGAGGCGGACGACGCGGCGCGGCTCCTTCCCTTCTGTCCGAAACCCCTCCGAGAGGGCTGGTGTGTCACGTTTCTCCGCGGCCGCCCTGGCGCCGCCTCTAAATAAAATCGACTTGAAAAAAAATGGAGCGGAAAAAAAAAAAAAAGGCGAAGCCACGTGGTGAAAGCCCCCACCCACCCTGCAGGGGAAGACCCCCGACGCCTCAAGGCCCTTCGGCCCTCCAACCCGGCCCAGCCCTCCAAACTCCCGCCCCGGGGTTGCTCTCCATTCACCGCCGGGGTAAACTGGACGGGTGGGGTCCGCTTTCTCGAAGCTCTACTCGCCCCCTTCCCCTTAGGAAGAATCTGGCCCCTAGGGAGGAGCCCCGCCCCCACCCATCCCCCTACCCGGGCCCTAGCTGGGGGAGGGTGGTCCGAATCAGAATCTCCCACCTCTTGATGGGTAAAATGTATGGTTATTTTTTATTCGAGTGGTCGGCGGTGGGGGGAGTTTGCCCACCCTACCCTAGCTCTAACTGCTAGCGACTGACAGGCGGGGGACGGCCGAGATAGACAAAGAGAAGCCGAGGACTCTGGGGTCTTCAGGAGGGGGTCGCGCGAGCCGGTGATTTCAAAATAAAGGAGCTTTTTCCTAGATCTTTAAGGGGGGGGGGGTGTCTCAGCCTTCCCAGCCCCAGCGCTAGGCGACTCCCTCGCCTCGGGGAATCCAGGACCTAGGGGGGTCTTGCGAGCGCGGGACCGGGAAGCTGGGAACACGGGGATCGCAGCTGGGAACGGAGGATCCGCAGGAAATCATGTTTCGGGATTCCCCCGGGAGAAAGGGTGGCTCACACCCAGGGTTCGTCTGTTGAACCACAACGTCTCGGGGTCCTAGGGAAAGCGCGGCTCCGGCCCAAGATGACCCCGGGAGAGGGAGGGGTGGAGAGAAGGAAGAGGAGTGGTCGCGTGAGCAGACCCGGGCTAACCGAAGGGGGAGGTCTCAGGGAGGGAGTGACAGGGTGGAGATCCAAATGATCCCCTTTTCCCTCCCTGACGCGGGGGCGGACAGGTGGAGTCCCCTCCGCCCGCCCCACCCACGACAGCGACGGCAGCTTTCCCAGCGCTGGGTCCGGGTCTCGGAACTTTGTTTGGGGTGCAGGATTTGGATCCGGGCGGGAAGGCGGGAGAGGGGCCGAGGGCGGGGGGCCGAGAGCGAGGCCCCGCCCACGTCCCCAGGTCAGACTCGCGGGGGGAGGGGGTAATTTCCGCTCGGCGCTCGGGGAAGCGAGGGGCGGGAGCTCTGCTCTGAGGAGGGGGCGGCGGCCCCTCCCCCGCCCGCCTAGGGTGGGGGAAGCGGATCCGCCCTGGTCCCTTCCCTCGCCTTTGACCAACTCGTTCCGGATCCTCTGGCCCCGGGAGCCCGAGGGACGGACCCGACTGGGCAAGGGGCGACACGTGGGCGGTCGCACCCCGTCTCGGCGGTGGGGGAGGGGGCAGTTGGCCTCTCGTTTCGGAGTCCCGGATACGCGGCGCGGAGCCGGGCGTGCGGTCCACGCGCACCCGGGATCCCGGGCCGAGGAGCGAGCGAGGCCAGCGAGTTTCTAGCGGCGGGGGCTGGGCCGGCGCCAGCGGGTGGTGGAGAGCGCGGCCCGGGGACCCTGGAGCCCCTTTACTCAGCTAACCGAGGAAAGGGGGGCGGACCCCCAGTAATGCCAGAGTCTCCCCGAACTGGGCGGAAGCTCGGGTTTTGCTCCGGGTTCTGCGGGAGGGAGAAATAATTCTGTCGGGGGGCACGCGTGCTGCGAGGGCAGGTGAGGAAGGGGGTCACTCTCCCTTTCCCGGTCCCCGACCCCATTGTCTCAGTCGCCTGCGGCCCGGGCCGACTCCGCAACACGTGTTGGCTGCACCGATATGAATGCCTTGGATTTTTTTTCTTGTTATTATTTTGTGTTTGCAGAGTCAGTGAGCCGACTCCGACTCCGACTCCGGCGCACCGCCCTTCTGGCAGACGATTTTATACCGTTCAAAAGTCGGGAGTTAAAGGACGATACGCTGCACCTTTGTCCCCCTCCCCGTTTTCCCCGCTCACAGAAAAGAAATGGGGCTTGGGCGTGGGGGTGGGGGAGGGCTTCCAACTCGGTTTCTCCATCTCCACCACCTTCAAAACCCACCCTCCAAATCCGCGTTTTGTTCTTGCCAGCCACGTGTTTGTCGGATTTTTACTTTTGTGATTTTTTTTCCTTCCGTGGTTTCACGGAAATTAAAATACTATAAGCTATTAGTTGCTGAGTAGAAAAAGGATGCTTTCTATCCAAGAGGGTGGGCGGTATCTGTATTCCACCCCCCAACACACACACCTCCTCCCACCCTCCCCCCGTTTCTGACTCTTTAATATTTAGTCAGCTCTTGACGACAAACAATTTAAAACAAACCAACGAGGTGGGAGCTGCCTGCCACATAGTAGGCATTCAATAAACTTTTTTTTTAAATGAAAAGCAAGCCAATAGGAGCAGTCGAGCAAAGAATATCCAGAGAAAAATTAAGAGTCCAGGAAAAAAATATTATCTTGCCCAGAATGAGTGGGTCTGTTGCCCTAGGACTCTTCTTGGTGATGTGTGTGTACTTTTGAAAGGGCTGAAAGATGGTCTCAGAAAGGCTGTTCTACTCCTTGGCCTTTTCCTAAATATGGAGCCCCACTCTCCTGAAACTGTTTCTGTTATATTGGGAAGCAAGGAAGAGGGTACTAGGTAAGGCATTTCAGTTCCCAGAAACTTAGTGCTGCTTCCTTCATTTAATTTAAATCTTTAGGAATTAATAGAATCACCTCTCAGGTTTTCTCCATGGGGAACATATCCACTACTCTATCTCTTTATTCCTAAAACAAAAGCAAGTTACACCCCACAAAAATCTCCATTCAGATCTCTAAATGCCTGTAAAATGCAGCTTACCTTTTCCTATCCTAAATTCAAAGGGAAACAAATTTTTTTAAGTTAATCGTTGAATTCAGTTCACTTTTAGGTTGATTTTTGTTTCCATTTAAAAATAAAAGGCTAAATGTTACCTGATGTTAGTTTTTTAAAATGTTTTTAAATGACAGAGGGAAAAATATAAATGTATTAAGTTAAAAGTTTACTGATAAATTGAAACTCATCAGTTCTTTTTAAAAATCAGCTGTTTCACTGAATTCTAATCCTCCCCCTGCCCCCCACCAAGGGTTTCTGTGTATAGTCAGAGGCTGCAAGAACACAAGAGAGAGGAGACAGCTGGGGTGAGATGCAGACCCTTTTCAGCCCCCAAATCAGTTTTGCCTCAGTGACCTGGCTATTTTAGGCTGAGGTTGGGGGACTGGATGATGTTGACTGGTGTTTCATCTCTCCCCTCTGAGTGAGCCCAGCTCTAAAATTAACCTGAGGGAAGGGTTATTTCTTGTCAAGACTCACATGCCCAGGTTGGGGATAGGAATGGGGTGACTTGAGATGCCATCGTTTATCATCATTCTTTTCTTTGGCTTTATTTAAACAACAGCTAGTAAACATTTTATGTGTTGTTTGTTTTTTTCTACACAGTTTCTTTAGGAAAGTTTAATCTTCAGAGTTAAATTCTGTTGGTGAGTGTTAAAAATATAGCTGCAGGATAAACTGTTTTCTTTAATAATAATTTTTAAAATTATTATCTTACGCTTGTTGTTTTTCTCCTCTTCCTCCTTCTCCATTTTTTTTCTGGAGAAGTGTTTGGTCTAGTTACATAATTCAATTCTCTGAATTCAGAAACACTGAAACTTGACTCCATTTTAAAGATGGGATTTTGTTCCATTTTCCTTCAATGTGAACATACAAATATATGCAGAAAGAAAAAACAAAACAAAAAGAGAACAAAACAACTTTAAAAACTTCAAAAAATAAAGTGAAAAAATCAACAATTCCACCATTGTCATGCAAAATTAATTTTAAGTATTTCCAGTTTTTTCCATTTGTAATAGTTTTATATTTTGTCATCTCATTTGTATATCTTGATTTCTTTTACTTGCTGTTGTGCCATAAATATTTTCCCACGCTGCCTCAAAGTTTTGATAGCTATCATTTTGAGCCAACATGTTACATTCAGCCCAATAGATGTAAGATAATCATTAATCATTATTGTTAGATATATGGTACATCAATTTTTTAACTTTCATTAGCAGTGGTGCTGAATAGATATTTGGGAGCATAGAACTTTTTTCTCTTTTAGATTAGCTCCTTTGGATAAATCCCCAGAATATATATTGCATTTTATTTTATTTTTTATATGGATTTTAAATTAAAATTTATCAATGACTTTCTATTTTCAAAGCTTCCATGTTTTAGAAAAAAGAGGACACACACAAGTTGGAAAGCAGTTAGGGGGTAATACAATAAAATAGAATTTCTCCATTTTTTAATTTTCTGATGAATCATAATCAATATTGAAATAAGTGTATGGTTTCTATGAAATATAGAAAAAGAATGTTTCACATTTCCTGATGTGAAAATTTCACATTCTCCTTTGACTTTAAGGTTTTTGAAGAAATTTGTCTTTTGTTTGCTTGGTTTTTGTTTATTTTGTTGTTGTTGGCTTGTTTTTCATTGTTACTGCCTTGGGATATTTATTTATTCCTGCAACTTGAAGTCCTAGTGTGGTTCTTTTAAATGCCTATAACTTTGAAAAAGTGTAAATTAGCCCCAATTTAAAAGCACATTCAGCATTTTCTCTTGTCAAATAAATAAGGATAATTATGTGTTTGTGATAACTCATAAAATGTAACAGAATTATAAACAGAAAAGGAAATTTTCTCCTTCCAATTATTATGTAAAAGTGTTCAGTGTTTAAAACTTTAAAAAGAAATATGTTTATTCCAGAGATAGAAGAGATTCAAGGAGGAAAAAGAACTTTCAGAACAATCATTTGTTTTTCTATGGGTCACGCAGTGTGTGACAAAACTGCTCAATTTTTTGTTTTGGCTCAAGTTTGCAATGTAGAAACTTTTAGATAAGGAAGGGAATCGTTTATTTTAGTAACTTTTAAAAACTGGATGTTTCCAAATTCCATTTGTTAGTAAATTAAACTGCACCACACTAGCCCCTATTGACACATGTGAAAGGAATAGTCAATAACATTCCTCAGACTACATTAGTACTGCATTTTGCATTTTTTTTCCACTCCAAAATCGTTTGGTTAAAAGATAATGAACAACTTTGTTTAGTCCCTATTTTACACAAAATGTAAAATAGATCCCTGGTTTGTTTGAGGGGAAATTGTACAATTGAAGAAAAGACAGGGAAATTAATGTTATTTTTCAAAATAAAACAAGTTGTAAAAGGCAACAGAAGTGAGGGAATTTATACTTAAATGTTTTTTAAGTGGAAATAGCAATAAGACAATTTTGTACTTGAAAGCTACCTATCTTCTAAGTATTTAAATGATTTTAATTCAAAATGAATCAGTTACAGCATCAAACTGCATGGAGTTAATTTGATTTTAGCTACATAAACTCTATGCTTCTTAAGACTAAAATAATTTTCCTATCTAGAAAGCAAATTAATTTTGTTTGCTTGTTTAAAATTTTGCTTCTGGTGATAAGATTAATTGATTTGACTCCTATTTCTAGGTAGGACTTTTTTTTTTAAGGAGGTGTCTTAAATATTTCTGAGTGCTTAAGAGGGGATGATGCTATGTTTTTTATATGCAAGTTGAAAAAATTAACACATATACTATTTCCCTAATATTTCATCACCCAAATACTCATTAAAAACACTTCAAAAAAGACTCCTGTCTTTGTAAAACAAACCTTCCCATTGTAGGGTAAAAGGGACCCAGCCTAACAGTATATATATATATATATTTTTTTTTTAAACTGGTTATTTATCTAAACTGAGATACAGTTCTAAAAGTGATTTCTGATTTTCATGGGTTAACAGTCTAGAAAGACTTTGAGTCCTGCCACCTCTCCCATTAACACTGAAAAAAATTTGAAGGATTATTATGAACACAACTTAACTTGAATTCTTCAACATAACCAAAAGGTATTTGATCAGCATTTGTTTGATAAATTACTGAAACATTTTCATGAAACTCTTTTCATTCTACAAGGTACTTACAACGTGTATGGGAAACAAAAATTAGAGTTATTTCTAAATTGCTTTGAAATGAGGTTCAGGATCTCTTTCCCTATCTTCCTCTTCTTCCCTGCCCCTCCCCCCGCCCCTCCCCCCGTTTCGTCCCCCCTCCTCTCCTTTTGTTCCTCCATTTTTCTTCCTACACCCGACACTGTCAATTCCTTTCCTCCTCCCCCTTTACCTTTACCCTCTTTGCAATTTTTCTTTTTTCTTTGTTACTTCTCTTCCCCCTTTATTATTCTTTGACTCCTCTGCCCCTCAACCCATTTCTTTCCTCCTTTTGATCAGTCTACCTATTCAAACTTTCCATGCTTTTCTTCCCTCTTTCCCTCTTCCTTCTTCCTCTCCCACTCTCACTGGCTTGTTACCATTCAAACTGTTATTTCTGGTGAAATGGAAGAATATAGAGAGTCTTAAATTACTTTATCCACCAAAACGGGAAACTTGTTACACACTTGAGAAGTCCAGGGTAATTCAGACCCCAGAGCTCCTCCACCCCTGTTCTCCCAGGATATGTTGTCTGAATATTCACTAGACACTTTTATTTCTTTGTATCATTTTCCTGCATCTTATGTAACTTATAACTAGTTTGGTTATTAGCATTTTATGTATCAAACCCTTGAGAGCAAAGACTATACTCAGGGAGTCCAACACAGTGCTAACAGATGTCCAAAATATA
Organism: Camelus dromedarius; assembly: GCF_036321535.1. Taxonomy (NCBI): domain Eukaryota; kingdom Metazoa; phylum Chordata; class Mammalia; order Artiodactyla; family Camelidae; genus Camelus; species Camelus dromedarius. The sequence goes on from NC_087451.1 coordinate 53,401,772, forward strand.
TATTAAATAACTATCTTTTGGTACTACCCGAGAAGAAGGAGATGAAGACAGGGTCAGTGTGAGCATAAAGTGCTGTGTTCAGCCTGTAAGTGCTTTTTCTTTGCTTCTTTCCTTCCCCCTTTCCTTTCCTTTTCTTTTTCCTTTCCTTTCCCTTCCCTTCCTTCCCCTCCCCCCTCCTCTCCTCTCCCCTTCTCTTCCCTGCTCTCCCCTCCCTTCCTCTTCTCTTCTTTTCTTTTCTAAATGCAATACTCCACAATCATCAGATGAAGTACAAGTAAATGCAGTCATTGGAAAAAACGATTGGTCTACAAAAAGAATTGCAACCAAAGGGTATCTCTGGGTTTGTCCCTCCCTAGTCTTGCACCCATGACAGTGCCCAGTGCCCACTGAGGAGCACCCTCTTTCAGTGTCTGGTCAAAGGAATAGCCTCAGGATTTTTTTCCACTCAGGGTTTCAGGCAGCCATTGGCAACCATCAGAGTTAGTTGGCACATCCCCGCCTCCTAATCTCCACTGATGCCACACAGCCAGGATGACAATCTCAAGGGACAGTCCACATGCACTTCCTGCCGAGAAGGCTCTTAGAGTCTTCCTTCTAAGAATGAAGGTAGTACTCCATAAACCATGTAAAGATTTGTTATTTTGTATGTCATCCAAAGCAAAAGTGTCACCCCAGGACAGACTTCCATCTTGGTGATTCCCAAGATGTCTGGTACAGATACCCATCCATAGTAGATGTTTATTGAATATCCTGGCTATCGGTTCAGCTATGAACACTCAAGGAGACAGTAAACCAATTTTTATGAGCAGGTTAAATTGAAGGAAAAATTAAGAGGGTTATGAAAATAGTAAAGTGCTTTGTTTTGTTTTTAATCTATAATACTCATTACTAGCAAGAATATAGTGAAATAAAGCATTCCACATAATTGTGTGGGAAAACAAGCTGAAAGCAACAAAAACCTTTATAAATTTGTGACATTTGACTTAGGAATTGCACTTCTGAGTAACTTTTCTACCAGAAATCCAGTAAGTAAAATATTTTATTCAGCCTTAAAAAGAAATGAAATTCTGATACATGCGACAATATAGTTGAAACTTAAAGCATCACACTAAGTAAAACAAGCCAGACACAAAAGGACAAATATACGATTCCACTTATACAAGCTATCTAGAATAGTTACATTTACAGAGACAGAAGGTAGAATAGTGTTACCAGGAGCTGGAGGAGGAGGTGGGTTGGGTTGTTAGTGTTTAGTGGGTACAGAGTTTCAACTTAAGAGGATAAGAAATTTCTTGAGATAGTGTGATGGTTACACAGCAGTGTAAATGTACTTAATGCCACTGGATTTTATACTTAAAATGGTTAAAGTTACAAATTTTATGTTATATATATATATTTTACCATGCTTTAAAGAGGCAAAAAGAACTTTTTCAAAAAAAACCACAAAAAACAAAAAACAACCCTTAATGAACAAAGATGTGTTATGCATCACTGAAAGAAAAAAAATGTTAGCAATATAAAGGCTTAAAAATAGAGGAATTTCCTAAATAAAGTGACTTTATGAGAAAAAAAAAATAGAGGAATCTTCAAGTAACTTCTAACATAGCCACTTGGTAAAATATTACATAGTCATTAAAAATTATGGTCAAAAAGAGTTTAGAAAAATTTGGAGGAAGTTTACCAAAAAATATATGTTACAAAACTGAGTATTTCATATAGTCTGTGTGATTGGGGAAAAAAAAAAACTACACGTGCAAAGAACACTAGAAATTACCTTACAGAAACTCATGCACATGGATACCCAGATACAACCATATTCACAGCAGGATTGTTTATAATAACAAAACCTATAATAACAATAACAAATATTCATCAACAGGTATAGTTATGCAATGGAAGTATAGTGAGCAGTGACAATGAATGAACTTCAGGGTTAATTTCACAATGTTGATTTACAAAAAAAGAAAGAAAGGAAGAAGAAGAAGAAAAACAGAGGCTGAGTAGTATACACATTATGGTTTCATTTATGTAAGTTCAAAAATATGCAAAACTGAACAACATATTTTTCAGGGCTGCATCCTGAAGAGGTTAAACTTTAAAGAAAAGAATGATAAGCAAACTTCCAGAATGTGGTTAATTCTGGGAAGCAGCACAAAGGTGATCGTAGAGGGTCTCACAGGGTACTTCAAAGATGCTGGGAATGGATGTTCCAGTTCCCATCTGAGTGGCAGCTACCCAAGTGGTTGTTTTGCTATTCTTGATACTGTACATGTACAGTTTCTATTATCTTCATTAAGAATAAATATTTCATAATAAACAGTAGTTGAAATAATAACATCTGGAAAATTGTTAATGATAACTTTTTTCTTCCAGTTTTATTGGGATATAATTGACATACACCACTGTATAAGTTTAAGGTGTACAGCATAATGACTTGACTTACATACACCCTGAAATGATGACCACAGTAAATTTGGTGGACATCCATCATCTCGTATAGATACAAAATTAAAGAAATAGAGAAAAATGGTTTTTGCTTGTGATGAGAACTCTTAGGCTTTACTCTCTTAACAACATGCATATGTAACATACAAAAATGTTAGTTACACTGATCATCTTGTACATTACAGCTCTAGTACTTATTTATCTTATAACTAGAAGTTAGTACCTTTTGACCACCTTCATCCAATTCTCCCTCCCCTCACCCCCTATGTCTAGTAACCACAGTCTGATCTCTTTCTCTATGAGTTTGTTCGAGGTATAATTGACCTACAACACTATGTTCGTTCCTGGTGCACAACATAGTGATGCGATATTTCTGTACATTACACATTGATCACCACTAACAATAACTTTGGTTTTGAGAATATTAGTAGATTTCACTCTGTTTTTCTCTCTTTCTCTCTCCCCACCTCACATGTTTCTCTCTCTCTCAACTCAACTCTATTTTTCAAGATTTCTAGATTGTCTATTACATTTTTATAACAAACTTCTTTAAACAGGCAAAATAGATATTCAAATTAATCATCCCAAAATACTTTTATTAGCCAAATAGGGAATAGCTTTGGATCGTCTGCTGTTCCAAGATTTGATGTGCCCAGAAGTTCTTTTCCCATTAGCAACTGGGGTTGAGGGTTAACTGCAACTCACCCTGATCAATCGCGGATGTGGCTTGACTTTAGCTAAAGGTCTGATTAATTATACATGTTTTCATAATAAACTGAGGCAGTATGTGCTGAAATTTAGGACCGGCTCGTGAACAACAGGAAGCAAGCACCCGGAGTCACACCTGCCCAGTCTGTCCTGGATCTTGCAGACATACTGCTCCTTTCAACATCCAGGCTTGAGTCCTTTTCGTTTTCATTTGCATTCACTGGAAACCTCTAAGGGTGAAGCTTATTTCTTCCTTGTTAGTCTGGGAGTTTCTTGCTGTGGAATCATTTCCTTCAATACATTGGAAACCACAGGGCAGGATCCATGTTGCTTCCTTTCTCTAAGTGGGTGGTTTCATTATTTTTACCACCTAAGATCTCCTTTGTTATTTCTCCATGAACCCAATGTTTTGACAAATGTGGCCTATCAAAAAATTTCATTGATCAAGTAGTAACAAATATTGAGTGGCTAAGTAGACTTTCTACACAAGTGGCAAGAGGTTGTACTATTTCCACCCAAAGCAAAGGGACTTGGCATTGGAATTTACTCGAGCAGCATTGTATGGAAAAATGTCTGACTTGTGTTTGATGTCCTCCCTGGCTGAAAATAGCTCATGGATAACATTTTATACCTTCCTTCCTTCTTTCTAAGAGCCCGGGATCTGAGGACCCTAGAGTTTGAGAAACATTAGTCAAGACAAGCTTTCCCACTTCCAGCACTTTGCCTGGGAGGAGAGCAGAAGAAAGAAAAGTTGCAGAGAGAACATGTTAAAACGTGGTAAACACCTGAGGTATCATTGTTTTTATTCTATAGGTCAACTGTGCCACAGATAGGTAGCAAGACCTGGAGGATAACCCAAGTGTGCCTGGACCCCAAGCACTTGCACTTGCCATTATACAAGAGGAGCATTTAAAAATCCCAATGCAACCCACACGTATATCATAATTTATTTTGTGCAAAGGTGTAAAGACAACTCAATGGAGAAAGGATAATCTTTTCAACAAATGGTGCTAGAATAATTGAATATCTATATGCAAAAAAGAAAATAAGCATCTTTCCACACCCCATCACATATATAAAAATTAACTCGTTATATACCTAAGTATCATCATTTAGGTCATGTAATTCACTGTAAAACCCAGAACTATAAGACTTCTAAGAGAAAATCTTAGTGACCTTGGATTAGGCAAAGATACCTTAGCTATGACACCAAAAGCAAAATTCATAAAGAGCCAAACTAGTAAAGTGGCCTTCATCAACGTTTTTTAAAATTTCTGCTCCTCAAAAGATTCTGTTAGGAGAATGAAAAGACAAGCCACAGTGGTGTTCATTTTCTAATGTATAGAAATATCGAAACACTATGTTGTACACCAGGAACAACATAGTGTTGTAAGTCAATTATACATCAAACAAACAAACAAATTCATAGAAAAAGATCAGATTTGTGGTTACCAACCAGAGTCAGAGAGGGGGTTGGGGTTAGATGAAGGTGGTCAAAAGGTACAAACTTCTAGTTATAAGACAAATAAGTATCAGGGATGTAACATACCATACAAGATGATTACTATAATTAACACTACTGTATGTTATATATGAAAGTTGTTGAAAGAGTAACTCCTGAGAGTTCTCATCATAAGGAAAAATATTTTTATCTTTTTCTTTAATTTTGTATCTATATGATGCAATAGATGTTCACTAAATTTACTGTGGTAATCATTTCATAGTGTAGTGTCAAATTATTATGCTGTACACTTTAAACTTACACAGTGCTGTATGTCAATTATACCTCAAGAAACCTGGAAGAAAAAAATAAAAATAAAAATGCAAAAAAATTTTAAAAAAAGACAAGCCACAGACTGGGAGAAAAATTTTGTAAATCATATATCTGATAAGGACTTGTATCCAAAATATGTAAATAACTCTCAAAACTCAATAACAAGAAAACAAACAACCCTCTCCCTGAAAATGGTCAAAAGATTTGAGCAGACATTTTGCCAAAGAAGATATACAGATGGCAAATAAGCCCATGAAAAGGTACTCGACATCATTAGCCATCAGAGAAATGCAAATTAAAATCACAAGGAGATACCACTACATACCTACTAGAATGGCTAAAACTTAAAAGGCTGACCATATCCAGTTTTGGCAAAACTGTGGAGGAACTGGAACTTTATTCAGCTGGTGGGAATGTAAAATGTTACAATCACCTCAAGAACAGTTTGGGGGTGAAGGATATAGCTCAGTGGTAGAGTGCTTCCTTGGCAAGCAAAAGGTCCTGAGTTCAATCCCCAATACCTCCATTAAAAAAAGAAAAAGTTTGGCAGATTCTTAAAAAGTTAAATATACCCCAATACTAGGTATTTACCCAAGAAAAAAAAAAAAGCATATGTTCATACAAAGACTTGTCCACGAATGTTCATCACAGGTTTCTTTGCAATAGCCAAAAACTGGAAACAACCTAAATGTTCACCAATAGAGAAATAGATAAACAAAACTAATATATCCATATGATGGAAGACTATTACTCAGCAGTAAAAAAGACCGGACACCATGCCACAATATAATTGAATCTCAAAATAAGTATGCTGAAGAAAAGAATCCAGACAAAAAGGAGTACATCCTGTGTGATTCCATTCACATAAAATTCTGGAATATGCAAACTAACCTATGGTGACCAAAAGCAGATCAGGAGTCAGGAGGGGAGTAAGCAGGGAGAGAGGAGCTCAAGGAAGGTTTTGGAGACAGAAGGTATGTTCATTACCTTACTTGTAGTGATGATTTCATGGGAGAAGGCATAAGTCAAAATATCAAATTTTATACTTTAAATGAAATATGTGCAGTTCATGTGTCAGTTACACCTCAACAATGCTGTTTTTAAAAATCTCAACACTGAGGAGGGGGTGGTGAATTGGAAAAATGAACATTTTCCATCATCGTAGTGAAGATAAATTCAAGCAAGAATCATCAGAGGTTGTTAAGTAAATCTGAGGGTGGGATAAGTCTGATGAGGAAGGGGATACTTGCATTACCTTAAAGTGTTTCTCTGTAGATTGCTTATTAGTTAAAAGGAGAAATGTAGTAACTATACAGCTATACAGTGGGAAAATCTGACAAAAATTTGGGTGATCAAAATTCTCATCAGTTATGAGAAAGTAGACATCTGATTCCTCCAGATGTGATACCTTGAAAAGAACACACTCTCATTTTTCTAGAGCTCTGGTCAGGATGCATAACTTGAATCTAACCTGGAAGAAACATCAGACAAAACCAAATGGGTAAACACTCTGTAGCATCACTGGTCTATGCTGTTAAAAATGTCGGGATCATAAAATACAAAGAAAAGCTGAGTAACTGACTAAAGAAAAATAAAGAGACATAATCATTAAATGTAATACATGATCCTGGACCTGATCTAGTAATGGGGGAGAAATAACCAAAAGGACATTATTGGGATAATTGAAAAAATCATAATTTGAACTATATATGCTTTGTATCAATGTTAAATGTCTTGAATTTCATAATTGTGTTTATTGTGGTTCCATAAATGAATATCCTTGTTTGCAGGAAATATTAAGTGGTAAAGAAGTATGATGTACTCTCAAATGTTTCAACAATAGATAATAGAGTGATACAACAAAAGTGGCAGAATGTTGAAAGTTGGTAAATCTGTGGGTGTATTGGAGTTCTCTGTATTATTTTTGCAACTTCCTTGTAGGTTTTTAATTAGTCCAAAATGAAAGGTTTTAAAAATCTCCAGACTAATGACAGCAGTCTTTGGAATGACACTGAGGCATTGGGATTTTGAAAAGCTTTTCAGGTAGGGTTGCCAAATTTAGCAAAAAGCAGTACAGGAATTTCAGTTAAATTTGGATTTCAGAGAAACAACAATTTAAAAGCATTTTTTAGTATAAGTATATTCCAGGCAGTATTTGCTACCTACCCAGCAAGTATCATCTTGGAATGCAATCCATTCTTTTTTTTTTTTTTTTTTTGCAGTATAGTCAGTTTACAATGTTGTGTCCATTTCTGATGTACAGCACAATTCTTCACTCATATGTGAATACACATTTATTCATTTTCATATCCTTTTTCACCATAAGCTACTAAAAGATTTTGAATTTATTTCCCTGTGCTATGGAATGCAATCCATTCTGATATCTATACTCTGCTGGTCTTTGTGGAACATCAGAGAAATTAACTTGCTTTATCTGTCTTCAGTATCTAAAATTATCTGTTTCTACTCTTCCAGAGATGGGCACTGAGACAAAAATAAATAGATATTAAATGGCCAGAGTTTATGATGATGAAAAGAAATATTTAATGACTCTAGCATCCTCTATAATAATGACAATGATGGTCCACATTTTTTAGTGTTGATTATGTATAGGGTAGCCAGCCTCTAAGGTGTCTCCCCCTTGATCAGATATTCACAGCTTTGTGTAGCCCCTCCCACATTGTACCAGAGTTGGCCTGTGTGACCAACAGCATACGGTTGAAGTGATGGTATGTCACTTCTGGATTGAGGTTTTAAAAGACAGTTAGGCTTTTCTCTTAGGTACATGCCCTCTCTCTGGGGGAAGAAGCCAGTTTCATGAAGAGGGCTACATGGTAAGGAGCTAAAGCCTTCAGCCTTCAGTCATGGGAGTGAGCTTGGTAGGTGATCTACAGCCTCGGATGAGTCTGAGGCTGCAGCTCTGCTGACATCTGATTTCAACTTCATGAGAGACCTTGAGCCAGAACTACGCAGCTAAGCTACGCAGATTCCCGATCCTCAGAAATTGTGAGAAGTAAATGTACATTGTTTTAAGCTGCTAAAATTTGGAGTAACTTGTTACACAGCAAAAGATAACAAATGTGTCAAGATACGATGTAATATACAGTATCATCTAAGTATACATGCTTCCCAAATCAATTCTTTGAAGCAGAAACTATTACTGTCCCCATTTTATAGGAAGGTACACTAAAGTGCAGAAAGGGCATGTTGATTCACATCCCCCTACCAGGAAGCATAGGTGGATCTGTCTTCAAAGCCCTCACCCCTACTCGGGAATTTCACAGCCTTCCATACGCTAGGTGCTGAGCTTTATTGTTTTATTTTATTTAATTCTCTTGTCACAGAGTGAGATAGGGGAGATCATTCCAGAGAAAACCACTAGCCAACACTGGCAAAAAGCCCTCAAGTTAACAAGACACTCGCTTCACACTTGGGCAGATTTTGCTTTCTTATCCCCAATTTAGAGATGAGCAAGCTAAGGCTCTGAGTGGAGAAGGGCTTTTCCCAAAGCCAGACAACCCCCACCTCTTTCCCCAAGCAGAGTGGAGGGCAGGTGGAGCTGGGGCTTGAGTCCTTCTACTTCTCTCTCCCCACCCTGCCAGGCGACTCCCTAATCTAACTAATGAGGGGCATGTTTTCTGAAGTTGCAGAAGGCCCTCCCCAACCCACAGCAGGAATGTGTGTGTATTGTGTTTGGGCAGAATGGGGAGACTCACTGGGGTCTCTGGAAACTCCTTCATCCTTCATGTCCTCTTGCAAGGAAGAGGAAGGGAAAGCCTTCCCTTCTCACACCCCCCTCTTCCTTCCCCTGGGATGTGCTCCCACCTGGGAGAGGGGCTCAGGAATGCTGCCCTCTCTGGGAGGGCCAGACCTTTGACCTTTTACCTAATCGCACTGCTGGTTCTTTCCCTCCCTGGAAGTGACAGCCCTGTGGCCACCCCCTCCCAATTCTGACTCTTCACAGCCGTTTTCTCTCCTCCCGTACATTAGGATGCAGCTACAAAGCACTGAGCTCTTTTCTTAACACATGAAAGTAGACCAACCAAACAACAAACAAACAAACAAGACAACCTTTGAATACAGCAAGAAAGATTGGGGTTGGAACTAAGAGGGGAGTTCCAAACTGTCCCCTGTAGCAGATGGTCAAGAGAGGCTATAGGTAGTATACACTTTCTTTAAGATCCTTCTAGAAAGTTTCTGTCTTGACCTGAAGTGGTACTGGGGACTGGTGTGAGCAAAAATGCCTGGGACTATGACTGTGTTTGTGATGTGAAGGGGGTGGGGTGGAAAGCTGGAGGTTGTCCTTCTAGGAATCAGAATAGACCAGATGACTCAGCAAAGTTTGTCAGGGTTCCAGTCACCTCTGGTCTCCTCTTCAGGAGAAGAACAAAATCTGCCACCTGGTGTCAGAGAGATCAGAGAGGGATGTCTGCTTTCTGAGTCAGCCGGTGAGCCTGAAGACCAAGCGAATGTCTGAAACAGAGTCCTCTGCAGGGAGGCTGCAGCCAGCCTTCTGAGTCACCTTGGCCTGGCTTCGAAGCTGGGCCTGGAATGTCTGCGGTGGCCCCGTGGGCCTTGGGGGGAGTGGTGAGTCACCACGTGAACTGGAAGAACCAGCAAGCCCCAAGAGCTCTTCTCCTGTTCCAGTTCTCATCCTGGGACCTCGATTCAGACACCAGGAGGGTCTGGGAAGCAGGACCCTGCATTCTCGTGCAACAGAACCACCATCACTCCCTCCCCAAGTCAGATTCCCTGACTTCCCTGACTCCTCAGACAGCCACAACCGGACAAATTTCACCTTCCGGATCCTCAGCTTCCAACCCATCCCGGCTGTCCTCTCTGATCCCTCATGTCCTAGAAATTCTCTGCAGTGGACTAAATTTCTGTTTCCCCCTGAGCCTCCCCTCCCTGCCCTAACCCCTGCACCACACTGGACTCTGCACACCAGGACGCTTGCCATCATGGCATCACCAGACTGGTTGGGTTGCCAGTGGGTTTATTGAACTATTTTGATTAAGTCCAGCAGGGATTTCCGATCCCCGAAACTTCCTAAGGCCATCTTTCCCAGTCCCTGACTTCCCAACATGCCCTGTGGGGGGCCTGTGGGCTTTCCTGGGAGCTTGGCATCTTCTCTGATCTCTTTCCCTGGCCCTCCCCACATCTGTCCCTCCCCCAGGGCCCAGGCCACGTTCTCCCTAATCTGTCTGCTGCTGGCCATGAGAGCCAAAAATCAAAGGGAAACAGGGAGGAGGACTGGGGAGAGGACCCTACCAAGAGGGGGTGGGGTACGGACCAAAAGTACAGCCAGTTTTTGGAGCAGCCCAACCCCAAACCAATCCCCACAGCAGCAGGCAGGGGCTCAGGGCTGCCGGGACCCATCCCAGAACCTTCCTTGTCTCTGGTTTGGCATGAGACTTGGTTGTCCCAGGGAATGATGTCACCCTTTTTGGAGATGCTGTGCTTCCAGCAGGGAGACCCAGGTTTCGACATAAACCCTTCTGAGTCCATTTACCAGACTGCTCAACTGGAAGCAAGATCATAAGCAGTCCCCATATCCCCTTTGGAGGCCAAGTTGAAACTGATGTCTAATCTCTGCCCATTGATAGCTAGGAGATGGGATTTGGAGCGCTTGCCCAGAGAGGAGTTTTTCTCTCTGGTGAAAACTGGGCGGTGGGTGGGCGAGGTTTCTAGGAAGCCGAGGTGAGAAGCCCTCCTAGTCCAGTTACCTCTCATCCCACACAAGCACTTAATTTCATGCTGGAGCTGCTCCCAGACTGGGGAATTCACCTGGAAAGGAAAGTGGCCTTTATTTAGACAGAGCCGGAGCGGGGCTGCTTATGGTTCAAAGTACCCAGGGCTAGTGGAGAAGACAGAGCCTGGGCAGGAGGCCTCGGGGTCTGCCCAATGTGCGTCTGTGCTCTGCCCCTTCTGGCCCGAGAGCCCCTGTGGACAGAGCCATGCACTAAGTGCTCAGAGAGGGGCAAAGGGCACCCCTCAAGGAGTTGCCAGTCTGAGTTCCCACCCCTGACCTGGCCCCCTTGGTCTGATGAGGCATAGCTCGGCCTCAGGGGCCCCACTCTGATGGCAGAGACAGGAACACATACTTCTTTCTTATAGGCAAGCAGGGCATGTGAGGAGAGAGGTTTGGGTCTCAGAAATCTTTCCAGTTAAACTCGTGGCTGGCCCACCTTCCTCTGAGTCCCCAGGTGTAAATGTGCCCTTTCCCACACTCTGTCCTGCCCTGAAGCAGGACAAAAGCTTGAGTGGATGTTCTCAGTTCACCAGCTACCACCAGGAAAACGCCATCTTTCACGTTCCCTCACTCTCCCACCCTTTCCCCAGCCAGTTGGACCTACCCCTAGATATCGAGATGGGGACACTGCCACTTTGACAAAGCCGCAGGCCACTGTGGCCCCACTCTCTCTAACCAGGACACCTAACGATCCATAGAACCTAATGTCTGTGGGAGTGCCCCCTCCCCAGCTAGCGCCACACTACCTCAGCCTCCCTCACCAACCAAGGGCACCCTTTCCAACCCAGGGCACTTCTAAAGGAAGTAGGGGAATCCTGGGGTCTGTGCCCAGTAGGGAGGAGTGGGATGAAGAAAGAGGGCACTTAAGTTACCCTACCCAAAGGCCAGCCCCAGACTGGAGCTACACAAATGTTAATCACCCATTAACACAGTTCAGGTGGAAAGGGCAACTTTATTACGTGTAAAATGGACTTAATGTGGCGGGAGCTGTGGGCTTAATTTCTTGAGATAAGATGCTTTTAGGCTAATCAGAAGGTCTATGATGCCTGGATATAAAGGAGCTAGGGCAGACTTTCTTGAGACAGGCTCTGGAAGACCAGAAGGGAGAAGGAGGAGATCCCTGCCCTGTCCTTCTTCTGGGAGAGCCAGGAAGGAAGCTTGGTAAGAGAGCAGCTGGGACAGGGGTGGATGTAGACGAGACACTGGGTGGGGTTGGGGAGGGGCAGTCCTTAGCACCCCTGAGACGTTCAGCAGCCTTACATCTCCCATTCTTTTCCTCTATATAGGAAATAAAAGCGGATCCTTGAAGGCCCAGGTGACGAAGGCAGGAAGACGAGGTCTTGCAGCCCACACAAATCTAGGTCTAGCTTTGGTGTTCAGGGCTTTGGAAGAAGGTTCCTTACTGCTCTTCCGCTCTGCAAAGACACCCAGATGAAACGGGGCAAAACCTTGGGAGAAGGGTTGGACCTTCCCTGAGTCGAGATAGTCAAGGATGAGAAGGGGAGAGCAAGATGGGTTCTTTGCAGTTTTCACTTGGGGCAGGAGGGCTGTGATGATTTAGATGACAGCCAACTTGAAAGCTGGAAGGCTGGCCCGCTGTGAACTACAGAGGGCTCTGAGGGGAGAATCTTGCCAAACCACATGCCTGTGATGTCTAGCCTGGGAGCCGGCAAGGGGGGCTGTCCAGGCCCTTCACTGCTTTCTTCTGCCAGGAAAGCTCCCCCAATGCCCTCCTCTCACCCTGCTCAGACGCCACTTAAGAAACAAAAAATAAAAAGCAGGTTCACTCTTGGCCAGGCTCCATGTCCTTCTAGTTACTAACTCTAATGGCCAATACCCCTTCCATCCCCAAAGTGTTGCTCCAGCCTCTTCGTAAAGCTACTACCTCCAGGGCACAGTGCTCCCCAGCTTTCGGACCCCGCATAGGCTCTGGGTCACCAGCATGAAGTGCTTCTGCCCCATCCTGGTCCTCTTCTCTCTTCTCTCAGGAAACAACCCTTAGACGATGGTGGCCATGAAGACCGTCTCTCTGCTGCTGGTGTCCCTGCTCCTGGCAGTGGGGCTAGGAGAGAGGGAAGAGGGTCCCTCCAGGTAGGGGTGAGAAAAAAGGTGTCAGATGTAGGGAATAGGGCTGGGGGGATGACTGGGTTCTTGTTTTCAAGGGGGAGGCAAGAAAGGGAGGGATCCCAGGGCAAGAGGAAAGAAGCTTGAGGGAAAAAAACCTGCTAGCAGTCTGAGTGCAGATGAGGATAGAATCAGAGAGTATTTTTTATGAGCTACTGTTGCAGCAGGAGAGACTGTGGTTAGATCTCTGGAAGGACTGCTCAGCAGATGACAGCATCTCCCTTCCTAATGAAAGCCTTAACCATTCATTTCTGTGTGCATCTGATCAAATTCTGTAACTGGCTTCCCGTGGGCTGGGCCCAGGGGACAAGCGCAGAGAGTCATCCAGAGATGCTGCCTGCCCTCATGGAGTATATAGGCCCAAGGGGAGAACAAAGAACCACATAGGCCAGCTTCCAACTGTCACGGCTCTGTCTGTGTTTTGGAGGACCAAGAGAGACTAGTTTGAGTAAAGAGTTGGGCCTTCTCAGATGCAAGGACAAGCCATATGCCCCTGTCAATTTGGCTACAGGAATCTGAGGCACAGCCACTAGACATGTACAAGGAGAGACACCATCACACAGAAGTTAAGGAACAGAGACCTGGGCCCAGACTACCTGTGGGTAGACCCTCGGTCACATTATGCTGTTTGCTAAATGAATCTCTCTCCACCTTGGTTTCCTCATTCACCAAAAGGGGATAGAAATAGTGTCTCCCTCCTAGTGGTGGTGTGCAGATTTAATGAGTTTATGCATTAAAGGGCTGCTAAAGGACAACGCGGAGTAAGTGCTGTTATATAAGAGCACACTAATATTCGTATCCTGGGAACCCAAGGACTTAGTCGGGTCGGGCTGAGGCAAGAGAAGTAAAGGAGCCTTGATCCTTCTTTGCCCAGAAGCCAGAGCCTCACACACTGAGGATGCAGGAAGTGGGCCCTTGAGCTGAGGATAAAGTCCCAGGGGCTTGATGCATGGACAAGAGGGTGTCTCCATAAAAACTGACTCTCAAGAAATGAGCTGGTTCCTTTTCAAATGTCATCCTCCTGTCAGTGACAATCATTTATCCCCACACTCTCTGCTCCTACTGTCCTGGTTTCCTTCTCTCTCCCCTCCCTGCTCCTCAGATTCCAAACTAAGGCCAGTGGCATCCAACCTCGAAGCCCCAGGTATGCCGAGGGGACTTTCATCAGTGACTACAGTATCGCCATGGACAAGATCCGCCAACAAGACTTTGTGAACTGGCTGCTGGCGCAGAAGGGGAAGAAGGGCGAGTGAGTCGTGACACACGCCCCCTCCTGCTCCCCGGGCCCTAAGTGATGCACAACGCCAGGTGGCGCCTTTCACTTAGGTGACGATGGGAAGCCGGACAGCAGGGTGGCCCTGCCCAGACCCTGGATCAGGCAACAATCCAGTCTAGGGGTGGGAGTAGGGCAATTTCCCAATCCTTTTCTTCTAAGGGGAGGAGTCGGGGAAGACGTGTGGGGCTCACAGAGAGTCCCTGGGGTCCTGGGGATGAGGGAAGGAGGAGCTGACCAGCTGCCAATGGCTATTTGGTGGTGGCCACTTCAGACTTTGGAAACAGTAAACTCCACGTTTTCCTTCTCTTTGCCAAGTCTCTTTCCCTGCTCTCGCTGTTTGGTCAGCAAGGTAGATTCTGAAAAGCTGCTGCTGATGAGCAGTGAGGAGGTTGAGTGGAGAAAGAGCTGTGCTCCTTGGATTGAGGTACCAAAAGACTGGAGCTTCTTTGGACTGGAGGACATCTGGAGTCTTCCGAGCCCCACCCGCTCCCTAATCTTTATTTTACCAGCTGGAAACACAACATCACCCAGAGGGAGGCCCATCAATCTAACAGGAAGGAGGAGGCGAGGGAGCAGCAGGGGTGAGTCAGCTTATAGGGGAAGGGATGGGGGTGGGACCTCCTGACCCACCCCCACCACACTGTTCCGTCTCCCAGACTCCGGAGCCCTGCAATTCCCAGATAAGCATCCCCTTCTGAAACTCAGATTTCAAAGAGGGGTCTTCACTGGACTCCTGGAGGTCAGCGCAGGCCTAAGGGAGAAGCTTGGGGGAATGGAGGCAGGGGTCCTGGGAGGGGTTTTGGGGCCAGAGTTTCTAAGACTGACGACTTAGTGTAGAGTCAAGGAGCGGGGTGCAAAAGAGACCTCAGAAACTGGCTTCTCCACTTCTGCCTGCCAAACTTTGGGAAGGCTCTTTGTGGAACAGGGACCCTCCCAAGTCCAGTCCCCTGTGATCAGTTACCCCCTCTCTGTAGGAAGGTGAGGAATCAATGAATAGTCCCCAAGTAATCTCTTGGGATTTTAGAATGCATTCTGGGACACTGGTAGAGTTGGATGGGTGGGCTGTCTCTCACCAGAATTGTCTTTGCCTGTGTTGAAGAGCCTCTATTCCCTGGCAGACAGATCTGGGTGGAGCTTTGGAAGCTGAGATAACTAGAGGCAGCTGTGTTGACTCGTACCCCTCACCCCCGCCCCACCCAGTCCCACCACCTTGGAGTCTCAGGCCCTATATTTACTCTCTCTGGGTGGGGCCCAGGCTAAAACAGCCTGCCTGAGGCTTCCTCCTTTGCAGCTCCCTCCCCAAGAACCCCAGTGATGAAGAATTGCTAAAGGACTTACTGCTTCAAGAGCTGCTGGCCTGGATGGTGGATCAGAGGGAGCTCTGCAGGCTCAGGTGGGAGTCTGGTGGGTTTAGGGGTCTTCCACAGTGGTTGTGAGCTTGAGCTTGGAGGTCACAGATGGGTTCAGATCTTCACCCCAATACATGCTGACACATTACTTAGACTCTCTGAACCTTGGGGATTTCATGAAAATCAGGGCTATTTAAACCACTTCATGGGATGATAGGGCTTAAATAAGAGAACGCAGGGAAAGGGCTGAGAGCAACGTCTGCGGAGTTTGTAATGGTGACCGGCATTATTACTACTTGCACTTCTTCCTCAGTCTCCTCCAGGTGAGATGTTGCTCTCACCTCCCCTGCCCACTTGAGCTGAACTGCCCAACCAGTCCTCAGCTCTCCCTCTGTACCCTTGTGCCACAGCACCTCCTCAGTGATGGAACCCTTAGAGTGGGAGGCATGTTGCCCTTCCCTGTGGCTGCTGCTGGTCTCAGTGGTCCTTGAATCCACCTCGTCAACTAGGAAATCTTTCTATCTGCTTTGTCCCAGAAGCAAGGGATGGCTCAGTATCATGGAGAGACCTATCCAGCTGAAGGATGGGACAAGACACTCATTTAAGATGTAGACTCTGAGGCACGGAAACCACAGCATATTCAGATTTTGATGCTGGGAAGTTGAGGGGTTGAGGGAACAAATCTGGGATGGCTTCCTGTAAGAGGGTTAGAAGGAAGAGAGGACTATGACCAGAACAATGGAGAAGAGAGTATGACAAAATCTCCCTAGAAAAGTGGGTGGTGATAGTCTCTGTTCTTTTTTGAATCATATTGATTACGTATAACTGAAAAGGTAATTTGGAGATAGGAGCAGCTGAACTATGGCTGGGTGCCAGGATAAATTTACTTTGCTGACTCCAAGCTGATATCGACCCTCCTCTCCACCACTCCTCTCCTCTTCCCACAGGTTTCAGTGACTCTGACCGAACCCAGCTCAGGACTGGACTCTGCCCTTCCCTTACACAGCTCCCATCTCAGTTCCACTCCACGATACCCAAAAGAAGCCAAACTAAGTTTAAGCTGAAATAAATCTCTGCGCCCATTGTTGAAACCTATTCACTTGTCTAATAGAGCACTAACTGTATGTTTGTGTGTATGCGCACCACCCAGTGAAAAGGAGATACGGCTCTTGCCCATCTGTTAATTCATCCCTTATTTCCACAAACACTTACTGGAAGCTTAACACAGGCAGGGACTATGCTGAACACTGAGTACACAGCAGTGATGAAAACAGACACAGTCCTTGTCCCCAAGGGGTTTACAGTCCAGTGGTGGAGACAGACCTCAATCTTGAAACACACAAACACATGAATAATCACATAACATGAGAAGTTATGTGAAGAAAGGCTAGAGGGCTATGAGAGAGGACAGAGAAGCCTTATGTAGATGGAGTGGGGAGTCAGGAGGGCCTCTCTGAGAAAATGACATTCAAGCTGAGTGAGATCGGAAGGATAAAATGGCCAAAGGGTGAGGGGAGCCTTAATCATATTAGCCAGAGTTATTGTTCCACAGCAAAATGGGCAATGGAGACAAGAGCCCAAGTGGAGACAAGAGGCCAAGTAGAGACAGAGCAGGTGGGCAGAGGCAAGGTCTCAAAGGCCATGGTAAAGCTTTGGGATTTTATTCTCAGTACAAGGGCAAGTCCTTGAAGGATTTTAAGCGGGGGCAGCTCAGAGAAGATCTATTCATGTCCCCAAATAATCACACTGATGACAGTGAGAATTATATGGAGACGAAGAGGTATGAAAGTGGAAGAGGCTCTTGCAGAATTACAGATTTCACACTAGGCAGATGGCAGTGAGGGGGAAGGGAAGTGGGCAAACTCAGTTTGTCCAAAAGCCATTATCTCTGTCTTTGGGTGTTTAAAGGCTTTTCCTCCTCAGCATGCTGCCTTCTTCCAATGCTCTGCGCCTACAGGAGGCAAACCTGTCTCTCCTTCCCCCTTAGTTTGGGTTATCTTTACCTAGACTGTCCCCTCCCCACTCCCCTTGATCTAGTCATATTTTAGCAGACCAGAGTCAACATACCTAGATGCAAATCACTCTCTAGTTCTGTGACTTGGGAAGTTAGTTCCTCTCTCTGAAGCTCAGTTTTCAGTCTGTAAAAAGATAAAAAATCCTCACAGGATTGAAGTAAGTATTAAGATAATGCCTGGTACAAGGTAAGTGGTCAATAAAAAGTTAACTTTTGTTATTATTAGTATTATTTATACACCTGAATCTCAATTTAAAGACACAGGGGTATTATTCCTTTAAAACCAGGGAGTGGCATGCTGGACTGGCTGAAGGGCTGGGCCAAGAACCTAAAGGAGCAAAGTGGGGAGGGTGTAAAACAATGGCGAGGACTGGACTGTGAAAATGGACTGGATGAGACGTGCTCCCCTAAAGGCATTCTGATGACCAGATGAAACGCTCCTGAGAACCGAATTTGCCTGAGGGCTGCCAGTTTGCATCTTTTCCAGCTCTAACATTTTGGGTTTCCTCTCCTCTACACCTCTAGAGTTCTAAGAGTGTGTACCACTAAGTTCTAAGAGCGTGGCTTTGCTCAGAGGATATATTTTAATGATTTTCCATGATAGAACTGATTGCACTGGGGAGAAGTTCAGATCTATATTTCTGAAGTCTTGGGTGTATCCGAGAGTCAATGAATCAGCAAGCGCTATTTAAAAAAACTTTGAGAGGGGAGGGTATACCTCAGTGGTAGAGTGCATGCCTAGCATGCACAAGGTCCTAGGTTCCATCAGCACTATCTACATTAAACAAACAAACAAACATCCTACCCCACCAAAAAAAAAAAAAAAAAAAAGAACAATTTTGTACAACTTCTCACTATGGGCCAGGCATTGTGCTCAGGACTTTCTAAACATCAGTCTTTTCAACTCTTGACTTTTAAAAACTTTTTTTGGTTTTTGTTCAAATGCATAAACATCGTTAAAAAAATCATGGAGATCTCATTGAAAACCTCATCACAATCCTTTAAGATCATGATAATCTAATAGCTGCTAACTGTGCACGACACTGCCTCCATGAGGCAGAGAATTAAAAGCCCATGCTCTTAGCCACCTTGCCACAAGGCCAGTGACTCACTAGTCACTTAGAGCAAGTGAGGGCATCTGTGATGTTCAGCATTCAACGGTGTTCTGAAGCAGAGTGCTCCTGAGTGCCATTGTGAAATTGTCAGGAATGTTGTAAGCAGGTTGTAAAACCACTGATAGCCTGAAACAATAGCTCAAAAGGCCATGGTCGGAGTATTTACACCCTGGAAATTGGCAAATGTTATAAATCAGAGCACCTCCCGCCCAGCCTGGAGAGGTGATTGTTAAACATTTACCAGCACACTACAGGTCAGTATACTTTCTCTTAAATTATAGGGGAGAACAAATGTGTCTGAATAAGGGAATAAGCATGTCTGCTTGAAGGTGGTAACGAGGTTTATTAAGGGCCATGTGCCTCAGGGAGTTGAGTAGGTATGTGTGCATTTGAGGGATGAACAGTCAAATCTGAGGTCATGAGTGTGAGTGAGGGACAGTGTGTACCTTAAAGGATCATACACTAAGTCAAAGAGTGAGAAATGAAGCAGGTGTGTCTAGATGGTGTCAGTGAGTACCTACGGGACTGAGTTTTTGTGTTAGAGAGTGGTGTAGTGAGAATATGTAAATATGAGGTCAGCATGTGTGAGAGGATGTCAGATGTACGTGTTGGAGGGGACAAATCTGTGTCTGAGGAAGTAAGTTTGTGTCTAAGGGGGCTTATGTTATCTGAGTTTAGTGTCTGAGGGTATCTTTGAGAGTGAATCTGAAGGTACAATTCTGAAAGCCTGAATAACTGTTTTAGCCTTGGTCCTCACATCCAGTAACATTAGATTTTGCTTCAGAAAACAGAAAAACACAAAATAACAGTGCTAAATATCTTTAGCAAGATAGAGCATTATTTCTCTTTCTTGTAAATATCCAGAGGCAGGCAGCCCAGGGCTAGTATGACATCTCTGCTCCATGAAATCTTCAGGGTCCCCGACTCACCAGGTTCACAGCTCTATCATCTCTCAAGGCCCAAAATGACAATTAAACTATCTCGCCACCAATATTTGCTCTTTTTATCCTTTTACCTTAAGTCTCTCTTGTAACATTATTCACATTTATGGTTTCTCCTTGATCTGTAGCCCAGCACAGCTCTTTCTGTAGAACTTCATACCAGTACATCTAAATGACAATTAACCATCTCTTCTGTGATGTCCCACAAACCTCAATTTCAACATTTTCCAAAACCACTCTTAATTATTTCCCCAGTTTCATCCTGTGGTCTCTTCCCATCCCTGTCTTTGAATGGCACTACCTTTTTGCCCAAGCCAGGAAACTGAACATCCTGCTAACTTTTCCCACACATTCTGCCCTTATCTTATCAGCTTTACCATTCCACCTTCTTAATGTGTCCTGAATCAGTTGCATTCTCTCTATCCTTACTGACACTGTCTTAGTTCTGGCCCTCATCATTTCTACTTTGGATTGCTACAACTGACTTAAAATTAAGTCACCTATTTTCCTATGGCAAAAACTTGATATTATTGCTCCCTGACTCTAGAAACCTCCATTTGCTCCTTTTTTGTTAGACTCAACAATGCTATGGAAATCACCTATGGAGCTTCCTAAACACACAGATTACTAATTCCACCCTAGATTTGATGAATAACAGACATCGCTGACATTTATTTACATGCCAGGGATCAAACTAAATGCTTTGTTATATATTTTGTGACTTAATCCTCACAACAACTTCATGAGTTATCACGAGGTATTACCCTTTCACAACTGTAGAAAGTGGAACACAAGAGATTAAGGAATTTGTCTTAAGTTACTGGACCATATGTCGTGGACGCGAGCTATGGAGCCAGGCAGCCTAACCCCAAAGGCCAGATTCTCAACTGTAAGGCCTTCCCCAGTCAGAAGCTTCGCGTGTGATTCCTACAGGTAAGCTTCATTAGAGTGGAACGGATTCTGTTTTATGTTCCATATGGAACCCTCCGCGCCCAACTCGGCGCGTGGCACGCTGTAGACAGCCAGTGAGCAGTGGCAGACCTCCGGTCGGAGGCTGCGATGGCGGTGGGGGGACAGTCACGGAAAGCTGAGAGGGTCCGACGCGTTCACGTGGGCCTAGAGCACCGGGTCGCATCAAGTTTTGCGGACCCTTGCCGGAGTGAGAGGCGGAGCCGCCAGGCCCCTGGCAGTGGGCGATGTCACCCCGCGGCCGGAAGTCGGAGAGAAACTTCCGGCGCGCGGAGATGACGCACGGCCCGCGCTTCCGCGTTGGGGAGCCGGCGGCTGATACCGGGACGCGGAGACCCGGGGCCCCGGCAGCGGGGCGGCCTGCGGGCCAGGGCGGGGATGCACCGCCGCGGGGTGGGAGCCGGCGCTATCGCCAAGAAGAAGCTTGCCGAGGTGAGGGGAAGGAGGCGGACCCACAGCCACCCCTGACCCGCGAGAGACAGAAGTCTTCCCGAGCACAGCCCTGTACCTTCACATCGCCTCCCAACAGAATCTGACGCGGGCTTCTCGGGTCCCGGGGAACTGAACTGCTCCAGCTTCCGGTGGACTGGAATGTCAGCATCCGCAGATCCACTAGCCCTTTCCCCTACTTCCCCAAATTTGATTACAGACGAGTCGTCTATCCTACTTCCTCACCCCCTCGCCCTAAGAAAACCACCTGAGAGACCCTCCTCTTTTCATACTTCTGAGGAGGCAGTACAAGTGGGAGCCCCCAGCACCCACTCTCTCAACTCATGCTGGTCTCTTTGTCTGACAGGCAAAGTATAAGGAGCGAGGGACTGTCTTGGCTGAGGACCAGCTGGCCCAGGTGAGTGAGTTGGAGGGCTCCAGGCAGCATGGGAGACCCGATAAGGCTGGGAAGGTCACCTTTCATATAACTTCGATTGTTTGGATCGAACTGAAAATAGGGTAGCTGGCAAATCCCCATTTCTGGGCTGCTCAGATCTTTTAGGTGATTTGCTAATAACAGTGATCGCTAACGTCTTTGATTAGGTGCTTGTGCGTCCCAGGCACATGTCCATTTTCTTTACATACACTGTCTTGTTCATTCCTCCTGACAATTCTATCAGGAAGGAACTCTGTTCTTCCTAGTATAGAATGGAAAGCACTGAGGTGTTAAGTCCTTTATCCAAGGTTACATGGGTAGTAAGTGGTAGAGTTGTTTGATTTGGGTCTTTTGGGTTTTTACTTTAAATGCCTAAGAATAACATGAAAATACTGCCTTACCTGCGGCACCTACCGCTACCACCATCACATCTCTGTGCATACCAGAGGCGTGTGTGAGTGGTGGGGGTGTGGCTTCTGCTCAGTTTCCTTCTCTAACACTTCCCTTTTCTGTACATGTCCTGTCTTTACTCAGTTATTTTGACTGGTGAAGAAGAGGAGAAGGCCGTGAGGCTAGGAAATGGGCACTTGAACTGAGGAAAGAGTAGATACAGGCTGTGCTCTTAAAAAGCTCCCACTCATAAGGGGAGATAACATGCAGGAATCAACTGGAAGTGGTGATTACAGTAATGTGTGAATTTCCCATATGTAGCAAATGAGGAGATGTTGGGCCAGGAGTGGGTTGAAAATAGGCTTTGTTAATTAGGGAAAGAGGAGTGATATAAATAGGAAGTCAGAATGTTCCCCAAACCAAAATTATTTGGCTTTGGAATGTAATCTGGTAGACTCACACCCCTCCCTCGGAGATTCTGTATATGGGGTTTATCCCCAAGGAGGTCCATAACAAAGATTGAACAACCACTGCACACCTAATTCATGCCAAGCTTCTTTTCTTTTCTATCTAGCCTTTCTGTCAGTGGCTGAAGACTTCCCACCCTGTGAAGGCTGCATTCCCTCATTTTTAAGGCAAAATGGATTATTAGGTGCACCTTCAGTTCAATAACCTTTTTTTCGGGGAAAAAAGCAGCCCTTCCAATAAAATGAATATAGTTAACACTACTGTATGTTATATATGAAAGTTGTTAAGACAGTAAATCCTAAGAGTTGTCATCACAAGGAGAAAAATTTTTTTCTGTTTCTTTACTGTGTCTATGTGAGATGATGGATGCAGATCAAATCATTGTGCTACACACCTTAAACTTATACAGTGCTGCATGTCAGTTACATCTCAGTAATACTGGAAGAAAATGAATAAATAAAACAAAAATTGTAAAAAAAAAGCAGAAAAAGGAAAGAAAAAAAGCACCACATTAGATGTGCACGTTTATTGTTAGATGCATCTTGACTTCAGAACAGGAACACATAAAAGAATGTGTATCTTAGAATTAAAGAAACATTATAGCATCTCATTTCTGGTGATAGCAGAACTCTGAAGGTAAGACAGGGATAAAAAGAAAGGGAACAGTAAACAGCATAATAGTAGGCCTGAAGGAGACAGGTTATTTCAGCCTTTGCCCTGCCACTGGCCCAGGGACCTATTAACACCTGGTTGGGTTACCCCTAACCTCCGCCTTGTTCATCCTGCAGATGTCGAAGCAGTTGGACATGTTCAAGACCAACCTGGAGGAATTTGCCAGCAAGCACAAGCAGGAGATCCGGAAGAATCCCGAGTTCCGAGTGCAGTTCCAGGACATGTGTGCCACCATTGGGGTGGATCCTCTGGCCTGTAAGGAGTTGTCTGTAGGGGTCCAGTGTTCTCCTAGGGTTTCTAAGGGACAGAAGCTCACCCAATTGTCATCATGACTTTTGGGACATCTACAAGGGCCTACAGGGAGATCCAGAGGATGTTGCCTTTAGGGAGTACCTAGCAGGTTGGCTGAGTGCCCAGTTTGATGGGAAAGATGGAGAGGTTGGAGGGTAGGCTGAGTAGCTGGTGTAAATGATCTTCCCTGGAATGCTCTGCTGTGGAATTTTTTATGGCTTTTTTTCCTCTTTGTTTAAAAAACAATTTTTAGTTTTAATAAAGGTAGTCTGCGACCAGGCTGTCCATCAACAAAGGTGAAAAAAGAAAAGGAGGAAATAGAAGTCCCCTGACTCTGTCCCATAATTGCAGAGATAAAGTACTGTTAACAGTTTAAGGTATATCTTTCAAGACACCTTCATCATATTTATTAACTATTTTTTTTTACATATATGGGATTATGCTGTAATTACTACTTATAACCTACATTTTTTACTCAATAAAATATCTTCAGTGGATTTTTGAATGCCAGGTCTGTGTATTCTTTCTCTTAGCCTTGTCCAGACCATATGTCCCACTATGTTTCACTGCATTATTTGGGAAAGGAAACTCATTTTTATAGGCTCCTGAGCCAGAGCTACCAGCTAAATAGAAATGCCTTTTAGACTGCCCACCTTTAGAACTGTCTGAACCTGTTCTTTAGTGGGAGTCACCAAGAGTCAGATTGTGTTGAGGATCCTGAGTAGTAAGTGGAGCAGAAGGACTTCAAGCTAGGCGGGAAGACTTCTCATAGGGTAGATATTTTTTCTTTTAAACACTATTTAATCATTTTCTATTTATAAAATTAATTTGTTCATATCCAGTTTTGTGATTGCACACTAAATGCATCAAGATATGTGAATGACAGTTCTTTAAAATGGTGCATAATTTGATATTTTAAGCTCTAGATTTAAAAAATGTAATAATTTTTGCCTGGAATTTCTTTCTAAAGGTCACTGTTAGGTTGGACAGTATGAACTAGTATAGATGTTTTCATCTTGCTTTGAAAGAAAACATGTAACTAATGAATAACCTAGCTTTTGTTTTTCTGTCTTTTAGCTGGGAAAGGATTTTGGTCTGAGATGCTAGGCGTGGGAGACTTCTATTACGAGCTGGGTGTCCAGATTATCGAAGTGTGCCTGGCCCTGAAACACCGGAATGGAGGTGAGGGTGCCTAGGTCCTGTGGACTGGGCTTTGGGCTTCTCTGAGAGGGAGAAAACCCTGAAAGGTAGCTTTTTCTGTCCTGAAATCTGCAGGCCAATAAGGTCCTGAGAAGCATCTTAGTGCTTCCTGCGGTTGAATCCATGGCCAGTCTCCATGGCCAAGGGTAAATGGAATTACCCAAATATTTATCTCTGTTCTCCAAAGATCTTTGGCCAGGAAGGTTTAGCTTGAAGTTGTTACAGAACATGTAGGGAGGTAGGGAATAGACCTTTTCCCCTGATAGATGATGTGTCTGGGTTATAATTTTCTCATTATTTAGTAATGGTAGGCCTGCCCTGCTTCTCCAGGATGTGGTGATGCCTACTGAACCTCTGTGCTCCCCAAAATGTGACCTTCAAATGGTCATCCAGTGGTGTCATCTTAATAAGTACATTGAACGGTCTGTATTAAAGTTAATAAAACTTAAAACCAGTTATAAATCATTGGCTATAGACACAGCCTTGGTATCAAGAGAGCATTTATAGTTTTTGTAGAAATGATGTTGCCTTCGTGTTGTTCTTTTTTTCAGCCATAAAGGTAATCCTTCAACTGCTTTCTGTGCCCCCTCTCCAATAGGTCTGATAACTCTGGAGGAGCTACATCAACAGGTGCTGAAAGGGAGGGGCAAATTCGCCCAGGATGTCAGCCAGTAGGTCTTGCCTTCCAATCCCTTGGAGTCTAGAAAGGTCTTTAAAAATCAAATGGAAATCTTTTCTCCTTACTGCTCGTACATCTAGGCTGGTTTAGGAATCATTTTTATTCCTCTTTATGATCATTAAAAATGTTATTTTAGAAAACTGAAAATAGGGAGATATTTAAAAAAAAAATCCACTTATTATTTCTCAACTCAGAGATTACAACATTTTGGTAGATTTCCATCTAAGGATATTTTTCATGCATAAATATATATATATATATATATATATTTTTTTTAAACATACTTGGGGCTGTGTATAATCTTAATACCATTTGTCTGTCTTTTTTTGGTTTATTTATTTATTTAATTTTAGAGGAGGTACTGGGGATTGAACCCAGGACCTCATGCAAGCTAAGCATGTGCTTTAGCACTTGAGCTATATCCTCCCCTAATCTTGACACTGTTTGAGGTTAAAGAGATTAGAGCAGGCACTGAGAAAGGCTGAGGGAGGGAGTTGGGCTTTGAAGATGGGGTGTAAATTGACCCAGTTCACCAGCGTTTGTGTGTGATTCCACTTTGAGAAAAGGTAAAAAAGGCTATTAGTATGTGGGCTGGATGTGTGATCTCCACATTTTATGGGTTTTCTTCTTCCCTAATTTCAGTTAGTTGTCAACTAAGAAATCAGAAAATCTGGCACTACTGGGCCTGAATTTCCAAAAGGCAATAATCAGCTGGGTTACCCCCTTTCAAATGGATAAACATTCTCTATTTTGCCATAGTTCTTACTACTGCCTCTTGTCTCTTAAGTTCAGCTCATTCATTCACATTTCCTGATGGCCTCCTGTAAGCATATTTTTTTTTACCTCTGTCTGGTGTTGGAATGGTTTGCAGAGTGGAGGGCCTGACTCTTACACTATCTTCCTTGAATGTTCAAGCACCATTTGGTGCACTTTAACCCCGCCTTTTTACTGATGCAGTTAAATGTTGTGCAGCCTTTTGAGTCTTCCATCAGGGTGTCCTGCCCAGAGAGAGCTGAAACTGCATTGCTGGTAGGTCTGGTCTGCCTTGGGTCTTTAAGCAGCTCTTCCTCACTTCAGAGACGACCTGATCAGGGCCATCAAGAAACTAAAAGCACTTGGCACTGGCTTCGGCATCATCCCTGTGGGCGGCACTTACCTCATTCAGTCTGTTCCAGCTGAGCTCAATATGGATCACACTGTGGTGCTGCAGCTGGCAGAGGTACGGGGGTGCCTTCTGAGAGAGAGTGTGTGTGTGTGCGCACGTGCACATTAAGAGAAGAGAGCCTGGGAGGGGATTCTGGAGCAGCTCTGATCTCCCCCCATCACTCAGGTCTTGTGGTGAAACTGTCTAATGGACGCACTCCTCAGACCTGTGCTTATTTAGCAGACGTTTATTGAGCAGCTACAGTGCAGAGCACTGGGCCAGGCTGTGGGGCAGATAAAGGTGGGTGCCATGTAGATCCTGCTCTCTAGGAGCTTACAGTCTAGTGGAGTAGACAGACATGCAGACAACTAACTGTATTTCCTTGGTGGACAGATTCTTAAAACTACTTTATGGAAATCTTCAAAACAAACGTTTACTCTTGTTTGCCCTCCCCCTGTTCCTCAGTAATGCGTTAAGCACCATCATCTTCCCCCGATCATGTTTTAAGGGAAGACATGTTCAGTTTTCTGAATTCTGTAATATAGATTAAAACTAAAGGAGGGAGGGGGCTTTTCTCGATTGGGGAATGGTTCGGGTGAGGCAGGACAAGGGCTGAATATTTAAATATTTGAGATTATGAACAGTTGATGATTATCACCATTCCTTCCTATCAGTTAATCATTCTGAATCTTCCTTTGTCATACTTTAGAATTCTCTGAGAAAGTCTCCATTAATATTTTAGTGCCAGGGACTCCACTTTTTAAGACTTAACCCCTCAACCTACCTCTGTCACCCTGAAAGTCACTTTTCTCTTGTTCTCTCTCTGCCAGAACCTCTGAACATTCTTTTTCTGTGCTCTCTTAGACTTCACCCAAGGGCAGTTCCCTCTTCTGTCTGGATAAATTAATTGTCCCTGGGAAGATGCTGGTTCTAAGCACACTCTTAACTCACTCCCCATTCCTCCTTCCTTCAGAAAAATGGCTACGTGACTGTCAGTGATATCAAAGCCAGTCTTAAATGGGAGACTGAGCGAGCGCGGCAAGTACTGGTAGGTGACTTTTGAGATGGCTCAGAAAAGACGGGCCCCAGATGGGAGGAGGTGGGTTGACAGGTACCACACAGAAAGGGGCTTCAGCCTCTTTACTGACTTCTTGCCTTGAAGGCTGCTGCTGCCACCCTAGAAGTGACCCCAGCATTTCTCTGGAGATGGCACTGAGAGGTAGAACTCAAGCAAGGCAGGCTTCCCACCCTGGCACGTGGGCACGACCAGGCTGCCACTGCCGCTGAGGAGCCCCAGCACCTCTCTCTCCTGACCTGTAGGGCCTGGCCAGATGGTTAATATGGTTTGTACTGGAAGTAACACTGTTAGCACAGCATGAAGGGAATCATTAACTACTAATGATAATTACATATCTACAATTATATACTATTATTTTGCATATTATATATAGTTTTATATATACAGAGATTTCATAGTACTAATGAAAGGCTGATGTTGTGAAGGGGGAGTAGCATGAACATGTAGGGGCCCTGGCTTTCAGTACCTTCTTCCTTACCCGGGCAGTTAAAACTATAAATATCTGTGAAGTAGGGATAACATAAACATTTGTTTGATGGTATTGAGCAGAACCTACCCATTTGGAGCATACTTCCAGCTGTAGGAACTGTGAGTTCATTCATTAATATGGCCCTTCCATTAACTTCTCCAAGGTTTTCCCACATCTGCCTGTTACCCAGTTAAGTTAACTGAAAGATAGTGATCTCCTTTTGGCTTCGGGGAATGGAGTTAGTGATTTGCTCAAGGCCACACAGCAAATATTTCTGTAGCCCTACCTTCCTTCCACAGCATTCCACTTGTCATTACCCTCTTTCCCAGCAACACAAGTTAAGCAACTTGGTGGCCTTTTTCACACCTCAGGCAAAGATCAAGGCTAAACAGATCATTCCAGTTTGGTTGTGTAAATATGTGAAGGCACTCGTGTAGATTTAGTTCAAAAACCCCACTGAAGCCAAAATTGGGTTTGGAGATTGTTTATCTGCCCTACTTTGTGGGAATGCCCCCTTCTCAATTGACATTTCCTTCTTTTTCCTGCCAGGAACACCTGCTGAAGGAAGGGCTGGCTTGGCTGGACCTGCAGGCCCCAGGGGAGGCCCACTACTGGCTGCCAGCTCTCTTCACTGACCTCTACTCCCAGGAGATTACAGCGGAGGAGGCCAGAGAAGCCCTCCCCTGAGGAAATGTGGAAGGGGGCAGGGCAGCAGGCAGGGAGAAGAGGGAGGAGCTGGTGGTGAATAAAACCTGGACAACTCTTTTAAAAAAAGACAAAAAACCAAAAAAAATTCCAAGTTTTTTTCTTCCCCCAATATTCTTCATCCATTATTTTATTTTTTTAAAGTGCCTTCACATTGCATCTTTATTGGAGAAAACCTTGTTTATCCATTAAGGATAACCTGAGTAACACAGATAACAGCAAGCACATATAAAATGACTTTTGCACAGGTCATCTACGAGTTCATGGTAGAGCTGGGCCTAGGATGAAGGCCGTCTGTCTCCTGGCCAGTCTAGTCTCTATAACCCCGAGACATAAAATTAGAGCTTCTGTAAATTCAGACCTCTTCCTTATAAAGTATTCTTTATCTCAAATGAGCAGACCCTAATGGACCCGTAAATAATATTCACTTTTTCAGTCTCTTCTAGCTTTCTCTGTAGAGGTTCCAGGTTATGGCAGATTCAGCTATGAGTGTGAAGGAAATAGAGGTTAATGTTAAATGGTGATTAGAGAAAACAGTGGAATTGAGGGGAATCAGCCAATAGTGGATGTAGTATCGTTTCTCAAGTTCCTCACTAGCTTTCCCTCCCATAATGATCACCAGGTCCCTCTAACCTTCGTGGTGGGAAAAGGAATCATTTATTAACACCTACCCTACACCCAGTCTTATATACACCTTATTTATTCCTCATAGCAACCTTAAAAGCTTAAGTAGGTATCCTAACTTTGTAGGAGAGGAATCTAATTTGCCTGGGGCCACCAGCTTAAGAAACAGACCAAAGCTAGAGTTGAGGTCCATTAACCCCAGAGCGCACAGTCTCCCGTATCTAGCTTTGCACGGCACAGGTAGGTCGTTTTATAATTTCTTCCTACACACATGGTTGGCCAAGAGGAAAAGCCTGTTCCAGAAACCAGAAAACAAGTTTTCCAAAGCAAGTACAGAAGGTACTGATGAGCTGCAAGTGAAACCCAGTCTTAACAGTCTGAATTCTAAATTCCTAAGAAGGGCTGGTTTAGTACCAGAAAGCTGAAAACCCAACAGTTTGGATTATTCATACGAAGATACCTTCAAGGGGATACAGCCTAAGCCCATCGCTACCTCTGCCCATCCTTGCAGGACATGCTCACTTGCCAGTTTCTGAACAAGTATTTCTTTGGAAGGAACCGAGGCAAAGATGGCATTCCTCTCCTTGACTGCCAAGGCCTCAAAACAGGACCGACCCTATTTCTGACTGATGGGGAGCTCCTGTTGCCATAACCCTGCTTCCACCCGCGTGATGTAACACAGGTTTTCAGCTTCCACTGAGCACTATCTTTATCCCTGACAGTTTCAGGCCTAAGGGAGAGGTGTGGTTGTCATGATCCCATTCTTCCTTTTACACAAACCCTCCCACACCCACAAGCGCTTCCTCCTTCTGCCAAAACAAACTTTATTGCACCAAAAAGAAAAAAAAAACTTCATTTATGTACAGTCAGATATAAAGACATCTCTTTGACTCCTGTGCATATATTTCCTCAACTCAAGATTAGGGCGTAAAAGTCAGGCTAGTATGCCAGACATGCTCTGCCCATGGCAGGGCCAGGAGAGGATTGTCACTTGAAAGTGGGAACACTTAAATGGGTGACAGACAACACTGGACCAACTGACCAAGGGCATTATTTTAAGCCCTGTACTAGCTCTGGGAATGGAAGAGGGAAACTGGAAGCAGGGTCCCTTCTTGAGTCTCCTTGTGAAGAGACCCAGCCTTCAGGTATCCAAGCTGAACTTCCACCCCGCAAGCCCACTTTCTGTCCAGTTTCTTCACTTTCTGCTCTCCCAAGTAGGACATTCTCCTTTGTGCCCAACCCCCTTCCCAACTCCCCCAGTAAGTCCCATGATCCACAAGGCAGAGGCCTCCCATAGCAGCGGGCAGAGCAGGTACAAGTTATCTTCTCCCTTACATGTAGCTGGATACCGACTGAGGCCCTGCGTCAGGGGGATCACCAACACCCCACCGGGAGCCCCAACAGTAAGAATCCGGAAAGTATGGGAGAACACATCAAAAGGGGAAGGATGGATTCCCTCGATGCCCAGTATCACAGGGCACCTAAAGCACATTTTTCTGAGCCAACCAGCTAAAGGATCACTGCAGCTAAATAGAGAGAAGCAACACAGCCAGGCAAACACCCATCAGAGCCAGTGACAAAGAGCAGCTGGGAGGGGCGGGGGAAGGGAGGGGAGGGGAGGGGAGGGAAGGGGAGGAGTCTTCAGAGTCCCAGCCCTGATCCCCTCTGCCATTGGCTACCCTTGCTCCCTACAGCTCCCCGGGCTTTGAAGCGAGGACTGCAGGCTGAGGTGAAAATACACAAGGACAGCCAAACACAATACAATAGGACTGGCATCCGTCGCCCCCCTGCACCCCACCCCCAGGAGGAATACCTCATTGTGACTAGTATTTATGAAAATCTGTAAGGTATTACTCTACATAGTGGCTCTAATCCCACACACACAGCAGCTGCCTGTGTTGGGAACTTTTCAAATCGGTGATTTGGGGAACAAACGGCATTTTCAGCTTCTTACGGTGCCTGTGCAGGCTTTACCAAGACCTTGGTTCAGTCCCAGTCACACTTACCTTCTGTCATAAATCTAGAAATGGGTGTGGGGATGGGGGGCAGAGGAGAAAGGTGCTCAGGTGCTAGGTAAAGCTTACTCAGCAGCAGCCTAGACGTCACCACTGTTCCTTCTCTTTGGTCTGTCTAGAACAGTGATTATAAATTAGGAAAAACAAAATTATGCTGGCCCATGGGAAATAATGGGAGAAGAGAGGCAGGGAGGAAAAGGGCATTGGGAAGCCCTGCTTCAAGACTGCAGACAGACAAGACAGACAACCACCCAGACTGCGTAAGTGTCACAGACAGCCCCCCCACCCCAATCTCCCTTCCAGATATCCCCATAAATCACTTGGGCACACTCCCTCTTGGAACTGCAATTCCTGTCTCCCACCTATCCCTAAGGAGCTGGCCCTGTGGAGAGGTGTGTTGGTTGTTGTTTTTGCCAGAGGCCCTCGCCCTAGGTGCTCCTGCATAGGTACCTTGGCCCCTGATGTGGGATGAACAAAGCCCCAGATGCTCGAGAGCCAAGGAGGTCATTTTGGGAACAGCCTCCCCACTCCCACGCCCTGGGATCCGAGCTTGCTTGGTTCTTGCCATCTTGCAGGATGACGTCACATTTGGAGGGAGATACACAGTGCCTCTCCATCCCTGGGGTGGGGGGAAGGGACTTTGCTGGGACTCTCGAGTAGGGGAGGGGAGAGGGGAGCAGGGTCTAAACCCTCAGGCTCCCGTGCAGGTCTGTCTCTGTCCCAGACGAGCTGCTATCAGAGTCCATTTCGGCGTTCTCATTATGGAGCCTCTCCAGCACTTTCTGACGAATCAGTCCCAGGCGCATCAAAAGGGACTGGTAGTCAAAGTGGCCCCGCTTCTCTCCAAAAGGGTCCTGTGGGGGAAAGGAGACAAGCGGGAAGGAAGATTCAAGTCTGGGTGGCTTACCCCAGAGAGCGCAGCTTTCGGCCCATGTGAATCACATGCTCAACATCTGAGCATGGGAACAGAGGCGGGCACAGTAGACAGTCCCGAACGACAGACATCATCGTCCTCGCTAGGACTCTCGGGGCACGTTCACCACCCCAGATAGGTCTGGCCTGGGCCAACAAGAAAATGTGCTTGCTCAAAAGCACGCCAATGTGCAGAAGGGGAACATAGTAAAGGGGAGATAAACAGGGAAGAGAAATTCAGGACCAGGACCGTAATCATTAGGAGTATCTGTGTTTTCAATTAACCTCATACAAACTATACAAAGGAAAAATTATCCTTCATTCCCTATACTCAAAAAGGGTAACTTGCTTTTCTAAGGTCACAGGTAGGTCCAGAAACTCAAGGGTTCTGACTTCTGGATAAGCACCTGCACTCTTCTGAAGTCAAAGATCTCCAACCATTATATAGGAAGGGGTTAACTGTCCTTAAAGTCTCAAAAATAACTACGGGTAGAGTGGAGAATATAAAAAAAAGAAATTTAAAAATAAGGATTCCAGCAGCAAAGGAGCAGGGCCAGCATTCAAACACGTGGAGCCCCACTTTCCTTAGCAGTTACAAAAAGGTACATGATTTCTCTCTCATATTCTGTCCCCTTCCACACTTCTGCCCACATGTTACTCTCATGTTCAGGGGCCAGTGGATGTTAAGCCACAGTCACAGTAGGGTTCTCAACTAGTCACTTATATTTGAGCCTATTTACAATTTGGTTTAATAAGAACCTCTTCCTTTAAACAAGCCTAAATTCTGCATTCTTACTGAAAGTGGAAGCACATTTCCCCAGCAGAGTCAGAGAATGAGCAACTGGTTTCCATCCTTGGAACAGGAAATCTTTCAAGAATAATTGCATACCCAATGTTTCCCTAAGTGTTCTTCCTCTTAGCACCCCTCCAAGCTAGAGATGGAATACCAATAGATGACCCTTATAATCCCTAAGTTCTAAATGTTCTTGATTTGAAAAGACTACTGACCAAGAAGGGAAGGAGTTCCAGGCCAGGCAGCAGGATGATTCAGATTCTACTCATGAGCACCTACTTTACACCAGGAACTTAGAACCAACTCCATATGACTTCAGTCTCCTCTCTGGACCTCAGCTACTCAAATGCACCAGGTTCCTTTCGGCTCTGAATTCTATGAGAGATGTGGATGTCACCCTTGTGGGGGGATTTACATGGTCTGTTGTAAGGCCTCTGGAGTCAGCAACAGGGGCTGTGTTACCTGCATAGTCTGGCCTTGAAGGTGCAGGCGATCTTTGCAGGCTACCTCATAGAAGTCATAATATTCCAGGAAGGACTTCTCCATCACCCCTCTGGAAAACAAGCAGAGAAGGTTAAGTTAGGAACAAGAGGGGAATAGGTCACCCTTTCACCATCTAATCTTAATGCCAAATTAAACAGCTAGAGTCCCCAAGCCAAGATGTGGTTTCCTACAAAGATCTTTCAATGGAAAATGGAAAAAGGAACAGCTGACCACCTAGGGTTGATTTCCCTTATACTCTAGGAGTTGTAAAATGAGAGTGACTATTAATACAAATCATTTGAACCCCAATTTCAACTCAAGATTTGCTCGGTCTCATCTGTTTTCCATAGGCCATACCTAATCCCAAACCTTACTCAAAATTCTCCTAGAAAAGTTTCATGAACTCTTGGTACATCTAGTTTTAACATCTAGAAATAAACGTGAACACTAAGAAGCGGGTTTATTATGAAGTGCTCTACACCTCATTCGGCTGTATAAGAGGTCCTCACAAAAATGGAGGCTCCCTGAGGGCGTGGAAGATGTCTTTCCCATCAGGCTTGGCACTCTCCAAGAACTAAGAAGCTCTTGAACTTCTCTCGGGTAACCCTCAGCCACCTGCTCTTTAAAAGCAGGAACCATATCTTTCCCCTTTCTCTATCTCCCTCTGGTGCCCAACACCGGACTTTGCCCCAAAGGTTCTCCAAGGTACAAACAAGCTAACTCTCCATAAGGTATACCAAGTGCCAGGCGGGCTCTCTTGACACATACCGTAGGGGTTCAGGGCAGGGACACTTTCCTTCCATCATGTCACAGACCGCCACTCTGATGGTCTCATGCCGAATACATTCATTGTAATTTTTGCTGTCTCCTGGATGTCTCTCCTACAATGTGACAGATACAATAGTATCCAAGTACAAAATTTAGGTAAAAAGAAAAACCAATGGGAAGAGACTTCAGGATGAGTACGGGGTATGTGACCCAAGCAAATGAGCTAAGGGCATACCTTTCCCACTGTATGGCAGATCCATAAGGAGCAACTAAGCCCTTGAGACCATTCACCTCCCCCTCATGCATACCAATACCCATCCTCGTTATGGGTCATTTTATCTATAAGCAGCAAACCAGATACATCAAATTTCCCGAAGCCTGAAATGAAAGGCCTCGCAGGTAAGGATTAAGTGGGAAATAATCGTATGTAAGAACGATGGTAGAACAAAAAGGCACACGTGACGTTAAGAGTCTCAGTCTGAAAAACCTATAGCTATCAGGATGCTTCCTGGTTAACTCCTTTACAGTTCTAGGGTTCCACCATCACTGAATTAATTACTATAAATCCATCAGAAGTAGAACTTGACATTTTCAAAAGAGTAACTCTGAACTTGGTCTGGAAAGCTGATATGAAAGCGTGGGCATGAACAGAAGAGAGCATGGCCTCCCACCCTCTAACTCCTCCCCTGCTCCTCCTCCTATCACCAACCCCAGTCAATCAGAGCCTTGGCTCTATCAAAACATGTGAACAGGAAAGATATACATGGCTTTAGCCTACCACCATGGTTCCCAATGTGCATCACAGCGAAATCACAGGGGCACTGTGGGATACTGTAAACTTTTTGAGGAAAACCACAGTATTCAATACCTGTCAAACACCATGCGAACTACTAGATTGAGGCAGGTAGTTCAGATTTAACATTAAAACGCATTATATTCCTTTCGATGACATACTTTTTTTGAAGCTGGATTTTCAGTCACTACTTTGATAAGCAGCAAGTAGCATATGAAAATGGGGGGACAGAAATGAGGGTGGTGACTCTGATCTGAGTTTAAAAGTTGTGTGGCACAGAACAGGTATAAACATACTATTTTTTGTTTTCAAATATCCTATTTTCAAAATCACTGTAGTTATTTAAGAAAGAAGTAAGTTGTTTGGACCTAACTACTTAACAAATGGAATAGTATGGCATTTCTTTCTGCCTGGGGAACTGAAAAAAAGTACCAAGACAAGAGGGTGCCGTGACAGAAGAACGTTTGAGAATTTTAAGAATAAAAGTCACATCGCTTGAATTTCCAAACAAGACCTAAAAAATCAGCTCGTTGGTTAGCCAATGAGGTCCATTTCCATTTCTACCTACTCCTGAAATCATATACACTATTTGTTGGAAAGGATGGTGTAGGGAATTATTTTTGTTCATTCTTAAAAGGGTATTTCCCTTTGTTTAGGTATACAGAAGAATCATCAGTGTTCGTTATCTCATATAGTTTCAAAATGAATTAAGCATCAGAAAGATAAAGAAAAATACCATATGATATCACTCAGATGTGGAATGTAAAAAAAAAAGACCAACGAACTTATTTACAAAACAGAAACAGACTCACAGACATAGAAAACAAACTTAATAGTCACCATGGGTGAAAGCGGCTGGGAAGGGATAAATTGGGAGTTCAAGATTTGCAGATACTAATTACTATATATGAAATAGAT
This sequence comes from Camelus dromedarius, assembly GCF_036321535.1. NCBI lineage: Eukaryota > Metazoa > Chordata > Mammalia > Artiodactyla > Camelidae > Camelus > Camelus dromedarius. The sequence continues at coordinate 53,437,506 of NC_087451.1, forward strand.
AAACAAGTTCAGACTGTACAGCACAGGGAACTATATTCAGTATCTTGTAGTAACTTACGGTGAAAAAGAACATGAAAACGAATATATGTAAGTTCATGTATGACTGAAGTATTGTGCTGTACACCAGAAACTGACACAACATTGTAAACTGACTATACTTCAATAAAAATATTTAAACAAACAAACAAAATGAATTAAGCTGTTTTGATCACCTAAACTGAATTATTATTTTTGGGGAATATCACTGGAACTCTTTTCCTGTGCTCATGAGTAATTCTGGAAGGGGCTTAGAACAGTTGAAGATTTGGGGCTCCTGGGACTACATCCTGATCTGTGTCTTTGTGAATGGTCCTCTCTGAGCCACTATTACCTCACTGGAAAATAGGGATAATAATTATTGACTTCACAGACTTAGCATGAGGATTAAATGAGAAATTATATATGTAAGAGCTTGGCAGTGGCTGGCATATAGTATACTCTTGGAAAATATGAGTTTCCTCCACTTTCTCTTTGGCAGCACTGACTAAAATACTCTGGCCCAAGCCAGTGACTGCTCTTTTGGCTCTGCAGGTAACAGTACTTCGTAACTCCAGAAACAAGTCTGGCTCAGCAGTCACCAGAGAGCACCTTAAAGGGACAGTGGAGAATGGAGGCATCCAGAAGAACCCACTGGCTGCAAGAGCCCCCAGAATAGTCTCGGGATTAATTTCCAAATGACTCCACTGATTTCCAGATGGTAGATTAATCCAAGTCAAATGGAAATAACTTGACAATGTTACTGTAACTTAATAAGGGCGAAAAAAAAAAATCACTATTAAGGAGCAGGCATGCCAGATCCTTTTTTCTCCAACAGTGATGAGTTTAATACATGGGGCTGAGCCAGACGAAAAACCAAAACCAAAACCTAAATGCTCAAGTAGACTTTTCAGATCTCTTAAAACCCAATATTCCACACCCCAGAGTTGGGCCCACCTGGTCTTACCTGCTCAAAGCCAGGCTCATTGTGATAGGGGTTCTCAGTCATCAGGGACTGGATGGAGATAAGCACGGAAGAGATGCTCTGGGCTGGGCTCCAGGCAGGGCCAGTCCATGTACTGCAAAACACATCAGAGGAAAGAGAAGACCGTGAAGCACAGAGACGGGAAAGGCCAGTGCACAAGTACCCTGGGGCCTGGCAGTACCATCATAAGTGACTCAACATTTCACTTTCACTATTAGTACTCTGGAATTTCCCAGCCTGTCTCACCCCCATTCACCAGAAATCAGTCAACTGCCTTAATCCTCTTATCAAAGACAAAAGAAAGAGGGTAAAGTAAGCCAGGTAACTTTGTAGGGATTTTCTTTGGGCTAGGAAAGAAACAGTAGCCAGGGAAGGTTCCCTTCATCAAAATGAAACAAATAAGGTAAGAAAACAGCTCCAAAGGCAGTCTACACATTAACCTCTGTGAATCTCAAAGACCTTACTTCTTTCTTTATGAGTGGTGATGGAGCCAGTGAGGAGAGAGAAGTTGAGCACACAGGCCCAGGAGGGACTGAAGCCATCTGGTTAGAGGCCATGTGCTGGGGCTGATGACTGGGGATCCAGTTCTCTATCAAGCCCCCAAAGAGTGTAAGTTCTCTGAAGAGTACACAACTCTGCCAAAGGACAGGAAAGGAATAAGGCTCTTCCACACTGTGGAGGGTCTGAAAATGATATATGAAGAACACTTGAACAACAGAGAAATACCAAAATTGCTCCTCTCTTTCATAAACCTGATGGAGTACTGGGAGGAAGAAGGAAGCTTGGACATTAATGACATTTATTTTTAGCTCAATTAATTGAAGAAATGACACCTGAGCTGGAAGCTAAATACAACATGAGCCAGGACTGGTTTGTTCAGGTTAACTGGCCACTTCCCTTTCCTGCTGGACTTGAGGAAAAGCCACTAAGTGATGGGGAGCAGTAACTTCCTCAGAGCTTGCTCTTCAGTGCCTCTCCACCTTTCTTCTCAGCTTCGCTCCCCCAGGAACCCTAGACCTTGGGTTCTCTAAAGCGTCATGTATTTGGAGACTGAAGTCAACAGGGTAAACTTTCATTCAATTTCTCTGTAAGTCAGCCCAGTATTTCTTCCTAGGTAGGGAGGAAAGGAATGAGGCTAATAAAATGAGTATAGTCAACTAAGAACACATAGGAATTTTCTACTCTGATTCTCCACGGCAAACTTTCAAATTCAGAGTAGCTTCTCCTTTTCCAACCAACACTTCTGCCACTTACACCCACGATTGTACTTCCCGTTTCTACTGTGAATTGATGTTTGCTCAAAAGTTTTATACTGGCCTAATGAAAGAAAATTTAATACAAAAACACTTTCATGAACAAGTTTCATAGTGAAGCAACAACTAAATTTCCTTACCACGGTGGGTTATACACACCACTCTCTTTACCAGCATGGACAATTCTATACCCTAAGGAAATAAAAACTTCTTTTAAGGACAACTTCCTTTAAAGGACTTCCTCACTGCTGTTTGTAATCACAGACCATATCCTTGGATCTCAGAGAATTTGGGTGGGGTGGGGAGGGGGAACAGTGTAGAGGAAAGAAGTTTGTTTCAGCTGCCTTTCCCTCACAAAAACCTGGAAGTGTATTGGATTGGAGAGGAAGAAAGAAACAGGATAACCAGTTTGGGCAACTTTCTTAACTCCAACTTTTACTTGTTCTCTGCCCTAGGGAAATTCAGATCACACTAAAAAGACCAATCTGGAATATGCTAGAAGTTATTTCCAGAATGTTTAACCCCTAAAGGCAGTTAAAAGGGAATGGACCAGAACTACTTGAAGCAAAATCTCGGTAGCACCCAGAAACAAAAATGCACTTGAAACTTTTGTTTCATATCTGATGTGACTTCTAACCTCAGACATTTTTCATTCAGTTGTTAAAATATCATAATCATCATCATCACCACCACCGCCTCCAAAGCCACTCATGAGAGACTCAGAAATAAGACACTCACAATCCTGAATAGCACAGGATCTGCAGCCTTTCTCAACCTGCTCCGGAGAGAATTAAGCCCTGATGCCCTAAGGGAGTGGTTCTCCAACTGGAGTTTGCACCAGAACCCCTAGATTGCTGGGCTGCCTCCAGAGTTTCTGATGTAAGAACTCCAGGGTGAGGCCCCAGAATCCGCACAGCTGTAAGTGATCCAGTGCTTCTGTGACATTCAGTGAACCACTTCACTAAGGCATCCGTTGTACGGAGTGAATTAACTTCTCTTTTTTGCATTTAGAATGGTACTACTCAAGTACCCTCCTGGGGAGAATTGAGGAAATAGTCATTCCAATCATTTTCTGTGTTCAGATGAGGAACCCTGGTTGATAAAGGCTGGCCTAGAGTAATTATTTGCTAACAACCAACTTGGCCACTTAGAAGTCTCCTCTTACCCTAGAATACTCAAGCAGACTTTCCCATTGCGGTAGAAGTTGGGGTTAAACCTCACTGTGTTATTGCCCGTTGTCATCAGTTTGACCCGAGGTGGGTGGATGGGATAGTCGGGCGGACACCGAAACACGAACAGGAAGAAACCCCCTTCATAAGGAGTGTCAAATGGGCCTGTGATCAATGCATGAATCTGCAAAATAAAACCCCATCTCAAAATTGTGAGGTGATGTCCCAACCCGAACCCTCCTGGCTTCCACTTGCTACCCACGCCAGCAGCAGGACCTTCGACTATATCCGTATCATATCCTCACTATGCAGAATGAATAGTGTGTACTCACTCATACTAACAAATATGTTTGGAATTTTAAGAAATCTCATTACAATGGAGTGGCATCTTACTCAGGGGTTACATTCTAACCTTAGAGCCCAAGGTAAAAATTGAACCTAGCCAAAACCACCCTTGAGTGCCCCTTAAAATTCCCTTAAAGCATGTTTTTTTTTTTTCGTTCAGACTTTCCTGATCAGTATTATGTGTAACAAATGGATAGAACACCAGTGTGCAAAACATAATATGTATCTGTAAGATATTATCCTAGCACGTTTAATTTTAAGAAATCAATACCTACAACTAGTGAGTACGTTTGTTTGGATCTGCCTAGGTGAAACATGCATATGATGCAACTCCACCCTCCATCCATGTGACACAAGGGGAGAAAGATGAATGAAAAAGAGGAAAGGGATTGGAGGCCACCACACCAGTGCCAATCACAGTGCAGAGCTGAGGGTTGTAATGGAGGCCTAGGGTATCTGCTTCCTCCGTAGAGGATCAAACCTACTGTGGAGGATGTGGCTCAGGCAGCATCCAGCTGTGTCAAAGATGCAAAGAAAAATGGGGAAACTCAGGGTCCACTCGGAGCCACAGATCATCCCCAGAACTTTCCCCAACACTGTAGGTTAATTAAAAAGAAAAAAATCAGCAGCACTTAAAACAGAATGTTAAATTCTCTTCCTCCAGCTGTGATTATGGAACAAGGTTTTTCTTCCAGAGGAGAGGAAAACCTTAACTGACTCAGTTATATTTCTTCTTTTACAAAGGCTCCTAGGCACTTAAGTCTGCTCTGAATTTAAACAGCAAGAGGAAAAAGGACCTGCAATCCAATGTCTCAGCCTACAGTCCCTACCATGCCCTGGTGGCCCTGTGTTATCTTTTAGCCTCCAGTCGTTTGGAACAGCAAGCTCAAATGGTATCAACATGACATCAGTTCTAGGACCCCAGGGACTAGCATATTAACACTGACACTTGACTAAGGACAAGATGTCTCAGAAACAACATTTCCAACGAGATAAAAAGAAAAAATCAATTTAAAGGGAAACGTATTCAAAACAAAATAGATATACAAACAATTCCAAATGTGAATTTTTACTGTAAGAAATTTGAAACTATGTTTTCATTTAAACAACACTAGATTTAGGTAATCTGACTTCTTCACAACATCAGTTTAAGTGAAAATTCACTTCTGAGAGTAGAGCATTCAATGACAGAGAAGTCTAGGTAATCTATGCCAGAGGAATTTAAGCTTTTTCTGTGTTTGTGTGTGGACAAGAGAGGAGTGGTCTTTGGGGTGGAAGGGATATTCCAAAGCAATCAGTAAGGACAGGAGCCTTAACAAAGCCCTATAACTACAAACACTGCTCACTCAAGCCTGCTCCATCCCCAACCTTCTTGGCTTCTGATTTACAGCACCACACTTAAAGGTCAAGAGCGGAAGGATGGGGGAAGAGTTGGGTAGCACAATGAATAGGGTGACCATATAGTTTATCATCCAAACTGGAGCATTTCTGAGAGTGAAAGAATGCTGGGACAATAGAAACATACTGGGATTTCCCAAGCCAACCAGGACCTTTTGGCACCCCAAAAAGAGACACATGTTCAAAGCTCTGTTCCACTTCACTGTGTGACCTTGGGCAAGCCAATTAATCTCTTGGGATTTTGATTTCTTCATCTATGTAATAAGAGATGTGAGCTGGATAATCTCTTTTAGGCTCTTCCAACTTTATGGGCCCGATTTCCCAATAACCCTCCAAACCCCACCAAGTTACATACCTTAGTCATGTCAACAGTATCAGGTACAACGAACATTCCTGGAGGAGGCTCCTTATAAATGGACATGATATCCCTGTATAACACCAAGAGGAAGTGGGGGAGGGAGTGAGGGAGAGGAGAAAAGAGGGGAATCCCTTGAGCAGAGCAGTTCTTATCACCTCAACAAGGCCAGGGTTCGAGAAAGTGGTGCTTGGTACCACAAATGTTTGCACTGTCTTGCTGGCTGAGAAATCTCAGCTGAGTACTTGTCAGGCAAGCAGAGAGCAAATTATTATCAAAGGCGCATTGTTTCCTCAGGGGGAGGGTTTGGAAAGGGGAGTGGAAATCAGAGATCCCAACAGCATCAGATGTCACCCTGGAAAAGCCACATCCCATTTACTCTCATTTCCTCCCACATGGCAATTCATTCACTCCCCACCTCCGAGATTCCCAGGTACTATGGCTGAATGCTGAATGAACGTTTTTCAGTAACTGGGAAGGCATAATCAACTCCACTAAAAAACTAATTCCATAAACTACACAGTGGACCGTTGTTGGCATGGGGATTACATGAAGCAAGTGAGCTAGCAGGAAGCAATAATGGTCTTCTTGCCCAGGGGACTAAAAGGGTAGAGATCTCTTCAGGTTAGGGAGAGGACCCTCTGAAACTGCTGAGAATCTCACATCTGGAAGAGGACATGTACTACTATACACTACTTCTATAGAAGATGAGAGGATTGCTAGGTTTGCTAGGAGACTGCTCATAAATTAGTTGTGAGCAGTTATCTATAGGAACACATTCTAGGTGGGAAATCTAGGGATTTGCTAGGGTACACAGGGACATTAAAAAAAAAGTGCAAATAAATGACAGGAGACAAAAACAAGTACTGGCAAAACTCAGAGGTATGTTAGAACTGGAAGGCTGAAATGGCCGAAGGAGTACAAGAGTTAAGGAGTGCTGAGCTGCCTTCGAGATGGCCCGCACTGTCTATGGAGTGTGTATCTACTTTTACTTTAAACTAAGCACCCAACCCTGCACCTCGTGGCCTCTCTGGCCATCTGAAACGGCCTGCACTCTGTCTACGGGGTGTGCATCTCTGAATAAATCTACTTTTACACAAAAAAAAAAAAGAGTGCTGAGTTTCTTAAGTTAGAGGCGGCAACCTTGATGGAGTTGGCCAACTGCATCAGGCCCTGGGCCAGGTGCTTTACACACAGTATGCTGTTTAATTTTTATCACAACCTTGAAAGGTAGGTGGAAATACCTGAAAGAACTTGGAATGTGGGGAATGTGATTACCTAGATGAGGATGACTGTGATGGGAGGCATGGGGAAAGAAAGAGTCTGGTCATCAGCAAACAGGTTTCAGTATTAACAGCAGCTAAAAAGCATTCTTTTCTCCTATGCAATAGGTTCTGTGCAAAGCATTTTCGCAAAAACATTATCTACTAAATGATATGATCTAAGATCAGTCACCCAAGAAATAAGCACAGAAAGGACTTGGGCCTTTGTTCCTATATTTGAACTGGGTATACTTGCTTCCGAAAGTAAACCACATGACCCGGAGGAAAGAATACAGAAAAGAAAGTCTTGAGTGGGACACTACAAGCCAAAGTGAGACTGGGAGGGTGAGAGGAGGAAGCCTGAGTTCCTGGAACAGGTGTGAGAGTGGACAGCTTTGGGGTTCTGGAAAAGTGCTTCAAGGAAGGCTGCAGGCATGTGAGGGAAGCGACTTGGACTTGGGGAAGGGACTTTGTGGAGGGGACTTGAGGAGACCGGGAAGAAAAAGCCAGGCTGGCCTGGAGTCTCAGGCTGAGCAAAGCAAGCTGTGTGTGTTACTAACGGGGCTCAGGAGACGACGCAGGGGACCGCTGGGTGGGGCCTCCGGGCAGCATCTAGCAAGGCTGGGGTGGGGAAGGGGGGAGAGGGGCGGCGCAGAGGGCGGGAAGGGGTGTTACTGAAGCGCGGAAGGGTCGGGTTTCGGGCGGGAGGTATGGGGGAGGGTGTCCGGACTGGAGACGGAGGGCTCACCGGAGGTGGCCGAGGGGCGGGGTCGGACCTGGGCACTCGAGGAGGGGCTTGGTGCGTGTGGGGCTGGGGGCGGGGGAAAGAGGACTTGGATCCCGACGCTCCGGGCTAGCCAGACGTGGGCCCAGGACCTGGGCCGCGGCAAGGGCAGCGCGGAAGCAGCGGGGCGGTGGTAGTGGGTAAGGGTGGGGGGCAGGGAAGGTCGAGCCCCGGAGCTCGGGGCTGGGGGAGGAAAAACCCCGGCTCACCGCTTGATCCGGAGGAGACACTGCGGCGCGGTTCGCTCGCCGTCCCAGTCAGAGCTGAGCGTGGGGTCCCAGTGGCTAAGCAGCGCGGCCCCGTGGGCAGCGGCCGAGGGCGGGAGCCCGGGCAGCGGAGCCAGGCCGCTCCCCGGCCCCCCGGCCCCGCCCGCCGCCGCCGCCGCCGCCCACACATCCGGCAGGAAAGGCGGCCCGAACCCGCCGCCGCTGCCGCTAACGCCAACAACACCAGCGACGCCGCTCGCCCCAGGGCCCGCCGCCCCGGCGCCCGCCGTGGCCGTCGCCGCCTCCTCAGTCGGACTCTCCGCCATCGCTCCTTCGCTTCCGGGACTGCTCGGCAGCACGTCCGCCGACCAGAGCGGCCGCTGCTCCCTCCCGCTCCCGCACCACCGAGAGCCGGGCCAGAGTGTCCCCACCCCCCTCGGCTTCCACGGCCCGGGCGGCGCTGGCTCCGCCCACCCCCGCCCCGACCAGCGAGAGGCGCTCTGCAAGAGCGTCCACTCCACGGTCCTCCAGGGCGGGCGGGGGTCGGAACTCGCCGGCCAAGCGAGGGTTCTGGGCCTGCGCGGCTCCCGCGCTCTGCGGGAGGAGGTTCCGAGGCGTGTGTGGACACCTAGGTATAGTTGAGAGCCCGGTTCCAAGGATTATTTTATTTTCAGGTGTTGAAAGGGGAGGAGGGTAAGACCATTTCCCCCGTTTAGGGGAGTGACCCTCAGACATGCCCAAGGGGTGGGACTGGGGATCCAGCTTCCTAGTAGGGAGGCGGTGAGTAGAGGAGTTGACTCCGTTACAGCCCTTCTTGTCCGGAAGACTGATTTATCCTTCCTCCCTGCACCCTCACCCACGGAGGGCAGACGGCAAGAGGAAGGAAGGAAGGAATCAGAACCTACGAGTGAAAAACTATCTCGTTTTAGAGTTTATTCAATATATATTTATAAAGGGCATGCTAAATGCCAGGCACTGTTGCTAGGCGTTGCCATAGGGATAATGAACCAGACCTAAAGAAGCTTGGTGAAAAGAAATCAAGCCTCCTGACTCCAAGCTCAGTATTTCTTCCCACAAGTCCTTGAATATGCAGGAATCAAGGGGCTGTGAGTTTAAATCCTGGGAGGATTCCTCAGGATTTTACTGAGATATGTAAGATGAAAAAGAATACTATGGACTGAGAAAAACAAGCCTTCAATAAAGAAGGCTTTCCCTTTTCTCGCTAGCCAGAGTACAGGCTCATAATCTAACATTCCCAGCAGAACCTGGGGCAGCACTCAGTAACCAAACACGCTGATTATTTCTGCAGCAAAGCATTTGAATATTCATACTAATGTGGGTACATTTATGAATATTCGTACTAATAGCCTCACTTTGGATTATATTTTGTAGCCAAATTTGCTTTTAAAAAAAGAAGTCCTGGGGGATGATACAGCTCAGTAGTAGAGTGCATGCCTAGCGTGCATGAGGTTCTGGGTTCAATTCCCAGTACCTCTAATAAATAAATAAACCTAATTACCTCCCTCGATTAAAAATAAAAAATAAAAATAAAAAGAATTTAAAAAAAGAAGTCCTGTTTTCACAGTTTTGTGAATTTTCCAACAATGGAATGTAGGGTTGAATGATAATGGCCAGCATTTATTGGGAGCTAAAATACTGGGTTTTTTTAGTTAACATTTATTGAGTGCCTAATATGTACCAGGCATTATGTAATGTATACTTTTTTTTTTTAAAGGGAGGTACTGGAGATTGAACCTAGGATGCACTCTACCACTGAGCTATACCCTACCCCCTACTTTGTCTTATTTAGTCCTTTCTACAACCTTGTGAAGTAAGTACTATTATTTGTCTGTTCTGACAGATGCAGAAAGAGAGGCTTACAGAGGTTTGGTCACTTATACATGGGTTATACTGAGAGCAAGCCAAATCTGTGTCAGAGAAAACGTTCTGACCACTATGTGATACAGTCACAGCTTGGAACTCTCCCTGACTTACCACATTTTACCTTGTATTAATTATGGTCATTTGGTACCTGTTGCTCCCTCCTCATACCACCCCACACCCCCACCGTTCTTAGCACTCTAGATATGGATCTAGTACAGGGCCTGACACAGCTTAGATACTTAACATGAAGCAGAATGAATCAATACAATATTTTATACAGATCTCATGTTTTGTTGTGTTTTACCACTCTATAATAAAGATGCCCAAGTATTTCTGAAAGGAGATGCAATAAACCGGCAACAGTGGTTGCCTCGACGGTTTGGTTGTAGACAAGATGGGCCAAAGAGTGTGTGTGTGTGTGTGTGTGTGTGTGCGCGCGCATGTGTGTGTACACACAAACATACACATATACCTGTATACCTTTTTGTACCTTTCAAATGTGCTGTGCACCGACTGCCTATTTGAACTATGTATTTCATTCATTTTTAAAGGATTCCAGAATTTTGCTGGGGTATTATTTACTTAATAAGATGCTCAAAAGTCAACTCACTGGATAACCTCACACAAAGAAAAACACTACTCCGTAGCTTCTCCATGGCTACAGACTACAGAGGCCCAAAGGTGGCCCATGAGGTGAGAGGATTCCTCATGGGTCCCCACCTTACTACTGGACCACTGTTTTCAAGTACAAGGTCCGTAAGTAATATGACAATGAGCAAAAACCACTTACCTTAAATCCAGGAGAAAGGTTCAACCTTTGATCTGTACCACTCTGCAAATATCCTTTTTGAGCCTACTCCTGCATCATAGGATAGTGATAATTACTACCTCTCAGGATTTTTCTGAGGATTAAGTGTGGCGTTTCTAGAAATGTTCTGTAAAGTGGCAAGGAATGCCCAGATAATTGTCACCTCACTTGCCCATTGTGCCTTCTCTCCTTCAGGCCTGTGTTCACATTCTCTACCTGGAATACCCTTTCCCTTTAGTCTATTAGGGGAAATCCTAGTTGTTTAAACTCTCTGAGCCTCTATTCCTCTATTAGTAACATTAGTAAAATAACAGTAGCCATAAAAAAGAGATAATGTGATTATGAATGTGCACAATATGTGGCCAGAGTAAATATTCAATAATTACTAACCCTTATTATTATTATTCATCTTCAAGGCTGGCTGGAATATTACTTTCTCTGCTAAACCTTAACACCTCTAGGCATATTATTATTATTAATTACTAATTTTTAATTACTCCATCCTCTGGAATAATTCATACCTTTATTATAGCACGCACTACTTTTTATTTTAGTGGTTTGGTTACTCATCTGTCTCGCTACTACATATGACATCTCTAAGGCAGTAAGCATGGAGCACCAGTCTTGTATCTCTGAGATCTGACATTGACTGAGTACTGCAGAAATGGTAAACAGAATGGAAATGAAGACATGGTAGCCAGTGGTCCTTCCCCTGGCCATGGGTCTTCAAGATTTCACCTCCTCCTCTTTTCTTTCCAAAGAGCCAAACTTGTACAAAGAAAAGTCAAAGCCTGAAGGGCTGCAGCTGCTTAAAGGACCAGTTCCCCAGCTCCCAAGGAAACTGGCAGTGCTTAGTCCTGTGCTCACTGACTTCTTCAAGGCAACACCTGGCTACTTTTCCCTGGCAGCTTGCCCTCTGGAGCCACTCCCATGCCTTCTGGGGATGGATGACACAACTGAGTGGTCTTCCTGCAGGAATTTGGATCCAAGCCTCTCCTCCCCAGCGCACTGGACTTCCCTGCATTGAGCCATCTCTTAGTGTAACAAAGTTCAGTGGCACCTCGCTCATGGCTCCTTGCAAGCACTCATGCCCAAGGACAGAGGCCAGCAAGTATCCTGGAGTTCAGGTCACTGCTGTGCCTCAACCCTCTCTAAAAAAGATACATTGTGAAGATCCTTCTCCCTTTCCCCAAGGACCTGTGTCCCACTGCCCTCCGAAGCAATCCTTCCCCTCCAGGACCTAGCCTTTTTTTTTTAATGGAGGTACTGAGGATTAAACCTAGGACCTCATGCTTAGTGTATGCTAAGCACATGCTCTACCACTGAGCTATACCCCCTAACTCCTGTCCTAGCCATTTGTCTTGGGCTTAATGCCAAGGAAAGATGGAGTTCCCATCTAGGTCATAAATTGGGGACTAAAAGGAAAAATCATAACTTGAACTGTTTTGAGGCTTTTGATTTTAAGATCTATATTTTTAAATTTAATAATACATGCATTATGTTATCTCATTATACACCTCCCATTAATATCTTATACTACATATATCTCATTAATACTGTACATGTATACATTGCATATATCATTATTTGCCTATATTTACCTGTATTATCTTATTTCGTTGTCACAACAACCATGAATTGTTCTCATCCCCATTTCAGTGATGAGGAAATCAAGGCTGAGAGGAGATAATTAACTTCCCAGTTAGGAAGTAGCAGGGCTGAGATTTGCATTCCCCTCTCCCAAGTCAATGCTCTTTGCCACCATGCTGCACTCTTGAGGCAGTAGTGATGTCTTATGGTCATCCTTCTTAGAGTATAATGAAAACAATGGACCCTCTCCCAAGAACAATGCACCTCTGTATCCACTCACTAACATTTTGCACTAAGCAAAATGGCTCCATCCATGGGCCATAGACCTTAGTTTAAAAAAACCTCAGTGGTAATGGACTAATTGCCTGGTTGGAGGTGAGAGAGTATTCTCCATTGATTCTCCAAGGCTCCATGGGCCCACCAATCACACTCCCAACCCTGCTGATTATGATTTGTAAGTCCGGCAATTATAAAGCTATTTGGAGCCCATGATGAAGGGAAATTCTTACCAGCCCCTTGGCAAAAAATAGGCTCCTGGAGTTTCACAGGAAATAAGACAACCATCTTCCCTGGGGGCTGCTCCTTGATTATCTCCAGAGGGCAGAGGCCTGGAGGGGATGCCAGCCTGACACTCGTAAAGGTTGCTGCATTCTACTTGCATAACAACATTACCAGTTAATCCATTGCAGCCTTGGTGATTTAAGCTGCCAGTTTAACCTCAGTCCAATTCCTTCTCTTTGGCCCTGAGTTTCCTGGGCTCTGCTTCAGGTTCTGTCACTGGTTTGCTGTAGACAATCTTGAGAATGTTACTTAAGGTGAAGAGGCTAAGAGGACAAACAGCAGATCATGGTAGACCAGCAGTTCTCAAATGGGAGTGATTTTTTTTTTTTTTTTTTTGCCCTGCAGCTAGGAGACATTTGTCAATATCTGACATTTGGCAGTTGGTTGTTACAACTGGGGGAGAGGTTGGTACCGGCATCAAGTGGGTAGAGGCCAGAGATGTTGCTAAACATCATCATACAACGCATGGGATGGCCCACAGCAATGAATTATCTGCTCACAAATGTGCCAAGGGTGAGAAATCCTGTGGTAGAAGACCATGATGAATGTTAGATGGACTTGGATTGAAATCGCCGGCCTGCTGTATGATCTTGAGTAAGTCACTGAACCCTAGATGAGGCGGCACGGTGATTAGAACATGGGTTTGGAGTTTGAATCCCAGCTTTACTAGCCAGCTGTATGACCTTCACAGGATTCCTCATGTCTGAGACTCCCTTGTTTCCTTACTTACAGAATGACTTATTTCATAGGGATGTTAGAAGTTATTCACTGAAAATACTTACCACCGCACCCGACATAGGAGTGCTCAAATGTTAGCTGATGTTCTAACCAACACTGGCTTTTCCTCTTCTACAGCACGTAGCTTTTGTATCCACATAGTCAACAATTTATGGCATTGTTCAGTATTGTTTCCACTCTGTTGGTTTCTTAGCATTTCCCAAGACTCCTAGGAGGATGCTTAACACCTAAATACCTGTATGACTGTCTTTAAATTGCATATAAATTGAATCCATTCTTTTTGACTCACATATTTTGGTGTTTTAACCCTTTTTGCTAGCTACCCGTCAGCTGGAAGATGTTAACACTAATTAGGAATGTTCTTGGTCTCACTAGTCAGTTTTGCAGTAAGTTGAGATATAAGGTTTTCAAAAAATGGGTGCCACTTATGTTATTACTCCTTTTGAAACCACCCAATTTGGGGCAGACAATATCTACCAGCACCTAAGTTCATTCTGTGATTATATCAGCCTAGCTTTCTCTTACCTGGGTCTTTAGTTCCACTGTAGCCAAGTTGGGGGCACCTGCTGGGCACAGACTGAAACCACAAGGAAGATGCTGTGTGGAGCTCTGTAAACAACTTGTTAGTTGGTTCACCCCCCGAAACACCCTTTTCATCCTTATCAAAGATAGGGATAAAAAACTGTAAAGCCCCCATGAACAGAGACCGTGTCCCTTATCTGTTTTATTCAAGCACGTTTAGGCGCTCTAAGAAAGGCCAGTTGGGAACAAAAATGAAACTTACAGGTGGGGCTAAGTGCAGGCAGATGGAGGCTCCCTCCACCTCTAACGTGCTATACAACTTCTTTGGGATGAAGTTTCCCTATCTGTGCTACCTCAACTGTGTGGCCAAAACGAAAACAGATGGGACAGCACAGCAGGTAAAGGTTTAAAGCCGGCCTGAGGGGGGAGTCCCCAGTTCTGCCACTTACCAGTCTGTGATGTTGGACAAGTTATTTTGCTTCCTTAAGCATCAGTCCCCTCATTTGCAAAACAGGTATAATCATTGTACTTATAATTCATAGGGTTGTTGAGATAACAAATGTAAAACACTGGGTACAGAGCTTGGTGCAAATTAAGCCCCTCAAAAATTTTACAAATTATCACACCAATAATATTACACAAATCCATGCTCCCCCGGGAGATGTTCTTAGTCACACCAATGCTGCTTCTCACTCCTGAGGAGACCCTAATCACCAATGGCTGACCCAATCCCACTTCCCTTGTCCCGCCTTTCCATGAAGGCCTTACCCAAGGGCAAAGGACAGAGGCGCAGGCATATGGGTTTAGAGAAACGTCCTGTTTAATGGTAAAGCTTAGCACACTCCAGCACCGGGCATGGCCTGGGGTCGAAGCAGCAGGGATGGGTAGGCGACTTCCACGGAGCCTCACATGGCGAAAAGGATGAGGAAGGCAACCATCAAACAGAAGAGTCCCATGGCCTCAGACAGGGCAAAACCCAGAATGGCATAGGAGAAGAGCTGCTGCTTCAGAGACGGGTTCCTGCCGGGGAGAGACCGAAGCTAGCCCAAGGGAAGGAAGGGGTGAGGGCATGGGTCATGGGTGATGGTGATGGAGGATGCAGGCAGGTGAAGTGAATGGGGAGTGCTGAAACTGGGAGAGGGCTTAGCTTGCATATATCGTGGGGACTGGACAGACAGGCAGAGTACCAACATGGTGAGTTTAAATGAGCCAGGCTGGAAACATATTTATTTAAATTCTGATTCAGAGGCCACTGGAAAAAAACAGGTAGATGAAATCAACTCAAAGCTAGAAGGATCTCTGCTGAAGCTTCCTCCAAATAGGGTGAAATTTACAGTAGGAGATGCTTGAGGCCACCCCAACTTACCTGGCATAGCCAATGATCAAGCTGCCAAACACTGTTCCAATGCCGGCCCCCGAACCAGCCACACCAACTGTGGCGGCCCCAGCACCAATAAACTTGGCCGCTGTGTCAATGTCCCGGGAGACAACACTGGTCTGGAACTCCCGCCTGGCCACCTGGAGCGGGATGCTGCTGTTGGAAGGCTAGAAGGAGGGGTAGAGAGGGAAGGAGAGAAAGAGAGAGAGGAAGGGAGATAGTGAGGCACAAGGACAGGTGGCTGACTCCACCCCCCATCCCACCCACCTGAGCCCTGAAATTGTTGACAAATTGCTTAGGAAGTGTGGAATGCTCAGACTGCAGAGCATGCTGGGAATTAGTCTTAGGGTCCATTTCCAGGTAGGGCTAGGGAAACTTCACTTTTCCAAGAACCTCACCTACTCAGAACTATTAAAGCACCACAGATTCTCTAACACTCCCCCCACTTTGGCCCAAAGGCAACTCAACTTAATTAAAGTTCCCCAGTCTAAGGAAATTCTTAAGAGGACCCATTCTCCATTACCTGTTCAGATGGGATCTCTGGCCTACTCAGGAAGGAGGCAGACACAGGCCTGATTAGACCCCTGGTACAAGAGCGGATCTATAAAATCAGAAAGACACACTCCCCTAAATCAGGCAAGAAAAAAAAAAAACCCTTCAAACAAACCAAAAAGCCCTAATTGCTGAGCTTCTGTGAAAAGTAACTACAAATATTATAAATAAAACAAGCCTACTCTGTTTCAAGGTCAGTTAATGTAGTCCTATGTGTACCAGTCAGGCCTGCACCAGAGACAGCTGTCCTGAGACCCTGGTGTAGTCAGCAGTAGCAACCTTCCCATTTAAAACTGAGTGATAAAATTCACTTCCATGGGCACAGCCCTTATCAGTAATTCAGAATGGAACAAAACGCCACACTAACATCAAACCAAGTACAGGAAAGAAGGTTTATATCCAGATCACCAAAGAAATCAGAACGGGAAAATATTATTATGCTAAAATGCAGTCACTGTTACACATTCTGAATGGAGTGGGTCAGTAAGTCAGCTGAGGTTCCTGAAACAACCACCTAAGCAGAGACTCCTGTAAGGAGGCTTTCTTGCGCTATTTCAAGAAATATAATTTAGCAGTCCTAATACAGATGCATGGATCCCACCTCGCAGGGTGCAGCCTGGGCATCAGGATTTTTAAAAGCTCCCTAGGTGATTCCAATGTGCAGCCAAATTTGAGAATCATTGTTTCAGTGGACTGTCCGGCTATGGCCAAGCCAGACTAGGGGTAAAGGTCAGATGCAGACTCTCAACACATTCCAAAGCCAAGACAGATTGATTTACAGGCCCAAGTAATCAGAGGTTAACTGCATCACATCCCACAGCTTCCCTAAAGGGGCAACATCATCAGGATGCCAAGCTCCTCTCAATTCATTCATTAAACAATGAAGTCTCCCACTCCGGAGGAGCAGCTTACCAGAGCAGGAGGAATGAGTAGCGCCCCGGTGGTCTGCATTTTTTCAGTCTGCAGAAGGAAAAAAAAAATCCATTGACAGCCTGGTTGTTTGCTTAGAGTGACGACCTTCGGTCGTCCCCTTCACCCGGCCCGTCGTCCCCGGACCACGCTCTTCCTCGAACCGTGCCCCAGCTGAGGAGAACATTAGAGGTCAGAGGGACAGCGCGAACTCCCGGTCCACCACTTTTAGAGCGACAGGTCTGCAAAGGAAGGTCATGGAGATCGAAAGTAGAGGAAGGAGGCCCGAGCCCCAGGAGGGAAATGTTGCCCAAAGAGAATGGTCTCCCGGGAAGACTGGAGGCAGAAACTGGGCAGGTGCCGCTCAGGCTCCTGCCCATTTTACACAGCTGTCCATGGCCTACTGGGACAGTTAATCGATCATTACCGTTGGTAATTAACATTGTTAAGGCTATAGACCCCCATCGCCTTTCCCGGCCCGAGGGGCAAATTCCCCTCCACATAACCCTGCCGCTTGATGGCTTTCGGCCCCAAGTCACCTGCACTCCCACTGCCCTGCTGCCCCTGCTAGGACCACAGCGCTCGCTCGGCTCAAGGTGACTGACTCACCTCCCGGCTTTAGCCCTAGGACTCAGAGCTCAGCTACAGACCCACGTGTCCGGGGCTCCCCCCACTCTCATTGGCCGCAATCCCCCACGCCTTCATTGGTTAACATCCTCAAGTCCTCCTTTCTTAGTGGTTTTCCGCAGCTTCTTCCTTTGTCTCCACAGGAGCTTCGTGGCAGTTCCCGCCTCCATGCGGGTAAAGGCGGGGTTTTTCTTCGAGATCTGGCTTCCGATTGGTCAATCCCTGAAGTGCTCGACCATAGAGTCGGCTGGACTCAGAGGTTCCGTAACATCCCGCACAAAATGGCGGCCAAGGTGGAAAGCTGCAGAAAAAGGCGTGGGAGAGATGACCGGACGCCTTCCGCAGAAAGACACATGACCTTGGACCTTAGCCTTCATTCGAGCGCTCGAGCCTTGAGGCGCGTTGCATGTTGGGATTTGTAGTCTGGTCAGCCCCCTCAGTTTCCACGCCCCGCCCCATCCCCGGACGGCAGAGATCCCGCGAGACGTTCTTCCCGAGGCTGGGAGAGCCAAAGCCTTTGCAGCAATTCGCGCGCTAGTGATTCGAGGAAGCGTAGCGTCCGCTGGGGAGCTTAAAGAACGATTGCTGGCTCGGAACTTCGCTGGTGGGCGAACGCGCTTATGTGGACCTTTGCTGGTGTTGAGCAGTCATGTACTAGCAACCAGTTGGTTTCTGTTTTTTTAAAAAAATATTTTCGTGTTGTGAAAACAACATTCTAAGGATAAAACACTTAATACCCTGATAGAGAACCGACCAAAGGATAGGAACAGGTAGTTCACTGAAGAAGAAATATAAATGGGAGGAAAGAATGTTCTGCTTCACTATTCAAAGAAATAGAAGTTTAAACTGAACATTTCACATTTATCGAAAGAACACAGTTCTTTTCATTAATGTGAGCCAGGCACTTCTGTACTGCTGGTGAGAGTATGAGTTGGAACTTTTCTTGAAAGCAGTTTGGCATTGTTGACTGAAAGGCTTTGAATGGTCCATCCTGTTTGACCCAGAAATTCTTGAGGAATTGGGAGCCTTTAAACTCTCCATCCTCTTTGACGCAGAATATCACTTACAGAAATCTATCCTGGAGAAAAAAATCAGAAATGCAAAGATTTTCTTCAAAGGATGTACATTGCAGAGTTTATCAAAATTGGAAACAAGTAAATGATAAATAGTTAAGTGATTTATGATAATTTCACTTGATGAAATAAGCAGACATTTAAAATAATCTTTTTTGTTTGTTTGTTTTTCAGCTTAAATAATAAAAATTTATTAAGAATTCCTGGAATGATGGTTGTCATCTCTCAGCCTCGAGGGAAGAACCAACACTAGAAAATCACCGAGACATCACACACTACCCCAACACCCCTGGCCAACATAAGGGAGGTTAGTCATTTCTCTGAAAATGAGTCAGTTGTCATTTATTCAAAAAGAGTTGGAGGACAGATGCAGAGGGGACCATCATATGATACTGAGGCAGCATGAGGGTGTACTAAACCCCAAACTGCCTCCTCAAAAACCAGAGGAGAAAGAGATCCACTTCTCTGTGAGTTGAGTTCTTGATCACCAGGCTCAATTATTACCCTTGATGTAGCTATCACTTTGAGGTGAAACTTTTTCATGAGGTGAAATTTTTATGCTGTCGGTTCAGTACAAGCTTGTCAGCGGTGAGATAGATAGGATTCTGTGATGGAGTGATTATCTTGTAGATGTTCTGGGCTGCCCGGATCTTGTGCTATTTTGATGTAGCCAGAGTTCTTGCCTAGTGCTTCTCTGAGGCAAGTATGGTGGGGTAAAGGGTTCACCCAAGGTCAAGTCTCAATCCCTGGCCTCATCCTTACTCCCCTCACCCCAGCCCTCCTCTGGGGTGTCAGATCCAAGATTGCATTCAGGAGGCTTGTGCCTGGCCCTATTTTGGTCCCTACCTGTGAAATTCCCTGCAGGCAGCTGCCAGGAACAGGAGGAAGCTGCAGAAACTGAGGCAAGTCCAGTAAAGCCATGTTTCAGGAGTATTTTATACTGAGAAAAATTTCATGATGTAAGGCAAATTTTAAAGATGGAAGTGCAGAACTGTGTAGTATTGTGAAAAAAATGGAAAAAAGATGAAAAGAAAATAAAACAGTATTAATAGTTAATTCTAGATGATGTAATAAGATTGATTTATATTTTTATGAGTATGTATTAAATGTATATTAGAAATATATTAACAATTATGCTAATCTGGAAAGTCAAGACTCTGGACTCAGAAAAAATATAAGATTGAGACTTCAGATATCCTGCCAAAATTGTATAATGGAAAGAATGTGGAGTTTTGAAATCATGAAGACTTGAGTTCCTATCCCGGCTCTACCGTATAACTGGATATGTGTATCTGAGCAGATTACCAAATCTCTTTTGACTTTAGTGCAATAAGTTACCATTTGTCGAGGACTTATCACATGGCAAGCATTGTGTTAGGTTCATTCACCTGTAATAGGATTTAATCCTTACAAAAATCCTTTAAGTGGGTATTATTATCCCCATTTTACAGATTTCTCCATGTTACAGAACATCTTTTTTCAAGTTTGGCATATTTGGTAAGAAGTGAAATCAGTATTTGAACCGAGGTAGGTCTGGGTCCAAAACATTTAACCATTAGCTCTTGAGCCTCCCTAAAACTGGAGAACCTATAAAACAAGGTTAATACTACTTACCTTATAGAAATATGAGATAAAATAAATGCCAGGCATAGGTCTGTGTTTGGTGAATATTCCCTGCCTGTTACTACTCTAGGACAGGTTATATTTTCATGGGGGTCATCCCTAACTTTGTCTCCACATATTAATTTTTTTTTTCATAAGCAGATTTATCACACAGCTCTACTCATAGCACACATTCAAAATTGTCAAGTTTATCCTATGACCTGCTGGAAATCAGGCAGTTCAGTGCCATGTTTAGAATGTGGATTTTGGAGTTAAATAAGCAGGATTCAGATCCTAGCACTGCTACTTACTGTTGTGTGATTTGGGGCAAGACTCAACCTCTCTAAGGCTCTGTTGTCATCTATAAATGGGAGATAACTCTTTGTCAACAGTATTGTTATGAGTAAATGAGCTAGTACATGTGGAGGTGCTCCTTTAATTATTGAAGTAAAAGGTGCTGGTAAACTTGGAGAGGCTGTGGGAAGTGGAAGGTAGTTGGGAAACCTCAAATCCAGATCTGACATCTTGGGGGTTGTACCAGCTGTCTTGGAGAGGCCCAAAAAATTCTGTAGAACTCTGAGAGGATTTCTGAGTAGGCAGAAAAGCTTTTGATGAAGGTGACAAAGGGTAAACTTGTGGGTAGTAAGCCATCAGGTCCCTCTTTCCAAAGGCATTTCTGACTCTCTTCAAAACCCACCTCTTCCACCCAGAGTCTCATTTCACATCTTCACTTCCTTTGAGCCCAGTTCTTCACTCTTCCTTTAGAAGTTCATTTCTGAGCACTTAACAGCTCCAAGCACCGCACTTGGTGTTGGAAGTACACAGATGAATAAAACCAGTTTTCACACTAAAGAAACTCAGAATTAGCAAGAAAATAAATAGGTAAATAAATGCTTAAAGCTATTACCTTAATAAGCACAACAAGAAAACTACCTGCAAAATACAAAGAAGGGAGGGACTAAGTCCATCTGGAGAGAAACAAGGAAGGTCTTTTTGAAAAGAAAAAAAGATTTCTGGGCTGAGTTTTGAGGATAAATATATGTTGGCTAGATAGATCAAGGGAGAGAGTGACAATGGATGACACTCTTCCAGGCAGAGTGAACAGTATGTGTAAAAACACAGGAGAGTTTGGTATACCAGTCAGTCATGGCCAGGGCACAGCTGAAATATGACTGCCACATTTCCATTTCTGGCAATATGGCCAGACCAAGTATTCTGAAAATCCTCTGCCACACACCTAAAAACGTTACATAAAATATAACAAGTATATTTTTAAATGCAGAGCCTTGTTTTTGACAGCTAAAAGAAAATGTATTCTATATTATATCCAAATTACCAATTTCCCACAGTCTGAAAAAATACCTCCTTTGCCAAATGACCCAGCTGGTGATGATATATTCTGTAACAACAATGGTAACAAATATAAAAGGAGAGTTTCTTTGGTGGGGGTAAGGAGAGAGATGATTCATGGTGATAAATGCTAGCTTTTAAATGCATAGCTGAGCTCACAAGAAAGTAAGGCGAGTCCTTAGGGACCTAAAACAAAGAGAGAACATAAAACCAAAGCAGTAAACATGTAATATTAAACTGAAGCCGCCATGGCTGGGAATATAGTGGGATAGAGAAAGGGGTATCAGTCACAGAAATTAAGTGACTTGAGTTTTAATCCCCTATAGGGAGAGAAGGGTTTCGGATCTGTATAAGATAAGGAGTTAGAATTGAAATTTCTAAATAAAGCTAAGATCCTCAAAAGGCTACACCTTTTGAAGGATGGACTTCAGATGTGGACTACCATTCACAGGGAGGTAAGAAGGAAGCTTGTCTGCCTATTCTTGGGTCTGGGTGGGGACAAAAAACTTTCCTGAGAATTTATAATGACAAGATTATACTTTATGTTGGATTCAAATCTTTACCCTGTGTCCAGGAATGTCCAAGCTAAGGAATTGACATTAAAAGTGGTTCTAGGCTGGGGATGTCCCTGGGACAAAACAATGTAAAACTCCTCTGGGCCCATGCAGAATTCCCACAGTAACTGAAAAGTGATCTTCACAAAGAAACAATCCACAATGAGCAAGGATCAGCAAACATAACAAAAAGCACGAATTTCTGGTAACACAATATTCAGATGGCAACTCAGCTTACAGGAGGTAGTAAAATATTGTGATTAAGAGTATGGACTTTAAAGCCAGACTGCCAGTATTCTAGTCCAGGCATTCTACTTACTGTCCGGGTGATCTTGGGCAAGTTGATTAATTTCTCTTTCCACCACTTCCTTTCACAGGGTTGTCACAGACATAGTGTCACAGATGTGTTTATTGTTATTTAAAACTAAGTATGTTTACAAAGACATAAAGAAAAAAATCAAGATGGTATAAAAAAGAACTTGCAGATTTGAAAAAGAAATAAATGGAACTTTAAAGAATGAAAAGCATAGTAATTAAAATTAAGAAAAAACTTAACGGATAGGCTAAAAAAGAGATTAATGACAATTGAAGTTCAGCTGAAAATAGGTCTGAGAAAATTATTCAGGTTCAAATACAAAGAAATAAAAGATCAAAAGTATGAAAAGGAGGTTAAGGGACATGGAAGGCAGAATGAGAGCTAACATACATCTGATTAGAATATTAGAAGGAGAGAATAGAGAAAATGGGAAAGAGTCAGTATTTGGAAATATAATGGCTGAGAAATTTACAGACTGTTGAAAGACACGAATCCTTTGGTTTAGGAATCTCAACAAATCCCAAGTACAACAGCTATATAGAAAAAGAAAAATCCACTACTATTCCCATTTTAGTCAAACTGCAGACCACTCTACAAAGAGAAGATATTAAAAGCTACCACAGAGAAAAAACAATTTATCTACAATGGAAAGTTTCACTGAGAAGGTAACATTTGAACAAAGACTTGAAGGAGAGGTGGTAAGGCATAAGGATATCTGGGGAGAACATATTCCAGGCTGAAAGAACAGCAAGTACAAAGGCCCTGTGGCAAAAGCCTGATTAACATATTCTAGGAATAGGGATAGACCAGTTTGAATAGAGAGGAGGGAGCAAGAGGGCGCATCATTGGAGCTGAAGTCAGACAGATAATGGTGGTAGGAGTAGGGGTGGGAGAGGAGGCCTTGTAAATGTTAGCTTTATACGAATTTTGGCTTTTACTCTGAGTGAAACTGTGACTCATTAGAGAGTTTTGAGTAGAGAAGTGACATAGTCTGACTTATGTTTTAAAAGTATAACTGAGAATTGAGTATTGAGGTAGAGGTAGGGAGACAGGGGGACAAACAGGGATGCCAACTGGTGGTTATTGTAATAACTTAGATGAGAGATAGTGTGGCTTTGCCAAGATGGTAGCAGTGGAAGTGGTAAGAAATGATAGGATTCTGGTTTTAATTTGAAGGTAGAGACAACATAACCACTATTAATGAATGACAAGGATAAGAGAATGAGAGGAATTAAAGATGACTTCAAGGCTTCTAGCTTGAATAGCTGGAATAATGGAGTTGCCATTAACTGAGATAAAGTTTGACCATGATTATAGCAAGGTTTTTTTTTTTTCTTGGAAAGTGGGATTAAGATTTCAATTTTATCATATTAAGTTTGAGATGACTGTTATACATTTCAAGTGAGGGACAACATTTAGGCATTTGAATATATGAGTGTGGGGTCTAGGAGAAATCTGGGCTCGAAATATGTATTTGGGAATCATCAGTACATAGTTGGCATTTAACATCCTGAGACTAGATGAGATCATCAAAGAGTGTATCACACCTAGGCATATGGTAGCCAAATTGTCAAAAGACAAAGATGAAGAGAGAGACTTCATAGCAGCAAGAGAAAAGTGACTCATCATGGACAAGGAATCCTCAATAAGATTAACAGCTGATTTCTCACCATAAACTATGGAGGCCAGAAGTTAGTGGGAGAACACGTTTAAAGTGCTGAAAGAAAAGGACTGTCAACCAAGAGCTCTATATCTAGCAAAAATATCCTTGAAAGGCCATAGGAGAAATTAAGACACTCCCAGATAAATAAAGACTGAGAAAATTCATCACTACAGAATTGCCCTACAAGAAATACTAAAGGGAAGTTCTTCATGCTGAAATGATAGGGCCCTAGACAGTAATTCAAATCCACATGAAGAAATAAAGAGCATTAGCAAAAGTAAATAGATAGGTAAATATAAAAGACAATATGAATGTATTTTTTAATAATTCTTCTCTTCTACCTGATTTAATAGACAATTACATACTAACCATTAAATACAAAATAGATAAACAAGTTCCTTCTGTATAGCATAGGAACTACATTCAATATCTTTAGTAACCTACAATGAAAAAGAATATGAAAATGAATATATGTGTTTATATGTATGACTGAAACATTATGCTGTACACCAGAAGTTGACACATTGTAAACGGACTATACTGCAATTAAAAAAAGAGAAAAAGGGACAATTATATAAAACAATAATTATAAAGTTGTGTTAATAGGGTTCTTAATATCTAAAAATGTAGTTTATAAGACAGTAATAATAGAAAGGAGAGGGCAAGGAGTTAAGCTATCCTGGAGTAAAGTTTTTGTATGCTATCAAAATTAAGTTAGTATTAATCTGGGTGTGGAGGATATAGCTCAGTGGTAGAGTGTGTACTCAGTGTGCACAAGGTTCTGGGTTCAATCCCCAGTGCCCCCATTAAGGGGAAAAGAAAAAAAGAGTTAGTATTAATCTGAACCACATTATTTTAAGTTGAGATGTTAATTATAATCTTCAGGATAACCATTAAGAAAGTAACTTTTTAAAATACAGTAAAAGAAACAACAAGAGAGTTAAAATGACATACTAGAAACATCTATTTGACACAGGGAAGAAATTCACAAATATGTGGAAATTAGAAAATATGTCCCTGAATAATTAATGAGTCAAACAGGAAGCCTCAATGAAAATTAGAAAACACTTTGAGATAACTGAAAACAAAAACACAAGGTACCAAACTTCATAGGATGCAGCTAAAGCTGTACTTAGAAGTAATTTTATAGCTATAAATACCTATATTAAAAAATAAGGAAGATCTCAGGGGGAGGGTATAGCTCCGTGGTTAAAGTACATGCTTAGCATGCATAAGGTCCTAGGTTCAATCCCCAGTACCTTCATTAAAATAACTAACTAAATAAATAAACCTAATTACCCCCCAAACAAACAAACAAACAAACCAAAAAACCCCCAAACAAACAAAAAAAGGGAAGATCTCAAATCAACAACCCAATCTACTTTAAGAAACTAGAAAAAGAAGAGAAAACTAAACCCAGAGCAAGCAGAAGAAAGGAAATAATAAAGATAGCATGGAAATAAATGAAACAGAGAATAGATGATAGAGAAAATCAACAAAACTAAAAGTTGATTCTTTGAAAAATTAACAATATTGACAAACCTTTAGGTAGACTAACCAAGAAAAACAGAAGACAAATTGCTAAAATTAGGAATGAAAGAGGAAATGTCACTATTGACCTCACAGAAATAAAATGGATTATAAGGGAATACTATGAACAATTATATGCCAATAAATTAGATAACTTACATGACATGGACAAGTTCCTAGAAAGACACAAACTACTGAAACTGACTCAAAAAGAAATAGAAAATCTCAACAGACTTATAACAAGTAAAGAGATTGAATTAGTAATTTTTAAAAAGTCACAAAAAGGAAAACCCAGGCCCGGGTGGCTTCACTAGTGAATTCTACCAAACATTTAAAAAACTAGTATCAATCCTTCACAAACTCTTACAAAAGATAGAAGAGAAGGGAACATTTCTCAACTCATTCTATGGGACCTGCATTACCGTGATACCAAAACCAGATAATGACATCACAAGAAAACTACAGACCAGTATCTTTTATGAATATGGATGCAAGGGCCTTCAACAAAATACCATCAAACCAAATATAGCAACACATAAAAAGGATTATATGCCATGACTGAATGGGATTTATCCTAGGAAAGCAAGGTTGGTTGAACATACAAAAACAATTTTTTTAAACATTTTTTATTGAGTTATAGTCATTTTACAATGTTGTGTCAAACATACAAAAACAATTAATGCAATACAACATACTAATAGAATAAAGAACAAAATCCACATGACCATCTCAATAGATGCAGAAAAAGCATTTGACAAAGCCCAACATCCTTTCGTGATAAAAAATTCAATAAACTGGGAATAGAAGGGAACTTCCTCAACTTGATAAAGGCTGTCTATTAAAAACCCACAGCTAACATCATACTTAATGGTGAAAGACTGGATACTTTCCCCGTAAGAGCAGGAACAAGACAAAGATTTCTGCTTTTACTGCTTCTAGTCAACATTGTATTGGAGGGTCTAGCCAATGTACCAAAATTAGAAATGAAAAAGAAATAAAAGACATCTGTATTAGAAAGGAAGAAATAAAACCATACCGATTTGCAGATGACATGATCTTGTATATAGAAACTCCTAAGGAATTCTCCCAAATCTATTAGAACTAATAAACAGATTCAGCATGTGGCAGAACTCAAGATCAATACACAGAAATCAACTGTATAGTAGCAACGAACGACCAAAAAGGAAATTAAGAAAACAGTTTGATTTACAATAGCATTAAAGAAAATAAAATTATCAGAAATTAATTTAGTAAAATAAGTATAAGACTTGTACACTAAAAAGTATAAATATCATTGAAAGAAATTAAAGAAGACATCCCAGGTTCATAGATTGGAAGACTTAACTTTGTTAAAATGACAATGCTCCCCAAGCTGATCTACACATTCAGTGCAATCTCTGTCAAAATCCCAGCTGACTTCTTTACAGAAATTGAAGAGCTGATGCTAAAAATCATATGAAAATCCAGGTTCCCAGAACAGCAAAAACAGTCTTGAAAAAGAAGAACAAAGTCTGAGGACTCTCACCTGCCAATTTCAAAAGTTCTACAAACTACAGTAATCAAGACAGTGTGGTACTAGCATAAGGTTAGACAATAGATCAATGTAATTATTGAATCCGGAAATAAATCCTTATTGTAGTTAACTCATTTTCAACAAGAGTTCTAAGACAACTCAGGGGGAAGTGTGGGAAGAATACTAGTGTCAACAAATGGTTCTGGGAAAAATTGGATATCCACATGCAAAAGAATGAAGTTGAGCTCCTGCCTCACACCATGTACAAAAATTAATTCAAAATGGATGACAGACCTAAATATGAGAGTTAAAACTATAATACTTTAGAAGAAAAAGAGATGTAAATCTTCATGACCTTGGCTTAGAGACTATTTTTTTAAGATATGACACCAAAAGCACAAGTAACAAAAAAATAAGATAAACTCAACATGATCAACATGAAAAACTTTTGTTTTTTGAAGGATACCTTCAAGTTTGTGAGAGGACAGCCCACAGAATGCAAGAAAATTTTGCAAATCATATATTTGATGAGACATATCTAGGATATATGAAGAATTTTTACAACTTAAAGATAAAAAATCAAATAACCAATTTTAAAATGGGCAAAGGATCTGAAGGGACATTTCTCCAAAAAAGATATTCAAATGGCCAATAAGCTCATGAAAAGATGTTCAGTCATTTGCCATTAATTGAAATACAAATCAAAACTGCAGTGAGATACCACTTATACCCACTATAATGGGCATACTCAGGAAGACAAAAAAAATAACAAGTGTTGGTGAAGATATGGAGAATTCAGAACCCTCAGCGCATCCCTCATGCACTGCTGGTAGGAATATAAAATGGTGCAGCCACTTTGGAAAATAGTTTGGCAGTTTCTCAAAGCATAGAATTACCATATGACCTAGCAATTCCACTTTAGTATATACCCAGAAATGAAAGAGAAATCAAAATGTGTGTCCATACCTGGAGATTATGATACTAAGTGAAGTAAGTCAGACAGAGGAAGACAAATATCATTTGATATCACTTATATGTGGAATCTCAAAAAATGATGCAAATGAGCTTATTTACAAAACAGAAAGAGAAAACAGACATAGAAAACAAACTTACGGTTACCAAAGGGGAAAGGTGGGGGAGGGATAAATTGGGAGTTTGAGATTAGCAGATACAAACTACTATATACAGAGTAGATAAACAACAACTTGTAATAACCTGTAATGAAAAGAATATGAAAAAGTATATATGTGTAACTGAATCAATTTGCTGTACAGAAGAAACCAATGCAACACTGTAAATCAGCTATACTTTTAATAAATAAATTTAAAGTGTATGTCCATAGAAAAACTTGTGCACAAATGTTTATGGCAGCTTATTCATCCTAGCCCCAAAGTGGAAACACCCCAAATTTCCATCAACTGATGAACGGTTAAATAAAGCATAGCATACCCATACAGTGGAATATTAGTTGGTTATAAAAAGGAATGAAGTACTGATAAATTTTACAACATTGAATTAACTTGTAAACATTATGCTTAGTGACAGAAGCCAGGCACAAAAGTCACATATTATGTGATTCTATTTATATAGAATGTGTCAAGAATAGGCAAATATATAGACAGAAAGTAGATTAGTGGTGGCCAGGGGCTGGGCTGAATGAGGAGTGATTGCTAACGGGTATGGGGTTTCTTCTAAAAGTGATGAAAATGTTCCAAACTTGATTGTGGTGCTGATTGCCCAACTCTGTGAATAAACTAAAAGCTGTTGAATTGTATGCTTTGAATGGGTAAATTGTATGGTTACGTGAATTATGAAAAAATTTACAGAGATTTAAAACTACATATTTTAGGTTGCACAACTATGTGAATGTACTTAATGCCACTGGTTTGTACGTCTAAAAATCGTTAAAATTGTAAACTTTGTTATGTACATTTTACCACAATTTTAATATTGTATGTGTATCACAGAACACACACAGATACTCAAACTACAGTAGGAGAAAATATATCCAAGTGATATGTAAGTACCTTTTAATGGCATGTCACAACTTCTAGCCAGAGAGAGAGGAACTGAATGATCTGAAAAATGTATCTATGAACAATGGTTTCCTCTGGATTTTTAGGTTACAAGGTAACAGATGCCTTAATTAATCTATTTTTTACTTTTTTGCATTTTCTAAATTGTATATAATGAACATACATTACATTTACTTTGACAAATCAATTATATAAATTAACAATAAAAAGATACCTTTTGGTTCAAGGTTATAAAAAGAATGAGTGTAGAGAGAGAAGTCCAAGGAGGGAGGTTTAGGCACCCCAATATGAAGAGATCAGGGAAATGAGGGGAGCAAGCAAAGGAGTCTTACAAGGAATGGCTAGTGAAATAGGGGGATAATTAAGGCAAAGTGGGGTCTTGAATGTAAAACGAAGAAAGTGTTTCAAGGAAGGCGTGACCAACTGTCTCTACTGCTGCTGAGAGATCAATCAGATGAGAACTAGACTTGACTTCTGAATTTAGCCATCTGGAGGTCATTGGTGAACTTAACAAGAGTTGTTTTGTGGATTGGTAGGAGTGAAAGATTATGAATAGAGTGTATTTAAGAACATAGTTACTTGCCACCATTTTAAGTGGCTGTTTAATGAAAACTTACTTTGGAAATTGGTAATTAAAATAGATAAGCATTTGTCTTGCCTTTCGAGTGGGAACTGCAGTTTAGAATAATCAAGTAGATTGAGTTGATAATGAAAAACCTTCTGGAGTAATCTAGAATTTCAACATCATCATCCTGCAAACCCTATGAGATTATTCAGTCAAAGATTATGAATTGGTTTAGAACCATCAGGAGGAGCAGATAGGGAACTGGACATCATGTAGTGCCAGAGTAACAGCATGCAGGTTACTTTCTAGTTACAAGGGGGAAACGTAATTTATAATAAAGAGATTAGGCTATCCCTACCCTGAACCAGTGTCCAATAGTGCTGTCACATCAATATCACCAGATATTGTGTTTTATGATGAGATGCAATATGAAATATACATCATTTATCATAAATTTACTCAAAGTCATTTACCTGGAAACCATTAAGCCTTTAGATCTAACTTTCAGTTTATAAGAAATTCAAAAGATAGAGGAACAAACAAAACAATACCACGAGGGAGCAACCAGACAAACACAGAACGTAGGACATCTGGAGTAATGCCTTTCATAAGTTAGTGTCATGAAAAAGGCGACTGTGACGAGATGCAATGCATGGCCATAGGCTGAATATGATACGAACAAATCAGTTATAAAGGACATCCTGGGGATAATTGGGAAAATTTGATTATGGTTTAGGTGTTATTGAAATGAAAAATTTCCAATTTGGAAAGACAGAGATGATTAATTGATAAAATGAGATTATAAAATGGTAGGTACAGTGTGACCTCATGTTGCCTAAAACAAACAAACAAACAAAAACCCTGGTACATTGAACCCATATACTGTTGGTGGCAATGTAAATTGGTGCAGCCATTGTGGAAAACAGTATGGAGATTCCTCAAAAAATTAAGGCTAGAGCTACCATATGATCCAGCTATCCCATTTTTGGGTGTGAATCCAAAGAATATGAAAACACTAATTTGAAAGGATAGATGCACCCCTATGTTTATTGCAGCATTATTTACAATAGCCAAGATGTGGAAGCAACCTAGGTGCTCATCAACAGATGAATGAATAAAGAAGATGTGTTACATATATATAATGGAATACTACCAGGCACAAAAAAAGATGAAATCTTGCCATTTGTGACAACACAGATAGACCTTGAGGGTATTATGCTAAGTGAAATAAGTCAGATGGAGAAAGACAGATACTGCATAATTGCACTCATATGTGGAATATAAAAAACAAACAAGCAAAATAAACGATCAAACCAAACCAAACAAAAGCAAACACAAACAGAGAACAAAGTAGTGGTTACCAGAGGGGATGGGTGGGGGGAGGGAGGGTGAAATGGGTAAATTGAGTCAACTGTATGGTGATGGATGGAAACTAAATTTTTGGTGGTGAGCGTGCTGTAGTATAAACAGAAGTAGAAATACAATGTTGTACACATGAAACTTATGTAATGTTATAAACCAATGTTATCTCAATAAAAAATAAATTTAAATAAACTCCATACATTAAAAAAATGCTTCTAAAAGATTCAGTCGTTACTTGAAGTACTAAGTTATGAACATTAGTGCTCTCAACATGGTGAGAACACGATGTTTTCATTTTATTATTTTTGCTTACTTACATTTAAAAATTTTCTACAATGCTTCTGTTATTTCTTCTAAAATAATAGCAGGTTATTTAAAAAGATAATACAAAATACTGAAAATGAGAAAAATAAGAGAATGGGAGGAGAGGACTAAATATCATTCTTTGGAGAACTTTTGCTGTAAAGGAAAACACAGAAATGAGGGTGTAGCTAGAGGAGAAACTGGGGTCAAATGAATTTGTTTTTAAAATAGAAAAAATAGCAACATGATTTTATGCTAATTGGAATAAACCAACAAAGATGGAAAAAATGATGATAAAGGAAAGAAAAGGGAGGACCCCTGAAGCAATGCTCTTAAGTAGCCAAGAGGAGCTGGCTTTAGATAACCAAATATTAATATTAGGCACAATTTCCTTCAAAGCAAAAGCACTACTGCAGAAAAGAGGATCATATACACATTAATAAAGGGTTCAATTCATGAAGAGGATGTAATAAATCTAAAATGTATGCATCTAGTAACTGCATATAAAGTGAGCACTGACAGAATTACAAGGAGAAATCCAGAAATTCACCATCATAGTGGGAGATTTAATACATCTCTGTCAGTAACTGACAGATCTACAGACCAATAATGAACTAGGATATAGAAGATTTGAATGACACAATTAGCTACTTTCATTTAGTGAATGTATACAGAACTCTGTACTCAGCATTAGACAGTACACTTTCTTTCCAAGCACACACGGAACACTTATTGACCACTTACTAAGTAACAAAACAAGCTTCAATAAATAAATATCAAAGAATCAATATCACACAGACCACATTCTCTGACCACAATGTAATTAAATAAGAAATACATTAAAAACCATGTATTTAGACATTAAAAAAAAAAAAACCTTCAAATGTGACTGTTGGAGTCCATACCAAGAATTGCGGGGCAGCATCTAGAGAAGGGATGTGAAGACTCATCTGCCTGGTAGCCAGGCGGATACCTCAAAAGGTCTCCTCTGCATTCTAGTCCCTCCTCCTCAATACTTTTCTCTCAATATAGCCTAAGATGAGCCCTCTAAGCATGATCCAACCACTTCAAGGACAACCACTACTTACCTTCTTTCCAAAGTTAAAATCATCCATGTCCAGCTTGTAGCCAGAGGCAGCATCATGAGACAGCTATCCCCCAATAATATCACCTCCCGGTGATGGCTGTCTAATTTGATCTTACCTCAGTGTGGCTCTACATCATCTTGTTATTTATGGATTAAACAATAGATAGAGCTCGACTTTGCACTCTCTTGGGCTTCCTTCCTTGCAGCAAAGGTCTCAGATGGTGCAAGGATCAAGACAGGAAACATGGGCACTTGGTTCATCTGTGCAGGTGCAGCGCCCAGATCTTTTGGAGCACTAGGTTGATTGCATTCCATTCTGTCCACAACTTAGACCTGCAGTCCAAGGATCTCAGTCAGTATCTTTGCACAAAGTTCTTCCAAATTCCAGCCCATTTTCTCTCTTTCTCTTAAGATTAAAAAATATCTATATCTATATATATATATATATCTCAAATGGTGCAATCTGTTTTAAAAATCAGTTTGCATCTCCCAGCATCTTGTTGACCAAGACACGTTCATCTAATTTTATTGAATTTTTCCTCATACAAAATATTCCTAAACATCCATGCTCACATTATCATCAATTATAAGGTATCTTTCTCTATGTATTACTGATCATACAAAAATCGCAATTTTAGTTCTGATTAGTAGTGCCCACCAGTAGTCATTATTCATATACAATACACGGGGTGGGGGAGGAAATCACATTAGCTACTCTTAAGGAAAAGGTTTAGTGGGAAGCTTCTATGAAAGCACCACACTTGGCCACTGGTCCAGGGGCTGGGCTGTATCTTGCTGGACAAGTCTATATAGGTAAATGATGGAGCCAGCAAATCTCATGGGCATCATTTTATTAACTCACTTCCTGAGCAGTGGAGTGAGTTCCTTGGTTCCTATGATCTACCTGCTTGAAGGACTTCCCTTACATAACCAATATCCTTCAGGACTGCTTCAAAGAAGACCAGTGAGTAGGGTCTCCTATATGGATGGTGAATAATGGGGGTGGAGGTGCCTGATGGAAACCTTTCTTCTCTTATCTGCCTTGGAAGGTGAACCCTGCAACCTTGCATTCCATACCCATCAGGGTCTTTTAAAATGGGAGGCAATTTCACATTTGTCCAGCAGAGGGGGCTCAATGGAAGATGGTTTGGAGAGATCTGAGGTTTGGTTGTTTTTTCAACCAAGCTGTTTTCTCTTAGAAAACCCTACATTCTATCCCAGGAAACCATGCTGGTTCTGCTTTCAAAATCCATCCAGAATCTGACGACTTCACATCTCCAGTGCTACCGCTCCACCTGAGGCTCCCTTCATTCTCTCTTCCGGGTTACTGCAGAGACTTGCCTTGCTTTTACTTGCTATCCTATCATCTATCCTCATCTAACGCTGCCAGAGAGATCCTTTTAAGATATAAGTACACTATGTCACTCCTCTGCTCAAAATCCTGCAATGATGTCCCATTTCTCTCAGAGTAAAAGCCAAAGTCCTCCACCCCACTGCCTGTCTGACCTGTCCTACAACTCCCCCCATCCACCCCGCCCCATTCCCTGCTCCAGCCCCATGAGCCTTTTGGCTGTTGCTTGAACACTCAGGCATGTTCTTGCTTCTCCCATTTCTTTCATATCTTTGCTCAAATCTTGCCTTTTCAATGAGGGCTGCCCTGACTTCTCTAATTAAAATTGCAACCACCACTTCCCTACTGTCTCCAAATTTCTTACCCTGCTCTATTATTTCCTCCACAGGACTCAGCACCTTCTAACATACTGTTCTGTACTGACTATTACAAACAAATTCAATTGTTTATAGTAGTAAATACTAGTAGTTATCATCATTCTCCCTCCTACATGAGCTCCTTGAGGGCAGGGATCTTGGCCTGTTCTGTTCACTGTGCTTAGAACAGTAGCTGGCCCAGACTAGGTGCTCAGTAATGATCTGTTGAATGAATGAATCAATACCTTCATTCCAACAGCTAAGATCTTACAGTTTTCTAATCAATGATCTAACTTCATTCTTGGGTGTGGGGGAGCTATAGAGAATCAGAGAATCTGACACAGCAAATCAGCAGGATTCAAGGTTAATACTCGATCTTGACTGAAACAGCCTCAGGTCGCCCTGGGTTTTACCATCTTTTGTCAACAGGGCCACAGCTAGATAACAGCTTGTCTCCGGCTGCACCTGACCAAAGTCCACAAGCAATGGCCAACACCCTCTGTTTTGCTTATAAGATCATCAGAAGCCTTGGTCTCAGTGGACACATGGGCTGAGCACCAAAAGATACCAGGGAAGAGTTTAACCAACTACTTCACCACCACATAGCAAGGACCATCAGCTTCCCTTTCTTGGGCCACATTTTCCTCCTCCCATCCCTCCGCTCTACTCAGCCAAGTCCACACTGTCTCTCAAGGGTTGCTATGTGAATCCTACTCTGAATGCTCCTTTCTACGTCACCTAGGACTCTTGGGTTTTAAGTAACAGAATCCAAATCAAGTTAGTTTATTTTTAAAAATGAGAGGATTTATTATAAAGATACAGGGATACTTCACAGGGAGCAAAAGCTGGGGCTTAACTTTCATAAAACCCCAAACCTTGCTCTTTATACAATGTGTAGCCCGGATGTAATGGGATTACTTCTTTTCTGCCCTCAAGGGTGTTACTTGCTAGAGCACCTCTGTTGGTTTGATTGCCTTACCAATAACCATACCTTCCTCTCCCTTCTTAATTGTCCACTGGTTTGGGCTGGTGTTACATGTCAGCAGAAAGGGACTCCACCCCAACTCCAGTGGCAGAACCTGAAGTGAGTCATGGCAACTCCACTTCCCTTGTCGTTGACTGGCTTAGCCATGGTCAAGTGTCTTAGGTTGGGTTCACTAGAGCACAGCCTAAGACAGGGATGCTTGTGCAAGTGACTGATGGATGGACTGACCTCAGGAGAAGGGAACTGAAGGAAGCAGGGAAAGGGGAAGCAGGATGTTGTCTCATTTGGAGATCAGCTTTGATCTGAGCCCATGAGGAGCTCTAGAGCGTGAATTGCACCACACAGTTGCTCCTATCTTGGGACAAGAGGCTAACTTTTTGTACTCTCACTGTCCCTGGCTGTCGGCTCCCCTAAGGAGGAACTGTGGTGGGGATGGGGGAACCTCCATAGCAAGGTGGCTCTGGTTCAGCTGAAGGCAATTTTTTGGAGTTGGGGACAAGTTGTGGGTCATTAGCAGTCAACTGTCAGAGAAATCCCCAGCCCAGCAGAGGGGATTTGAGCAGGGCACCAGAGGCATGTATTATAGCATGAGCCCAGGGTGACCAACTGTCCCAGTTTGCATGAGACTGTTTTGATTTTATTTATTTATTTTTCCTTTCCTTCTTTTTTTGAAATATAGTTTCTGATGTACAACATAGTAATTTGCATACATTATGAAATTATTGCTATAAGTCTAGTACCCATCTGTTCCCATACAAAGTTACTACAATATTATTGACTATATTCCTCATGCTGCTTATTACATCCCTGTGGTTTATTTATTTTATAACTGGGGGTTTGTATTTCTTAATCCCTTCACCTATTTCACTTCAACCTCCCACCCCCTCCCCTCTGGCAAATTTGTTCTTTGTATCTATGAGTCTGTTTCCTTTTGCTTTGTTTGTTTTCTTTTGTTTTTTAGATTCCACATATAAGTGAGATCATACATTATTTATCTTTGATTTCACTTAGCATAATACCCTCTAGATCCATTCATGTTGTCACTAGCGGCAAGATTTCTTTTTTTTTTTTAATGGCTGAGTAATAGTCGATTGTATATATATATATACACCACACCTTCTTTATTCATTCATTTTATCAATGGACACTTGGGTTGCCTTCGTATCTTGACTATTGTACGTAATGCTGCAAGGAACATAAGGGTGCATTTATCTTTTCAAATTAGAGTTTTTGTTTTCTTTGGGTAAATATCCAGAAGTGAAATTGCTAGATCATGTGGCAGTTCTAGTTTTAATTTTTTGAGGAACCACCATTTTGTTTTCCATAGTGGTTGTACCAACTTACAATCCCACTAACAGTACACGAGGGTTTCCTTTTCCCCACATCCTTGCCAACATTTGTTATTTGGTATATTTTTGATAACAGCCATTCAGACAGGTATGAGATGGTATCTCATTATGGTTTTGATTTGCATTTCCCTGATGATTAACGATGCTGAACAGCTTTCCATGTGTCTGTTGGCTATCTGTATGTCTTCTTTGGAAAAATGTCTATTCAGGTTTTCTGCCCATTTTTCAATCAGATTTTTTTTCTTTTTTTTGATGTTGAGGTGACTGTTTTGGTTTTAGCATGAAAGTCCCACATCCCAGAAAACCCTCAGTCCCAGGCAAGGCAGGATGGTTGGGCCCTCTACACTGAACTTGGCCAGGCTTGGCCAACAATATATGAGGGGAAGTCAGCCAGGGGATTTCTAAAAAACATACAAGAAAGATAAATGATCCTTTTTCTCACTCTGGACATTGTTGTCTGGATTTATGCCTGAAACTGCTGTAGTGGCCTGGTGGCTGTGACAGAAGAGAGTCTTCAGGCAAAGCTGACACCATAAGGGGGTGACTGACAGTTCCTCCACCTAGAAATCCGGAGTGGAGGGTGGACTGATGCCTTCCCGGCTATCTCAGCAGAGACCCCCTGTAAAACGATGGGCCTGTCTTCCCTTCACAAAACACACAGGCAACAGTGACTAATACAAAAGAGCAGTAGAGTATAGAAAGGCAGGCAACAGTCTTATCTTATGGGTTTCTTTGTACCGGACAAGGGAAAGGTCTTCCCCTCCCAGGTTGTAGAAAAGAAGGTGTTTAATGTGGATGTTAAACACTCAGCTTTCTCTGTCCGCTCAATTCTCTCCCCCTTTTCCTCTTATAGGACACTCAATATTGTGTGTCCCAGCCCCTGGAGAAACTTTACCCCTCGCCCAAAGAAAAGCAGATTCCATTGCTTTCAGTCTCATGGCAGTGCCCCTCCCGTATTTCCAGGCAGCTCAGGATTAGGTCAGATAATTACCAGTACTATTCCTCTCTGTGCAGTCTCTGCTGAAATCAGAGGGCTAGAATGTGGTTTGGCAAAGCAAGTGAGAACAGAAGTGGGTTCCCCAATTCCCCTCACACTCCAGCAGCCTTGACTGCTAGTGTGGAGTCTCCTCTTTTTAATTTGTCATTTATCTTTTTTAAAGTGAAAAACGTATTTTCTCAAGTCAAAGTAATGTGTACATAATTTAAAATCAAATATTACTAAAAGCTGATAATGGAAAATATCAATTCTGTACCTGACCCCTCCCTACTTCCCAGTCCCACCCCTCAGTGGCAAATACTTCCATCGAACATTTCTAGCTCTTTCCTCTGATATTCCCACCATATTTCAAAGCAATATGCTTATATTGCTAGCTTCTAATTTTTCAGCATGAGACATTAGGCATGGCGCCTGGTGTGGGTAGGATCTGCAGAATTGTCAATGAGTTGGGTGGTGAGGTTGATCTCTGCCTGATAGAAGAGGCTCCCCACCTGCACCTTCCTGGAGCAACCTCTAGAGGGCAGTCTCACACCACACGCGGCTTCTCTAGCTTCTGCCCAGTTGCTTGTATTCTACTTTAGGCAGCTTAGATAGATGGTAGATGGATGATGACCGGTAGGTTTAGACAGATGATACACAGATGATAGGTAGATAGGTGGGTGGACAGATAGGGTGGGCGTGGTCCAGATGGGCTCTGGAGTTGACAAGCACTGGGACCTGGGATTCTAACCAGGCAGATTTAGGTAGCTGGGGCACTGCTGGCCCATCCTTTAGGCATAGAATTAGGGCCTAGGGACCATGGTTGTAAAATGGAAAAAAAGGTATTGGTTTCAGAATGAACAAAGGAAATTGCAAAATGGAAATCCATAAATATTTAAACAAATGGCTATAAGACAAAACATTAACCAATTACTGCAACCCCACTTGTACATAGTTTATATATACATTATATTTCATGTGGGCTGTGAATGCATCTTACTATTTTTGTCATGATGTGGGCACTCGACACTACAGTGTGACGGACCCTTGACACCCTTGAAAAGGCCCTGGGAAGGAATAAGCTGGATGGAGTCTGAACGTGGAAGCCCAGACTCCCCACCAGAGGGCTCAGGGTGCTGCTCATGGTTCAGCTGCCATGGAGTCTGAGGCTGCAGGTCAGCACCTCCTACCCCCAGGCCCCCTTTCTTCCTGCCAGGGGCCCTGCAGGCACGCCCACCACAGTATGGCAGTAACAAAGGCTGACCTCAAGCATCACCTTTCTTGACTTAAAGTCAGGTGGGAGAGGGGTGGTCTTGCATATACTTACATTCCTCCACTGGGAAGATACTGACTAGGAAGAGCTCTGTCCCCTTGCGTTTCTGGCTCAGGGGGTAGAATAGACCGGAGACACGATCGGGACCAAATGCCTCTGAATCCAAGTCAGAACCTGTCAGGGGCTCTAAAGTACTGAATGGAGACCCAGGAAGGCTTCTGGGAAGAGGCAGCATTTTGGGTGGGCTTTGACAGGTGAGTCAGCGTCACACAGGCAGTAGGTGGGACATCCTAAAAGATCAGGAAAGAGGGAAGGGGAAACTAGATGGCACGTCCTTCAGGCTTTACAGAATTCCTGGGGGAGGGGGGTGGTGGGTATCTCCAGTTTACACACGAAGGGACTTAAGTTCAAGGAGTTAATTGTAACAGTAACCAGGGCCAATTACTGAGTGCTTACTTTCAGCCAGACACTGTGCTAAGCGCCTTACTGTCTAACTTCATCCTCTCAACGATCCTAATGAGAGGTAGATGTTATAAGGTTCATTTTATGGATTGGGAAACTGAGATTCAGAGAAGTTAAATAAGTTGTTGGAAGTCAGAATTCAAGAGCAAGTCTATCAGACTTTAAACCTAGTGCTTTTATTATTGTATTATTTAATTATTTTATTTTGGTTGCGGGGGGAGGTAATTAGATTTGTTTATTTTTAGAGGAGGTACTGGGGATTGAACCCAGGACCTCGTGCATACTAAGCATGCACTCTACCACTTGAGCTATACCCTCCCTCCAAACCTAGTGCTTTTAATCACTACATCAGACCCTCTTTCCAAGTGGCCCAATTTCACAGGGCTATGCATTAAGTGGAACATTTATTGAGTGCTTACAATCAATGTGTCAGACCCTGTTCTGAATGCTTTGCACATTTTAACTCATTTAGCTGAAGCAGAGGATATCATTATCACTGCCATTTATAAGTGGGGAAACCAAGGCCAAGAGAAGCGAAGTAACTAGCCTACGGTTGCTGCCAGGCTATCTGATTCCAGAGTCTGGGCTCTTGACCACAAGCCTGCCTACTCTATTCTGGCACAAGGTTTGGGGCTGGGCACTGACTGGCCAGTGGGGTAGGGAACGGGAGGGAGGGAGGTTGTGGTCTGTGAGGAATGTGCGGGAGGTGGGGTGGGAAGGAGAACCCACCCGCAGGAGATGTTCACAGTGTTTCTTTCTCTCTGCTGTTCCCACAGCAGGAATTCAAAGGTGAGTGCCTATCAAAACTGCTGAGAGCATAACGCCTCCCCAAATACCTTTTCCTTCAAAGGCATTTTATTGAAGTGGTTTTTAATTAACAAATACAACTGCTTTGCAAATAGGGGTTCCTTTTCTCCTTGTGACCAGGGCCACTGGTCTGCTGGTGCTTTCCTGAATGGTTCACATGGTCCTCCAGTTAGGGTTAGAAGCATGTTAGCAAGATGGGGCTGTATTGGGGGGAACAGCTGGTGTAGACGTGGTCAGAGATTGAACTAGGTGATGGAAAGGAAAACTCCCATGGCTCTGGTCCCTAATATGAATCTATTCAGGGTCTTTGGGACCAGTTCTAGGTTTTTTGGCTCAAAGGGAAAGAATAAGGACAGGTTTATGGAGGTGGAATGGTCCCATTTGGAGAAAGGAAAACTGTAGGGGGATACAGAACATTAATAATTAATTAAGCACATGGGCCCTGAAGTTGGACTGTCTGAATTCAAATCCCTCCTCTGTTGCTGTATGATGTTGGGTAATTTACTCAGCCTAGGTCTTTGTGTCCCATCTGTAAAATAGGTATATTTAAAATAAATTTTTTGTTTTTTTTTTTTTAATGCAAGAACTGGGGATTGAACCCAGGACCTCATGCATGCTAAGCATGTTCTCTACCACTGAGCCTTCCCCCAAAATTGGTGTATTAGTGATACCTTTAATCATTAATTGCTCATACAGTTTGTTGTGGGGATTTAAATGACCAAATACAAAGTTCTTAACACAATGCTTACTGTACAAACATTCAATGCCTATAATTTCATTCAAATTAAAAAGAGATATTATATAGCTGATGGGGGGCAACAACGAGAACAATTCTGTTGTTCAGGATGTATTAATGGGAACTGAAGTTGGCTACAGAAAGAACTGCCTAACAACAAAGGATGTGAAGCCTGAGCAAATTGTAAAAGCTCCTCCTCAGCTTCTTTGCAAGACTAGAGCTCATCTCAGGGGTAGTCGTTTCTGGGGGGGCAGGGCCTGGAGCTGCCCTGGTGATGGGCAGATCTGTGTGACTTCCTGAATCCATGACAGTTGACAGACGCTCCGTGTGGCAGTGCCTGGAGTTTACAACCAGGAGCTGGGTAGCCTGCATTGCCAAGATTCCCATTTATAGCTGTTTCCTGGACCTGAGTAAATTTCTGTTTTAAAAGTACCTCTTGGGCCCCTACCTAAATCTCCCTACTGCTTAACATTGACAGTTGACTTCTCTTTGGCTGAGTGGGAGTTGGGTGCAAACACTCCAGGAAGGAAGAAAGGAAGGAAGGGAAATGTGGGTGGGGTGGGGTGGGGTGGCAGGGATGGGTCCCCCATAATGGGGGATGGGCTTGGATCTGGTCCTGGATGTCACTAGGGCCTCTTTAGGAGGATTTGTTCTGACTCAGGTAGCTGGAAAGCCTGGCTGCTGGCAAAGAAAAGGTTACTGAGAGTTAGCTGAAGGGATGGCACGCGGTGAGGGAGGCCCCCCGCCAAGCAGTTCTTATCTTGGGGAAAATCTGAGAGTCATTGTCACTTGCAGGGAATTTCCTGGACTATGAACTTTATTGAAGAGAGGACAGTATGGCTGGGTGAGAGGAGGTTGGCCTCAGGCTCCACACCCAGCCCTTCCCCTCCCCCACAGCACGATTCACTGTTACTAACCTAAACCCTGGTTCAGCTTGGCCTCTTTGGTTGTGCCACCTTCATCAAGTCCTTGACCTCACTAAACCTTGGCTCCTTCCTCTATAAAAAGGGGTGGCAATAGCAGCAGTTTACTGATAGTAAGCACTCAGTGTATGTTGGATTTAAATAATAAAATAAATGATGGTTCCTGAGATCAGAGATTTGCATTGAGGGGAGGAACAAAGAACAGGGTCGCTCTCTGTTCTTGAGAGCTGATTAGAGGAACAAGCCAGGCATAAATCAAAAGAAATGCAATTGGAAAACACCTTTGCCAGGCAACAGTGGGGAGCAAAACACAAATATTAGAAGCAATTTTTAGTTGCTTTTTAAAGTGCATTTGTCACACTTTTGTGTTGGTTTTCTCTTCCCAATTTGGAAATGTTATTCCAATAAAGGTGTGTCCCCAGGGCTCCCACAGGCTGACAACAGGAAGCAGCAGTCAGGAAGCCCAGGGTGGCAAGCCTGACATTTGGTGAGAACGTGTTCTGGGCCCACTGGCATACTGGGGAATTGACTCAGGGAATTGACCATTTCATTACAAAAGCACAGAAGGGACTGGCAGGGACTAGACTGTGCTGGCTGAAGACTAGGCAGGGATCATCGAATTCAACACAAAGCAAGAAGTGTCTACCAGGCACCTGGGTGTTCAGCAATCAGGGAAGGCTTCCAGATGGAGGGGGCTTTTCCTTATAATTTGCAGATTATTGGCTCAGGCAAAGGCTAGATGATTTAAAAAGGCGAAGAGGATAAAAGTCAAGAAGCCCAGAGGTGGAGAAAGTACCTCCACCCTGGGGTCTTGTAGAGAGCCTTTTTTCAGGGCAGAGACCTGGAGGGGTCAGAGGTGGTTGGGTAGAGAACAACATCGCAGGGAGCAGATGCTGAGGACAGATTAGCCTCTGACAACAGATGTGGAATATTGACCTAGGGAAAAGTGCCTGGTGTTTGTCCAGGCCAAACTGGTGCAGCAGCTTCCGTGGGAGGAGGTACAGGAAGGTGCCCCAGGCCCACCCTCTCACAGACTCGTCCTGGGGGAGCCTTGCTGAGGTCCAGAACTCAGTCTGCCTAAATGGGGACAGATCATCTGGGAGGATTTGGAAGAGGATGCTTGTGTTCAAAATCAAGGCAGGCGCCTATGCACACACATAATTAAATGATCTTTTTTTTTTAAGCTCACCCATGCATAGAAAAACCTGGATGGAAATGTTCATTGTAATTGTTTGCTTGATGGAACTATAATTTTCTTTCTATTTCGTGCATTTCAAATGTTCTTTAGTGAGCATATATTGGTTTTTAAAAAGAGAGAAGGCAAACATATTTGCATGTCAACATTAAATTCCTGAAATCAAAGGTTTCTTTCCAGCCCTACCTTGCTTTTATTTGACACTACTGAAACTCATTTTCTGAAGCTGTTTTCCCGCTTGGCTTTCAGGCGGCAACTTTCCTTCCCTTCTTGGATGGCGGCCTAAACCCTAAAATTCATGTTTTTCAGGGTCTGTCCTCAACCAACCCTCCAGGTTAGCGCACTGATGCCCATGGCTTCAGCTACACCATCCTATGTCAATAACAACTTGCAGCGCCAAAACATCTTCTTGCTGAAACATTTCTCCAATCACCTACTGACTATTCCTACAAGTCCCTCAGATTCAACATGCTTAAAACTTAAATCCCATCCCTGAGAGCAATTCTTCCTTCTGTGTCATCTGTTTTGGTGGCCTGGGTCAGAATCTTAGTAATCACCTGTTCTTCCTACCTACTTAGTAAGTCTGTTCTTCCCTACCCCTGGGTTGTGGGTTTGAAAGAGATGTCCATGTCTATTACCTTATATGGCTGAAGAGTATTGCCTTATAAGATGGAAGATGTGTTTAAGGATCTTGGATTATCTAGGTGGGTCCTAATTCCAATAATGGATGTCCTTATGAGACACAGGGAGGAGAAGACACTGAGAAGGGGAGGTGTTGTGACCATGGAGGAAGAGGTGGGAGTGGTG
Organism: Camelus dromedarius; assembly: GCF_036321535.1. Lineage (NCBI taxonomy): Eukaryota > Metazoa > Chordata > Mammalia > Artiodactyla > Camelidae > Camelus > Camelus dromedarius. The sequence goes on from NC_087451.1 coordinate 53,481,021, forward strand.
GCTCAAGTCAAGGGATACCAACAGCCACTGAAAGAACAGACTGTCCCCTACAGCCTCGAGAGGGAATGCAGCCCTGCCAACACCTTGGTTTTGAACTTCTAAGGGCCTCCAGAATCGGCCACTGTTAAAGAATAACTTTCTGTTGCTTTACGGCACCCAGTTGGTGTTAACTTGTGAAAACTCATAAAGCCTCATTCTTTGGCATTTAATTGATCACAAAAATCCTGTTGATTTCAGCTCGAAATTAGCTCTGATTTCCTCCCTTGTGCATCTCCACTGTCTGATCCAGGCCCTCGCTGCGTTCTCCTGAAGCACCGCAGTGGTCTCCTCCTTCCACGCTTCCTTCCTCCACGCTTCGCCTGATTACTATCCCTACACCCAGTTCATCCTCCACGGTGCTTTTACAACCTAGAACCACAGAGATCATTCTAAAATATAAATTTGACTACATCACTCTCCACTAAAAGATTTTAAAAGCTCTCTATTGCCTAAAATAGGACCAAATCCAGATTATTCCTCAGAATGGTATTCAGAATGGTGTACAAGGCCCTTCCCAGTCCGCCTTCAACCTTCTTTGCAGTCTTCTATGCCCCACTAGGTTTGTTGTTTGTTTTTGTTTTGGGGGGAATGGAATTAAGTGTATTTATTTTCTTATTTAATGGAGGTACTGGGAATTGAACCCAGGACCTCATGCATCCTAAGCACGTGCTCTACCACTGAGCTATACCCTCCCCATTTTCATATTGGTTTTTATTGTAGGCGATTGAATATAGTTCTCTGTGCTATACAGTAGGTCCTTGTTGTTTATCTATTTTTTAATTGAATTTTTAAAATTGAAGTGTAGTTGATTTACAATGTTAGTTTCAGGTGTACAGCAGAGCAATTCAGTTATACATATACATATTTATACATATATTTTCAGATTCCATGATAGCTTATTACAAGAAATTGAATATAGTTCCCTGTGCTGTACCGTAGGTCCTTGTTATTTATCTGTTTTATATATAATAGTTTGTATCTGCTAATCCCAAGCTCCCAATTTATCCCCTCTCCTTCCCCCCAGCTTTGGTAACCATAAATTTATTTTCTATGTCTGTGAGTCTGTTTCTGTTTTGTAAATAAGTTCACTTGTGCCATTTTTTTTAGATTCCACATATAAGTGATATATGATATTTCTCTTTCTCTGACTTACTTCACTTAATATTATAATCTCCAGGTCCACCCATGTTGCTACAAATGGCATTATTTCATTCTCTTTTTTATGACTGAGTAGTATTCCACTGAATATACCACAAGTTCTTTATCTAATCATTTGTCGATTGACATTTAGGTTGCTTCCGTGTCTTGGCTATTTTGTAAATAGTGCTGCTATCAACGCTGGGGTGCATGTATCATTTTGAATTAGTGTTTTCTCCAGATATATGCCTAGGAGTGATAGTAACTCTATTTTTAGTTTTTTTTAAGGAACCCCCATACTTTTTTCCATAGTGGCTGCAACAATCCTGCTTTGTTTTTAAATCAATTTTTAATTTTGAGGTAATTGTAGATAAATGTGCAGTTGTAAAAAATAATACAGAGACCCTATGCACCTTTAATGCAGCTTCCTCCAATGGTAACATCTTACAAAACTTTGGTACACTAATGTGACCAGGATATCAACATGGATACAATTCACCAATCTTACTCAGAGTTCTAATTTTTCTGGTTTTCATTATGTGTTTGGCTTAATGCATTTTCATCACTTGTAGTTTGTGGATCCACCATCATAGTCAAGATAGAGCACAAGGACCCCTTCCTGGCATAGCCTTCGTACCACACCCCCTCTCTTCTCCCTCCCCTTGCCTCTACCTAACCCTTAGCATCACTAATCTCTTCTCCCTATTTCTAATTAATCTTTTTTTTTTTTTTTGTGTGTGGGGGGAGGTAATCATTTATCTATTTATTTAATGGAGGTACTGGGGCTTGAACCCAGGACCTCATGCATGCTAGGCATGTGCTCTACCACTGAGCTGTACCCTCCCCAGTCCCTATTTCTATAATTTTGAAATTTCAAGAGTGTTAACTAAATAGAATATGTAGTATAATTTAAGATGCTTTCAAATTTAGCATAATTCCCTGGAGATTTCAGTCAAGTTATTGCATGTACCAGATTTGTTCCCTTTTGTTGCTGGGTAGTATTCCGTCCTGTGCCTTTTTATGGCATCCCCCTCAGTTTTCTTCACCTAAGGGCCACTCATCTTTTAATATCAGATTCAAATCCTACTCCCCTATCCCCAGCATTTTTTTTATGTTTTATTGCAATTATCTGTTGTACACTCAGTTCACACTGTCTTCCGTGGTACCTTCCTCTCTCCACACCCAACCCTCCCCAGTCTCACTGTGGCTTAGAGCAGCCACGTTACTGCAGGGTGACCACATCCTCTGGCCATAGTTGATTGAACAAGATGTGGGCACTTGTCTACCCTAGCAGGGCCAAGGAGTCCCTTCCTCAGGGAATCTAGAGTTGGACTGAGATTCCCATCCTGTCCTTTCACAACTGTTTTGTTTTTCGTTTTTGTTGTTTGTTTTTTGGTTTGTTTTTGTTTTTAGCAGAGTAGCTTAAAAATTCAGAGCTACGGGCAGCAACCATTTAACTTCCTGTGGTCTGGGAGGTAGAGCCAGCCTGGAGTGAAAGGGAAGTTTTGACTCCGAGGCAGAGCAGCAGGATGAGAGATGGTAAGAGATGCGTCTCTGTGTCACACGGTGTTCTAGCCCCGGGACTGGGAGCCCTGAAGCCTGGGGCCTCTGAGACATTCCTATATCCTTGTGACCACCGCCCTTCAGCCACCCGTGTTCCTGTCCCTTCTGAGCTCAAATGAGATCGCTGGTATGATTCAACTAGATTGTAGTGTCTTTCAGGACAGAAACTGGTTTCTTTTTATATGCCCGTGCTTTTGCTTTAAAGTCCTTGGCATTTGGACCCACGTCTCTTCCCTGGTTTGTAGAGACCCTCAGGATGCGTTCCCCATTTTTATCTGCCATTTCTGTCCCTTGGCCTCTTCCAAAGCACACTCTTCTAAGACAATGCTAACTTGGGCTTTGACCGCACCTCAGTTGACACCCAGGTCTCATAGCCCTTATGTCTTCAGTTTGCAAGATGACTTATCTGTATATCCTTAAATTGCTTTTGTGGGTGCTTGTCTCTTTTCCCCAATGGAGTAGGAGACCCCTGAAACCTGAGACTCTCCCCGAGCAGTTTGAGGGCTCACTGAGGGCAGAGAGAATGTCTTCATTAACCTTGTAGATCCCTCGAGAGAAGAACGTGTCTTCTATTTTTTTAAATGCTGACCTGATAACTAGCTCTGCACCTGGTGGGTGCTGGGTAAATGTTGACTGACTGGGTAAACAATAGACTTGGTCCTCTGGAGTGTCATAATCTTTCTTTCCACAGGGAGAAAGTAATAATATTAGGCAGAGCAGGCTGGATCCCTTAATATGATTACCTGGGATTTGTGGGCTGGTGACTATTTCCCCCGACTTTATTGGGTACATTCATCTCCACAGAATAGATATTCCCAGAGGCTACTAATGCTGCCGGCCAAATGGTGGGCTCCTATTAATTGGCCCGACCCTGATAATTACAATGGAAGCGCTGCCTCCAACCCAAGATACTGTGGAGGCAGGGGTTGTACTAAGTGTGTTCTAACCAAGGTCAACAGTGTTAACTGGCTCTGTAGCTGTATTTAAGACATCTTATCAAAAAAAAAAAAAAAAAAAAAGACATCTTATCATGAGCCAATGTATATATGACCTTAGCAAGTTATTTTTAAAAATGTTTTGAAAACATGACAACTTGAGCTGTAATTTACATAGCATAAAATCCATTCATTTTGAGTGTATAATTCAGTGGTTTTTAGTATATTCACAGAGCTGTGCAGTCATCTCCACAATAAATTTTAGAACTTTTTTTAGCCCCCAAAAGAAACTCCATACCCATTAATAGTCACCTTCTGTTTCCCTCAACACCTAGCACTACGAAAACACTAATCTATTTTATTTTAACAAAATATTTGCCTATTCTGGACATTTCATATAAATGGAATCATACAATATGCGGTCTTTTGTGACTGGCTTTTTTCACTTAGCGTATTTTCAAGGTTCATCCGTGCTGTAACATATATCAGTACTTCATTTCTTTTGCCAAATAATACCCCATAGTGTACACATATATACATGTATCCTATTGTATGTGTATATATATACTGTATTTTATTTACCCATTCATCAATTGATGACCATTTGGGTTGTTTCAACTTTTAGCAAGTTATTTCTCCTTGTTTCAACTTACTTATCTATAAAAATGGGAGTTAATAACTGTCTATTTCAAAGGGTTACTGAAAGTACACACGGAGTATATGAAATAATATGAAATAAACGGTAAAGCGGCGCTTCACCACATGCATGTAGACATTATTTTAATATTTATATGAGATCAATTAAGGAGAACACTGGAGCCAGTGTAACGTGTTATAGTTAACTCAGGGGACTTAGGTGAGTACCTCTTCAGGTTTGATCCCTACGTTGAGTCCATTTGCCTTTTTTTCCTAGGTAATGGACTGCATCTTTTAGCCCGGCCTATCATCTCATTAACAGTTGTTGCTAGGAGACCAGGTTAGAGTATGCTTAGCTCAGTGCAATCCACTGTAGAAAAATCACTCGAATCATAGGAGAATGATTAAACATCAAGGCAGTTTCATTTCATCCCATTTTTTAACAAGATGAGGGAAAAGGGCTGAAGCTACAGGTGTTCTTAGGGGCCTAGGTTTACTATCTTGCCAGCTCTCCCTTCTCTGATTTTAGGTTAATGTTCACCTTCACCACTCGTTCACACTCACGTGTGCCAGGGTGACTGTTTTCCTACTGCTTAGCAAGTAAGTGTGCAAAGGTAATGCAAAGACACTTTACTATTAGGAGAGAGAAAATGAATCAGGAAGGAAAAGTTGCCATAGCAAGTACAAAGATTCTAAAATTCAATTTAGATACAAATACCATTTTGCTCCCACAACCTATTTTTTTGCAGGTGTTTTACAGCTGTAAAATCTGTGGGTACAAGGGATATAGAAGCAAAAGACTAGGCTGAGGACTGGATTATTTAAGAAGGATTATTTTCTTTACCACTGGAAGCTGCCTGCTACATAATGTCCCCTTCAAAGCCTTGGTAAGAGCAGCTGGGAATAATGAACAATGGTTAAAGATGCTTTGCTTTACATCCAGCAAAAAGGCTCATTAACACCTCGACTGTTTTCTTACCAAGTCTGTGGAAGTGCTCCTGCTGCTGCTGATAATCACGGTAACCCTCGGGGTAGCAGGGGCAAAGGGGTGTGGGTAATTCACTAGAAAATGGTATTCACCGATTTGGATTATGCGCACCACTGCTCCTCTCCATTCATGTGCTTAATTAAGAGCTGACTAGTACAAAATAAATGAAACTGCAATTCTTCACTGGAATTATCTGGGGAGCAACAGAAATTTTGCAGGGAGGAAGGTATCTGCCAGAGAAACTGCATTATTGTCTTCCCATTATATTTCTATTCTAGAATTTGTCTTAATGTCACATTTGATTCTAAAGGGACAGAGGCTTATGAGTCCAAGAGACATCTCATTGGAATGGAGATACAGAAGGAGGAGGAGTATAGCTTTATCTTCAGTTTATTAAAGGAGAATAAAGGCTAGGAGCTGTGACTAGAACAATATAGTCAATCTAAGGTATAATGCCAGTCACATCAGGGAAAACCCCAGAAGGAATGTAGAGCTATAGTTGGCTCCACCTGATTCACAACATCATGTTTCAAATCATTCAAAAGTTTTTGTAAAAGTCTCTATAGTGACCAGCTGGTTGATTGCCTGGGAGTCATTTCCATTTGTTCAGTCCCTGGGGTATAGAAAATGGAACTGCTTTCTTATAGTTCGATTAGGCAAAGCTGGATGGAGGGACTCGACCTTAGTTCACAAAAGATGCCAAAATCCACTCCCTTTCAATAATGCATAGGAAGTTAGACCAAGAAGTCAGGGCTCCAGATTTCTCAGACTCCCTCTCCACCTCAAAATAACAGCCGGGACACACTTTCACTGACTGGTTAAGACAGGTGGAGAGAAATCACTGGTGGGGTCTGTAATTCCCACATTCCTTTTGATTACACTTTCCCCATAAGCTTAAAAATAAAAAAAACATAAAGTCAAGGTTTATTTTAAATTATCAAAGTCCCTGAAGTAGAGGACTAGTTTATTTTTTAGTATTAAAGTGGTTAACAATAGTTCTCATTATTCTGACTTACTCATATTTAAACTCACCTGCTCAGAAAGTTGCAAACCCATACAGTTTCTAACAAAGTCCTACTAACCATTAAGAAAGGACTTATAACAATAAAAGTTATGTGCACAAGGAAAATCAGGGTAGAAAATGCCAATCAGAGGTATCCAGAGAGAAAGAAGACTTTCTGGGACTGAAATAATTTTTCATGCCCATGGTTCAGGGATACGATGCTTCTGTTGGGAGCTAAGAAATCAAGATGAGAAACCTTTGGTATCCAAACTAGATGACTGAGCTCTCTGGCATACCATTTTTGGCTACTCTAACACTATCAGTTAGAGAAAGAGGCTGGAGGAGGAGGAGGAAGAAATTCTCAACCTCTGATCAATCGCCAATCCCAGAGTGAGAACTGACGACTGAGTACAAGGCCTGACCTTGAATGGAGTGGGACAACTTGGAAAACTACTCACTTAGTACTGGAGTGAATAGCCAGGTCAGTTCCATCCCAGGGACCTTATACTGGAGATGCTCGGAAGAATGGGCACTTTAGGTGACAGGCTGACACAGCCAGAGTTAAGCGATTTAAAAGGTAGTTACCCACAGGATGGAAGTAACAGCCCTCAACACTATGCTTCAGGTAATCGACATGGCTCCACCTATAGGGCAGCAGGACTAAGTAAATCCCTAATAATTCAGGTTAGGCAGGATCTTGGGCATAACTCATAGCAGAAGCTACAGGTTCTACTCTATAAAAATCCATGTACAGTGTAGATCCAAGAGGCTGGGACACTTATAGAGCGTGGCAGAACACGTGGTCTTCAAAGATCTGCTTCTCTTTTGCTGGGAAGGTCTTGCCACAAATTGGACAATTCAAATAAAGAGCTGGCTTGTGCTGCTCCAAGGTGTGATCAAAAATGTCATCAGCAAAGTCTGCTGTGCAGGTGGGGCATGGCTCGATGGAGAGCTGGGAGGAAGAGCAAAGAGGTCAGTCTGAATGTAAGCTATACTCGGCAGAGACCGTGTCTGATTTTCTACTATGTCCTCAGCACCTATTGTAATGCTTGCAGATGGTGGGTGATCAAGAATTAGAGGATGAATCAACAAAGTCATATCTGGAGACATTCACTGGGGCTTTCTCTAACTCAAAGACTCAAAGGGCTTAATATTGCTGAAGTAGTCAGATAACTTGCAGCCTGAATGGGGCATGGGCTATACCTTGTTTGGCTACCTGCCCGGTTCACATGGCCTCCCGAGGCCTGCTACTCAACTCAACTCACAGGTGCAGGTCGTGAGCAGAATGCTGATGGATGATGAATTGTGCATCCCCCACCTCAACAGGCTCTCTCCGATTTAGGCACTGATCAAACTGATCCAGCTGACTCAGTCTGGAGTTATCAAAATGAACCAGTCTCCCCATGCATGGTTCTCCCATGAACTGGATGGAGCAGGAAGGGAAATTTTCTCAAAGATTTGATGTGGGCAATCTTACGAATCAAATACTCACCAGGTCAGGGGCAGAGCTTTCTTGGATACCTGAGGGTGATAAAGAAGATTTCATTCAATGAAAAAATATCATCCCTAGAACGCGTTCTCCAACTGTGTGCTAGCAGCTGTTTTCTGTAATCCTCACTGTTCCCCTCCCAGTTCTTTATCCCTCTCTGATACTGCCATATTCTCTCTCTCTCATAAACACCACTGACTTCGGTGGAGGGGATCTAGGTCAACGATGGAGGGAAAAAATAATGAAGTGGCATTTTCAATACCCATTATATAATTAGGAAGAACAATAAACCTATATGCAGTGTAGAGAATATGAGATTTTAGTGAAAACAGTAACAATTTAACAAGGAAGTAGACTGGGAATAGATTTTAAGACCGAATCCAGGCAAACAGTTATGTTTCAAATGAAAAGCTTAAAAATATTTTTAAGGAAAAAAAATAAACTTGTACCCCCGCCTGTTGCAAAGATCTGATTGTGACTGTTAAGAGAACATGCCTGCTTTAAACTGTCCAAAAAAAGCAAATGAGGTCTCAGATCACTTCTGGAGACAAAAAAGGAGGAAAGTTCCCTGTTTGGCAGGGACATCTGACCCCCAGTTCCTTGAATGACAAGACTGGGTGTCACCCCCATTTCCTGTCCTCCAAGCCCCCCAGGGGTCTCCGGGGGGCACACGCCTGCTACCCTTGGTCAGGCCATCGGGGCGGCTGCCTGCAACAGCCCATTCCTGGGCAGCATATCCCGCCGCTCACGCTTCCATTTCCAAATCTTAATTAGCTTCCTCAGCTTTGTATGTGTATATCTTCTACACAGAGACATTTCTCTGATTTATATATTTGGAATATAGCCACGGGACTCAATTTGTGTCTGCTGCCTCTAGGCGAATGATCTGATTTGCGTCTTCTAGATTCAGATTTATTTCTCAATTAACACTACTTGCCCAGCAATCTTTCTATTGGATACTCAGCTTCTGCCCAGCAAGTATTAACAATGAGTTTGGTCTTAATTAGCATCTCAGACAAAAACAAAATTTAGTAGGGGAAAGGGATACAAGCAGGGGCCTTCCAGCTCGATGGTAAAGTTGTCTTACCAGAATACGGGTTTCCATAGACAAGTCCTGGGTTTTGTCTTGCACCTCCTTGACTTGAAGTAGGCGCTTGATACGGTAAAGAGTCATAATTCAGACCCATGTAACTCAGCAATCTGTTGTTCTCGCTCTTCAAAAGCTAGGATAGAGAGGATAGAGTATTTACAGACACGCTGAAAGACAACAGCAAAGAATGGCCACACCGACTGGCCAGGGACGGCCCTTCTAGGTAGAGTTTAATTAACAACGTGGCACTGGAGAGCCCAGGAAATGATAAATCACAATTCTTAAAAAGCGGAAGCAGCAGCCTCAATATTCAAAGATCTGAGTTCTTAATATCTAAATTTAAAAGTATATTGAATTTTCTTTAGAATTAATGCAAAAAAGAAACTAAAATCTTTAAATATATACCAACTGAAGGGGGGTACAAAAGTTGTGTGGGTATGTGAGGGTGGCAGGGGCTACATTAATAAGATGGAACCTGTTGTACAGTATGGAGAGCAGAATGCTGCTTTAAAAAATTTTTTTTTAATTATTCATTTTTTAATTTTTATGTGGAGGTCTGGGGATTGAACCCAGGACATCATGCATGCTAAGCATGTGCTCCACCACTGAGCTATACCCTCCCTCCTCAGAATACTTTTAGTCTCTTTCCAAGAACAATTTTCTTACACAATGTGAATATTCACCTGATATAATTTTCCCTTCTTCATGTTTTATCCCATCAAATGGATATGCTGAGAGTGAGAGGGAAGAAGAAAGAGAGGGAGGGAAGGTGAGAGAGAAAGAGTGAAAGAGGACAAGCTACAAGGAGGGTAGACCATGTTTAAAGTTCTTAGAAGAAAGAAAATTAGTAAACTTCCCCCTAACATCTTAAGAGGGCTTTACTATAGTTCTCAACAAAGCTTCCAAATATCGGATCTTTTTCTTCTCGTTGCAAATTGTGTGCATTCTTCCTTCTCCCTCTTCTGCCCCGCCTCCCAGCCCCCTGGCACCATCAGACAATTTCAAAGTCAAGGTCACTTAACTAAATAAAAAGGATGAGAATGACAGGACCAGAAATAGACCCCAAAGGCCTTCTGCAAAACTGAAACACACTGGCGTAAATGATATTATCAAAAATAGAAATGATCACTTGAGGGCTTAGCCCAGAAGGGTGACAGAGAGGGTGGAGATGGAGAATGGCTGGAGGTGTAGATCAGAGGAACAGTCAGAATGCACGGGCACCTACTCTTGGATGCTAACAAGAGTGTAAGAGTGACTTCAAGTTCAACCTCTTTATTTGCTGCTGTGATCCTCAATTAATCAGTAACTTGTGTTGAGCACACAGCAGGAAAATACACTGGTTGGATGAATGAACTGATGAGTGAATGAATGCATAGTATTTATTTGGGGCCTACCATGGGTTCAGCTCTTGTACAGACCACCAGTTCTGCTTCTGGTTTGGCAGCAGAGAAAAAGAAAATAAGTTGTGCTGAAGGAAAGGGGTCCCTCAGTTAGCATAAAAGTGGTGTAGGATGTTACTCCCCAAAGACAGTACTTACAAGAGCTGTCAAGTTAAAAGCAAAAATAATAAGTTAGGTCTTCATCAAGGCTGTTCCTTTCAAGTTGACTACTGCCATGCCAAACAAGTTTTAGTCATAGAACAAAGTGTGGGTTTTGCGGCAGATTAGGAAACCAGATTCAGTTTGCTCTTTGTTTAGGAGCTGTTCCAGAAAGGGCTCTTTTATTTAACTTTTTATTTTATCATCACGTCTCTGGGTCACCCTGCTCCTTCCTGTTAAAACCTTGGGATTTTCTACTGTCTTTTACACACTTACTTCATTTTTTTTTTGCATCGTCTCTTTCTCTCTTTGCAGACCATCATACAGAATCTTGTTCTCACTCAGTCTCTTTGACAGGTCCAAGTTCTGGTCCTGCCAATAAAAAAAAATCATTAGGATTAGGATCACATATTGTAGTCTGGATCAAGGTGGGGTAAAACAAGGAGTTTGTAGAGGATCTGGCTTTCCAAAGTGGCAGGACTGAGGCGGGGGAGACACGAACTGGGGTAGGGAGGAGTTGCACCATGAGGAGATGCTGACTTACAGAAAAGTGATTTAATAAAATGCCTGAAGGCTTGGGCTGGCATCGAGATGCCAGTTTCTTTTGGTTTAGCTGGGAGTTAAGTGACCAGAGAGAAAAAATTAGCTTGGGGAAAACCTCAAGACTGACTTATCATAATTAGGGATAAATGGAGCTTTGTTTAACCCCACCCAACCATGGAAACAATCAGCTTTGTCGTGAATAAACATTTCACTCAGTGCAGCATGAAGCAGTGAGTCAAGCTGGTGTGACTCCCTCCCAGTGTGAGGATACGCATCTGGACTCAAGTGACACTGAGGAAGAAGGAATCCTGGGAGGCGTTTATCCAAGGCCACAAGGAACCCAGACTGGGGTCCTGGGCGCCCCAGTATGATGGGTTCACTGACTAGTTTCACGGACCCAAAACTCACAGGCATGCTTCAGCGCTTCCCATCTCCTGCCTACATACGGACACATGCGCATACCTCACAAAAACACTTAAGCTAATCCTACTGGTTGTGGTGTTTTTTCCAAGATTTTTATTTGAATGCTGGTGCCCAAACTGCTGTGCGCTTCTAGCCGCCCCTGAGGTAGTAATGCCAGAGGGGCTACCCGATGACAGTGCTGACTGCAGGCTCCTGGCTCCCCATCCCCATTGGCTCCTGCTGGCTCTTCTGGTCCTGCTTCACTTCCTCAAAAGGCAGAAATAAGAAAGGACTATCTGAGACTGCACAGAAACCTGTAGTTACAAAAACCTTCCCTGAGACCCGTGGCTGAGCTGGGGGTCTCTATTTCTGGGTATCCCCAGGCTGGTTTTTGGCCGCACACTCCATCCCTCCTCTTTTTGGCAGAAAGATAAATTCCTCTCCTTAACAGGGGTGTGCAATCCTCCGGGCTTGGTCCAGGAACCACACACCTTCACACCCCTTGCTTCCTGGGCCCCTCATCTGTCACCTACCAGTGTGGCAGCCCTGAGCTGCCTGATCTGTTTGTGGAGCCGTTGACACTCTTTGTACTTCTCTAAGAAACAGGCTTTCCCGGCCTCTACCTTTGCCTTAAGGCGTTCCACCTCTTGTACTAACTGTTCCTCCACTGCTGCTTTCTTGCTCCTAGGCTCCTGAAGCATAAGATACACAGTCCTCAGAGTTAAGGGCCTTTTGGATGCATGAAGAATAAAGAATGGCTATGAGACAACTGGGGAGCCCCTGGGTCTTGAAAAGTATTCCGCAAAAACCAAGGAAACCCATATCTGCCACAAGGAGTTCAACCCTTTGAATGGCTATAGATGACTTATTTAGTTATAATTTAAAAAATTTTTTTCTCTAACTTTATTGAGATATAATTGGTATATAGAAAACTGCATATAATTAATATATGCAATTTGGTGAGTTTGGACATATGTATTACACTCCTATTACTATTACCAGAACCCACGTAATAAATATATCCCTCATCTCTGAAAGTTTCCTTGTGTCCTTTTGTGTGTATGTGTGTGATAAGAATACTTAACATGAGATCTGCCTTGTTTTTTTATTTAAAAAAAATTATTTTTAAACTGAAGTATAGTCAATTTACAATGTTGTATTAGTCTCTAGTGTACAGTATGGTGATTCAGCTATGTGCAGATATATATACACTTTTTCATATGCTTTTTCATTATAGGTTACTATAAGATATTGAATATAGTTCCCTTGAATGGCTATAGATTATTTAAAACAGTAATTTCTTTGCTACATCAGAGGCCACAAACTCAGGAGGAAGGGTAGAGCTCAGTGGTAGAGTACATGCTTAGCATGCACGAGGTCCTGGGTTCGAGCCTCAGTACCTCTGTTAAATAAATAAAAACCTAATTGCCTCCCTTCCCCTGCCCCCCCAAAAAAAAAGAAAAAGAAAAAAGAGATCACAAACTCAAAAGTGCCAATAGGGGCCTAGCAAGTAATGTAACTGAACGAAGGAACTGAATGCAATGAAACAGTGAGGACTGTAGCCCGATGGAGAACCAAGACCCATCTAAAGGGGCAGCAGTTACTCAGCTCCGGGTACTACTGCTGTGTGAGAATGTGGGCTCAAATGTTGCCAAAGCCTCTAATTTTTCAAGAAGCTGGAAATACAAAATTTTTTATGGGAAATATTTCCATTTTTAAGTGTTGGTAACTAATCCAATTTTTAAGAAAACACTGCCAAAGCCAAACATTTCTGTGGGCTATACTTAACCTTTGAGTTGCTGGTTTTCACACTCTGTTGGACCCACTCTTTATTGTATCATGCTAAAATACACAGTTTCTTAGATATTGTAGGTACTCGATAACTGAATGAATATTAAGAGTGAATAAATGATGCATGTATTGGTTACATTCCCAGTACGCATCAGGATTTCTCACGCCCTTACATCAGTGCAGAAAACTGGGCTTCTAGGCACCTGTCATCACCATGAGGCCTCTTTTCTAACAATATATTATAGGAAATGATTAGTCAGTTAGGCTTTCATTACTATATTATACAGCTCAGAATAATTTATAATGATGATAATTGCTAACATTATATTAATTATAACAAAATTTGTTTTGACCACTGTAATATTTTCTAATTATAGAGTTCAATTTATAATCATTAATCAGTAACTCCTCAAGGAGGGGGCAGGGGTTATTCTGTGTTTTTTCTAGCCCAGGGCTCTATTTACTACACCCTGTCATGAAGTTTAACTTCTAGTATTTCCCTATCACTCATCACGCATTAGAAATGCCCATCTTTCCTAAACAGTGTGTAAATGGCAGATTCTCTATCCTTTTGGAGAGAAAGAGTCCAGAGGTAAATGCTATTCTAATCTGTCATATCTATGCTTTCCACCACGTGAAAATAGACCCTACCCCTTCCTTTCTTTAGCTCCCTCCCACATAGCCATGCAAAGACAGACATGCCGTTAATTCCTGTTGTTTCTTCACTGCGGCAGTTTCTTTCTGCTTCATCTCCTCCACTGTCTGCTCAAGCTTCTTCTGGTGCTCCTTCTGCATAAAAACAGATTTCAGTACCACTGCTGGGAAAACACACGCACACGCACACGCACACGCACATGCATGCATGCACTGGGGAAGGGCCTGCTGAGCTAAAGAGCAAGCAGGAGGCAGAGAAGCAAGTCTTCTCTTATTAGCTCCCAAGAAAAGCCAGGAGATACTTCACTTCAGATGGCTTCCTCTGAGACCTTTCCTAAAGCCACTGATATCCAGGTACATGATACAATAAAGAAAGAGCAATGTACATATTTTTTCACAAATGCCTAAAAAGTATGATTGTCTTCCATGACTCTACCTGTTCAGTCAAACTGAGAAAGAGCTGGCCATTTTCCTTTTTCAGGTGCTCCAGCTGCTCTGTCTTATCTTGAACTTCCTGAACAAGCTTCTCTATTTTTTTCTCTTGTGTTGACAGTTGGGCCTAAAGCAGAAACAGTGAATATAACCAAGATATAAAATAATAAAAACTAAACAGGAATGCTTTACAATGTAGAGTAACATGAAGAGATGTGTGTTCCCCAGCAATTCCCAAATGCCAAATACTCCGTAGAACTTCTGCACTTTTCAGCTCTACCTTACACTCTAAGAATCTAAGATTCAAGTGGGAAAAATTCAACAAACCATCCTTTACAGCCCCTCTTTAAGGCCCAGCTTCCTAAAAATGAGAACAGTTCTGCTGCTACCTGCTTTACATTCCAGGCTTCTGAGTGAGATTTTGCTTGAAAAGATTTTGTAGTTAAAAGAAAAAAGTTAGTATTGGTATAGAGGCTGGTCATCATCTTAAGAGTTCACGATAAATATAAACTGAGCAAATGATTCAGTTCTCTGGGGACTGTGACTAACAAAACAAGGGTGAGGGGGGCTAAGACTGGCAAACACACACTCTGAAAGTGTAGTCTGCTGCTCTGAAAGGTCCACCCTCAGGCACTAGCTACAGTGATCTGCATCTTCCTGGGCCACCGGAGTTGGAGTGGTGGCAAGGCTAAGAAAACATACTTTGGCAAAGGCTTGGCGTTTCCTACCTGAAGATGATCCACTCTGACTCCCATCTTCTCATTTTCTGAGGACATCTTCTGGTTTTGTTCTTTTAGTCTGTGGAGGTGGAGATGACTATGTGAAAAATATGCTAATTCCAGGTCAGCTCCTCCAGACCTTAAATGATTTAAGGCTGCCTTGGCCCTAAGCCTGCATTTAAAATCCACCAGTCTCTTCTTCAGTCCTGTTTTGGCTTCCTGACCTCAAACTGCAAGAATTCAATATTTAACAGTAATACTTGAATTCAGGTAATTTGTCCCTATCCATTCTAATTCTCTAACCTAGAATCAGAATTCATGAATCAAAGAGGGAGAACCATACTTATCATTGTCATGATAGGAAGACTGTTTTCTAACAAATTCTAGAAATCTAATCTGACCCAACTAAAGGTATCTGTAACACAAAACTTCCTCCCATCCAAGGATCACACTCACTGAAGCAGCTCTGTCTCCCAGCAGTCCTTCTGCTCTTTCATTTTCTGTTCCAGCTTCTTATTGACGCTCTTCAGGGTTTCTAGCTCCTCCTGCAGTTGGAAACGTCAAACGGACTGACCATTTCTAAGACAGTGTTTAGTATCTCAGGCAGTTAACAAATACTTAAGCACTTACTGTCAGGCATAGCAGTGAATGAAATATCCAAGTAAAGAGATTTCCATATTAAAATATTCAAATATGTTCTTCCTATATTAAAAATGCATCTACCTTAATTTCTCTTCTACTGGAGCTTGTATCTGTCCATTAATTCACTAGGCAAATGTTTAATGAGCGCCTATTATGTACCAAACACCGTTCTGGCACTGCAAACACAACACTGGATGAAATAAAGTTGCTTTTTCTCTTAAAAGAGTGCTGTCCAATAAATTCATGAAAACCACCCATGTATTTAAAGCATTTTAATAACCACATTAAAACAAGTAAAAAGAAATAGATGAAATTAATTTTACTAATAGCCTATGTACTTAATCCAAAATATCTATATCATTTCAATATGTAAACATAATCTACGTATTTAATCCCAGATATCTATAATATCATTTCAATAAGTAAACAATGAAAAGGAAATATCTAACATACTAAAATCGGTGCCAGATATTCTTATAAGGGAATAAGATCACAAGCAAAACAGAAAATGGTGCTGGGTAAGAGGCACCATCCAATTCCGATCTCCATACGCTGAGTTCACCTCTAAGCAGCTTCTTACCTGCTTCTTTTGGAGCTCAGTCTGCATTTCTGAGTTCTGCTTCTGGAGGCTGACGCAGCTGTCCTTCAGCTCCTGGTTTTCTTTGCAAAGTTCCTTGTTGTGCTCCTCAATCTCTTCCACTTCACCCTACGAAAAAGCGTTCTATAAACTCGTATTTGGCCCTTTATAGCTCAGTGGATATTCAAGTCCCTCCAGCAGAAAATTCCCAGAGGCTGGGATGGCGAGGGTCTGGGGGATTCTCTATCACTGTCAGCACAGTACCCCAAACGGAATCAGCTCCTCAGTGTGTAGGGAAGGGGTTAAGAGAGGTATGTCTATAAAACTGCAGCACTAAGCCTGCCATTACCAAGAAAGATTTTTTTAAAAATGAGACCACAAAAACTTAAAAGAGGGAATGATAAGGGGGGAGGGGATAGCTCAAGTGGTAGAGCGTATGCTTAGCATGCAGAAGTTCCTGGGTTCAATCCCTAGCATCTCCTCTAAAAGTAAATAAATAAATCAACCTAATCATCTCTCCCCACTCCAAAAAAAAAAAACAGAGGGAATGATAGAAGAATGTTTTTTCTTGCAAACACTTAACACTGTTTGTTTCTCCTACTGGACTTAGCTCCTTGAGATCAGGACACAGTTTTAATTGACTCTTCACTGCATCCCTAGTGCCTACCATAGTGCTGGATGGAAGCAGGTGTCCTGTAAATAACTGAGTAAGTAAATGAATCTAATGTTCATATATGACAAGCTCGGGGCCAGAACTAAAAGATACAAAGAAGAATATTTGGTAACTTTCTCCTTGAAGGAGCTTATAAAATTGACTGCGGTGATAAGATGTGCAGATGACAAAACTTAAGTAACTGGAAAAGTGAAGGAAATAAATGAATGCCAACTGAGTTACAGAAGTTTTAGATAAAGGAAAAATCACTCACTGTTATGATTCTTGTTAACATTCTGAAGTCATTCCCTTAGGAATGCTGGGTTTGAGTGGGTACTGTATACGTTTTTCCCAATAGTATCTGTTAAATATCCAATAAAGGCTTACTGACTAGAATTCCACCCTACCCTGGAACTGCTGCTCTTAATGGCAGAAGGAGACTGAGATGAGATGTTTACAGACCTGAGTGGTAACAACCAGGATGTCCTCCTCATTTTCTGGACAGAACTGGAAAGGGATACTTGCTCCCCGGACCACACCATCCTGATCCACATAGCAGAACTGGTAATACTCATCATCCTTGGGCAGGTAGTAAGCTGAAAACAGAACATGATTTTTAATCTAAAATAAGGTCTATTCAGAAAACTAAAAACCTGGAAGTCTTTTATCTGCTCCAGAAAGCTCAAGCTCAAGGGAATTAATTAGTCTTGGCCACTGTTTCAGTACCTTTTTTCTTTAATGGAGGCGTGGGGGATTGAACCCAGGATCTCCTGCATGCTAAGCCCGTGCTGTATACCACTGAGCTATATCCACCCCGGTCTTCAATACCTTTGATCCAGTATTTTTCTCACCTTTGATCCAGTATTTTTCTCACCTTTGAACTGGACTTCCTCCTGTTTGGCTGATTCGCTGTTTAGGTCAACGGGCAAAGTAACCCACATGAAGGTGTAATACTCACGGGTTGTCTTCCATCCCACCTGCAATGAAAAGGGGCTCTTGTTCAGTGTCTGAAAGTGCTCAGTGGATTCTTCTTATTTTGACTATGTCTTCTTAATATTTGTTTACATTGAAATTACAATCAAATGAGTTCATTATGACAAGATCTACCCACCATTGATCAAATCTTGTTTTTTGATGTAACTGATGATTAGCGATGTTGAGCATCTCTCCATGTGCCTGTTGTCCATCTACATTTCCTCTTTGGAAAAATGTCTGTTTAGTTCTTATAATAACTATGTATATGATTAAAAATTGGTATGCACACACACAGTCCATGTTACTTGTCTGAGAAGGAAACAAAAACTGGCCATTCAACACCCAGGACAAGAATTCCAAAAATTCCATCTCCAATTCAGATACTAAACTGAGAGCGGTTGGAAAGAATTTGTGGGAATGTGAACTTTGACCCCACTATTTTCTTATAACAGTGTTCTTAGAACATCTTAATCAAGGGGAAGGCTATAGTTCAAGTGATAGAGTGCATGCTCCGCATGCAAGAGGTCCCGGGTTCAATCCCCAGTAACTCCTCCAAGCAGAAATCAATGAAGAAACCTAATTACCCCCACCTCAGAAAACAAACAATATAAGAACATCATAATCAGAAAGCACTTCTGATCTTGGTTTCCATTGGTTTGTCCTCTCCCTTATCCAATTCAGTCTCGTCACCTATATCAACCTGATTATATTATTGCATTTAAAAAAGCATTTTAAATAATAATTTTAAATAATGTGTGTTGGGGTTGGATGGCAAGAGAGTTCTTAGATTATAAGGTAACCAGATAACTGAGTCCAGCCTATATAGTTTTCTTTCTTCAGTGTTTTTCTTTTTTAATGTTAATTTTTAAAAATTGAATGATTCTTTAAATTCTACGGTGCTTTACAATTTTCAAGTTTCACAAACATGATTTCATGTAATCCCATAACCCTTTTCTTCCTCTACCCCTACATTACCCTTCCTTTTTTCCCCCTCCCCACCAGTTTGTTCTCTGTGTCTGTGAGTCTGCCTCCATTTTGTTTTACTCACTAGTTTGTTGTATTTTTTAGATTCCACATATAAGAGATATCATACTGTATTTGTCTTTCTCTCTCTGATTATTTCACTTAGCAGAATGCCCTACAAGTCCAACCACGAAGCTACAAATGGCAAAATTTCATTCTTTTTAAAAGCTGAATAGTATTCCAGTGTGTGTGTGTGTGTGTGTGTGTGTGTGTGTGTGTGTGTATACACACACATATATATATTACATGTTCTTTAGCCATTCCTCTGTTGATGGACATTTAGGTTGCTTCCATATCTTGGCAACTGTAAATAATAACAAACGTTGGGGTGCATGTATCTTTTCAAATCAGTGTTTTTGTCTTTTTTTGGATATATACCCAGGAATGGAATTGCTGGGTCATATGGCAGTTCTGTTTTTAGTTTTTTGAGAAACCTCCATACTGCTTTCCACAGTGGCTGCAGTAATTTACATTGCCACCCACAGCATACGAGGGTTCCCTTTTCTCCACATCCTCACCAGTGTTTTGTTATTTGTATTCTTTTTGATGACAGTCATTGTGACAGGTATGAGGTGGTATCTCACTGTGGTTTTGGTTTGCGTTTCCCTCATTAGCGATGTTGAGCATTTTTCCATGTGCCTGTTGTCCATCTACATTTCCTCTTTGGAAAACTGTCTATTTAGTTCTGCCCATTTTTAAAATTGGGTTATTTGTTTTTTTGATGTTGAGTTGTGTAGAGCTGTTTATATATGTTGGATACTAACCCTTTATTAGTCCATCATTTGCAAATATCTTTGTGTTTGTTGATGGTTTCCTTTGCAGTGCAAAAGCTTTTAAGTTTTGTTTTAATCTATTTGTTTATATTTGCTTTTGTTTCCTTTGCTTTAAGAGATGGATCCAAAAAAATATTGCTGCAATTTAAGTCACAAAGTGTTCTGCCTGTTTTCCTCTAGGAGTTTTATAGTAGTCAGCCTTATATTTAGGTCTTTAATTCATTTTGAGTTTACTTCAGTATATGGTGTTAGACCATGTTCTCATTTCATTCTTTTACATGTAGCTGTCCATTCAGTGTTTTTCTTAATGCCTGCTTAGTGAAAGCGTTTTGGTGGTAAAGATAACAACAATCTGGTAGTCATAAAGGCCTCTTCTAGGTACAAAATATAGTAAGTCATAAAACATAAGGATACTGTAAAATATGCCCCAGAGCAGAAAGCTGGCTAAGTGGAAAATATTCTCATTAAATACGAAGAGAGGTAAAAGATGGCTCAAATCATTTCTGGAAGATAAGACCCCCCAGAGAATAAAAAGGGAGCCGTTGTGTCTTCAAGGGGAGAACACTCACCAAGTGAGAAGCAAAATTACATTTACTGTCATGTTTTGACCCTGTCTGAACCCAGTGGGAAGAGAAAAGAACTAAAAATAAATTCTATGCTTATATATTGAGGAATCAGAGCAGGGTTGAAAAGGCGACACTAAAAGCTGAACATACCAGGGCATGTTTTAGTGTCTCATTAATATACACCCCATTGCTGTAAGCATCGCAGAGCCACGGCAGCCTGTGGTGGAACAGGAAGCAGAAATTTTATGGAGTCTTCATTCACATCCTGGAGTTTCTTAATGCACTGTGACCAAAATATCATCTGGGAAGGCCTGAGAATTACTGCTGCCTTGGAACAAGGAAACAACTTCTAGCTACCTGCAATTTCTGTCCTTGGCTCCTCCATCGGGCTTGTCCCAGTCTGCCTCTTGCAGCCTGCTGTCTCCCCTCCCTGAAATCTTGGAACACGTAAATGCCCAGGTGACGGACCACAGGGCTACACACTGAAGGAAGCAAAGCTGACTCCTACCCACTTCAGGCTTTGTCACTGGTGGTGGCTTTCGCGGTATGGAGAAGATGTAGTGCTGCACATTCAGAAACACCTCAGGAGCGCCTACCTGGAGGCAGGAATTACTGGCAGCGTTAGGGGAGATAAGGATTTGAGGACTGTGATGAAGACAACACTGAAGGAACCCTGGGAGCGCTTTAGATAGGAAGGCCAGAACTCCACATTCAACCCTTAATTGTCTAATTCACCATCTGTTGTTCAAAGGAATTCAGCAGAAAAGGGGAAGAAAAGCAGAGGTCTGGGAGTCAAACCAGCTTGCTTAACCACTGGGAGACCTTGGGGAAGTCCCCATCATGAGTATACTCATTGTATTCATCTGTGCACAAGCGGTAATACTGCTTACCCCAGGGCGCTGCTGTGCTGTGAGGATGAAATTAGGAAACACGGTCAGAGACACAGACACACACACAAACTCATCAAAGACCTAGCACACTGTATGTTCTCAAAAAGGTTGTGTTCTCTCCTTATCAGTCTTAAAATTTTCTTTCAGGCTTTGGGGTTGGTGTTCAAATCAACAGCTTTATGGATAAAGAACATCATAGGGCATTCTCTGGACTAACCACGACTGTGGCATGGCAATACCGCTGAAATGCATGAAGTATTTCAAATATTTTTTAAAATGCTTTTAAACATTTTTAATTTTAATTTTTTTGGGGGGGTAATTAGGTTTTTATGTATTTATTTATTTTAATGGAGGTGCTGGGGATTGAACCCATGACCTCACACATGCTAGGTGTGCACTCTACCACTGACCTATATACCCTGCCTCCTAAACATTTGTTTTTAAAGAGCAAAAGATTTTCATTTGGTTTAAAGTGAAGTCCTCACTGCAAGTTGCTAAGTACTTGGAGATTTACAAACAATTAGTCTGAGCAAAATGGAAATATGATTGCATTGCAAAAAAAGTTAGATTACATTTCAAAATATATACGTAATTTTGAATCATTCTTTTAAAATTATCTATACCTGCATTGTCCAATATGCTAGCCTTGAGCCATATGAGGCTACTTAAATTAAAATGAATTAAAATTAAGTAAAATTTAAAAATCAGTTACCTAGTCACACTAGCCACATTTTAAGTGCTATTAGCCACATGTGCCTAGAGGCTACTGTACTGGACAGCAAAGATGTAGCTTGATCATTGAAAGTTCTACTGGCTAGTGTTGGTCATAGACAGTTCTGTTGGACAGCTTTGCTATATACAGGGAAGAGAAAAACAACTATCATCTTTCCAAAACAGAAAACATTCTGGTATGTCAGTTTTCTGTGTTAGAACAGCTTTAGTCTAATGACTTAATCGCCTGCAGTCTCAGGAGCTGTCATGACACCTGCCAGTGTCCCTCCAGTTGTCTACTAGCCCCGCCTCTAAACACCAGCCCTGTTCCCTCCAGCTTCCATCGCTCTGCCACTTAGCTTGGAATTCCAAACAATCAAAGAAAAGGAATTCAGTGAGGGATGTGAATGCGCACCAGCTCCTTCACAGTACAGTCAAGAATGATGTCTAATTTCAGGATGAACAGTGTAGGCCAACAAGCACATGACATACTGAGGTGTCGAAACAAAGGTCACTGATGTTGGGACTCAGCATTGTAAATTACTTAATTTGACCTTTATCTTGTCTCTGGAAATAGGGAGATTTGTCATTAGGGTGTGTGAAAGTATAAGTGTGTGAGTGTGTGTGTGTGATGTCAGAGACAGAGACACAGATGCAGGGACGTGGGGAGGTAGAGAGTAAGTTGGCTATTATAAAAAAGTACTATTTCTGTACTTGAACTGACAGGGTGAGCAGACACTGGAAGAGGTCACCAAGGGAGCCTGTAAACTTTCTGTTCTTGGAAACCTTCACAAAGAAGCAAGACACGCTTATTCAGGAACAAACTTCTTGGATGTTGAACAAGGTAGTTTTTCAACATCCTTTCCAGATTTGTAATACTCATATTAAAATAAATTAAACACTGTATTAAGTAAGAAAGTGATGTTTAAATTCACAGAAATTATGTAAGGGGCCACCTATACCAATCAAGTCACAGGTAAGTATTTCAAAATGGGATAATTAAAAAAAATTACATTTGGTCTATGAAAGTATAAAGTAACTTGGGGATTTTATGATTTGCTATCTTATTTTAGCTTAAGAATGAGATTAAACTTTGAGTGCCACAGCACATGTTGGTGTGTAAAGGGGGAAATGCTAAGGAGGTTAGTTTAGGATTTTCACATTGGCCAGATATACATGCAAAATGCTTATAATACAAGGATAGTCACACACTCAGGTAACTACGATTCACCTCTAGTTCTGAGTCACTTGGTACTAAATTAACCACTTACTCTAAAGATGCCAATCCAATCCTTTCGACGGGGAATGAAATGCTGCGTGAGGGTGTAACGACATGTGATGTCCCCTCCAGGGACATAGAACTTCTCCACACTGTTAAAGATGACCTGAGAGAAATGACAATGGTCCAGCAGGACAGCTGATGTGGGGGGATCTTCTATTGTCTCTTCCATGGTGGGGGTCCTGTTATGAGACATGGGATACAGTAAGGCTCAAGGATTGTCTGAAATACTGGACATTTCTGGGCTCTCACCCAGGGAACATTCCATTTGGGGTAAGTCAGGAAAAGCCAAAGCCTGGTAAGTATTGAGATCACACAACTTGCTTTCTGTTTCACTATGAGCCATTTTGCATTCATAGCTTCCTATTCTATAAGCATCTTCTGAGACGATCTCTGACATATTCACCACAGGCACCACCACCCTCACATACCCTGATCCTCTGCTCATGGCTAGTTTGCCTCCCTTCTTCTAGTGCCTTAAATAAGCAAGGCAGCCCAGAGGTAAATGGCCTGAGCTGGGAACTGTAAGACCTAGATTCTAGATTTTTCATCCCAACAAGCCTTGTGACTTTTGGAATGTCAAGTTCTCTATAGAGTTCAGCCTTTCCATTCAATTCCATCTATCCTATAATTATCTGGTCCTTCCATATATTACGGCACTCTGCTAGGAGGTGGGGATGGGTGCAGAAAGGAAGATCAGGATGTGAGGAGATTCTTGACTTGCAGGGGTGACAAGCATGGGTTTTGAAATCAAAATGCTGGAGTTCAAATTCTAGCTTCAATACCTGTTAAATGCACGACCTTGGGTAATTTACTTAACTGGGCTCTGTACATGTTTCCTCATCTGTAAAATGCGACTAATAACATCTACCTCATCTGTTTTTTGTGAGCATTAACTGAAATCTAGGCATAACTCAGAGATACGTAGGTTCAGTTCCAGACCACCTCAGTAAAACAAGTATCTCAATAAAGCAAATTACATAAGTTTTTTGGTTTCCTAGTGCACATAAAAATTACGTTCACACTATATTATAGTCTACTAAGTGTGCAATAGCGTTATGTCTAAAAAAAGTACATACCTTAATTAAAAACACTTTATTGCTAACAAATGCTAAAACAATGACAATAGTAAAACATCAAAGATCACTGATTACAGATCACCATAACAAATATAATAATAATGAAAAAGTGTGAAATACTGCGAGAATTACCATGAATTCTTCATTATTATTTGCATTATTATGCGAGAATTATTCATGAGCGACATGAAGTGAGCAAATGCTGTGAGAAAAATGGCACCAACAGACTTGCTCAATGTAGGGTTGCCACAAACTTTCAATTTATAAAAAATACAGTATCATGAAGTGCAATAAAATGAGGCATGCCTGCAATGTACAGTGTCCAGTCCTTAAATCAGTACTTGCCATAGAGTAGGCAATTCACACAAAGTTAAGTCATGCTGATGACAGAATAAAGTACTTGCACAAAGTCTACATAAAGAAAGGGTTTAACAGATGTTAGTGATTATTACTTATTGTTTTTTTTTTCTTTTCTGGCACTGTCTTTGCCTTCAAAAGGGTCCCAATCCAACATGGAGGTTAGATGAGAATTTTAGTGACTGCCAAATGTTTGGAATAAGTGTAAACTGCTATTGGGTTCAAAAGAGGGAGAGATGCATCTGGTTAGAGGAATGAAGAAAAGCTTTGAGGAGTGAGTAGAATCCGAGATAAGCCCTTGAGGAAGATTAGGATTTTGATAGTGGGTTTGGGGGTGAGGAAATTCCAGATGAATGTAACAACATGCATAAAAGCAAAGAAACAGAAAAATGCAGCCCATGTTGGGAGGACTGCAAGCAAGTTTGGATCCCTATCTGTAAAATCTGTATTTCAACTTTCTAGGTCATAGTTCAGACAAAATGTGACCAAAGGTAGGGGAACTATTTGGGAGGTAAAAACAATACATAAAAGAAACAAAGTCTTTTGAGCTGTTGGGACCTGACACTTCCTGCCCCTCAAAAGTAACATGACTTGTCTTGGAAATGCCTCCCTCGTCTAACATTGAGTGAGTCTATGTTTCTCAATCCAGTTTTACCAGGAAATGAAAACAATATTGCAACTCTATACCAGATGAAGGAAGAGTTGTACATATGCAAACACTACATGGTACCTTACAAATTCAGCTGCTGGAACATGCTGGAAGATTGCACACATACACAAACACACACAATTAAAAATACAGTAAGTGCAATAACCCCAAAACACAGTAGCTCTTCTAACTCTGCCCCAACCCCCTTATTTCCTGGTTTTATTTTGAACTCTAAGCAACCGTTCCTCTTCTTCCAACTTGCACAGAAGACAAATTTTTCACAGAGAAGGCAAGGGGACTTTGAGGCACTGAACTCTCTGTTCTTGGGCTTGAGCTAAGGAACTGAGAAATGTATTGGCTTTCTGGTCTGTGACACAGTTTAGCCACATCCTCAACCTCAAACCTCAGATCAGTGTTTCTGAGGAAGAGAGAGGTCACATTCCACTCTAGGCCAGGACTTGTTCCTCATGATAAGCTGTTGCCTGCTGATCTGTGGGATGCTGTGGGAGCGTGGGCAGGGAGGTTTCTCAGCTTGCAGACGCCTGTCTTTCCCAGCGGTCTTCAGTCACACTGAGGCCGGCACAGCTCCTCTGTCCTACGCCTCAAGCACCATTTATCTGGGTGTGTAAACTGACTTAATCTGTCCTTTGACTATGGATCATGAGAACACTAGTAAGAGTGACTTCAGGGCCTGTTTCTTAATTAACCTAAGTACCATACTCCCTGTTCTTTTCCTTCGGAACACGACCACCACTATATATACCACATAATGCCTGGCCCATAGGCTGGTTAAGTATTCACTGAATAAATGAATGAATAAGATATGCATGCAATTCATCAAAAAGTGAAAGGAAAGGGCCTTATAGGTAAACAATGGTGTGAATGATGCTGGCGCTAATATTTTTAGCCCTGCTCTTAATTTGTTGGATAAATCAGGAGAAGCTGCTGTTTCTTGGCTTTTTCTTTTCTAAAGCAGGGTGAGGAGATGATAATCTCCAAGTGCTATGTCAGTTCTTGGTACGGCTAGTTCAGCTGGCAGAGCTGGTTCATGTAGCATGGTGCTAAACAAAAGGCACAGATTTGATTTCCTCAAGGACCCATAAAATTCACACTCCATTGCCCACATTTCACACACTCAAACTCTGGCAAGCTGTTTTCCAAAATGTATGCTACGCTGAAAGGCAAGACCAGCTAAGGGTAGGGGAGCTTGGTCCAGCCTCTCTTTATTTTCTAGAAAAACAACCTATAAGTTGGCTCCTGAACAGAACACTGAAGAAAGGACAGGATATATATACAAAATGACAAGAAAGAGCTCATGTTCTGAGCCTTGAATGTATAGTCCACGGAAATTTGATCTTCATTTATCTGAAAACTTAATTATCTACCTGGGAAAGTTAGATGCTTATCAAAAATTTAAGAGACTCCATGAAATTTCCCATTTCAGAGATCTCATCACTTCCTAGAAGGATTCAGAGGGCACCCGGTGGCACTCTGGGTATTCAGAACTCAATCATTTTTGAAATTAAAAAAACTCTCCTTTGCCAAGACCAGGGAAGGGTTTGAGGAGGCAGGCAGAGGAGAACAGCAGTGGCTTCTCTTCTCTGCTTCTTACCAAAACTCAGGACAGAAAAGGTCATGGGGAAACCTCAAGCATAACTATAGCAATCTGAACTGGGTCAGTGAGGAGGTACTTCCTTCAACTTTTCCTAGAAGGAAGGTATCTACTAATTTTTAAGGTCAGTGATCCTTAAAGCTTGTCCTTCCTCCCAGTGATAAAATTCCCTGGGAGAAGGAGGCTCCAACAATGGCTTGGGAAATTGCCTTTCTGACAAAGCAGTTTATAAATGTCTGTTGTGGGGGAAGGGGAGCAGGAAGGATGTGGAAGGAAAATTAGAATGATTTAAGCATCAACTTCCCTTTCCTTGAACCACTCTTCCCACTACAGAACCTGTCCATCATCCACTTCTAATTCTGGCAACATCCATAGAGGCAAGGAAGAGAGAAGAAATATAAGAAGAGCAAAAGTTAAATTTAGAAGCCAAGAGAGTTACTGAGTCATGAAAAAGCAGTGGGATGAATTGGCTCCCTAGAAATCACAGAATAGTATTCCACCTAATTCCTTACTCCTATCCTCAGGTCAAAGACTGGCCACAGAAGGAGTGGCCAGAGAAAACAAACATGGATTTTTAAAAACAAACCGTCAAGCATGGGAAAAGAATGCAGAGATTCCACAGACTGTCAGAGGCCCTTTACTCCTCTTCCAAAATAATTAGGGTCCTCAGAGGAGGCAGGCGATAATAGGCAATGTATTTTAAAATGAGTTCCCTGAACTGGCTCCTGGCTTGTAAGAAAACATGACATATTTTCATCTAATGAGCTTTTCAAGTCTAATATACTACTCCCAGGACTGTTCCATGGGAGCATAGATTCTCTTAGAAGAAAAGGAACAAACAGCCAGTTCTAATTCTGCTCTTTGTTGAATGAATCTGCAAACTACACTGATATACTTCTTAGCAGAAAAACTGAAAAATGTTCTTAAGCTTCCTGGTTCAGATCCTAACAATGCAAATGTTCAACCAAAGTGACACACCAATTTTCCTAAAGATTTTCCCTCATGTATGCTGAACCACGAGGAAGCAATAACCTTATAAAAAATAAAATTCTACCATAAAGAATGTCCAATAGTTTTACATTAGCCTTTTATACCACTGGGCTTATGTTTCAAGAGAAATGAAGACTATAGACAGTTGGTATCGGTTCACAGAAGGAAACCAAATGCTCAGCCAAGAGAGAGATGCAAATCAGTTCTTCATTTGGGAACAGTGAAAAAGATAAGTAAAAACTAAACCCACATTCAATCTAATTCCTTCATCCTTCTGCTTACTTAACTTATTAAACTATTAGCAGTTAGCAAAATGGATGAACTGACTTGAATCCCACTCCTCCCTGGCCCTGGAAGAGATGCTCCCCCAGAACCACCCTTCAGAGAACACTGACAATCAATACTATGGATGTGTAGATGGTCCTGAGATGGGAAGCAAAAGCAAAGACACAATGTCACTCGTCCTCAAATTATCAGAGCCACTCAATCTAATCCAAATTTTTCAAATTCATTCTAGTTCGTAAAATCTTTCAGAGTGCCTTAGATAAATTTTATACCCCAGGAGACTTTCCATACCACTCATTAAGAACTGTTTGGATTTGCCGCCCAGCTTGTTCCAAGCAGCCTTCATTCCACCACATCCCACACCACCACAGGGCCAACAGTACTAAGGAAGGGCAGAAAAATAGTTCTGGGACATGAGATGCAGCAACCAGCAGGAGCTGTGTGAAAAGCTCAAAACTGTGTACTCAATCTTCATTTTATTCCATTTTACTCTACTGAGATTTTATACTTTTTCCATGAGAGAGTTAACTCTTGAAGCGACATGGATAGTGACAGTGTTTGAAGCACAGTGGAAAGGGGACTAGGCTTGGAGCCAAGGGACCTGGGTACCTGTCTTAGTTCTGTCGCTAACTAGCTCTGAGGTCTCTGCCAAGTCACACCGCCTCCGTTTAGATCTGTTTCCTCATCAGTAAAATGGATCAGGCTTGAAAATCTCTAAGAAACTTTTCAGCTATAAGATCCCAAGTGAAGGAAAAAGGAAGTGAAAGCATTTCTTTTCATCTAAGAAAATGAGAAAGCATGGTATTATATTAATAAGCACAGCCAAACATTTTAAAGAGCCCTGTTTTGTACTGACTCCAAAGACAACATGACTCGTTAGTGCTACATAACTCTTACTGACTACCTTTCTCAGGGTTCTTTCCACTCCACAGCTGTCATGTCTGCAAAAGGGTAGAGTTTCAGGTAGTAGCTCTCTCAAAATACCTGAAAGCGAGTCACCTGGATATTCCTTAAACATCTGCTCTACATAATCTACAAAGACCTACTGCATTTAAAGCCCTTCACTTTAAACGGTTTTTGCAATAGTGAGTATGTTATAATATATAGCATCCGTATTATTCTACTCAGCACCAATCATGGCCACCTGTTGGCTGCTGACATCAGGAGAAAAGAATCCAAGTGTCAGAAAAAAGTTAACATGCTCAGGAGGAGTTGAAATCATGAGAGTAGGGACATTAGCCCCCTCCCCCCAAACAAATCGTGCTGATGGTGGCGGTGGGGAGGGGCTAAGGGAGACCAACGGTAAAGAAGCAGGTCACTACATTCAGCAGCTTTCTTCTCTGTCTAGAACATCTCCCCCAATTAGAGACGGCCTCTACTCAAGGAAAGGGGCTTCAAGGATCATCAAGACAGGGAAACTGAGGTTCAAAGAGAAAGTAACTTGCCTAGGGTGACTGGGCACTCTGCTTCCCGCCTCGGCCTGGAAGCAGACAGCGATGACGTCAAGCACAGGGACTAAGGAAGCAGCACGACCTCGGACCGCGAGAGGGGGCATGAGGCGTGACGTCAAGACACTCATCGCCCCAGGAGCTTCCACCCGAGCCCTGGCACTGAAGCCTTGCCCTCCTCGAGAGAAAACTGCCCTCAGTCCTCCACGGCCGCGGAGGGGCTCCCGGGGCTCCATGACGCCACTCCCACTTACTGTCACCCTAGAAAGATGGAAGAGGGTGAAAACCGAAACCGGCCGCACCTCCAACCGTCCATGGTCCTTTCTCAGGACGTGAAATGTGAAGTCGGAGAACCCGACGGCCCAACTGTCCCTAACTGCCCGCCTTCACTCCAGGACTCACCGGGGTACTGCAGCCGGCGGCGGCGCAACGGCAACAGGGCGGAGAAGGGGACAGGGGCGGGGCGAAAAACCCAAGGGGGAAGCTGTACCGTTTGGTCCCGCCCACCAGGTCATAACGGCCAGCAAGCCCCGCCCTCACCGCGGTGCTTGTAGGGACATGTAGTGCACAGCTGACTGGGACCCGGCGTTGTTCCGCTGCTCTTTAGGGTTTTCCCCAGTCTGGAGCAGCGGTCACATCCAAAGGAGCCTATTTCTTACCTTTGAACGAGCCGTTTATTTACGTTTTGGTTTTCTAAAAAAATCCTATATTTTTTTCAGTCCTGAAGGAGAAAGCTCCATACTTTTGAAGGGCCGTTGAGAGGTCATCTTTATTTTTCTCCTGCCTCCACGTAACACTTCACTAAGAGTATCATAAATGAGAATCCCTTTTGCATTTAATCATGCCTCCCACTTGCGCTCTCCAGCAATCTCCCTGGGTGCCCCAGTTTTTGTGTTTTATCATTCCCCTTCTAGAAAGAAATTATTCTTTAGTCTTAATTCTAAGTAGTGCTCTTCCCGCTTTGTTTTATTTTTTCGGGAGGGTAATTAGGTGTTTTAATTTACTTATCTCTTGATGGAGGTACTGGGGTTTGAACCCCGGACCTTGTGCATGCTAGATAAGCACTCTACCACTGAGCTATATCCTCCCCCAGTAGTACCTTTCCTAATGGGGTAAGAGTAAACTCAGCAAGAATCCTGCTGAGTCAGTTTAGAGAAAATTCCCCATCCTTGATATCTGATCAAACGCTGGCCTGCCTTCAGCAAGAATCCTGTGTTGCTTTAACAACAATCCCCCAACCTGTGGTATCTCCTCTCAGTGATTTTTCCAGCCACTTGTCCTTATTGTGTTTGAAGTTGAGTGCAGTCTCTCTCCCCTGTTGTAATGTCCCTACTGCAATAGTCCTGGATCAAGTCTGTCATACTGTTTTAACAAGTGTCAGAATAATTATTTCTTAATATTGCATGTGCTATCTATGGATGATTAAATTCAGAAGTGTCCCTTCTCCAAGAGGTAGCATCTATCTCAATCTGGAAAGAAAATTTTCCATGCCATCTAACCAGGGAATTTTTGTCCCCAAGGCCACTTGAGGTATCAGGCAGGAGAATGAACATTCTTAATTCTGTCTTCTCACAAGACTGGTTGCACTCTGCTGAGATGAAAGGTTAGTGGGAAAAAACAAGTAAACTTAGGAGCGGGGCTTCTGTTGAAAGTTCATCTTACTTTCTGAGTTAATAAAATAATATGCTTCCATTTTAAACTCAGTCTACAGGGATAAGTGACTTCAAAATCCTGGAAATATTTCCATTAATTTTACTTTCTAGCTTTTTAAAAAGCACGAGAACTGACACCTCCTACACACACACAGCTTACTGTCTACACAAACATGACAACTATTAACACTCTTGCCTGGAAGTTAAAAATGCAAATAAACCCATTACTCATTTTAGGAACTTCCTGAAAGAACCATCAACTCTTCAGTAGAAAGCATTACTGACAGTTCTGTACACTCCAAGACTCTTAGAACCCTTGGCCTCAGAATCCTTGCTTTGCTGTGTCCTCCAATCCTAAACTTTATATCATGACCCTTGCCCAATTCTAACCAACTCCTACTTCCACATTGAAAGACACCCCTGCACCCAACCATTCGTTCTTCAGATTGTCAGTTGTCCTACCACCTCTGGGCTAGTACTACAGCTCTGCCAAGGTGGTATTCTTCCTCACTGCAATAAGAATAAACTCAGTTATGTCTTTTCAACAGGGTGTTTTGTTGATGTGTTGGGGAGCTTAATTTGACTACATAGAATGAAAAAAAAAAAGATTAATCAGTGTGACTTCTTTCCAATAGAAGTGTCAAGGGAAGGCTGCAAGTACAACTTTTTACAACTGGATATTGAAGAAATAGGAATT
This sequence comes from Camelus dromedarius, assembly GCF_036321535.1. Lineage (NCBI taxonomy): Eukaryota > Metazoa > Chordata > Mammalia > Artiodactyla > Camelidae > Camelus > Camelus dromedarius. The sequence continues at coordinate 53,512,837 of NC_087451.1, forward strand.
GATATTTAGACCTACAGAGAAAATCTTATGCTTCTGTCTTCAACTGGTAGGTATGGAGGCAAACAGAGACTGGGGCTTGAGGTAGTTACCCTCTGTCTGATAGGGTTATCTCATTTAATCGTTATAAGAGGAGCACCTTTATTATCCCCATTTTACAGATGAGAAAATGGAGGCTTAGAGACAAAGTTACCTGCCTAACCTCACACAGCTACTAAGTGCCATTAGAAGGCTTTGAGCCCAGCATATTGACTCAGGTGCACTGTTAATCATTGTACTCAACTACACTTTTCATGAGAGTTCAGCAATCCAAAAGGGAAGACAGATACATGAATGAGTATAATACCACATGATACTGGCTTTAGAAGAGGAATTGAGATGTTGCTAACATAGGACAGAATTAATTTCTCCTTGGGGCAAGAAGGAAGGTTTCATAGAAGAGGTGTTAAAGAAAAAATTATTCTGAATCCTGTTAAAATGGTAAGGAAGACTTTATTTGGGACTAATGCTATAGGAACATTACAACAGGGGAGAGAGATATGTGCTCAACTCCAAATATAATAAGGACAACTGGGAATTTACAGCCATCAAGCAGAGTGAGGGGGTTAGTGGATGGAAAGTTACTAAGAGAAGAAATCAAGGGTAAGGGGGGATTCTTACCAAATGGACTTAATAGGATTCTTGTTGAGGTCAGGCTAGGGACTGATCAAATACCAAGGGTGCAAAATTCTCTCTAAACTGATTTAGGATTTTTTCTAAAACTGGACTTAGCAAGGACAGATACAGAAACCCAAGTTTGAGGCTTAATAGAGAATAGGGCTCAGAAAAGCCTAACTAGAGTTTGATCAAAGAGTCTTTGTCAGACACTTGACATTTTTTTTTGGAATAAGCATGGCAAGCAGAAAAAGGAATGGGAGAGAAATCTGAGATGGAGGGAGGGAGTGGTCATCTACAGCAGTGCTGTTTCAGAGAATTCTCTGCGGTGATGGAAATGTTTGGTATCTGTACTATCTGACCCAGTAGCCACTAACCACATGTGGGTATTGAGCATCTGCAATGTGGGTATTACAACTAGGAACTGGATTTTTATTTAGTGTAAATTTAACTAGGTCTATGTGATCACTGTCCTGGCCAGTGCAGAGCTGCAGCATCAGGTGACAGGGGTGTGGACTATGGGAAGGAGATGTAGGAGGCAACCCCGGAGAAGGTGCCCAAGCGGCTGTTGCTACCTTCACCTGTGCCATCAGCTCCAGCCCTGCCCAGTCCTGCCCAGCAGCAATGACTCTGGCCTTAGACTCTCAATTCCATGGAAACAGAAGGTGAGAAGAAATTTATCCCTGAAGCTTGCTGTCTCAGTAACCACCTAGAGACTCTGCAGTTTGATGGCTGTTAAAGTACAGGTAGCTTCTGTGCCAAGGTTTGAAAAAGAGGATTGATTAAGCAATGGGAAGAAGGACAGTATTAATTAGGTCAAATATGGTGGAGAAACAGGAGCCAGGTATGCCTCACATTAACCACATGTTTCTAAAATGTGCTGGCAAACCAAATCACCTACCAAGCACTTCAGGGGATGTTAATATTTCAAAGTGCTTTGCAATGGTCCTTTTAAAAAATTGGGAGGGATATCTTTCTTTTAAAAAAATTACATTAAATAGACTAAAAAAATTCCATAAGCCCACCCATGTTTTCAAGACTGCTATGTGTAGAGAAAAATGTGCCTGTGGCACACTCTTCCTTTAATTAGCCGATTCAAATTGAAATGGGAACTATTTCACAATTCTGTAAGCTGTAAGTAATTGATGGGCAAGCAATTTCTGACTGGTCTGATAGAAGTTTGATTGTTTTCCCTCCTTTCCTTGTGGAAAAAAATCAGTTTTGCCCCCAATGGCAATTTCTTTCAACATTCTAATGGAAGTTTTCACATATTGAGGTGTGGGGAAGTCATCCTGGCTTATAGATGATTTATTTAACTTGAATTTTATGCTAACTAAAACAGCTTGGATTTTACTTTATACTGGCACTTGGTACCAAGCCCTCTGAGGACTCCCCTTCCTGCCGCCCCACCATCCCTCCTGGGCTTCACAGCACTCTTCAGGGGCTTCGGTGACTTTTTCCTGCTATCTGGATATCCTTTTATTAAGTGATGGTCCATGACTTTTATTTGAGCTGTTATCTTAAGATTTGGAGTTTTAAATGGGTAACAGTTCATCACCCAGGAGAAAAGGACCTAGGGAGAATTCCTTGGCAGAAGACCTGGGGGAAATTCCTAGGCAGGGACCTAGGTGGAATTTTTAGGCAAAGGACCTAGAAGAAATTTCTAGGCAGGAAAGGGCTAGAAGGAACTCTGGAGTGAACTAGGTTGACTGACTTTTTTTTTTTAATGTGGCTTAAAATTGGAAAGGTTTATACTTTATCATAAAATGAAACTGTAAAAAACAAAACAACAACAACAACAACAAAAACCCCCAAAAAACGTGGGAAATGATGCTTCTAAAGCCTACCAGCTCCCAGATAGGTACCTACTGGAACTGCCCACCCACTGGAACTCCTGCTGGCTTCATGGATAATTGTTACCAAGCCAATACTTGCAAGTAGTTATCTAACCCTAAAATGGCCAGAATGGAGTTCTTTTGACATTCCAAAACTGGTTTTAGCATGTGCAGTTAAAGAAGGCTGGCTTGAGGTGGGGAGGGTATAGCTCAGTGGTAGTGTGTGCTTGGCATGCACGAGGTCCTGGGTTCAATCCCCAGTACTTCCATTAAAACAAACAAACAAACAAACCTAATTCCACCCCCAACCCCCCAAAAAAGACAGCTGGCTTAATAAAACATCTTTTCAAAATTCTGACCCAGAGAGAACAAAACTACCCCTGGGAGAAAACTTGAAGTTACAACTCTTACTAAGTCCTTGAAATGCAAACACAGGCCATGTTGCCTTGACTGCTGATGTTATCAAAATTAATTTGTAAAAGAGCTCTATTTGACTTAAAAGTAAACACTTACAAATCAAATATTTCTAAATGTAGCAAAAAACCAACCCCAATGTTTTAAAGGATTATGTGATCTAGGATTAATCTTTCATGAATGAAAATAAGTTTTAAGTTGTTGGTTTTATTAATACAGGCATGTCTTTAGAGTCATCAACGTTAAGTATAATACTTTTAATCCTAGGTATACTGAAAGCCGATAAACTTATGGTTATCTCTGTTATAACATTTGTCAACAAGAAAATTAACTTGATATGATGATATTGTCATAATTAATAAAATAGAGACAAACAGGATAAGAGTTCTCAGGTGAACTCTTTAAGAATAATTATGTTTTATCGTATGTCTACTTAAAAATAGGTTCTCCAGATTTTTGGTAACTCAAAACTTTAGAGTTTTTCTAAATTAATTTAAATAATAGAACTCATTGAATATCCAGATCATTTTCAATTAAGATAAAATACTAAAACATTAATTGCTAAGCAAGTCTAAGCTTACCTACTTTGTCTTCTTACTAGAGAAAAACTAAAGATGGTTGGGTTTATTGGAAGAGAAAATGTATGTTTCTACAGGTTATGAGATGTATTCATGAGTTTGCCAATCAGGAAATGCTGGTATGACAAACAGTTCACAAATTGCTTGTTTCTTGGTTTTCACTAGAGATTAAGGTTTTTTTAGGGCTAAAAACTATAATATATATGTAATTAAAGCCACTAGAAATAATAAGGGAAACATTTCAGTATACAAGGAAAATTAACACGTGTGTTTTTAGTAGAAGAAGGTATGAGGAAAGGAAATAAATCTTGTTAAGGGAAAAGAAGATGATTTTGTCCTAAAGTGCCTCAAAGAGAGATATTAAGCTAGTTAGGCTTATTCGGTATGTTAAATTACGTGGGAAGCATTGTCAGGTAAGAAGTAACATTAAGCCTTCTTTATGTTATGTCTTTATAAATATATATTGTAAACGTTCCAGAAATTATGTGAAATTCCTGAAAGTCTTTTATGTCCTCGCAGAAAAATGTTATCTGTCATGAAAATTGAGGCTCACTCAAAAGGGACTAAACCTGAGTATTAGGGAAATGCCTTAGCTTACTTTCATGCCAAGGCAACAACAAGGGACTACGTAAAGATTATGGCACGTGTAGATAAAGTCCATTCTGCTTTTGCAAAAATAAGCCCCTCATTGTCAGACTTTTGCCATCCTATGCCTTGTAACATGACAACAATCTGCTCCTAAGTCAGAGGAATTAAGATGGGTAAACTATAGCTGTAAATGAAACAGTGGAAGCTGGGAAACCCAATACGGCTGCTTGGCTCTTCCTGGCTCCCTGGCGAACTGTATTTTTGTTTGATGGGGTTAAGCCTTCTCTTGCTGCAAGGCTGATGTCCTCACATGACAAAGAAACTGTTAGAAAATGTATTTTCCACTTAAGATATGCTTTCCACAATCTCCAGTAATCAAGGCACCCCCTTCACGGGGCAAATCATAGGAGCCTTAACAAAAACCTTTCAAACATTGAAATTATCACTGTCCCTATCATCCTCAATAATTGGGCAAGGTCAATAAAACTAATGGAAAAACTAGACTCAAGCAGAACAAAAATCAATTACATGGGATTGGATTAATTAGTAAATATGAGTATGATTTTTGTGACATTTTGTCTGAAATACTCTGGCTTTTTTATTAACCTTTTTTGGCGGGGGTAATTAGGTTTATTCATCTATTTATTTAATGGAGGTACTGGGACTTGAACTCAGGACTTTGTGCATACAAGGCACGTACTCTACTACTGAGCTATATCCTTCCCCCTCAGAAATACTCTGGCTTTTAATCTTTGTTTCCCTGATATAAGGAAAGCTATGGCTTAGAGCAATTTGTTAAATTATACCTTTGGAAGTAGAATTGAAGCATTTTGTTTTTTCTTTCTACCTGATCCCTCCAGAATTTGGAAACTCTTAGGTTCCCAGCAGCCTTTCCAAGTGAATAATGAAAAGGACTTCAAGATATTTTGGATCTTGAGAAGAGAGGAAGCCATCTAAATGTGTAGGAATTGCAGGCAGAATCTGATGGCAAGTCTTTGCCATGGCTTTGGCAAAGTTCCAGCAACCAGAAACTAACACAACATTGTAAATTGACTATACTTCAGTTTAAATAACTAAATAAACAAATACAATTAAATAAAAGTTGCAGCAAAGCCAAATTTAAAAGAGCCTATATGATCAATTACACTTATGTAAATAAGCAGGCCAAGTTTATTGAAACCAGACTTATTCTGCAAACAAATTAGTCTTAATTTGATTATATTTGATAAAAATGAGGGTAATTTAGAAAGAAAAACTATATTTCAATAATATAACTTTGTGGATATTGAGGTTTTGTATATACTTTATACGTCCAAGATGCCTCTTTGTTGTTGTTACATTATTGTAAAGTTTAATTAAATTTTTAAAAGGATATTCTAAGCTTGTTTCTTTTCTTTTTTTTCCAAATAGACTTTATTTTTTAGAGCAGTTTCAGGTTCACAGCAGAATTGAGCAGAAAATACAGAGAGTTTGCACATAGCCCTCCCCACCCACACATATATACTCCCCTACCCTCAACATCCAGTGTGGCACATTTGGTACAATTGATGAACCAACATGGACACATTATTATCAACCAAAGTCCATAGTTTACATTTGGGTTCACTCTTGATGTATCTAAGCTTGTTTCTGAAGCTGATTACAGTAATCTTTCTTTCAATGAAGATCAGATGCTCCATGACCTGCAACCAGGGGATTATACATACTGGAAAAGCCATCATTTAAAGGTCTCTCTCCAACCTAGATGGAAGAAGTCTTATTAGGTATTCTTAAGTAGCTCATGCACAGTGATAAAAAACAGAAATGACTCTTAAAATTCATATTTCCCACTTCAGAAGGGCCTCTGCACCGGACTGGTCTATAAAAAGGTGACCTCAATCGACACCCACATGAGGATGAGAAGACAACATCAGTGGTAGACAGCTGACCCAAGAATCCGGACCAGGCCTGTAAGACCCATTGTACTAACTGAATTAGTCTCCCTATCAAAACTGAAAGTTATTGGTTTACTTCTAGCTATTCTATTGCCCTAAAATTCAGGATGAAAAGAAAATTCTTTAGTAAAATTGTCACAAAGTATAGCTACTGGGGCAATCTAACTGATTGTTGGACCTGTCATCAAATTTCCCAGTCAGTACAAGATCTATGTAGGCCCTCATAATCCTGTCACCAACTTTTCAGATGTTCCTAACATTACCACTTACCTAGACCTACCTCCTTCTGGCCTAACCATTCAGGTTCAAATTCTTCAACATATTAATATGTCCATCCCTTTTCTGATAGTATCATTGATCCTTAGAGACCGGACACAACTTATCCTAGGACTCCCTCAGTCCATCCATTACTTAGTAAACAAACGTCTTACAGAGAAAAAACAAGGTAGTTATGCTTGCAACTCCTTTATGCCAAATACCGTATTGATGGCTTTTGGAAAGCCTGCAAGAGAAATGCAGGTTTAACACCATGTTAGCAAAAGTTCCAATTAATGAGGCTATCAATGAGAGCACTCTGGGAGGGATCACTTGTGCCCCTCCAGGTTTTATCTCATATGTGGTATTGGAATTAAACCACCTTCCCAAGGATAGGCACACAAATGTCTTAATAGAGGTCAGACAGAAGGTTTATGCTTATTGGGACATTATGTTACTCCCTTGTCTAAACACAAGGAAACAGATGAACTTCCTTTCTGTCCCTGTTACAGAGTCAAGAGATCCATGTTAACAGGATACCAACATACTTGGTGGCCAAGTCTTTTGGAATCTTAATTCCTAGTGAAGGACTATATGTAAACAGAGAGATAATCAGAAATCTATCAGCCACCATTGGTCAAAAAGCCAAAGAAACTGCAAAAAATACTGCAGCACAACAAACATCCCTAAACTCCTAGCTGAAGTAGTATTAGGTAACAGGGCTGCCTTAGATTTTCTGCTGGCTAAACAAGGAGGTATTTGTGTTATTTCTCATGTTACTTGTTGCACTTATACCAATACCTCTGGAGAAGCTGAGACATACTTAGAAAAATTTTCCCAAAAGGCAAAATGATTACAAGATGTAAAACCAACCAACAAACAAAACAACAACAAAAACCCTTGACTTTTTAAGTGATCTATTTAGTTGGCTCCCGTCAGGAATAGACAATTTGTCCACTTTAATTTATAGATGATTGTCTGTATCATTGTCATAGTATGTATTATTATTCTTTTCCTAGCTATCAAGCTACTCATGACGTGTATCACTGCTTTCTTTAAGCCTACTGCTAAAGGCAATGTTTATATAACATTTTGATATAATTGATAAAATGTATAGCCTATAAAATGCTTCCCCATCAGCATTTACTGGTATGCTGTTCACTATGTCTGATTAGCTTCTCCCCAGTGTGGATAACTAGGGAAATCTCTATACATACATAAACAAACAAAAAAGGAGGCCTAGCTCCAAGGGACACGATGGTCCCAGCGCAGGCAGTAACCACCCTGGAATCGAGGGACAAATATTTTGACCATCATTGCTTTCTATCAAAAGATTTATGATCAACCTATCAAATTACCAATGGCATTTTTCACAGAATTGGAACAAAAAAATTTTTAATTTGTATGGAAACACAAAAGACCCTGAATAGCCAAAACAATCTTGAGACAGAAGAACGGAGCAGGAGGAATCATGTGCCCTGACTTCAGACTATACTACAAAGCTACAGTAATTGAAATAGTATGGCACTGGCACAAAAAACAGACAAATAGATCAACATAACAGGGTAGAAAGCCCAGAAATAAACCCATGCACTTATGATCAATTAATCTACAACAAAGGAGGTAAGAATATACAATGAAGAAAAGACAGTCTCTTCAATAAGTGGTTCTGGGAAAACTGGACAGCCACCTGTGAAAGAATGAAATAGAACACTCTCTAATACCATATACAAAAGTAAACCCAAAATGGATTAAAGACCTACATGTAATACCAGATACTCTAAAACTCCTAGAGGAAAACATAGGCAGGACACGCTTTGGCATAAATCACAGCAATTTTTTTTTTAAATCTGTTTCCTACAGTAATGGAAATAGTTGCAAAAATAAGCAAATGGGACCTAATTAAACATACAAGCTTTTGCACAGCAAAGGAATCCATAAACAAAATTAAAAGACAACCTATGGAGTGGGAGAAAATATTTGCAAATGATGAGGCCCACAAGAGACTCATTTCCAAAATATACAAACAAGGGGAGAGGGTATAGCTCAGTGGTTAGAATACACGCTCAGCATGCAAGAGGTCCTGGGTTCAACCCCCAGTACCCGCATTAAAATAACTAACTAAATAAATAAATCTAATTACCTCTATACAAAAATTAAAAAACAAAAATAACAAAAATTAAAAACAAACAAAAAACCAAAATATACAAACAGCTCATACAACTTAATATTAAAAAAACTCAAAAAGCCCAATCAAAAAATGGGCAGAAATAGATATTTCTCCAAAAACGGATGGCTAACAGACATGCGAAAAGATGCTCAATATTAATATAACAATATTAACTAACTAATATAACTAATTATTAGAGAAATGCAAATCAAAACTACTACTATTTACAATAGCCAAGATATTGGAAGCAACCTAAATATCCATGGACAGATGAATGGATAAAGATGTGGTATATATATATAATGGAATATTACTCAGCCATAGAAAAGAATGAAATAATGCAATTTGCAACCATTTGCAACAACATGGATGGACCTAGAGACTATCACATTAAGTGAACTAAGACAAAGACAAATATCACTTATATGTGGAATCTTAAAAAAATTATACAAATGAACTTATTCACTAACCATAAATAGACTTACAGACATAGAAAACAAACTATGGTTACCAAAGGGGAAAAGGTGGAGGAAGGGATAAATTAGGAATTTGGGATTAATAGATACACAGTACTATATATAAAATAGATAAACAACAATGACTTATTGTATAGCACAGGGAACTATATTCAATATCTTGTAATAACCTATTCAATATCTTAAAATAACTTTCAGAAAACAATCTGAAAAAGTATAACTGTTTCACTTTGCTGTACACCTAAAACTAACACATCATTGTAAATCAACTATATTTCAGTAAAAACAAACAAACAAAGATTTATGATCAAAAGTGGGAAATAATGGAAGAAATTTTCACATCTAGAGGTGGGGGGAAGTCATTCTGGCTTGTAGATGATTTAACTTGAATTTTATGCTAACTAAAACAGCCTGTTCGTGGCCTATCAGACATATGTTATATATCTGCTTTACTCATCAAAGGAAAGGATACATTGACCTGAAGTAAAGAATGTCCATGTTAAAAATAAAGATTAAAGATTGGCCTCTCTTCCTGGGACACCAATGCTGGTCCTCCTTCGATGATAAGACTCCCTTCCCAGGTGTGAAAGCCACCCTGACTTGCTGGGTACATGCTGATCTGTGTTTTTGAAACCTTGAAGGAATGTATCTCTGACTTTTTTTTTTTAATCCCTGACTTATTTGATGCTCTTTGTTCTGACAAGATAAAAAACTGTGCTAAAAACCATACTTCTCCAGAGCAGTTCTTCAGAGTTATCTGAGAGGCTGTCTCCCAGGCTATGGTCCCTGGTTTGGCTCAAATACAATTTTTTTCTATTCCTATTATTTGCGTCAGCAATTCCTTTTCTCAGACAAATTGTGCTGCCTTTTTTGAATCAGCTGAACCATCTGACTATCATCATTGAATGAATTAAATAAAATCTATAACGTGTGTTCATTTTTATACCCGTATGAGTCATGGCTTAACTATTTTGGTGAAAATTCTCTTAATATTTCAGTTTTTCATGCATACAAATATATGTTTGACATAGTTAAGTCATAGCCCTTACAAAAATTTTTTTTTCACTTTCATACTTACCATGAGGTAAAAACAACTTTTTTATACTGCTGGAAAACTTCATAATTACTGGGATTTTTGGGGTGGTTGTTGTTCCATAAGTGACTCTACCATAATTGACTTCCCCGTTCTCTAACCATTGATATTTAAGTTATTCATTAAACAACCTTTAAAAAGGAAAGATTCTGCATCTATTTAACCACCTTGTAAGTCTTGGATTGGACTATCCCTGCTATCTTTACCATGTAAAATGATACCAATGTCTAAGTGAGAGGACTCCACATAACACACTTATATCACACACACACACAGTGTTTGACCCACCAAAAATAAGTGTTCGTGGGAAGTGGGTGTTCCAAGCACTTTGAAGAAAAAGCAAAGAGACCATTTTGACTGCAGAGGATCCTTCTGCTACATGTAGAAAGCTGATTAGTGCACGTGTCTAGGTGTCTCTCCTGATGCCCAGCCAACTGCTTTGCACATAAAAGGTGTTCAAATAATGTGCCTGTGACTTCACCCGCAGTCAGGGCACTTTCTATGGAACTTGTTTCTAAGAGCCGTCTACACCAAGAAAAGGGTGCCCTAAAAACAACCATGAATAGCTCCTTTCAGGGAAAGTTATTTTCCCCATAAGGCGGGAGGAAGATGAACAAGAAGGAAAAGAGAAAAACAAGCCTGGAAGCTCCATGGCCCCCAGCCAAGCAGCCCCATCGGACACATACCAAAATGCGAGTACTCACAAGAGGCACTGGGCAACAATTGCTGTTCCCATTTTGCCAGTAAGAGTAGTAAGAGTGAAGGAAGGAGTAGGAATCCCTTGCAAGGCCTTGGCCAAGCCACCGTATTTTTCTGGGCCTCCCTTTTCTCATCTGAAAACAAGAGAAATACCAGGGGGTCTTAAAAGCTCTCTTCTGATTTAACAAGAATCCTGATTCTGTGATTGTACACACTGTACACACGCCTACAACATTCCCTCATACACTGCAGCATGTCCACTCCCTACTTCATCCCTGGTACATATACCAAGGCTTTCTTTTGGTAGGACCTCGGTTCAGAGGAGCAAAAAGCAGGACTCTCTTTTTTCATTAACTACTTAAAGGAAGGGTCTCAAACTGAGAAACAGAGTGTGTCAACTGTAGCACAAACAGCCTTCTGGGGGTTTTGTTATTAGCCTACTATTTATTTGCTTTGTCCTGTGGGTGACTTAGGAACAAAAAGACAATGAAAACAACATTTTCAGATCTGTATTTTTCCCACACACTCTGAGTTGGAGCTTAGAGGAGGGGACATAGTCCAATTTTTTTGATAACTGGAAAGACCCGCCAACATACTGCCTCAATCTTCACACTCAGGCTCAGAAAACCCCTCAGGGTTTGTCATGTGGATTTTTCTGTTTCTGGTTTGTCTGGTGCAAATTATGGATGCTCTCTGATTTCCTGGTTGTCACTCTCTGGCCCTGGAGGGGGTGGCTGATAGGGCTGAGGCCTGCTCTGCTCTACAGTGGGGGCAACTGTACTGTTCACCCTGTGTTTGTTCTATCATCACCCCTGAAAAGACAGCAATGCCAGGCTCTGGCCTGTTAGCTCCCCCTGCAGACAGCCCTCTCATAAATAACCCATTGTCAGGGATTTTAATGGAAACCCTCTGGAAGCTGTAAATCTTTGCCGCTCCCTCCTGCATCCTCTCCCTAATTTCCATCACAATATCACTCCAGAGGGACCTGAGACCAAAGCGTGAGCTTGGCAGAGCAGATTGGTAGGACACTGGGGAAAGAAAGAGGCAGGATGGGGGAGGGGAATAAAGCTGGGACAGTTGGTCTTGGGGAAGCATCTGCTGCGTGGCCAGTTGACGATGGTCACCTGGGTCCCCAAGGCCCTGGAAGGGGGAGGGGCAAGATGGCCCTGGGCCACCTGGAAGGAAGAGGGAAGAGGACAGGATGGCAGAGAGGTTTCTGGAAAAGCAGCAGATGCGCCTCGGGTTCCACCTCAGTCCACTCCAGTGTGAATTTAAGCACCACATAGCAGGCTTTCAGTGTCTGCTTGGGGTTAAGCCATACTTTTGCCTCTACCCTCCTGCCTGGGCAGATCAGCTGTTAAAGGGGCAGTGTCCTGTGTTGGGAGGAAAACTTTTCCTCTTCTTAGTTCCGAAAGGTAACAAAGTTTATACGCATATGAGCACTCAGTAGTGAGTAATCCCCCAAATAGCTAGGGATTAAGGTTTATACATCAGCTTAGTAAGGGTGGCGGGTTCAGGGCTTCAAAGAATGTAAGGCTCTGATGAGACTTGTTTACACAATTATTTTTGGAATGTCCATGTATCCAAGGATGGTGCCTCCCTGACTGGAGATCTCCCTGGAGGGTTGGGGTGTGGGGGGGGGGTTGTGGGGGTTGTGACTGCTGACCCTTGTAAATGTCTGCTTTATTCACCTAAGGGAAGTTCAGATAAGATTTCTTTCTGTATCTGCTGCAGCTCAAATGTTTTCACTTTAAAGTAAAAACCACCCTTAAGGGTCTTTTTTAGTCCCTTCACCTGCAATTTCTGCCATTTCTCCAACATCCTATCTGAAGTCCTGGGTACTGTCACTGGACACAGTGTTCCCCATGAATCTACTAGAAGCTGACATGCTCTAAGAAACTTTCCTGGACTAAAGTTTTCTGAGAAGGCCCTGTTTCTCCTCCTTACTTGTCTCCCCTCACCTGCTGGAAAAGAACTCTACCTTCAATAGAGAGTAATGATCCTTAGTTTTACATAAATCTTCCTCCGTGGGACTAAACAATCTTTTTTTTCACGGGAGCAGCTACATTTCAGTGGCACCAAGTCGAGCATTTGGAAAATTTTCAAGAACGGAGGGGGATGGACATGGGCAACAAGAATCCTTGGCTCCAGCCGTTAGGGAGTTTCTCAAAATTACTAAGTTTCAGGACCTTAAAATCGATCCTTTGTTTCATCTTTCCTCAATCCTGAATTAACCCGGGCAGAAACAGCTCTACTTGCTGCCAATCCTTTGTAGGCAGGAGTCTGGGTTTAGACAGGTGGAAATAAAAGGAAACACAATTATCTGAATCCAGTCACTACTCCGATTTCCCACCTGTCTGAGGGTAGACAAGATGTTGCTGTGAAAACCCAAGACTCCTGAACCCTAAGCGGCCCTCTTTATTAACCAGTTCAGTGGAGGGGCCAGGATCCCCGACACTCTGAGGAGGTGTCATGATTCAATAAGCCTGAGCGGTTCATCATACGTTTGTGATACCCACTCTACTGTTAAAGAAGCTCGGCCCCAGAGGTAACGTCAGCTGCCCGAGGTTACACAGGCAATAACATACGCCTGAGATCTTAACTGGAGTCTCAATCCAGTGCTCTCCGCACGGCGCCTCCAGCCCCGGGTTTCAGACGTTTTCCCTCCGCACAGGGCCGAAGGCCAATGCGCCCCTTCCTCAGCTCCACCCGCACAACCGTAGCTCCGGAGCCAGAGGGTCGGACCCACTGCGGCCCCGATGTTCCGGCCGCGCCTGCGCACGACGCCCCGACGGCGCAGGCCTGGCCGGACGCCAACCCGGGGCGGGGCGGGCGGGGATCCGCCGAGGGCGAGCGGTAGTCAGGGCCCGCGCGCGCCCGGAGCGCGGTCCGGCGGCATCGCGTCCTCGGCGTCTCCCGGGACGACCTCGGGCGCTTCCCTCTCCGAGCGGAGGGGCGGTTAATTGGATTCGGCAGCGGGGGATGCCTGTCAGCCTACCACAGGGGCCAATCGAAGGCCTAGAAAGCCCGATATGCAAATAGCAGGGCCGGGCGGACCCCAAGTTAGGAGGGGCGCGGGTTGGGGTTAGGGGTTGTCTGGCAGCCAAGGGGAGCGTGTCTCCTTAATCCTTCGAGGAGGGGACCCGCAAGTGTGGTTGCGAGAGATACGGGAAGCAGAGCAGGGGAGAAACAGGGGAGTAGGAATCACGGGTAAGAGCGCCCCAAAGCTCGCTGCTGGCCCCAGATCGCGGCTCCTAGGGCCTCCCCACTGAAAACCAGGTTCTACGTGCCCAGCTTGTCCCCCAGGGCTTCCCCCTCTGCCCTCCCTGGTGGCATTCTACGGCAAAAGCCACTCAGCCGCATAGCCCCTGCTCCCTCTCGGCTCCATAGCCCATCTCTTCTCAGCAGGTAACGCTCCCTCCTCTTCCTCGCGCAAACTCGAGTTCACCGCTAAAATACCCTCATTCCCTTTTCTCATCCTTAAGACCCCGATGCCAGGGCCTTGCTCACCCAGCTACCCTTCTTTTCCCGGCTCCTTACTCCCTTCTGTCCTCGCTTCTTTCCCGAACCCAGGTCACCCTCTGGGTGCACCCACACTTCTGCCCTCCCCGGATTTCCCAAACCCCGGTCCCCAGAGTGCTGTCCCTTAGATACCAGAGATCCCTGGGAATCGCACAACTCTCTCCACCTCCTCCTTCCCCATCTTTGGATCTTTCTCTTTTATCACCTTTCTTCCTTTGTCTGGAGAATCCTTACAGAAAGACTCTTCTGTTTTTCATAGCAGCACAACCCTCTGCAAATAACCTACCCTCTTTCCAGCCTCTTTTTCTTTCACTTCCATGTGTTAGTTCTCACCCTCCTGAAGGAAAACTCTTCTAGGCTTGAGGAAAGTTCTTTGGGATTTGAACCCTAGGAAAAATGCAACTTTGGGGGATGACGTGAGAAGGCAGCTAACATATACCAAGCACTGGTGTTTGCCAGGCACTTCAATAAGTTATTTACTATGTACACCAACCCCACCGTTATGTTTTCATTTTGTAATATAGCCCTTACTTTGAACCAAACACTGCTTTAAGAACATTAGAAATACTCACTCATTTAATCTTCAAAGCATCCCCACGAGATGAATATTATTTTCATTTTACTATGAGGAAACTGAAGTTCAAAAAGGCTCAGTTAACTCACCCAGTCACCCTTCCAGTAAGTGGTAGAGGTGGGATTTGGATCCAGAACCACCTGTCTTTGCTAGTTATGCACTGACTATTGTGGAGAAAATGACTGGGCATGAGCCTGCTCTTAAAATTGCATCTTCCCGTCTTGCAGAATCCCTCAATTTCTAGCAGAACAAAGGATGGCATATGAGTTGGCAAGGTTCTTATTGTTCCCAGTGAATGTGGCCAGTCATTGTCAGCACTTATTGGCAAAGCCCTGAGCAGTTGAGTGTCCCCCATCCCTCCCTTGTTTGTTCACATTTTGCTAAGGATCCTTTCAGGCCCTGTGCTCAAATTAAAAAAGTGGCTAGAATGAAAAGCCAAAAGTCATAGAAGGCATCTTCTTTTATCCTGCCTGCTTCAAAGCTTAAAGCAGTCTTCTGGATATGAAGTTTTTACCTTCCTGGTGATCCTGTAATGACAGAGAAGATAGGAAATGAGGGAAGAAGTCATTACTTGACTTCTTATGACATACTGTGTCAAAGAGGCAAAGCTGAAAGCAAGGCTGTGCAGGTCAGGGCGAAAAAACTTGGCTTTTGTTTTTTCAAGTTTTGTTTTTAAAACTTGAGACATTTAACCAAATGATTCTTTCCTCCCATTTACAGGACACTTGTATTAAATCAGCCTTGCGAAGGAAAGCAAGGATTTCCCACCCTTCTGCAACACCTCCAGGGCCGAGAAGAGTAGTGAACATGCCTAGTCTTTCAGAAGTGGGAATGAGTCCCTCCAAATAGCCTGCCTTGTGTTTGTTTGCATGGAGCCATCCCGGTGCTCACTCACTCCCCCTGGTGGCCAAGGAAGGTCATTTTCATGCTGTCTAACCAGGGTTTGGTTGGCAGCCCCTGACTTGGAAGATCTCAGGATCAAATCCTATACCAGAATGGAAGGAAACACCAGGGTTTTTTCCCCCTGTCTTAACTATCATACTTGGGAAAGTGAACTGAATGTGTCTTGTGTCATTAAGAAAAACTGAAGATGGTAGTTGCTATGTTTACTACATGTTTACACCACAGTGTTCTTTTTTAAATCCCCAAAACCCCTGGTCCACATTGCCTGCCCACTAACCTGGCATAATGGGAAGATATGTACAAGGATGGGAAGCTGGGGCTTTGATTCTGGCTCCACTGACTTGTTCTCTGGCTTTGTGCAAGTCCCCTCTGCTAGCTGGGAGGGGGGATTTCAAAACTTCTAAAAACCAAACAGGTTGAACTAGACACTCTCCAAGATCCCTCCCAGCTGTAATATTCAGGAATTTCATTAGAAAAATGTTTGAATTACATTCCAAATAAGAGCCCTGGTACAGTGTGGACACCACTGGTGGAAAGACAGGGAAAAAACAGAGTGAAAATACATACAAAATAGAAACAATAGAGCTGGTCCCAGGTTATGGCAAATCTGGGGAGATCCAGGCCCCTTATTGGGGGCAGGAATTTAAAAGCACTGGGCTTTAAGGAAAATGATGTAGGACCAGCTGATTCTTAAGGGACTAAAATCACCAAGACTGCTTCTGGGAGCGAGGAAATCAGTTGCTTCACTTTATGATCGTGATCATTTATGGGTGATCAACACAGAGGAAAAGGCTGGAGTCTGGAGGGGAGACAGGCCGAGGGGTCAGACAGGCATGGCTTCTAATTCCAGCTCTGCCCCTTACCTTAACCTTTCCGTGTTTGTCTTCTCATCTGTAATAGATGAAAGATAATCTCTATGATATGATATTATGAAGATGAGACAGAATGTATATAAAGTACTTTAGTATAATTAATACTGTTACTTGGTAAGTAGGTTGTACGTCATAGCTACTGTTACAAGCAAATGAAACTACGTGTTTTAAGTGCTTGCTATACTAAAGAATGCAAGGTCAACTCTTTAAAAATGTTATTTTTTTTAATGCTCACAGCAACACTTACAGAGATGAGGAAAATGAACCTCAAAAGGCAAAATTAGTTTATGCATGTATTCATTCTTCCAGTGCATTCATTCAAGAAGCATAGGAACCCCTGCCATGAGCTAGACACTGTGGTAGGTGCTGAGAATTCAGACACAGCCTTTTCCATCAGGGAGTTCACAGTCCAGGGCCGCATGGCTGATAATGATAGAAAGCATTTAGTGAGCACTTACTATGTGCCAGGCACTGTTCTAAGCACATTGTATTACTGAAAGTGTAACTCATTTAATTCCCATAGCTGGGGCAAACTGTTTTACAGATGAGGAAATTAAGGCAGAGGAATGTTAAGTTAAATAAATTGCCTGAGGTCACAACTAGGAAGTGGCAGAGCTGGGGTTTAAATATAGGCAGACAGACTCCAGAATCTTAAGTTCTTAGCCACTACACTACAGCTGCCTCTTCAAAAGTCACATCTCTGACTGAAGAGGCCCTTAGAGCAGGATGTATGTACAGTAACTCAGGATGCCAGCCGCAGCCCCCTTCCCTCTTTCGTATTCTCCTTAGCCTTGACCTTTGGCCTCACCTCTTTGGATTCCTCAAGGTTACAAGACTGCTTTTGACCGAATTTTAAGGCAGGAGAGTTGGTAGGAGCTCCCAGGTTAGCAGGGAGTAGTAGTCGCTCAGACTGGGACAGAGAAGTAGAGATACGCGAGTGGAGGGTGGGTAAATTCAGATGTCTTTGGGGTCAGGTGTGTAGCCTAAACTAGAGAAGTGTGATCTGGGGCATCTGAAAATGTTCCCTCTCTCTTACTGCTACTATCAGGAAAGTAATAGCACAGGGGCAACTGCTGCTTGGCTCCTGAATCAGGGAGACAATAGGGAGTAACAGGGACTGGGGTGGACTGGAAAACGTCTAAAGAGGGAGCCATTGCTTGGCTCTGGTTGATTGCTGGCATGAAGCAGTGGGGACCTACTTTTCCAAGGGGAGTGGGAACTTAGATTTTTCTGAGACATCTACATTTCCTAGTTATGGTCAGCTGCTTCTGTTTTACAGCTGTAACAGTGACAGCATGCCACTGAGGGCCAGGTCAGTGCTTCTGCAGGCTAGATTCAGGATGCAAGCCGTAGTGGGAAACCTTTGAATGAAGTGTTCTCTTTCAGGAGCTATTGGAGAGAAGTCAGCAGGATTTAACCTTGGGGATGAAAGAGGAAGGAGAAGGCTCGGAGAAGAGAAATCCAGGGGCCCAAAGACAAGGCAAAAATAGTCACACAAGGCAGTGATGGTGGTTTGCCACCTTGGGTCTGTCTCGGGTGCCACCCAAGTGGCTCTTGTGTCATAGAAGGGAAGGTGGCCCAGACTGCCACAATGAACCATTTTCTACAGAAGTCACGGGCTCTGTTCCTTGCTCTAGTGCCCAAGGCCCTCTCGTGCAAGAGTAAACAGAATTTGTTGGGTTTTTGTTGTTTTTTTCCTTCTCTTTGAGGCAGAATAATATAAGCAGCCATGACTTGTTTTTATCACTTGGGCCAGGACTCGAAAAAGGGCAAAGACAACCAGCAACTGCAGAGGCCAAATTCAGGGTCAGTTTTCTCTCCTCGAGTTAACATTAACCTGAAGGTAAACGGAGCCACTCCTCCTCGAGGGCTTGGTCAACAGGAGCCGTTGTGGAGGCCAGGGGAGGGGAGCTGGCCGTTTACTTGGCAGGAAGGGAGCAGCCCAAGGTCAAGATTTCATGTACCTTAGTCCTCTTGAACTTTGCCAAGAATGTGCCTGTTCACTGAGCAAAACCGATCCGCGAGGCCCATGTTTCATCCTTTAATTGCGCTGAGCATGGCGCCTTCTGCCCCGGCTCAGGTGTCACCTCCTGAGGACTTGGCTATAAGGGGAAGCCCCTTCAGCAGGAGAGAGGAAGAAGCAGCAGTCCTTGGCCACTTAATAACCCTGCTCTCCCTCTTGGGGTGGTTACGAGCGTTCAGTGTGATGGTGCATGTGACAATTCTTTGGAAAACCTTAAGAATTGTACCCATGTAAGGGCTTATTATTAAATTATTCATGGGTAGCCTCCATATTAGAGCCTTTCCCCTCTCAGTCTTGGTTTGGGAAAGAAGCAGAGAGAGATGGAAGGATGTAGTAATGTTAAAAACATGGCCGGAAGGTATAAAAGTTGTCTAGCTAGCAAGGTTGTGTACCCAGGGCAGGTGTTCCCAAGAGATCTTGTGATGGGGGAGCCTGCTGTAATTGCATATGGCTGGTGGTAGTCCAAACTGTTGGAATCACTCTGGGATATAACATGGTGACATCCATCCATCCATCCATCCATCAGAGGCTACATAATTTTCATATTCATTAACTTCGTAAAAGCTTTTCTATACATGAAAGTGTGCATTTTAGAGCTGTTTATGTAATAGCAAAAACAGAAGCAACTTACATGGCCATCAGTAGGGCAAGGGTTGGTTAAATTCAGCTACGTTCCTTCAGTGGGATGATATTACACAGTCATTAAAAACTAGACTGGGGGAGGGTATAGCTCAAGTGGCAGAGTTCATGCTTAGCATGCACGAGGTCCTGGGTTCAATCCCCAGTACTTCCTCTAATAAATAAATAAGTAAGCCTAATTACCTCCCCCCACCAAAAAAATAAAAATAACCCCCCCATACTAGAGATACATCAACTTTGTCACAACCAATGGGATGGATATAGTATGATCGTAAGTGGGCAAAAAGCAGATACAAAATTGTTTATATATTAGGGTTACAATTATATAAGAATAATCATGCTTAGAAGTTTAGAATAAAAAAGAATATACAAAAGGGCCAAAGTTGCATTGTTAGGGTAGAAAATTTTCTGAGCTTCCTTTAATGCTATATATATATAATAATAATAAATCAGAATAAGTTGTAGTAAAGACATTATTAATATCTTTTTGAAAAGCCAAAGAGTTTATGAAGGAAGAGCAGGGTAAGAAGCAAGAGGACTCTGGGCATCAGAAGAGAGGGATTGAAATAATGAGGAGGTCAGCAGGGTTGGGGAGATGAGGAGAGGAGGGGAGAGGACTAGAAATTTGGCTTTGTGGTCATAGAAGCTTTGGTCGTGAAGAGGATATGAATCAGTTAATTGAGCCTGGGCAGTTCTGGGTCCACAAAGGCAGACTAAGCACATTCCTAAGGATTAGTGAAGCAGGAGCAGCAAGAACTATGTACAAAATTTGATATTTGAAATTTTAAGCAAACATCAAAGAAGTCATCGCTGGGGTTGGGGGATGAGAACTTTGCTGGACTTCCTTAGACATGTTTTATGATTTGGTCTTGCTTTTATTTTGAGTTGGATAGATAGGGAGACACTGTAGACTTTTCTGTGGTTGAGGTCTCTGAAGGTCTGCATCTGGCCCTGGGCTCGAATCTTGTTCCATTAGCTAAGAGTCAGTCCTGCACTCCTGAGTGCCAGCTGTGCCAGGAGATTGCGTGCGAGAGGTTTGGTACAGTGCCCAAATAGTTAACAGACCTCCTAAAGCACCTCATCTGCATCCACCGGGACTAACTCCCTCAGCTGGGGAGGCTTAGGGCTTGGTCCTGAGGCTGTCTCCAGACACTCACTCACTTTAATAATACGATTGTTTACCAGGTGGTGCCACGCGTAGATAGTATCTCAGCTTGCTCCTGAAAACCCCAGGAGGGAAAAACCAAGGCCAGAGTTGGCTGAGTGAGTCCCCAAGGTCATAGTCATGGCAAAAGGTGGAGTTAGTTCCCTGCTAGAGCTTGCACCAACTGTGGAGGTGGGGTGGCATTTTATATACTGCAACCTGTTGTCTGGTCTCTGAGTGCTGGTCCACCACCCACATGAGCAAGGGAGGGGGTCCCCCTGCAGGTGGATCCAAGTAACTGCCGCTCTGTCTGCCCTTTCTCCAGGGGGGGGCCAATATTTCCCCAGAGCCTCCTCCCAGGCAGGGGAGATGCTCCAGTGCCTGCCTTTGGAAGGAGAGGAAGGGACAGACTCAGAAGAGAGGGAGGATAGTTCCACAGAAGATTCGAAAGACATCATCACCCTGGCTTTTGTGAGCGAGAACTCTGGGGCGCAAAAGGGGCTTCAGAATGCCCAGCAGCAAGGCAAGAAGAGGAAAAAAAAGAGGTTAGGATTGGAAGAAGGGGAATAGATATCCGTGTTGGTAAGAGCAGGAGGGGCCTGGAAGGGAGGGGTCTCATCTGCTAAGGAGTGGGTCAAGGAGAAACTGGGTGCGGAATCGCTTTCGGTTCATGTCAAAAGAACCCACTTTTGATAATCTGTTTATAGATTCAAATAATGGTGTGTGTAATCTAAAACCACGCCTTGTCCTAATCATTCTATTTGTGTTCAGATTGCCTTTTTTCCGCTTTCTTTTATTTAGTTAATGGAAGTGCTGGGGATTGAACCCAGGACCTTATGCCTGCAAAGCACGTACTCAACCACTGAGTTGTGCCCTCCCCTCCAGAGTACCTTTTAAGAAATTGTGTGGGGAGAGATGATTTCCTTGTTTTAAGAAAGTCCTTATCGTCCTGGGAATTTAAGTCACTTTTAAAATGTAACAGAACCACACTGACTTCTTAGGCTCTGACTGCAGCTTTGGTATTCCAGTTCCCATTTAACATTTTGCCATACCTGTTCCATTCTGGGGGAAAATGAATTGCTCCTCAGACTGACTGATGTCTGAAAATTCATCTGCTTTCTAACTCACAGCTTCCCTTACTGGGTGGGGCAAGAGGTGGGTGACAATTAAGTATTTTGACCAAAAAGATTTTCACTTCTGGTTCCTGATGGGTCACTGGAATAAATGTTTTGAGGAGGTGATAGTGTTAACGTGAAGCTCCAAGCAAAATCAGCTGCAATCACATTACAGAATTTCTAGCTCACGGGCAGAGTAGTAGTACTCTGAACCCACGTTTTCTGCCGCTCTGCAACCCTTGGGACGTGTGTCCTCAGTAACGGGGATGATCACACCGGGCTTAGTGTGGCCGCTTAGGTTTCATGCAGCGCCCCGCGGGACAGGATGTTTCTGCATACAGTCCCTTGTCCTGGCAAGTGTGTCTGCCTCTGTCTTGGTGCTTTCCCTTTCCTTTTTTCCAGATGATTGGTGATCAATCTAACCAGCTGCCGATATGAGAGCGGTGAGCATCTGCATCCACAGGATCCACCAGGGGGACCCACCGGATTCCCCGAAAGGGTTGGGAAGGATGACTAACGCATTCTTGAAGATGGAAAGGGTTGTCTCCAAATCCTGTTCTTTGCTACTCGCAGCTCAGTTAACTATTTGAGGAAGTTGGGAATCTCATTCCAAGAAAAAAAATGGGTTTTGACCATGGCGGTGTGTACTTCTGCTATCTATAGTTCTTGTCTATGGTTGCTTGGGGATCTGATTGCAGAGAAGGCACCTGTGGCTGCAGTCAATGGTTCTTTTTTAGAGCACAAGTTACAGACTGGCAGTCTGTGGGCTGACAATGACCTGCAGAACTACTCTGACTGCAGAGCAGAGCGCTGTTATTTGCATTTCGAATTTGGATGCTTTGGTTCGAATTTGGATGGTTCTGACTCTTCTGGTTACGGCAGGCACTTTTCTTCCAGGCCCTTGAAGGCATTTGAGTTTGTGTAGGAGTCAGTTCCCAGTTATTAATACTAACAGGGGCAGGGGAACAAGGATGTGGTAGCAAGTCTGTGGTTTTGAAATACATTGTGTAATTTTTTTGGTGTCAATTTACCTAATTAATCTTGGCTCTGGCTGATGTTAAGGATTAGCTTTATATTCCCTGAACCTTCAGTGTGAGTGTTTGGAGGGAAGCCAGAGGCCTACTTCCTGGCAAAGGCGGGTAAAACATTCACCCCAGGAAACCTTCAGTGGAGATCACTGGCAGCAGGTTGTGTTCTCCAGCAGCTTTCCACTCTGTGTCCCCTTCCTGGTGATGGTGTGTCCAGACAGGGCAAGATGGCTTCCAGTCCCCAGGAGCCCAGTTTGGCTTCATTATACAGTCTAGGAGCACCTGCAAATGTCACTTCCCCACCTCACGCTCCTCCCCCACTTCCTGGCTAACAGGTCTTTCTTTCTCCAACTCCATGGCAGTGCGAAGGGCCGCCCAACAGTATGGCCTTCGAGAGGGAGGGGAGAGTGATGACTGGACTCTCTACTGGACTGACTATTCGGTGTCGCTGGAACGGGTGATGGAAATGAAAAGTTACCAGGTATCTGGGTCAGAGCTGGTCCTCAGTGGGGTCTCACTCATGACTGTCCCCCAGGGGGATCTCAGGGGTACTCCTGTGTGCCCCCTCGCTCACGATTTCCTGCTTCCTTTGCAGAAAATCAATCACTTTCCAGGGATGAGTGAAATCTGTCGCAAGGACTTGCTGGCCAGGAATATGGGCCGCATGTTAAAGATGTTCCCTAAAGATTTCCACTTTTTCCCCAGGACCTGGTGTCTTCCTGCTGAGTGAGTGCCCACCTGCGCTCCCTTCTCCACTCCCCACCCCCGGTTTACATTTCCCTCCTGCCCCTGATTCCCTGTTACTGCTTTCCCTTCCCATAGGATCTCCCATCTCTCTCTCTTCAGGAAGAGAAGGATAAAGGGAGTGTCCAAGGTTGAGAAAACACAAAGCTCTGCCTATAAAATTAGATGACATTTAGGGGCTGGGTACCTTGGAGCCTGTGCCTGCAGTTGGGGTGAGACTTGGTTCTGACCTTGAAAGCTGTTGACTTTGAACTTGCTCCAACCTTTTCACTGTGCAGTTTCTGAATTTGTAAGGCCCGCGAGCACTTCAGAGGGAGTGAAGTCATGGTTAGTGTCCAGGTTAAGAACAGGGAGGGACACCTGACCTCTGCCCCATAGCCAGTGCTGTGGGTGGCAGCCGGCCTTTCCCCAGCTCTGGTCTCACTCTGTCCATCTGGAAACTGGACGGCCATTCCTGGTACATAAAATACTCTGAACCACACCACCAAGAAACAAGAGAAATGTGAGAAGGTGTGAGCGGGGCCTGGTTACAGTCTGGTGTTTGAGACGAAGGGAGCAGGAGAGAAGCATTGCCATGCTTCAGAATTGTACTCATAACAGCAAGTTCATACTGTGTAGCACAGGGAACTATATTCAATATCTCGTAGTAACTTATGGTGAAAAAGAATATGAAAATGAATATATGTTCCTATATGACTGAAGCATTATATGCTGTACACCAGAAATTGACACAACATTGTAAATTGACTATACTTCAATAAAAATATTCTTTAAAAAATTACAAAATAAATACAGAAAAAAATTTTTAATTGAGCATCTACCATGGCCCTGAAAAAATGGCTGATATACTACTAAATGTTTTAAGTTTAAATAAAGGAAAATTAAAACATTTAAAAAAAGAAAAAGAATTGTACTCACGTGGCAAGGGCCCCCCGGGAATCTCACTCTCCCCTCCCCACCCAGTGCCTTCCCAAACCAAGAGCTCTGGGATTCCCAGCCTTTCTAGCTTGTCTGGAACAACTCTCAGGACTTAGTAGTATCTTAAAAGGAAGTGTGTTTGCCATCAGGTCAACAGGCACCTCCAGATTTCATGGTCACCAAGGAGCATTGCAGTTAAGCGACTTCTCCTGTGGTCACAAGGCTTCTTTGAGTTAAAATGCAAAACAAGAAGTAGAACCAGACTGAGATTTGTAATCCATTACTTTGGTTTCTTTCTTCCTTCTGAGTAGATTTTTTTGCCAAGTGTGTTCAAAGGTTGTATTTGCCATCTCACACTGTAGCTGGAGTGGAGGTGTTATAGAGGAAAGGCTGAGACCCAGAGCCGGGGAACAGGCTGATTGATTCAAGCCCATCATTTGCCGGGGCTTGAGTCAGATTCAGAACCCCACATCCCTATCCGCAAACTCAGAAGGTCAAACCGCTCGGATCACGGCTCCCTTGATGGGGTGTGTGACATGTACCAGCACCTGGGCTGCACCATGTCATATATGAGATAGGTGTCATTATCTTCATTGTGTAGATGATGGAATTGAGGCTTAGGGACTTCAGGTCCTTGCAAAGGGCTACACAGCTGGGGAGTGCTGTTGCCCGGGTTTAAATCCAGGCTTGAATTCCCTCCACTGCCCATCCTTTCTCCACCGCGTGTGCTCGACTGTCTCGCCTATTTCTGGGTGTCTGTCTATCAACTCCGTGGCTTATGTCACATTTTTAAAATAAAGAGCTAGCTTTCATGTTCACTGATCCCCAGCTAAAGGTGTGTCTCATTCCCTCCCTGCTCTGGTAGCTGGGGAGATTTGCAGAACTACAGCAGGTCAAGAAAAAATAAGACATACATCTGCAAGCCGGATTCGGGCTGCCAGGGGAGAGGCATATTCATCACCCGGACAGTGAAAGAAATCAAACCAGGGGAGGATATGATCTGTCAACTCTATATTTCAAAGGTACTGCCTCATGGTGATTATTTATTTATCATCCACAGCCCAACCTCAGGCTGTAGCTCCCCTGGACCGATTGTGAAATGAGAGAAGGGAGGGCTGGGTGAGGCCGCAGCCGAGTCCTGTCTCCTGCCTTGGACTTTGTCAGACCTGGCCCTCTGACCAAGGCTGTGATGAGTACCTGGGCTGGGGCACCCCTGCCCTTGCAGCCTTGTCAGGGGGCCTGGCCCTGCCAGGCTGGCTCCTTGCCTCTAACAGATGTCAGCTGGGAGAGCACCTTTGGTCTGTGGACGCCCTACCTTGCTTGGGAGAGGGGATGGCCCTTGAGAGACAATGGCAAACAGCTTTCCTCAATGGCCAGGGGTATAGCCCACTGCAGGGAGGGAACCCTCCAGAAGGTGCATGGGAGGGAGGCCTGGCCGGCACTGGGGTCAGGGTTGCAGCTGCAGGGAGAACTCTGGCAGAAGCGTGACAGTAGCACAGCCATGGGTGGTGACAGCATGACCTTCATCACAGGACATTTTTTTTTAAATTTAATTTATTTTTTGTGGGGGGAGGAATTAGGTCTATTTATTTTTAGAGGAGGGGCTGGGGATTGAGCCCAGGACCTTGTGCATGCTAAGTATGCGCTCTACCACTTGAGCTATACCCTCCCCTCATCACTGGACTTTTTCATGTGATTCTGTTTCGTTGCTAGGAGAGCTCTTGGAGGTGGTTACTCATGCCATTTGACAGATCAGGAAACTGAGTCCCAGTGTGGTTTAGTGACTTTCGCAAGGTCACATAGTGGGTCATGGAGCCCAAATCCCCTTGTCTCCCTCCCCGACCCTGGCCCAACCCACACTCTGTAACGCAGGCACTGTTGGAGCTGACTCCACCAAAACAAGACGGGGCGCTGATGATCTGCAAGTCTGCGTGTCTCCTCTGACACTGTGTGACTTTTCTCTCTTCCCAGCCCTTTATCATTGATGGGTTCAAGTTTGACCTACGGATTTATGTGCTCATGACATCCTGTGACCCTCTCAGGATTTTTGCGTACAATGAAGGCCTGGCCCGCTTCGCCACCACCTTTTACTCCCATCCCTGCACAGACAACCTGGTGAGCTGAGGGACACACCACCTCCCCCGCCTCCCCTCGCTGATAAAAAAAATATCCTAGATAAATCTACATTCTCAAGGCATGGTGGCGGTGCCTGTCATTTGCTGAATGCTCAGTACGTGCCAGGTTGTTCTTTCATTTAGCCCTTCCAAGAGTCCTCAGGAATAGGGATTATCATCTCCATTTTACAGAGAAGGAAATTAAAATCCAGACGATTACAAGGGACTTGTCCATGGCCACAGAACTAGGAAGAGGGGAGCATGGGACTGGTGGTCAGGTCTCTAACTGCAAAGCCACGATACTGTGATGCTTAAGGAAGGAAGGCGGTGGGCGAGCCCCCAGCTCTCCCTCCACCTCCCCCACCCCCCTTTAGGGCTCCTGAATTCTCAGGAGGAGGTGGAGTTTCTTATTCTCCAGGTGGTAGGATTCCCCTTCTTTCTTCTTCTAATTATTCCTTCTTTTGCCAGTCTAAGTAAGCCCCAAGACTTCACCTTTCTTTTCCGTCTCTTCAACCCTTGGGGGCTGGGGAGGGGCCCAGAGGGGAAGAGGGAGGCCTGCCCTTCCCCCTGACCCTGCCGACTTGTGTCTCTTTCCCCAGGACGATATCTGCATGCACCTGACTAATTATTCCATTAATAAGCACAGTTCCAATTTCCTTCAAGATGCTCACTCTGGCAGCAAGAGGTAAGGAAGTGGCTTCACTTCTCTTTTCTTTCCCTGCCAGTCTCAGAGCTGCTCTCTGAGATTCTCCTCAGACCCACCAGTGTTTCCATCTTGGGTCACATGGTCTCAGAAAAATTTTCTTTGCCTTTAAATCCAGAACAGACTCCTTATTCTCTGCTCTCTGGCCGTTAATCATTAAAAGAAGGCCCACATCATAAACCCTAGGAGGTTGGGAGGAGGAGAGATAAACACGAATTGTTTCCCCAGCAGGACGGACACACACACACACCAAAACATACTCTTTTTAAAATATTTTATTTTATTTTATTTTATTTTATTTTATTTTATTTTATTTTATTTTATTTTATTTTTATTGAGGGGGTGATTAGGTTTTTAAAAATTCATTTATCTTTCATGGAGGTACTAGAGATTGAACCCAGGCCCTCGTGCATGCTAAGCACACACTCTACCACTCAGTTATACTCTTCCCCCCCACCAATATATACTCTTATTACAGTCGGCCCTTCTGACATTTCCAGACCAGCAGATAATCATTGATTGCTGATCTGCCACCGGAGGAGGACCCACCAGTCAGTAGATCCTTGGCCTGTGGTTCCCTGGGGTGTTGCTCCAGCAGAGATTCTCAAATAATGTGTCACAGTGCCCTGGTGTGACATGACATGTGGGTGGCTGGCTGGACGTTTCCCTAGAAGAAGGGGGAAAAAATGAGAGGAATGCATGAGTCTCTTCCCAAGTGGATCTTACATTCCCTTTATCAGCTAATCCTGTCTCATTTGAGTCTTAAGGAAAAGGGGGACTGAAGAATGTGCAAGTGACCAGGCCAAAGCAGGAGGGCAAGGAGGGATTTATGGAGGCCTGTGTGTTGGGGCCCATGCTGGCGCTTTGTGTGCATTTTTTGTTTTTATTGAATTTTCACAACACTGTGGCAGAGACATCGGTAGGCAACTATGAGTTAGATGCCATCTCCATTTTCCAGACGAGGAGACCGGGCCTCTGAGAGGTTAGATAAGTTGCCAAGGTCACATACTGTGAATGTTAGAGCTGGCTGAGAAGGTAGGTCTGTCAGAGCCCAAGGCGCATGCTCTCTCTCCCGCATCAGACTTCAAAGGATGGATAAACAGGCAATCTGTTTGGCTTCAGAGCATCAGAGAAGCACATGAAATTTCACGACTCCCTCGGTGGCAGAGTTCCAAGAAGCAAATGGAAAATCACTAGGTTAAGCCTCCTGGGAGTGGACGTGTTGGGCTGGGAGGTGGTGATCGTGCCTTTTTGGAGGGCGCCGGCCACCCGTCTCAACCGCAGCTCACCCACCCCCTCTCCTCCCACCTGTGCTGCGGGCGCTGGCGAAGCCTCCTGCACTGCTGCACGTGGAGCATCCCTGCTCAGTGCTCATGAGGCCCGGCTTCCGGTCCCAGCTCTGACTCTCCCCAGCCCAGTAAGCTTGAGCAATTCCCTTCACCTCTCTCAGCCTCCAGTTCTTGGTCTGTAAGATAAGCGCAATGAGGTGCCCTGCCCTGACCACCTCACAGTGTCACTGAGACTCCAGTGATCTGTGGTTGCAGCGTGGACAGTGGTCACAGTTACTGTGATTTTTCCTTGGTCTAAGGGCATGTAATTTAAGGGCCTGCGTTTCCCTCCTCTTATGAGAACGGACATCCCACCAACAGGCTTTGGGCCCTCAGGCCGTGATGGGGGCATTATTCCGTGATGCCAGGACTGAGCTGAGCCTGGGGAGTATTGTTCTGCTGCCCTCATTCCCCCTCCCTCCTTCCTCTTTCTTCTCCTAGCCTCTCAGCCAGGCCTGGCCTCGCCATCCCTGCTCTGTGCTGCCTGCCTGAGCTCCAGGCCCGTCTCTCCTCAGCTCCACCTGGGCGTCTCCCGGTTGCTTCCAGCTCAGCCTTTCCCACTGTCATGTGTTCTCTCTCCTCACTTCCACCCCAAATGTCCCCCTCTCCGCCTTCTAACCTGCAGGAGGAGAGAGCTTGGTGTCATGTTGGATGGTTCCTTTTCCAGCAAGTCACTAAATCCTGAAGTCTCCTCCTTCAAATGTCCCTTCATCCCTTCCTTTCCTCCAGCCCCAGACCCTGCTTCAGCCTCAGACTGGACAGCGGCATCAGCCTCCTTGCTTTTCTCCCTTGCTCCAGGCATCTCTGCCTGACCTCTCTGTACCTCCATGTTCTCACCTCGAAAATGACACAGGAAAATGAATACTGGCTGGCTAGCCTCCCAGATATGCCATCAGGACCTATTGAGATGATATGTATGAATGGGCTTGAAAAACAATCATCCCCATCCAAGTGGGTGCTTTTATTATTGTGGATTCCGTATACTCAGTACTTCCACTCTCAGCTAACCAGTGTGGCTCCCAGAGCATCAAGTTCAAATTCCTCTGCTCAATCTACTATGCTTTGACCAGACCCCATTTCCCACTATTATTGTTACTACACCAATAGTCAGCATTTTATTTGTTGAGCGCTTGCTATCTGCCAGGCACTGCTCTAAGAAATTTAAATACCTTAATCCATTTAATCCTTACAATGATGCTATAAAGTAGGCATGATTATTATCATCTTGATTTTGCATATTAGGAAACAGGTGGAAAAGGGTAAGTAACTTGCCCGAGGTCGCACATCTAGGAAGCGGTAGAGGTGAAATTAACTCCCGAGTCCGTGTCCTTAACCACTAGGCAACGCTGCCTGTGCCACTCACTCCATGGTGTTCTACCAGGACCCTCTTTTGTTCACATTTGACACCCAGGCCTGGCTCATTCCTGCCTCTCTGCGTTTGCTCAACTCCAACCAAAAACATGGGGGAACATCCTTGAAGGCCCTTCTGTCCCACTAAGCTTCTGTGTTGCCTTCTCTGACCTAGGTTCTGGTCCAGCTACATAACCACTGCAGTGTGGGTGAGATCCATCTTCTCTGTGGTCCTGTTTCCTCACCTATCAGATGAGAGGATTGGCTTCCACCTCTCAGGACAAGCCTGTGGAATCTGAGTCTAACCACCTGCAGCAACCTTTTCATCTCTGGAGTCCCACCACCCTTATGGTCACCATGAGCCGTAGCCCATAAGCGCTCTTTGTTTGATGCACCTGTTTGCCTTGTAGTCCTAATTGTACTTAAGTTGGTGCCCTGGACTTCTGGGTGCTTCCCATGTCACTGGGCAGAGTCCTTCTCTCCCTCCCTTTTGTTTTCACTTTTCCTCGTCTTCCTCTTCCCCATCTTTTGAGACAATCTGCTTCTCACACTGACTGCTCACCTACCCCCACATCCCCCCTCCCCACCTTGAGGCCAACTGCACTCCCAGTAAATCCCCACCAGGCTGCAAACTTAAGTAGGAGCAGAGAAGAAGACAGAAAAACTAGAAACCTGGCAAGCCTCTGGAGCAGAGACTGGGTTCTCATCGTTTTTCAGGGTACCTGGCACATAGCTGGTGTGTGAAATTGAAGTGGCTCACCACTGGGCATTATGAAATTATACAATAATGTGTATTCATTGTGATGTGCTTGAGTCATCAAGAAGTGGTTATGTGATGATTCATAATGTCTGTTTTAAGAAGGTAGAGGCATGTATAATCTATTTTGGGAAAATTTATTTCCCAGTTTGGCAAATTAAACACATTATTTTTTTTGCATTTAAATGGATTGGCTTCAAGCCATCTGGAAAATTCATTATGTGCAACACTCCTTTCCCTGACAGTGGTAGGTAGAAAAGGTTTGGCTCGTGATTGAGTGGCCTGTCTGTTTATGTGTCTTTCTGTGAATGCATCTTTGGTTGTTTCATATGTGTGCTGACTCCTCAAATGGTCTGTAGGACAGAGGTACTGGTTTCTTGGGATCCGCCAGTGCATGAATTTTACATGCACAGCAGGCCCTTAGCAAATGTGCATTGGCTCCATTGACTGGGATCCCGGGAGCTCTGAACCGCCTGGGTGAGCCATGATTCTGGTCTTCTCATTCTTCTCTTTGCTGTTCATTCCCCTGCATTGCCCATATTTCCTCCTCCAATATTTCCACTTGGGCTCTCGGTGCATGCGTGTGTGCATGGGAGCGGGTGGCTGTCTGTCCCTGCCATTGCCTCTTGGACCTGTCAGATTTGCCCTGTCTCTGTACTGCCCAGCCCAGAGCTGACTGGTGTGCATTCCTTCAGATGTTTCCTCACGAACCTCCCCACGTGGGGTAGATATCCTCCGATCGCTGTGACAGGGTGACCAGCCATCTTGGTTTGCCCGCGACTGAGGGGTTTCCTGGGATATGAGACTTCCAGTTCTAAACTCAGACTGTCTGGTTTGCCTGGGACATGTGGTAACTCTCTCTGGAAATGCCCTGAGGTTGCCTTTTCCCTACAGGCAGCCCTAAAACAAAATCACTGTGTCTTTAGCGTCCCCAGGATCCCCTCAGATGGCTGAGGTGGAAACCAGATATCCATGTTCTTAAAGGCTCCTTATGTGCTTCTGATGAACACCAAAGGCCGAGAAACCATTGCCACCAAAGCAAGATCATGATGTAGGATATTGTTTTTTAATTATTTAATTAATTATTTGGGGGGAGAGGTAATTTGGTTTGTTTATTTATTTTTAGAGGAGGTAGTGGGGATTGAACCCAGGACCTCCTGCATGCTAAGCGTGCGCTCTACCACTTGAGCTACACCTTCCCTCTGTTTTTCAGCTTTTGAATTCATCCATCCAGGAGACCCAATCCTTGCCCCAGCCCATGGGTGTTTTCTGGGTCACAGTGAAAGTGTATTCCCATGTCATGATAACTGTGCCCACTCCAGGCCTGTGGAGGCTTGAGGCATGTAGCCCTGTGGCTCCTGCAGGACCTTCCTGAGCTGACACAGCCCTGGGATCACCCTGGCTCCTGGGTGTTCCTCCCCACTGGCTTCAGAGCCTTATCTCCTCCAGAAGTTTCTGGTTTCCTGCATGCCATCGCCTTAGATGACCAGAGGTTGGCTGCCCCGCCTCATGGCTCATGGTTCCCTTCCAGGAAGCTCTCCACCTTCAACGCATACATGCAGAGCCATGGCTACAATGTGGAGCAGATATGGAGGGATATCGAGGACGTCATCGTCAAGACCATCATCTCAGCCCACCCCATCATCAAGCATAACTACCACACCTGCTTCCCCAGCCACACGCTCAACAGTGCCTGCTTTGAAATCCTGGGCTTCGACATTTTGTTGGATCACAAACTCAAGCCCTGGCTGCTGGAGGTAGGGAGATTGGGGCGAGGGGTGAAACTGGCCCCTGTCACTGCGGTCTCGGCTGGTCGGGGCCGTCCCTCCGCCCTGGCTCAGCTAGGTTGGTAATCCACTTCAACAGCCATTGCCTGCCGTGGTGTTGCTGCCTGGGGCTTCTCCCTTCGCTGAAAAGTGGCCACCAGAGGGAGGTAGACGGCCGGGAATTCGAGAATTCCTGGCGCCTTCTGGAGGTCCACCCAGACTCGGAAGCTCTGCTCTCAGGCACAGAGTAATTCTGAAGACAGCTCTATCTTTTATAACAGGAGTTGTTCTTCACCAAAACTGGGTGGAGGATATTCGTGATCAGGTGGGAGCTGCAGGTCTGGCTTTCAGGGGCCTGGACCACTCAGTTCCGAGCAGCAACAGAGAGCAGCCCAGTGTCTGTGGGCACGGGGACGGGTGGGAAGCCACTCCGTGAATTTCCTGCCTCCCCCAGACCCATGGGGTGGTGAGAAGAAGAGGAAGAGAAACTTCTGGGTGGCCACCTCTCTTCCTGATTGGACCATTCAGTACACACACAGGAGCGGGGATGGGGATGGGGCTGAGGTGCACATCTGAGGAGCTTGTGACAGCTGCCAGTGACACAGAGTCAGCCCACAGAGCGGAGGACCCGGAATTATAGACCGGAGTCCTGGGGCCCTACCTTTCCTCCATTCCCAGCCCTTGTTCCCCAGTGTGGGTGGGCAGGAGTGTATGGCCGTTTGGAGCTCTTACCCAAAGAGCAGAATAAGCCACTGGGAGCAAGCCTTCCGAAACTTCTAGAAATCTTCATATGTCACATAGAGACTGTGAGCAATACAGACTCTTCCGTGAGCAGGAATGCGTCCCCTCCCTCCTCCGGCCTGTCTCCCCTCCTCCCACTTCAGGATCCTGAATGCATCGCTCCTTTCCCCTCCCTCCCTCCCAGCCGGGCCCTTTGGACTGTCTCCTTCCATCTGCTCTCTGGGATGCCCAGTGCATGTGAGGGGGCACACGGACACCAGATGGAGGGGAAACCAAGGGCAAACCCCCCACCCTGTGCTTCTCAGGAAGATAAGACTGAAATAAAAGCTAGTTAAATTGGAGGGGCTTCCGCTTTCTCCTTTCTTCACCGTGGCTCTGGTTCCGACCGTCTCTTCCTTTGCTCATCGTGGTAGCCAGGGCCCCAAGGTGGGCGTGGGTGGCTTCCCGGAGGGGGCATTTTGCCTCACTCCCTGCTTCCACCCTGGCCAGCCAGCCCCAGCTGCCGTCTTGCCGTCACAGGTCAACCACTCTCCGAGCTTCTCCACTGACTCCTGGTTGGATAAAGAGGTAAAGGACAGTCTGCTGTATGACACGTTGGTCCTGATCAACCTGAGAAGCTGTGACAAAAAGAAAGTCTTGGAGGAGGAGAGGCAACGGGGGCGGTTCCTGCAGCAGTGTCGTTCGCGGGAGACCAGGTACAGTAGTGGGTCAGTCCTAACAGAGGATAATCCGATTTGGAAATGAATTTATATTTGCAGGACATGGCAGTTGGACAAGTTTTACTGTGAAAATTCCTTGGTTCCTAGCAATAGATTTATTTATTGACATAAGTATATGTGATAGATGTGAGCTGATTAATATCACATGAAGATTCAGGGATTACCAACACAAAAAGTAAAACCATTCCTTTACCTTTACGAAAAGGAAGATTTGCCCATTTTCCCCATGTCACTGTGTTGGTGGGAGCCCTGCTCCCAGCTGGGTAGCATTTGCCTTTTAACAGGGGTCTTCCTCCGCAGGGCAATTGCCTCTGAAGACTTGGAGCCTGGTCCAGGAGATCCCTTTGTTGCATTTCAGATCCCACTGCGGCCCCTGCCCTCCTGCAGGGGCTGCAGTGATCCTTTGGGAGCCAGCCTGATCCTTTGGGACTGAGCTTCTGGAACTGGGGCAGTGGCATCTCTGTTTGGATGGCACTGTTTCTCAGCGCACTCTCATGGGCACCGTCTTCCCTGTACAGGGTGTGGAGGTGGTAGGTAGCATGAGGTGTTGTATGGTCCTGTTTTTGGAGCTAAGGAGACCAAGACTCCAAAAGGGGAACTACCTTGTACTGGTCACCTTGCGGGTAAGCGGCGAGTCTGGACCCAGAGCCCGGTGGATGGGCCGCCTGGGGTTCCAGGACACTGTCCATTAAACTCCTGAGAAGGAGACAGCTCAGGAGTGGCCAGGACCCTCCTCTGAATCAGTCTCCTCATCGTGACTTGGCCCTGGACGGCTCAGTGGCTCTTGATTTCCTTGCTGTAAAGGGGGCTTAAGGTTTCTCCCTCCCTGACCTCCCCTGGGGGCTGTGAGGAAGAATGAGATCATCACAGCTCATAAAAGCTCATTAAGCTCATCCAAGAAGCCCTCAAATTTAGCTAAACACTAGCTGCTGCTCTCCAGAGAAGGGTAACAGGGGCTGTGATTGGAAAGGTGGCGAAAGTCTGCCTTGTCAGGACCAAGCCAAGCAGGAGATGGAGTTTACTTGTAACGAGAGGTAATTTGGTGAGCTGTCAGGAAGACGGTTCTAACCAGCTCTTTATGCATTATGACACTGGCTGTCCCAGGAGGGCTAGAATCTCCTTTCAGGGAAACGTTCATGCATTTACTTGGGAAATGCTGACTGACCTCTGTTGTGTTCAAGGCCTCTGTCTGGCTCAAGACAACATCCCGCCCAGCCACGTCCTTTCCAAGTTTGGTCCCAAGAAAACCTAACTGCAGCCCTGTGTTCTGCTTCCCAACAGGATGGAGGAAGTCAAGGGTTTTCAGGCCGTGCGTCTAGAGAAAACTGAGAAGTATGAGATGGAAAACTGTGGAGGGTTCCGCCTGATTTATCCCAGTGTGAACTCACAGAAGTACGAGAAGTTTTTCCAGGACAACAATTCCCTCTTCCAGAACACTGTCACCTCCAGGGCTCGGGAGGTGTACGCGCGGTAGGAAGGCTCCTGGAGTGAGGGGCCAGGGCTCCGGGGGAAGGGGGAATTGTGCTGGACCTGCTGGGGAATTGTTAAGTAGATATGTGGATGTTTCTAGAAACTCACCCCTGAAACAGGCACCCCCACCCCACTCCAGAATGTCCAGCCCCTCAGAGCTGCCTCCTGGATTCATGTAGGTGTCAAATCTAAGGCATGGAAGGGACTCATCCCATCCAGTCCAGTCCCCACCTGCCACATCATTTTATGGGAGGGGAGGTCAGAGCAGAAAAGGGGTCATGTAGCAGATAATGACAGAAGAGGGACTGGAACCCAGACTCCCAGCTCATGTGACTGAGTTATTTCCATCCCATCATTGACCAGAGAGGCCCAGCATATGAAGGGGTTCACAGGAGCCCCTGACTTGAGCATCCTCCTCAGACCCTGTTCCCAGCACCTGCCAGCTGTGGGATCTGGCCTCCTGGGAAGTGAGGAGAGAGATGGGGTGTGGCAGAGCGGGGTGGAGGCCCCCACCACACATCTCTCCTTGGTGCTTGTCCCCGACTGGGAACAGTGTGGTGGAGGGAAGACTCTCTCCTCCGCCTCCTGCTCTGGGACCCTCAATCACTTGTGCACACTGGACACACTGGGGCAGGGGAGATGGAGCACTCCCCTCCTTTGCCCAGTCTTGTCCAGCCCTCAAGGAGAGTGTCCGCATTCACAGCCCGTCCCTAACCTGCATGACACTCATGTTCCTCAATGGGCAGGCAGCTGATCCAGGAGCTGAGGCTGAAACAGGAGAAGAAATCCTTCCAAACGAAAGAGAAGAAGGTAGAGATGCAGGGGGAATCAGCAGGCGAGCAAGGGAGAGGCAAGAGCATGCGGAGCTGGGGACAGAAACAACGGGAGAAATGCAAGACCGCCACCACTCACACCTTCAAACAGGTAAACGTGGATGGGAGGGGAGCACGCATGCCCAGCACCCTTCCCCAGCTGGGGCCAGTCCAGAGTGGGGTGCTGAGGAGACCACTCCTCAGAGCCCAGACACACTGAAGGAATGGGGCCACATGGAGGGCTGGGACACGGGAGGGGAGCCCGGAAGTTACAAGGAGCATGGCATCCTTCAGACAACCCCTCCATCCAGGCCAAGAAGACTCTCACTGGTCCATCCTTCTTCCTCCAGTAGGAGTAAAAGCAGCTGGGAGGCTGAGCACGATCCCCATGTAGGGAGTAGGCTCTGGACCAGCCGTACTCATGGTCCCCAACTCCAGTTTGGGTTGGATGCTCCCCTCCAGCAGGCCAGGGGCACAGCTGAGAGAGGAAGCCATAGGGAAAAGCTTTTGGGAGGCGGGACCTCAGAACATGACACGGGTGATGGAACACAGCTGGGTCCTTCCGGCCTGCTCTCTGCTCAAAGTGGGGACCAGCCCCCAGATGGGGGGCCAGTGTCCAGCTGTCCTATGATCTGAATCTTTGGAGTCCCCCTTCTCTGCCTACCTCTCTCTTCTGGCTCCGTGGAAGGATTCGGTTGACTTTTCAGTCTGTCTCCTTTTTCTCAAAGTCTTACTTGAAGGGACAGGATTGGGCCAGTTTCTTTTCTTTTCTTTTCTCTTTCCTTTTTCTTTTTAAAATAACTTTCTTAGGGTCACAAACCCTTTGAGAATCTGATAAAAGCTATAGAATCTCTTGCCATAAAGTATACAAAGATACAATTTAAAAACTGCCATTTTAAATGGTTTGAAGGTCCCATGAAGCCATCCAGGAGCCCTCTAGAGGTCCTTGAACCCCCAGGTTAAGAGCCCCCCATTGGAGAGACTTTGATTCTGAACGCTTCCCTCTCCTCGTCTCCTTTGCACCTTCCCTTGGGTGCAGATGAATCTGGAAGTGGACAGCGCTGGGTTCCCATGGGCTGTGTGTTTGGTTCCCTCCTTCCTAGTACGTCCAGCCATTGACATTGGTGTTCTGCGCACCTGATTTGCTCTCGAGTGTTAGAGATGCAAAGAAAAGTGAGCCAGACAGCAGCCTTGACCAAGAGGCCCCCAAGAAGGAGGCTGGCCCTGCTCCTGCTAGGCCTTACAGCTCAGTACCTGCCTTGAGGAATTCAAGCCTTCTTGACTGCTCCAGGCCGGAGCTCAATAAAGCCACCTCCGGAATCAAGGAAGCCAAGTCAGCCTCTGCGGTGGACACAATCGCCAGCCCTGTGGTGAGTGGAGCAGCCTGCCTCCCCCGAGGACCGAGCTTGGGAGGCAGCAGTAGGAGTCTTCTTTCTGGTCCCTTCTCTGCCCCTGACCTGCTGTGGGCCTTTGAGTAAGCACTTAACCTCTCTGGGCCTCAATTTTGCCACTTGTGGAGCCCAAGTTGTGGAATGGCATACCTTTAAATTACCATAAACTTGGTGGCTTGAAATACAAATTTATTCTTTCACAGTTCTGGAGGCTAGAGGTGGGCAGGGCTATGCTCCATAAAAAGTCTCTCTAGGAAGGATCTTTCTTTGCTTCTTGCTAGACTCCAGTGGGTGCTGGCAGTCCTTGGCATCCCTTGGCTTGTGGCAGCGTGACTCCAATCTCTGCCTCTGTCAGCACATGGACTTCTTCCTTGTGCTTCTCCTCTGCGTGTCTTCACACGGCTTTATAAGGACACCAGTCATTGGATTTAGCGCTCCCCCTAAACCGATGTGAGCATATTTTGTCTGGAGATCTACAAAGATCCTATTTCCAAATAAGGTCACGTTCTGAGGTTGTGGGTGTACATGAATTGTGGGTGGGGGGGCATTGCTGAACCCAGTACATCACCTAATCTGTGTTTCTCAAATTCCATTGACATACGGACACCTTTTTAAAAAATCTATTTTTTTTATTGAAGTATAGTCAATTTACAATGTTGTTTTAATTTCTGGTGCACAGCATAGTGATTCATTTATACATATATATATATTCCTTTTCATATTCTTTCTCATTATAGGCCATTACAAGGTATTGAATATAGTTCCCTGTGCTATATAGTAGGACCTTGTTGTTTAACGGACACCTTTTGAAGGAAAGGAAACTCTTTCAAATTCCAATTGTAGACTTACATTATTTTTATAAATATTTACAAGCATAAAACCAGATATGAAATCTTTATACCTATAGCTCTTATGGAACTATAAAACAAAAACAAATAAATAGCACCAATAAAATTTGCACAAAAATTTTAATTTGACAGTTGATTTTCTGTTTTTGTAGAAATGAAGTTGCCACGTGAACGTGGTACTGACAGCACAGATTTTTTTTGTATTCATCATACTTAGGCCCTCCTAAGTATGAACTATGTGATGATTCTATTGTAATTACTGGGAAATCTTCTGCATTGTCGGGCCTTTGCTTATTCCAAGTACAGAATAAAGTAGTGCAATGTTTTCCAAATTTCTAACCTCAGACCATAGTAGAAATCCACTTTATTTCACTGTCCATCACATACACACACAACTGGAAAAAAGTTTCTAAAACAATGCTTAGGCACGCTACATATAGTGACTCATTCTATTCTTTTAAAAATACCAGTTACAAACCACTGAATTAATTTCTTGACCTACTAGTAGGTTTGCAACCTGTAGTTTGATAAACACCTTTAAGCGTGTTTGCTTCGTCACATTTGGATTTGGCAATGGATTTTTTTGGATAGGACACCGAAAGCACAGGCAACAAATGCAAAAATGGACAAGTGGGACTACATCCAACTTAAACAATCGACAAAATGAAAAGGCAACCTGTGGAATGAGAGAAAATATTTGCAAACCATATATCTGATAAGGGGTTAATATCCAGAACAGGTAAAGAACTCTTACGACTCATGATAACAACAAAACCAAATAAGGCGATTGAAAAATGGGCAAAGGCTTAAATGGACATTTCTCCAAAGTGAAATTAGCCAGTCAGAAAAGGCAAATAGTGCGTGATTTCACCTGCATGAGGTATCTAGAGTAGTCAAAGTCTCAGGAACAAAAAGCAGGATGGCAGTTGCCAGGGGCTGTGAGGAGGCAAAAAAAGGGATGTTTAATGGGTGCAGAATTTCAATTTTGCAAGTTAAAAAGATTCTAGAGATCTGCTGCACAACAGTGTGCAGATGGTTAACACTATTTTACCGTGCACTTAAAAATGGTCAAGATGGTAAATTTTATGTTATGTGATTTTTTTTTACATAATAATAATAATTTAAAAAAGAGTAGAGAGTATGCTTTGCAGAATCTGTCTGCCTCTGTTTAGATCCTGGGATCTCCTTTTATTATATGTATGACTTCCATCTAGTCACTCTGATTGCCCTAAGCCTCAGTTTCCCCATCTGAGAAAACAATTTTCACAATGTTGGATTACTGTGAGGATTGAATGAAAGGATCCATGAAAATGCTTACTTAGAGGGGTGCTCAACACACAGGAGACAATAAGCATTAGCTATTATTTTGATATTACTGCTACTTATCAAGACTGCCCATGGTCTTTTCTCATTAATCTAAGAATTAAAGCAGTGCTTTAACTTAAGACTTAAAGCACTACAACTCAACTGTAAAGAGATTTTTTTTAAAAAAATAAGGCAGCAACTGTTAATTTTTTTTCCTTTTTTGGATTTCATGTGCATAGGTTTGATTTCATCAGAATCATTGGTTCAGGTTATTGTATCATACTTGATTCATTCAAGGCTTTGCCTGTTCTATTTCCTTGTCACTTTATCTCTATGGTCACCTCCCATTCTCTCATCCAGCACCTTTTGTTAGTATATTTCCTTGAAAAGAAGGGATTTTTTAAATGCATGCATTTAAAATTTATTTACATATGATTAGGTTATTCCCATTTGTTGTTTTTTCTTTACTGAGCCCTGCCTTTTATTTTCTTTTTGAAAGATTAAGTTTACATGCATTAAAATGCTCAAATCTTAACTGTACCATTCTGACAAATAAATACACCTGTGTAACTCATATCCCTATCATGATATAAAACTTTCTGATATTTCCCTGAAATTCCCTCCTGCCCTTTCCCAGGCAATTGCCCTCCTGCTCCCTGCATCCCTCCCTGAGGCATCCACTATCCTGACTTTGACTTTTTTCACCTTAGTTTTGCCTAGTCTAGAATTTCCTGTAAATGCAATAATATAGTATATATTCTTTTGTGTCTGACTTCTTTAATTCAGTATTATATCTATGAAATTATTCATGTTGTTGGGTATATCAGTAGTTTGTTCTTATTTATTGCTGAATTGTGCTCCATTGTACAAATAGAGTGCAGTTTGTTTTTCATTCTCCTGTTGATGGACTTTGGGGTTGTCCCCAGTTTTTATTCTTTTATTTCTATTGTGATTAATGTTCCTGTGAACATTGTGTACAAGATGTTTCATGGATATAGTTCTCATTTCTCTTGGATAGTTACCTAGGAGAAGGACTGCAGGTCAAAGGGTAGATCTATGTATAACTTTATAAGCAACTCCAAAGTCTTTATTTAAAGTGAATGTATCATTTGTACATTTCAGTCAACAATGAATGAGAGTTCCAATTGCCTCATGTTTGTCAACATTTGGTGTTATCTGTCTTTTAAATTTTAGCCACTTTAATGGCTATGTTGTGATTTTATGTAATGGCTATGTTTGTGGTTTTAATTTGCATTTCCCTGATGATTAAGCATGTCAAGTACTTTGTCAGTTGCTTATTGGTCATTCATATATGTTTCCTTGTGGAGAGTCTGTTCAAGTTTTTGCCTCCCTCCCTTTAAAAAACAGGATTATTTGTGTCTTTACCATTACGTTGTAGGAATTCTTTGTATGGTCTGGAAACTTGCCTATTTTTCTTAATAATGCCCTTTGATTAGTGAAAAATTGTCAATTTTGATGAAGTTTATCAATTTTTCTTTTATAGTCATTGCTTTCTATGTACTAAGAATTTTGTTAAAGTTTATTATTAAAAAAAATTTTTTAATGGAGGTACTGAGTTCAATCCCCAGTACCTCATGAATGTTAGGCAAAGATATTCTCCTAGGGTTTTCCTAAAAACTTCATAGCTTTAGCTTTATGTAGTGGTCCATGATCCATATCAAGTTGATTTTTGAGTACACTAAGTGATGGGCACCAGCGTTTTTTCTCCCCATATGCACGTCTAGTTACAACACTATTTATTGAAAGACTTTCCTTTCTCATTGAATTGCTTAGGTGCTTTATACATTCAAGTAAGGCTTTTTTGTTATTGATTCTTTAGGATTTTCATCAAAGAATTATGTCATCTTCTAATAAGAACAGTTTTACTTCCTTCTTTCTAATCTTTATGCCTTTTGTTTCTTTTTCTTGCCTTATTGCCTGTCTAGGATTTCTAGTACTATGTTGAATAGGAGTGGGGAGAGTAGACATCCTTGCCCTGCTTCCAGTCTTAAAGGGGAAATAGTCATTCATTTATTATTAAGTATGGCATTAACTGTAGCATTTTTGTAGATGTCCTTTATCAGGTTGAAAAGTTCACTTCTATTCCTGATTTACTGAGAGGTGTTTTATATCATGAATCAATATTAAATTTTGTCAAGTGCTTTTTGGGTATCAATTGATAGAATCATATATGTTTCTACTTTAGACTGTTAATATGATGGATTACACTGATTAATTTTTGAACTTGAACCAGTCTTATATTCCTGGAATAAACCCCACATAGCCATGGTGAATTGTTCTTTTTATATGTTGCTGAATTCAATTTGCTAATTTTTTTGAGAATTTTTATGCCTATATTCATAAGAGATACTGGTTTATAGTTTTTTCTTCTTTTACATTTTTTGGGGTCTGTCTTTAATATCAGGATAATGTTAACTCTATAAAAATAAATTGAGAAATATTTCCTCCTCTTCTGTTTTCTGGAAGACATTGTGTAAGATTATCAGTATTATTTAAATCTTCTGTTAGAGTTCTCCAGTGAAATGATGTTGGCCTGGAGATTTCTTTTTTGAAATATTTTAAACTATAAACTCAATGTATTTAATAATTATGTATTTTATTTTAGTGAGTTTTGGTGGTTTGTGGTTTTTGAGGTATTGGTCCATTTTATCTAAGTGGTTGGATTTATATGTGAAGAGTTGTTTATAGTAGTTCCCTATTATCCTTTTATTTTATTATTTAATTTTTTAACTTTTTCTTTATTGAGTTATAGTCATTTTGCAATGTTATGCTTATTATCCTTTTAATGTAGAGTTTGTAGTGATACCCTCTCTTTCATTCCTGATATTGGTAATTTGTTTATTCTTTTTTCTTTGTAAGTTTTGCTAGGAGTTTATCAGTTTACTGATCTTTTCAAAGATCTGGGTTTTGGTTTCATGGGCTTTTTTTCTTTTCTTTTCTTTTTTATTTCATTGACTTCTGCCCTTATTAATACTTATCTTCTGTTTGCTTTGGATTATTGTGCTTTTCTTTTCCTGGTTTCTTAAGAGGAAGCTTAGATTGTTGATTAATACCTTCTTTCCTAATATAAACATTTAATGCTATAAATTTCTTCCTAGGAGCCACAAAATTTGTATACCACAAATGTTGATATTATATTTTCTTTTAGTCCAAAATATTTTCTAATTTCACTTGAGATTTCCTTTATGACCCATGACTTATTTAGAAATGCATTGTT
The DNA here is from genome assembly GCF_036321535.1 of Camelus dromedarius. Lineage (NCBI taxonomy): Eukaryota > Metazoa > Chordata > Mammalia > Artiodactyla > Camelidae > Camelus > Camelus dromedarius. Next base: position 53,555,554 of record NC_087451.1, read on the forward strand.
TAATTTTCAATTATTTGGAGATTTTCCTGTTACTGATTTCTGCTTTAATTCCATATGGTCAGAGAACATACTTTATATGATTTCAGTTCTTTTAAATATACTTAAGTTTATGTTATGATCCAGGATATGGTCTCTTTTGGAGAATGTTTTATGTGCACTTCAAAAGAATGTGTATTTTGTTGCTGTTGGGTAGTGGGTCAGTCAGATCTGTTTGGTTGATTTTGTTGCTCAGTTCTTCTATATCCTTGTTAATCTTCTGTGTACTAGCTTTATTAATTACTGAGAGATAAATGTTAAATCTCGAACTATAATTGTGAATTTGTCTATTTCTCCTCTCATTTCTGGCAGCTTTTTCTTCGTGTATTTTGAAAATTTGGCATTAGGTACATACACATTTAAGATTGTTACATCTTGGCAAAGTGACCCTTTTATCATTATGTGATGTCTCTCTCTCTCTTACTCCAGTTTCTTTGTTCTGAGGTCTACCTTATCTGATATTCATCGAGCCACTCCAGCTTTCTTTTGATTAGTGTTTGCCTCGTAGATCTTTTTCCATTGGTCCAGTTTCCATCGGATCCATCCCTTAGTCCAGTTCTTAAAGGTTTAGGTCAGCTGTTTAAGGACAGAGTTACAGATGGGCAGCTTATGTGAGAGCCCAGAAATTCATGGTTTACTTTATTGGGTCATTTTCTCAAGTTCCTTCCTCTCCACAAGCTCCCTGGTACTTTCTGGTTCCCTGGCCCCCCTTTTTGAGAGTTCTCACCTGAAAGCTGGGACTTTAGTTACCCTGCTCTGCTGTGACTTCATGTGACTCTACCTACTTCCAGGGCCAAGTGGCAGGAGGTCACAGAGGGAAAAAATATATTAGGAGATCATTCTACCCTCTTGGGACGACAGCTCCTCCACTGGGAGAGGAAGCTTTAGGTCCTTCCAGGTCCTGCTGTTGATTCTGTTGCTACTACTGCTGCCGCCACCTAAGATCACGGACGTGGGGGCACAGAGAGTGGAGAAAAGAAAAGAAAAAAAGATCTTTGAGCCAAAACTATAGGGCTTCTCTTAGAGCCTTCTCTGTCTGCTCTCCAGTACCCACTCCTGAGTTTTGAGTTGGCTTGAGTTCAGGTCAGGGGATACTGGAGGAAGAACAGTAAACTCACTGCTGACTTGCTGGTACTTTGAATTCTCATCTTCAGTCTGCCTGCTACTGTTTACTTTTCAGAATTGTCAGAGAGCTTCTCTATGCATGCATTCTGTGCAGGTTTTATAGGAACAGTCAGTGGGAGAGACAGGTGGCAATATGTTTAATCCATCTTAGCTAGAACCAGAACCAAACTGTTCCTTCTGGCCGTTTTAAATTTTCTTATCTTTTTGATATATGCACAATTCGTAGTGATATCCCATGGGTGATAAAAGTAATTTGTGTTTCCTCTTTCTTTATCTTGATCTTACTATAGGCTTATCAGTTTTACTTATGGAAGAACCAATTTTAGCCTTTGTTAATTTTCTCTGTGGTTTATTTTGCATTTCATGATGCCCCAGTGTTATCTTTATTACTTCTTTTTTTTCTGTTAGCTTTTAATTTAATTCAATCACTTTTTTCTAGCTTCTTAAAGTGGAAAGTTAGATTATTTATGTTAAGTCTTTCTTCCTTTCTAATATAAGTGTTTAGCACTATAAATTTCCCTGTAAACACTAGCTTTTCTGCCTACCACAAATTTTGATACATTGGATTTTTATTATCACTCAGTTTGAAATATTTTCTAATTTCCTTGTGATTTCATTTTTGTTCTGTGGGTGATCTAGAAGTATGTTGTTTAATTTTTTAATATCTAGGGGTTTTCTTGATATCTTACTGTTATCAGTTTCTAATTTAATTCTTTTGTGGTTAGTACAAATACTTCGTAAAATGTCAGTGTTTCAAAATTTACCAAGACTTGTTTTATGGCCCGGCAAATAATTTATCTTGATGAATGTTCCTCGTGCACTTGAACGTGTATCCTATGGTTGCTGAATATCGTGTTCTGTGTGTCAGTTACATCACGCTGGTTGGTAGTGTCACTCAGATTTTCCATTTCCAGACTGATTTGGTGTCTATTTCTTATATCAGTTACTGAGAAATGGATGTTAAAATCTTAACCCTAATTGTGGATTTGTTTATTTCTACCTTTCATTCTATTGGTTTTTGTTTCATGTATTTTAAAGCTCTTCTATTAGGTACACATTTATAATTTTGTCTTTTTGATGTAGTGACCCTTTTATCATCATGAAATGATAAAATCTTCTTTGTACCAGGTAATATTCCTTGCCCTAAAATCTGTGTTGTTTAATATTCATATAACTGCTCCAGCTGGTTATGATTAGTGTTTGCATGGTATTACATCTTTTTTAAAAAAAATCCCTTTAATTTCACCTCATTTTTCTCATTATATGTAAAAGATACCTCTTATACACAGACATAGGTGGGTCTTGCTTTCTTATCCAGCATGAGAACATCTGCCTTATAATTGGACTGTTTATTCCATTTTCGTTTAATATAATTATTAATGTGATTAAATTTAGGGCTGAAATTTTGTTTATTATCTATTCTTTTCTTCTATTTTTGCTTTTTTCCTGTGACTCTTCTTTTCTGCTTTCTTTTGGGTTAATTGAAAAGTGAATATTTATAAGAAAAGTGAATACTGTCTTTTTAGTTATAACTTTTTTGCCTTTTGGAGGGGAGTGTTCTATGGATTGCAATATTCATCTTCAGTTTGTCAGAATCTACTTGGAGGTAATGTGCTTAATTTTAAACATAGGAAACTTACCCCCTCTTTTATACTAACATACATTATTATTATTTATTGTAGTGCACATCTGTATGCTGGTGACGAATTTTATGTTTTTGTTTATCTGAAAATGTCTTTATTTAGCCTTCATTTAGAAGGAGATTTTTGTTGGACCTAGAATTCTGCATTATCATTTTTCTTGCAGCAGTTTAAAAATGTTTCATTATCTTCTGATCTTTTTCTTCTTTAATGAGAAGTCAGCTGTATTCGTATCATTGCCCCATGTATGGAATACATCGTTTTTCTCTGGCTGCTCTCTTTATCTCTGAATTTTAGCAATTTGAAGTGCAGTATGATGTGTCCGGATGCAGTTTTATTTGTATTTATCCTATTTAGGATTCTTGAGCTTATTGGTTTTGTAGATTGATGTCTTTCACAAATTTGAGGAGTTCCTGGCCATTAATTCTTCAAATATTTTTTCTGCCTTATTTTGTTCCTCTGTTTCACTTTCTGTTTCTATCACCACTCTAGGTACCTCATATAAATAGAATCACGCAATATTTGTACTTTTGTGTCTGGTTTATTTCACTTAGCATAATGTTTTCAAAGTTAATTCATGTCGTAGCCTGTATCAGAATTTTCTTCCTTTTTAAGGCTGAATAATATTCCATGTGTGTATATACCACATTTTGTTTATCCATTTCTTTGTTGGTGGATCGATGGGTTGTGTCCACCTTTTGACTATTGTGAATGATGTTGCTGGGAACATTGGTGTACATAGGTTTTTTTCTAAAGGGCTATCTAATAACTTATTTAGTATGTACCGCTAGGAGCAGAATTGCTAGATCACAGGATATTTGTCGTCTTATTTTACCAAGTATTTCTAGATGGTTCACCAGAATGGCTGGACCAGCCTACCGTCTCATCAGTAGTGCATGAGAGTCCCTGTATCTCCCACCAATGCTGACATCCAGCTTTCTAATTTTTGCCAGTCTAACAGCTATGAAATATTGCCTATTTCTCTGATTACCAGTCTCCAGTGTTTAAACACTCTCTCATGTTTAAAAACCTCCAGAGGAAGCTCTGTGGACACCCCCCACCATCTTCTGCCCTACTGTTTAACCAGTTGATGGTTAGGAAACTGTACTAACTAACTGAAATCTTTCTGGCTGCTCATGAACTCAGCTCTACATCTGTTTGTTTTAATCAAGAATGACATAGGAAAGGAGCACTTTGCTTTCCACAATCTCATTTTGGACTGTTTTTCTCTTCCAGCCTCTAACCGCAATAGAAACTTTCCCAGAATCCACCACCCAGGGCTCAGACTCTCCCAAGTCCCTGCTGAGTATGACCATGACCACCAGCTCTGAATGCAGTAGCCCAGAGATGGTTAGGGTGGCCTCCCTTAAATGCAAGCAGCAGTGGATACCTCGGTACCTCATCCAGGAGAAAATAGCAAAAATTTCTCTGCCTCAAAAATCCCAGAGCTTCTTGGGGAGTCTGAACCCCAGCTGGACTTTGCTGAAGAATGGCGTGAAGAAGCAGCTTCCCACATCAGGGATCTTCACCAAGGTTCAACCGAGGGAGGAGCTCTCCATGTCCCCAGCTCACTACAACCCAAAGCTGGTGCTGAGTGACCAGTCACGTGAGTGCCCGCGCGTTCAGGGATGTGCCAAGAGCTTTGGGGATGGAGTTACCCAAGGAACCAGACCTAATCTTGGGGACTGCCCAGTCTGAGAGAGGGTGCAGCCCTTGCTCTCAGGGAGACCCCAGTCTGATGGTGGAGACATAGTCCATATCCTTAGGGAGTCTCTAGTCTTACTGGTTAGACAAAAAATGAAAAAAAAAATAGAATACTATCTAAATACCCTCTTCAGCCTGTCCTAGTTCTCATTCAGATGAGCCCCATTCAGCCAGGCCTTTACAAGTTGAGGGTGTCCAGCACAATGGCTGAATCTGATTTCAGGCATTTCAGCCAGTTTTAAGCCAGGGGACCCAGAGGAGGTGGCCTTCACCAGGAATTTGTGCTGAGTCCAGAAGCACAGATTGCTGATGCTGATGACTTTGCCTTTCCAGAATACCTCTCCCTGCCCTGGGAGTGCTACTTGCGCAGCCGAAGCTCTGGCGAGAAGAGGCAGCTGCATGTGCCCTCCCTTCTCCTCCTGCAGAATCTTCAGGGCCACGATGTTTCCCAGAATGATCTGCTGGTGGTTGCAACTCCAGCCCGACTGGATCTGAGGCCTGGCAGAAGCCATGTAGGTGCTGTGAGAGACCCGTGTATACACAGTCGCTGCCTGATCTCTGGCCAGAAAGGATGTGAGAGGAACTAGGTGCGCCCACCTGTAGTCCCTTAACGTGTCTGGCACGTTGTCAGGCACTATATATTTCTATTTCTGGAATGTTGGGTTGGTAGGCAGACAGATGGATTGATAAAGATGTACAGGTAACTAGACAGTTCAGACTAACTTCCATCGAAATGTGACCCCCTTGCAATGACTTGCTATGACTGATCCAAGCACACTTTGCCTTGTCTTCCAAGATGGTGCTAAAATCGAGACCGTCACTAGTGCCAGTCCCAGAAGTAGGACTGTATCAACCAAGAGGGGCTGATTTCCACACCTTTTGTGCTGTGCCAGCCTGGCCCAGGTCCAGGTCACTTGGGCCCAAAGCTGGCCCTGGAGCAGAGTGTACTGATGGGACAGGGCAACAGGACAGTGGAGCCCGAGGAGATCTGGAAACAAAGGCCCTTAGGCTTTGACTCCAGTGTGTCAAAGGACCAAAGAGAGAGCAAACTCTAGTGCTCCCAAAGGAAGGTGGTGCGTACAAATTTAGGAGAACTCTACGGTAGAGTGGAGGCATCTGTGCTGCTCGGCTGCGGATAGAAGAAGGTGTTATATTTTAATCGTCTCCCTCACTCCCACCACCTAAAGTGGACCGTGACCAGAGTGACCTGTAGCTCCCACTGCAGAAGGGCTGGCGAGTGAACATCAGCCCATAGGCATCACTGTGGGTGCTCATAAAAATGCATATTCCAAGGCCTGCTCCCAGAAATCCTGATTTCATAGGTCCTACTGGGGGCCCAGGAATCTGCATTTTAAGAAGCTCCTCTGGAGGGGAGGGTATAGCTCAAGTGGTAGAGCGCATGCTTAGCGCACAGGAGGTCCTGGATTCAATCCCCAGTACATCTTCTAAAAATAAATAAATAAAACTAATTACCACCACCATCCCCCACTATAAAATAAAATAAAATAAGCTCCTCTAGGTGATCCTGATGGTCCTCTCACCACCGTCAGAGAAAAAGTGGGCCTGGTGTTTCCCAAACGTCCCTGATGGTACGAATCATATGGGGGCCCTTGTTAAGCCTAGGGCTTTCCAGGCCACACCTCTGGAAATCCCAACACAAGGGATTTGGGAGGGGCCGTTGGGAATTTGCCTTTGGAGGAAGTATCTCAGGGGGAGTGAAGACTGTCCTACCTTAGACCCAGGCCTGGGCAGAGGAACCTGTGCCGGCCAGCCTGATGCGTGGGCCTGTTAGAGGAACAAAGCTCCCCAGTCCTCATGGGGCTCAAACTCACCCCCACTGTCTGTGGTTCATAATTGTCCAGAATTTTAAGTTTTTTATGCTCCTACTTTTAGAAAGGGGGGTGATGTAGCAGATTACAGTAGAAACTTTTGTTCAGCATGACTATTAAATGAAGTTACAATGATCAGAAGCCACACAGAGAAAGGGAGGAGATAACGATATTCAAAGGGTGTGATGATTCCCACATGGATTGTTGAATCTGGCTCTGGACTTCTTAGCAGAAAAGGCCAAACATAACATTCTGTTTTGGACTTTTTTTTGTCTCCCCAGTCACACTAGAGACTCTCTAAGGACATGGACTATGTCTCCACCATCAGACTGGGGTCTCCCTGAGGGCAAGGGCTGCACCCCCTCTCAGACTGGGCAGTCCCCAAGATTAGGTCTGGTTCCTTGGGTAACTCCATCCCCAAAGCTCTTGGCACATCCCTGAACGCGTGGGCACTCACGTGACTGGTCACTCAGCACCAGCTTCGGCTTGTAGTGAGCTGGGGACATGGCTGAACCTTGGTGAAGAGCCCTGACGTGGGAAGCTGCTTCTTCACGCCATTTTTTAGCAAAGTCCAGCTTGGGGTTCCGACTCCCCAAGAAGCTCTGGGATTTTGGGGGCAGAGAAATGTTTGCTATTTTCTCCTAAATGAGTAAAGATAAATTTACTCATCTAGTAAATAGATAGTTCTTTACAAGAGACTTCTTTCCCTGCCTCTGATTTCTTAAGAGCAGCCTGTCATGTGGTCACTTGTCTGTTATAGACTTTTACTACCATAGTGGACAGTGGCTGAAGGTACTCACATGTTTTTTAATGACTAATGATAAAAGTTACCCTTTTTGGTAGCGTACTTACACAGGCACCAGCACTCCTCTGAATATATTTTTTATCTAATTTAATTCCAATCACAACTATATACTCTAGAAAAGAAAAAAACTGGCTCAGAGAGCATTTAACATTGGCTCATTTAACTGGCTCAGAGGGTTTAACATTCAAACGGGACCACAGCTGTTAAGTGGCAAAGCAAGGATTTGAGTCAGATGTTTCTATTCGCAGGCCTCAGACTCTTAAAGCCACAATATCTTTCCTTCAAATGGCATTTTTAATATTAGTCTTCAGTTAAAGCCAAGGAGATAATAAATGGCTCTTTAGTGAAGGCATTTCTGCAGGGAACAGAGTTGGCCCAAGCCAAGCAGGGCTTCCTTGAATACCATGTGGAGTCTCCAGGTCTCAGAGCTGGTCCTCTGCTTTTAGGTCAAATGATGGCTTCTAAAAATTCCCAACTAATCAGACCACAGAGGACTGACACATACAAGGCAAACTAGCAAAAGTCTAATTACATAAAGCAGAATGCCTGTCTATCAACACATTGATTTACAAATGGAGTAGGATGTGGTGTGAGAATAGGACTTCTGCATAATAAATGATGGCTGAGTGAAAGAAGGAGAGAGCCGAGTAGAAGTCCAAATTATGGATCAAGGGCTCTCTTGGCAGGTGTCATGATGCCTTCCACACATCGAGTTTACGTGCCACATCTCATGTGATCCTGAGGTCAATGCTGTGAGGCAAGGCAGACATTATTACGTTATTTTCACGTTGAAGATGAAGAGAATCAAGGTTTGGGGATATTCGATGATTTGTCTAACCTCATACAAGTGATGGGTTCCAGAGAAAATAGCCCCTGATATTTCTGTCTTTTTACCATCCTTCCATCGACTTAGATCCCATCATGACCCACGTGAGGAATGGAGCCCTGACAAATTCCTCTATGTTTCTGCTTAAATCACTATAATCTCATCATCATTCCTCTGGAGCTACTTTCACAGTGGGTGGGCCCCTGAGCCCAGGGTTTCAGATCTATCAGCAGTTGAGTTTTAGGGGATAAACAGCCCAATTTGTAGGATCTTAAGGATGATTAAAAGCTGGCTAAAGTAGGGTACCTGGCACCCTACTGAATAAACGGCAGCTGCCAAGATGATGGTGATGGTGATGGTGATGGTGATGATTTTGTGCTGATGGTGTTCAGCCCGGCTCCTCCGGATGGACCGGGATGCACTTGCTTTTGTTGTACTACAAGCTTTGCCTACATCATCTCAGTCCTTGGAGCAACTCTTTGTGTTAAGTACTATTGTCATTCTCTCTCTCTCTCTCTTTTTTTTTTTCAAATGAGGAAGCCAAGGTTTAGAGAAGTTAAGTAACTTGCCCAAAGGCACACAGGCAGCAAGAGCTCCTGAGCCTGCGCTCTTAGCCACTTACCGCTCGTCTCTGGCCAGCATCTTGGCGGCTCTTAAATGATCCGTATCAAATGTTTGGGGCTGTGAGGATGCAGGAAGATGAATGTTGTGTAGATAAAAAAGAGTTTCTGTGGATGTGAATCACCTAAGTGCCTCCTCAGCTACTGGAAAGGGATGGTGATGATGAGTTAATTGACTTGACTATTCTAGAAGCTATTTTATTTATTTATTTATTTAGTTATTTATTTAGTTATTTATTTATTTATTTAGTTAGTTAGTTAGTTAGTTAGTTAGTTAGTTAGTTATAGTGGGGAGGTCATTAGGTTTATCTATTTATTTCTTTTGGTGGAGGTACCAGGGATTGAACCCAGGACCTCATGCACGCTAGGCATGTACTCTACCACTGAGCTATACCCTCCCTTTTTAATTTTTTTTTTTCAGGTGAGAACTAGAAGCTATTTTAAAGGAAAATCAAAGAAAAATCCTTTTTTTCCTTTCCAGAATCAGACCGGATCTCTGCCATTTTGTCCCTTTCCTCCGCTTACCCCCAAGAAATGATTTGTCTCTTCTTAGAGTGTCTCTGATGCCCATGGAAGCAGCTGAAAGTTTAATTTCCTCATCTGGACATCCTGGTCTTCTGACTACCTCCCATGAGCACCACTGAGGCTAGGAACCTTGCCTTTCATGCCCTCCCAGTTAGCTTACAGTGCTGTAGGACCATGACCTCTGGGAGTCACTGGTGCTGCCCCAGGACACACCCCAGCGGCCCCTCCAGCTGCACTTCTATGGGTACATCACATGGCACTGTCGTCCAGAACACTCCCAGGGACAGAGCAACCTGAAGGGAGGAGTGTTTCAGAGAAGGACTCACAACTTGCAGGAGTCCAAAGGCCTCAGAGCACCGATAGGCCTGTATCAGCCAGCCTTCAACTCCAGAGAGAAAAGACAGAGGAAGGGCTGGGCCTGATAGAGAACTCTGAGCCCTGAATAAAGGAGCTGGGGCAGTTGTAACTTCACCAGATGAAGACCAGACCTCCTCCCACCCCAGCAGCTCAGGGCCCAAATATCTGCCTGCTTCCTCCCTTACCAGCCCAACTCAGCTTTGCCGGCAAAGACAGAGGTGAGGTGAGAGTACCCAGCCTGCAAGTATTTCTCCTGTTGACCTGCTGAAATGATGCATCCTCCCCTAAAGTGTGCATTAATAAAATAAATTGCCATGACCCATGCCAGGATGAGAAGCCTGACCCAGAGTGAGGGTGGGGAGGGGAGGTGGGAGAGAGAGTTCTCCTGAGCACCCCTCATTAAGAGAGCTCCACATGTATCTGGAGTGTTTGAAGAATTTCTTTGGACCAATGGTCTTCAGTAAGGCCTGCCCTCCTTGCTGGGAGCCGGCAGTTCAAGGTGGCCCTTCTGGGGGCACTGTGGCTGCCACATCTCTGCCCAGCACAGGGCTCACTTTGGCTGCAAGTTCATTCACTACCCTCTTCAGGAATGTGATCCAAGATTTTTGCCTCAATCGCTCTCCCTCAGATCCCCAGAATGAGCTTGGAGGAGAAGGATGGAGCAGAGGAGGAAGAAGGGTGAGGTCTGACGTCAAGCATCTGCTTTACAGTGTTGACTCCCTTGGCTTGATGGATTCCCAATGAAATGAATTTCTGGCCTCAAGGATGTCAGGGGATTCTGAGATGCTTGAAGTCTATATTACCCTTCAGGCAAAAGACTTTAATTATCCAAGGTACTGAGTAGAGAAGTTAGACTCTAGCCATTTGTGTCCGGCTGTGAAACACAAGCACAGACACACCTCTATCCCCACCTAGGCTGGTTTCAAGGACTTCTGGTAGAAGGTTCTTTTTAGAAAGTCAATGCCCAACTAAACGGCAGAAGGGAGCCCTTGTTACCACTAGGCAGACCAGTAAAATCTTACCTGTCACCTCAACCCCCCTTTCACTGGCCCTTTCCCATGCCATTCAGAGGGCTCAAAATAGACTGACCCAAGGCCACTTTTCCCATTGTCACTATCAGAGTGCGATAGATCATAACCTGGCCCAGACAGAAGATTTTAAGATTTGCTGAAATGGGGCTTCCTAGAAGTGCTACATCTCTCCCTTTTTCTCCCTAGTCACCAGCCACCTGTCAAGGTTCCTGAGCTGATAAAAAGGAAGTCTCTTAATAAGGTGAAATTGGAATTGTTTGTCTTCCTAAGGGACAGTTTTGTGCCAGCACCTTTAATCCTAAAGACAGGGTCAGCTTCATGGGCATTCGATCTGTGCAGTCACACAGGGCTCCACACTTAGAAGAGCCCTGCACTTGGTTTAATGGTCTGTTGTTACCATCTTGAAATTCTGAATAATGTTTAAATAAAGAGCCCTGTATTTCCACTTTGCACTGGACCCACCAAACTATGTAGCTGGTCCTGCCTAGAGATTGTATTGGCTCTAGGTTATCCAATGAGAAGGCAAAATAGTAGGCTGCCTTCCTTAGCCCCACCCACCCCCTGCCTGGTCACCCACGGGGCTATGCAGAGCAACTGTCTGGCAGGATGCTCATGGGGGACAAAAAATGCTTGTGGCAATCCTTGCCCCCATGGAGTGTGCAGCAGAGTAAGACAGGTCTGTGGAGAACTAGCCTGAGTTAAGTGACACTGAAAAAGAGTGTCAGTGGATGCAAAGGAAATGCCTTCACATCCAGCTGGGAGGATCACTTCTGCTTCATTAAAGGAAGTGATTTTGAGGCAGGAAAAGATAAGGATTTTTTTTTAATTGAAAAAGTTTAATGTAAAAAGTTGCAGATTTCAATGATGACTTATTTGCCTTTGTATGAAATTTTATATAAAAATTTAGGTTCAAAATCTCTTTCCTCTAAAAAAAACTATCTGTTGAAATATAGTTGTCATACAACATTGTATCAGTTTCAGGTGTACAACACAGTGGTTCAACATTTATACACATTATGAATTGATGACCGTAAGTGTAGTAACCATCTGTCACCATGCAAACTTATTACAATATTATTGACAATATACCCTATACTAGACATTTACATCCCTGTGATTTATTTCTTTTATAACTGGAAGTTTGTATCTTTTAATCCCCTTTACCTATTTTGTTCATTTCCTTCCCCACTGGTCCCCAACAGTTTGTTCTCTGTATCTGTGAGTCTGTTCAGTTTTGTTTTGTTTTTTTCATTTGTTTTGTTTTTTTCATTTGTTTTGTTTTTTAGTCTACATGTAAGTGAAATCATATCATAGTTGTCTTTCTCTGTCTGACTTACTTCACTTAGCATAACACCCTCTGGATCTATCCATGTTGTCGCAAATGGTAAGATTTCACTCTTTTTTATGTCTTAGTAATATTCTATTGTGTGTGTAGTATATATATGTATATATACTACATCGTCTTCATCCATTTATCTATTGACAGTTTCTTCCATAACTTGGCTATTGTAAATAATGCTGCAGTGAACATAGGGGTGCATATCTTTTCTAATTAATGTTTTCCTTTTCTTTGGATAAATACCCAGGAGTGGAATTGCTGGATCATGTGGTGTTCTATTTTAATTTTTTGAGGGACCTCTATACTGTTTTCCATAGTAACTGCGCCAATTTATGTTCCCACCAAAAGTGCACAAGGATTCCCTTTTCCCCCCATCCTCACTAACACTTGTTATTTGTCATCTCTTTGATGGTAGTCATTCTGTCAGGTGTGAGCTGATCTGTCATTGTGGTTTTGATTTGCATTTCCCTGATGATTAGTGATAAAGAGCATTTTTTCATGTGTCTGTTGACCATCTATATGTCTTTTTTTTAGAAAAATGTCTATTCAGCCCTCTGTCCATTTTTTAATTGGATCATTTGGGTTTTTTGTTGTTGTTGTCTTTTTTTTTTTTTTTTTTTTTTTGCTATTGAGTTGTGTGAGTTCTTTCTATATCTTGGATAGTCACCCTTTTTATTGAATATGTCATTTGTAAATATCTTCTCCTAATAAATAGGATTTTTAAAAGTGTATATGAAATATGGGACTGCGTTATAAAGCCCTGGAGAAAAATAAAAACAACCCTGAAAATGATCGAGGTCTAGTCCAATTTGTCTGGATCAGAAAGGAAAACTGGGAGATGACAATGAAAATCTAGTTTAAAGGAACATATTGGAGACCCAGGTGCTCTTTGAGTATATCACCATTACTTCACTCCTCATGATGGTGAACTTGTTTACATGGCTGTCTCTCTACTGGACTGTATCATGTCTGTATTTCTTTGTATCCCCTGCTTTCAGCCTGGTGCTTAGGACATAATAGGGATTCAGTAAATAGTTGCTGAAAGAATTAATATTGTGGAGAGTCTAAAATGTTTCCCTGGGATGTGTTTACCTAATTCAGTGGGCAGTGGGAAACCACTGAAGGTTTTTGAATGAGAGAGAGAGTTTATTTAGTTGGAAAGGTGAATCTGGTAGTAGATGGTAGAATGGATGATTGTAGGAGAGAGATGGAAACTGGGAGAGAGGTTGGGAGACTCATATAGTGGCCCAGGTTTCAAGCCCTTGCAGCCCCTGTGAGGATGGCTGACTGTGGGGAAGAAAGGAAGGAGACAGGTGAGAAGAACATTATAGACCTGGGACATAGCAGCTGAATGAATGGAGCGAAGAAAGGGGAACAAAAAAGACAGCGTCAAAAGAACTGAGTCCCTGAGGGTGGCTATACCTCAGTGGTAGATTATATGCTTAGCATGCATGAGTTCCTGGGTTCAATTCCCAGTACCTCCACTAAAAATAATAAACAAACAAACAAACAAACCTAATTACCTCCCCACTCCCCAAAAAAGAACTGAGTCCCCTGGAAGAAAATAGGAACCTTGGGAAAAGGAGCTGCTTTGGGGGACAGGGGGTTCAGGGTATTTGTGTTGTAAGGCAGCTGGATGAGTTCCTGTCTCCTGGTGGATTTAAAAGAGCAGCACTGAAGGAAATGTTTCCGAATGCAAAAAAAATGATTTCCTGAAGGCAAAGTTGTTAAATGTAGTCATCTTGGACTGGGCAGATTCTCCAGGCTGAGAATGATCTGGATAGTTTAAAAGACATGTGTGTCCCCACCACCCCACCGATGTAATTAGTCAGTCTCGGGGTAGGGTGTGCAGGGGTGTTGACCTGGATTCAGAAAGCTCCCTCTGTGGGTTTTGATGCAGAGCCATGTACGGGAGCCACTTATCTGGCTCACCCTAGCCTACCTCAAACAGGCCGGGCACCTCTCCCTTTTTTGAGGGCGATTTCTGATTCCAGTTTTCCTTCCACCCTGGCAGGGAGTGTAAGGGAGGCAGATTGGCAGCTGTTCCGAGCTGCGCCCTCCCCCACCCATACGGGATGATTACATGAGCTGAATGTAATCATTCACAACCCTTGTCTTTACAGCTGGCATGTCACTTAGCTTAATTACAGCACACAGTGGCATTTCAGCTCAAGGAATCTAAAAAAGCAATAAAATGGGTTTTGCAAATTGTCAGGAAGGCAATGAAGACCTTGAAGCTGCAATTTACTAAGCATTGCTTTCAATTATTTTGCATTCTCCAGGCATGACCCTAAGTTATTAACCAGCAGTCTGCGAAAGCCAATTGGGCAGTATGTCTTGTGGAGGGTACTTCATGTCCCCCGAGAGCACACTGTGTGCTGGGGAGGTGGTGAGAGGCTCCAGGAGCTGCTCTGAGGTGGGAGGGGATTGTTCTGAGCATGTGTGTCCTGTTGGCACCTGTTCATTTGGCTTCTGCCATGACTCTCCCTAACCGTGGGCCCTGATTGGTCTAGGATGGCCTTTGGCAAGGCCCCCCTTTCTCTTTACTCCTGAACATCTACTGTCCCCAAAAAGCATGAGGAAAGAAATGTGGGAAAGCAAAACCTAGGATTTAATTAAAAAATCTAGAACTGGCACCTGGTGTCTCCATCTCTCTGGCTGATTTCTTTTCCTGGCTTATTTCCTGGTTCCTCCTAATTCTTGAGTAGGCAGTTCTTGGTCAGCCATTAAAGTGAAAGACTGTGGTGTCCCTCCACCACCCTGCTTGTCCAAACCTAGAAGTCTTAGGAATGATAAGAAAAAGGGGCCCCAACCATCTGAGAAAGGGGTGGGAGCAGCAGGATGTCCTTGCAGGCAGCACTGAGATCCTCTTGCTGTGAGCAACATTGGTCAGCATGATTATTGGGAGCAGAATGCCAGCTGCCTCAGCAGTCATGCCAGGCAGGAGAATAAACACCGAAATCCTGTTGGCAAACCCAGCAGGGCCATCACTACGTGGCCAAAGCAAACAGGGGCTGAGGCAAGCAGTAGTGGACTCTCACTTCCCCTTGGATCTGGCAGAGGGTGAGATTCCGCCAGCTAAGCCCATGTGTCAGGGCATCAGACAGCCATGAGGATGCTCATATCCATCTCTGGACTAGGGCACAAGCTGGACCCTGGTTTTCCTTGCCATAGTCCCCTTTGAATTTGGCACAGGCCAAGGAAAGTCTGATAATGAGAAAGAATTTTCGTATGTATTACTTTGTTTATTCTTCACAGCAGTCTTGTATGAAGATTATCCCCATCTTGCAGATGAGAAAACTGAGGCTAGGGGCCATCAAAGACACAGAGCCAGGACTGTCTCAGGGGTCTGACTCAGTGTCTGCTGCACTTCTCACTCCCTCTGCCCATCCACCTCTCCACCCCAAACTCTCCCTTGTCAATTCCCACAGTTCCTTCATCGGCAAATCTCCCACAGTCTAAACTGGACTTGAGTTCTTTCCATTTTGGAGCTGAGAATCAGATGCTCAAAGGAGGGGGAAAGGGTTATTTTTGTTTTTAGACCAGCAAACAGCTAGTTGACCTCCCTGATTCTGTCTGCCACAGCCAACAACACAACCAGGAGGCCCAGTGAGATGAATATATTTACAAGTATTTTTCAGTTGTTTGGCCATTTCAACAGTGTTTCTGCCACCCTCTTTAAACATAAAAAAATTTTAATCAAAATCTCTGTCATGTTATAATTTGATTGAGTTTGGACATAGTCTGAACAGACCCTTTTCTGACTTGCAGCCTCTTGGTGTCTCTAGGGCCTGATGAAAATTCACATCCCTTGCCACATGGTTGGGAAATTTATATTTCACGGAGAGATGCACATTTAGCTGTGTTCATATCTAATGGAGGGACTGGGCGCCTACTGAGAAAAGAAAAGCCAGCTGTTGAATTGGCTGTTTCCCTCTGCGTCCCCACTCCTCAGCAGATTTCCTGATTATTTGACACTTTCTGATTGTTTTCCAACATGACTGAGGGGAAGGAAGGACAGGAGAAAAAAAGAGGAATCGTTCATTGGATTCTGACCCTGTTACCAGTTCTTTTTCCCCTAACATTTTCTTTTACTCTGCTTCTGGGAACCGTGCAGGGAAATGCCATTCATTGTCAGAAGGGGCCCGGGAAAGTGGAGGCGGAGGGCGTGAAAGGGCTGAGAGGCCAGGATGGGGCTGGGGGTCCCCAGGAGAGAGCTAGGCCTGTGCGGAGCTGTTTGGAGCTTCTGTTGGAAAAGGCGCTCCCGAGAAAGGCGCATCTGGGCGAATTTGCCGATAAACTGGAGATTAGGACGCGAGGAGTAAAAAGTTCCCTTCCCACCACGCAGGGCCGAAGCGCGGCTCCAAGTGACCCAAGGAGTAAGTCCTCCGCGGAGAAAAATCCCGGGTGGACCGTGACTCCCCGCCTGCTTCCCCGACACCGTGCCTCACAGGCGCCGTCCCGCCGATCGCATCCCGGCTCGGGCGCCAGGACCGCGACCCGCCACCGCGGCTGCTGCGGGCGGCGAGAAGGCTCCCCGCAGAGAGGCCTGGCCTCCGTCCCAGCGGGATCCGAGGAGGGTCGGTCCAGGGCTGGAAGTAGGACGGAGGCTGGAGGAGCTGAGCTCCGGGTAGAAATGCTCAGGGCAGGGCGGGACAGCCAGTTACCAAACGCTTCCCTCTCGCTCCGCTACCCGCTCCGCCTCACAGAGCCGCAGAGTTGAAGTCAGTTCCCCTGCGAGCGGAAACTGGCTTCCTCCGGTATCGACTTTATGAATCTGTACGCGTCACTGCTGTTTATTTAGCGAATATTATGTTCCAGGCACTGGAGCAAAGCGCATAACGAACTTTATTATCCCCCAAATCACATGATAAGGAGGCTATTATCCCCATTTACAGATGAGAAAACTGAGCCCGATAGGCGGAGTAAACCAATTACGTGTGAGATTCAAGACTGAACAGCCCGTGGCTCCAAAGCCATGCAAAACTTTGGTGTGACCCCTCGTGGACCATGGCTGCTTGAACTTGTACTTCGTCCTAGGAATTAGTTTCTAGCATGGAGATCAGTGTAAGGCCACACGGGAACAGAGCTGTGCATTCCAGCGTGGTCACCACCTTTCTGCTACTGTTCCCAGAAGGACTCCCATGAAGACAGGTGGGAGTGGTGGCAACCCCAGCTTTACAGAACTGGGCTCAGCAACATTCAAGTCATAGGTAGTACAGAGAAGTTTCAGGGAAGGTCTTCTGATGTCCTAAACGCAGGAAAAGCTTTCAGCCAGGCTGTTCTCCTGAGTTATTTTTATCCTTGCAGTAAATGGGGTGCTGGAAACCCAAGCTGTTAGGCGTGCCTCTGCCCACAGTAGCTATGATGTACCAGCACCTACCTGTTCCCAGACTGGTTCTCTTGGTGTGGAGGGCTACTGCCTGGACACCAGAAGAAAGGGAACTGAGAGCTCTCTCCCCTTCCCTTCCTCCCTCCTTTTTTCCTTCCTTCCTTCCTTCCTTCCTTCCTTCCTTCCTTCCTTCCTTCCTTCCTTCCTTCCTTCCTTCCTTCCTTCCTCCCTCCCTCCCTCCCTCCCTCCCTCCCTCCCTCTTAGAGGGCTGTGAAGAAGAATGGAGTTTGTTGTTACTTTTCCCTTAATTCACTTCTCAGTCACTCTAGCCACTTGGCTGTGACTGGGCGGGAGGTGGGGGGCAAGTGGCTGAGGATTTCTGGGACACATGTAATTGGGGGCCTTAGCAAGGGCTGACAGGAAGTTGAGGATGGTGGGACATTTCTGCTGCCCCAAAGTCCTGGACTACACTGTGTTAAGTGAGTCACTGTGTTGATATGATTCCAGCATCAACTCTGTAGCCATTAGTTTTATTCCTCTTTTACAGGCAAGGAGGGTCTGTTCAGGGAAATGGAGACTCTTCCTGAAGCTGGAGGGGAGAGGGATCTGGGTCAGTGCTGGATCTGTTTGATCTCATAGCTTTTCCCTACTCCACCATGAATGGCTTGAATTGGGAGTCAAAACAGGCTCCCTCCATACCATCTTCAATATTAAAAATGATAGCCACCCAGCATTGTAAACTGACTATAACTCAATTTAAAAAAAAGATAGCCATAGTAACTATGTTCTTACAGTTTAGTGACCAAATCCCTCCCCAGTGTGTGGGGGTCTCCACTCTGGCTTGCATGTGCCCTTAACCCTTCACAGGTGTTCAGTCTCCCTTTGGAGGGATGTCTTTTAGCTGATTCTGTGGGAGTGGGAGTCTGGCTGATGCCTGCTCTTTCCTACTCTCTTGGGGGATGGGGACCATTTTCAAAGTGCCATTTCTGAGGCCCTAGTGAACCGACTCTTTATCTGGCTGGAGAGAAACGATTCCCCGAAGGGATGCTCCTTCTTCGGCCTCGAGTAGGCAGAATGGCTGCCCTCAAGGAAGGCCACTGGATTCCTGGTGGGAGAGAGAGAGAGGATTTCAGAACCTCCCGTCCTCTTGGCCTCCCCCCCTAACCTCCCTCCCTCTCCCAGCCCCCTTTCTTGTCCCACCAGTTTTCAAAGTGCAGAGGATGTTTACCCTCCGGAGGGATGGTGCTGGGGTCAGAAGCCTGATTCACCGCAGGGAGGCACCCGAGTCCCGCCCCCACCCAGCAGCTGGGAGCACAGCAGAGGGTGAGGAGATCCAGCCTTGGAAACCCCACCCCTCCTGGCCAATAAATGCCTCTGTGACTCCCCAGCCTCTCAGACATCCCCCTCACAGCTCGGTCCTTCCTCCCGAGCCTGCCAGAAGGCCTGGATGCTTGGGAGTATCGGAGAGGGCTCTAGGCACTCCCTACCCCCAGTGGCTCTCAGAATTGGGTTAAGGGCTATGAAGAAGGGATTCCCTTAATCCGCCTCCCCACCCTTAGTTCACTTTAAGTCCTTTCTGGCTTGTCTGGGGCATCCTTGTCCAATGGCTAGAGATTTCTGCTCACCAGCCCCCAACCCCCTAACTGGGCTAAGGGACAAGAGTTCCTTGAGGAGGAGCCAGGAGGTGGAGGAAACCCAAGAACTTGCATCATCCCAGTGGCCAGGGGTTGGGGGTTCAAAGGGTTTGGAAGTGAATTCCAGGATGTTGGGAGGAAGGGGTCGCAGCTTCCCCATTCTTCTAGTCCGTGACCTCTGAGGACCAGTCCCCCGCTTCAGAACCAGTTAATATTTCACTAGCTACCCTCTTCCATCCACCTGGAGTCTCCGGAGAGGACTGTCCCTGAGCCCAGCCACCACGTGGTCCCAGGTCGGGTCAGCCTCCTCACCTGCACAGCCGCAACCAGAGCCTGCCTGAGCAGTCGCCTCGGCCCCCGCCTGACCCCAACACACTGATAAGCCCCCAGACGGCCAAACATCGTTAACTTCTTTGCCTTTCTAGACTTCTCTGCCTTGTCCTTTCCATGACCCCAGCTGAAAGGTTGCCCCGGTGTGAGTCTGCACTTCCCCCAGGGGCTGGACTTGGGTGCACCACGTTTGGCCTTTCCCCCAACATCCTCTCCCCCATCCTCATAGTTCTGGACCCAGAGCCAACGTTTTTGTGAAATGCGGTTGGTCCAAAATAGTGTCCCGTCACCCTCTACCCCCCTGCAACTCCCCTTGCCACTTGTGGACTCTGTCTCAGAAGACCTCCAGGAAACAGTAAAAATTAAGAGAGAAAAGGGGGAAGTTGATGTCAGAGGATGTCAGCAACGATTGCAGGAATTGAAGCTTAAAATCACTCTCAGCTCAACCCTGAATATAGGGGGAGTGAAAAGGATTATATGGTCCACTGGGACGAAGTAACCACAAAATAATGTTCTTGCTTTCTTAGTTGCCTTTGCTTTTTGAAGCGTTGCTCACACACAAAAAAAGGGGGACCAGGCTGACAGGAGACTGTCTACATCAAAACAACCAGCTGCTGGGAAACACCCGGTTGCTGATGGTTTTCCCCTGGTGTCTTGGAGCATGGACAAAGCCCATGTGGGTCATGGCCCCAGGTTCGCAGACCATCTGTCCAGGGTGGAGGGAGCCGTTGGAAAACTTTTCACCGTCAGAAGGCTGCTGCTTCTCTCTGCAGCTTCTTCAGGCAACCCCACTGCCACCAGAGACACTGGTTCTGCCCTCAGATCCTTCCCTAGCTCTCTTCTCCCCAATCCTTCTCCCAGGAAAGAGAAGGCTCTCAGAAAAAGACCCCAGGAAGACTGGCTCTGACCAGAGGGAGGGCGGGAGTATCGGGAAGTGGCATCCACAGGGGAGGGCAGAAGGGTCCCTGGGATGGGGATGGAGAGCTCTGCTTCCTGGAGGGGCCACCTCCCTTTCTAGACCCGAGCTGAGCTCTTAAGCCCAAGTATGTGGTTTACACAATTCAAGTAACTATTTGGATAGATGGGAACATTTTCTCACCTGAAATAATGCAATAATGGGACCAAAAAGTTAAATATCCTTTGATCAAAAACCAGGTAAGAAAACCCCTCAGGCTTCTCCCGGGAAAGAGGTCTTTTGACTAAAAAAGAAATTGATAGCAAGTCATTATCTAATTTCGAAAAACATTAAAATTCAATTTACCAAATCTATACCTCAATCCCAACAATTTTGAGGGGATAAAACTTAATAACAAAACCTTGGGGGGAAGTACATCTTGTTTTCTAATTTAAAACACTGCCCTGAGGCACTTGACTAAGCTTGAAGTCCCTGCACCTTGGAAATCATTCTCCAGTTCGGGTAAGTGCTTAGTAAGTGTCAGCGTTTCCCCTCCTTGGATAGACCTGGCTCCGGAGGATGGAACTCTACAAGGCCAGAAGTCTCTCTTGACCTTTCCTATGAAGATCTGCCTAAAGGTTTTTTTTTTTCCCCCAGTTTCTTTACTGTGCCCCAGAGAGATATATAGACTTTCAGAGAATTTCAGAAAGTGGTGAGAATGCAGAGCTGAGGAATTACCCGCCCCCAGCAAAGCGCTGGCTAAGGCTTGTTGGCCCACCAGTGGAATATCCGGTGCGGTTGAAAGAGGCTGTGTTTGCGACTGATCCTGGAACCGTGGAGCACTACTTGGAGTTTTGGGCGGTGGGATGGGGAGCGGTGGGCTCATAGCCGGGATCCCGCAGCTAACGACGACGGGCACCTCTGGGGAGAGCGAAACGCAGCCTCTGTAGCCCCTCCGATCCTTGCCTCATCCCTCAAGTTCAGCCCCCAGTCACTCTTTGCTGTCCCATCCCTTCTCAAGTCACTCCTTGCTGTCCCAAACGTCCCCTGGGGATGAATAAGCGCCTGGTGATCACCAGGTCCTGGGAGGGAGCAGCTTTCTCTCAGTTTCCCCAGAACCAGAAACTGAGTTGACAGCCCGTCCCGCTTTGTCCAGCGTGGAAGGGCTGTCTGGAAAGGCCCATCTGCCAGATGCCTGAAGGAGCTGTGTCTTAGATCCCACCCCAATTTTCTAGAGTTTTCTAAGTTCTTGGGTGGGCAGCTGGCTGAGGCATCGAGGGAAGGAGGCTGAGGGAGTGCCGGGTCTGAGGTCTCAGTTCTGCGGCTCTGAAGCCATTTCCATCAGAGTCCAATCTGGAACTTTTCTATGTCTTCTAATCTTACGAAGAGTCAGAGAAAATGATTAAGAAAAAAAAAAAAAAAACAAATCTCTCCCCATTTTCCAATAAAAATGGAATTCTGCAAGAGAAAATCCAAATGGGCAATGGTCTGAAATCTACACCCCATTCTCTCCAGAAAAAAAATCGTCCGGAAAACTCTAGTGCATTCAACAAAAGTAATGCATATAAATCTGTCACATGCGTAACCCTATTGACAAAACCAAGTCACAATCTCACATTTTAGTAAAATATCAGAAAAACAAATTAGGAAGAAACTAGATCAACAGAAGTCAATGGAAAAATGAGAGGACAAGAAAAGACAGTTCTCTGAAAAAGGACACATAACTTGCTTTTAACATTGTGAACATAGGTTCAACCTCTATGAACATCAAAAATGCACAAAGCTTTTGACATGCCCATTTCTAAGAATACATCAAACAGATACAGTTGCATATACGTACAGGGTAGAGTATATTGGTGAAGGAAAGAAAAGAAGAGAAAATTGGAAATAATCTAAATATCTGTCAATAGTTAAATAGATTGTGGCACATCCGTACAATAAAATGGAGCTATTAAAATACATTAATAAAGATATAAACCAGTATTAACACTTTTTAAAAACTAAAAGACAAAATACAAAGCTATGTGTGTGGTATGCTGCCATTTGTGTTAAAGGCTGTATTTTGTAAGGATACAGAGGACTCTGGAACAGTGGTTGCTCCTGGAAAGAATGGCGGTCCGAAGTGGCAGAAGAATTACTTTTCTTTTCAATCTATGTCCTTTTATAACTTTTGAATTCTGCCTTTGGCACGCAGTGTCAAATTTATAAAAAGATTGAAATCTGGAATTTATTATTTTAATAGTGTTTATTTTTAATTATATAGACAATAAAGTTTATTATGGAAGTTTCTGAAAACAGGAAAATTAAAACATGAATTACATTTCTGTTTATAAGATCTGATCTACACAATCTTTATAATAACATATGTGGACTTCTCTCAGAAAATTAGAACTAATAAAAATCAGACCGTTGACATATTCTTTTTAAAAAATATAAGTAATTATTTTTTCTGAAGCAAGTTTTCCGAGTTCAACTTGACGAGGACGATGCTAAAGCAGGTACTTAGTTGGTAGTCCAAATAAAAAGTAGCAGCTAACTTTTAGCTCCCAGACAGGTCTAGATATCTGAGTTCTCTGAGTAAAGAGTATAAAGGGGAAATTATTTGCACCTTCAAATAAAATTTGAAATTTTTTGAAATAGGTCTGGCAAAAATTAAGCCAGACCTAGCCGTTCATTTTCAAGCTGAAATATGTATTGCTGCGGGACTTCCTGCTATCTCCAGGTCGGCTTGGCTTTGTACATCGTGGGGCTTGTTGCCCAGGGACGGCCCCGAGCCACTCTGGGAGATGCTGTTCTGGCGGCCACTTGGCAGGGAGTCGGCGGGCGATGGGAGCTGGGGCTGCCCGGGTGGGTGCCTCCAGAGGGATGGGGGCATACGGGGATGGAGACTTGACAAGGCTAAGATGCGCCCTTCCCTGATGGGAGTAAATTCTCCCGGAGAGAAATGCCTCCCCGACCCCCAGGCGGACGCGAGGGCTCTGATTCCAGAGTCCCTCGCTCCCCTAACCCACCGTGACCGCCAGCCCACTGCGGGGCATCTCACTGGGTTGGGCCGGCTCTCGCGCATTATTCAAAAGAAAGTCAGCCCATTGAGATTATCTGAGGATTTGGTGAGGAAGTCAGAGGGCCTGAAGTTCTCCTGACCCCTGCACAGAGCTAGGGG
Organism: Camelus dromedarius; assembly: GCF_036321535.1. NCBI lineage: Eukaryota > Metazoa > Chordata > Mammalia > Artiodactyla > Camelidae > Camelus > Camelus dromedarius. The sequence continues at coordinate 53,578,745 of NC_087451.1, forward strand.
GCCGGGAGAGAAAAGTGAGCTTGAGCGGGCGGCCCCTGTGGTCCGCTGCTCCCACCTGTTTCGGTTGGGATGGCTCTGGGCACTGGCTCTTTGCGTCCCTGGAGCGACCAGCGACTGATGCCAATCTGTGCAGGAGAAATGTGAGCCTGGGGTCCAAATTCTCCCCTTTCCTGTCTCGGCCGGCGCCTCAGTTATCTTCCCATTCTCCCTCGCTAAAAACATAGGGAAAACGAGGCTCAGAAAGATGAAAGATATCTGTTGGATTTGGGTCAAGAAAGAGATCTTGGGAAGATTTCTTGGCCAGCAGGATCCTTGGCGACCCCGAGGATGAATTCCGTGAAGGGGAACAGACTCCAAGTTACCAATTTCCTCCTTTCTCTCCCTTCCTGGGGATTCTGTTACTCATTTTCAGTCCCTTCCAAAGGAACTTCTAAGTGAAAGAAAGATCGGAGTCAGCCCAGCTAGTCCCTGGGAATCTAGTTCCTTTGTCACATTGTCCCCCATATGACTGGTGTGGCTAAAAAGGGAGGGGAGGAGGGCTTGAAATCTGCATCTTTGCCTTAATGATCCAGCTTTCTTTGTGTAAATATTGTTGTGGCTCTGTCACATCAGGCAAGAGGAGATGACCAAGCAGACTAATAATAAAAATAAAATAAAAAGTCATTGGCTTTGGGGGATTTTTAAATTATAGGTATGTCTCTGGTTCTGCTTCTGGCCTGAAACCTGATCAAGGATTAGATTTGTCATCAGTGGGATTGCCCTAGGTTGTTTTGTTTATAGATAACAAGCCAAAACTCTTCCTCTTCAATACTGAAGTAGAGGTGAGAGATTTTCCCCCATGGAGGTGAGGGGCTGTACGCCTAGATTAGAGCAGAAGGGGCCTGACCACCTCCCCTCAGGAGTTAACAGCTCAGGGAAAGTGAAAATTCCAGCCTATCAACTATTGTTTGATCGAAGAAAAGCCAAACAATGGCTCTGGCTGGTTTCTCCCAGAATTGGCTGAGCTGGCTGATCATTCTGGCATCTTAGAAGGCCAATTTAGCAGTGCTAAACTGGGCGATCTGTATCTGTGTCAGCACGGTCCTGGTAGATCCCAGTCCTTGCTGCCCTCCTGTCCAGCTTGCTAGGACCCCACCCCCCCACCCCCACTCTGCATGTGCTGAAATTTCCTAGTTTCTTTGCTCCAATTTCTATGCCCCTTCTTTTCTCTACATATGCTCCCATCTGGCCCTCTGCCCTCTGTCTGTCACAAATTGCATCCATTTTTCTAGGGGGGTGTCCTCTGAATTCAGTTGTTCACGTCTGGTGAAAAAATTAATGGATCATTGGTTAATTGACTCAAATGTTGGGTCAGAGTATCTGTGTGAGGGCGCAGCTGCTATCTGTGGTTCTGTCGGTCTGTCTTTTTGCAGGCAGAGCTCATGGGTACCATTTTGGAGGCCTTATGGACTGGATGAGCTGCTCCCCTGGGAAGGGTGACCCACCCAAGTGTGTTTATCAAATTCCCATACACTTTGAAATGATATAAAGTTTTCTTTCTTCCTGACACTGAAAATTCAAGTAGGTCAGAGAGGGAAGAGGATTTTGTTTTGTTTCAGTTTGGACTCTCCTTAGCCTTGACCATGAATAGAAAAAAAAATTCCAGGCCGAGATTCCAGCTGAGACAGACATTCTTTGGCCATTTGGAAGGACCTCACTTCAGGGACCAGCCAAGACAGAGTTCTGGGGTCCAGAGGGAGCTGAGGGGTATTTGGAATCCAGCTTCCCTTTTCCTAAAAAAATACATTCTGGCATCCAAATCAAGGAAAGAAATTAAAAGAGGCAAAAGGGAAAAGAAAACCAGGAAGAAAACAAGCTGGGGAGGCCTTTCTTGGCTCAGAACTGGCTCAGTACAGGGCCCCTGGCAAAGCCTCCACACACAACTCAGGGGCCTGACCAAGACTAAGAAGAAAAACTCTATCCATCTCCTCTTCCTTAAGTCTCCCCTTCCTTTCTTCCTCCCCCCACCAAAGACCCCCCACTCTTCTCTAGGCCACACAATCCAGAGTCTCCTGTCCCTTCTTTGGTTGAACACTGGGTGGGCAGCTCAACATCTCATGGCCCTGGACCCCCTGCTCCTCTCCCCCACCCCCCACCCCCGCCACCCTGCCCCAGCACTGCCTTGATCTGGGAAGGAGCCTGGCAGATAGGTATCACTGCTCTGAGTAGCCAGACTGCTTCCCTTCCCACCGTAATCTTCTGACTCTTCTTTAACTGAGCATGTTCAGCCCCCCAACCCCACCACCTCAAAAGAGTCTAAAAAATGTCAGAGCTCTGATGTAGACTCAGGACCAGGCCTGCAGTGCTAATGGCTTTAGGGTGGCCCCACACTCATTCTGGGAAGGAGCCTGTTTTCTAGATGTGGAGCCTGGAGTAAAAGGCTTTTAAGTTAGACAGAAAGGAGCATAAATCCTAGACAAGAGCAATTCCGTCCTTGCACAGCACAGCTCTCTTGACAGGAGGCAAACGTGAATCTTCGATACTACAGACCAAATTTCAGAGTCCCCAGCAGTAGGAGGAGCTGTAGCTGTCAGGTCAGCTGATGCAAAATTCAGCATAAATTTCTATTCTGCAGTGAGATGGCTCCCCATGTCCTTTGCAGCCACTGCAAAACAAATAACTAAAATACATAAATGTGCACGTGTGCACAAAACACCAGACTGTCTAAGAAGAAACCCTGTCAAATTAGCAGTTGGGAAAACAAGACTCAATTTCTTAGTATCCCTAGGCAGCTGAGTGAGCTCTCTTTAAGCTAAAGTCACACTTATGTTTCACCCCAAGGCCATCGAAGGATAAATATAAGTTTCATGTAAGTCTCTGGAGAGGATCACAAGCAGCTCGTTACTCAGAATGGATTATGTGAGATTCAGTTTATGAGGGCAAATTACATTTCACACATGAGTCACCTTGAATAACCCAATAATTAATTAAAACCATGTTGTGCAGAGGATAATTTATTACATTCACTGGCTTTTTATGAGCTAGGTGTAGTTTGGAAATGAAAAATGTGAGGACTCTTCAGTGGTGTCTGCGCCCGCATTCTGCACTGGCTCAGGGAGACTCCCTCTTGCCAGGTCCCAGAGAGCAAAGTCATCGGGGATGGGGGACTTCAGCTTGGAAGGGTAGAGCCATTAATTGCAGCTGAGTTGAACCCTCTTCAGCTTCTTTACCCAGGGCCCACTCAGTGTTTCCTGGAGTTCCTCCTGGAGACGAGTTGGGGCTTTCGGGTAATTTATGCACCAAAGCTGGGAGCCCTGGAAAGAGGGAAGGGGTGTGGGCAGCAGAGAAGGGGTTTAGAGATGAGATAAAATCTTGGCTTCAGGCTCTTTGGCAGTTCCTGGGAAAGAGGAGTGGGTACTCTTCTCCATGCTGGGAGGTCACAGCTTCTCTGGCTGGGCACCAACAAGCCCAGGTCTCTTTCTGGTTTTGGGGGGTAGTTTGTTGGGGGCAGTTTCTCTGGAGACATGGGGCCGGAACAAGGTTGTAAGTAGGTTCATCTTCCTCCAGTAGAAATCCTCACCTTCTCCTTGGACACCACCAACTATAAAAGAAACAACTGATTGGTAACATATGTCATAATCTTTATACAGACTCTCCACTTCCCTCATCTTTGTTGGTTTCCAAGCACCCCTGTGTGGAAGGCTAGGTGGAGACAATCACTCCCACTTTACAGATGAGGATACTGAGGGTCAGAGAGAGGATCTGGCCAGTCCAAGGACAGACAGCTGGCAACATGTGCCAGAGCAGGGAGAGACGTTCAAGCTCCCCGTGTCAATAATGCCCTAGGGGCAGGAAGGAACAAGAGATGGCAGAGCTAGTCTGGCCACTCCACCTTGGAACCAGACCATGTTCTTTGTTTCCCTTGGGAAGCATGGAGGTCTCTGGGGACATTCTCAAGGAAGGGATCAGACTCCCCCAGTGGCAGTAATCTTGCCTCTAGATCTAGAGCTGTGTAGTCAGTCTTTGACATTCCTCAAAACCTGGATAAGCCAGACTCATCAGAGGATCTCATTTTTTGGCTGCCTGGGAGTAGGAGGTGGAGGGAGGCCCCCCATTCTGAGAGCAATAAGGGAACCAAAGGAAGGCAGGATGTTGTGGCCTGTGTGGGGAGGAGCATTGCCTGGCTCAGCTCCACTTTCTTTGGGAGGGGGCGGAAGCAACTGTGCAACTCTGTCTACAGCCAGCTGCCTTAGACAGTGGGGCAGAAATCTGTACGAATAAGTTGTTTGAGCTAACATAGAGCAGTAATCTTTTTTTGAAGATGACCAATACTTTTGGGAACTGGGTTGATCTGGGTTTTTAAATAAATGGTACAAGAAAAAGTGAGATAAGGAAACTGCTATAGGTTATAAGAAAGTTGAGACCTATTAACCAAGTGCAGCATGTGACTTTGTTCAACTTATGAGTTGAACCAACTGACTGTAAAAAGATAATTTTGAGACAACTGAGGAAACTGAAACATGAATAGTATTAAGAGATTATTGTTGGTGGGGGGAGGGTATAGCTCGGTGGTAGAGGGTGTGCTTAACATGCATGAGGTCCTGGGTTTAATCCCCAGTACCTCTGTTAAGTAAGGCAGTAAATCAATCAATCAATCAAACCCCTCCCACAAAAGATTATCATTAATTTTGTCATGTGTGATAATCACATGAAGTTTTTGTTTAAAAAAAAAAAGGAAGAAAAGAAAAAGAAAGTCCTTATCTTTGACTGCAATGATGTCTGAGATTTGCTTTAAAATACTCCAGAAGAAAAAAAAACTGAAATAAGATTGATTTTGGGTTGATCATTGTTGACAGTGAATGATGGGTTTAAAGGGTTATTCTTTTGTTTGTATAAATTTTACTTTTTATTTTTACTATTTACTTTTCTGTAGATGTGAAATTTGCCACTAGAAAACAAATCAATAAAGCTGTGGATCCACATCCCAGAACCGCCCCCCCCCCCTCAACTTTCACCCTTAATATTAAGGGGTGAGCCTTTGAAACGCCCCCATAGAATCAAGTTCAGAATCTTCAGGCTCATCAAAAACCCATTTTTTTTCCCCCAGGGAGAGAGCAGGATTGGAAAGTGTTTTGGCACCAGACTGACTCCACAGTGTTTTTTTTTTTCTCTGCAGTGTGGGCAACAGGGCCATCAGACACTGGGGAGTTTGGATCTCTGGGGATTCAGCTATAGGTGAAAATTTCCAGGCATAGTTCCCTCCTGGCTCTTACAGACAAAGCTCTGAAGTGAAACGGTGGCAGAAGTTGGGTGGGGATAAGGGAACTCAGCTAAGTCCCTACCTTTGTGGTTTTATAAATCATGGGGAACACAGAAAAATTACTGTGTATTCTTGAAATTTATATAATATTATATACATCAACTATACCTCAATTTAAAAAATGCTGTGTGTTAAAGTGTTCACTTTGGAGCCAATATTTTATTATTTCCAAATCCGTTTATTTCCACCCTTTAAAAAAATAACTCCCCAAATATCTTAGGTCTATTTTTAGTACCAGTTTGCACTTTTAAATGAGATTTATTTCCATTTTAAACATTGGAAACGACTTAGTGTTTGAATAGGGAAGAGAAAGTGAAATGGTCAGAGGCTGGATTTGGTGCCATAAAGACCCGTGTTGGAGTCCAGGCTTCATTATTCACTAGCCTCTAGAAGTTGGACAAATTAATCTTCTAAACCTCAGTTTTCTCACCTACAAAACAGGAGTAATGACCGCCCTCTACCCAGTTCAAGTTTTGTAAGAATTAAATGAAAGTTGCATACAGGGCACTGACAGTTCTGGGCACAACGGGGCACACTGGTTACAACGACGGGGAGGATTCCAAAGGAGCCGCCCCAAGAAGCCGGAGGGCGATGCGCAGGGATGCAGGGATGTAGGGGCGCGAGGTGCTGGCCAAAGTGGCGTCCAGGGAGCTGCGTCCTAAGCCCGGGGCGGGCAGGCGGCAGCGCGCCGCCCTCCGACGTGCTAAGCGGGTTTTGGTCCAGCGGGAACTTCTGCCTTAAGGTAGAAACTCCGCCTGAGGGTGCGGGATCCCTGATGGGCAAGATGCACCTACTGACATAGACGAGGTCTCTGGGTGGGTGGAAGGAAGGTCTGGCTCCCATGCTCTCCAGCTGTGTCTTTGCGATTAGAGACCTCACCCGCCGCCGGCGGGGCGGCTCTGCCATCCGCGAGCAGGCGTGTAAAGCTCGCTGGGTGCGGTGTCTTCCGTCGCATTGCTGAAAAATCTGCCCGACCATGTGTTTACACACGAGGAATGAAAGGAGTTAAGGCTCTTGGACAAAAGGGAGAAAGCCCTTAGACTGACCCTCGTTTCGGTGGAGAGGTTCTGGTTTTCCTTGGGAGCCACATAGCCTACCTAACATGCACAGGTCTCAGGCCACGAGACCAGAAGCTCCTCCACGGTCCATCCGCGCCTTCCCTGGTCCAAGGCTTGGCCTGCATCCCTGGGACAGATGATTCCTGAGGCTAGAAAAATCATGCAGATGGGGCGAGCAGGGAACAAATGAGGCAGAACCAAAGATAGGCTAGTGTGGGGGATTCCAACCCACCGTTGGAGAGCACCCCAATCCCTGTCTTCATCACCTCCCAAACACACACAGGTAGCTGGAAGTGGAGGCTGGGCCAGGTGCTAGATCCCAGGGATACTGAGGGACTGGACGGGATGGAAAGATGTGGTCTGCTTCCCATGACCCGTCCCTAATCCCCCATCTGGGCCTCTAGGGCTAAGCCCATTTTGTTCCTCCAGAAAGTTTTCCAGGTCAACCTCAGAAATAAGAAACTAGGAGTCCTGGAGTTGCCTGGTGGAGCTGAAGCAGCCAGGCCAGCAGTCCCTCAGCCTGTGATGGGGTGCTCTTGTGACCAAGCTTGGTAGACATGGAGCTGAGACTTGAAAAGCACCCTGAACTTGTGAAACCATTTTATGTACTCACTCAAAAGTCCCTGTCTGCCTAACTTCTGGGACTCCCTCGGGGAGGCACAGAGAGGGATAATCAGGGCATCCCTGGAAGTTCCAAGCTCACATCCAGCTGCCACAGAACAGTTTGGTGTTCTCCATCCCTCCTCCTGCTCCCACTACAGCAGCACAGAGCTGCCTGGAATTACAGAGCTGAATATCAATTTCCTGCAATCAACTTATTCTGACATGGGCAAGACACATTTCTTTCCCACAGCTTCTGCCACCCAGCCACTCAAGCACATAGCACCAAATGATCTCTAAGGATCCTCCCAATTCCAAACACCAACTGACTGCTTTGGGTAACTAGGGAATTTGGGGCTTCCTAGTCTAAGCTTCTAGATCCTTAGCCCCTGATATTAGCTTCTACACAGGAGCTTCCAAGATCAGAATCTCCTCCCAAGCCCTACCCTGGCCCTATAAGCAATGAGAGGGGAGAGCAAAGATCATCATGTCTCTGGGGAAAGATTTCTGGCATCTGGCACAATAGCAACCACAATCCCCTCCAATCATGGATAAAGCTATGGACTAGATGGAGATCAGATTTTTAAAAAATTAATGGGTGATTTTTCCACTTAAAGTGCAGGGCATTTCATCTACCCTGTCAGAACTCTAAGAATACCTCCGAAGGAGGCTAAAGTTTAAGCCCAAGTGTTCCAGAGCTGAGCAGATTATGAGCCAAGAGCTCTGCTCCAATCCCAAATCTCACTTAGATGAAGGAGTTCCATATGTATGGCCCAGTATCAGCTCTGGACATCTAGGGTCACACTGTAGACAATTGGACAGATTCCTCCAGTCTCATAAGGTGTCGGGGTCTGGGGTAAATGGCCAGCACAGAACCCTGGGGGTCTAACTGAGATGGACTTTCATCCAAGTCAGGACTCAGATGGTAACCAGGAACTACCCAGTGTTCATCGCAGGCTGGGGCTGGGATAAAGAAAGTCAGATGGTGTGTGTGTGTGTGTGTGTGTGTGTGTGTGTGTGTGTGTGTGTGTGTGTGTGTGTGTGTGTGTACAGCCAGACACTCTTGGAGTTATTTTCAAGCCTTTACTGAGTTCTAAGAAGGTATTCCTTTGTGGCACCTTTCCCTCCCATCTTGGCTGTTCTCTTTCAAAGACAGGAACCCATGAACACCATGGACAGGACAGGTCTTAGAAGGCACGGATTTTGGACCATTTTACTTTGCTTCATTGTGTGTGTGTGTGTGTGTGTGTGTGTGTGTGTGTGTATGAAATGCTTGTCTGTCTCCTCTGCCAACTTTGTTTCTTGGAAAAGACAACTCAGAGAGAAGGGAAAGGCTTTGGCTGTGGTGGTGGGGGCGGTGGGGGACAGAGAAGAGAGAAGAGGGAAGCAGGCCACAAGACAGTCAAGCTCTGCACCGCTGGAAGGGTCTCAGGTCTCTCAGCAAGGAAAATGGGGGAAATCAGAGCAGGAAATAAAATCTCTCTACCTGAACCTTCCCCTAAGCCTCAAACCTACAGCTCCACTTCAGGCCAAATAGGTGGGTTTGGGACTGGAGGGGCCAGGGCCTTGGTGCTGACATTCCTCTTGATTTCAGGAGTGAAAACTTAGTGTTTGTCTCTAGTAGAGTCTGTGCACTGGTAGCCAGAATGTGTTCTAATAATTATCACCTACATCCACATTCCCTGAGGGAAAAAACAAGATAGAGCTTGGGGGTGGGGTGGGGTTGTAGCGACTCAGATTGCTTTCTAGAATTTGCAGGTAGGTTTTATATATATTTCCCATTCCTGAGCCCCATCCAGGGTCCCAGGGACTGGAACAAAGGAAGCTGAGTCGCCCAAGACCCTGGAAGCTGCTGCAACCCCCAAACATGTTGGTTGTGGGCTCGGACTTGAGGATCCCACTCCTGTCAGTGGGCTTTGAGGATCCGCTCCCAAGAGTCTGTAGTGGGTGGGGAGGCTGGAGGGCTCCTCCGGGAATTACAGGTGGGGTGGAGGAAGTGATCTCCCGCACCAATTTCATACCTTTTAATGGACTGCTTCAGAGTTTACACCCTAGGGCCGATCATCCCAGCTGAGTCAGTACATGAGGGTTGCTTCTCAGAGGCCAGGTCTCGGGGATGGGCTCCCTCAAGGACCTAATAATTGTGCCCTGCCCTAAGCCGGCGTGGAATAATCAGTGGTGAGTGTAGTGGCCTCTTTCTGGCTCTCTGTGTGGTTTTCCTCCACACTAACGCCCTTAACCTCCAGGAACGCTCTCTTCCCTGCTCCCGCCTGCCTGCCTGCCACTCTTCTGCCCAACGTGAACACTGACTCAGACTTAAAGGGTAGCTGGTCCAGACCTCCCCTCCTTACACAGGGCGGATAGGAAAACGGAGGCTCAGAGAGGGGAAATGACTTTGCCTACCGCGTCAAGCTAGATTAAAATCTTGCCTAAACCTTGCGCTCCGCAGTGCGGCCCCGTGGGTCCAGCTTTCCTACTGGCTGGGGGCCAGATGTGGCAGAAAATCTTTGGGTTGGGGCTGCACGGTGACTGAGGTTGGCCTTCCAGCAAAGCGCAGGATCAGAAGAAGGGGCTGGGGCCTCTGGGGCCTGTGGGCCTTCCTATCGGCTGGCAAGGAGCAGCCAGCCCGCCGGCTCTCCTAGTGCTGCAGGATAGGGGTTCTGTTTCCCCACGCCTTCTCACTCCCTGCCTCCCTCCCTCGACTCTACACCCCACTCACGGTTCCTGGGCTCAGAGTTTCTCAGTTTCTCAGTGCCATCAGGGCAGAGGCGGCTGTGTGGCCAGCACTAGCTTCTCCCCTTAGCAGATCATCTTTGATTGCTCCTCAGATCCACTTGCTCGATGGTGGAGGCCACAGTCAGCTCTAATTTTGTAGCTGGTTCCCTCAGCCTCGGCCCCTGAAGCACTTGGGTTTGTCCTGAGAGTCCTGATCCCACAGATGTCGCAGGGCTGCCCGGGTGAGAGGGACTCCGAAGTAATGGTGGCCTCCTCCTGGCCATCCAGACCTCTACTCTCTGGCTCCATGCTGGCCCCGCCGTCATGTTGTCCAAAAGATTTTCCTCTGCGGCCCAGCGAGGCCCCGTTTGACTTCTTTTCAAGGAGAAGGGCCAGGGTGGCCTGTCATCCCCAATGGGGACTGGCTGTTCTAGCTGCTGGTGGGGCTCCTTGGCCGGCCACACTGCTCCAGAACCGCCCTGCAAGGCCTCCCAGCCAAGGGCAGGCTTCAGCCGTGGGGAGCTGCCGACAGGCCATGTGCAGACTTCGGAGAAGAACAATGGAAAATTGAGAGGGCCGGGAAGGGAAGACGACTGTGCCTGTTGGGGGACAGGACAGGTAGAGAAAAGTAAAATGGAAACAAGAGAGAAAGAAATAGAAAAAAAGAAAAGAAATAGATGAGGGAGAAAAACAGAAAAGGAGGGAAGAAAGAAGAGAAAACGAAAGAAAGAAAAATGAGAAAAGAAGAAGCTAGCAAACCAACAAACCAAAAACCCAGTGTAAGTGACAGAATGGGAGAAAGGAACCAAAGGAAAAATAAAGGTAAACGGGGGTAGGTTGGGTGGAGAGAAAGTAAGCACTAATGACAAAAAGAAAGAAAACAAGAACGCTCCCAAAGCAAGATAACCAAAATTGAAGGCAAGGAAGGCAGAAAGAAAAATACAAATATAAAAAGGAAAGAAAGATACCGAAAGACTAAAGGCGGATGAGAGGACGTACAGACAGAAAGGAAGGCTGGAAGAAAAGCGGAAAGAAAGGAAAGAGCGCTCCCCGACTAGGCCATTTTCATGAAACCGAGAGAAGGAAACGACCTGGAGCAGTTCGGCCGGGCGGGCGCAGTCTGGCGGGCCAGCGGAGCCCCGACCTTTCCCGAAAAAGAAGCGTCGCCGCTGTAAATAAATTCTCATTATTCCTCACGACCGACCTTAGGGCCGCTGTCGTCGCGACCACGTATTGTTCCAGGTGGGGGAACGAAGGCCTCGAGGATTCACTTCGCTTTGCCAAAAATAAAATATAATTTCGCAAATGCCCCAGCGGGCGGGTGGGCTTCCCTCGCCCCCTCCCCGCGGCCGGCGCTCCGGAGCCCGGGCGGGGCGGGAGCTGACAAGGAGGTGCCAAGTCCCCGTGGCCGGAACCCCGGGGGGCGCGGCGGCCGCGCTCAAAGGCCCGGCTGTAAAGGTCACAGGCGGTCTGTGGGGCCGCGCTGAATGGGCTCCCGGAGGTAAACAGACTCTTAACTTTCAACTTGGCCTTGACCTTCCTGAAGGTGTCTGGCCGGTATGTAAAGGAGCAGCTGAGGCTTTCAGCGCGTTTGGCTAGGTCAGTAAAGGGGGTTGGGGGTCGGAGGAGGCTCAGGGGTCCGGAGCGTCTGCCGGGAGGCTCCCAGCAGGACACAAAGGCATCTGCGGGGCTGAGGGGAGGGCCGGCTCAGCCCAGGCAGGCGGGGAGGTTAGGACTCCTGGGTCGTCCTGGGACTTCAGCCCCTAACTCCTATAGAGCCCAGGGAGGATGCTGAGTCTCAGTTTCTCTATATGGGAACCTCAGGCTTACTCAGGGCTGAAAGAGGCAAGTGAGGAGTGACCACTACTCATTACAGTAACTGCTCTTTTGTTGTTGTTGGGGGAGGTAGTTAGTTTTACTTATTTTTATTTTTGGAGGAGGTACTGGGGATTGAACTCAGAACCTCATGTATTCTAAGAATGTGCTACCCTTTTCTTTTCAAATAAAATCGGGTGGCTTATCGTTCACTAGAAACAGATTCACATACAGAAACACAAATAGCACTCATGTTTATTCAGTTTATAAAATGCTTTCACTTGCAAAATCTCATTTAATCTTCACAGCATTCCTGTGAGGTAGGAATTATAGTGCTCAGGAGGAGACAGATACTTTTTACAGACGAGGAGGCTTAATCCTACCTCATCTGCCAACAGTTGAGGTTTATGATAGGTCACAGGCAGATGCAAATACATGTACAGAAAATGGGAGAACATGCTCATATGTTAGTAAATAGGGTATTCAGACCTGTTCCTTGGGATCTAGTAGATGCTAAATAAATTGTAGAGTAAAACAAAAACAAAGGTCCCATAGTATTTACTGGTACTGAAATGAAGCACAACTGGCGAACTTCTCCAGGGCAAGGTTTGAGTTGGTCATCTCTGCATTCCACAGCAATGCAGAGTTACATGCTTTTAGCTACTTACTTCTGTGGACATGAATAAGAACATTGTATATCCAGAAAAGCACAGTGGCCGGCAATGTTGCTCTGGATTTAAGTTTTTGTACTTAGTCATTTTTTCTTCTAAAAATAGAGATAAGCTGATGTACACTGCAGAAATATCCAGTGTATCTCTTGAATTTTTACACAGTGAACACACTTATGTTACTAGCACATAGACTGAGATCGAGAACATTTCCAGCACCCGAGAAGGCTTCCTCATGTCACTCCCAGTGAGGAGCCCCCCTCCCCAGGGTAATCTCTTCTGACTTCTATCGCCATAGATGGATTTTGCCTATTCTTGAACTGCATAGAAATAGAATCATACAAAAGTTACTCTTTTGTGTCTGGCTTCTTTCACCTACATATCTGTACAATTCATCCATGTTATGTGTAGCAGTGCTTTTTAAAAATGCTGTGTAGTAGTCCATTCTTTAATTATAGTACGATTTATTTAACCATTCTATTGAAGGACATTTGGGTTGTTTCTATTTTTGAGCTATAGTAAATAAAGCTGCTTTGGACATTTTAGCACATGCCTATTGATAAATATACGTTTATTTCTTTTGGGTGTATTCCCAGGAATGGAATTGATTAATCTGTTTTTTTTAAATTTAGGGATCTAGTCTTGCCTGTGTTGTCATCTACCAAGCAAAAAACAGTAAAAAAAAATTTTTTTTCTGGTCTTTAGGTAAAAATCCTGGCTATTCTGCCTTACCTAATTAGACAAGCAAGAGGCTGCGATAAGAAACTGGAAAGCATTGAAGAGACATCTCCTACCCTTTCTCTCATGCTGTTTTCAAATACAATAAAATCCAGTGAGGATTTCATGCTTGGTGTCTTCAATTATTAGCAATGTTCATTGAGGGTGATCTGTAATCTCCACTACAGCCCTACAGCTTGGGGCAACTGCAGTTTGCCTGGGTCCTTTCCCAAAAGATGGTTCAAGTTCAGGTACAGGTTGCTGTGGGGGCATGGCTGAGCCTACCTAGAGTGAAGGGTGGTCTGTTCTATAAAATTGTCTTGACCCTGGTGTAGAATGGAAAAGTTTCTGTATTCTCCAGAAAAAAAAACCCGAAACTGTGAGTTCTAGAAAAAGTGAGCCCAGAAGGATCAGATTTGGGTGGGGCAATGAGGAAAACAGAAAACCTCTGAAGATAGACTTGTGAGACAAATTAGTTAGTCTTCTGCATTGCACTGCACAATGGGCCCCAACTGAGGGGCCTCAAGCAATTCCTCCAGTGGTTGGGGCTCTCTCTCCCATCCCTTTTTCCTTCTAAGGAAATGTAAAGCCCAGAGAAAGCAGAAAGAGGTCCTGGGCTTTCTGGACACTGAGCTTGGGTGGGAGTATGCCAGGGCCTGGGTGAGTTTCATGGGCCCCTTGGAACATAGGAGGAGGACTGAAGGGCAGAGAGGCTGGGCAGGCACCTTCACATAAGCCAGGCTTCTGAGTTCTTGGGGTCCAGAATCTCCAAAAGTAGTTCATGGCCAGTTAGCCAGGCCTGGTTTCCTAGAAATTCCTTAGATCCCAGAAAGCGGGGGGTAGAGGGGTGGGGAGCGGGAGAAAGGGTTTATCTTTTTCAACTGGTACTTCAGGATTTTATAAGATCCTCTCCCATTCCCTCCTTCAACTTCTCTCTTTCCCTCCTTGTGCTGTTGGCCCTGGGTCTTATCTTGATGACTCTTTCTCTGTCTCTCTCTCTCTCTGAATATACAGGTCATGTACGTCATCTTTCCATAGCTTTGCCTCCACCCTTAAACAGAAATCCAGACCCCTTTTACAGGTCCAGCAGCTCCATTTTCCCTCCAGGTCTGAACGTTCAGCGTCCCAGGCTCCAGCTCTCATGTCTTCTTTGGAGCTCGTGTCCCCCTCTCTCTCCCTTCCACCTCTCTCTGAATTTGGAGCCTTCTGGGCAGTAGCTGGGGTCCCTGGACCCGGGAGCAGCTTATCACTGCGCATCCGTGTTGGGAGTGGCACCTGGAGTGAACTGGGATGCTAGTAGCCACGACCCAAAGCAAGAGTCTTCCAGAAATACCCTTTAATTCCTATTTACCAGCCTCTTCTGGCTCAGGCTCATTCCCAGGTTCCCCTTTCAGGCCCAGAGTGGGGGGCAGCCCCCCCCGACTCCCCCCCCCTCCCCGAGAGATGGACACTTTATAGGGAGAGCTTTTTATTCTCTCGTTAAACCTGCCAAGGCACAGGAGACAGAGCTAGGGAGGGAGAGGAGGCAACTAGGCGGCTGAGGCGGGGCCGGCTCCATGTCCCCTCTCCCGCCTCCCACTACTCCCCTCCCCTCGACCTAGCTGGGTTGCTCCAAACTGGAAAGCAGGAAAAGGATACCTCTTTTCTCTTGTTTTTCAAGTGCAATAAAAGACAGACAGAGAGGGAGGGAGGGAGAGAGGGAGGGAGGGAGGGAGAGAGGGAGGGAGGGAGGGAGAAGGGGAGTCGGGAGGGGGGAGGGGAGGAGAGAGAAAGGCGGGGGTGGGGGGAGAGAGAAAGAGAGAGGGGAGGGAGAGGGAAGGAGAGAGAGGGTGAGAGAGGGAGAGAGAGGGAGAGAGAGGGGGAGAGAGAGGGGGAGAGAGGGGGAGAGAGGGAGAGAGAGAGAAAGTATTTTTGCGATTTCTGCCATGAAGATTTTACTAGCTTCTCTCCGCCAGGCCGCAGCCAATCAGCGCGCGTGCCCGGGCACCTGCGTCTCCTGCGTCAGGACGGCCGGGCTGAGCGAATGCAGGCGCCGAGCGAGCTGGGAGCGATTTAAAACGCTTTGGATTCCCGGGGCCTGGGTGGGGAGAGCGAGCTGGCTGCCCCCTGTATCCCCCACCCCCAGCACCCCATGAACCGACCCTCGGCCCGATGGAACCCGGCAATTATGCCACCTTGGACGGGGCCAAGGAGATCGAAGGCTTGCTGGGAACGGGAGCGAGTCGGAATCTCGTCGTCCACTCCCCACTGACCAGCCACCCAGCGGCGACGCCGACGCTGATGCCCGCTGTCAACTACGCCCCCCTGGATCTGCCAGGCTCCGCGGAACCGCCAAAGCAGTGCCACCCATGCCCCGGGGTGCCCCAGGGGGCGCCCCCAGCTCCGGTGCCTTACGGCTACTTTGGAGGCGGGTACTACTCCTGCCGAGTGTCCCGGAGCTCGCTGAAACCCTGTGCCCAGGGGGCCAGCCTGGCCGCCTACCCTGCGGAGACTCCCGCCTCCGGGGAGGAGTACGCCAGCCGTCCTACCGAGTTTGCCTTCTATCCGGGGTACCCGGGACCCTACCAGCCTATGGCCAGTTACTTGGATATGTCGGTGGTACAGACCCTGAGCGGCCCTGGGGAGCCTCGCCACGACTCCCTGCTGCCTGTGGACAGTTACCAGCCCTGGGCCCTTACTGGTGGCTGGAACAGCCAGATGTGTTGCCAGGGAGAACAGAACCCACCGGGTCCCTTCTGGAAGGCGGCATTCGCAGGTAAACTGCCCACTACTCTGGATCCCTTTGGCGCCAAGCGTTGGGTTGTAGGCTGTGCTGGCACTTGCCTGGGAGGAGGTGGAAGGAAATTTGGGGCTGGTGAGGAGGAACTTGGTTCTCCTTGGTTGGCTTTTAGGATTCTGAAGGAGTCTAGGCAGTTAGAGAGCCTGGGTGGAGACCCCAGAGGGTCAGTGCTGGGTGCTGTCTGAAACCTGAGGCCCACCTGGCCCCCTGACCTCCACAGGAGGCCTTGGGACCAGTCTTTCAACATATCAGAGTGTTTGGCTCTCTTAGCTGTTGTCTGGGGCTCAGGGTCTCCCTGCCCAACAGGATCCCAGTTTAATTCTACAAAAGGGTTAAATAACTCTCAATTCCTTTAGTGTGGGGGTGGAGTAGGGTGGGTGGAAACAGAGATATTGGATGCTGTGTAAAGAATGCAACATCTCACTTTCTCTCAGATGAGTTTTTCACTTTCCAAAGGGAAGTTTAGATTTTTTGCAGCCATGACTTAGGTGTGTACATTGGTGCATGTGTGTGTGCATGTGTGTGTGTGTGTGTGTGTGTGTGTGTGTGTGTGTGTGTGTGTGTGTCGGGAGTGGAGGCAGAAATGTGTTCCTTCCTATACAGAAATTGCCTGTAGAATCTATGGGTGGCCAAGAGCTGGAAAATGCTCGTGAGGGTGGATGTGTGTTGACCGTGGGCAAAGGTCTGGCTCTGAGAGATGGGTGTGTTTGCAGACTTGCAGGTGTGAGGGCAGTGATGAGTAAAGATGGCCTGCAGAAACCTCTTCTTTCCACGGCTGAGGGGTGATCGGAGAGCCATCTGGATGCTGAGATGTCCTCCTGTGCTTTGGGGGAATGGGAGTGCACGAATGCCTGTAGGGTGGCCTGGGTGCTTCTATGGGATGACTTCACTTGTGGGGCCTGGGTCTGCACCAGGCGGTGATCTGAGCATGTCTTTCTCTCCCTGCCTCTCCTGCTGCCAGACTCAAGCACGCAGCACCCTCCAGATGGCTGCGCCTTTCGCCGCGGCCGCAAGAAACGCATTCCCTACAGCAAGGGGCAGCTGCGTGAGCTGGAGCGTGAGTATTCCGCTAACAAGTTCATCACCAAGGACAAGAGGCGCAAGATCTCGGTGGCCACCAGTCTCTCTGAGCGCCAGATTACCATCTGGTTTCAGAACCGCCGGGTCAAGGAGAAGAAGGTCCTGGCCAAGGTCAAGACAAGCGCTACTCCGTGAGGGACACCCAGGCTGGAAGGGAGGGGGAAGTGGGGGTATCCTCGGGAGACTAGGAGCCTGCCAGGGCCAAGCTGGGTCCCAGGACTCTGATAAGAGGCTCCCAGAGGTGATACATTTCCCAGACCAACACTCCTGGGCTGTTCCTGGACAGCCCGAGTACTCCATATGTCCCAGAGAGCCAGGGAGGCCCAGAGATACAGTCCAGTCCAACCAGGTAACATCACCTGAAGGACCTGTCCTAGTCATAATCATTCATCCTGGCAGTGGCAATAATCACCATAACCAGTACCAGCTGCCATGATAATTAGTCTCATATTTTCTATCTAGAGCTCTGTAGAGCACTTTAGAAACCGCTTTCATGGATTGAGCTGATCATGAATAAATGTGGAAGGAGACAAGTGGCAGGACAGCGTTCTCTGGATTCCCTTTTGTTTCCAAAGCCCATCCCCATCCCAGTGAGGGTAGAGGAGACAAGAAATAGCAGATTCACCCCTGTGATTACATTGCCCATTTAGCATTTTTCTAAGAAGATGACAGCTAGGCAGAGTGGATAACGATGGAGAGTACCTCTCCCTCCCTCCCTGTCCACCCCCTATTGTGTACCCAATGGTCTCAGAAGTCCCCAGTCCCAACTCTTCAATTTTGACCATGTGTGAAAATGAAGCAAGTAGGCTGGCCTCCCGGATCTGTTCTTCCTTCCAGAGAAATGGGGTTTGAGAAAGTGCCTGGATAATTCACCACTTCTCCAAAGCTTTCCAAGTCCTTCCTTAATGTTCCTGGTGGTTCTGACCTAATCAGGTCATGGTTCATTGGGCATTTGGGAGCTGCGTGAAATAGACATTTGTGGCTTTGTAGATGGAGCCCCTCCCAGGCATAAATGGTAACAGAATGAGAGACTAGTATCCTATACTATGGCAGTCACGGCCCAAACACACTGGTATAGCCCAGAAGCAGAAAAAACAGAATATGGCCCCTTCGCCATCCATTCCTCCTCTGCTTGGCCTCCGGTGACACGCAGAGGAGCTTGCAGGGCTCAGGCCTGCGATGTGGCAGGCCCTTTTTCAGGTGAAAGAACTACGGGTGGAAGAATCCCAAAACCCAGTCTCAGAGTGGGGAATGGCAGGCTGCTGGGACAGCAGTGGGCACAGACTTATTTCCTTTTCACTTTCAGTTCATGTACCCTGAATCTCGGGTGGGTGGAAGGCGGGATGGCGCCAATTGTGTTTTCCACATCCATGTAGACAGAGACCCATAATGCGGAATTCCAGAAACCTGGGGCAGACTGCTTGCGGAGCCAGGAACCCTAACACATGTCCCTGGTTTCGCGTGCCTGGGCCCAGGGCCGGGTGGGACTCGCTACCTTAGCCATGCAGCAAAGCCAGCAGATATTCGCTGGATCTTCCTGCAACCTGGGCTGGGGAGGGGATCCCGGCAGACACTCTTCTAGCGCACAGACATCAGTCGGAGAGGAGCCGCCGCCGGACACACGTTCAGAACCACCTAGCAGAGGGCAGGTGGGATGCGAGCAGACCGAGGGGGGCCGCGGCCACGGTCTGGATGGCCGGTCCATCTCGAAGCAGAGTGCTTGTTCTCCAGAAAATCCTGAGTTGGCCGCCTCAGCTGAAGGATTCTGGTATTTCCAGACTGTGGTCGGGTGGGACCCCAGTCCTGGCTCCTCTTCAGGGAAAGAGCTGAGAAGGCTCTACTAAATCTATTTACCAAAGAGGAGTCGGAGGCTGAGGGGAAAGGCCCCGAAGACAGGCAGTTACTCACTCTCTGTCCCCCTTGGTCTCTTTAGAATGTGTATGCTTGGGAGGGGGGTGTCAGATTCCTGATTTAAACAATCCTTCGAAGCCCTGTGGTCCAGTTTCAGCTCCCCGGTAATGCGCCCCGCCCAGAGGAGGTTGCTTTTGCCTTCCACGTTCCCTTTCAAGCGAAGTCCCAAGGCGAGTCGCTGTTAACATCGTAGGTTCGCAAGGGTAGTACAAAACCCTCCCTTGCCGCTTCAGAAATGGGAGACTTCAGCGCAGATAGGCATGTGGGTAGAGTGTGGGACAAATGAGGGAGAGCGCCATGGTGCCGGCTCCCCACAAGGGAAGGAGAAAGGCCACAAGAGGGGTTGCCACTTGGACTTAACGCGCGATGGCCTAGGTAGAGGCCTGAAGGAGTCAGGAGCCTCGATACTCTGGACTCCCAGGGATCTAACTTCTCCACTCTGATATCAGGGGCTTAAAATTTCGGGGCTCCTCTATTATTCTCTCGCAATAATTTCAGAATGAACAAAAGATTTGGGATTTTAGAGATTTATTTTACTACCAAAGCGTTTGGATTATTAAAAAGACAAGGGCGCCCCCTTCCGGCAGAAGTTCGCAATTTCAGGGAAACCCGCCAGGGGCTCAGCTTTAACCCCCTAATCGAGCCTTCTGGTTTCCGGATACATAGGGCCTCAGGGGTTGGGGAAGTCGGGGCTGCTTGTGAGAGCGCCAGGACCTGGAGTCGCCTGGAATTGGGCCAGGGTACCGGCAAATGTATCGGTTCAGCGGCCGAGAGACCCAGGAGAAAGGCAAGGAGGGCAGCAGGAGCGATTTCGAATAGAGAAAAAAGGGCGGCCAGAGCTCCCCGGGAGCAAGGCTGCGGCGCCATCTGCCCTGGATCCAGGTCTTCGTTTCAGTGAAATATTGTATTTATCTTTCTCGCCAGAAAAATTCGCGGCGAACCCCTCTCCACCCCCTCTTTCCCCGCCATGAATCATTTACTTGTTTGGAACCTGTGCAAAAAAATTTAATTTCGTTTTGTATTAAACTCTTTTATGGAAGCCCTTTCCAAACACCAGTTTCACTCCCGAGGAGAATTATACCCTATCCCACCAAGACCGACCATTTAAAATCTTTCCCTAATTTGTGTTTAAATTACAACAAAATCCAGGTATCTACATTTACTTGCCTGCAGCTATTTGCTTTTAAAATAGGGCCATTTTAAGCAACAGAAGAGTGTTTTGCTAAATTTATTTACACTGAATTATATGAATATAACGTTCAAAAATCGGTAAATTTAAACAACATCCTCATGGACAAATACACTCAGAGGCGCACAAATATATTCTGGGAGATACACCTGGCGTCCTTTTTGCAGCGAGATGTAATTTTACTCAGGGCTGTCCTCCGTGCCCTCTTCCTTTCTCCGAGCCAAACTTCACCGGTTCAATCTTAGCAAATGTTGAAAAAGGATCGGAGGGTCGCATCTATGCTGGCTCCAGGATCGAAATCACTTACTTCCAACTCCAAACCAGGTGGATTTTATTAAGGCCTCCAGAGGCCGAATTAGGGGTAGTGGCGAAGTGCGTAGGCGAGACCTCTGGAAGCTCTTTTCGTATCTCCCTTCCCGAAGCAGCCCAGCGGAGTCGAACTCGAGGCCCCAGCTCTAGGGTCCTTTACTCTTGTTGGCAAAAGCTTCCCACCACCCCGGAACTCGCGAGTCTGCGGCCAGCCGAGGATCTGCACTGCCTTGTCCCCCGCCCCGCCAGCCACCCCTACTCCGAGTGGTTCCAGGACCAGAAGCTGCCCCTGCGGCAGGAAAAAGGCCCAAATCAAGCCCCCCAGTTCAACAGCAGCGCCGGCTCCCCTCCTCCAACGGGGCACAAACTGCCCTCCCCTCCTCCAGCTCCCCTCCCCCGCTTCATTAAGATTTTATTCAAGGTCCTAAGTGCTGCATTTTAGGTTTCCTTCGGGGGAAACCCTCTGCCCCCGCCCCCGTCTGGTCTAATGAAAACCCCAGAGCTTCAAACTGTGGTGAATTAAATAAATGAATCCGTTACCGTAAACTTGGAATAAAGCGCGGAGGCAACAGCTGCCGAGGGGGCGAAAGACGAGGTTCCGTTTTTTTTTTTTTTTTTGAAAGAAACGTATACCGTATTCTCACCCACTAGAAGAGTCCCTCTATGGTAGAGGGGGTATAAAGCATGGAGCGGCCCTCGGCCTCTCAAACGAGTGGGACATCCCGCCCCTCCCCCCAGGCGCTGGCCTGGGCCTGAAGAGAGATTTTAAAACATCCAATGGGAAACTGATGCCAGCCTTCCTTCCCCTCCAGGCTACCAGTTACTTTTGTGTAGAAAGCGGGTGGGGGTGGTCGGAGCCGCAGAAGAAGAAAGAGTTCCACCACTGGTCCTCCTCCCCTAAATTGCCTCCAAAAATGACAGAGGGCAGCAAGAGTTCAATCACCCTCAGAATGATGGGGAGGGAAAGGCAACGTCTGTCTGCGCCCAGAGGTGAGGAGAGGGTCGGGGACTTTGCCATTGAACTTGAAGTTTCAGGTCGGTGGTCGCCGCCAGCCCTACATCCACTCTCCTAAACTCTTTATGGTAAGGGGGAGGGACATCTCTTGGCCTTAGGAAGGAAGGAGGAGGCCAAGCGGCGTTGGAAAGGCCAGAGCAATCGGGAGACCGTTCCGAGGCGCCACGGTTGGCGGGAAGGCGAGGAGGCCCCGGGTTGCGCTGGGGAGGAGCACTCCAGCCTTCGCCGGGCTCTCAGCCGCGAGGTGGGGAGCCTGGGGCTGTGCGCTCTCTCGCTGAGCCCCGCCCCCGACCCGGCTGGTGGTGGTGGTGGGGGCACCCAGCGTTGCGCTTGCTTCCTTCCTCCTCTAGCCTAAGGTGCGCGAGCAGAGCCCTGTGCCTCGCCTCTCGGAGTCTGGAAACTTCAGGCCGGCTCCTGCGCAGCTCAGGGCCTTGGGGCCAGCTGAATTCTGGCCCTGGCCTTTGCAGAGAGAGCAAGAGTGTTATGCTCCCATTTCTCAGATCAAGACAGGCCCATTTTGCTACTTCCAAGAGTGCTTTTCTCTCTCATAAGGTAAACTAGCTGATTCGTGGGCCAAGGGCGATACTGCTCTCTCAGTCTGGAACCCGCTCCGGGAGCCCTAGGGGTCCTCCCTGGAATTTGGGAGTCTCCCCGGTCGCGGCGGCAGGGAAGGGCAGGTGTCAGGCTCTTGACTCTGGAAGAAATCACCCCACGAGGCGCGTCCTCGGTTCCAGGAGAGACCGGCAGCCGCCTCGGCAGAAAGGGACAAAGAAAGCCCTTCGCAGCACGCGGGACCACCGTGGCCTTGGCGGGGGAGAGACTGAGGAGTGAGACCAAGGCCCCCCATAGGACCTTATGTTTGTCTCCGCCTGAATGGAATCCTGGTACAGACAAAATTAATATTTTTGTTAATGTTGTCGTTCTTAAAACTATAATACTTTACACAACACCTACTTTGAAAACTAAATGAAAATTAACCATAATCATAAGAATAATGATGATTTACTAAGGCACACTTAAGGGAAAGGCTCTGGCCCTTTAAAAAATAAATCAGTGCACCTTAGTCTCCTGAAAGCTGTCTTTTTTCTGCCATTCTTATGCCCTCTTCAGAAGCGTGGTGAGTGCTGGGATCTGAGGAGCAACTGGAGGGGATGCCCATGGCTGGCACATCTGCACAGGGGCTCAGAACCTGCCCAGAAGCAGCAGGGGGCCACATGCCCACATCCTTGGCCACGGACACTGATAACTCACTGGTCTTGGGGTGGGAAAAGTAATCTACAGATACACTCTGGACTCCCCTAACCCTCCCAGCCCCAGCCGGTTCCTGCCCATGCCCTCTCAGACCTACCGTCCCTACACTGACAAAACCCACTTTATAAAATGAGGACATTAAGACTAAGGGTAAGTTACTTGATTGGTGTCACAGCCAGCAGTGGCTGAGCTGGGGGCCCAAAGCAGGTGCTCCTAAGGACTAAGCTCTGTAGTCCACACCAGCACAAGAGAGCAGGAAGCCAAGCCTCTCTTCCACTCCCAACATTACTGCTCCTCAAAGGTCTCTCTAGACACCGACAAACACCTGTTTCCATCTGGAGCCATCCCCCGAGGTCACAGATGTGCACTCAAACTCCCTGGACCCAGCCCCTCCGGGTGAGCTGGGCAGACTGGCATAAGTGCAATGACAGGGGATTAAATGTGAGTGGAAATTTAGTTCAATCCACCACTCATTTATTGAGTGCCTACTGCATGCAAAACCTTCCACTGAGGTGGGAGGCTGGAGGAGATACAATGGAAAAACAATTTCCCTTCCTACCGAGCCCTGCTTCTCTCTCTGCCTCTTATTGCCTGCCAGATTTTGGGTCTGCAGCTTCCTTAGATGTGACCTAAAACCAGGGGACTATATTCTGTGATCTCCGCATTGCAAGGTGGAACAAATGACTACAAATGGGGAACAGGGAGTGAGAAAGATACACCCCTTTCCCCCATGGCATATGGACAGGCTTCCTGGAAAAGACTACGTTGGAGAAAGACCTCGAAAGATGCTTAGAATATCAAATCCAGGTGGGAAGGTGTGAGAAAACTCGGCAGAGGGGACAGAAGAGGCAGGGCTCTGAGGGAGAGAGGTCTGGAATCTGGCTCTGGTTGTGCCGGGCAGAGCTGGCAGGGAAGAGGGCAGGGACGTTCTCACTGGGTCCCCACCGCTGGGCTAAGCCTGTGCTGCGATCAGACAGCCTCTCGCCCATTCAAACTGTGCCCGCCCCACTCCCACTAGGCGCTCACGCACCGAGTGTTGATGCCGGCGGGACCGACCGACCGACCGGCCGCACACCGCAGGCCCCAGGTCAGGGATAAAGAGACAGCTCTCGGAGAGAGAGCTCCATACCCCTCGCGCGGACTCTCAGCTTCCCATTTTAGGTGGGCCCAGCCTGTCGCCCCTGCAGGAGACCTGAGCTCGCTCTTTGTCTGGTTGGCGGTGGAAATTCGCCGCCCCTCCCACTCTAGGCTGGATTTTGTCGTTGAACTTGAGCCAGGCCATAAACATTCCTTCACCCCTCGGGGAGATGGACAGGGACGCGGAGAGGGTGGAGGGAAATGTGTTGGCGGAAGAGGGTTGTGGAAGGATCCGGAACGCGATAGGCCGGCCTCTCCCACCCAAGCCTGCACTGCTTCATCGACGAGCTTTTGATCTCTGCCTTCCGCGGAAAAATTCGCCAGATTGCATTTTAAAAACCCCTATTATTGAGGCCATCCGGCAAGTCAAACCAGTAATTTCGTCAGGATCAACGTAATGTAACTTTCATTTTCACTCATTCGTAATTCATATTTTCTTAAACTTATTTTTAGGCAGTAAAATCCCCTTTTTTTTAACGACCAGGAAAAGCAAATGCATAAACAGCAAACGAATAATAGCTACTGTAGATGAATTATTAGGAAAGACTGGAGTAGGTCACCCCGAGGCCTATTTTAAAAGCGCCCCTCCCTCGGCAGAATAATCCCAGAGGGCAGCAGAGGAGCCCCGCGGAGCCTTTGGTCTCCCCAGGATCCAGAAACAGACTTGGTAAACGGGGCGCTCCCCTTCCGTGACGGAGGACGATCCCCCATCCTTGGCCTGGGGAGCCTCCGGCCGGACCTGGGACTCGGGCGCGTGCTTCCCAGTGACCGGCCGCCGGCGGAGGCTGTGCGAGCAGCCTGTTGAGACGGTATTAGTGGTTTTGTTTCTTCTTCTTTTTAAAGAATTTAGGATCCTGGAGCAAGGGATGATCAAAGACTTGATCCCGGGATCTTTTCCTGGATCAATAAAACCCAGTGTAAGGGGAGCTGGGCGCTCAGGGCTGCTCTGGGTCTTGCGAGGGGCGGCTCCGTGCGCCGGGCTTCCCGCGAGGAGCCCGGGCGGCTCAGCGAGCGGCGAAGAAGGCACCAAACCCCGGCGAATTTACGACAAGCTCCCGGACTCCTAATTTAGGGACAGATAAAATGCCTGGAGGCTGGTCCTCACTGGCAAACCGGAAAAGGGGCCTGAGGGAGTTGTCAGGATACTGCTCTCCGCGCTCTGTCCTCCCCTCCACCCCCATTTGGCTTTTACCTGCCCGAGGACTTGGACCGAAGAGGGTTGTTGTCTTATTCTCCTCCCTAACCTTCGATCCCCAGGCCTTCGGAGCCCTGCAAGAACCCAGCCAACCCCTCTCCCTTTGTCTGACCATTGGGGAAAAGCGGCGTGGGCGCCTGGGTCAAGTTAACCGAGATGCCCCGCATCTTTTAGGGCAAGTAGGGCCACCGTTGGCCCAGGAGGGCCCTAAGCAATCGGGATTGGAGGCGTGGGGAGTGGGAGGCGAAGCTTTGAGGAAGGCTTTTTAAATTTTAGTCTGCTGTTTCATTCTCACATCCACCCCCCCCCCACCTCAGTTCTGTGGAGGAGAAATGATCGGAAAGGATTATTCGGAAAAATAAATGCGAAGGCCTCATGGAGTGAGCTTTTCAGAGATGATCTTAAGTCTTTGGCATTTGTGTAGTTTTTCGTTAGTTCTGTTCCGCCGTTTATGAAATTTAAGGATTTACAGTATTTATTTGGTACAACCGTTTCTCTGAGATCTCATTTAGAGTGAAAGAAGCTACATCTACACTGCTCCCCAAAAGCTTCAGACTAAAGACATTGAAATAATTACCCCCAACATTCCTAATCTAAAAAAAAAAAAAAAAAAAGGAAAAGGAAAAAAAATCTCAAAGTGCAAAAAACCCTATCCAGATAGCAGAAAATAGGTTTATGGGGCTTTGAACATGCACATACTTTAAATTTTTTTAATTAACAATCTACAAACATTTTTTCCATTCTTCATTCCAATGCTCATATTTTAAAATTTGCAACCACTGTTATTAGTTACTTTTGTCTTTCCTCTCCCCAACTTAGTTACATGTATCCTATCTTGATTTTAAAACATACTATATATTTACTATGTCATTAGCAATTTCCCAAGTTATTGCAGGTTTCTAAATGCCATTTTAAAATGTGTAATATGAAACAAAATGAGTTGTCATAATTTACAAAACCAT
Organism: Camelus dromedarius; assembly: GCF_036321535.1. NCBI lineage: Eukaryota > Metazoa > Chordata > Mammalia > Artiodactyla > Camelidae > Camelus > Camelus dromedarius. Next base: position 53,604,445 of record NC_087451.1, read on the forward strand.
TTCCCTAATGTTGGTCATTTAGCTTGTCCCCACATTGAAAAAGAAAACTTTTTCATTGATTGGAAAATTAACACATTTTCCTTGTCAAGAATTTCAAAAATATTTTTAAAATATTATGAAGAAAAAAATAAAGCCAGCCCATATCCTACCACCAAAAGTTAACCCGAACGAGCCCTTTGTTCTATTTTCTTTAGTTGTTTTTCCTTGCAAATGTGAATAATTTCAAAATTGAAATTCTGCATGAACATTTTTGAATCTTGCCTTTTACCTTAATATTTGATTATGAACATTTCTCAGTGTCATTAACCATTCTTCAATAGCATGTATTTAATGATTGCATAGTATCCAGTCCTCCAGATATGCCATCATTTGGAAAAGCTTTTCTCTAATAATTGATCATTTCCATGTATACTTTTTAAAATAATTCACAAAAGAGGAGAACATGGTTACGTCTCTATGTGTGTTTGGTAGGAGGGTGAGAGCTGAATCTCCTGGGAATAGAAAGCTTCAAAATTTTTAGGTTAAAAACTCCCCCTGCTAGGTATTGATTGGAAAGGAATGAAAGACGGCCTTTGGAGCGCTGGAAAAATTCTGTTTTGATCAGGGTGGTGGTTACATGGGTGTGTATACATGTGAAAAATCATTTGGCTGAACATTTAAGATTGGTGTACTTTACTTTTTAAATTTTAACACTTCTTCCCCACTCCCCAAAGCCTATATCTGTTTACACAGGAAAAAACAATGCAGGAAATAGGTAGGTGGAGGAAGTAAGAAAGGGGAGGGGACCAACCCAAGCTGGATCAGTTCACCCCTTGCTAGGGTGTTATCTTTGGTTCACAGAGACCAGAAGTAAATATTGAACAGCTAGTGATGATGAGGGGGGAAAAAAAAAGAGCCTGGCCCTTCCCACGTTGAGGAAAGAAAGTTTTTCCATTATGGTTGCACGCATGTGGCTTTCAATTTTCCTAGGGAGCAGAAGATAAATAAAAATAGGCTAGAAGAGGTTTACAAAGAGAGTTAAAATTAACATTTAAATAGCTGACTTGGCTAACATTGTCACATGAAATTGAAGTAGGGTGCATTTATATGTAATATAAACGATTTTTTTTTAATTTCAGAAAGAATCATTTTGGATCTATTTTATAATCTACTTTTTCACTTAAGAAGGTAGCAGGCAGGACTTGGAGGCTCCCAGACAGCTGCGCTCCCAGATCATGATGGGGAAGACCCTTCAGGGAGTGGAATAGTGTCTGGTGTCTGTATCTAGTTTTACTGGCACTATCCTGTGTGGTGCTGTGTGCTGGCCAGAACATATGCTTAATCCCTGGGATGCAGGAGGAAAGGGGAAAAACCCTTCAAACTATTTGGCACCACGGTTACTTCCTGTTGTGCTTCAGAGAGAAGGCTGCTACAACCACTGCACAATATTAGGTGATGATATTTAATTTTGAATTGTCATTTCACTTCTTTTTCATTTACCATCGGGATAAAGTTGGATTTTTAATTGATATAAGAAAGACATCAGAGGCACCTTTCTGTGTCAGTAAAATGCACTGTGGATGTTTTTTAAAACAAGCTTTCCCCAATTTTTGAGGTATAGCATAATTCAGCAGAGTGCATTTATCTTAAGTGTATGGCTCGGAGTATTTACTCACGTAACCACCACTCAGAACAAGATACAGAACATTTACTGCACCCCTGTAGGATTTCTCTCACCCCTTTCCAGTATAAAGTTCCAGAGATAATTGCCATTCTGGTTTCTGTTGCTACGGATTCATTTTGCCTGTCCTGCATACAGTTAGAGTACAGACATCTTTTGGGTCAGGTTTATACAATTCAACAAAACGTACGTGCAGTTCCTCTATGTTGTTATGTGTATCAATAGTTTAATGCTATTCCATTGTATGGAGAAACTACGAGTAGTTCATCCAGTCACCTCTTGATGGACATTTGAGTTGTTTCTATATTTGGCTAATCGGAATAAGAACTATTATGAATATTCTTGAGCAAGTCTTCTGGTGGACAGATTGACTAATTTCCCGTAAAATTCCTGGATTATAGGGTAGATAGATGTTTAACTGTACTAGCTATGTGGTGTCTTAAAACATCAAATTATCCAGGCAGCAGTCCCAGTTCCCTACAACTGGTGCAAATGGTCAGATTAAAGAGCAAGAAAAACCTAACATTAATGGACATGATGACATTTGCTTGAATTTCTAAAACGAGCTTATTTCGAAGTCTTAATGACCTGGATCCTTGGGACAGCAGAGATTTGAGCTTGCTGACAACAGAGCATCAAAACTCATGGCTCTGGTTCTTCCTGTAGTCTCCCTCCACTGATCCAGTCATGGCCACAGTCATATCTGCAAGTTATGTCTATGCGGCTCTCACCAAACTCCCCCAAATGCAAGTGCAATGAGCGAGTGTGAAGAACTATGACTGAGGTCAATGGTCAGGATCAGCAGGGCCCAGGGGCCCAGGGGTTAGCGCTAGAAGATGGAAGCGATTCTCCCCAGTCCTGATTTGGATGCTGAGTTATGACTTGGGAAATTTACGGCCCTGTGGTCTTTTAACAAGAAGCAATCTATCTTCCCTAGCAGAACTTCTATTACTGGTGACAGGTGCCTGGAGCCAGCTTATTAAAAACCATCATTTCAACCCCCAAAGCGAAGGTGCCACAGTGTGTTGGAACAGAATACTAATTTCCAGCTCCATATCCTAATCTGGGATGTGGAGAGAACATTAGGAGGCATTTTAATATTCAAGAGAAAGGAAACCCAGCGCTATTTCTGCAGCTACACCCAGAGCCCTGGGAAAATTAGGATCTGCGTGTACTTCCCAGGTCACACTGCCCCATCCCAGCAGGTTAACACAGTTCACAGGTTCTCACTTGCTACCTTGGGCTGGCCCTGCCCTGGCCAGAGACAGAGCTCACCTCCATGCTCAGTGGCTGTGGTGGAAGCAGGTGGCTCTGGACTTCCAGTCAGTGGGTTGGATTCAGGTCCTGGCTCTGGGAGAGGAAAAAGCCCTCTTACATTGATACGGTGCTTTAAAGTTTTTCCAAGTACCTGTGTGCATTCACATCTTTTATCTCATGTGGTTCAATGACGTACAAGGAGAGGGAAGGAATCTGCCCATTTTACAGAGAAGGTAAATGAATACCCTGGAGGAAGCACCTTATTGTTTTGGAGGTGAGAGGAGCCTCCACTCATTGTTTTTTGTCCTGAAGGCTTTTCTATGCAGCTTTGAGAATAAGGCTGAGAAATTTGAATGGGGGCGAGGGGGCTGTTGTGGGGGGTTACTATTTCACAAAGATCTCTCAGGGTTGAGCCAGTTTTTATGCCCCCATGGGGTTTCTTTACCCCTATCCCATCTTTTGGATGATCTTCATGGCTGAGTTATTCACATAAGTGACGACGTTTCTGTCCTGCAGGCCTGGGTATGCCCAGGCCAAGTAGAAGGGAGAGCTAAGGAAATGGTCAAGAATTAGCCACATCGTGGGGGTTGGAGGTGGAGAGGGTAATAGCTCAGTGGCAGAGCGAATGCCTTAGCATGAACGAGGTCCTGTGCCCAGGACCTCCATTAAAAAATAAATAAATAATTCATATGGAGAAAAGCAAAAATAATGATGAAGACGAAGTTGAAAGTTCATTTTCAGCTGCCTCATAGCAAAACATTTTTAAAAATCCCTGCTTTTTGGTCTCTGTCTTAACAAACGACATGAGTCGTGCCTAGCTGCCATGGAATAGCAGATGTTTCACACTTTTTGTGGCTGATTTCATACACACTTTATATCACTTGTATAAAACTGCTCTAGAAAGATTTGTTCCTCTGGGAGTTCAGGGCTGGGTAGCGGGGGCACGTGCTCTGTCCTTCTTTTTGTGCTTTTTTACTCTGATGCCCCACCTGAGATCCAAGAATATTTTCTTCAGACTTGTTCCCCCTTTCTTAAGAGAACTCCATAAACAAAATGAACATGTCTAAATTTCCAGTCGTTTAACATCTCAGGGGCCTGGAGGAAATGATGCCATTGTGTTTAATTGAATTTTTTTATCCGCGTGTTTGGTGCCATGTGGTCTGAGGCCTGGGAGAGCTGAAAACTTGGTGTCAGGGACTCTGGTGGAGTGTGTGTGTGTAGGTGACAATTAAAACCAGTTTTGCTTCCTTCTCAGCATGGCCCAAGATGGTGTTTACTTGGCCTTATAAGCAGAACTATTCCCTAGGCCTTGGATCTAAGAATCAGCTGTCTCCCTTCCTACTGCCACATTCCTGGACCGTAAGCCAAGGCTCTAAAACAAAGGATTCCTCACTCGTGTGCAAAATAAGTGTTTTCCCGGAGGAGCTGCTCCTTCAACCCAGGTGTCAGTAACAGGAGACTGATGGTTGTTTCATTTTAGAGATGCTTTGGATGATCGATGCCAGCCTTTCCCAATAAAACATTTTATTTTTCCCTGGGAAGGTTTCCTTGGAAGCATCTCAATGTACCCCATTTACTATTTTTACTCTGAATGTTTCCATTGCCCAGAATGATTTTTGTCCAAGCTCTTGGATGGAGGTGTGACTCTGGGCTGGAAAGTCTGCCTCCAAGTTGCCAAGGGGTTTTCTAGTGACTGGACCATCTCTGCCACCTTGGTTGACTACAGGGGCTGGTGAGGTTTGCCCTGCATCTTGTAACACCTCAGTCTGGCTCCTCTGATCTCTCAGAGCAGGAAACTGCAAAGCTGTAGGAGCAGAGAACTGAACTGGGTAGTGATACATGACCAAATCCCAATTACCTGCAAAGGAATTTTCTGCCCTGGGCTTCTCTTGGCTAATCTTATGATCCACACCATTGGTGCCATCACTTCCCCCCTCTGAACCTGACACTCCTGTGGTCCTCAGCCCTGCTGTGCTTGATCCCTTCCAGCTGCAGGGAGCTGACAAGGATGTCAGCACTGATGACCATGGGATTCGAGGAGAGGGACAGCTTCTCTCAGGCTCTGGGACACCGGGATCCAAATGAGAGGTTGTGTTCACTCAGCCCTCAGAGCACAGCTTGGTATCTTGACTTTAGGTTCACAAGTCCTAACTCTGTGTAGGTGCTGAATGAATGTTGGTTGAATGAATAAATAAACGAGGAGCGAATAAATCAATATATTCCAAGGACACTATCACAGTTGCATATCATAGAACTAAAAACTGCACTGGAAAGTAAAACTGTAAATCACATTTATGATAAAGTGAAAATTTATTTGATATGTGGTTGCCTTTCATTGGTAACCAAGAGGTAAGATTTTAATACCACCTCACAGCACTTAATGAAATGCCTCTCACACCACCCCTTGCTCCTTCCTTTTCAGTCCTGTAAGTCACTTCTTCATCCCAGGCTCTTCCATGACATCTTCTCAAAGGCCTTTAGAATAAACCCCGACCATTGCTTTATGCTCCCCAGGCCACATCAGATCAAATTCATATTTACATTTGCAGCCTTAGCAATTCACATTGCATAGCCCTGAAGGATTTGCAGCATTTTCACTAATGTTGCCTTATTGAATCCTAACCTTGCTGTGAGATAACACTTTGTATCCACGTTTTACATTTTGCGGATGAAGAATCCACTGGCTAATGGAGGTAGAGCCGGGACTTAGATGCAGGTTGTTAAGCCCACATTCTCTCTGCTTCCCATGCACACATTCCCTCTCCAGCCCTGTCCTCTCCCAACCCCCGAAGCTGCTACTTTTTACTTCCTTCTATGTGCCAGAACTTTCCCATCCCTAGATCTTTGACCACATAGAACCTCACCCCCAACCATGTGTGTTCAGAATCCTACCCATTTTTCAACGTTTAGCTCAGATTCTCCCCTGAGTGGTCAGGTCTCCTCCCTCTTTGGTGCTTTCATGGCCCCTGACTTTACTGATTTTAAGGCAGCGTTAAAACACAGCATGGTTATATAAAATCTAATTTATCTAAGACACAGTGTTTTTATTTATGGATGAGCCTGTCAGGCTATCACTAGACAGCAGGATCCTTGAATACAGGGATTGGGTCTTGTTCACATGTTTTATGTCCCACAGTGCCCAGCATGGGGTCTGACACCTGGTAATTACTCAATGAACACTTATGAATACAATCATGATTTTATTGTTAAGTGAAAAAAAGTGTAGAATAGGATTATAGTAGTCTATCTTTTGTCTAAAAAGAGGGGATATTAGACTATTTTATCATGGCCATTTTCGTTTCCATAAAAGGCACATAAGAAGTGAATCACAAGAGTTTCCGCCAAGAGGTGGGGCTACAGCAAGAATGGGAGGGGTGGTTTTTTAACCATGTGAATGTAATTCTCTTAAAAATCAGAAAGGTTGCTGAGGTGATTTGACCACCAGGATGCTGGTTCCTGATGCCGTTCCTGCACTTATGAGGTGACAACATCCACAAACTGTCATCGGCCCAGCAACTCCATGGCAGGTGGCAGGCCTGCCCCTGCAGAAGGTGGTAAAACTCTGCTTGATATGTGGAAGGCCAGGGGCAGGGAAGGAGGGAGAAAAAAAAAGGGATTTTCTTTTCAGTCAGATAAATGGCAAGTTTTTATTTAAGACATGTTTGCATAGTGTATATAATTTTAAAATGAAAAGCTAGAAAAGGTATAGGTCTTTTTTTTTTTTTTAATTGGAGGTACGGGGCATTGAACCCACGACCTCGTGTATGCTAAGCATGTGCTGTACGACTGAGCTATATTCTTCCCCCAAGAAGATTGTAGAAGACTTTTGCAGGAAGAATTTAACTGGCCACTAGCAATACAAATTTAAGATCACCCAAAGAATGACTCCTCCTCATCTCTCAGAGAATCAGCTCTGAGAAGAAAAACTGCATTTTGCAGATCATATAAAAAGGAGGAAAGAGGGGGGAGGAGAGGCAGAATAGAATGAAAGATGGGAAGAAATAGATAAAGAAAGAGAAGAGATAGGAAAAAGATGCAGGATATAAGAAAAGAAAAAGAAGAAAACAGATTTTAAAAGATAGAGGCAAAGGCGACCCAGAGAGTGAGAGCGAGAAAGAGAGAGACAGAAAGAAGCAGTGGGAGTATGTATCTGGGAAAGGCTTGGAGGGTAACGTCCAAACCAGTCCAGCAAAGGGCTCAGGCACCAGGTGAGACCAGCCTATGCCATCAGGGGCCTGCTGGACTCTGAGATGGGGAGGCTCCATGTTCCTGGAGCAGGCAGTCTGCAAAGGTTTGGTCCCAGGGGTCCCTCCAGGAGTGTGCAGCCCCCCCCCCCCACCGCCCCAATACCACCTCTACAGCACAAGGCAACAGAGAGGGGAGAGGTTCTCTAGGCTTCCTTAGATTTTTCCAGGACCAATACCCTTTACCTCCAGGAGCTGAATTCCCAAGGGCAGGTACCCTTGACAGCCTGAGTTGTGCAGCCTTTGGGGACAGTGTGGTCCAAATGGAACTTGTCTGTCCTGCTCTTGGTAGTGGGCACAGTTGCCAGGAGACAGCCCAGCCTCCAGCTTCAGGCTCCCTCATTATCACTGACTGTGGAAGAGTGGCTGGTGCAGACTTGGTCCAGATTCCCCCTTCCTATGTGGGGAGGGCTCTGGAAAGGGATGGAGAGGGCTAGAGCAGGAGTTAAGGCTGATAGTGGAAGACCTTTGACCTCGGGTTTAGGTGTGTACCCAGCTAAACCCAGCTGTGGACCCAGCCAGAGATGAGGGGATAAATGTCCAATTCCAGACAGGATGAAGCTCTCTCTTCCCTACTCTGGGCTGCTTCCATTCCATCGGTAGAACATCTACAAAAGAGAGGAATTCAGTAGCATCTTGTTAAAAGAGGGGGAAAGTTGCATTCTGATTTTTTTTCCAGGATGTCTTCCCTAATCAAAACCAGTCGGGTGAGGATGTTCTATTCTGTCACCCACTACCTGAGTGAGTCATTTCCTTCTCCTGAGCCTGATTTCCATCCCCCTTTTCTACATATTTCTCTCATTTTTTGGGCAGTGGAGGTAATTAGGTTTTTTAAAATTTTTTTAATGGAGATATTGGGGATTGAACTCAGGACCCCGTGCGTGCTAAGCATGCACTCTCTCACTTGAACTATACCCTCCCCCCCCATATTTCTCTCATTTAAAGTCCTGCCCTTAGGCTTCCATGAGGCAGAAAATCAACAAGGATATAGAATTCAACATCACCATCAACCAACAGGATCTAATGGACATTAACAGAACACTCCATCCAATAACAGCAGAATACTCATTGTTTTCAAGTGTCTGTGGAACATATACCAAGATAAACCATATCATTAGCCATAAAACAAATTTCAATAAATTTAAAACAATTTAAATCATACTGAATGCATTCCCTGATGACAATGGAACCAAAATAGAAATCGATAAAAAAAAAATGATAACAGAAAAATCTCCAAATACTTGGAAACTAAGCAACATACTTCTAAATAATCTATGAGTCAAAATGGGGATTCTCAAGCAAAATTTAAAAATACATTGAACTGAGTGAAAATGAAAATGTGATATCAAAATTGTGGCTAAAGCAGTGCTGAGAAAGAAGTTGGTAGCACTAAATGCATATATTTTCTAATAAAAAATTAGAGGAATATCTCAAAGCAATAATCTAAGTCCCCACCTCAATAACCTAGAAGAAAAAGGAGAGCAAAATGAATTCACAAGATAAATTCAAAGCAAGTGGAAATAATAAAAATAAGAACATAAATCCATAAAACTGAAAACAGAAAAAGAAGACAGTAACAGAAAACAGAAAAGAACAAGAAAAAAATGAAACAAGGAGCTGATTATCTCAAAAGATCAATAAATCTCTAGCAAGATCAACAAATTTAAAAAAAAAAGGGAAGAAATACTGGTCCTAATGATGGGAATGGAAGAAGAGCTACCACTACAGACCCTGCAGACATCAGAAGGATAAAAGGGGAATTAGTACACAGTGGGCTGAATAATGGCCTACAAAGATATTAGGTACCTGTAAATATAACCTTGTTTAAAAAAGGGTCTCTGAAGATACAGTTAAGTAAGGATTTTGAGATGAGATTATCCCTAAGTACAATCACAAGAGAAAGGCAGAGGGAGATTTAACAGACTCAGAGGAGGAGAAGGTGAAGTGACCATGGAAGGAGTGGTTGAAGCGATGTGGCCGCAAGACAAGGAATTACTGGCTGCCTCAGAAGATGGAAAAGGCAAAGGATGGATGCCCCACTGGAGGAAGTGTAGTCTTTCTAACACCTTGATTTTGCTTCATTGATACTGGTTTTGAATTTCTGGCCTCCAGAATGGTGGAGAATAAATGTTTGAAGCCATTATGTTATGTTAATTTGTTACAGCAGTCCCAGGAAACTAATACAGAATGAACAACTCTGTACACACAAATTTGGCAACTTAAATGAAACAGACCAATTCTTCAAAAGATGCTAACTACCTCAACTCATCTAGTATGAAAGAGGTCATTTGAACAATCCTGTAACTACTAAGAAAATTGTATTTATAATGCAAACCACTCCCCCTACCCTCTCCATTTCCAGGCCTAGATGGATTCACTGGAGAATTCTACCAAATATTTAAAGAAGAAAAAAAAAAGATACATAATCTCTTCCAGAAAACGGAAGAGGAGGAATATTGATCAATTAATTTTATGAAGCCAGTATTACCCTGATACTAAAATCAGATTAAGACAGTACCCAAACACACACCAGAGAGCGATAGACCGAACTCCCTAGTGAATTTAGATGCATACGTCCTTAACAGGATGTTAGCAGATGGAATTCAGCAAAATATAAAGAGAAATACAGACCATGACCAAATGGAGTTTATTTCAGGGATGCAAGGCAGATTCAATATTCAAAAACTAATAAATGTAATCCACCATATTAACAGTATAAACATTAAAAACCACATGCTCTTATCAAATGAGGTAGAAAAAGCATTTGACAAAATTCACACCCATTTTATAATTAAGCAAAATCCTCTCCGAGAAATAGGAATAGAAGGGGATATCTTCAACTTGACAATGAACACCTATAAAAACCGACTAGCATTCTACTTAATGGTAAAAGATTGAGTGTTTTCCCCCTAAGATTTGGAACAAGCCACCACCTTGAGGGGTTTTGTGAGCAGAAGGACATCTCAGTCTGCAAGATCAGCTTCCATCTTTACCTACAGCAAAGCTGCCCTTGGACTTGAGAGTGAATAGGCCAGTGGCATACTCTTCTGTCTGGAAGGAAGAGTCATTAAAGAGGTCTACACAGGCTTTAGTCTCAGAAAAGAGGCTTGTACAGGCTTTGGGCCATTTGGACAGCAAATTCCAGTGTCCTGGGGACCTGGGCCACAGTCTAGAAAGGAGGGGGTGTCCAGGCTCCGGGTGGAACTCTCCTTCTGTCTCATAGATTCTTCACCTTGTGGGGAAGGGCCAGCTAAAAGAGCAGCAAAGGTGGGGGTCCTCTTGCCTGGGCCTAGTGTCAATACTGTAGATGAGTTGTGAAATTCAATATTGTTCCTTTTCAGAAAGGTTATATGCTGCAAACACTGAAGTGGATAATTCCCCTGGAGGGGCTGGGGGAACAGAACTTAAATATATTGACACTTTTGCAGCAAAACACATTAATATTCATTCTAGGTAGGTTAAATGAAGACTATATTGACTCCCTATAGTTGCCTCAATAAATTCCTCAGGTCACATCAAGTCAGATTTTGCCACCACATGAGTTTGTGCCAAACTTCAGAACATGCTTTGGGTTTTTCAGAACTTTTTGAGAAGCCCACTTAGCCTTGAACTAATTAATATAAGAGACCTATGCTTGGCATATTAAAAGATATAGTCCCTACCCTCAACGGGGTTCTAGTTTAAGTAAGGGAACTCATTCATATACAGATGATTCCAGTAAGATGTGCTATGTTGATACAGCTGCTGTGGGAAAACACAGGCCCACCTACGGGAGTTTCAGGGAGAACTTCCTTGGAAAGGTGATGCCTTGGATGAAATATGAAGGTTTGAGAGGAGTTGGTTAGGTAGAAAAATGGAACAAGGTATGCTATGGGCTGAACTGTGTCACCCTAAAAAAAAAAAACCAAGATATGTTGAAGTCATAACTCCCAGTGCCTCAGAATACAATCTTATTTGGAAACAGAGTCCTTGTAGATGTAATTAGTTAAGACGAGGTCATGCCGGAGAAAGGCGAGCCTCTTAAAAAGAGGGAAATTTGGACACAGAGATGGACACACAGAGACATGTGAAGGCACAGACACACAGACTCAGGGGACAATGGCCGTGTGCGGACAGAGACAATGATTGGAGTTATGCTGTACAAGCCAAGGGAAGCCTGGGGCCACCAGAAGCTGAAAGGTGAGGAAAGCTTCTCTCCTAGAGGTTTTGGAAGGATCATCATGCTGCCAACACCTTGATTTCAGACTTCTAGCTTCCAGGACTGAGAGAGAGGATGAATTTCCTTTGTTTTAAGCTGCCCAACTTATGGTACTTAGCTCAGCCCTAAGAAACTAGCACAGGGTGTCTTGGGCATAAAGACAAAGAGATGAGAAACAACATGGTACGTGCAAAGAAACTGTAAGCAACTCCCTATTTATAGAGCATAACTTTCAAGGCAGGAGCTGGCCTGTGATATGTATCTCTCTCATAAATGATATACATACATATCTCATAAATCAAATATCTACACACGTGTTTATAAGAATAAAGAAATGCGGAAGAGAATGATCACTAACATGATAGCATAGTTACCTCATGGAAGTAAAATTTCAGGCAATGCTTACATTCTTCCTTGTTCTTTTTCTGTATCGATTAGTACTTTAAATTACCACACATTTTACGTAGAATCAGAAAGTAAACAATTTCATTCAGGAAAACAAAGCCAATCAATGAGGAGAATGGATAAGAGGGAGCAAAACTAGGAGCAGAGAGACTGGCTAAGGAACTGTTGCAGTCTGTCAGCTGGTTGAGGAGGAGGGCCTGAACTCAGAAGGCGGTAGTCGGAATGGAGAGGTGAGATATTTAGAAGGTAGAATTAGAAGGAATTGGTGAGCAATGAGATGTATTGGGGTCGACGATAGAGAAGAAGATTCTAGAATGACTCTCAGAGCTCTATCTGGGGTGACTTGGTGAATGGTATTCACTGAGGTTAGAACAGGAGGAGATTCAGGGTTTTAGGTGCCAATGGTGAAATACCAGTGGGGGCATTCAAGTAGCAAGGTCCTCAATGGGAGGTCCCCGTGGTGGCCTGTCCAGCACTCCCTGCTAGGTTTCCCCTGGTGAGCCCCTCCCCCCACCTCTGTGATTCTAATGGTGGTTGCTATGTTCACACAGACTCCACCACCCTAGCTACAGCTGATTGGTCAGGGATTGGAGGCCTGACCCAGAGTTCTTTTTTTTTTTTTAAGTGTGTTTGAATACTGAGGACAGGACTGGTGATAAATCTGGGAATCACCCCATATCGGTAGCAGTAAGATCCAAGAATGGACTAGACTTCCTGACAGCATTTTGTAACAAGAGAGGGTGTAGGGGGAGAAAGAAGTCTGAGGATGGAATCTATCAAAGGTTAAGGAGAGAAGCAGAGTTCACAACTGAAATAAAAGGAACAATCAGAGAAGTAGGAAGAAAACCAGGAGAGAGTATGGCCCTATTTTGGATTCTACACCCACTTCCAGTGTGTGTATGTGTGTGTGATTTCCCCCACACAACCAAGCAGTTCTCAGGGCACCAGCTGGGTGTCCTAGACTTCAGCTCAATTCTGACACTACCTACACGGAGATAGCAAGAGATCCCACAGGTTAAGGGTTAAGACTGGGTCCCCTCCCCCAGCTGAGACACCAGCTGAAAGCCCAGGTTGTCACTGTGCCTGTGACCAGCAGGCTGTACATCAGAGGTTCACATGGCCCCCACTTTGGGTTCCGTTAATTTTCCAGAGTGGCTTATAGAACTCCGAGAAACATTTTACTTACTAGACTGTTACTGAATCCCCTTGACTTAGATAATGGTTTATTATAAAAGGATGTAACTCAGGAATAGCCAGATGGAAGAGATGCCCAGGGGAAGGTGTGGGGGAAGGGCATGGAAGCTCCATGCCCTCTGTGAGCATGCCACTCTCCCCGAATCTCCCATGTCCACCAGCCTGGAAGCTCTCTGAACCCAATCCTTTGGGGTTTTTATGGAGGCGTCATTGCGTAGGCATGCTTGATTAAGTCACCGGCCACTGGTAACTGAACTCAGTCTCAAGCCCTTCTCTCATCTCTGCAGGTTGGGGGATGGGACTGAAAGTTCCAATCCTCTAATCACATGCTTGACTCTGCTGGCAACCAGCCTCCAACCTTAAGTAAGGACCCCAAATCACCTCACTAACATAACAAATGATCTCTTTATCACTCTCATCACAGGAAATTCCAAGGGTTTTAGGAGCTCTGTGCCAGAAGACCAAATACACACACACACACACATATATATGTGTGTGTGTGTGTGTGTGTGTGTGTGTGTGTGTGTGTGTGTGTGTATATATACACACATAAATGGAGGTACTGGGGATTGAACCCTGGACCTTGCACATGCTAAGCATGCACTCTACCACTGAGCTATACCTACCTCCCTGTATTTATTGTATATCACAATATCATTTAGAGTTGAGGAAACAGGAGCTGAGAGGCTAAGCTAAGAAGCTGGCTGATTCAGGACTCAAATCCAGGCCTTTTTTCTTTCTACTACACCACTACCCAAAAAGTCCTGTGGGTTTTGATTATTCTGTGTTGTTGCTTTTCTAAAATGGACTTTAAGGGAGACAGTCAGTATGGACAACCTGTTATATTTTCCAATTTCCTTCAGAGCCTGTGCCAGGTTTTGAACTGAAGGCTGCCTTTGCTCTGCCCTCCTGTTTTTGGTCAATATTCATATGTCTGCCTAGGATTTGGTATTTTAGGCCTATGGGCCTGATCAGCATCAGGAGCACCAAGGGCCTCAAAACCACTCGGGACTAGGGCAAATAAAATGTTGAAGTGGAGTGAGGATGGAGACCAGGCTGAGGGGACCACACGGGAGGGCATTCTTGGGACATCTGGAGCCACATCCCACCCCATTTGCTCAAAGACTTCAGTTTGATCCCATTTGTCATCTCACCACACCTTCTTCTCAATGTCATAAGTCACAAAGATGAGTCATTAAGCTGATTTGCTTAATTTATCTTGTGAACATACTAATAAAAAGACTGTTACTGAATCCCCTTGACTTAGATAATGGGAGGGTGACAGAAGTTTCAAGAGAACCAATAATCCACTTTAATTAAATTAGATAATAGCCATTAGAGTTAGTAATTAGTGTCACTCGCCTGGTAATTGAGTGGTTGATGTGAAAAATGGCTCCACGTTAGGATCTGTCTCAGAATGATTGTAGGAAGGATACAAACTTATATGTCCCTTCACATTTATTGTGCATTTACTATGCATCAGGAAGTAGGATGTTGAGCAATAGAGTCAGAGAAGCGAGCAAGAAAGATGAGGTCCCTGTCCTTCTGGAACTTGTATTCTAGCAGTTTGGTTTCACAAGCCCACTAACTGGGGGCATTTCTAACAGTTGAAAAATGGCTTTCCCTACTTCCTTTCTCAGTAAGAGAGACCACTCACCAGGATCTAGGCCCAATTGTCAGAAGAAAATAAGAAAAAATTTTTCACATTTTGATTCTCACTGCAGCCCTGCAAGGCAGGGTAACATGGTAGAAAGGGCCAGACCTGGGTTCAGATGCCAGCTCTGCTACTTCCTACAGCTATTGCTCTCTGAGAGCCACAGAAAGTCTTCCAAACTCTCACCTGAAGCTCTGGGATGATAATATACATCATATATGGCTTATAAATCCTTGGCATATCACACAACAGCTATTGCTATTGCTATTAGCTTATTTTTAAAGATGAGAAACTTGACACAGAGAGGTCAAGTAATTTGTCCAAGGTCACACAGCTGATAATCGGTAGAGCAGGAATTTGAACCCAAATCTGATGCCAAGCCACCTCCTCTTTCTAATTTGGCACCCCTGTCTGGCCAGAGGCCCGGAAGGATTACCCATGGGTGGAGTGATGTGTTAGTTTATGGAGGGATGCAGGCATCGTTACTTGGGAAGTGCAGCCTGGGAGAACCAGGGGAGATGTGCGGTCTGGATAGGCAAGAACGCAGATGGTGGTCTGTGAACAAGTCCAGACAGATGGGTAGCAAGACCCAACCAGAGGAAACCAGGTTCAGGGTCTGCCTAGGTCGGCTCACCTGCAGCCAAACACTGCCCCCTGCCGGCCGCCCGAGGGACGGAGGCCGGCGGCTCAGCTCCCGGAGATGGCGGGCTGCCCACGACTGAAAGGAACCCTGGGGACCGCGCCCCCTTTCTCCTAACAAAGCAAGGAGGGCCAGAGAAGTGGCGGCACCTCGCTACCCCTATGCCAGCCTGGGCCACCTAGGGTGACGTCGCATCGCTTCCTTCGCTGACAGAGCTTTTCACCAGAAGGGGCCAGAACTAAGGATTTTCCCTGCTATGGACCCCCACCCCGGGCATCTCTGGCGCCTCTCCTTGCCACGCAGAACCCTCATCCCGATAGCGGGCCTAGCGGCCGCCCACCCAATCCTGCCTAGGGTGCTAGCCACCTGGGGTGGGCGGCGGACGCCCTTAGGGTTGAGCCTGAGTCTCGCGTGAGGCATCTTAACCAATTCTCGACCGGCTGAGGAGACACTGTGGCGGCTGCCACCAAATGCAGCCGCTTCTTGTCCCCCTCCTGGCATCCTCCCTGTGGCCCTGGATTCGGGTCCGCAGGGGTTAATCTTGTGGAGGGAGAGCACTGACCCTCTTCAGGCTGCAACTTGACAGGTGTGGGTGTGGGGTTCTCCCCACTTCATCCCATCCCTTCCCTCCCTGCTCTCCACTTTCTTTGGCCAGAGCTGCTAAAAAATGAGTTAAACGTTTCAGGATTCTCAGCTTTTAGTCCCGAAGTAGCTCTGCACCTCCATTTGCTCTCTGCAAAGTGAAGTGAGTTAAATGCTCTAAGAACAGAAGTAAACAGCATGTCTTAACATAATCATGTGCATTTCTCCATCTAAGAGAAACCCTTGGGGGAGCAATCTGCAGGAGACCTTGTCTGCAAGGCAGCCAAACATCGGACACAGCCAGGGAACCAGGTGGAGATATGACATATGGCCCCATAATAATGTGAAGTTGGTAAAACAACAGAGAAGGAGCTCAGTAGCAATCTGGGGGGCGGTGTGTGTGTGTGTGTGTGTGTGTGTGTGTGTGTGTGTTGGGAGGGGTCCTTTGTCGTATTCTTCCCAAGTCAAGAATCCCCATTTGGAACAGAAGAGATCTGACTCAACTAAGATTCCTGTGGAAAAGGAGAGCGTGTTGGGGGAGTTTCTGACTGAGCTGACCTCGTGCTCAGGGTGAGAGAGCCTGCAGCCCAGTTCCCTGCGGGTGGCTGAAGGTGGTTGAGCCTGACTGAGTAAGCAGCACTCATATTAAAACTGGATAAAGAACTTTCCAGTGTATCCTTAGGTCATCTGAACACTACTCTGACTGTAAGTTGGGCTGGGGAGTTACTACCATGCTTTTTTTTTTTTTTTTTTCAGATAAGGACTTGGAATTAGAAGTTCAGAGAGGTGAAGAGATTAACTTGATGAAAAGATGGGTTTGGAATGCAGGTTTTTGATTCTTTCCAACCCAGTGTCTTGGCGGGGGAGGGGGTGCTCTCTTAATAAAGTGTGACCTGCAAATCCAGAGGGGAGATGGCTTCGCACTATAGTATAGAGCTCTGTAACTTTTTTTTTTTTTTTGGCCATTTTTGTTTAGCATTGTTTCTTTTCCTTTCTTTCTTTTCTTCTTCTTTCTTTCTTTGGCTGTGGGGGAGGGTGGTAATTAAGTTTTTATTTATTTATTTTTAGTGAAAGTACTGGGGATTGAACCCAGGACCTCCTGCATGCTAAGCATGGACTCTACAACTGAGTTACTTCCCTTCCCCCTCTTTTGCACTCTTGAGCACTGCATTTTGACAAGAATACCATCAGATTCTTCTCATTACCAATTAGGTCTCCACTCAGTGTCACCTCAGAGAGGTCTTCCTTGACCTGTCTAGTATTGTCTCCTTTCCCAATGATATTCTTTCACGTTTAGGGCACCACCATCTGAAAATGTCTTGTTCGTTTCTGTGTCTCCCCCATGAGAACGCAAGGCCTTGTCATGTTTCCCTCCATGGCCCTGGGCCCAGCACATGCCAGGTGTTCCATTGCGATGTTTGAACAAATGAACGAACAAGAGCAGTGGTTTTCAAAGTCTGGTTCACAGGTTCCTGGGGGACTCTAGACCCTTTCAGGGGGCCTGCAAAATCAAACACTAAGTCATAGTTCGTCTTTTCCTCAAATTGATGTTGACATCATTTATATTGATGGGTGAAGCTGCCATCCACCAAATTATACTGGAAGTTCTTCACCACCACACACTGACAGTACGAACAAGACAAAATAAAAGCCAGCTTCACTTCTGAATGTACTTGAAGAGGCAATACAAATGATTCATTTTTATTAAAACTCAATCCTTGAGCATATAAAATAAGAAGTAGTCATAAAGTCCTTTTGCACATAGAAGGACAGTGGTTGTCTTGAGAAAAAGCACTTATTTGAGTTGTAAGCTAAATTAGCTGCCTTTATTTTTTTTTTCTAATGGAACCATTTTCCTTGAAAGAGTGACTGACAGAAAAAAATCTATGTTAATTCAGACTTGAGTATTGGCAGGCAGTTTTTAAAAACAGAGCTTTCCCTTTTATGGAAAACCACTGCCAGTTTTCATTGCTAATTATGAAATTCAAGTTTTAAGACAAATATTGGAATTTGGGAAAACATATCTATCACCGAGAGTTTGACAGCTTTCCAAGACCTGCAGACTGTTCTGATGAGCTTGGTGTTGACATTAATGAATGTGAAATTTTGGTGTTGAATCATGAAATGTGTCAACATTTGGAAGAGCTGTATAACTCGGTGAAACAAATATTTTCCAAATGACCAACACACAATGTTTCAGAATCACGCATGGATGAAAGATCAATTCAAAGCACATTACAGACCAATGGATTTTAATGTAATGGAATGAAAAGTTCATTGATATGGTTTCAGATTCCTCAATGCAACTAACCTTCAAGACACTACCACTTGCCCAGTTTTGATATGGTATCTAAGAAAAATGTCTACAATTACTTGAAAACACTACAAAATACTCCTCCCTTTCCCAACTATGTATCTGTGTGAAATCAGACTTATTTTTTCTTATGTCAACCCAAACAATATGTCACAACAAACTGAACATAGAAGCAGGTATGAGAATCTGCCCGTCTTCTATTAAGCCAGACATTACGGAGATTTGCCAAAATGCAAAAACAATGCCACTCTTACTGCTATTTCTTAAATTTGGAAAATATAGTTATTTTTCCTGAACTGTTACTTATGTTAACATGTATATGGTTTATTAATGCTATTTTAAATAAATTAACAAATAAGTATTTTAAACATTTCTCAGTTTTAATTTATAATATGGTGAATATCAATGGATATTTAATATAAACACATAAACAAAAACAAAACCCATAAACAAAAACCCAAAAAGCTCTTTGATCCTCAATAATTGTTAAGAAGGTAGAGGGGATTTTGAGACCAGAATATGTGAGACTCACTGATCTAGAGATGAGAATATCAGCTTTTCTGTCTCTTTTTTTTCTTATTCAGATATAATTCACATACCATACAATTCACCATTTTAAAGTGTAAAATTCAGTGGATTTTTAGTATATTCACAAGGCTGGTCAACCATCACCCACTATCTGATTCCAAAACATCTTCATCAGCCCTCCAAAGAAGCCCTGTACCAGTAGCAGTCACCCCTCCATTGCTGCCTCTCCATACCCACCCTGGAAACCACAAATCTAATGGATTTGCCTCTCTGGTCAATTAATATAAATAAAATCACACAGTATGCGGCTTTTGGTGCCTGGCTTCTTTCACTCAGCATTCTTTCACGTCTTTCAAGGTTCATCCATGGGGTTGTGGTATCCACATTTTATTACTTTTTATGATAGACTTATACCCCATTGCATGATGTATCACATTTTGTTTATCCATTCATCAGTTGATGGACATTTGGGTTGTTCCCACTTTCTGGCTAACAACACTGCTATGAACATTCATGTACAAGTTTTTATATAAATCTATGTTTTCAATTCTCTTGGGCATATACCTAGGCGTGGAATCCCTGAGTCTTATAGTAAATTTTTGAGAACATGCCAAACTGTTTTCCACAGTAGTTCCATTATTTTATATTTCCACTAGCAATATATGAGGGCTCCAATTTCTTTACATCCTTGGTAGTACTTGTTGTCTTTTTTTAATTAAAAAAAAATTTTTTTTTATCTTGGGGGAAGGTAATTAGGCTTATTTGTTTATTTATTTTAATGGAGGTACTGGGGATTGAACCCAGGACCTCGTGCATACTAAACACGCGCTCTGCCACTGAGCTATTCCCTACCCCACCATTCTTGTCTTTTTGATTATAACTATGCTAGTGGGTTTGAAGTGATATCTCATTGTGGTTTTGACTTGCATTTCCGTAGTGACTAATGATACTGAGTATCTTTTGATATGCTTATTGGCCATTTGTATACCCTCTATGAGAAATGTCTATTCCAATCACTGGCCCAATTTAAATTAGGTTATTTATCTTTTTATTGTTGAATTGTAAGAGTTCTTCATAATTCTGGATACAAGACCTGTATCAGAGCTATGATTTGCAAATATTTTCTTCCATTCTCTGGCTTGTCTTGTAAATTTTTTGATAGTGCCTTGGCCCACAAAAGTTTTTAATTTTGATTAAGCTCAATTTATCTATTTTTCCCTCTTGTGCATTTGGTGTCATATCTAAGAAACCATTGCCTACTGCAAAAAAAATTTACATTTAATGTTTTCTTCCAAAAGTTTTGTAGTTTTAGCTCTTATATTTAGGTCTTTGACCCACACTGAGTTAGTTTTTGTAGATGATGTTGGTAGGGGGTCCTAATTCATTCTTTTGCACATGGATATCCACTTGTCCCAGCACCATTGTTGAAAAAAATATTCTTTCCTCATTAGATAGCCTTGACACCTTGACTATAGATATACGGGTTTATTTCTGGACTCTCAATTCCATTCCACTGATCTTTACATCTATCTTTATGCCAGTACCACACTGCCTTGACTGAAATTGAGAAGTGTGAATCCTCCAACTTTGTTCTTTTTCAAAATTGTTTTGGTTAGACAATCTTAGCTTTAATATTAATTTTTTTTTCATTCTAGGTGGTATAGCTGTTTGTTATATTATTCTCTTTACCTTTCTGTATTAGATTTTTTGTACTAATAAAAAGGGTGACAGCTAAATGTGGGTGATGATTAAGTTATGTAGAAGAGTTAAATGTAAAACACTTAGAAGAGTATCTGGCACCCTCTATATGATTAGCTGTTGTTGTTGTTACTCTTTTAAGTGAAATTTGAGAGAAGCATCTTTTGAAGTTGGACTATCAGGATTCAAATACTGGCCCTGCCACTCCCTAAAGCTGTGACCTTGGCTAATTATGAAATCTTACTATACCCTAATCTGTAGAATGTGGATAATAACCTTAGTCTCATAGGGTTGTTGTGATAATTAAAAGAGATACAGACAAAATGAAATGATATAACAGAGATAACAGGAGATTCTTGAACCCAGTAGGCCCTAAACTATC
Organism: Camelus dromedarius; assembly: GCF_036321535.1. Lineage (NCBI taxonomy): Eukaryota > Metazoa > Chordata > Mammalia > Artiodactyla > Camelidae > Camelus > Camelus dromedarius. The sequence goes on from NC_087451.1 coordinate 53,625,201, forward strand.
ATTTGCCTTCCTATAGTTCTGCAGGGAATGATCAAACTGGTAAAAAAAAAAAAAAAAAACAACAACAACAAAAAACCTGGGACTCATTCCACAGGAAGGACATGAAGGAAATGGAGCACAAAGCTGTTTTTGAATATCCAAAGCCAGACGTGGAAGAAAATGTCTTTTCTTTGTACTCTAGAGAAACCCAGGACTCCTGAATTTAAGGAAGTCATTGTTCCTTAACCCCTTTCTTCCCCAACCCCAGCCCTCTGGGAGCTTCCGTGATGCTCAAGTGGTCATACAGACCAGCACCTGCCAATTTGTAATTGTAATTATTTAGGTCTCAGATGCTCCCATTGGGTGGTCCCTTTTCAGAAATATTTACAAAGTGATTACAATGTTCCTGACACTATATATGTTAAATCTGGGGGCTCATGAGTGAGTAAGATGCTGCCCCAGTTCTCCAGAAGGTCACAGCCCAGTTAAAACCATTTGGTGAAAGTTTGAGGGAGCTTGACAGTCAATTGTTATCTCTCCTAATTCCTCCTTAGTTTTGGAACCAATACAGCAGCTGCTTCTCCACCATAAATCGCCAGACTCAAAGGGAACGTTTCAGAGCCAGCGGTCACTGGCACAGAGGTCTTTGGGCCTGGAAATACGTGGCTTTCTGAGCGTGGAGCACCCTCTAGTGTCTGTTCAGGGTAAGGCGACTTCAATGGGAAACTTCAAAGATCCCTGTTTAACTGCCAATAGTTTCTTAGTTTGGTGCAATTTATGGTTAAGCTGCTTTGTGGTCTCCACTGCAAGACAGCTTAAAAATAATAAATAGCAGAGTTGCCAACATTTTTTGAGCACTTACTGTGTCCCAAGCCTGTGTTAATTGTCTTACCTGGTTACCCATGAGGCAGATACCACTACACTACTATTACTATCAAAAATGTCATCTGAGGTCCAAATTAAATTCTTCATGCTATGGCCATTCCTCTCCCTTTTTGGAGATAAAGGATTGAGGTTTCTTCTTTTTGTGACAGAACCTGTGATTAAAAACAATAAGTTTATTTTTAAAATCTAATTTGCTTATCCAATCATTTTTTTCCCCCCAAAACTTCAGAGATTGGAGTTAGCTTTCTCTATAATGGTACATTGAAAGATGATAAACATTAACTAGTCCCAATTTGTATTTGAGTTTCAGAGAAGTTAAGTAAATTGTCCCAGTTCACATAGCTAATATATTAGAGGAAGAGCTGGGATTTGAACACAGGGCAGTCTAACTCCAGGACAGCAAGCTTTCAACCACTACATTGTGCAAAAAAATACCCCTTCTGCAGCCAGGGCTGAGAGCCCACAGATACAGTGTTTGTGGTGCTGGTGAAAACTGGTTAGGGCAAGAGTGTGTGTTGAGTTGTATTGTAGGAGCTGCTACATTTTAGAGGTATTTGAGTTCCAATGTTGGAGGCCCCATGACAATGAGTTGGACGGTGGGTCCTTGGTGCTTGCAGCTGATCAATTACACTGAGGGCATATGAGTTACAGTATGAGACACTGGGCTAGCTCTCAAAACAACCCTTAGATGCTTCTTCTTATCTTCACATAGTAGAATGAAGAAACTGAAGTTCAGGTTGGTCCACAGAGTGTAAAGAGCTGAGATGCAAATCAGGTAGTAAAAATTATAATTAATAGTTACTGAAGTCTTACCATGTGACAGGCACTATGGTAAGCTATTTCCATATATTACCTCATATAATTAACTCAAAGAATTATAAGCTGAGTTCTAAAGTTAAGGAGAGATTAAGGTGCCTACGGTTACACAGTGAGTGCAGAGCCACGAGTCAAACTTTGGTCTCCAAAGACCCTGCTCTTCGTCACTCTAAGATCTAAGAAGAGAATGTCTGACCTTTTCCTGGGTCACAGAAGCAAAGTGAATTTAAAAACAGACCAAAAAATCATAGCCATAAAGAGTCAGAATGGTGTGGTGGTTAGTACCCAATAAGCGTTGACTCGGTCTAGCTATTTCTAGACCATGTATCTCCTGCTACGTGATGAATCACCCACAAGTTTGGCGTAGCCATCGACATCTCCTTGCTAAAATAGAAATGGCATCTAGATGACAGAGCCAAACCTGGTCCTGCAGCATATCCCTCCTGAAGGAGGCAGCAGCCTCCCCTGTCCTCAGTCCCTGGCCAGATACCATAGTGCTGAGGCAGGTCACTCCTCCCCCAGATCCCTTGGCTACTTGGGGAGCCCCTTGGGATCAGCTGAGTGAGCAGTAAAGGGAGTTCATATGCTTTAAGGATGAAGAACCACTGTCACAGCTGATGCAGCTTGCTCTCTGTCTGTGCCTTCTGTCCCTTAAAGAACAGGACCTGAGGGTCCACACAATTTGCCAAATGTCAGCAGTTGTCTTAGCAATAAAGGATGCCTTGGCCAACAATTGGCCCCTTTGCACATTTTTTCAGATGTTTAGGCTATAGTCAATGGTCTAGCCATTTGATCCAACCAATGGCAGCAACAACAACTCCTTATTCAAGGTCATTCTGTTTGGGGTAAAGAATTCTGGGAATGTCCTTGCTTCACAGATACCCAAGAAAATAAATCAAGGTCAGACATGTCTCTGCACATACTAAAGTCACAATACAAGTCCTCACCAAGGCACTCTTTATCCTTTTTAGAGTTCCTGACATTGAGAATGACCAAGGCATTCATTTCACTCCTAAAAATATATAACACTGCACTCTTGAACAAAGCATTCAATAGAGCTTTCACCTCCGTTACTGGCTTCAGGCTGTAGGTCTCATGGAGGACCATAATGACTTACTTAAACAAGTTCAATTTTAATTAAATGAAATGACACATTTTAGTTACCAGTCAAACAATAGGGGTGAATTATAATAGTGTCCAGGTGTATTAATGGCTTGATCATCTTTTCGTACGATTATTGGCTCATAATCTGAGCAATAAAATAATTCTCAATAAATTTAAAATGATTAAAATGTACAAAGTATGTTTTTTGAGCAAAACAGAATTAAACCAAAAATCAATAACCACAGATCTGACAAATCATCAAAATTGCTGGGAATTAAGCACCACACTTCTAAATAACCCACAGATCCTATGAGAAATCACAAAGGACATTAGAAAATATTTTGAATGAATGAAATTGAATAATACAATTTACCACAATGTGTGGATGCAGCTTAGGCAGTGCTTACAGGGAAATTATAGCATTAAATACTTATATTAGAAAAGAAGAAAGATCTAACAGCAATACTCTAAGCTTGTACCTTAAGAAATTAGAAAAAATAAAAGAGCAAATTAAACCCAAAGTAAGCAGAAGGAAGGAAATAATAAAGGTGAGAGTGGAAATCAATAAAACAGAAAATGTATAAACAATAGATAAAAATCAAACACTATTAAAAAAGATCAATCAAGAGGGGAGGGTACAACTCAGTGGAAGAGCGCATGCTTAAGCATGCACGAGGTCCTGGGTTCAATCCCTAGCACCTCCATTAAAGTATATAAGTAAATAAATAAACCTAATTACATCCTCCCTAAAAATCAATGAAACTGATCAACCTCTAGGCAGACTGATCAGGGAGAAAGAAAACCTGAGAAGGCACAAATTACCACGATCAGGAGTGAACAAGGGAACATCCCTACAGACCCTACAGACATTAAAAGAGTACTAGGGAACATTAGAAACAGCTTTATGCCAATACATTCAACAACACAGAATACATTAGTAAATTCCTTGAAAGACACAAACGTTCAAAGCTCACTCAAGAAGAGATATATAACCTGAATTGTCCTATGTTCATAAAGAAATTAAACTTGTGATTTAAAAAAAGAAATCTTCCCACAAAGAAAACTACAGGCCTAGATGGCCTCAGTGGTGAATTCTACCAAACATTTAGGAAAGAATACCAATTCTACACAACCTTTTCCAGAAAATAGAAGAGGAGGCAATACTTCTCAACTTATTTTGTGAGGCCAGCATTACCCTGATATCAAAATGAGAAAAAAATATTTAAAAAACAAACAAACAAAAAAAACAAAACACAAAACCTGTGAATTTAGATACAAAATCCTTAATATGTAAGCAAATGAAATGCAGCAGTAAATCAAAAGGCTCATTCATCAAGATCAAGTGGGATTCATCCTGGGAATACAAGGCTGGTTTAACATTTGAAAACTCAGTGTAATGCAATTCACTATACCAAAAAACTAGAAAAAGAGGCATAAAGCCTCTTGATGAAATTTACCATTCATTCATGACAAAAACTCTCAGCAAACTAGTAATAGAAGGGAACTTCCTTAACTTGATAAAGAGCAACTAAGAAAAACTTACATCTAGCATTATATATAACAGTGAAAGATTGAATGTTTTCCCCCTAAGATCTGGAAAACACAAGGTTATCTGATCTCACTGTTAACATTGTACTAGAGGTCCTGTGCAGTGAAGTAAGCAAGAGAAATGAATAAGAGGCATATAGATTGGAAATAAAACTGTCTTTGTTCACAGATGCAATGATCATCTATGGTGAAAAGCTCAAGGAATCTACTGAAAAAATGTACTTGAACTAATAAGAGTTATTAACAAGGTCACAGGATATAAATGAAATATAAACCAACCATATGACCCAGCAATCACACTCTTAGGTATTTTACCAAGAGAAATGAAAACATCTGTCCACATGAAGATTTGTAGTGAATGTTTATGGCAGCTTTATTCATAATAGCCCCAAACTGGAAACAACCCTAGTGTCTAACATTTGGTAAATTGATAAATAAATTGTGATATATCCATAAAAAGGAACAAATATACTCAGTGATAAAAGGAAACCATTAACTGAAACATACAATATGAATTAATCTCAAAATTTGTATGCTAGATGAGAGAAGCCAGACAACAATGCTACATTCTAAATAATTACATCTACATGAAATTTTAGAAAAATCAAGTTAATAGTGACAACAAGATCACAGATCAACGGTTACTTGGGAATGGGTGAGAAGCAGATTGACTGCAAAAGGCTACCAGGAAACTTTTTGTGGTGATAGAAATGTCCTATGATTGGTAATAGTAGTTACATGGCTATTATACATTTGTTAAAAATCACTGGATTATATACTTTAAAATAGAGTATTTTATTATATATAAATTATATTTCAATAAAGCTGACAAAAAATACTGAAGGGAAAAAACTCCACATTCTGTGTATCTGTCTCCTCAATCCAGACTAAATAACCTGTTATAAAAATAGCTTCAGAATTATAGAAAATTAGTCTTTAATTCACCTAATATACTACCTCAGGACCTTTGCACCAGTTGTCTGCTGCCAGGAACCGTCTTGCCTTCCACGCTTCTTCTAGATAACTCTTCATCTTGTCCTTCAGGTCTTAGTTTCAATAGCATGTCCTTATAGACAGCTTCCCTGGACCATCCTTCCAAATTATGTTCCTCCATTATTCTATCCTAGCACTCAGTTCCTTCTTTTTTCAAGCACTTTATATGACTTTGTAATGAAATGTTGGCTTCTGTGTAAACTTACTTAGCATCTATGTTCTCCCAGGATGTAAGTTTCATGAAGTTAGGAACTGTGTCTATTTTTGTTCAACAAAAGACCATTTTCATCATGGTGGACAGATAAAAGATTAAAGATTAATATTTATCCAAAACTAAGAGCTCTCACTAAGTGACAATGAAAAGATCAATGCTTAAAATAAGCTTAGGTTTTAAATAGGTAATTTGCAGAAGAGCCATAATCAATCATATGAAAAGATGACCAACCAACCTTTGAACAAACTTGTACTCTCCCGTCATGTGCACAAATAAATCTCAGGGATATTAAAGGCTTCGTTTAAAAAAATAAAGAAAAATAACATTTAGGTGTTGTGATAGAAAGAATAATGGCCCCCAAAGATGTCCACATCCTAGTTCCTAGAACCTGTTAATATGTCACCTTACACAGCAAAAGGACTTCACAGATATGATTAAGGACCTTGAGATGGAGAGATTATCCTGTATTATCCAGGGAGGACCAAGCTGATCACACGGTTCTTTAAAATTGAAGAAACCTTCCTGGCTGAATCAGAGAGATGAGACCAGAGAAGAAGGAAAAGAAATTTGAACATTAATAGGATTTAACAGGCCATTGATGGCTTTGAAGCTGGAAAAAGGAGAGTGGCAAGAAGTGTGAGTGACCTCTGGAAGCTGAGAACAGCCCTTGACTGACAGCCAGCAAGGAAATGGAGGTCCTGCAGTGTAAGAAACTGAATTCTGCCAACAACTCGAATGAGCAAAGAAACAGATTCTCCCCTCGAGCCTCCAGAAATGGATGCAGTCCTTCCAGTGAATGTTTTGATTTCAATCCAATGAAACCTGTGTGTGTCACTTCTGACCTACAAATTGTAACATCACGTCTTTGTGATAGTTTTTTATAGTAGCAATAGAAAACTAATACATGTGTCTGTATGAATACCTCGTGGGGTGGGGAGAACTTTCTAAATAAAGCAAGATATCCCAAATTTCCATTTAAAAAGCTAAGCAGCTCTGATCTTTTTCTTTATTTTGTAGTTTTATTTTTTGAGGGGAAGGAGGCAGTTAGGTTTATTTATTTATTTATTCATTCATTTATTATTTTTTAGATGGAGATACTGGGGATCAATCCCAGGACCTCCTGCATGCTAAGCAGGCACTCTATACCACTGAGCTTTACCCTCCTTCCAAGCAGCTCTGAACTTATTTTAAAAACATATGGAAATTTTATCATAAACCAAGTCAAAAATAAGTTGGGGGAAATATTTGCAATGCAAGTAACTTATAAAAGGTCGATAACAATTACACACAGGATATTTTGTAAATTTCTAAAATATTCAGTACAAAAAGGGGAAATGTTTTTAAAAAAATCTATACAAAGAACACATCCAAAAGGTCAATAGATAAATGAAAAGAGGGCTAGCCTCACCAATATTCAGTTAAGGTAAATAAAGTAAAGAGAGAGAACTTTTCTCTGTTACATTGGCACATAATAAAGGATAAAAACAGTATTGGTGGAAATGAGAGTTACTGTGGCTTTTAAAGAAAGTTGTCTGGCAACAGCTATTAAAATATACATACCCTTTGACCAGCTCCTAAAAGCTATCTGGCTGCAAAGGTGTATATATATATATACACACACACATACACATACATGTTGCTATTTCATTAAAAACAGACAAATAAACAAAGAAAGAAAAGTTCTGTGTCTATGTGTCTGTTTTTGTTTGTAAAAGCAAGAGAGAAAGGTCTGGAAAATTACACCAGGCTGTTAACATTGATGACCTCTGAAGAGTGAAGATGATTATCTTTATTTTTATTCACCCTTTATGGGTCTTGTTTTGTTTTATTTCTACTTGTTACAATGTTAATTTGTATCATTATAAATTCCAAATTCTATATAATTTGGGGGAGAACACAAGTGAAGGATAGTTTAAAACACACATGTAAACTTTAAAAAGGCATAATGCTTGACTCATAAATCCGTGTTGAAGGGTAAGTGTATTTTAAATGAATGGAAAACTCCCCTCTCTTGCTCCCACTCAGGTAAGGGCTCTCTGCAGGGTCCCTGGGCCTGTGTCCTGCCAATTTGCGAGATGGCTTCTGGCCTCCTCTCTGTCTTCCTTTCTAGAATACGTGCTCTCTGACTGCAGGACCTGCCTAAGTCCTAGTCACCACTGTACTTAGCAGTTAATGATTTCTGAACGAATCACAGAGGAAGATACCTAAACTTCCAATAAACATACGAAAAAGTGTTCAATCTCACTAATCTTCAAAGAAATGCACATTAAAATCACAATGAAATATCATCTCATACCCATTAGGATGACTGCTATTTAAAACAAAACAAACAAAAAGTTTATACTGTATAGCACAGGGAAATATATTCAATATCTTGTAATAACTTATGGTGAAAAAGAACCTGAAAACAAATATATGTATGTTCCTATATAACTGAAGTATTGTGCTATATACCAGAAATTGACACAACATAGTAAACTGACTATACTTCAATAAAAGTATAAAATTAAAACAAAAACAAAACAAAACAAAACAAACCAGGAAGTAACAAGTGTTGGTGAGGATGTGGAAAAATTAAAATCCCGTGCACTGTTGGTGGGAATATAAAATGGTGGAGCCACTATGGACAACAGAATAGAGGTTCCTCAAAAAATTGAAAGTAGAACTACCCAGCAATGCCATTTCTGGGTATAAACGCAAAAAAATTGAAAAGCAGGATCGTGAAGAGATATTTGCATACCCATATTCATTGCAGCGTGAATCACAATAGTCAAGAGGTTGAAGAAACCCAAATGTCCATTGACAGATGAATGAATGAAGACGATGTGGTATATACATACAATGGGATATTATTCAGCTTTTAAAAATACAGAAACAATATCACATGCTGCAACACGAATGGAACTTGAGGATATTATGCTAAGCAAAATACGACAGTCACAAAAAAACACATACTGTATGATTGCACTTTTATTATTATCTAAAGCAGCCATATTCATAGAAACAGAAAGTAGGGTGGTAGAAGAGGAGGAAAGGTAGGGCCGTTGTTCAATGGATGTACAGTTTCAGTTTTGCAAGATGAAAAAGTTCTGGAGATCTGTTGCACAACAATGTGGATATAGTTAACTACTGAACTGTACACTTAAGATCATAAATTTTACATTATTTGTTTTTACCACTTTTTAAAAATACACGTACGCATGTGAACCCACTGCAACATCATTATAAACTCACCAGAATAACTAAAGGGAGCGAGATAGATAATGCCAGGTGTTGGGTATTGGAAAGGTTATGGATTTCTCATACATTGCTTGTGGAAGTGTAAATTGGTCAATCACTTTGGAAAAGTGTTAGTGTCTAGCAAAGAGAAACAGATCCCTATCCTATGACCCAGCATTTCCATTTCTGACTCTCTAAGTTCACGTGTCCATCAAAAAACATGGGCACAAATGCTCATAGCAGCTTTTTCATAATAGCCCAAACTGGAAACAACACGAATGTCCACCAGAAGAATGGATAAATATATTAGTATATATTCCTACAATGGAATATGACATTAAATGGAATAAGGCCATAAAATAGAATGAACTACTGTTATACACAGCAACATGGATAAGTCACACACACACAATATTGAGCAGATGAAGCCAAACACCAAATAGTACAGATCATGACTTCATATATGTGACGTTCAAGGACGGAAAAACTAATTTATGGTGATAGAAGACAGAATTATGATTACTTCTGGGGGGTATTGACTAGAAGGTTATTGATTGGAAGGCATTATAAGGATAGTCTGGGAATATCTTGACGTAGGTGCACAGGGGTAAATATGCAAAAATACATTGAGCCACACACTTAACATTAGTGCCCTTTGCTGCGTTTATACTATACACCAATAAAAAGTACAGAAAATAGACTCATTCATGGAAGCACATTTTAATTTTAGCATAATTCTGTATTCATGTTTAAGTGGCTATAGAATAAAATCACCGTTTGGATGCCTTTTTCTCTCAGCAGTGTAAACTCATCAGAACCTGCAAACCAGTGGAGGACGCAGAGGCAAAACATAAATTATCCAACCTGCTCCCCCATTTTACAGGGGAAACAAACAGAGTCCAAGGGGGCTGATCTGAGGGAAAGGCTGAACTTCCACAGTAAGTTAGTGGCAGAGCCAGGCCTAGAACTGAGACCTGAGGCACAGCTTACCCCCTCCCCCAACCACTTGCCAGAAGGGTCTGGGTGATGACTGAGTCCCCAGCCCCATGCTAGCTGAGGAGGAAGTTTTCCAGTTTGAGGCCATGCAAGCAGGGTAATTCCTGGAGACCAGCCAGCTGGGAGTCAGGAAGGCGAGAACTGCGATAGTTTGTGGCAGTTTCACTGACAATAGGTTAAGCTGGGACCTCTGTTTGAGTCTGAGAGAAAAATAGAGAAGAGCTTGTGATTTGGGGGTGATACTCTAGTAACCTGAATGGGCAAAACACCGAGGGATCCCAAGAGCTGGGATGGAAAGTGAAACTTCTATGCTCTTCCTTTGACCTTGGCCAAGGTCATTCCCTCTGGACTCACCCCTCTTGTTCATCCAGTGGGGGAGAATCTCATTTAAGGTCCAGGGAACAGAAGAAAGGAGGCTGGTAGAAAGGGCAGCTCTCAGCCCGGTGCTGATCCCCAGGCGGGACCCAGCCCCAGGGAGGCAGAGCAGCAGGAGGGGTGCACGGGAAGTCGCCCAGGTCGCTGCAAGGAGCCAGAGAAGGGTTGCGGCTCGGTGAGGGACTGGATGGGGGTGGGGGGACGGAGGAGGAGTCCTCTGCTGGAATCTGTCGCCTCCAGCCGAGGGTCAGGGCGCCCCCTCCTCTTCTCAGACTCCTCCGGCCTCGCCCCTCCCTCTCACATTCCCAACTCCCAAAGACAACTTGTCGCTTACTTCAGAAGCCCGGGGCTTCTTTCTGTCCCCCAGACTCTGCTTTCTCCCACTTCTTTTGTCTATTTCTGTGTTTGACGGCTTCTCCGGGAGGCGTTCCTCGTATCCTCTTTCCTCTTGTCTGTTATCCGCACCCCCACCCCTACCTTTGCCTCTCTCTCTCTCTCTCTCTCTCTCTCTCTCTCTCTCTCTCTCTCACACACACACAAACACACACACACACTCACATACACTCACACACCCTCTCTTCTCTCTGCCGGCCATCTCGGCGCCTTTCCTCCCTGGCTCTGGCCTTCCAGAAGCGCGCCAGGCCCTTTCTGGAAACCGCCGCACACGGCGATCCGACGGCGCCCCAGGGACGGGGCAGGTGAGACTGGCGAAAGCTCCGCCTGAGCAGCCCCGGAGGAAGGTGGCGCCCGCGCGGATCCGCCGCCCAGGCCCTGTTCTCGCCCCACGCATGTTGGCGCCAGAGGGACGAGAACGCACGAGTCCCTTCGCGCCCCCGCGCCGTCGGCGCCGCCACCCGAGACCTAGACGCTGGGCCCAGAGCCCTCCCAGGGCGGGGGCGGGGACGGCGACCCGCCGCCGCCCAGCTCCTGGCCTCGGCGCCGTCACCTCCGTCCTTAAGCTCCGTGGCGCCCAAAGCCCGGGGTTCTTGCAGCCTAGGAAGATGCGCGGAGGACGGCGCCGTCCGGAGAGGTAGGTAGACACTCCCTGTCTCCCCCCAGCAGCTGGGGGCCGCGACCACGTAGCTCAGAGCGGCAGCGTGGAAGACTCCTCTGGGACTGGGCAGTCCCCGGGCCGCACTCAGCGCTGAGCGGCCACGGCAGGCGTGGGCCACGCGGGGCCGCCAGCTAACCTTGAGCTCCAGACCGATCCAGCCTCCAGGTGGGGCCTGGGGCGTCCTCGCAACGCCTGGCGCCCAACCCCCGCCGGCTCCCCCCCCCCCCCGGACTCTCCTAGCGAAGGTGTCGGGGGCAAAGGTTCACCTCCCATCCTTCCCGCGCAACTCTGGCTCCTGGGAGCCCGGTGCTGCGTGCAGCCTAAGGCCCTCTTCGCTGGTCTCCCGGCTTACAGCCTCGTATTCCAAGCCGATATAGCCAAAGAGTCAGGGGCCGGTGGCCCTGAGCGGCCTCGTGGGTGGGGGCCGCTTGGAAAGGGACAATGGTTATTCTTTCTCCGTGGAAATTAGAAATTGGCCTGGAACTCTGGGTCCAGACGGGAACTCTCAGGCCCCCAAGGTGCAGAATCAGCTCTCTCTAGCAGCCCCCTGGAAGGCATGGAAGGACAATGCTTGGGGAGAGTCTCTTGCTTCTGATCGCCTTTCCATGCAGCAAGGGGACATAGGTTTCCTTGCCCTTCGGACGGTGCTGAGGCTAGGTGGCCTCCTGCCTGGGAGAGCGTGAATCTGAATCTGAAGGGATGCCAGGCACCGCCATCTTACTTGAAACACACACACAAAATAATGCGTGTGCGTTTTTGTAGAAGGGCTTGTTTATGGGAGAGGGCAGAAGGCAGGGAAAGGATCTCAATCTGTATGGACTGGGTCATACAAAAATTACTCACCTTTGAAAAGGCACGTAGAGAGAAGCAGGCATACCGGGGCTGCATGGTAGGTACTGTGGTGTCTCGTAGGAATTAGTAAGCCTCAGGAGTCAGTGAGCCATCCTGTATCAGAGCAGTTGTGCCTCTTAGAGTGTTAAGCACCGTGTAAAGGTTGAGGATTTGTAAAAACATGCAAAAGAGACATGAAATTATGTTCTCCCAATTGTGCTCAGTAATAAAGTAGCAGGCAGGAAATTAATATTTTCACCTGTATATTCTCTCCTTCCAAAGTAGAAGAGTACGTGGTATATCTCACATATTCCACATATGCTAAATGTGGGGGGGAAAGGCACAGAACTGTACTTTTCAGTATCAGTAGAAGTATAAAGACTCATGATTGAGAGGAGGTGTTCTCACAGAGAAAATTCACATTTCTCAGTGTACTTCCCCAACCCTTGGAAGAAGAAAGTCTGAGGCTTTTCCTGATATGATCTTTTCTCCAAATCCCCTTTTGAAGCTGCAGTTCCTCCCTTTTCATAGACTCTGGCCCATTTGACTCCAAGTCCAGAGAGGCCTCCTCACTCCCCTGGCCCAGAGAGGATGAAGGCTCTTTCCACTTCCAACTATATCACCCAGGCTCCCTAGGAGGCAAGTTGCCTGCAGCTGTCTGCCAGGGTTTAGAACCACCACCCCAACACACACATGCACCATAGCCATGCACACTGTCCCAGAATAAGTGCAAGGAAGAGCTTTACTAGTCCCAGGCAAGGCACTGTAGGAGACCTCAAAGGCCCTTAAGAAGAGCTCCTCTCTCTTCCACACCACAACTGGGGAGACCCAGATCCCCCCAGCAGATGGTTGGTAGTCCTGCCTTCTTGCTGCCTTCAGAGGCACCGACCCCATGACTCAGTCACCTGAGAACTTAGTCTCCCACCCACTCTGCCTCCAGCTTTTCTTCCTGGACTGATTAAAACAAGCATCAAGCTTCAAATGCTGTTGGATTCAAAGGGAGTTTGATTATTTTAATCTATTGGAACCTCTCCCTCGTCCCCCTCCCTCACACTCTCTTACTCTTGGGTTTTGTCTTCCCTTTCTCCACAAACACAGAAAGAAAAGAAATCCATGACTTTTCTGGGCTGGGAGGGAAGGGACAGAGAGAAAAGAAGGAATATTTGGCCCATCTAGGCAGCACCCAGAACTGTGATCTGAAGCACCAAGCCATCATAGTAGACCCTGTCCTCCAGTGCTTAGAGGTTATTTGATCCCACAATCCCCCCTTGCCCTAAGATCCAATGACACCATTTTTCTTAAGAGGAACTAAAGATTTGGGGCTTCTGCGGTTTTCAAAAAAAAAAAAATAAGAAGAAAAAATTGCTATAGTTATTTGTGACCAGATGTGGAGGGAGCAAGCCTGGGCTCACAGAGCAACGAGGACTGAGCCTCAGGAAGGGCAGGCTTGGCCCCTGGACTGTTCACCAGGTGGAAGTGAGATCAGAGGACTAGAGGTCCAGATCCCTCTCTTGCCTGGCTGCCCTTTGGGCCCCAGTGCCCGGAAATCAGGAATGACTGAAGGAAAAAAAACCAAAAAACAAAAAAAAACCTGAAAACATCCAGACTTGTAATCTATTTAGACTCCCAGACCCATCCTGAAAGCAGTAGAGAAAATCTGTCCCCTTGACTGATTTGCAACTTCCCATACTTCATTTTGGCAATATGGGGATGGGTCAGCTAGAGGGTTCAGATCTTGGGGTCCAGAGCTCAGTGTCCAGGGAGCTAGATTGCAAGGGGGGGGGGGGTCTCACCGCATGCCCCCTTGCTTCCTTCTCCTCCCAGAGCTTCTCAGAAGGTGACTAGAGCTCTTTTGTACAGGTATGAAATTCTACAATTTCGGAGGATTCCAGATTCCTTTAATGTCATGTCAAGAACTCCTATTTGGATTGATCAGAGGAGTTTGTATCTGGAAAATGCTGAGACCAAATATGGTCGTTAATGTAGGTCTTCACTTTTTTCCATTTAGCTAATTCCTTGGTGCTTACCAAGTGGACCTCCTGTGAAAGCACCCAGGCAACAGTTCCTCTTCCATCACTGTCTGTTAAGAGAGGGGTGAAAGCCAGTGGGGCCTGAAAATAGGGCCAAATCTCAATGCCTTCTTCCTCAGGATGATGCCAGAGTAGCTACCCTTGGCCCACATTCCATCTTTCCCTTACCTTCTTCTGTCCCCTCCTCAGCCCCAGTTATAGGAATAACAGCCTTTATCTTGCAGGGGTAATTAAGGAAAAGCATCCCTACCCCATTCCATTGCCCATCTTGGGGCAACTCTGAGTCGCCTCCTCCTCAGCCCTCCACTATTCAAGTACTGGGGCTGAATCAAGGCTGAATCTTGGCAAGAGTGGAGGTGAAGGCTTAGTCTGAAATAGCTTGGATATTAAGTAATAATGATGAGAAAAATGACTATGAACTCCTGAGCCTCCATCATCTGGAAAAGTTCCTCCTTAAGCTATGGCCAAAACCCTCATCCCAGCCAGACTCTGGACTAGTCAGAATGCCCAAAGATCTTTTGTGGAGAGAGAAGTCAATAGCCAGGGACATCCTTTAAAACAATAAAAAGGGAGAGGGTCCAAATTTCTACTCAGTAAACCTCTTACCTCTTTCTCAGTCCATTGGCTCTTTGGCCCTGGGGACCCAGGCTCCTGGGTTCCTGGGTCGACCGTCGGGAATGAGGTTCCTTTGGGGGGTTGAGATGTCCCTGCCTTGTGGCTCCTGCCGCGACTCCTGGGAGAGGCCGTGTCACTGCCTTGGGACCAGATCTTCTGGGTGTTTACCGGTGGTTGAAGAAGTCGTGGTGAGGGGTTTGGGACTGCTGCACCCCTCGGCCCCAGACTCGGGACGTGCTTGGGACTGCGCGGAACACACCAAGTCCTGTCTAGGGGTCCCTTGCGCTGGGCCAGCGCAGCAGCCCCCGATGGCGCGCACCCCGCGATGCTTGGCTGGGGATCAGCACCTTCGCCTCCGGGCTGGGCACGGAGTGAAGACTTCAGTGCAAGGCGTTGGGCTTCTGAGGGGAGGAGGACAAGAAGGTCTCCAGGCTGGGAGTTGGCCGGCCGGGCCCAAGCCGCAGCGTTGGCGTCCGGAGAAGGGTCTGGGTCACCTCGGGACTCCGCGCGCCTCCAGCCGCATCGCCGACAGCTCAGGCGCAGGTTGGCGCAGCAAGGGTGGGATATGGAAGCCTGAGAGGGCCTCGCGCCGACCCCTGGCCCTCCGGAGGCGAGAGTCTGGCTGAGGAATTAGAAAGGAGGCTTTCAAACCCGGCCGAGGTGTCCGGAAGGCGCAAGAAGCGAAGGGAGGTCGCAGTTACAAGGTGCCCCTACCTCGCACACAGCAACACCAGGGACCTGTAGACGCGCAGCCTCTGCTGTCTAATGGAAAGAGATGGGGTGGGATGGGGGCTTCGTCCAGCCGCCAGCGCGGGGAGCGCCTCGCCCCAAGCGGGATGTCGGCGCTCAGGGGCCGGAGAGGCTGGGGCGGGGCGCCCTTTCCGAGGTAGCGTCGTCTTCTAGCTCTTCTGCTCCGAGGGGCAGTGGGTCCTGCTCTCTGGGTCTCAGCGCTCGGCTGCCCCCCAGGAACAGTGCATTTGCTCCCTCCAGGCCGCCGGCGCCACTTGCCCCCATTTCCCGGCCCTGGATTCCCCCTCCTCAAGCCCTTCCTCCCCACAATTAACAAACGAACTGGAGAAACCCGCCGGGTCCCAGCGGAGGGCACCTCTCTCCTCCCGAATCGGCTAATTAATTAATCAGAGCCTTAAGGAGACTTAGGGGTTGTAAATGGCGGTTTAGACCGAGGGGGCGCTGACGAGGTCATTAGCCTCCCGGTAGAGACGGGAAGGGAGACGCGCCTGGCCGCCTCCGCCGCCCCCCTGGGCCCTTCTCAACACGCGGGTTTCGGACGCTCCACCTGCCCGCCTCGCTCCAGCTCCCGCCTCCTGTCGGGCTGTTTCTCTTCATTCTTTGTCATTTTCCACCTTCTCTCTGGACGCCTTCAAGGGCCCCATTGTGTCTGCTTGGATCTACCTGTCCTGCTGTCTCCCGTGCCCTTTTCCGCGCCCAGCCTGGGCCTAGAGAACTTTAAGGTCATGGTGAGTGGCCCTGGCTGGCGGTCTCGGCTCTTGGGTCTCAGCTGCGGCACCGGAGGCCTGGCTGGAGCTGAGGGAGCTGGAGATCCGGGGAAATATTTCCCCTTCCCCACCCATCCCCCCCAAAGCAAGGGCATTTGTGAGGGGAAAACCGATCCTGAAACTTTCGGTCCTCTTTCGGTATGGACCAATTCGAAACAAGGCAGCAAATGGCTGGAGAAGATCCAGGCCTCAGTGGAGAAAAGCTCTATTTCATTTTTCTTAGAGATGTGGAGACCTTGCACATTCCTCTACCTGGGTAAGGGTGCACCAGGCCAGACTGGGTGTGTTGGGCTGCCTCCTCTCAGTTCTGGATCCTCAACACCTGTGAGCAAGTGGCCCTTGTTCTGGGGAGGACCAGGTGACAATATCCATGCGACATTGTAATACACACAATTGTTCATCCGCTCTTTTGTCAGGGTAACTAAGTCTGTTTCACTGCCTCCCTCAGCATCACATTTGTGGTATTTGTATGTGAACAGTGAATGAAAGGTTCTTAACATTTTGGGGGTCACTCATGCATACTTTGAAATCTGATTAAAGCTATTGATTCCCTCCTCCCCAGAAAAAAGAATGCACTTATGTGGTACTCACCAAATCCCACAGTTTCAGAGGGTTTCAGACCCTTTGAACCCCAAGTTAAGAACTCCTATTTGGATGAAAGAAGCTGGTGTCTGGAAAATGCTGAGACCAAATATAGTCAGTTAATGCTGGTCTTCATTTTTACCCCTGTGGCTGATATCTTGGTGTTTGCCAGGCCAGCCTTTACCTTTACAAACACCCATGCAGCAGTGTTCCTCTCCCCACCAGTACTAGTGGGGTCTGGGTTCCCAGTGCGAACTGGTCTTTCCTCCCTTCCTAGGACCAGGAAGCTTGAAAAAGTGGGAAGATCTTTGCTGGGGGAAAGCTGATCTTGGACTGGCCAGGAGTAGGACCAGCCCCGTTGGAGGGAAACAGGACTTGGGCAGCCTCCCAGGAAATCAAAAAACACACTGGAACTTCTGGGAAGGTTATGCTATCTGGCAACAACCCCTTAGATAATGCTGGCTGTGAGCCAGGCAAATGGGGATCAAGCAATAAAATATTCTTTTGTGTTTGATCTACTTATTCGGTTTCCTCAGATACCCCAGCTCTTTGTGGGGCTTAGCCAAGGTTAGAGGCTTGGGGGATACTGAACTCTGGGCTAAAAGGGGAGGACATTTGCTTCCAAACATTTTTGCAACCTTGTTAGTAGTAGTCAAACAGCAGGTGGCCCCTGGCGAGCCTGGGGGACCTCCTGGTTTCACACATCCTCAGTGCTGCGGCTTGTTTAGACTTAACTCTTTCTTCACAGCCTCGTAAATCCCTCCTGGCCTTCTCCTCACTCCTTTAAGCTGACCAAGCTAGATCTCCCAGAAGAAAAGCCAGGCTTCTTTGGGGTCTGGAAAGTGAAGAAACTTCCTTCTTCTTGGACTATGTTCAGACAAATTAGGGGAACTGGAAATTATGTTTTTACCACACCCTCCCTCCCCCAACATGCACTCCAAACCTACCTCCCGCCCCCGCTGGTCCTCAACTGCTTACACATTTCAAGCAAATGTGACTAGGGGCAGGAAAGACCCCAACCCATTTCTGGTTGCCCCTCTCTGAGCTGGCACCCCTCCCCTACCAGCCCCAGTTCTGGGCTGTAACAAGAAGCCCATGATTGGCTAATAGTATTCAGACCCCTGCCTGAAAATAAGAAGAAAAAATAAACAATTTTCTGCTTGGGACAACTTAAACTGAATAATTCTGGCTGTGAACACCTGACCTAAATGCTTTTAATCAGAGCAGAAGAAATATATGCCCATTTGTTCCCTACTTTACTAATTAAAAAAAAAAAAAGCTAATTGGTGTTCTCAGGAACTTCCTACTGAGGGTCAGGAGCCCGTAGTCATCTCTCCTCCCCTCCTCACGCCCCTACGCCCCACCCCTCCCCCCACAAGGCTATCCGCACCATGGAGTTGGCCTCTTTCTGACAGACAATGGGAGGGGGATGCCCTTAGACCATCTGGCTCCTCCCCTGCACCAGGACTTTGGCCCTGAAAAGGAAATGCTGCCATTGGCCAGAAGTTCTGGCCCAGCAGGGTTATCCCCCTTCCCGGGCCTCTGGACTAGTTTCTGGGAGCAGAGGCTTCTCACTGGCTGCAAGCAAGTCAGCAGGGCTAACTGGTGGGGTGCAGCTTCCACTGGAGCCCCAGAGCTCAGCCCAGTGCTGGGCACACAGTAGACACTCAGGAAATGTTTATTGAATGTGGAATGAAAGTTCCCACCAGGCAAAGGTCTGTGGCTTGGCTGGGGAGTCTCTGGGGCTGGTGCATGGAAAGCTACATGGAAATAAGCAAGGCCTCGTTTTTCTCAAGCATCTCTCCGATGTTCTGTTTTAATTTCAGCTCTCTGGGACCCCTATTTCTTTCCTACCCATTCTCTAAGGCAGACTCTTGATCACTCCAGCAAAGGGAAAAGGCTCATTGAGAAGCTGGATGAGAATGTCCCACCACTCCCCAGACCTTTTCCCCACCAGATCCAGGTGCTTCAGGCTAAAGGGAGTTTGAACCTGAAATGAGCCAGATAATTGCCCCAATTCTCTGTTCATTGAAGAAGTAGTTACAGGCCAAGGGGTTCGAGGGGCCTTACTTTTATGGACATGGCTCTAATTCAACAGAATACATTATACATATACAGGCTGAGATGCACACCCTCCAACCTAGACTGGTTCTCTGGGAACAAAGCAGGCTTCTTCCTCCTTCCCCTTTCCCCCTCCTCCACCTCAATTCTCCTCCCCCTAGTTCTTAATAGTTACTATTTACTAAGTGCTCCCTGTTCACCAGGCATTGTGCTAAATCCTAGACACATTGTGCATTAATTAATCCTTACAACAACCCTCAGAGTTAGGATACCCAGATTTTACAGACGCAAAAACTAAGTTACTCTTCCAGGCATGAAGCCTGTGCATGTGTGCACGCGTGCGTGTGTGTGTGTGTGTATGTGTGTGTAAAATAATGTTGATATGATATGGGCAGATCTGAATGCTCAAGTGGCATAACAAGGATGGAAATAAACTCGACAACGAAAAGATCAAGTTTTTGAAATATAGAATGTTTTAATAAAATGCAGAGAGTTCCTCCTGCCTGAAAATGAACAAAGAAGTGATGCAATTAACTGGCTAATTCCGAGCCCCAAATGCTTTCCCTTGAAATGGGCGGATAATGAGGCCGACAGTATGTTCGCTGTTGAATTCGCCTGATGTTGCTCCATTCCCCCCCCCCCTAACTTTTGCGCATCGATTGGGCAATCACAGGGAGACGCACAGCCGCGGCCCGACTCGCACACCCTCACAAGCACACACTCACACACGCACAGAGGAATGCTGACACACACAGACCCGACTTTATCCTGCCTCCGAGTCTTTTATGACTCAGCCTCGGGAATGAAAATAGAATTTGGAGCGGAATAATGTGCCTGAGGCCGGGTAGGGCGCAGCTGCTCCAGATGTGCGCTGGGTAATTAGGCGTCCGCGAGAGTCCCTGCACGGCTGGGAGAGGAGTGTCTCGCGGGGCCCAGCCCTGGGCAGGCGCTGCGCCCACAGTCTGCCCCCACGGTAGGCACCTGCCTCCTACTGCCCTCCTCTTCCCTTCCTTTCCCGAGAAGGAGTCTCAAGGACCTCTGTCCTAAGAATAACTTTGGAGAAACTTCTCCTAGAGGACTCTGCACTATCTCTGCCTTGGGGGATGGGGAAGAGCCATCCCGCCTTCCCCTAACCTCCCCTTCTCAGGTTCTAGTGTCTCTGAGCTCAGACTCAAAAGTCTCCAACAAGTCTTCTTTTTCCTTATGCCACTCTATAACTCTACTGGCCCCATCCAAGCCTAGGAAAGTGACCCAACTGCCTGCCCTAAAATGTCCCTCTCTTTGGGGTTTATGGGACAGTCATATATCAGACAACTCTTCTTGTCATCAGGGTCTCTTTTACAAAGTATTCAAACCTTACAATATCCCTATCCAGTAGGTCATTTTCATCCGGGCCTTTGAAGGCCTAAATCACTTGCCAATGATCACACACAGCTAGAGAGGTTATAAGCAACACTGAGCTGACTATGTTCTGAAAGGGAGGGGGCGGGACTTGTCTTGGTTCCCAGTCCTAACCGACGGCTCCTATATCTGCCTCCAATTCCCTTATGTACTTCCCCAAATCTTAAATCCAGAAAACACCAAAATTCCAACATAGACAACCTCCAAAAGGCTGTCTTTCTGGAAATGAATTTTGCTTACAAGAAAGACATTTTTTGTTGAGGTCGTCATAGTTTGGAAGAACATTCCACTTGGAGTAGAGGACACGTCCTCCAGCCCTGCTTCACCACTTTGAATAGCTGCTCTGATCTTGGGCTAACCACGTTTAATTTTTTTGGGCCTCAGTGACTTCTTTTGCAAGTTGTGAGAGGGAGTAAAAGATTCTGGCGCTGCCCCTGAGCTGGCTTCTGGAGAGATCAAAGGAGATATGGGCTGTGGAAGGCTCCCTAGAGTCGGGGGATGGGGTAGGGGGTGGGGAGAGAATGGAGCCATGATTAGCTGTGGATTCCTTTCCCAGCCCTCACTCGTTTAACCGTGTTTCTCTTGCTTGGCAGAGGGCGCCAAAGGCGACACGCCAGCGGCCAGCTCCAGGCCAAGCCCAGTGCGTCTGCAGGAACCGGCCCCCTTCACTTGGCGCGGGACACCGAGCAGCGCGAGGATCTTCTTCTACGCGAACTCAACGCCAGGGCGCCACCTAGAGGCCTGCGACGGCCTCAGCCTTATCCACCGGCGACTACAGAGCTGCTTCCCCAGCCTCGGCCAGAAATTGCGGCGGGAAATCCAGCTCAGGTCTCAGGAACACTTCCGGCACCTTTGACTTGTCTGAGCACCCCCGCCTTTAATGAACTCTAGGAAGGGACACGGGCCTGGAAGGTCCAGAAATACTGATTTTTGTGACTCCCACTAAATGGAAGGGGGTCTCAATTTCGATTTCTTTGAGGATCCTGTGTTGTACATCTCTGTCTGCACTGCCTCCTCTCACCATCTAAATTGTCCGACCCCCTCCAATTATGCTAGAGTTTTGCTTTATCTTAAAGGAAGGGAGTAGGGAAATTTGCCCCTCAATCTTACAGCTTGGTCATCTACATTTTCAGTTTTCTGAATAATTTGGAGATGGACATGCTTTTGGAAAAGTATTTGGAAAGCTTTTGAGGGTGAAAAGAAACATTGCCTAAATGGCCTTTACTCACTGAGTGACCATCAACTAGTGTATGAGTGACATTCAGGAGGGTCCTTGTTGGCACCAGCGCCCCTGTCGGTGGGTGTCTGTGTTGAGCATTTGAAAGTTGACTCTGGGGCCAGGCGAACTCAGAATGAAAAGGCTGCCCAGCATCTATGGGACTCGGTTTCAGGTGCTGGAGGCTCCATACAGAGAGTTTTATTTTTTAAACTGGAATCCATGGCCTCAGCCTGGGTTCTGGAGGTGGGGTGAGGGGAAGCCACAAAGCCCCTGAAAAGTGTGCAAAATGTGTGTGTGCACAGGTGTGTCATTCTCAGGCTGCGGTCTCTTCAGTTTTTCCAGAGACCCAGGTCAGCAATGGGCAGGGAGCCAGCACACTGACCTGTCCCTACTGCAGGCCCAGACCAGGTCCCTAGGGGAGCAGGGGTGGACAATAACACTCTTGAATGGTGTGGAAACTGCTGCCCCTCAGTTCTGCCCTCCTCCTGTCACTAACAACTCGCAGAGGCAAATCCTCCCTGACAGAAGGATTGACTGCCAGTCTGCTGAATAACATATACTTATTTTATTTAGTAAAAACAAATACATGGGGAAGTGAAGTGAGGGAGCTGGGGCACATAATGAATGAGAAGGGGAGCTGGAGGGGCCTCCCCATGCGTATCCTGAATATGAATGTTGGCATAAACAAGCTACTTCCTGTCCTCCAGCTGTGGGGGAGCTCCCTCCTTCCTCCTGGTGGAAGGAAGGAGCCAAAGGACCTTCCCCACCCCTCCCCAGCTGAGGCAAAGTGAAACTGCCTGCAGCAGAGTTAGCCTTTCAGAACATTTGTAAACTGTAAACTACAGCCTAGCATTTTCCCTGTTCGTTTCCACTTTTCATCCCATTTTTTAAAAATCCCCAGTAGTGCTTTGGGGTCTTTTCTTGGAAGGGGAGGTGGTGGAGTTGGCTGGCCACACAGGGCCGCACCTGCGTGTCTGTGCGAGGAAGGTGACAGTCAGTGCACCAAACCCCCACCTGCGTCTGCAGCTGAGCCTCAGTCCTGTACCCAAGCCTTGCCTGGGCCTCTTAGACCGAAGCCTTGATTGTTTTGTTTTGTTTCATGAATAAGTGTGAGGCATGATGGAATTCCTTTGCTCTCCCACCCCAGAGGGCACCTAACCAGACCCTT
This sequence comes from Camelus dromedarius, assembly GCF_036321535.1. NCBI lineage: Eukaryota > Metazoa > Chordata > Mammalia > Artiodactyla > Camelidae > Camelus > Camelus dromedarius. The sequence continues at coordinate 53,647,808 of NC_087451.1, forward strand.
CCTGCACACAAAGTGAATAGGAAATCAACAGCTTCACTCCCAGTTATCTGGAGCCCAAGGCGAAAAGGGATGTTTCTTGGTTTTGGTTCACATGGTCTATTTGTGATTCCAAATCCGGATTTCACAAAGTTTTGTAAAAAACAAAACAAAACAAACCGGACAGCCCAGAGCAGAAAAGAACTACAGAGAGGGCAGTGGAGGTCCGGGTAGTGGTCATTTTTGTTTGCTTTTGAAGCTTTTAAGGAGCCGGAGGGGAGAGCATGGCAGAGCTCGGCAGAGGCCAGTTTGGACACCACTCAGCGCTGGCCGTCCACTCCACGAAGACCGGCCTTCGGTTTCTCCTCTGGGAACCCCTGCCCAGCTCAGCCCCCTCAGACCTTCTGACCCCCTCTCCCCTTCTAGCAAGTACTTGGCAATAAACGGGGCGGGGCAGGGCAAAGATCATGGCGCCTAGAGACGAAACAAGGAAAAAACCCGCTTTCAGCGGAAAGATGCAAAGAACGGAGGTCAGGGCGCTGCCAGAGCCAGGGCTTCAGCAAGGAAGGACCGGGCGCCTGACTCTGCCCTGGAGAAGAGCGGGCAGCCGAGCGGAGGACGTGCGTGGGCTCGGCGGGTTTTCAGCGCCCTCGGCGGCCTCCAGCCCCCCCCCCCCCCCCGCCCCGAGCGCGGAGCCAAGTCCGAGGGCCAGGCCGCTTCTCTCCACGCGGACACGGTCCGCCCGGGAAAGAAAGGGCCGAGCGGGTGCTTCCGCGGCTCGTAAATTTGTTTCCCCCTTCCTCTAACCCTCCCCCAGCCGTCTTTCTTTTCAGGACAGGAGGGGATGTAAACCGTTTGAAGTTCATCAACACGGTGAAGTTTTATTGTATTTCCGGTCCCCAAGATTTATACACGGGAGGGGGAGCGGGCGGCCCCGCAGACTCCTGCGCTCCCTCGGACTTCCTCGCTGGACACGTGGCCACTGGGACCCTCGCCCCCGGGGCGAGACCAGGAGGGATCCGGGCCGGGCGGACGGGACCACTCGCTCCGCACCTCCTGCCCCCTCCGACGGCCGCTCCTGCCCAGCGCCGCCGCCGCCGTCGCCCAGGTAAGTGCGCCGCTCGGCCCGCTCGGCCACCGCCGGGTGCGGGGTGTATGCCTGGGCACCTGTGAGGGGTGTGGGGTCTGGAGGGGCGGAGGTGGCAGTAAGGGACATCGGTGGGAGGCGGGGAACGAAGGGTCCAGGCTGAAGTTCAGGAAGGAAGGAGCAAATTTCCCCGTTTCATCTGAATTCAGAATGGATTATCTTACCTGGGACAGCTCAGCCTCTGCGGAGACAAGGCCCCAGGACATTTTGGGCAGGGTGACTTTCCAGCGACTGTTCCAGGTTACCTCAATTTCCTTTCCAGTCCTGTTGCTTGTTTGCTCCCAAGTCTTCTGGATGCTTTCGCACACTCTGCTTTTCCGGCTCCCTCTCCGACTGTCACTTTCTCAGCATTCTTTCTCTCCATTCTCCTGTCTGTTCGCATTTCAAAGTTGGGGTTTCGTGTAGGGCTTGAAGAGTTGACCTCTCAGACCTACCCTGGGTGACTCTGGAGCTGGCACTAGCCAGATGGCGACTGCAGACGTACCTTGAAAACAGTTGGAAGTTGAGAGGGAAATCGTTTTAGCTGTGGAGACCTCCAGCTTGAGACAGAGGCTGAGAGGCAGTGACCAAGCAGGTATATGCCCAGGGCCCAGCCCAAGCCTGAGGCTGGGCCTAGGCCCCCCACAACCCTGCCCCGGACCAGGGCTCCTGGGAGAGAGCAAAAGCTCCTGGATCAATTTGGAGCTGCCAGCACCAGCTCCAAAATGGTTTTGCCTGGAGTTCTGCCTCCAGTTTTTGGATATGTTGTTTATTAGCAACTGTGTTCTATTTGGGAAGAGGTGGAGGAAAATGAAGTTAGCCGGCCAGCCGTTTAGGCCCACAAAATGGCTGCAGGGGCCTGCCCCCAGTGAGCCCTTGACCTGGGGCTTGAACTGGAACTGCTGAGTGAATTAGGTAGTTTCATGTTGTTGGGCCTGGATTTCTGAACACAACGACATTAAACCACCCGACTCACGGCAGTTACTGCTCCTCGCTTAGCTGGAGGAGTTGGGGTGGGGTACATAGTGAAGCAGAGTCAGGATTACTGTATCACCCTTGCAAAATGGTGAAGTGCTTTGAGGTTCCTTACCCAGGAGCAGCAAGGATGCTCCCCAGAGCAGAGATGTGGAATGTTCTCGGGTGTCTTCCCACTTCTGTATTTAAGTGGGTGTTGGGAGGGAAAGGGGAAGTGGGGGAGAATTCCACTCTCCAAAGGGACCTTGCTGGGCTGTTCTACAGAGCCAGAAGGGTCTTAGTTAGGACTTCAAGCTTCCTGTCTTGGGGTCTTGCGTTCTGTTCTACATTCAGACTTTGCAAAGAAAGTCTCGCCAACTGGGCAAAGGCTTGATTTCGACAGAGACACAGGGGGTCCTTGAAGTCTTTGTAACTCTTTGCGGGGTGGACAGGGCTCCACTTTAACGGGAAGCTTCAGGTCCTTGGAGAGGGCTCAATCTGTCCCATTCTGAAAGGGAAACATCAGGATCCCTTGTAGCCTCAGCCCACAGACCCCCAGGGTCCTTTCTAGGGCCCCCTAGTGGGACAAAGGTAGGTCCAAAAATTTTTCCCCTTCCTAATCCCTCAGTGATTTCTCTTCCCCACTGAGTGGCCAAGACTTTCCTGTAGATCCTTGGGCTGGGCTGTGGGTTTACTTAGGTCTGGAGTGCCACCCCCACCCTGGGAGATGGAGAGGGGCCTGTCTTGCTGGCTAGTGGGAACCCCAGACTCTGTTAGACAGTTCAGCCCAGACTGATGGAGTGACAGGAGATGGAGCGGGGGGGGGGGGGGCAGGGGCAACGCTGTGATACCCTCTTTGACCCCAGCCCTCTCCAGGCTGCTGGCTCTCTGCCCAGGAAAGGAGTAACTAGAAGTGCTGGCAGAAGGAGGGGGACAGTCCAAAGCATAAGCTAACTTTTGTTCCCAAACTTTTTTCCCCCTGCTTGAGGCAGAGGAAATGTAGTAAGGGGCCTGGGGGAAGAGGCCCGACCGGATGGGGCTCTGGCGCCAGGCTGACTTGGAGGGTGAAGGGTGTCTCTGAATAAGGGGCCCCTTCCAGGGTGGAGGAGGCCCTTGGGAGACCCACCCTCAGCCCCCGGAGGAAATGCAGCCTTCAACTCACTGTCCTGGTGAGCAAAGTCCAGCAACACTGTCCCTTGATGTTTTCTTGTCCCCCGGTCTGGGGGAAGATGGTCTGGCATGTTCCGCTGCCTCACCTTACTTCTCCCTTGGCCTTTCACAAGCCTGCCCCGCCACCTGGAGCCTGACTGTCTTCCATCTCTGGCGTCCCTTGGCCACCCCCTCCCAGGAACAGCGCTGTAAAATGAAAAAAAGGGGGAAGTTAGAGAGAAAGGAAGAAATAAAGTCTTTGGAAAGCAGAGAGTTTTACAACAGCCACAGGTTTTATGGAAGCAATTCCGTAATAACCTTCTACCTGCTCAGCTCCTTTCCGCCCCGCCTGCCGCCCACCGCCCACCCCGTTTGGCCTCCTGGATGCCCCCTCCCCAGGAGTCAGCCGCCCCCAGGGCCTTCCATATTCCTGAGGGCTCATAGTTGGTAAGAAGATTTTCAAAGTCTGCTTGGGCCACTGACCTCTCCGTCCTTCCTTTCACCTCCAACATCCTGGGAAGGAATTTGGGAGAAGATTTCGTTACTTTACAATTAAAATCCTCACTCAGAGGGTGTGGAAGCACCAAGGATTGAACCCTTGTGCTCAGATTCGATGTGGTTCCTTTCGGAGGCTGTTGCATGGAAGGGTAAAGTTCTGGGGACCTTGATTCCCTCCCACTTGGAGCAAGTGACCCCACACCTTGTTCTTTCTCACAGTGGGGCTACACTCTGATCCTGGGTCAGAAGAAATAGCTCTGGGTGCTTGGGGACAGAGACATGGGGACTTTGCTAATTTCGTTGTACACAGCAGTTCTTTTTTATGATCTCCACAGTTACCTGAGAGCTTTCACATTCAATTCATCTCTGTCCACTGGTCAGATTTACACTTGTGTGGGACACACTTGTGCATGTATAACAGTGCCTTCCTCCCCATGTCCATCCCTACCATGAAATAAGCATCACACGATGTATGCTATCCCTGCGGTTTGGGGTAAGATACGCAGTAAAGGATTTCATGGTCAGACAAAAAAGCCACAAAATTTCGTGACCTCCTCTGGGCCAATTTGAGGCATTTTCTTCACCTTCCAGAGAAATATTTTAGAAGGAAGCTGTAAAAGAATCCAGGTTTAAGTCACATGTGTTTGTGGATACACTGTGTATTTTGCTTGAATATCGAGTCAACAGGCAGATTTTCAAGTGACGCTTCTGAATTAGCTAATGTTATAAAGCCACAATTCCAGTATGCAAATACTCAAGTTTTTGCCCTTTCTATAAGTGTGTGGTGGTTATAAAAATGTACATACATTTTGGGTCATAGGTCTTCTGATAACAGCAGAATTGTAAACCCATATTATTCGCAGGGGTTATACACGCATCCACATGTGTACCATTAGATCTTATATACAAATGCCCAAATGCATTCAGTATTATAGTTGGGCAGATTTATTTATTACATATTCTATACACAGCATAGAGCACAGCACACTAGGTTTCCATAAAGAAATATTGATTTGAAATATGCATACAGGAAACACACACCTATTCAAATACAGCATGCATAAATTTCAGCTTAGCTTATCAATTAAAATCAAAATTTCCCCCTTTCCATTTATCATTTTTCTCTTTATTTTTCTCCTTACTTTAATTTCCTTCCCTCCGTCCAGATTTTTTCTCTCTCTTTTTTATCTCTCTCTCTCTCCTTATAGAGAAGGACCCTTCCAAAAGCAGCCCTTAAACCACAGGCACTCACCGGCTGGTCCTGGCCAGGGCTGGCCTCTGCTCTCCCCACTTCGATCTCATTCTTGATTGCTCTGGGCCCCACTGTGGCCAGAAGCTGCAGCTTTTCCCTGCCTGCCCTTCCCGGAGCTATCTGCCACTGACCCTCAGGCGTGGCTCCTGTGCAGGGAGTGGCAAGAGGCTTCTAGAGGGTTTTCCTTCTTTCCCTCTAGGATTGAGGAGAAGTGGGGAGCAGTTTGCTCTCTCAGGATAAAGTGACACCCACTCAAGCAGCCCCTCTATTAAGCCCTAGAAACTGGGCTCCAGGGGCCCAAATCCTGTTTGCTTCTCTCCCTCATGGTGGGTACCATTGTCTGGGAGAGAAAACAAGGTTGGGGGGGAGGTCCATAGGCTCTGGGGAGAGCACCCAAACAAGGGTCTCCCTCTCAGAGGACCCTTGAATCATTTGCCTGTGCTGGAATTGAGCCCCAATTTGGGGGAACAATGCTTTCTAGAAAGCCTGGCTGCGGTGGGACTCTTTAGCTGGTGCTTCTGGATCCTCACCTGGAGGAGACGAGCTGCGGGTGCAGACTCCAGGGCTTGGGTGCTGGCTCATTCTCCTCCTTTCAGAGCCACCGCTCCTGAGAAGACTAAGCCCTCCAAAACCTGTCACTTTGGAATTCTCCCCACCCCCAGCTTGTTTGTGAGCAAAGGCTAGGTTCTGGTCTTAGAAAAGAGGCCTGGGTCCCCTTCTTACCCAGCACCCAGGAGCCCCCAGGGGTTAGGGCAGCTCACCAGACAGCGACCCACGAACCTGAACCCTGTCTGCTGGGACATGCCACCACTATAAGGCACAAGTCATGAGCCCAATGTTCTTCTCCCTCTAACCTCCTCCCTCAACTAAGTGGCTCTCTAGACTTCTCTCTCACTGCAAAGAGAAGCGGCAGCAAAGCCAGGGCCAGAGTGGGAACCAGAAGGGCTGCGGTCGGAACCCAGCGCCTACACAGCCCGAGTCTTAAGAGCAGCCCGGTGCTGTGACTTTGCCATAAATAAAAAAGCCCCTGCCCACAGTCCACATGTCCTTTTGGGCCCTAATTTATATACTACAGAAAGTCATATACCCAGCCCGCCATGCTTCACAACACCGTTATTTATAGCGGGAGATGAGATTTTTTTTCCCTGAAGAATATATTTATTACAGGTAAAGCCAACAGCAGACTCCCTATGTCTGGCAAATGGAGAACAGGTGCTTTGCTTTAACTGTGATTCACTCGCTGGGCGCCCAGCTTTCTTGCTGGCGAGTCCAGGGAGCTCCCTTGACTTTCCCAAGCGTCCAACCACTACTTAGAAGAATTTGCATTGGATTTCTGTTTCCCCACTTGGGTCCCATGGAAAAAGCAGATCTTCACGCTGTTTGGTTCCGGATCTGCTGGGCTGTCGCCCTCGGAGAGCTGGGGTGGAAAAGGAGGGGGCCGGCTGGGCGCCGGCATTGATCTTTAAAAAATCATTTTGAAATCGCCATAATGTGAAGAAATATGGCGCTTTGCCCTCGTATTTCACACGTAATGACACGAGATGGCTTCATTTGGAAAGAAAAGCGGGCGGGAGTGTGTCTGTGCGTGTGCAGAGGTGATCCGCAGCCTTCTGCCCGGCAGAGGGGTACATGGCCAAAATGATAAAACCTCAAAATAGAATGGTCTCGCTTTTGTTAAAATGACTGGGCTGGGGCGGCCTGTCTTATAAGGGCCAGGATCGGAGTGGGCTGAGAAAATTGGCCCCAGCCTTGCCCCTAAACTGGACCGGAGGAGAATCTGGGCTGTCCAGGGGCCGCATCTCCCTGAGCACCCACACCACAAGAAGCGACTGCACCCAGGGCAGAAGCCGGGGGAGCGACCTCTGGAGATGGGCCAGGAAGCCAGCCGGTGGTCCCCGGGGAGCCTCAGCACAGGGCCGCAGAGCAGATATCAATAAAAACAGGCTGTTTGGAAGCTTCAGTGAGAGTCTGCAAGAAGGAAGGCAGCTGGAGGGTGGGAGACTGACCCTGCAAGGCTCTCTGTCTACGCTGGTGCCCAAGAGCTATACTTGGAAATCCTTCTAAGGCGCAATACCGCGTGAGGAGCCGGCAAGAGAGGCGAAAATTCGGACTCACCTCCCTCCCCACTGGATGGAAAGGGCGCTAACTCTGGACCCCTTCCCACACCTCTGCTCTGTTGACACCTTAGGGAAGTTCCTTAATCCTTTCTGATGTTCAGCTCCCCCATCTGGGCAATTTTAAGGGCCTGGCCCGCTCTTAAGAGGAGGGAAGGAGAAATGGCTGTGTCCCCCCTCCCTTCTTTCCTCTGACTGACCAGGGCCAGAGAGAGGCTCAAGAAACTTAAAGAAGCTAGTTGTATAAAACTCTTTCAGAGGCTCAACTTTCCAGGACCTAATGAATCCCTTTAACCTCATGAGGGTTCTAATTTCAAGACAGCTACATTTTTGGACAAGATCCTTGGACACTCACGTCCTTTTATTCCCCTCTCTCCTCCCTCAGCTACTGAGGGGTCAGGAGAAGCTCCCAGGCCTGTAAACCTCCCAAACTAGTTACAGAAAGCCCCCTCCAAAGCGGACGCATTCTGTAAAACCCCAACTTCTCCCCATCCCTTTTACTTCATCTCCAGTGGCTTTCTGGTGCACTGTTGTTTAATTAACATCTTTTGTCAAGGGGACAGAGAAGAGGAAGCAAGGGCCGGCGGGGTGGGGTGGAGGTGTGTTTGTGGTGGGGACAGGACCACCTCCTCTTTAATTATGCTGTGGGCCTCTCTGGCTGCTCCCCAGGCTGGGGCTGTCCCCTTCCTTCTGCCCTGCTCTCCCTCTCTCCCTCCTGGATCCTCCTGGGGAGAGGGCTCCGCAGCCAGCGTCCCTCCCGAGGCAGCCCGCTGCTTTCCCCTCCGCCTCTCCTCCGCCCCCGCCGCCCCACGTCGAGAACTGCCCCCCTTCCTGCAAAAGAGGGGGGGACGGGAGGCCGGCAGCTCCGGCTGAGGTTACGTGGCCGCCGAAGCCCTGACGTGATAGCACATTGCATCAGCATAAAACAATCCATCCTCGATATGGAATGCGGTGCGGACGGATGACAGCGAGAGCGCAGCCCCCTCGCCCGATTGATTTATGTCGGAGCTGACGCTTTATCAGGCAGTCGGAAAAACTTTGACCAATCATTTTGCAAGGAGCGCTGAGCCGGGCTGCTCCACTGTACTTTGTTGGCTGAGAAGTTGAGCAGGGGGTGGGGGTGGGAGGGTGGGGGGCTGGGGGGGTCGCGTCCGAAAGCCCTCACACCGGTCTGGGTGCCACCTCTCCCTGCTTGGGCGCCGCGCGCGAGCGCTTCCCTTCCCCCTGCGAGCGCCCGGATAATGTCTGAGAATGTCCATTTCTGGGACGCTTAGCAGCTATTATGTCGACTCGATCATAAGTCACGAGAGTGAGGACGCGCCTCCAGCCAAGTTTCCTTCCGGCCAGTACGCGAGCCCCCGGCAGCCGGGCCACGCGGAGCACCTGGAGTTTCCCTCGTGCAGCTTCCAGCCCAAAGCGCCGGTGTTCGGCGCCTCCTGGGCGCCGCTGAGCCCGCACGCGTCCGGAAGCCTGCCGTCCGTCTACCACCCCTACATCCAGCCCCAGGGCGTCCCGCCGGCCGAGAGCAGGTACCTCCGCACCTGGCTGGAGCCGGCGCCGCGCGGCGAAGCTGCTCCGGGGCAGGGCCAGGCGGCGGTGAAGGCGGAGCCGCTGCTGGGCGCGCCTGGGGAGCTGCTCAAGCAGGGCACGCCCGAGTACAGTTTGGAAACTTCGGCCGGCAGGGAGGCCGTCCTGTCTAATCAAAGACCCGGCTACGGGGACAATAAAATTTGCGAAGGAAGCGAGGACAAAGAGAGGCCGGATCAAAGTAAGTTATAAAAAGTGAGGAAATACCCAGGCCGAAGGCCAGGCGAGGGGGAGGGGAGGGGAGAGGCAATAAACTGCGGACAATGTGAAGGGAAACCGTGGCGGTGGCCCGGAGAGCGAGCTGGGGCGGAGGGAAGAGGGAGGAAGGAAGAGAGGCAGCTGGGTGCCCCAGAAGAGGAGACTGAGGTCGCTGGAGAAGCGCCGCCCCCACTCCTCCAAGTGCAGGAGGGACCCGGAGCGCCGGGACCTGCTCGCCGCTCTCTCGGCCTTCCTTCCCCCACGCCCCGGAGGCCTGGGCTGAAAGCCCGGGAAGAGGCTGACGACCGCCGGCCGCGAGAGGAGCTGGTGGGGCCCGGGAGGCAGCCAGCGAGGCCGAGAGCCCGCGCGGGCCAGGGCGGGAGCGCACGGGGCTGCCGGGCACAGCGCGGCTGGCAGAGCTCCCTGCGCCACGCGCACACCGTAAAAGCCGGCCAAGGGGAAGTGGGAGGGGGCTCATTAGGATTTTATTTGCGATGCAACAGCTTGGCGGAGGATTGTTCCTAGCAGATCTCCCTCAGTAGCAGCTCAGTGTCCGCAGCCGGCGCCGGGAGGGGCGGAGGAAGCCCGGGACCCGGTGACTGAGCCCCCTCCCCGGATGCGCCGGCCCCTCCCCGGGAGCCTTCCCTCTGGTCGCCCCCTCCCCTCCTTGGCATCCTTGTTCGGGTTGCCGCTTCCTTTTCTGCGGCCCCTGCTGCCCTCCGCGGGGCTCCCTACCCCCAGCCGGAGCTGTCCGCCTCGCGGGGAGTCGCGGAATCGCTTCCGAACTTAGGGGCCCGACCGCCGTCGTGGAGGAGAGATCCCGAAAGGACCCTGGGGAGGGGAAGGGTGGGGAGGAGAGAGGCTTGCGGAGAGGTGGAGAACTTTATCCTCTGAAGGTAGTTTCCCACCATCCCCTACTCCTCCAAAAGCACCCTTGCCAGCACCCCAAGTCTGTCTAATTTCCAGGAGGCTCTGCTACATAAGGGGGTGGGGGGATTCTAGTATTTTTCATTTTTAAGGTGGAGAAGGGTAAATTGGTCGGGGGGGGGGCTCAGCCCCCAAATGATAACCTTCAGGTCAGTAGGGACAAGTACTCACCCCTTACCCCTTACTCTTTTTGGAGAGTGAGGGTCAGATTTTTTGGTCTCTGCTTGCCCTGCTGGATTTCCCACCAGCAGAGTGGCCCAAAGGCCCTTTGGGGGACCTCTGCCTGCTGGAGGGTAGAGAGCTGCCCCCCTCCCCTGAGGTCTCTGTGAGGTCCCACTACCTCCATCCCTCCAGGTTGAATCACAGGAGCTGGTGTTTGGGTAACACAGGGCTCTTCCCAAACCCTCCCTGTTCACACCCAAACAAATCCCCCACCTCAAACCCCCAAACTCTGCTTGGAAAGTCCATTATTGCAAGGCAGCAGTTTGGCTAGGATCAATTATTAACAGTTTTTTCCCTCTTTCATATTTAATGCGGCTGCGGGTCCCAGCCCAGGCAATCACATTAAGGAAATAGCGCTGCAAATTGGTAAGACACGGTACTTAGTGTAGGATGAATCAGATTTTTTTTTTTTAAAAAAATCAGTGCTTTTCATTTGGGGAGAAGGAATCTAGCAGAGTAGTGGCTGTTATTTTTAATTGGCTCTGCTTTATTTGGTAACTTTTCTGAGTTCAGGGGTAAGGAGAAGAGAAGCCTGTATATATTTTTGTTTCCTCTTTTCCCCCTCCTCCACTCAATCACCCCTTTCTCTGTTCCCCCTCACTGCATGAAGCCAGTTGCAGTTAGGTGTGCTGTGAAGGACTTTTGTTACCCCCACATCATCCATGACTCCCCACCTTGTGTCTGGAGCAATCTTGTTTCCCAATTTCCCTGAACTTGCTTTAACCAAACTGCGAGCTGAGCAGGAGTGGAAAAGGAGACTATTGCAACCATAAGTTATCTGTGAGCCCCCAGCGCTCCCTTGTCCACAGGCTGGAGTTGATAAATGGTTGCAATTGGGTTGCATGTGAATTGGAGTGTGCTAGATGTTTGCGTCTCTAAATGTGAACCCATATTTGTGGTGTGTGTGGCGGGGGGCGGGGGGAGACGGCAAGATATCTACGAGACACATGCCTGCTACCATGTGGCCAAGAGACACAAGCTTGTGATCGAGGCATGAGGGTGCACTCAAACTGGACTGGAGGGCCAGGAGGTCTCTTGGCTGTGGCTGAACAGAAGCCACTCTCCTCTCCCCTAGCCCAATCCTTGTCTCTCCTCTCAGACCTGGAGCCAGAACCCTTCAGTCAGCCACCCCTAGTTACTCTGGTAGTGTCATAGCAGGGTAGCTGGGGGACTTTAGCCAGGCTGGGCTCTGACCCGGGTCCTAACCAATTCGGACCCAAATGGAGAAAAAGACTGAGAGAGAACCTGAGGTGGGTGAAGCTCTGAAAGTGCTGAGAAGTCTGGTACATGTTTGGCTCCATCCTGTCCAAATAACTCTCACCTGAAGGTGTCTATAGCAGCTCCTCGCCCATCTATGGGAACTCTTCTGGGAATCTGAAGGCCCCGGTGCCCCTTTCCCCAGTGCAAGATGGGAAGTGGAGACCAGGGGTGCGCCCTCTTGGAAGGAGAACATGGGGGCCCTTCATCCCCTCTTCCTTTCTTTGATTCTATCGCTGCTTCTCTTTCAGCCAACCCCTCCGCCAACTGGCTGCACGCTCGCTCTTCCCGGAAAAAGCGCTGTCCCTACACCAAATACCAGACGCTGGAGCTAGAGAAGGAGTTTCTGTTCAATATGTACCTCACCAGGGACCGTAGGCACGAAGTGGCCAGACTCCTCAATCTGAGTGAGAGACAAGTCAAAATCTGGTTTCAGAACCGGCGGATGAAAATGAAGAAAATGAATAAGGAACAGGGCAAAGAGTAAAGATCCCCCCTCAAGCCCTCCCCAGCCCTTCCCCATCTCACGCTTATTTATAAGTGATGGCTGCAAAGCCAGTGCTGTCTGGGGTGTATTCAAGTGAATGGGGAAGGGAGTCTTTCTCTTCAAAGTCCTTTTCTGCATCTAGAGCCTCACTCCTTTCCTTTGCTCTTACCCATCCTTCTCTTCTCCCTGGGCCTCAGGAGGAAGTTTGATTGATTTAGAAGGTAGATGTAGTTGGTTCCTAAGAAAGTGATGGGCCATAAGGAAAGAGAGCCCCTAGTAGAGTCCCCAGAATTCCTCCTGTTTTTTCTGGAAAGCCCCAGCCCCTCACTTCCAGCCTGCCCGGTCTCCCCCACCCCCCACCACCGCACCTATCCCAGAGTCACCCAGGGACACTCCAACTGCACACAGCCCAGCAGATACCCGCATGCCTAAAGCCCAGAGCCCTCCGTACTAGTGGGGAAAGCTCACAGTCAACACTCAAATCAAGTGACACCTCAAATACAGACCATCACACCCCCAAATCTGGCAGAGCAGCCCACACACCGTCAGACAAGTCCAGGCTCTATCTCTGATGCAATACACACCGAAAACGGGTCTGGAGACACACTCCTGAATGAGGCGCTGCAGCTCAAAAAGGCTCAGCATGTCTCACCACCATCCCCATGGAATCCTTAACTGTACTCAGCCACAGACTCAAGGGCAAATGGGGTAAACTCAGCTCCCAAACTGGTGGGCCAGAAAGGGCGAGGAAAGGCAGCGGTGGTCTTATAAGAGTCTCCTAGGTTTTACGGTGGTATTCCACATACACACATTTTGCTGCAGGAAATGTTTAATTCTGCATGTTGTTTTCCTCTCCTTCCAACAAAAGGAGGTCAAATCGTGGGTCGTGAGCCTTGACAATGTCGTCCTCCCGTTCATCTGTGCCCCGCTTGACAGAGACTGTAGCTTCTCTTGCTCCACACCGGCCCTGAATTCTTCCGCATCCTCCCCAGCTCTGAAATCAACTCTTCGGCCAATCCACCTTGCACCAGCGAGTCAAGCCGCCCCCGTAGCAACCCCCCTCCGCCCTCCATCCCCTGCTAGCTCTACCCCTCCATAGGCAGGAAAGCCTGGTCAAGAGAACCCAATGGAGAATTTATTGTGAATTGATTCCCGGCTCCTTTCCAAAGGCAAGTTATGGAGAACAGGGAGGAGCGAAGGCTCCCTGGCACGCAGAGCTTGACAACGTTCCTCCCGTCCTGCTCAGTCCAACCCATGCGGAGGAGCCCCCGGGCCTGGCAGCTGCTACCCCAGCACAGAAGCGCAGAAACCAGCCCCAGGGCCGGGCTTTACCTGCGGAGTCTCGGGCCTGGATGGCGATCTGTGCGGCTGCTGCGCGCACGCTTCTGGGGAACAGTCCCGCGTGCTAAGGAAAGAGGCAAAATCGCACCTAAGCATTAGGCCGGAGTTTATGCTCAGCTTCTCCCCCACCCCTACCCCACTTCTCCGTTCCCCTCCAATCCCGTGGACTCTTGCTCCTGCTTCTCCCGACCCTGCAAGGGGACATTCCAGTAGAACTTTTTTTGCTTTGTTGGTGGCATTCGTGAAATTGTGCTGTGTTTTGTGATTTCTTTGGGGGTGATTGTCTCGCCTGTTTTCAGTTGTCGCTTATATGGGAGGGTTGTGGGTGGGAGTGGGGTGGGTGAGGGGCTTAGAGCTCTGATTGTTGTTTTGGAAGAAAAAAACATAAAAAGATCAAAAAATATATATCACTCTAGAAATAAATCTCTGCTTGTGTCTTATTCCATCTTGGCTTTCCTCACTTGGCCAGAGGTAGAGATCTTGGTTCGAAGAGGGTGGCTTGGACAAAAGAGTGACTTTTGTGCCCAAGAGGTTTCTCCTTAGACCTTGCAGGCAGTCTTCCTGGTGGAGCTGAGGGCTGGTCCAGACCCAAGCTCCCAAGATCACTGCTTAAATTGATCAAGAGCCTTCCAACAGGAGAGCTGGGAGGCTGGAGGGTCAGAAAACGATAGATGAGTGGTTTGGAGAAGGATCTGTATCTGGGTTTGCAGGGAGCAATGAGACTTTCCTCCTAAGTTGCACTGGAGGCTTGCTACCAACTCCAGAGCCAGAGGGAAGGCAAGGCCTGCCCTGCCACTCCTGGAAGCAGGTCCTCTCTTACCTGGCTGAGAAAGTCACCTTGGTTTGGCCACTTTAAAATATCATGCAAGTGAGGAAGGTGGTAACTTCCTTCTGCTGTTCCCTGCAGCACAGGGACTGGGTGTAGACAGAGGCCTCCAGGAGGCCAGGCTCTCCTTTCTTTTGCTCAAAAAGAATGAACCCCTTCGGGTTTTCAGTCCCCACCTGGAGTTTGAGGCTCCAGTTTGAGCCACAGGGTAGCAGCCTTGGTGTAAGGTGGGTAGAGTTTGGTCGGGGTGGAGGCCTGGGGAGGCAGATTCTACAGGCTGGGAGTGAGGGTTGAATATGAAACAGAAATGCTTCAGGAGAAAAAAAAAATCCCCTTCCCAGTCGGACCCCAGAACTAAATTCGGTTTCAAAGTGCACCTTTCTGTCCCTCTCAGACTATGGTGTCCCCATCAGAGCCTCATATGGAGAGCACTGTTCTCGGCAGCCCCGTCATTCTCATCCAGGCGCTGGGATTCCACTTCTAACGGGCTGGCGCTTGGGAGCTGGCCTCCTGACTGAGCCTCCCATCGGGCCCACCCAGCGGCGCTGCAGTCCGCGGAGACCCTGAGGTTGGGGTAGAAGTAGGGACAAAGCATGACCCGCGGGAAAGGAGCTTGGAAGTAAAAAGGATGGGCCTACCCCTCTCCAGCGAACAGAAGGATGAACCACTCGGAGAGCTAGCAGGAGGCTGGAGAATCGAAGCTCCTGGGTATGGCAGGGCCCAGACCCGCAGCCTCCAAGGAGGGTTCCATTCCGTATATAAAATGAATCTGCCTCTAGAGCTTGTGTAGACTAGGCTCCCTCCCCGTCCTGGGCTCCCAGGAGCCAGCCCGTGCTGAGAGTGAGCGGAGAAGGCCGGATTCCGCCAAGAGGAAGCGCAAAAAGTGAGGCAGGAACTGTACGGAGTGCTGCGGGGCAGGGGCAAGGGCGCCCGGGGAAGCCTCCGGCGACGTCTGAGTCCAGAGCCCGGGGTGGCTTCTTTAAAGACAAACAAAGGCGAAGATGCGGAGGCTCGGAAGCCGGAGATGGGGAAATCTGCTGTCATAAAAGAGACAGAGATTCAGAGAGGGGGACCGGGAGAGTGCGAGACAAGGAGAAGCCGGGAGAGGAATTCAATGCCGTGTGCGCAGCAATAAAAGAATATGACCGCTATAAAAGTTTATAGCGTATAAATTTCTGAAGGTTAAGAAACTAAACAGCAGCAAAGCAAACAGTGAGGGGAAACTTTCCGGAGCTGAGAGAGCCACAGCTGGGCCTGGGCTCCGGGCCTGGCTGGAGAATGGGTGGGTCTGGCTGGGCCGCCCCCACTCTCACCCGCCCGGAACGCGGGGCGCGGGGTTTCCGGGGGCCCCAGGGGGCAAAGAGGGCTGAGGAGGAAGAGGGGAGGGAAGAACACTTTGTTGTCACAAATGCTTCACGGAACGCAACTGGGATTCCGTCTTTGTTCTTTGCACCCCCTCAAATCGGGCGTCATAAAGAGAAGCCCCCGCACGCGCCCGCGCGCGCACACACACACACACACGCAGGACCGGCGGGGCCAGACGTCTGGGCGCGGGCAGCCTCTTGATCCTTTTACAGTCCTGTCCCACTCTCTCAGGCCTCCTTTCCCCCAACAAAAAGCCCAATTGTTTCTCCTCAGAATTTGGAACAATCGTGTTGGATTTGAAAGGTGCTCAGCTCCCCCTTTTACGGGCCATAAACGGCGCACTGCTCGGCGGTCTCCGCCAGAAATTAGGGGCTGGGGGCGGGGGAGCTTACTGCTTCTTTTTCCCTCCCCACTCCCTCGCCTTTAAAAAAAATCTTTTAGCTTATCTGCACAATTTCAAAACCGTTTCCTGATTTCTGATGCCTTTTTTCTCGCCTGCTCTCATTTCCCTCCCCTTCTTCTGCTAATAATGAAAGTTTCTCCGCTGGTCGCCGCGGCGGCTGGCTCTCCGAGAGGCTGGCGTAGCTAGTTTTTCTCAGGACGGCCGCTAGATGGCACCCTTGCTCCACGTGAAAAGCCCCGATGCGGCAGCTGCCGGGCGCGGGTGGCTGCACCTCGCACCTCAGTCGGCCCTGAATCTACGAACTGAGCGCTATCAGAAGTCATGAATAATTTGCGCGTAATAAAAATATAGGGTTCATTATGGCCGTTCTCCACTTTTTATAGACTTCAAATATAGTGGTATTATCCCCTCTCTTCCTCAAATGGTCAGTTTTCCCAGGAGGAGGGCTCAGGGCTTCTCATCTTGTTTCTGTATTTGATGGGACAACAAATGCATGAAAAGGGGGAATAATAATAATAACATGAATAGTGGGTCCAAATTAAATAGGAGAATTGATTCGGAAAAAAATGAGATAATCCGGAGAGGGGGGCGAGAGGAAGGTCTGCGGATGCGGGTGAACAGGTCAGGTGAGAGGGGCGAGCGGGCAGGAGAAGGTCGGATGGAGAGGAAGCTGCCCCAACCTGCTGTGGGACTGGCGGGAGAGGGAGTCGGGTGAGCCAGCCCCGGGGTGGAGTTGGGGGCAATTTGGGAGAAACGGATCCGTGGCTTTGGTGGGGATTCGGAGGTGCCCAGAGCCAGCGGGCGGCTCCACACGAACCGAGGCTCTGGAGCCTTTGTATGTGGCCGGGGCTGGGCGGGGCGGCGCCGGGAGACCCAGGCTCGGCGAGGGGCTTCCTTTGAACCGCGAGGTGCGGGGAGGCTCGGCTATTTCCTCGGTTGTTCTGGGCGCTCCAAGTTGGGCCGCCAAAAAGTGTTGTGCTTTCCGGATGGATGCGGGGACAGGCGCGGTGCAGGAAGCAAGGGCTCGGTGCTCCCGGCGTCCCGTGGCTTCAGGTGAGAGTTCAGGGCTCCGTGAGCCACAGCCCGGCCCCAGGCAAGCCTGGGGACGCCGATCTCTTCGCAGTTTAGCAGCTGGAGGCCTGGACTCCGGGAATTTTCGTTCTGAGACCGGTGCGCTGTCAGCCTGCCCATAGCCCCTTGGATTCCAAATACTCCACTTCCTCCTGGCCCGGCCCGATCCGTGCCCCCCATCCGGACAAACCTGCGCCAGAAATAGCTATCTGTCTCCTTAAAATTAGCCCCACCGCCAGCCTCTCCTCTCTTCCCCCAGGACCGGGTGCGAAGAGGAAAGTGGAGTTTCTCAACTTGAGTTTCTCTAATAAATCTGCACTCCGTTGGGTGTTTATAAATTATCTCCTCGCTCTTTCTTGTTTTTTCTTATAATAGAAACATTTTCCTTCCATCAGGAATTTCTGGCGCGGTGCAGGGATGATTTAGAACAAGCCATTGAATTTCTGCCTCACCGGTGAGTCCTCAAATCATGACCATAAAATCGCCGGCACTTGATAAAAATGTTCGCTTCGACAACAGCTTAACGCTGACTTCTGCTGCCTCACCGCCCCCTCAGCCTGGCGCTGAAAATTCAAGACTCCGGTTCTCTCCCCTCCTTTTCTCTTTTTTCTCTCTCCCGTTCGGCCCCTCTCCCATTCTCCGGATTCACTTTTGAAGGACCAAGTGTCCCCACTGGTAGCATCCTCTTGGAAAAGGTGATAGTTTCATTTTTACAAATATTGGGGTGAGTGGGATCCCCAAAAATCACCCCTCCAAAAGCAAGCAACTCTCTCGTGAATAAACAATGGATGAATTGAATGTATCTGTAGAGCCTCCACCTTTGTTATTAGAAATTTTCTTTCTCTCTCTCCCCTTTCCTTCCTTCTTTCTGTCCTGTTCTTTTATTTCTTGGCCAGTGAGTCACTCCAGGAGGTCATTGGTTTGGACCCTCAGATTGGGGCCTTCTAAAGCCTGGCCACCATCGCCTCTAGGCCTGGTAGGCTGGAAGGCCAGGAAAGGCAACTGGCATGAGAGTGTGGCACCCAGTCAGCTGGGTCCTACAGTCTGTGTTTCAGGCCCTAGGTCCTCAGGTCTAGAGGGAGAGCAGGGTTTAACTAGAAGTTCCCAAGGGAAGAGGGGAGAAAAAGGGGAATTCAGTGGCCTTGCTGCATCCAAATCCCTTCTACCCCAAGGTCAGTTTAGGTAGTGACAGTAGTTCAAAGGACAGTGAAGGCTAAAAGATGGCCTTCCCCAAAGGTACACACTCTGCAGTCACTGCTCAGGGCAGAGGAGGGCACAGGACAGTGGGCACCAGGGCCAGGCACCAGGTCCTTGGTTTCCAACAGTGGCCTCCATTGCTCTTTCTTCTCTTTGATGTGCTGATGGGCCTGGCAGTGGCCCTCACCCAAGGGTGCTTTGGAAGGTGTGGAGGACTGGCCTGGGAAGATTGGGAGCCAGCTGGGCATGGTGACTGGGTCCCAAGGCCTGGGTGCAGAACTGGGGCAGCCCAACTAGGTGTCATTCTGCTGGTGGCATCAGGCCCCTCACACATCACACAGAATTGGTCTCCCAAAGGCTTGCTGAGTCCCCTTCTAGGGACCCCCTTCCCATTCCAGCAACGCCCCTTCCAGGCCACCTGAGGTTGTGTAAAACTGCAGAATCACAGTTGCAGGGCAAGCTTTGCTCAGGGCTTCACCTCTGTCCATTAAGCAGAAAGTTTCATCTCCTTCTCTGGGTCCTTCTTCATGCCCTCCAGGACCCCTTCTCCAAAGAAAATCCTTGTTTGTTTGTTTAATGAAGGAAAGTTGGTGACTGGCCTGGGTGGGCCTGAGAGGGGGCAGTTTGGGGGTTCTGGAGAAGGAGTGGGGGCAGGTGCTCCCAGAGCTGAAGGAGGCGGAAAATCTTGCAAAAGTCACCGTTTGCACCGAAAAAAACTCATAATCATTCTCATTTCGGCTTTGTCACCCCCACCGTGCTGCAGTCAGGCGGCGGGGGCGATCGAAGCTGCAGTTTTATAGCTGTAGAGGAAAGAACTCGTAAAATGCTAACAGCTTTTATGCGCTGCGGCATAAACAACAACAGACTCGGCTTTATTGCGTTTTATAGTTTGTTAAAGAGTTTACAGCCGTTTTTTGGGGGCCGGTTACCCAGCCAATTCCCTCCACACGATAGTTAAACCTTTATCAATAATAAGGAAATTGATCATTAAAGCTTTAAATATGACTACCTCGTTTGTTTGAAAATATGTTTAGGAGAGGAAGCTGTATGATTTGATAACTTGTATTAAAATACCAATTACATTTATAGGACCTTTTAAAACTCGGCGCAATTAAACCGTGTTCTTTTACATTTTTCCGAAGCGACCCTGACATTTAAAAACTCCAACTGCCTCGTTAAAATCGCGAAATTAACAGCGTGCCTACGCCTGGCGCGTTGTGTATGTGTGTGCGTGTTTTTTTCCGTGACTCCCCCACATCACTCTTTGGGGGTGGTCTGCGAAGGTATTTGATTTGTTGTGAGGCGAAAGATATCTCATTAATGTAGGTAGTTAAACAGATTTAATCCGTATTCATTCTCTCTCCCCCCTCCCCCTCTCTCCCCCTCTCCCCCTCTCTCTCCCTGGGTGTTTTTTTTTTCCTTCCCCTCCTTTTTTTTTTTTTTTTTTCCGCTCTCTCCTCACTCCCTGGCGCTCTCTCGCTCTAGCTCTCTCTCTCGCTCGCTCTCTCTTGCTCTCACCCTCGCTCTGCGTTCTGTCCGGGAGGAGTACGGAGAAGCCAATAGGATGCGGGGTCTCTAATGGATGCAAATGATCATGAAAAGACAGTGCAAAATATGAAACAACTCATTTGCAGGGAAGTAAATCACCGAAAACTGTTTATGAACTGGCATCCCTTCTTCGAAATGTAAAGCGAGGACCTCTTTAAGTGGCGGTATATTTTTGTTTGGGGGGTGGGGGGTGGGGGGAGGGCGAGTGAGCCGCGGCTGCCATGCAAGCTTAGACTTTTGGAGGCTTCGCTGTCCTTTTCTATTCCTGGAAATCACAAAAAGTGTGGTGGCTTCGAGATCTTCTTCGCCTTTTCTTTCTTTTCTTCCCCCCCCCCCCTTTCCCTCTCCTTTCCTGGCGAGGGTGACTAGGAGCCGGCGAATCCGCGTTTTTTTTCTCTCTCTCTCCCTCCCTTTCCCCCTCCCCACCCCCTCCCCAACAGCCCCCAACTACAGCCGCCGCCGCCGCCGCCGCCTCAAAATTCAATAAAATGAGCTCTTATTTCGTCAACTCACTGTTCTCCAAATACAAAACCGGGGAGTCCCTGCGCCCCAATTATTATGACTGCGGCTTCGCCCAGGACCTGGGCGGCCGACCCACCGTGGTGTACGGTCCCAGCAGCGGCGGCAGCTTCCAGCACCCGTCGCAAATCCAGGAGTTCTACCACGGGCCGTCGTCGCTGTCCACGGCTCCCTACCAGCAGAACCCGTGCGCCGTGGCGTGCCACGGGGACCCCGGCAACTTCTACGGCTACGACCCGCTGCAGCGGCAGAGCCTGTTCGGTGCGCAGGATCCAGACCTGGTGCAGTACGCCGACTGCAAGCTCGCCGCCGCCAGCGGCCTGGGCGAGGAGGCCGAGGGTTCGGAGCAGAGCCCGTCGCCCACACAGCTCTTCCCCTGGATGCGCCCTCAAGGTGAGCTCGCGTCGGGGCCGGCGGGGGCAAGGGAGACCAGGGGCCCAGGCCAGGCAGGGGGCCGGGCAGGCCGGGAGCGGTTCTTCCAGCTCCTGGAAGACCTGCTTGCTCCTTTCAGATAGCCTCCCCCTCCTTTCCTTCCTTCCTTCTTCCCTTCCTTCCTTCCCTCCCTCCCTCCTTCTTTCCTTCCTTCCCTTCTAGTTTTTTTGTTTCCCTTGAAGGAGGTCGCTAAGCGACATTTCCTGAATCCATAAACCCCTCACCCTGCCTGACTTTTCTTCTTATTCCCCTCCTTTTTTCCCCTTTTACTGTTTTATGGGGGGTAGTGGAGAAAGGGTGGTGGGAGTGGGGGCGCTCAACTTTTGCACTTCTCAATTGCTTTATAGTTTAATTACCCTGAAGAAACTTTTCTTCTGGGGCAGAGGCTCTGGGGGCTTTTCAAGGTGGGTCCATTCGTCCCCATCCCAGCTTTTTTATTCTTATTTTTCCCCCTCCTTCACATCCTTCCTTCTAAAGTTTATGGCACTTTTAATAGATTCAACCATCCCCGCCCAACTCTCTGGTGCTGGTTACCAGGGGAGGGGGCTCCCCTTTCTGGCTCCGTTAGATTCAGTGGTGTCTGATCCCCCTCACCCCCCCCCCTCCTCCGCTGACCGCGGCCTCCCAGCGCCCCCGCCCCTGCGCGGGGTAGAAGGTCCCCTGCCCTTATTATACTGGTCTCCTAGGCTGGTTCACGAATCTTCCAACCTTCTCCGTCTCTGCCCCCTCCCCCACCCTCCCCTCCCCTCTGTCTCGCCCTTTCCCCCATTCCCAGCAGCCGCCGGACGCAGGCGAGGCCGACAGACCTACAGCCGCTACCAGACCCTGGAGCTGGAGAAGGAGTTCCTATTTAATCCCTATCTGACTCGCAAGCGACGGATCGAGGTATCGCATGCGCTGGGACTGACTGAGAGACAGGTCAAAATCTGGTTCCAGAACCGGAGGATGAAGTGGAAAAAAGAGAACAACAAAGACAAGTTCCCCAGCAGCAAATGCGAGCAGGAGGAGCTGGAGAAACAGAAGCTGGAGCGGGCCCCGGAGGCGGCGGACGAGGGAGACGCGCAGAAGGGCGACAAGAAGTAGGCTCCAGCTGGGACTGCCAGGGCCGCGGCTGCCCTGCGTCCGCAGGTCCCCCGACCGCGCCGCCGTCGTCTGCCCCCGCCCAAGAGAGCTCTGGCCCCGCGAGCGGGGCCGGGAGCCTGGCCTCCCACCGCAGCGTCCCCGCCGCGCCAGTCCCCGCTAGTGGTAGTATCTCGTAATAGCTTCTGTGTGTGAGCTACCGTGGATCTCCTTCCCTTCTCTTGGGGGCCCGGGGGGCAAAAAAAAAAAAAAAAGGATTTCAAGCAAGGACTCCCTCGCCCTGCGAGGGTGAGCGGCTGCGGCCTGGCTGAGCACCCCCCATGCCCCCGCCCCGTGTAAAAAGCCTCCTTGTGCAATGGTCTTTTTTTCCTTTGAACGTGCTTCTTTGTAATGACCGAGGTACTGATTTCTGCTAAGTTCTCCCAACAACATGAAACTGCCTATTCACGCCGTAATTCTTTCTGTCTCCCTCTTCTCTCTCTCTCTCTCTCTCTCTCTCTCTCTCTCTCTCTCTCTCTCTCTCTCTTTCTCTCTCGTCCTCATTTCCCCCTCCCACCCCCTCTCCCCGCTGCCCTCCCTAGCTCGCTGCCTTTCTCTCTGGCTTCTCTCTTTTCCCACCCCCCCACCCCCGCTTTGGTTTGACAATTTCGTCTTAAGTGTTTCTCAAAAGAGGTTACTTTAGTTAGCATGCGCGCTGTGGGCAATTGTTAAAGTGTTCTTAGGTTTACTGTGAAGAGAATGTATCCTGTATCCGTGAATTGCTTTATTGGGGGGAGGGAGGGCTAATTATATATTTTGTTGTTCCTCTATACTTTGTTCTGTTGTCTGCGCCTGAAAAGGGCGGAAGAGTTACAATAAAGTTTACAAGCGAGAACCCGAGACTGGCCCGGCCCGCGCTCCTCATTTGCTCCTGGCGCCTTGAAGAGCTGGGGGGAGCCGGTCACCGAGATTCTGCGCCCGCCAGGGCAGGCCAGGCCAGGCCGCGGAGAGGAGGAGGCGGGGGTTGGAGGCAGGTGGTGCAGTCTCTTGGCCCAGGGGCGCAGGGGGTGAGGGAGGCGGCTGCGCATGATTGGAGGAGAGAGGAACGAGGGAGGGGAGCCAAGAGAAACCCCCTCCCTTCTCATTCAAAGGCTGCCGGGCCCGGAGACCCTAGCGCCCAGGCCACGCTGGAGAGATGCGCCTGGGCTGGTGGCTGTATCCTCCCACTTCCTCCTTTGTTTTTGTGTGCCCTCTCCTGCATGTGTGTGGGCGTAGGGGTTGGTAAAGGTGTAGTGCTGGGCTGCTAAACAAGCTTATACTTTTATTTTTACTGGACTCTGGTGGGGGGAGCAGGAGAAGAGAGATGCCCTTCCCTGCCTCTCCCTTTCTGAGACTTGGCCACCTTCGCCCAGCTCCGAGGTGGTGGCTTGCAGCCTTCCTTCCTTTTGCTCCCTTTGCTTCTCTGGCAGCCAAGCTGACTGAGGCATCCGCCTCCCGGAACCAGGAGAGCAGCATACCGGGCTGCCCTCCTCCCTTCCTTTTTCTTCCCACCCACCCCACCCCCTTCCTTTTTAAATTTTCAAACCTTATTTTTCTTTTAGCCACCAGAAACAGCAGCATCTCATGCCTGTGGGCTGGATCCCGCGACTTTGGGAGCACCCACGAAACCTCACTCCATCCCTGCCTGTCTGTCTGGGGCAGAGAGAGAGAGAGGGAGAGAACCGTGAGGCCAGGCTCACCTCTTTCCTCACCTTGGGACAAACGGACCAAGTCTGGACCAAGTTCCCCCAGAGGCCCAGCCAGGCTGAATCGGTCCGGATTAATAAAGACCTGAACTGCCCCTACTCATCCACCCGGTTATGTGCAATCCCTGCGTTTGTTTCTCGCTGGGTAACGGGCTGGGGAGAATGGGTGGGGGGCAGGCGGTGACAACACGGATCGCTCTCGGAGGTATTTATTTTCCCTTCCACTCAATCCCTTCCTCCCCAAATCTCGCCTGCAAGCTGCCTCCAGCCCACAGGGGTCGACAGAGGCCCTTGAGCCCCCCAGCCCCAATCCACAGGGCTTGGCTTTCCCATTCATTATTGATTATATTTTATAAATCCAACGCCACACAATTTTTTCCACATTACCGGGAGCAGTGGGGAGGCTGCCCAGCCATTGGCCGAGGGGGCGTCACGTGGGCGGGGTCACGTGGTCCAGAGAGGAAAAAGGGGGTCCTTTTTGGTGTAAATCTGGACTCTAATTCTGTAATATATCAAGGAATCTCGTAAAACCGACACTAAAACGTCCCTGCCTACAAATCATCCGGCCAAATTATGAGTTCATTGTATTATGCGAATGCTTTATTTTCTAAATATCCAGCCGCAAGTTCGGTTTTCGCTACCGGAGCCTTCCCCGAACAAACTTCTTGTGCGTTTGCTTCCAACCCCCAGCGCCCGGGCTATGGAGCTGGTTCGGGTGCTTCCTTCGCCGCCTCGATGCAGGGCTTGTACCCCGGCGGGGGGGGCATGGCGGGCCAGAGTGCAGCCGGCGTCTACGCGGCCGGCTACGGGCTCGAGCCGAGTTCCTTCAACATGCACTGCGCGCCCTTTGAGCAGAACCTCTCCGGGGTGTGTCCCGGCGACTCCGCCAAAGCGGCGGGCGCCAAGGAGCAGAGGGACTCGGACTTGGCGGCCGAGAGTAACTTCCGGATCTACCCCTGGATGCGAAGCTCAGGTAACGCCGCGCACCGAGCCGTCCCGAACCGTCCCGAGCCGCAGTGGCCCGGGCACATTCCCCGGAAGGCGCCCCCTTCCTGGCCAAGTGCCCTTCTCCGCGTCCAGAGTGCTCCCGGCAGGAGGTCGGCCCTTGGGGACGCGGCACCCCCTGGGCCGGGACCCGGCGCGCCGCCCCCACTCCCATTTTTTGCTTGGTGCTCTCAGGCTCGCTCTGCTTCCCTGGCGGATCCCTCTCCGCCTCTCCGCCGATGCCGCGGCGCTCTGAGATCCCAGCCCACCCCCCACCCTTCCTCCTGGCCTTTTAGCTTTAAATATTTATCAGCCGCGCCGGCACGGGCTGGAGACGAGGCCGTTTGTCTTGCGGAGGAAGGCTGGGGTTTGCAGAGAATAGCCATTAGGGTTTTCCCCCTCCCTTCTCCCTTCCCCAGCCAGGGATTTCAACTCTGGGTGTGTCCCCCAGCCCCAGCTAGAATAAGGTCTGAGGAGGGGGCCGCAACGCTGAGCAGCTCTCCCCTCCCCCTTTCTACCCAGCCAACCCCGCTCCCCCATTATTCCCTTCTGGACATTTAGAGGTGGGCTCTAGAGGCCTGGCAGGAGGAGGGAGTGTGAGAGGAGATGAGGATCCAGCCAGGGACACACAGCCACGGAGGCAGGTGGAGAGAGTGGGGCTGAGGCCAAGAGAGATGAGGCTCCTGACCCCCCAGTGAACTTGGGTAGGGGGAGGCAGGACAACTAGAGAAAGAGGCAGAGTTCTCAGGAGATTACAGCTGGCTTCCTCAGGTGCCCTTCCTAGCATCCCTGGAGAACTGGCTAACAAGTTTGCAAGTATCATTCCAGAAGGGTTAATGTCCTCTTGGGGGAGAGACTAGGACTCCAAGGAGTCAAATTAAGAGAGAGTGCAGGCCACTGAGGCGGCTTCTGTAGAAACTCCGAAAGACCAGGGGCTCCATGGGGCCTGCTGACAAGCCTGTCCCAGACATCCTTCTTAATTCTCCCTGGACTCAGGGGCCAACCTCAAGGTCCAGAAGACCCAAGACTTGTCAGAGGGTCCCAATCCAGCCAGAGTTGAGGGCCAGAAGAAGTCCATGTCTTCCACCATCAGTATTAGTGGTCATGGTCCCCGTTATCTGCTCCATAATTCAACTGCCTTTCCAGCTGATTTATTAAAGCCTCAATTTTTCTGCTCATGAACATTTCAGCTTGGCTTTTATCTGACTTGAAATTAGGGCCCCTCCTCCCACTATCTCCTTCCCAGGAGGGCTGGCACCAGCACAACTTCCTGAAAGCCGCCTCAGGGTTTTGGGCCTAAACTGGGAAGCCCTCCCCTGCCGTTGAGTCCCTACCACCCAGATATTGAATGTTCCACCCCAACCCAGGTGGCTATCTCTTCTCTTCCCCTGTACCTTCCTGGAGGCCCAAAGATTGCTTGGGAGAGCTGGGTTGGCTGGGCAGGTGGGTAGACAGGACAGCCTGGCCCTGTCTGAACCTCAGTCAATCACTGGAAAATAGTTATCAGAGGGCAGCTGCCTTTAGACCAACTCCACACTCCAAGGAAATCTGCAAATTCTCAACTTCTCATTCCACAACAGGCTGGGGGAGGGGGAGAGGACTGGACCTCTGAGGCTCTTTGTCTCCTATTCTTTTGGGGGAAAGCCCTCTGGCCAGGCCTAGAGCCCCCACTCCAGGGTTACTTGCATGGTTTTTATTATCCTTTACTCTGAAGACCATCAGAGTCAGCATCCAAAAGGGGAGGCTTGGGGTTCCTGGTCCTGAGGGTGATGGAAGGATTAACCAACTGCCCTTCATCCCACATGCACCCCTTAGGTGCAGGGCTTCAGGAGCCAGTTAGACCTTGGGAAGACTTCCTGGGTGGAAGATGGGAATGTTTGCCTTGGGAGGTCTGCATGTTGAGGGAAGGAGGGGGCATGGGCTAGGGTATGGAAAGTGACAATTTGGTTTAGCGGGAAAATAGGCTTTCCAACTACTGACCCAAGAGCATATACAGGGTCGAAGAGGGAAGCGAACACTCTTATGGCTCTTTCCGCATTCACTTGTTTTTCTCCTGTAAATCTCTGCACAGGGACTGACCGCAAGCGAGGCCGCCAGACCTACACCCGCTATCAGACCCTGGAGCTGGAGAAAGAATTTCATTACAATCGCTACCTGACGCGGCGGCGGCGCATCGAGATCGCGCACGCGCTCTGCCTCACCGAAAGACAGATCAAGATCTGGTTCCAGAACCGGCGCATGAAATGGAAAAAGGAGAACAAGACCTCGGGCCCCGGGGCCACCAGCCAGGACAAGGCTGAGGTGGAGGAGGACGAGGAAGAGTGAGGGACGGGGAAAGGGCAGAGCAAGAGAGAGATGAGAAAGGGAGAGAGCGAGAAGCCCAGCTCTGGGAACTGAACCAGGAAACTCAAGTCAAATAGGGAGAAAAAAAAAACTATTTAAAGGCAAAGCAGTTAAAATTTTTTTAAGGAGAGAAGGTGAAACTGGTTTCTTAACACTGAAAAAAAGATACTACCTATAGGAAAGTCTGTCGGGTGGGTTTGTTTTGTACAGTATGGGAAGGACATCATCTACCTGTTCTGTAGCTTTCTGGAATTTGCCTCCTCTTTTCTATGTCGCTAATTGTAGGATCTTCGTAAAATCCTGCTGTTTTGTAAGCCCCCTCTTTGATGCTGTCTTTGTGCTCTGTGTGTCTGGACTAACGTGTGTGGTTCCTCGCCTTCCTGAGCCCCCGCCTTCCCAGTAGGGGCACTAAAGGGGCCTTAGGGAGCCCCAAGGACCCACGGACTAGCTCGAGTGTCCCCTCTGTGTGCATGGCCTGCTGGCTGCTCCTTGCCCCTGCCAGCCCCTGTGATCCTCTTTACATTCTATGTGTATCTGAAGGATGGAGAAATAAAAAGCAATTAAAAATAAACAGATGCCCTATTTTCCATGTCTCCCTAAGGCTGGAAGAGGGTTAGGGTTAGCCATGCATCCCAGTGGCCCCCTGCACCAACTTTTTCTGCCCATGTGCTGGGGTCTGCTCTTTTTTCTGGTGCCCCTTGCTCTGCGGGCTGCCGACTTGTGAACCTGATATCACACATTCCCTTCATATTCTTTTACACACATTGACACACAAAGGCACACAATCACACATACTTACAGGCTGACATTGCACATAAATATACATTGTCACAGTCACAAACATCCATATTCTTATATTCACAAATAATACGTGTATTTATTTACACAGGCATTCACATATCCCAACTCCTGCCCAGAACACATGTATTCACCATTCGCTCCCACTCACGAGTCAACCCACATTCACACTCACAGACACGTTATACATACCAATGTACACTCACACGTTAGCTTATAAACACACAGACTCACATTTGCCCCCAAGGAAACACGTCCTTGAGTCCACATGCCCCGTCACACATACTCACAACACCAAACCAAACCAAATACCCCACCACCACCACCACCCGGGCAGTTCACAAACTCTTCCTCGACCAGGCCTTCACACCAGGCTGTGGCTGTGCCGCTCGGCACAAATACAAAAATACAAGCTGAAATCCAAAGTGCTAGGCCCCGCGCGAACGAAGAGCGGAAGGAAAGGGAAGGTGACCACCCAAATCCACTCCCGCTGCTCTTCTCGTGAGGGCGGGTGGGCGGCGTCGGGCAGAGGCCGGGCCGCCGTGCAGAAAGCTCCCGGCCACCGGCCTCCGACGCCAAGGCGCTCCCGGCTTTTCGCTCAGCCGGCAAACATTTTCCGCAAGAACTATTCGCTAATTTTATTTCAATTTATTTTACTTTCATTTATTTTAATTTATCTCCTCCTAAATTGACACAGCGACCCAAGTGAAACTTGAAATGGGGGGAAGGAAGGAAATGAGCCCCGAGAGCGAGAGGCCGAGCGGTGCGAGTCAGCCGGCTGCTGCGGCCGCATCCCGGCCGCTCCCAGCCGGGCCGCCCGGCCGCGCAGGGCTGCGCCGGCTTCCTCCGCGCCTTTCCGCTCGCTGTCCGCGCTGCCGGCAACCTGGGATCTTCCCCGGAATACAGAGAAAGAGAAAAAAGAAAAACATTTGGAAGAGGGGAGCTTATTTCCTTTCCTGCTTTTGGGCACTGGTAGCCCAATTCAAAATACGGGAGTATTCAGGGTACTTGGGAAACACGGGGTGAATTTTGGTGGCCGTTGTTTTGCTCTAAAACATCCCCTTGATCGAGGGAGAAAAACCAGGAGGATGGCGCCTACAGCTAGACCTGCAGAGCTGATTTTTAGTCTTTATTCGATTATAAACCCTGAATTATTTAAATTTAAAGAACAGGCGACCAGACAAAAAAGGGGAAGAGAGCGAGTTTAAGGAGAATGCTTAATTTGAATTTGCAAGTAAAAGGCTCCAAAACCTGCAGTTTCCCCCGTCAATGACCACTGAACCCCCACCCCACCCCCCAGAGAGCACAGGGCGTTATCCCTGAGAACGTGGGTGTATGGACATTTGGGCGGGAGAGACCAGGGTCCCTCCAATTTCTGAGGTGCAGGGGTGACAATCTGGTGGCTAGACTGTTCGCCTTGGCCTCCATTGGGGCCACCTTTCTTCCCGGAGCAAAAACTAGGCCCTAGGGGATCTAAAGCCCCTACACCCGCAATGCTACAAGCCTCACTGGTGGGGTGCCCACCATTTATAAGACTGGGAATGAAGGGGATGTTCAGGGGGGAAAGGGGGCACTGAGGCTTTCATTTTGCCCTAATACAAGTGGCAACCCTGGACACTGGGTGCTGCTCCAGATTCACTCCCAAATTGCCTTAGAACAGTCCCTATGTGGAGGTTTTGGGGTGAATTTTACTAGAATGGAGGACAGCGCTCCTGTGAGAATAGAGAGGTTCCAAAAAGAGCCCCCCTTCCCAGATGGATGTTTGTGGCTCCTCCGCCTGATTCCCTGCACCCCAAATCTCACCCCTCCTCAGACTGGGGTTTCCCCAAAAATCGAGAAGGAGAAGAAAAGAAGATGGCGACTGAGAAAAGGGTTGCTGGTGGAGCAGCCATGAAGAAATGCAATAAATTCCTTGTTGTTTTATGAAAATTTACAACTTTGTGATAGAAGTTTATGAGTGGTTGAATCCAGCGATTGGCCAGCGCCGGTCATGTGGCCGGGCGATCGTGAACATGAACTTTTTATCATTTCCCTGGTGGTTATAATGCAGCATTCTTTTGGACACCACACCTAGGTCGGAGCACTGTCGTCCTTCAGGGCTCCAGCCTCTTGATATTTTTATACTTCAGTATCAGCTCGATAAAGCAAGAGAGAGAGAGGAAAAGACAGGGGGAGAGGAAAGAAGAGAGAGAGAGGGAGTGAGAGAGAGAGAGAGAAGGAGGGGTGGGAATTACACAAAAGAGAGAACCAAAAATAATTTTAATTTCTAACTTAATTTGCTTGCTGATTTGGGATTTTAGTCATCATGGAGGGTAAATGGACAATCTGCCCAGGACTGCAGCCTGATACCATTTTTCAAAGCCAGAACTTACTCCATTTTCTATGCAAATATCAGAAAAGCGAAACACCCTCTCTCTCAACTCTGAGAAGGGGAAACAACGGCTCTCAGGTTGGGACAATATTATCTGGAAGATGAAGAAGAAACCGAACGCTCTTTTTTTTTTTTTTCTCCTCCTCTTTCTCCCCACCTCTTTCAATCGGAGGAAAGAAACCCCAAGGTCTGCAAAGGTAAGGGATATTCTACAATTCTCTTCTTATATTTTTGCTTCGATTTTGTAGGGGGTGGGGCTTAGGTTTGTCTCTCTCCTCCCCACCCCCAAGACGGGACTGAACCCCACCTCTGGGCGCTGCAGGGAGAGGCTTCCCAGGAAATTTGGTGGCTGAGAGAGGGGTGGCTGCTTCCAGGAGGGGGAGCAAGGCAGGGAAGACGGGAGGAGGAACCGAAAGGGGCCACGGAGGCGAGCTCTAAATCGCCTTTTTAAGCTGGGAGGAGAGGTTTAAGCCAGGGGGCTGAGAAAGAGAGGATGGGGTGTCTGAGCTTTGGGGCGCTGGTAGAATCCGGTTGCTATGGCCTCTGTGGGTTTGTGCCCCCTCCCCCTCCCACCACCCCTCCCTTGTTCCGGCCTCCCCCAATTGCCCCCATGCAGCTCTCTTGCCCGGTGCGAGTTTCCAGTATCGTATCAGTGGTTTCCCGGCAGCGTTGGCACGAGGGGCGGTGGCGCTAAGGGATGTCCTGGTCTCTGGAGGGCCTGGAATCTCCGCAGAGGCCAGCGAGGGTGAGGAGGTGGCTAGAGAGACACAGAAAGAACAATTCACAGAGAAATACTCATTATCTCCCTTCGGAGACATTTCTGAAATTAAAGGGCTGTGGGTGGAGGCACCCAAATAAAAGGAGAGCCCCCCAGGAAGCCTTCCTGAGAATGCCAGGTCTTTCGCCACTCCCACAGGAGGGAGCCTCGCTCTGCAGGGAGACAATTTTGTGGTTTTTAATGCGGTAGGTTACAGCGTGTTGGTTTCTGTGCAATATTGATTCTAATACTTGTGTCTATTGGTATGAGGTGTGTGGATTTCGGTGCAGGAGAAAAGTGTGCATCTGATATGGAAACATTTCAAACTTTCCTGGATCTAAATGTGGTGATTGTGAAGGAGCTGTTTAGCATGTTGTTGTTTTAGGCTTGTAAATAAAAAAGAGAGAAAAAACAATTAAAAGAAAATCCCATTAGGGGACCTGAATGTATCCAGACTGAAAAGCTGCCTGGCACTGAGCTCAGACACCTAGTCCTGTCCCTTCGGCGCCTGATTCATTCCCCAGCCAGGCCTCCTGGGGGGTGGGGGAGAAGAACCTTTGGGCTGGAGGCTGAGATTCCTAAAGTAGCTGGTGGGGTGGAAGAAGGTGTAAGCTGCTAGGTGAGGACTTAAAAATAGAGTGAGAGGGCTTCTGGGGAAGCTGTGAGTCTAGAGATAAGTGTATTTGGGTGCCAAGGGCAGGAGAGACTGTGATTTAGTTTGGTTTGAAGGAATAGGTGATTGCTTTTCTCTTTTTAAAGACCAGATGCAGAGCATTCAGCCTCGGGCCTCTGTCTGCCTAGGGATTGTGGGGTCTGGGCGTGTGTAGAGGGATCCTGGACGTTTCAGTCTTGAGCTGGGAAGAGAGAGACGCAGCCACTTGTGGCGTGGAAGGGGGGACCCTGGAGGCACAGGTAGCTGCCCTCGAAGCAGGCCCGGAATGGGTGCCTGAAGGGTCCCCTCGGCTGTGTATCGAGAGAAGTTCTCGGTCAGCACCCACGGCACTCAGAGCCTATTCTCAAAACGAAAAATTTCGCAAACCCACCCAGACTAAAGGTCTTTTTCTCCTGTAGTCTTGGCGGGGCATAAATCATCCCTTTGACAGTTTGCTCTGACCCAAATTATGCGGTTTGCTGCCATCTACCGTCCGTTTGGAGACATGCGGCTTTGGCGCCGCAAGCCCCGCGACACTGCCTGAACCCGGAGCCCCCGCCGCTCGGGTTCGGCGGGATTCTGGGGGCTTCGGCCCAGATTGTTGCTTTCTGCTGGATCTTGGTTCTCGCCTGCCCGCGTGTGGATTCAAGAACAAATGTTCTCTCCCCCTTGGCAGCCGCATCCCAGAGCCAAACCTAGCGGCTGGCTAGGGGAAGCGGCTTTTTCTAGGGTATATTTTAAAAGGACTAATGCTGCATCCCGCGGGCAGGCAGGGGGCCCTGAATCAAAGGGTTGAGGGGAAATCAGAATCGAGAGCCCTCTCCCCTCTACCCCATCAAAGCGCAAGAGGGGATCACCAGGGCCGCTAGGGAGATACCAGGCCAAGACTGCTCAAGGTTTATTTGGTTTTCTTTTCCGCCAAGGGAGGGGGCCAGCAGGGGAGGCGCCGAACCCGGCAGTTCCACTCGGTTGTCAAAAGACAAACCGGGTCTGTGTTCTCCGTGTTGGCTAGTGGGTCTTGCCAGTTTCTTGGCCGGTGAGTCTGTGGTGAAGGAATTGAGCTGAGTTTTCGGGAAACTATGGTGTAAGCAAGTGAGTGTGAGTCCCCTTCCCCATTCCCGATCGTTTCAGGCGAAATCGACACAGATATGCTTTGGGGAAAAAATGGGGAGTGGGAGTGGGGATCAATCATTAAGGAACCAAACCATTGTAATTTCCGTTCCTGCCGGACCCCTCACACCCGCTTAAGCTGACTGCTTTCCCAGAAGGGGGTGGCGAGGGCGGGGGTACGCGCCGCTGCCGCTGCCTTTGAATATTGGCCCCTGTCTCACGGGTTACTGATTAGCTCGGGCTTTCAAGCCGCAGGAGGAAGCTCTGGTCGCTCCTTTCAAGGTGCTGTGGCCCCAGTTCCTGGGCGGGGGATCCAGGAAATTGCCTGCGGTGCCAGGCAGGCCGAGGTGTTACTAGGGTCTGGCTCGGAGTTGGAGGAGCTGCCGAGGTCGAGGGGCCCAGCGGTACTGGGAGCAAATGCGGGGGCTGCGACCCCTCCAGGCTTCGGTGCCCTGAGAGTCTGGGCAGTAGGAGCAGTCCTTTCAGCTTTTCAGCAGAGAATGATTTTCTGGCGGCTAGAAGGCCGGGCCCACTGCGAGAGGCCCCAGGGGAGCACGCCTGAAAAGCCTTGGGCCCCTCGGAGGTTTTTTCTTGCAGGCAAGCGAAGGACAGGTAGGGAGGGGAAGGCGGCTGGTACAGAGGGATGAAACACTTCAGAGCTCTTATGGTGCTGGTGCCGGTGGACCCAGGGAGAGGGAACAGAGCGCCACTGCTTCCCGGAACAGAGACGATGTCGTTCATTTGCATAATGGAAATGATGCTTTTGTACCGCGAGTTGGACCAGCCGATTTTAAGGCAATGTCCCTACTAAACAGCTCTCAAAGGTTGGGAGTGGCCACACTGCTCCCCTGGGAACATTAATGTTCCCCAAACCCAGAGAAACACACAGAATTCAGGGGAAGAACTAGGTTGAGATGTTTTAATTCACCCCACCCCAGCCAGGGTTGAGAGTGGGGTGGGGGAAGGTGTCCACAGTCCAAAGAGCTGGGTGTGGGGTGGGAGCATGGCAGATGAGAGGAAATACAAAGCCTGGACAATGTCTCAATCCCCCCTCCCCTACACATACCTACTGGCAAATACCCTCCCTGAGGTTACCAGTAAAGGAGACTTTTACTCCCAAGCTGAACACAACTTAGACATTTCCCTGGGAGCTGCAATGTGTGTACCTCCACAAGACCACAGATTCACAGCTCAGAAAATTACAATTATAAATCCTGCCTATGGGGTTTCTAGACAATCCTCCTGTGCGTACTCCAGACTTGGTACATATTTATATCCACCTCTCCATATACACACTTTCTCCTTGAGCAGGGAGAGAATCCCCGAACCAGCTGGTGGCTGCGCCTGCTGTGTATTTACATATTTCCCCTTGAAGACAGATCGACAACGGCAGTGGATCGAACCACAGACAGATTCTTAGAGATCTGGCTCCAGAAACCAGGCGGCCTCTGGCTCAGCCCTGCCTGCCTGCTCTTTCTCCCAAACAAACGGATCAGACGAATAAACGCTCATAAATACCTCTGGGCTTAGATAAGAGCGATGAGGCGCTATTTCCTTTCATGCTGGACTCCAGGCGCCCAGGCCCTGCTTTTGCGGCTCCATCTCATGACAGGCAACCTGCAGAGGTGAGGTTAATTTGGGGGTATGGCTCTAAGGATAAGGAGATTATTTCATGCTTCTGTCACAGGGAAAATCCCCCTCCCTCATTGGATCTTGTGTCATCCAGGCTTCACAGGAAAGCCCACACCTTTCAGTCTTAGTATGAAGACATTACAGCCAGAGAGGAGGCAGGGTGGGCTGAGGCCTAAGGCCCGGCCTCAGTGGCAAGGAGGAGGGAGATACACAAGGCTCTCTCCCCACCTTGCTCCTCCTGCCCAAAAGTTTCCTGTTCCTCTCTAGGAGTGGGCCTAATCACAGCTAGATTGGAACACTTGTGACTCTCCATTATTAGGAAGCTTGAGTTTATTTTCTTAAATCTTGACAAAATCCCGATAGAGTCAGGGTAGGAAGTAGTTGATGGGGCAACCAGGAATAGCCACTTAGCCATGAAGGTACAGCCCAGAAGTTGTCCTAAGCTCAGGGAGCTTTGTAAGCCATTTTGCAAGCAACCAAGTTCCCACCCTTGGTCACCAACCTCAGCCCTCTACCACTTTTCCTAGTGTCTTGTGCCATCTTCAGTGGGCAGAATTGGCCCACAAAAAGGAGCCCAAAGAACAATCAGAGGAGGGTCAGCCTAGCCCTTTCATCATCAGATTTTGTCCCACACCCTGGCCTTTTCTTTGTCCCAGGTCCAAAGGTTGTCACCCTTTACTGCCTGGCCTCCATGTGCACATTATAATGTTAAAACCACACCGTGATTCAGGCTTCCAGCCTGGCTCTAATGCTCATTTTCCTTAGATGAAGGAGAAAGAGAATGTCGGAGATGCACACCCTCTCTTGCACCAAAGCTTGTAGACAGCAAGCTGGTGATACAAACACGAGATATAGGAGGGGTTGCAGAGATGCTGAGAGACATACAGAAGGGTGGCAAGTATCTGGAGAGGGGATGCAGAATGATACGTTGTAAGCTGCCTACTGAGACCTCAGGAGCCCCGCCCCCCATAAAACTGAACAAAACTCAAGTCTTGAGAAAGAATTAATTTTAAAAAGAACTGCCAGCTCTAGAGAGACCTGAAAAGGAGTGAGGGCCCCCTCTCTTCCCTGTGGTCTCTGATTGCCTCCTATATCAGGAGGGTTTGAGGACCTAGAACTGGAGAGGGAAAAATTTCTTCCCTGTACCCAGACTTACTGAAACATCTTTGATTCCTAAGACCCTGTCACCCAGGGTATTCTAATGTCTTTTGGGGAAGGAGGTGGGATGGAGTGAGGGTTGCAGGCAAGATAGGGATCAGACAAACCTAGGCTGGGGGATGTCCCTCCCCCTCCTCTCCCTATCCCCAAGTGAAGAGAGGACTAGTCCCTCTTCCCAGTGCCCCCTTCCTGTGCCAAGACCAAGCAGTACATACTAGAACCAGGTAAGATGTCTTGTGCAGCAGTGGCCGTAGCCTTCCCAGAAGCTCCTGGCCTAGCCACACAGCTAGTGAGAGAAGCTTGGGCTCAGACCCTCCTCCCAATTCTCAGCCTTCTGGGTCTTCTGGGCTGCAGACTCTGGCCTGCCCCTCAGACCTTAAGAGTTGTGGAGAAGCAGAAATAATAAACCCAGGCTTGGAGGAGACACAGTAGATCTGAGAAACAGGAAAAACGGTTTTCAAAACCCTTGGAGAGGGTTTCATCTTCTTCGCGTCTCTTTCTGAAAACGATGCTAATCAACGGAGAACTCATCTCTCCTCTATCAACACAAAACCCGAGAAACAAGCCTTCTCCTTTAGTTCCTTCCTAAGGAGATTGAGGTTCGAGATTCGGATATATTTATCCACCTTCCCTAGAGGGAAGGGGCTCAAGCAACGCAGGGGTTAACTTTTCTGAAAACACAATTAACTTTTCCCTATCCTGCATGGGGAGGGGAGGGATATATTTAATCACTGGGGGATGGGGTGGTCTCAATCCAAATGCTCCCTCCTTTCGCAAGACGCCTCTTTCGCAGATCCTACGTAGGTGGAAGGGGAAGCGTTGTGCTGTTGGGGAGAGAGAGAAAGCAGAAGGAGAAGAAGGAGGGGGGAAAAAGGTTGATAGGTTTGTGCGCGGGTCCCTCGCGCGGGCTGCGCTCCTCCTGGGTGCTATTTGACAATTCCTGCCTCTGCCATTGGTCAGTGTTGGATCAGATGGTTGTATTTCCTTCTGGCCCTCACTGGCACCTCGCCATCCCCCCTCAGCTAAAACCCAATCTCAGATATACTACTAATAGGCGCGGCGCTCGGACTATAAAACACAACAAATCATAAACCCGGCGGAGCAGCAGCGGCCGTGCGCGCCTCCCCTCCCAATGAGTTCCTATTTCGTGAACTCCACCTTCCCCGTCACTCTGGCCAGCGGGCAGGAGTCCTTCCTGGGCCAGCTCCCGCTCTACTCGTCGGGCTATGCGGACCCGCTGAGGCACTACCCCGCGCCCTACGGGCCCGGGCCCGGCCAGGACAAGGGCTTTGCCGCCTCTTCCTATTACCCGCCGGCCGGCGGCGGCTACGGCCGAGCGGCGCCCTGCGACTACGGGCCGGCGCCGGCCTTCTACCGAGAGAAGGAGTCGGCCTGCGCGCTCTCGGGCGCCGACGAGCCGCCCCCGTTCCACCCCGAGCCGCGGAAGTCCGACTGCGCGCAGGACAAGAGCGTGTTCGGCGAGGCGGAGGAGCAGAAGTGCTCCACCCCTGTCTACCCCTGGATGCAGCGGATGAATTCGTGCAACAGTGAGTGAGCCTTGCTGCGGCCGCCTTGACCTCTGCGGGCCCCCCTCCCGGAGACAGAACTAGGGAACACCCCCCCGCCCCCATTCTCCCACAGGGTGCTGGGTTGGTGTCTCGATTGGAGCTAAGGGACGATTGGGCGCCTGCACCGGGTCTCCCGCGCTTCTCTCCCGTCCTCAGGAGTTGCAAAGTTTGCAAAGTCCCAGATGCACTCGGAGCCAGGGGGAGCGAGTGGGTTCTCTCGGAGCGCCAGGCCGCAGCTGGGATTCTGGGTCATGGAGATGGGCAGGACCCCCTCCTCGCAGTCAATGGGGGCTTTCCTTGGCGCCCTCAGCTCTAGTCGGGTCCCCACCCAAAGACTGTTCATTGAAAACGGAGTGCGTCATGGGAAGGGGAGCGGCGTGACGCTGGCGAGAGAGAGTTGTGTCTGTCCCGGACTAGGTTTCCCTGGGGGTCAGGGGCTGAGGAAAGATGAGGCACCAGGAAAGGGGTTGTAGTCAGAGGACGGAGAATAAAGGGAAGAAACAGAGGAAGCGAGCAGAGGCGGAGAGAGGGAGAAGCAGGCTCCTGGGTCTCAGGTTGGATTATTTGTCGGCCTTAAGTCCCAAATTGATGTCCATTAGCGGGACACGAAAGTGAGGAGCCGTTAATGCCGACTGTGGATCGATCCACGTCATTACGGATTAAGGGCCGGAATCTATCACAAGGTGGTGGGGGAGCCAGATGAATGGAAGGAAAAGATGCGGCTAGGAAGAGACACACCTGGCCAGTGCTTCCCCAGCCCCTCCCCCTAGGCTCGGGTGGGATTTAAAACTGTTCCTCCCATCCCCCACCAAGAATCTAGACAGAAGGCATTAGCCTAGGAGACCCCGAGGGAATCTGGAGGGGGCGCTGGAGGAGTGAGGAAGGGGGCTGCGGAGGACAGGGAACAGGGAGAGTGGAGGGCATCCCGGGACAGGCTACAGTCCACGTTTGAGGGTCGAGTGGGGGAGGGGGCTCTGGCCCTGGTGACCCCAGGCCTCAGCATCTCCTTTCTGCGTAACAGGTTCCTCCTTTGGGCCCAGCGGCCGGCGCGGCCGCCAGACCTACACACGCTACCAGACGCTGGAGCTGGAGAAGGAGTTTCACTACAATCGCTACCTGACGCGGCGGCGGCGCATCGAGATCGCGCACGCCCTATGCCTGACCGAGCGGCAGATCAAGATCTGGTTCCAGAACCGGCGCATGAAGTGGAAAAAGGAGAGCAAACTGCTCAGCGCGTCTCAGCTCAGTGCCGAGGAGGAAGAAGAAAAGCCAGCCGAATGAAGGCGCTGAAAGGGTGGTGGTTGTGGGGGACGCAAAGGGAGAGGCCTCTGGGGAGCCGAGGGCATCCGAGAGCCTCGAGAAGGCTCTGCGGGCGGGGGAGCCTGGGGAATTGCTCTCCTGAGCCCAACAGGCGGGGCCCAGCGCTCTCCCGGACCCCCGCCCGCAGATCTGTCGCTGGGTGCTGGGAGGCCGTGCTGCCTGAGCCCACCCAGCACCCCAGCGCCCCCTCCATCCCTGCGGAACCGCCTCAGCCTGAACAGGCTCCCCCGTGAGAACTGAGGACCAGACTCACTTGATGTTTCCTGGAAGCAGAGCAGAATGCTCTTGTCCGTGTCGCGTCTCATTTCTTCCATGTCCCCGGTGCACGGTTCAATGGTAGATTCGCAGTTCCCTCAGCGGGGGGGCTCGAAGACTCCCTGACCCCAGACCTCTCCCATCCCCTCCCCAAAGCCACTGGAAGGAGCACATACTACCTAGAAGTAAGAAGAGGAGCCTCAGAAGAAAACAAAGTTCTATTTTATTAATTTTCTATGTGTTGTGTTTGTAGTCTTGTCTTAGTTCTGGACGTGAAATACTTCGGTAATAATATTAATATTATTAATAATGATAATAATAATAATAATAATAAAGATGTAAAAACTCGCCGCTTAGTCACCTCTGCTCCTCCCCTGCCACTCCCCCACCCCCACCGCCACCCCTGCGTCCCCGTGCCGGAAACTCAGCAGCAAAGGCAGGAGCCCTGGTCGGCCCCAGCGGGCCGGACACGAGACTCGGAAGTTACAGTTGAGATAAAGGCTGCAGCGGTCCCGCCCAGGCTCCAGCACCGCGCCCGCCAGTACTGAGGCTCACAACGGCCTCTCCTGGTGCAGACTTGGGGGACTCATTCTCTAGCATTTCCTCGTTTGTCCGTGGCACGAGGACCACCACCGAGGTCCCTTAGCCAGGAGCTCCTGCAGAGACCGAGCCAGGCGAGTCTTGCGCCTCGGCAGCACTGTTCTGTCCGCATGATCGCTGAGGCCCGCCGTCTTTGGCCTGCCCACATGGCCTGATCTCCGCCGGCCTTGGCCCTCTGCTCCTGGCCTGTGGCTCTGGAGACTAAATTGGGGCCACTGGGTATTTATCTCTCCGCCAGCAGCTAAAGGCTCCAGGCATCCCTTCCTGTCTCAAGTAGTAGCTCAGTGACAAGTAGGGGAATGTGAAGCCATCGGCAGGCACGGGGTAAAGGACAAGATTTTCTCTTGCTCTTTGGAGACCTGAGGGCGGGAGGCCAGGTGATGGGGCAGTTCGGTCTCATCCCATCAACCAAAACCGACCTATTCTATCCCCACCCCACCCCTCACCCAGGCAGCAAGCTGCAGAGACTGTTTTCCTTTCTTCCTCCTTCTCGCTCTCTTTTTTATTTTTAAAGAAAATAGCCGCCTGGCAGAAGGGGCCCAGCTGTGGCGGTCTCTGGCTGCCCAGAGTGCTCAGGAAGGCACTGCCGGTCCTCAGAACCCCTTTCTGGGGAAGGAGTGGGCCTCTCGACAAATTCTGAAACTACCCAGCCACCAGAATGGGACCTTGAGTGGAGCTTCCCAAGGCAATAGCAGGCATCTGGTGAGGAGGTGAAAGGTTTCTACCTTGATCCCGAACTCTGAGAGCCACATTTACACCCAGACCCCAATCCCCGACGCTGTAGACCTTGTGGTTTTTCTCACAATGAGGCCACTTAGCACCAGCTGGGCTTGTCTTCTGGGGTCCCTGTCATGCTCTGCCACCCCTCCGTTGTAGGCTAAGGATGGGGAGGAAGTCAGGAAGAGGATTCCAGACTTCTAAGAGGATTAGGAGAAGTGAAAGCTTTTCCTTCAAACCCTTGGCTTAGCCCTGCCGGCTCAGTCTGGATGCTGTGGACTGGCCATTGCAGCCGGGTCAGGAAGCAGGCCAGGCCAAGCTCACAAGGAAACCAGTTGCAATAATTGTTTTTCACACATCTTCCAACCTCCCTCTCATTTCCGCCCCCAACTTTGAGATTTGCAAAGCCCCAGTAAAGGAAGAGCAACTCAATCTTTGATCATCTTATCCAGAGTTAAAATAATAATAGTAATAATAATAATAATGACAGGGAGAAGGACACAGAGAGACGAATTCCACTTCCATATAAGTGGGTAAAGGCTCAATCGGGTCTTTCCTCTAAAAGATTCAACCCTGCGGGTGAGCCTAGGCCGGATTTCTTTTTAGCCGAGCGATAGCACAGAGACAGCAGGGAGGTCGCCGTCGCCGCCATGGCGGTCTGCGGCCCGCGCTCCCGCCGTTCGCCGGGAGGTGGCGCGCTCTGCTCAGAGGCCGCCGTCAACCTTCTCCGTTTCTCCCCCTTCTCCTTTTTCCCCCTCTCTCCGAGGCTCGCATTGAATCGGCCCTAACGATTCTCGGATCGTCATTATTTGTAACCATAGAGCATGAATTACCTCTTGAGGTCATCAGCGAGAATTTACGACTGGTCAACAAAAGCACGTGATTCCCTAACGCCCCCCCATCCCCCTTCCAACCCCCCCCCCATATTTGGCCGCATACATAGCAAAACGAAGTACAGTGCATCGCTATAATTCATTAATACATCATAAATCGTGAAGCACAGGGTTATAACGACCACGATCCACAAATCAAGCCCTCCAAAATCACCCAAATGAGCTCGTACTTTGTAAACTCCTTCTCGGGGCGTTATCCAAATGGCCCGGACTATCAGTTGCTAAATTATGGCAGTGGCAGCTCTCTGAGCGGCTCTTACAGGGATCCCGCTGCCATGCACACCGGCTCTTACGGCTACAATTACAATGGGATGGACCTCAGCGTCAACCGCTCCTCGGCCTCCTCCAGCCACTTTGGGGCGGTGGGCGAGAGCTCGCGCGCCTTCCCTGCGCCCGCCCAGGAGCCCCGCTTCAGGCAAGCGGCGTCGAGCTGCTCCCTGTCCTCGCCCGAGTCCCTGCCCTGCACCAACGGCGACAGCCACGGCGCCAAGCCCTCTGCTTCGTCCCCCTCCGACCAGGCGACCCAGGCCAGCTCCAGCGCCAATTTCACCGAAATAGATGAGGCCAGCGCGTCCTCGGAGCCTGAGGAAGCGGCGAGCCAGCTAAGCAGCCCGAGCCTAGCTCGGGCGCAGCCAGAGCCCATGGCCACCTCCACAGCCGCGCCCGAGGGGCAGACTCCGCAGATATTCCCCTGGATGAGGAAGCTTCACATCAGCCATGGTAATTCTCGCTCCCTTTTTTTGTCTTCTTGGCTTTCCTTCTCCGCGTTTGGGGAGGGGGAGGTTAGCGAGGAGAGCTTGGCTTTTCCTCAAATATAGATTTATTTTTTTCCAGAGGGGGAGAAGTCTCTAAGAGGGTCCTCACAGCTCGGGGGATAGAGCCAAAGAAGGTCTTTAGCTGGGGGGTTGGGGAGGAGTATTTTTTAATAATTTGTTCCCAGATTCGCCTTAGGTTTTATTCGCCCAGCTACACTAGCTTTAGGATGAAGGATGGGGTTTAAGTAACGTGGGGAAGGGTTCTGCTTGCCCCCCGAAATGTTGAGACTGCTTCTAGCAGAGGAGGGGCGAGCAGCAAAACGAGCTTTCCAGGGCAAAAGTGCAACCGCTCTCCTCCCTCCCGGGGCGAGCGGCCGCCTGAGCCCAGCGAAGGGTGAGGCACAAGGAGGGAGCAAGAGACAAAGCCGGGCGCATTCGCTGCCGGCAGAAGTGGGGGCTGCAGGGAAGGGGGTGCAGAGAGCGAGCTCGGATTCGGGCGTCTGGAGTGGGGAGGATTGGAGCTGCGGTGAGCTGGGTGCCGGGGACGCCTGGGTCCCGCTCCACGCCCCCCTCCCACCCAGTGCCCCCTCCCTTAACCGGAATAACGTTGCCTCGCGGCTCTGCTCCGTCTGCTCCAGATATGACCGGGCCGGACGGGAAAAGAGCCCGGACCGCGTATACCCGCTACCAGACCCTAGAGCTGGAGAAGGAGTTCCACTTCAACCGCTACCTGACGCGGCGGCGGCGCATCGAGATCGCCCACGCGCTCTGCCTGTCCGAGCGCCAGATCAAGATCTGGTTCCAGAACCGGCGCATGAAGTGGAAGAAAGACAACAAACTGAAAAGTATGAGCCTGGCTACAGCCGGCAGCGCCTTCCAGCCCTGAGCCCGCCGGGAGGAGCCCTGGGCAGCCCAAGAGCCCGTGCCGCCCCCAGCCCCGGCCCCTCCAAGCCTCCCCGCGCTGCCGCCGCCCGCTGGGGACCGGTTCCCACGAGCCTGCCTCGCCCGGGCCCTGTGTTACGATTTTTCGTTTGGTCTTAGGTCTTCCTGTGGCTCCCTCTCTCCTGGACTGGTTAATCTTATTATTGTTAATAATAATGATAATTATTATTTTCCCTCCATGGTCCCCACTCCCCTCCGCTCACCCCAAATCTGCCAGTGTTTCTGAATGTTCGTGTCTGTGGTTGCACTCCTTTCCCCAGGAAAAAAATGAAACTCGCATGTTTAATGTGAACTTTCCCCTCCCCATCTGTGTTCTTCTAACTTATTTATAAAAAGATGATCGCAGTATTTTGAGTTTCAGCTTGAAACTTCTCTAAAAGGGGCGGCAGTTGAGGTGGGGTAATACCGCAGCACCGGGGCCCAGCTGAGCTGGCCTCCAGAGAAGCAGTCCATGACTGTGTCTCTTTCCACCATCCTCTTCCTCCTCCCTCCCCACTCCTAGGCCCAAGTCTCCCAGTGGCTTGGTCCTGGGGTGAAAGGGGGCCAGGGAGGACCAAAGGAGTGATGTTGAGAAGAGGGAAGGTAAATAGTGAGATTGAAGTTCCTGCCGCCTGGGTAGGCCCCGCAAGGCCTGGTCTGGGAGCACCCGGAAACAAAAATAATCCTCAGTGTAAAATGTCTTGTGTATTTCTCTGTGAATCGATGGGTCTGGGATAGAGGGCCCAAAGCTTGTAAATATGGGGATAGTCTGGGTCAGACCCATCCCCTCCTCCCCACCCATTTCGCTTCTGAGACCATTTGTAGTGAGCAAGTGGATGCTGTGCTCCGTGTGAAATCTGTCTTTGCCGGGCCTGTCTCAGTGATTCGCTTTTGGTATTTGTTTGTAGCTTTCCTTGAAGTCAAATAAATGTTTCCCCTATTCCATTGCCCTTCCACTTGTCTTTTCTCTGGTGGCCTGTCTCTCCCATCACTGGGCACACCCTAGACCATTTTTGATAGATCTGGGGTACAGGGAAGGGAAAGCAGGATGCTCATCAGCAGCTACTCTCAGCCACCTAAGTCCCTGCCTGGTCAGCGGTGCTTGGGCCAGGGGACAGGCTTTCATGCCTGGGGGACTGAGAGGCCCTGAAACCCCACATGAGGCTGGGGCAGGGGAAAGGCTGAGCTGGACTCTACCGTGGCCTTCCACCAGCTGGCGAGAAAAGCCTCTGGAAACCTCTTCAGGGAAAGTAATTTGGGCCTAAGTCCTGAGTAGGAGGCTCCTGGCCTTTGGGAGTGGTACAGGCCTGCCCAACCCCGCTAGCTGTCCCCTGGTCCAAATCCCAATTCAGCTCTGCCACCCACTAAGGCCAAACAAACAAACAAAAAATCAGCTCGATTTCAAAGGTTTCCTCTCACCCTCAGTCTTCTCTACACCTATTAAGGGCTTGCTCTCTCCAGGGGTCCAACTGACCTCCCCTCTTAACTAGGAGCTGGGGCGCATCCTAGAAAACCCCTGGTTCCCCCATCAGCTGGACTGGCCCAGGGCCAGGGCCCAGTCCTCCTCTGTCCAAGTCAGCCTCCACCCTGCGCACAAGAGTCAAGTCTGGACACTTACCCGGTCAATCCCTTCCAGCTTGGCCCAACTTCTTACAGGACTTGGGGGGAGGGGGAACTGGTGAGGAGGCAGCCGAGGGTTGTGGAGGCTCTACTGGGCCCTCCTTCCTCCTCACCCCTTGACTTTGTCCCCCTTTGTCCATAGCAAACTAT
Source organism: Camelus dromedarius (assembly GCF_036321535.1). Lineage (NCBI taxonomy): Eukaryota > Metazoa > Chordata > Mammalia > Artiodactyla > Camelidae > Camelus > Camelus dromedarius. The sequence continues at coordinate 53,691,665 of NC_087451.1, forward strand.
CCCAAAAGTCGCTATGACATTTAGATGTCAAATGGATAGGGGTTTTATCTTGAAGTTAGATCGTAAAAATCGCCGAGAAGTCAGACAGATACCCCTCACTGGCTCGAGAAAGTCACGTGAGGTCCATAAAGTTAGTTTTATGGTTTTGGGGAGTTGACACCGCACGGTATATTTCACATTCTCCAGAATGTTAAGTGACACTTTAACTGCTCGCCGTGGTGGGGAAGGGGGCAGAGGTAGGTGAGCGCTCTCCCAGCCCAGAAGGCGGTGGCGGCAGCCCAGGCCCAGCTCTCCCGCAGTAAGTCGCTTCCAGTTTTCGCTTTTCTCCTCGCGATTGTGGGGCTGGGAATTGGGGGAAGGAAATCTTACCTCCAGCAGGGCTGTAGGGTGATAAGTGGGGCAAGTTGAGTCTGCTTTTTATACCAAGTTCTGACAAGTTGGGTGTCTGAAGTGGGGGCACTCAGTTCAGTTTGATAAGGCCTCTGAGGTCGGGGGTGCCTGGTTTTATCTGCGGGGGCGTCTGACTCTTTGTGGGGAAAAGGCTCGTGTGGGTCCCTTCAGTGACCTTGGAAATTTAGGGGGCAAAAAGGAGGGGTGTGTATTGCTGAAAGGAGGACCCCCATGTGGGGGGCCACTTCACTACTAGATATCTTCAGACAGACATCTCTCCACCCCCAGGAAAGAGACTTTATGACATTCATTTGTCAGGGGTGTGAGGGGGTGCGCTGCTGGGCACTTTTATCTGGATTCATCTGAGCTGAGAAAAAGCACCCGAAAGGCTAAAGCAGCTGCTGTGGGCTGCCTTGTGCTGGGGCACTCTTTGGCTTTCGGATCTTTGAACCCCACGAAAAGGGGGTACACACCCTCTCTTCTCCATGACCTCATCAGGGCTGTCCGGGACAGGGAGTGCAGCACCTTTGCACCCAACTTCAGCCTATTGGTCCCAAGCCAACCTTCCGGCTTGGCTCTAAGTAGGGTCCTGAGGCTCAAGTGGGGAACAGACAGAGGGGGCATTTCCCTCAAATCCAAAACCTAATTCTGGGCCAGGAGCAGGCAGAAGGGGAGAGCTTCCTTTTTTGTCTTGAGGTGTTAGGTGTTTAAGTAGATCCCTGGCAAGCCCTCTAAAAATAAATGTGCTGAAGATCACAGACCCCAACTGATTGGAAAAAAGGGGGGGATTTAGGAGCTGGGAGAGAAAATGGGAAAGGTGCTCTCTTTCCTCTCTTCTCCTTTCTTCTTCTCTCCCTTTCAGAGCCTAAAGGCCCCTTCGTTTTTGTGGCACCACAAACCAGAGGGATTTCATTATTTGACCCCAGGAGGTCCGTTATTTTCTTAGGATAAGTCACCCTCCTTCTGAAAGCCAGAGGCATCTTCCTCAGCAAATTTTAAGACATATGAGGGTCAACCATGATATCATTCCTACTTTTGCCAGCTCACCATCTCTAGAGTCAGTTCACCAACTCCCGTTGTCCCTGGAACTGGACATGTGGCACCTTAAGGGGCTTCTAATCTGTGGAACAAGGAGAGGGTCACAAGATGCCTTCTGTTTCATAGTAAAGAAAGTCTGTGCTCTCTCCCCATCTCCTCTCTGCTCCCTGAGCTCTCCAATCCCTGCCGGGATCTGACTTGCAGGAGACCCTTCACAGGCTTTGAGTGCAAAGAGGACAGAGAGCTTGGGGTCCTCACCTTGGTTTGAAGACACAACTCCCCAAGAATGATGGGGTATTTGTATCCCTTGGGAAGGAGACTCTAGTCAGCTCCCAAAGGATGTCAAGCACCATTTAAAATAATTCTAATCAATTTTGCAGGTACAACTTCTGCAGGCTTCCTCTCTGGACAAGGCAAATGGGTTGAATGAGGTGCAAAGGAAGAGTGCAGTGGGGGCAGAATCTGACCTGGGGCCTCCAGGGAAACCCCAGTCCTGTTGTGCCCCTGGCCTCACTCTAATGCTGCCACTCTCTCTGAGAAACCTCAGACCACCCCCCCAAGGCTTGCCCCTGAAGATTTTTTTGGCCCCCTCCCACATTAGTTCTGCAAAGTCTGATAAACAGTGTGTGGGGCCAGCGGCCCAGGGACATCTGCTGGGCATATCTAGACAGATTTTCCGGAATGGCAAAGAGCAGCCCCTGGCTTCCGCTGCAGAAGCCACAATTCTTGGAAGGGTCTTCTCCGGCTCTGAGCGATCCTGCCTGGAGAAGATGCCGCCCTAGCTGGGCTTTCCTGTTCTCCACTTCGAGTTCTCTGGGCAATGTCTCCCCTGAACTGCAGCCAGGATGCAATGGGGGAGGGGATGAGAGTTTCCAAATGGTTTCTGGTGCAAAGGAACCCTCTCTGCCCCAGACCGGCATCCTCTTCTCCTGTCTTCCCCAAGACAATCTGCGGTAAAGCTGCTCCTTTCTCTCCTTCTCTATCAGATTCCCCTTTCTGGCTGAGTCCAAGCCCCAGCCTTCTGAGGTGCAGGCCGGCCAAAGCCCTTACGCCCATCCCTCCAGACCCTTCACCTGGGGCAGGGCGCAGGAAGCCAGCAGCTAGAGGGTAAGACTGCACTTTTTCCCTCTGAGGCCAGCTTGACCACCACTCAATGGACAATTTAATTTTGTTTGGTTTCGTTTGGTTATTTTTTGGTTTTGTTTTTTGTTTTGTTTTTTGTTTTGTTTCTCTGAGGCCGCCGGGTGGGAGGAAGTATAAAGAAGTGTAAACAGGAAAGCCAGCCAGGCCTGGAGTTCCAAGTGCCCATATTTCATCGGCTTCCTCTCCGTAACTGCAGCGGGGACACTTAACTCTTCCCTGGCTGTGAGACGTATTCACCGGGGTTAGGGGAGCAGAGTGGGGGGGGGCAGGATCCAAGTGGAAGCTCCTCTCTCAGGCTGCTTCCTTGAAATCTGGTTGCTGGGGTGGAAGCCAAGGATTCAGAGCAAGGGAGAGAACACACTGCTTAGCACAATCCCCCAAACTCAGCTCCTGCCAGGACAGAGCAGAGAAGGCTGTAGCCTGCATGGGCTTCTCAATTTGGGGCCCAACCCCACCAACCAAGGAGGACAGGGCTAGCAAGAACCCCTCCCCTCTTTTAGGGGAGAGCCCACAGGTCACCATCTCCATATTCGGAGTTTCTCAGAGTAATCAGATTTTGAGGCTAGGATCTGCCCACAGCGGGATTTATCGATTGCTGGAGCACTGTTTCCCATCCATATTAATTAACCCAGACACCGCCTGGAAACCAAGCTGTTTGGGGAGGGGGAGAGGAGAAATGGGGGCCCTTAAGGAGAATGGACATTTCTCCCTAAGAGGCGCCCCTGGGGCCCAGATTGGAGAATCGATCCCCACAAGAAACATGTGTCTTCCCCAAGTTCCTTGTTCCTCAACTTCTCAGCAAGGGTTAGCGTGACTTACTCTTCCACAGTCTGACTCCACACACGTCTTTAAACACCTCCAAGGCCCAACACTTCCTTGTCAGAGTGAGTTTGCCCCAGCACTCAGATGGATGGATCCTCTGCTGGTTGGATGTTCTCAGCAGGACCTTTCTAGAAGGGTTAATGCCTCCTCCCCACCTTCCTTTCAACTCCCCAAAGTAGAAACTTTTTATGGTTTTCCAGCTTGTTTTTAGTGTTTGTTGTTGGTGGTAGTGATAGCCTTCCCTTTCCTCCTGCCCCTCCCTCCAAAAAGTGATTAAAATCTGTTAAAGGATTTAATTAAGAGAGTTAAATGAAAAGGAAGGAGGCGCAAATGAGTTGGGGGAAAAAACCCACACGAAAGCTATTCTCAACGATTAAATCGCCATTTTAACAATATAATGGAGTTTGCATCCTGAAAGGGGAAATCAACGCTCATATCTCATCAATAATTCATAGAGTCCGGGATCACGCAGAGGTCAGCAGACGGGGCCGGAGCGCCAGCCTACTTGGGGCTCTAAGCCTCAGCCTGCCGTATACATTAAGCGCCGCCGGCCACCGCTGCCACCTCTGCCTCCCTGCCCGTTGGGGGCAGGCCCACAGGTTTAAGCCTACTTTTCCTTCTTTTGTCGAATTTACTGAGACCCAAATTTTGGGCTCCAAAAGGAAGTAGGGGATTTAGGAGGCAGGAGAGAACTGGACTTCCCAGCAATCCTGGACCTGTCAGACCCTGAATAGCAACACTTCCTAAGTTTTAATCCTATTCTCTCTCCCTTCTTTCTCCTATGTTTTTAGGCACTGTCTACCCTGTCTCTTCTCCCTAAATCTCTTGGAGAGGAAAATGTGCTCTTTGCAGCATCCCTTAGCTTCTCCTCCCTGGAAACATCTCCCAGGCAGCATGGCCATGCTCTGGCCTTGCTCTCTGAGTGGGTTCGGGCTAAGCCGCCAGAGCTGTGGCCTCTGAGCGAGGCAACTGGCTTTGGTTGCCACAATCCCTGGCTTCGGAGCGCTGCAGAGTAGGGATGAGTGCATCTAGGGAGGAAAGTTACCTCGCAGGCACCCGTCCCGCTTGCCTAGCTAGGGGATGACCCAGACCAGGTGGGAAGGAGAGGACTCAGCCTGAAAAGAAGCTTTTAGGGGAGCAGAAGAGGGAAAGTCTCAGCATGTGGAAGTGTCTCCTCTTTGGGGCTTGGAGGCATGATGGAGTACATTTCTTGTTCCAGTCTCCCCTTCTCTCTAGTATGTCTCTCTAACTCACTCTCTTTTCTGTTTTCCGACCCCTAAGCGACCGTAGAGCAGGAGAAACGAAATCCTTCCCTGTGAGAGGTGGGGGCCTGGGAGGCTGTATTTGGGAGCAAGGGAAACCGAAAGAGCGCTGGTTGCCCCGCGGCCGCTGTGCTGGCCGAGAGGCAGAGGCTGTAACGTCCCCGAGCTGCCAGTAGAGTCCGCCTTAGACCAAGTTCACAGCCAGGCTGGAGCCTCCGAGGCGCCAGCGAGCGGCGGCGCAAGGTGGCCCCGGGACCGCTGGGCCTCGCATAGCCTGGATACTGAGCTCTCTCTCCAGCCTTTTGGCGCCTGTGGCCCCCTCCGCTCCCAAGGAACACTTGATCCAAGCTCTCTCCACTCTTCACCCCAGAAACACCCTTGTCCAGGTCAGCCCATTCTATGGCTTCCCATATGTTCTCTCGCCCAGCAACCGCGGCCCCACTCTTGGGGACAAGAATGGAGAGGGGTGCGTCATCAAAAGCTCTTCCAAGCAACCTAACAAGAGAGACCGGTGGAAATGCGGGAAGTGGTTTTTAAAAAGCCGGAAATGGAGTCAGCATCTTTTTCCGAGGAGGAGTTATTTCATAATAATAATAATAAAAAAAAAAACCTACTGCTCTTCCCCAGGTCTAAGGCCCTTGTGGGGGGCGGGGGCGAGGGGGGCGAGGGGGGAAGGGCAGGGAAGGCATTTTGCGCTTGGGTTTCTGCAGCCGGCGCAGCAGAATGAGACCCTGGGCGGTGAGGCCAGCGTTATTGCCAGAGGGGTCGCAAAGTTGGAGGGTCAAAAGTTTACCGCGTGCGTGAGCCGGCCGCAGCGGCGTCTAGCGGCGGGGGCGGGGGCGGGGTGGGAGAGGGAGGGGAGAAGGCGGTGTGTGTGTGTGTGTGTGTGTGTGAAGAGAGAAGAGAGCGAGCAAGGGATGCTCGAGGTAAGGAAGACTTGTGGGCTCGGGCAGTGGGGGAGCGGAACTGGGGAGCGGGAGAGGCTGATATCTGGGGAAGGAGAAACAGAGAGGAAGAAACCTTCCTCCCCAAACCGGCTCTGGTGGGGTGGGGATTGGCAGAAAAGGAAGAGCTCTGGGCATGGTCAAACCTCTGCGCAATTTTCTCTCCCAAAGATAACCTTTGAGTCACCATATAAAATTTAATTAAAACCTACCCAGCCGCACGCATTTAAAAAATCCAATTACCCACACGTCCTTGCAGGACGTTTGGTGGGGCCAAAGAAGTCTTCCAAGGTGAAGACCTGATTCCCACCAACATCAGCTCCACCAGGCTTCCCCTAAAGGGGCCAAACATCTGGCTTCCCCAACTCCCCCTCCCTCAGACAGGCCTGTTTTTCAGCGATTCCTAACCCCCAGGCTGTGTCCAGGCAGCTGGAGCCCATGACCGTGGGCCAGGACTGGAAGGAGTTTAAAAACTCCCATCCCTCTTTCCAAATTGCTTGGGTTTAAGAACTTGGATATCGAAAGGTTAGCTTAATTCTCTCGCTGTCTCCCCAACCTACATTTGTATGTTCATCCAGATTCCCTCTCTTCCTATTTCAAGGAGGGAGGGGAAATTAGAAGGAAAAATACTGAATGGCCTCACAGAGATCTTTGTAATTGGAATTGAAACAGGCGACCTGAAATGAACCTTGAATCCATGCATTAAGCTTAGCTCATAAGTAAAATGCTTAGAGAGACTCTGTAATTATAACACCAGGGCATATGCTTATTTGGGGGCTTTAAATGACTGTTTGTTGCATTATGAGATGTCATCATACTCTCTTCTAAGCATTTAATATAGGAGGTACACTCTGGGTGTTTGTCCTTCCAGGATAAAGATAACCTGAGTTTTCATAAAGATGTCTTTTGAAATATGCCCAGAAGAGACATGGTTTAATGTCAAATTTCAAATTAATTTGACCCCAGTCTTCGACTAAAACAACTAGAGTTCTCATTTCTATTCAGTTGGCAAATTCTTCTGGGGAGTCAGGCCAGTAAGGAATTCCTGGGGTCCAGAGGAGGTAGAGGTCAAAGCCTAAACCAGAGAATCTATCTCTTTCTGTTCCTACTCAGTCTCTTTTTCCTACATTCCAGGACAGAATATTAGCAAAGTAATGGTTCTGTGGGATGACTGGAACAGCCCAAGGCCCTGGGCTGGAGGGGCCTCAGAATGAGGAAAGGGAGTCCTCTGCCAGCCCAGGCCAAGCTGGGTGCCTTGAGACGCTGTCTCAGACTTGCCAGTGCTAGAGGGATACCCCCTAGCAGACACTCCCTAGATCTGAACTGGGTGGAAGGGGAGTCACCTGACCTAATTCTGCTGGTTCCTTGGAGGTTGGAGAAAGGGGGAAATGTGTTGCTGGCAGTCCACCCATTTCTAATACTGGAGGGACAAACCAAAGAAAATCTCAAGTATTTTTAACACCTTTTTGGTTTGCTTCTGAACTTCCTTGTGGTGGTGCTGGGGTAAGCAAAGGAGTTACTGTACAGATGAAAAGTCGTTTTAAGCAAAAATGGAGGTGGGGAGGATGTTGTTTGATTTTTAAAGTAGAATTAAAACCTCTGACAGCCAAGTCCCCAGCTTTGATGAGTGCAGTTCAGTCCCTCTCTCAGGATTCTCCTCTCTGTCTTCCCCAAACCTGCTGGCCAAATCTCAGTGCCAGGAGGTGAAGCGGTCATTCCTGGGGCCCTGAAGCCTCCAAAGTTTTGGCAGAAAGGGGTGTCTCTCTGACATTGGAGGAGGGAATAAAGCAGATGGGGTGGACAGTGTGGGTGGGAATACTGGCTCTGCCAGTGCAGCCGTTTATAGGGGAGGCAGGAGGGAAGGGGGCTCTGGTTCAGGCCTGCTCACTGGAACCCAGATCCCCACATTTCCACTTCTTCAGGTGCCAGCCATAAAGGGAACTCTTTGATGTCCTACCCTCTCCCTCTTTGTCTGGGAACCAGAGCTGACAAAAAATATAGGAATGATGGCGTATCAAACCGGGGGCGGGGCCGGGCTGAGTCCTATCCGAATGGGACTGTTAGGGTCTGGGGGTTGGGTGAAGGGAAAGAGAAGGTTCTGGCAAAAAGTAGAGCTGGAGAGGATGAGCTGAATCAAATTCCTTACTCTGTCATTTTTCTCCCAAGTAATGACCTGCGCAAAATTCAATATGACCGAACGGACTGCGCGAGCGTATTATAGTAACTGCCTGCTCGTGGGGGAGGCCCGAGAGGGGTGAAACGCAGGTCACGGCGTCTAAAAATTATTAAAATGTTCGAGAGCTTCGTGACGTGTCTAGCTGTTTAACAAAGACTGCCAGAGTATGAGATTAATACGAAAACTTGCTCTTCACAAACAAAAACCCAAAAAAAGTCTTGCTCCGGCCACCAAGGGGGCTCGCAGCTCCTCTGCCCGCCGCCGCGGCTCGGTTTTCCGGATGCACAAGAGTGGACCAGGGCGAGCTCGGCGGCGGCCGGGCGGGCGCGGGGAGCGGCCGGGCGAGGACTCCTTCCCGCTCCCCTCCCGGCCTTCGGCTCCTCCCCGGCGGCCGGTGTGGCCCGGCCCGGGGCTCGCCTCCTCGGCCCTGGCCCTGCGGTTTCCCTCCGTCCTCGCCGACAAAAGGTAGCCGAGGCCGCGCAGGCTGGGCAAGCACGGGACGGCGAAGGGGGCCGAGCAGCGAGAGGTCACTCCAGCAACCTGTGGCTGCCGGAGAAGGTGGCCGGCGGGCCAGCGAGCCACCCAGAGCGCCTGGGAGGTGGCTCTGTAGGCGCGCGCCGAGCCTTGGCTCTTTTTTATTTTTACTCTCATGCGTATGATGATAGTATTCTCCGGAGGTGAAGGGGAGAGGCGGCCTCTTGCTCTGGTGGACCCCGTCTCTCGGGAGTCGCTGATAAACATTGTCCACCCATTTCGGAGGGACGGGCTGGGGTGGGCGGTGCGGTGCCTCGGTAGGATGGGCAGGTGGCGGCTCCCAGCGCGCAAAAGAGAAAATCTCCACTTTCAGTCATACCCAGCAACCCCTCCAGGCTCTGCCTCCAATCCCTCTCACTTGGAGTGATGGGGCACCTGGGCTGCATCTCTGGTGAAGTGTAGAGCAGTAGAGAGGCCCGGTGGCCAGCCCAGCGGCCCTCCTCAAATTCCAAAAAGCCGATGAGTTGGACGGGTTTCAGGGAGCAGAGGAGTTTAGAAGGATAGGAGATATGGGGTTGGTGGGGAGGAGCCTCGCCAGTTGGAAAGGGTCATGGAGCCCCTCATAAAGTGACCTTTGACAAGACTTGGAAGGCCCTACTTGAGGCTGGGGGTCTGATGGGGGTCCGACCCACACATTTGGTCTGTGGGTCCAGGGCCAGGTGCCAGTCACCCTGAGTGACCGAATAGGGGTCTCTTGGCAAAGATAACTATGGTATTATAGTCCGTGTGTGTGTGTGTGTGTGTGTGTGTGTGTGTGTCTGTGTCTGTGTCTGTGTCTGTGTCTGAGAGAGATTTAAAAAATATTTCTGAGTCCAGCCTGGTTTGGTGTTAGAAATCAGGCCTGGAGGCCAACATTGGCTTCCAACAATCTAGTTTTGGGATAGAAAATTAGAAGGTGTCTGGATTAAGTTGCTGGCAGGTGGAAGCTCTCCTCCTACCCACCTGCAAGGGTCCCAGTACTGGAGACAGGCAGAGACCTTTGGAGTATGGTGGTTAGAGGGTTGTTTTTGGTACTGTTGATGTGTTTGTTAAAGAAATTGATATTATCCTGACTTGTTCACTAGGGATGCAAGTATTTCTCAGATCTAAAGAGGTGAGTGGGGAATCTGGGTGGCGAAAAGTCTCCCCTCACCTTGTGAAGGCCCTCAGCTTTCAGTCTAGGACTCATTTCCCTCCAGCTCAATCCCCAGTCTCCCAGCTTAGTAAATTCAGTGGTTACTGGGAGCCTCAGGATGTTTCTTTGACAAGCCCAAATGTCCCAGGTTTCCCAGATCCCCATTTTGGTCCCACTGCCAGCAACCCTAGCAGGTGGCTGGGTGAGCAAGTTTAGACAGAGAGCCAGCCTGGAGCTGGGGGGGGGGGAATGGGGTTCCTCCTCACACTTTGGCTATCATCCCCTTTTTCTGGTCCCAGGAGGTATTGGGGGTTGGGAGGGGCTAGACTATCATCTGGTTGCATCTTTTATGGTTCCTCATCGCCCTTCATTCGGAAATGAAATGCCTTTGATCTTTTTCTCAGGTTGTAAACGGAATTGCCCGTCATTAAATATCCGGGGCCCCATCTGCTTGGTCTCCTAGCATTTTTCTTTACAGCTGTTTCTCTTTTTACCATTGAATTTTTCCAAAAGGACTTTTATGACACCCCCTTCACACCCAGCCACCTCTCTCTCTTCCCTTTGCTGAGAGGCGCCTTGGAAAATATCTAGATATTCGTTTGATCGCAAACTAAAGGCTTCGAGAGGCGCGGAGTTGCCGATTGGGGTTTTGTTTTTCTTAAAAAAAAAAAAAAAAAAGTAAAAGTCCTGGGGGGAGGGGAGGGGCGCGAGGGCACCCAGAAGGGCCTGGTTCTGACTACACCGCCCCTCCGCAGCCTCAGGATGACCCTTCCTCCTTTTGTGCTTAGCTAATGTTTACATCTCATAATTCATGCGCCGCGGAGAGTTGCGCAGCGGCCCAGAGGTTCGCGTCCCCTTCTCGGGACCGGCTGCTTCTATCTCTAATAGAAGAGAAAGAGGGTTGAAAACATCGTGATCCCAAGAATGGACCCGCAGTGCCTTTTCCTGCTCCCAGAGCTCAAAACTAGAACAAAACGAAATAAAATCAAAGCACTCAAACCACATCCCAAACGAAGAACGCTCGGAAAGTAGGAGGACTGGAAAATTTCTGGGCCAAGAAGATCTATCTGTCTTCTGTATATACCCTGTAGATCCGAATTTGTGTAAGGAATTTTGTGGTCACAAATTCGTATCTAGGGGAATATGTAGTTGACATAAACACTCCGCTCATTTTTTTCCTCGAAGAAAAAAAAATTTTTTTCTAAATGAGGACCATCCAGTGACTGACCACACGAAGACTCCTTCCTTTTTCTTTCTTCCTCTTTCTTTTCCTCCCTCAACTGGTTAGAGAAGAAGGAATCATCTACCCGAAATCTTCCCATGCCTGCCCTTGGCAGCCTTGGTCTCTTTTCACTTCTCTTAAAAGGTTAATGTTGTTGCTGATGATTTTTATTTTATTATCTCCCTCCAACCCACCTATTCCCTATTTGGGGCTCAGGGAGACTTCACCGAAAATCCGGTAAAAATGACGGTTGTCTTCAGCGTGTCCAAGCAAAGGAAATTCGCTTTTCAAACGGATGCCGAGGTCGCCTTTCCGTTTGGGTTCAGAACAAGATGCCCTGGAAATATGCGATTATCAAGGGGTGTTACTGTGTGGGGGTCGCCCGTCCATCCTATTCCCCAGCATCACAAGGATGTGAGATTTCTGCCCGCTCAGGAGGCAGCTGCATTAGCGGCAATTAGAACGACCTGATGCCGTGGTTAGCGTTACTCCAGCGGTTCTGGAATTAGCAAACTGCTATTCAATGTGCTCTCAAAAGTTGGAGGTTTTTCACTCCAGCGCTCATGTTCAGTGTGGGGAACCAAGTCGTTTCTTCTGGCTTGGGCCGCGTGGGGTAAGGGGAGGAGTGGATAGGCGAGGGGAACAGACGGACTGACTGACACAGTCAAACTAATAGCGCAGCTAAATGCGATTTGGAAGGCGAGGTCTCCCCGAATTAGTGCATGAATTTCCTATCGATCCGCCCGCGGTTCCATTCATCTCTGACAAGTCCCTCTGTGCACCCGCCTGCTTGCTCCAACGCCTCCTCTCTCACTCCCTACCCCTCCCCGTTCGGCTGCAGAGAAAAGCCCCACGCTTAGTGCCTCTCCCCCGTGTGGGTTCCCCTCTCCAGGCAGAGCCCCTAGTCTACCTCTCACTTAACTCCCTGCACAGACGCCGGGTGCAGTGTCTCCCTTCCGTCGTGAGGAGGGCCTGGGGGCCTAAGGAAGGCAGGGAATGCCCGGCGGAGGGGAGACAGGACAGGAGGGGTCACATCCGGAGCCCCAACCTCTGAGGGGATCCAGGGATGGCGCTCTGCCCAGCGCCCCAACAGGCCCTGGGGTGGCAACCTGCTTGGTCGCTATCCCTCTCTCTCACTCCCTCCCTTTTCCCCCGAACCGGGAAAGCCAGGCGTGGAGGCGGTCGCCCCGCAGGAGCCCTATGTAAATCCTGGTGCTGGGTGGGTGGGGAGGGGGAAGAGAAGGGGAAATAAACCTCTTTGGCTGGAGTAGGGTCCGGGTGAGCAGATTTCCTTATCCGGGAATCGCAGGCGGGGCGGCCATTGGCTCCAAAGATCACGTGGGCCCCTAACTTTGTTCACTTGACAGTAAGTAGGAGGGCTTTCGGAAACAGGAAAACGAGTCAGGGGTCGGAATAAATTTTAGTATATTTTGTGGGCAATTCCCAGAAATTAATGGCTATGAGTTCTTTTTTGATCAACTCAAACTATGTCGACCCCAAGTTCCCTCCGTGCGAGGAATATTCACAGAGCGATTACCTACCCAGCGACCACTCGCCGGGGTACTACGCTGGCGGCCAGAGGCGAGAGAGCAGCTTCCAGCCGGAGGCGGGTTTCGGGCGGCGCGCGGCGTGCACCGTGCAGCGTTACGCGGCCTGTCGGGACCCTGGGCCCCCGCCGCATCCGCCACCGCCCCCGCCGCCCCCGCCACCGCCCGGCCTGTCCCCTCGGGCTCCTGCACCGCCGCCCTCCGGGGCCCTCCTCCCAGAGCCCGGCCAGCGCTGCGAGGCGGTCAGCAGCAGCCCCCCGCCGCCTCCCTGCGCTCAGAACCCCCTGCACCCCAGCCCGTCCCACTCCGCGTGCAAAGAACCCGTCGTCTACCCCTGGATGCGCAAAGTTCACGTGAGCACGGGTGAGTGCGTGGGCACCCTTTCCCCCTCCCACCCCAACGCTTTTACACCAAAGGGACCTCGGAGGCATGGGGCGGGGGTTGGGGGGAGAGCCAATTGTCCCCGCTATAAACTCGCCATTGCCGGAGATTTACGGTCGCCTGTTTTCAGAGTCACATAATTACATCCCCCATAAATTTTTATGGCCGGGTGGGCCCCGCGCCTTTGAAGTCGGTTCCCCATCCTCTTTGCCATTCCCACCAGCGACTTTTTCACCAGGGAGATGCAGTCTCAGTGAAGTTGGAAATTGAGGAGGGGTGTAGAGGTAGGGGAGGAGAAGGGGGAGGAGGTAATCTGTATTTAAGCGGAGAGTTGAGTCAACTCCCAGTATTTATTTTTTCCTTTCTTTCCTCTAGTCTGGCTTCTTGGCTTGAGAAGTGGGCAAAAGTTTTTACTGGGGGCAGGCACTGTTTGGAATCTGAGCAGAGAGGGTGGGAACTAACAGAAGAAAGCCCTAGTGAAGCCCTCCTCCCTTTTTCACCCCTCATTCTCCCATCCCAGGCTCCAAGCCAAGTGGAGGGAGAGAGGAGGGATTGAAACCTCCTGAAGATTCTCCCCCCTCCCCACCCCAGACACCCAAACAACAACGTCGAGACCACACAACCCTCCAAAACTTAGAAATCTTTTTCTCTTCCTGGGGTCCCGCTTTCTCTTTCGTCCCCACCCTCTCCGGAGGAAGAAGAGGTGGTGGGAGAGGGAGGGAGGGAGGGAGACACTGTGTTAGCTGGAAGAAAGGGCTCTCCCTCCTCCCTTTCGGGGCAATAAAACTTTCTCTTTCTCCCTGTCTCTGTGTGTGTCCAGTAAACCCCAATTACGCCGGCGGGGAGCCCAAGCGCTCTCGGACCGCCTACACTCGCCAGCAGGTCTTGGAGCTGGAGAAGGAATTTCACTACAACCGCTACCTGACGCGGCGCCGGAGGGTGGAGATCGCCCACGCGCTCTGCCTTTCTGAGCGCCAGATCAAGATTTGGTTCCAGAACCGGCGCATGAAGTGGAAAAAAGACCACAAGTTGCCCAACACCAAGATCCGCTCGGGTGGCACCTCAGGCCCAGCCGGAGGGCCCCCTGGCCGGCCCAACGGAGGCCCCCCTGCGCTCTAGTGCCCCCCGCATGGGAGCCGCGAACCTCGGGGCGGGGGTGGGTTCCGTGCGCGGGGAGGGGGTTTGTGGGGAGATGCGGGAGGGGACCCTAGGGCCTGGGCCCGGAAAAGCCTACCTGCCCTCCCCCCACTTTGTCTATTTACACGAATAAATGCAGAGGAGGGGGGAGGGGAAGCTTTATTTATAGAAATGACAATAGGGAGCCGGACAAGGCCCCCCAGAAGCAAGGTTCAAGTCTCTGGCTTTCTTCCTTAAAAAAAAAAAAAGAAGAAGAAGAAGGAAGAAAGAAAAAGAAAGAGAAATAGGAGGAGGCTGCACTCCTCGTTTTCAGCTTTGGCGAAGATGGATCCACGTTTCATCTTTAATCACGCCAGGCCCAGGCCCATCTGTCTTGTTTACTCTGCCGAGGAGAGGACGGGCCTCGGTGGCGACCATTACCTCGACACCCGGCTAACAAATGAGGCCCGGCTCGGCCGCCACCGCCTCCGCTGCTGCCGCCGCTGCTGGAAGACAGCCTGGATTTTCTTTCTTTGTCCCCCATTCCTGACACCCAGCGAAAGCACCCTCTGACTGCCAGATAGCGCAGTGTTTTGGCCACGGTAACACACGCACACAACCTCCCTCCCACTCCGTGCCCTCTCAGGGGGACGCTGACCGCTCACCCCTTGCACGCGGGGCTGGGGAAGGGGCAGCAGGAAGGGGGCAAGCTGAGGCGGGGGGCGGCCTTGGCTTCGCAGGAGCAGGGCAGGGCAGGGCAACTGAGTCTGAGAGAAAGAAAGAGAGAGACCTAGAGAACAAGGGGGCCTTCCTCTGGAAGGTCAAGCCATTCCTGGCGGGCTGACGGGGCAGTTGAGTTCTGGGAGCTGGGCACAACCCTCTTGCCAGTCTGGAGTTGTACAGGGGAGGAGGCCTTTTCTCCTAGACAGGAAATGAATGTGAAACTAGGAAATAAAATGTGCTCTTCCCATCTGGGAGATGATGTTACAGAGACCTCTCCCATAGTTTATCGTTGTTGCATTGATGATTATTATTATTATTATTATATTATTATTAATTATTATTATTATTATTTTATGTGATGTGCTTCCTCTCTCCTATTCTTTCTGACATTCCAAACCAGGCCCCTTCCTAGTTCTGGGGCCATGTGAGTCTAGAACCCTTCGTTGGTGTGAAAATGTGTGTCCTGTACAGAGTGACAATAGAAATAAATGTTTGGTTTCTTGTGACCAGCACGGCGTGTTTTTGTTGAAACCTTGTTGTAACGATGCAGATGAATGCCACCCAGCATATATTTTTAAGCACCCCAGCCCATTCGGCCTCACATTGTATGTGGTTGAGGAATTTTTTCAAAGGGTCCAATGGGAATTTCTATCTCAGAGGACTCCAAATCGTGGTAGCTGGTTGGTTTTCCTTTTTGGGTAGATGTGCTTTGTTTGGGGCTTTTAATTTTTTCCCTGTAGTCCAAAAATGCACTGAGAGGACTGGGAGGGCTGATTCCAATCCCTAATGGGGGGGAAATGTTTCATTGTAGGACACAAGAGGCTTAAGTATGGCAAAGGCTTTCATATTGTGATTTATTTGTCATAAGCAAATAAAATGCGGTTAAGCCGTCTCCTTCTAGACAGACGGCTCTTTGCTTATTAAAGTTCCGAGAGAGGATTCTGCGTGGCCAGCCTCTTTCCTCCCGTGTAAGAAGGTATCGCTTTCCTCTGAGGTGTTTAAGGTTTTAATGAGTCTAATTTTTTGCACAGATGTTTCTGGGTGTTTGCAGGTTTTCAGAGTATTTTTATATTACAAAGGAGCTAGCCGGTGCCATAGCTCAAACTCTGACAAGCAAATAGATAATCAAGAAGACAAATGGCCTCTTTTGTGAAGCCCTGCTCCTGTATTAATTTTCATTTTCTTTCTCATAGAAAGTATCGAAAGTACGACTGGGGACCAAATAGCTTTCTGTCTCTGAGGTCCCAGTCACCCCTAGAATGGAGTGGGGGAAGGGGATGGGGGTGCAGGTGACCCTCAGAAGCTCTGTCAGGCTTGGGCCGCTTTGGGACAGCACCCAAGAGAAGTTGTAAGGTCTGGGGTCTCCAGCCTCAGCACTCTGGTCCTGTGGTAGCCCTTGGTACAGCCATCCTGCCTCCCAAAAACTCCAGGCTCCGGAGAGTATATGCAATTAAAAGTCGTTTTTTGGTCCCGTTTCCCTTCAGAAAATAAAAATAGCCAATTCCACCAGCGCATTTTATTGTTGTTTGTTTTGTGTTGCTCTGGAGTGTAGTGCCTGGGCATTTGAGGCTGGGTAGGGCCTGGGTCAGACCGGGCCGGGGTTCACCAAGTGGGTAGGGGCGTTTGAAATGCCCATTTCACTGCTGCAGGGAGACTCCTAGCAAATTGCCCAGACCTGGAAGATGAGAGCGGCGGGCTTTGTTTTCGGTGGAATCGCGGTGTGATGTTTAGCTTCCAGGGGATGCGGCCTCCCTTCCCTTCCAGAGGGGGAACTGTTCTTAAAAAGCATATGCACCCCCTCAGGAATGTCTCTATAGAACCAAATCAAAGCTGCTCTTAGGAAGGTATGAATAGAATAAAAAAAGATTTCTATGGAGCTTAAAGTTCACAGCCATTCTGTGTAGACAAGAGCTAAGAAAAATGTGAGAATTATACAGAAAACCATTAATCACTTCTTTTCTTTAAATACGTATCCTCTCTCCTTTGTTATTATTCAACAGCAAATCTCCGCAGACCGGCTGTTGGGGGAAAAAAGTGTTAGCTGCCACTCCCGGATCTGCGAGGGGGAAAAAATTTGGAACCATAAAGTTGAAAACTTTTTTCTCTCAGTTTGGAAGAAGCCGTTCGTCATGAAAGGGATCTGCAGAGTTCAGGCGAGAGGAGGCGAGAGGCGCAAAGGTAACAAAGCCCCCGCCTGGGCTGGCTTTTTTTTTTTTTTTTTTTGGATCGTTTTATGAGCTCTTTTTACAAGGGAAAGAAGCAGCACTCTCTCGCCTCCTTTTTCTTTTTCAACTATCTTTGCAGGGTTTTTATGGTGGACGCTTGGTCAGGTTTGATGCCTTTTATGATGACTGATGCTTGAGTCGGGGAGAGAGAGGGAACTGACACCTGGAGGGTGTTTGAACTGATTGGGACTGAGGTGTCAGAGCTCCTGAAAAACCCCAGAAAATGTTGTTTGTGAGGCAGCTCAGAAGTGCTTTTTCTGGTTTTAGAAAATGCCGGAGGGCCTGGGGAGCCCTGGCGTGTGTGCATGTGTGTCTGTAGCGAGGTGCACATGGGGCTGGTGTATTCTGTGACTCTGCTTGTCTAAACCGGAGGCTGGTGTCCCACATGTCTGTTTACCAGTGGGCTGTTGTCACTGCCATCTCCTGGAAAAATGGAATGCAGTTTTTGGATGGAATGCCTCAACCTCAGTGCTGGATATAGGTGGATGTCTTCGTTTTTACTTTTCCTGTCTAGTTTGGGATTCTAGACAAATATTTGCAACTCTCTGGAGCAGGAAACTGTTCCTTTCACAGGGGAGGTTCGTCAATGCTGGAATCTTCCTCTTTGACTCTGCCCCCCTTCTTCCTGGAGGCTCAGAGTTTGCTTTGGTTTCCTTTTGCTCCTTGGTTTGGGGGCTCTGTTCCCCTCTCTGGGGCCCTGCTTCTGAGGGTGAAGGAGCCAGTGGACTCTGCCTCAGACCAGAATGCACTGGCCCCTTTTCCCCGGGGCTCACTGAGAGTTTGGAAGCAGGAGGCTGGCAGGAGAGAGAGTTCATGGAGAGGCCACGTTTTCTAGGCGATTAGCTCAGTATTAGAACCACAAAATGACCTCGGAAGCCCCTTGACCTCTCTGAGACTGGACATTGTGTTGGCTCTTGCCTCCTGCCCAGAAGGGAAAGTCACACCTCTGCAGGGAGGGGACCTTGTGTGTCCCATCTTCTCCACTCCCCAGCCCCCAATCCCTTCTTTGCTATCTTGGAATTTTTGGGTTGTTTTCCTATTACTGTCTACTGGGGAAAAAAGAAATAAAACTTTGAGCACAGCTCAGGGAGGGAGGTTGGGTGCTGGTCTGTCTCTCTGTGCAGACCTCCTTCCCTCAGCCAAACTCCACCCCCACCCATGTCCAGTTCATCCTTCCTTCTTTCCTGTTTCGTTGGAGGGAGCTGAGGGAAGAAAGACAATGGGGGGCAGCTATGAGAGGTCCAGGGGCCTCAGAGAGCTAGGGAAACTAACCCTGGGTCCTAAGGAGGGAGAAGGCTCCTACTATGGCTACTGTTTCAAGGTCTGTTATCCAAATCCACAGCCTCTCAACCCATTTTCTGAAGTTCCTTTGTTTAGGAAGCTATTTCTAAAAATCACTCTCACCTCCTTCCCCTAATCCCCAGTCCCACCCTAGCTACTCACGGAGCCCATGGAGTACCTCCCCACCAGAGGAGCAAGAGATGGGAGGAGGGCCAGTGTAGTCTATTCTGGCCATTTCCAGGGACAGCTGTGCCACATTAACCAAAGTTTCCAGCAACTTTTAATTTTGAGAGATGCGTGGAGGACTTGCTAAGAAGTGAACTCAGAGCCTTTTCAAATCTGCATTCTACTGGCTGGACTGAAAATCTACACCAGCAACCATCCTCTTAGGAGGGGATAGAGACAAAGGGAGAAAGACAGACAGACGACAGACAGACTCCAACTGGGAAGAGGAAATGTTCCCTTGAGTTAAGACTAGGAGAAAAAAACCTTGCTGGGGTATATGTGAGGTGTTGGTTTGCATCTTGAAAATTGTCTCCTGTATCTTGGGGACTCTGTTTCAGGCAAGGAATAACTGGCATTGGTTGGCATTCTCTCCTTTGTCCCTGGGTGGCTTAATAAATGCTGGAGCTGGAGGCCTTGGTAAAAAAGGGAGTGAGCAGAAAGGCAAGCAGAATGGCTCCTGGAATGAAAATATTTGGGGCTCAGGGGATCTGTGCGCCCATTACTCATAAGTGCAGATAACCAACTGTGAGCCCTCTGTAGACCCAGGTGACAAATATCTAGTCACCTGGGTCTTTATAAGCTGCTCTCTGCAATGTGAGGATTAGAGGACCACCACAGGGAAAGAGGGAGAAACAGTGGAAAGGGAAGGCTGGGGTTCCTTCAAGGGTTTCAGCCCCACAGGCAGAACTGCGGGATCTTCTGGCTCCCTCACTCCCAGATCTCAACCTCTGCAGAGCCCATCATTGAGGGCAGGCTCCCCAGCCCCCTGGGCTCACCTTCTTCGATTTTAGCGGCCATCCCAGTTCTTTGAATATTTGGACCTCTCTTTCTCCATTTCTCTGGCCCTCCGGCCCTCCGCACCCTCCCTCCTACTTCCACCCACCTGAGCAGACTGGGAACCCACAGTCAGGCCAGAGCCCACCACCAGAGCAGCCCCAGCACCGGTGGTGGGTCTCCCTGGGAAGCGGTGGCCTGGGAGGGGGGTCTGGTTGGAAAACGGAGTTGGGAAGTTTCCCAGCGTGAGTTGAGCGCTGACGGATTTGTGATCGGCCATAAAACCGGCGCGTTCAGATTCGTAAATCAATCTCGCCTTTCTCATAGTATAAACGTTCGCTTTATCGGCAGCAAGAAAGCGCTCCGCTCGCGCTCAGGCACTTGTTTATTTGAACATGGACATTCCCAGGATCCGAAAAGAGTGTGGGCATTTTAACAGAACCTGTCCAGCGTGCCTTTGCGTCATCTGCTGTTCTTTTTTCTTGTCCTTTAAAAATAATTTTTTGATTTCAGAGACTGCTGTCCTCCCATGCTCCAGCATCTCTGTCTCCTGCTCTCTCTCCTTCCCACCCCCTTTCATATTTTTCGTTTAGACCTTAGCGAAGTGCTTTTCTTTGGAGGACCACTTTTAATGGACTTGTGGCCAGGACTTTGCAGCGAGTTGCCCTTGCTGGAGCCCGGCGCGGGGCTGAATTCAATACCAGTCTGCGTTTTGTCTCTGCACAATCAAAGCCGACCACCCCCCTACAGAGCCCGGGCCTGCCGGCGCCCCCACCCGAGCGTTGGGAGCGGGATTCCAAGGGGTCTAGGCCGGCCCGGTGCCTTGGGCAGGGGCAGCGCTGCAGCTACCGCCAGACCGGATACCACATGGGGGTGGCTGTTTTTCTCGGGGGTTGTTGGGGCACCTGGGTCCTCAACCTTCTCCCTGTTGAGTTGCTTTTGGTTCAGACCCCTCCAAACAAACCACTGGCAGCCCCTCGGCCCCATGTCCATCCCCCACCCCCCAAATGGCATCTCTTTTTCCCGGTCTGCCTGCCCCTGCAGCCGTGGCTGCCCCCGTGCTGCTGAAGATAAGACTGGGAGTGTGGCCGACGGGCTCCTGCAGGAATGTCTTCTCTGCTTCCCTTTGCAACCCCATCCCACACTGTGGCCAAAGACTGCGATTCTGATCCTAACTGGTCTGCTCCTTCTGGCACCAAGCTGTATGTGAAGGTTTGGAGGGATGTTTTGTTTTGTTTTGTTTTGTTTTGTTTTTTTACATCTGAGATGAAGTCTCTGTACATTTCTCTCTCTAGGCCCAGGGAATGGATTTCTCCTATCATCACCGGTGTTTAACCCTTTAATATGCAGCCCCCATCTTTTTAATTGATCAGTCTCCATTGTCTGCCAATTGGAAGTTCAGGGTACTAACACCTGGAAAATGGGGATGGGACAGATCAGGCCAACTTCAAAGCCTCTTTCTTCCCTTTCCTTCCCCTCCCCTCCATTTCACATCTCCAGTTGTCTTCACTAGTGTGTTGTGGGGCAGGGTGTTACATAGGTATACAGAGACTGAGTGTCCACTTCTTTTGTGTAGGAACCTTAGTCCAGGTCTTTGTCTCTAGAGTGTATTCTCAGTCAGTCAGTAGAATTTGGTTCCCTGTAATAGTAACACAACGGGAAAAAAAAGTCCCCCTTGTGGTTACACTCAACTTTGGAAGCTCCCGATGCCATCTCTTTATCCTGTCCTTTTCCTGCCCTTTCAAAAGGCACCACAAAAGATTAAAAGGGGAGTTAAAGCCAGAAACCCCTTCTTTATACATATATAATCTAGACTTATGAAGTATTTCTTTTGAAATTCGTTCCTTTAGAAATTGTTAGTTATTTAAGAAAGAGGGGGAGTAGGTCCCACTAAGATAAACACTCTAGGAATGAGGGAGAGAATAGAGTTGGGGGGAATCTTGATCTTAAAAGATGCAGAGAGAGAAACTAGCAGCTGAGAAATCCAGGGGCTTGGAGAAGGGCTCCGAGCCCATCCCACCCCACCCCCCAGATGCCCCCTGCAGACTATTTCTGCACCTCCACGAACTAAGCAGAAGCAGGAGGAGAAGGGAGACAGGAGAGGTGGGCCGTGGGTAAGTGTGTCTGGGGGGTGGTTACGGAGTGTAGGTTCAGCAGGTACAGATGCAATTGCGGGAGAGAGGAGAACTCGCTACTATTCCATTGGTGGGTTGGGGGGAACCTATTTTGCAGGAAAATTTCTCCTCCTGAAGGGGAAGGTCATAGTGGTCCTTTGAGCCTGAAATCGAAAGACCCCCTTCCTCCTCCTGGTCACGTGATTCATTAAATAATTAATGCCGAGGTTGCAGAATAGATATGTATTCGTCAGGAAAATCGCAGGCTCGGTCTCCCTGTTTCTGACGTGCAATTCAACTGTCCTTTGAAAAACAAGCCTGTACCCCGAGAAAAAAAAAGAGAGAGGGGGAGAGAGAGGGAGAGAGAGAGAAAAAGAGAGGGAGGCAGCAATAAAACAGCCCCGCAGCCGGAGCCACACCACGGGCTGGGGTATTGTAAGTAGAAGGGATTTCTCACTACCTACCGCGTCTTATATGTCCATGTAAATTTATTGTTTGTTATTAATGTTATTGTCGTAAAATGTGACAAATAGCCATCTTCATTTCCTGCCATTTCTCTTCACACGGTGCTCTGTGTGTTTATACCCATTGAGGCATTGCATAGAGATTTTAGGAATATTCCTCTTCTCTCTCTCTCTCTCTCTCCCTCTCTCTCTCTCCCTCTCCTCCAACCTTTTTCTTGATTTATAGCAATATGGGTGTCAGCTTCTCGGCCGGCGTGCCAGCCATTGTGTGTGTGTGTGTGTGTGTGTATGTGTGTGCGCGCGCATCTGCGTGTGTTTGTGAGCGAGTTGTGTTGTTTATGGCCATGTCTTTGATAAATCATTTCTCACAGAAAATGATGTGGAAGCTGGGCTATTTCTGCGGCCGGGAGAGAGTCACTCTCGCAGGCACTTCCTCTCGATCTGCTCTGCTCTGCTCCCAGGAGTTGGTTATTTCAGACGATTTACAGTAATATATCAGCAGTTAATATGAAAGCTCTATAGCTGGAGGTCTTAAATTACAGCATCTGTGATTATCAATTAAGGCAAGATTTGTATAAATTTGGTAAACCAGAAATGCCTCATTGGCATATAAACCCAGTCAAAGACCACGACCTAATATAAAAATTATATTTGTGAGCCTGAGAGAGCCAACATTCCTGCAGCAGCAGACAGAGCTTCATTTTTCAGCAGTTCCCCTTCAGGAGTTTGGCTGCTCCGAAGCCAACCGGGGGTAAAGAACCCAACTCTGAAGGCAGAAGGAGCCTGGGGGCAAGAGAGGTGGAGGCAGAGGAAGAAATTACCGGAGTTGAAGGCAAAGCTTTTTGTAATCGATGGGGACCAAATAGAAGTCTTCTGCATTCAGAGGGGGCTGGAGGGATTAAGTTACAGTATTAAAGCTTAATCTCTAGGACTGATGTGTATGACAGGGTGTTGAGGGTGGGGAAGGAGGTACCCAAATTGGGGGAGACAATGGAGGCAGAGGTTGAAGGGCAGGGAGGGAAGCTGAAAGCTTTGGCTCCCCACCCTCCTGGCTAACAAAACAAGGAAGTGAATTCACACCCCAGTAGCCTTCCTTCGACCTCCTGAAACAAAGAAAGTTTCCTCAGCAGCGAGGGACTATGTGTGTTTGAGGCTAAAGCAGGGAGAAGTTCTCTAAGTTCTTCTAGAAAGGAAATCCAGGAATCAGGTGGTCCCAGAAAGTTGAAGAGTATTCCAGGATGTGGGGTGTGTTCCTCTCCCTAAGCCCCCATCCAAAGAGGGAGCAAACAGGGTGCGGATTGGGAGGGGGAAAGCTGGTAACTATCCTCTCCTCTGCGGTCGGTAGGTTTCATTTGGAGGTCTCAGTCCCTCCCCAACAGGGAAGGGTCTGCTGGTGGAGAGCAAAGGCAGAGGTGGCTTTGGGGGATATTACTCGTTGTGCCCCAAAGTTGTTATGGATGAGGGCCAGAGGGCCAGAGGGCCAGAGCCTTTGCCAAGTTTGGTCCAGGCTGCTAGCTTCTCCTTCCCTGGCTGGAGCCTGGCCAACTGACTTTATAGCCACTATTATCTGTGATACTTAACTCTGCCTGCTAGTGTAAACCTTTGAGCAAGAAAATTAGAGTGATGCCGCACCCAGGTGTTAATTATTCATGGCATCAACTGCGCAGTGGAGCAGCGGCTTAGGCCCCAGTCCAGGCACATCCAGGAGCTCACTCCCATGGTCTATTCCCAGTGGGCACTGAGCCCTGTCCTTGTTAACAGGCAGCTATTTTGGGTGGGTAATGGGTGAGGCCTCCCAATTTGGGAGTCTGAGTTGAAAAGGGTTTAGGGAGAAAGAGAAGGAGAAGGTCAAGACCCTAGTCTGGGATAGGTGGGAGCATTACCTGGCCTACATAAATGGAAGAGTCTGGATTCAGGGGCAGCTTTGATGGGGCTGGAGGCAGCAGACCTGAGGGAGAGGGGGCTCCAAACTCTGCAGGCCCCCCATCTGTGAGTGTTGGAGAATCCCACACTCAGTGTGGGAAGCAAGTATGTCCTTCTCCCTCACCTGGGAAATGAAGGGGGGTAAATGTGGAGTGGGTGAGTTCACCCCCAATCTAGTGCTCCAGAATTCAGGCCAAAGTCTTGGAATTTCTGAGAGATGGGGAAAGGATTACTTCTTCCTTGGAGAGGAAAGGGGACATGAAGGAGAAGGAAGAGGGTAGAATGATATCGGAAGCTTGTGAATTCAACCTGCTTTGGAGGATGGGGAATGGCAGGAGAAGGCTGAAGGACTTGCTGTCTGGGACAGCCCAGAGCTAGTGGGGAGAGCTGGGAGCCAGTCCCACAGGCCCCTGCTCCTGTGCTTCCAACTCCTCCCTCCTTCTCATCTCCCCTCCCCCTGCTGCCTTCGCCTGTGACATGGAGGCCTGATCTAACCCCCCCCCCTTCCTCTCCATTCTCTCAGCCCCCTTTAGGTCTTTGTTTCTTCTGGCCCTGGGGATACCCCCTCCTCTTCCCTTTCCCCAACTTACACACAGACTCTTCCCCAGGAGACAAAAGCACAGAGACCATCCCTCCACCATTATCTTTTAGTCAGTCGCTGGCCCCTCACCGAATGTGAGTCCTGGTGCCCTCCATCCAGGCATATAGGCCTACCCCCCAAACTCAGCAGGTTTGTTGTTGTTGTTTTTAAAACATACATTTGGTTCATTTAGCCATAAAGCACCCTGCATCTTACCAGTTCTGCACACACACACCCCATTTGCTTCTGTGCTGTTCAGGAGATGGGATAGAATGCATTTGACGGCAGGGCTTTAGGAATGCTGCTGACTCTATCTTCTCTCCAGACTCTGCTAATGTCCACTTTTTCTATATAATTATAGTGTTTATCCCTGTGCCTTTAAGCTGGGCTGCCAATGCTTTAATAACCAGAGGAGTTAAATAGAACGATGAGGAGGGAGAGGTTGAAGGAAAAAGAGGAGGCCCCAGAGAGAGACCAAGCAGTAAGATCCCTTTCTGAGGTGGGAAGTCAAGGCAGAGCCAAGGAGAGGATGGCAGGGAGAATGGAGGCTAAGGCCAGTCAGAGGGGCTGGGAGGCTGTCCTGGCAAAGGGAGCCCCACAACCTGGATGGGTACACACACACACACACACATACACACACACACACACAATCAGAGTTAAGTGAGATGGGAAGTGGAAAGGAAACCACTCCCTTTGCCCTCTCCTCTGTAAAAGACATCTCCATGGCAGAGGGATGAGTTTCCCCTGCAGAGGACAAGGACCTAAGGCGAAGGGCTCCACATTTCCCCAAGGAGAGGGGCAGCCTAATAGGTGAGCCCAGAAGTGATTTCTGGAGACGCTCCTAAGTCCTTAGCAAAGGCTCAATTCAAATTCACTTAAGACAAAGATAGAAGCAGAATGTGAGAAGACAACGGAACTGGGAAGGGACAGAGACCACAGAGATGGTTAGAAAAGGCAGAGAGAGAAGAGAAAAACAGAGACAGAAAGATGGAGAAAGAGCACATCCCCCTTGGGGGGGGGGCACAGATTGAGGAGAGGGCTTAGGGTCTGAAAGCTCCTCCAGATTCTGTGCCTTCTTAAAGGCACCAAAGCCGAGGCCATTCCAGAAGAAACTGTCCCTAGAATAGGTCCTGGGGGTGCTAAATCAGGTGTGAGGCAAAAGGGGTAGGAACTCAAGTGTCTGGGAATGGCCAGGGTGTCTTGGGCACTTCAATCTCCTCTCCCACCACCATCATCAGTAACTTAGAGATTGGAATCTCCCAAAAAAGAATTCCACCTTAGGATGGGATGGGCGGGCTGCTGGTTGGGGTCTCTCACACCCGGACCCTCAGAATCCTCTCTGGTCTCTTTCCTCCTCCTGGGTTTGGTTGCTTCTTTCCCTCTTCAGGGACAGGGAGAAGAAGTTGATCTTCCAGCAGCCTAAGAACTTTCCCTCTCACCTCCAATCCACATCTCCCTTGAACCCCCAGCCTGAACAAACGGATGCTACCCTGACTAATCTCCCTCCCCCATCTTTCAGGAAAGAAAAGGAGAAAGGGAAAGAAAGTTGCCACCAGCCTAAGCAGCTTTAGACAACTCCAGGGAAAATGGAAAACGCAAATCTTTCTCTCTTCTCCAATTCCTCCCATCACCCACTGGCCGCAGCTCCGCTCCCTCCAACCATCGCGTCCCCCATCCGCCCGTCCCGTCCTGCCCAGAACTCTCTCCCTTCCCCTCCCTCCTCCGCCAGGCGGGACATATGGAACCCATTTCGCCGGTGACATTGAAGAGCCGCCGCGCGCCCTCCTTCCGCCATGGCGCCCCCGCTCTCCCCGGGCCGCGCCTCGCCGGGCCCCTGCCAGTCGCAGCTCCTCCGCCCGGCCGCTCGGCCCGCTCGCGGAGCGAAGCCGCCACCCGGCTCCGCGCCAGGCCTGCCCACCTCCCGCAGCCCCACGCGGGCCGCCGCGCGCGGAGAGGGCGCCCCGGCTGCTGTCCAGTGCGGGCCGCGTGAGCGCCGGCCGCCCGCCGCCTCGAGGGCCGAACAAAGCGGCGGCGGCGGCGGCGGCGGGCGGGCGGGGGGCGTGCTTCCGGGCCTCTCCCCGCGCTGGCGGGGCCGGGATGAGGCCGGCCGCTCGTTCCCCACCGGGGTCCCGGGACCCGGGCCTGGCCCGCCGCCCGCCGCTGCCCGCGCCCTAGCGGAGGTCGCACAGGTAGGTGTGGGTGCTGAGTGGGCTCCCGGGCCGGCTGGGGTGGAGAGCGAGGGTGCCTGAGACCCCAGGCCTGGGTGCGGAAAGAGACGGCTCCGAACGGTGGAAGACAGAGATGGGAGCAAGTTAAAAAGGCGGTGGGGGCGGAGGATGCGGGCGGTGTGGAGGAATGCGGCCCGCTGTGGGTGTGCAGACAGGACCCGGTTAGGGCCTGGAGAGCGCTCCCGCTCAGGAAGGGTGTTGGAGGCTGTGTGGGGGGGTTTCCAGGGGGAGTTGGGAGATCTGGGTTGTGAGGGAAATGTGGGGGGCATTTGCTGGGATGGAGGGCGGCTGGGTGCTGCTCCCACAGTCCAGCTGCCACCATGGCCAGAGCCTTTTAGCACCTCGCGGGTTATTTGAAGCTGAAACTACAAGGGGTTGCGCTGAGGCCGGGTGTTAAACTGAGAAGGTAGGAGAGGGGGTGATTTATGGCTTCAGAGAAGCTGTGTTTACTCCCTGCCTGCTCTGGAAACCAAAAACCAAACAGAGCAGAGGCAGGAGAAGCCTCTTTCCTTGGAGTGAGAGGCGATGCCAGGTTGATTTGCTGGGATTTATTTTCCCAGATGTGGGGAGATGGTGGGAACTGTCCGTTTGCAGGCACAGGAGAGTGTGCAAGCATGCACATGTGTAGGTGTTTTTGTGTATTGAGTGATTTGCACATTGTGTGCTAAGGCTGGGGTTTGTCGGGTACAGTGTCACTTTCCAAGTGGGCACACAGGGAGCTCGAAGAGGACTCTGCATTCTCTGGCCTTGGTGCTCTGGGATGGGATAGCTCTGGACACACTGCTGCCCAGTGCTCTCGCCATGGGGTAGTGCTCCGTCCTACCTGTGCTTTCTTTCCTCCCACAGCTACATGCAGCAGTACCCACTTGGCCTGGTCCCTGGCCCCTGTGTCATCTGCCCACGCCGCCTGATCTTCACTTTGAACCTTTAACTTTGTCATGGGAGACTGAGGAATTAGTGAGCACAGCTGGGCGGAGAGGAGTGGGGGAGAAGAGAAAAAGGCCTGCGGTGGTGGTAGGGGGGCTTGAGGTTAGCCTGGATTCCACCAATACTCCTCAAATTCCCCCAAAGTCTCTGTTTGGGAGGGGGCGAGTGAGCACAAAGGAGAACAGAGCAAAAGAGCCATGCAGGATGAGGGGGGTGGGGAGAAAAATATTTTGACCCCCAGATTGTTATTTCCGCAGGCCAACTGGTGGCTCTTGCATTTCTGTCCAGACGCCTGGCTTTGCCTGGAAATTGTTTTGCATTAAATTTTCTCAGCCACAGAATTATCTTTCCTCGCCTCCAGCTAAACTTGCATTTTTCCACCAGACACTTGGGCCCCGCACCAATGAAATCTGAGAGGAAGCGGCTGGGCCCTAAGTGGCCGTAATTTAATTGATTTTATCATAAATCATCAACTTGATGAAGAACTCGAGGTTTCAGTGAAGTAAATTGATATTAATGGGAGTTTCTTGAAATGCAAACTCGCCGCATTGTTGGGGCATCTTGAGCTGAGGAGGTAGATTACATGTGTCCCAGAGCATAGAGCCTGGACCCAGAGCCCAGCACAGCTTTAGGGGGTCAGGAAAGCAAGCTGTGAGGGGCAGCTGCAGGCAGACCAATTTCTGTAGGGGAGCAAGGCAGAGAATGGAACTTTGTCGGGGAGAGAGCAGAGTCTGACTCTATGAACCCTGCTGACAGTCTTGGGAATGCTGGTCTCCAAGTGGGGGGAGACTGTTGGAGAAGCTGGTAGGTGTGTGGGCAGAGTTGGGGGTCGGGTGAGAAGGCCAGGCTGGTACAATGGGTGCATTGACTCCTGGTTAAAAATTGCCAGGTTGAAGCCTTCCTCCTCTAATTACACAAATTAATTATTTACTGCTCAGGATGCTGTGTCCAAAAATAGCACTTTCAATTTGGTGTTGAGGGTGGAAAACAACCCACCCTCAACACTGAAGAGCAGTAAAAATCAGTGCACCAGCCTCTGTGGGGACCAGGAGGTCCAGGACTTGGACTGGGACTCAGCAGTGGGAATGTATGCATTTAACTCCTAGGAGGAAATAGTTTGCGTTTGGCTGAGATGGTGTCCATTGTCTGACTCAGTTTATTACTGCTTATTTTTGCCCACTTTCATATCAGTACGCACAGAGAACCACAAACTGTCAGCCCAAAATAGGACCTCGGAAGATCATTTAGCCCAAGCCCTCCCCTCCATACATATGCTCTGGCTTTACAGAAGGGGACAACTGAGGCCCAGTGAGTTCTCTGCTTCAGATCCCACAGCCAATCTGGACTGCCTAGAATCCGAGCCTCCTGATTCCCAAGGCTATCCCAAGTATGACTTTAGACAAGTCACTCCCTGGCTCTGGGCCTCAGTTTCTCTATCTGTAACAATGGAAGGGTTGGCCCTCCCTGAGTTCTTCCTAGTTCTGACCTTGAGTGACTCTCTAGTGCTTGGGAGCAGCTCCTGCATCTGGGTATAGAAATCACTGCATGCATATTTGCAATATACAGGGAGTTTGTATATTTCAGAGCAGTGGTTGCTCACTCTGACTGGCTCTAGTAAATCCATTGGAATCTGGACTATTCCTCATTCTGAAAGTGTCCTTATTCTCAGCAAAGGAGAAGCCCAGGCTTAGAGCAGAGGAGACAGAAAGCAGTGGGAGGGACTAGTTGGCTGGGTTGGGCTGGATTGACATTTGGAGTGGGGCTAAGGAAGGAGGGGGCTCAGCTTCACAGAGCAGGCACTTTCCCTGCCAGGAGCTGAGGCTGGAGTTTCTGGGAATGCAGCTTTTGTAGTTCCTCCTACTCCAGCCCAGGGACTGAACTGTGGTTTCAGAATTTAGATTCTGTGACAACAGGCCACCACTGCCCTGACCTCCGAGTCTTTGAGCCCTTCCTTCTGGTGAGAGGGCACACGCAGGGTACCACAGCACTATACCAGGTCTCCTCTCAGGGCAGCCAGGACAGAAGGCCTGCAAGGTAGATGGCCCCTGTCCTATTTTATTTTCCATATCTTCCCCTAAGTGGGGGAAAAATGATAAAATTCAAAAGAAGTGGGGCTTCTCAAATGTTACATGGTTGTGAGAAGGGACATTTCTTGTAGGACCAGGGATATGAGGCTAGCAGAGGAGGGGAATTTTCTAGACTGCCTTGAAAAGTGTGGTCAGGGATATGAATTCTGATGGAGAAAATGGAAGAGATGGGAAACAAATTCATCTTTGGGATTCTGGAAATCAGTCTCTGGCCAGGTAATCTACTTCTTAAAGTCTTACCTCAAACTCTATTTTGAGAGAAGAAAGGGAATAAACAAAAGGGCCAGCAGGCCCTGACTCTGGCCCTATCCCATTCTGACTTTGGAGTTTTATATTTGGAGGCAGTTTGGGAGGCCTTCCGCTGATTGGTCATTAATCCGGTGAGTTATTGTCTGCTAAACAGAGGTCACGGGGAGAGAGACATCCAATCTGTCAGGAGAGACCTGCACAGTCCCTCTCAGCAGGCTGGGCCCCTGTTCCTCTCTTGCTAAATTCTCCCTTCCTTCCCCAGCAACCCCCCCCACCCCACCCCAAGCTGTCCAAGATTCTCCCTCTGTCCACCTTTGTCTCTACATCCCCTGGGGTGGGGTTTGCCAGTCCGGGACTGAGATTCTAAATGACATGGACCCCAGATTCAGAGGGGCTCAGATGCCAACAAGGTGCCCACCTGCCCTGACTTGGCCCACAGCACCACCATCCGCTTATCAGCGCGTTAGGGCGGCTTCCGTGGTCGCGGAGCAGACTTTGCAAACCCTCGTGGCCGCCCTGTTTTGTCCTGTCTCCTTTTCCCGCTCTGACGCCTGGTGTGGGGGAGGAGTACATCTTGGGTTTTTCTTCTCCAACCTTAGCGGCCTTTTTCTTCTTTCCATCTCTGCTTCTGCTGAGCCGGGTCTACAGAGGCGTGGGGCTTCTTTCCTCTCCGCCCCTTTGTTCCTTCCAGCTAGGGCATCTTACAGCGGTGGGAGTTGGGGATCCAGAAACCGAGAGCAGTCTTCAGCAGCAATTCCCATTTTACAACCCCCAGCTTTTAAATCTTTATTTCAAAGAGATGGAGATTCGGGTGCATGTGTGAACTTTTCAGGACTCTGCCACAGCCACAAAGTTTGGCAGTGAAGCTGGAAGAGTGTAGGACGGGGAACCCAGAAAGGACCAGAATGAAAGAGATCGCTAAACGCCTCGCCCTGGACTCCCAGGTCCTGGCTTCTCCGTGAGCCCGGAGGGCCAGGCGAATGTGGGGCTGCCTTAGCGGGGGGCAGGATCCTTGGTCGCCCCAAGGCTGATATCAGAAATCGATTTTAAAGGAGCCAGCCAGTTTGTCCTTACTGAGAGGAGAATTTTCGTTTGCTCTTTGATGGTTTTTTGGGGGGAGAGAGAAACAGACATGATCCCCCTAAGGCCTGGAAGGGTGGGCAGCCAGTGACCACTAAAGGGGGTTTTAAGGGCTCCAGGTTCCCCGGTACTGGGTACGGATTAGGAGGTGGGGAGGGGAGTGCCGGGTGCTCTGGCTCTGGGGAAACTGAATCAGAGAGGGGGACATTTTCTCTAATTTTTACCTTTATTATTAATTCCTGCCCTTATTAGCTTACACTAAGGTTTCTATGTCTTAATCTTTCAATTTTTCTTTTTCAATTTCTCTCTCCCACACTTGGTAAGTTGCTCAAGTTTCCTCCATTGAATCCAGGAAAAGACTGTTCCCTCTCCTCTCTCTAGTCTGCCCCTAAAATCACAAATTCACTGTCCAGACCCCAATGTCTTCTCTCAGACCCTTATGGTGTTTCCCACCCTAAGGTCCCTGCCCAGGCCCCTCACTGCCCCTCCTTTGTCCCCTGAAATTTGGAGGGTCCCTAGCCTGAAGCGACACCTCAAACAAATTGGGTGCCCTGGGGTTGCCCGTTCTACTCTCTGCTCCTGACCCTCCCAGCCCCAAACAGGGGCAATCAGTGAACCACAAATCTCCAAGAAAAGGAATAAAAAGGCAAGAAAGAAAACAAACTGGGATCTAATTGCATCCCAAGCATTTCAAATTGACTCTACTCTCAGAATGAATAAAGAAGCCCCCCACTCCATCTCCTACCGCATTTGTGGGCGCTTATCCTCTGAGATTTTTCTCCACGTTAGCTTTCTTGTTCCCAGTCCTCCTTTTCACTCCCACACCACTGCACCCCACCTCCTTGTATAGCCAGAAGGGACCACATGAGCTGAGGCTCCGGGAGGGGAGGGGTCCACTGCTGTCTCTACCCTCGGCTCAGCTCCAGGCCAATCCTCCTGCAGGCCCGTGGCTGGCTGGGTGCCCTCTGGGTACTCTTTTTATTCCTTGAGGCAAAGCTATGCAGTCCCACAGGCTTCCAGGACCTCTTCTCTTAATTTCCTAGTGACCCTCCCTAGCTAAAGGTAGCAACAGCTAGGCGAGCTGGAGGGTCTGAGATGCCTTCTTGACTTTAATTTTAAGAAGGAAAAGACCCAGAGGTGCTGTTCCCTTAAACCTCTGGAAGCCTCCCTGGGCAACCCACCAGCCCCAAACATAGGGTCCAACCTAGCAGGTCTCTAACCAGATCTCAGGACAGACTCTGCAGACACTACTCAGGCAGCCCTAACTGCTCTCTCTGAGGTTCCTGGCTTGAGCCCCAACACTGGATCTGACTTGGGCATTTTCTTTCCTTGATACTAATAAATACAGAAAAATGGCTTCCACCTTCCATCTTCACCTCCCCAACACCCTTCCCTCAGCCACCAACTCCCAGCTCTCTAGGCAGGTGGTAGGATCCTCTGGACATCACAGTGGGAGGCTCTTCAGGCAGGCAGTTCTTATTGCTGGAAGGTAGGGAGGCCATGGGTCCCCACCTCCACCCTCATTCATCTGGGCCCCAGGAAACTGCTTCAGTCCATGAAGCTTGACTTGGTGGGCCTGGAAGAAGTGGGGGCCAGAGGAAGCCAGGGACCACTCCCTAAGAGAGCAGGACCCTTTCTCAGCCCAAAGCTAAGCCTGTGAGTGAGGTGCCAGAGGATGTGAAGGAGGCTTTGCCAGACACAGCCACCCTCTCCTGGAGGGAAGACAATAGCTGGAGACCATCTCTCACCTTTTTCTCCCAGTCTCATCTCTCCTGGTTCATCCAGATGGGAGAAGGCAAAAGCCAAAGATTCTAACCAGGAAGTCACAGGGTAGTGGCTGGCTCTGTCTACGCGGAGTTAAGAGAACAAGATTTCCAAGCTGCCTTTGTAGAAAAGAGAGACTGTCGGCCTTCTATTTTACCCCCTAAGTCCAGAGTCAGCAGTTGGGCAGTTGCAAACACTCCTGCTTTTGGAAATGTCCTGGTGCTCTTTTTGTCTTGTTCCTCCACCAGGAATGGCTCTTCCCCCACCCCCACCCCAAATCTGCAGACACCTACATTCTTACCTCCTGGCTTCCTCCTACAGGCCTCCTGCCTTTTCCTGCCCTTCTCAAACACACCCTAAGAAAAGTTTAGCTTTTGTAGTTTTCCTCACTTGTGCCAAGAATCCTAAAATCTTGCAGACCTAAGAGAAATAAACAGGTTTGTTCTGAATAATAATAAAAATAACCATCCTCCATCTCTTCTGCCACTGCATTTAAAATTAAGCCATTTTGCTGGTTCTTCTAATCTTAGAAGTACAAATGTCCTTATCACCTCTTAGCTTCTTCTGCCTATCTAGAGGTGAGAATCTTAACAGAAACTTCTTAGTCAAGTTCTTACAGCTTCTATTGCCAGCCGAGTCTGGAGCTCAAGCTAAACACTGAGTCCTCCTTTTGTCACCCTCTCCTCAATCCCCCTCCCCCTGCAAGATGGTCTGGATTTTTAAAATAATCACTCACCGCTTGTTGTCTGTTCTCAAAAATGGGGGGAGGGGGGATGTTAAAAAAAAAAAAAAAAGGTCTGGCCTTCCCCTCTACCAGTTGGAAACTGGGCCTGGAGATTTGCCGGGAGAGAGGAGGAATAGTGAGGGTGTAGGGAAGAGAAGAGACAGAGAATGGGAGACTCAGAAGGAGGGAGCCAGAGCGGGAGGGCGGGAGACCCGCCACCAGTCCCGGAGGAGAGAAACAACTTGGGGAAAAAAAAGTGTTCTCACTTGGAATGAATGCGGAGGAGCACCCAGCACCCCCACCCCACCCCGGGGAGGCCAGGGCCTTTGACTAGGCCTCCCAAGCGACTTCCCCAATTAGACTAAAAAGGGTTTATTAGTGATGGGGCAGAGGAGCTGTGAACTACACGGGCTTTGCCAAGTCTTTGCGCTCCTCTTCCTCCCCAGCCAAAACCCTCAATTTAAAAACTTACCTGTTCTTAAAAAACAAAAACAGAAGTCAAAATCTCTACCTTCTTTTCTTTCTCACTCTTTTTTTTCTTTTTTTGCCGGGGGCGGGGGTATATTTAAAAATCCCCCCTCCCCCATCACCACCATCACCTTCTTTCCTTATCAGGCATCTAAGCTCGCTAAAGGGGGAGAGGTGGGGGTGTGTGTGTGAGCTTGTGTGTGTGTGTGTGTGAGTGAGTGAGTGTGTGTGTGTGTGTCTGTGTGGTTTTTTTCCCTGTGCAAAAGCAGAGGCCATTGTTACGGAGAGTAGGGCGTACCAGTCTTATAGGGCAACCACACTGTGGCGGCTTGGCCGTGCCGGAGCCCGGAGCTGGATTCTCCGCGAGCTGAGCCGCCCGAGCACCTTTCGGTCTTCTTCTATTTTTTTCCCGCTCCCCCACCCCCTCCCTCCTGCGCACCCCCGCTCCTAAGCCGAGTGAATTGAAGCGGACGCCGCGCGGCTCCTCCGGCCGGTCTGCCCCTCGGGCTCCCCAGCCGGGGTGGCTATTGGGGGTGGGGGGGGCGACGCAGCTTTAAACAGTGGTCTTTTTTTCCTTTGCCTTCAAGGAGGGGAGATTTCTCGCCTGCCGCTCGCGCTGGGGCTCGATGTGAATATATATTATGTCTGCCTGTTCTCCCCTCGTCGGTGGCTAAGGTAAGCTGGACTGAAATAGGCTATCAGTTTGTGAATGGCGGAGAGTATGTCTCAATGATTTATGGCCCATATGACTCCAATCTCGGTTCAAGAAGAGTTCACAAGCTTTAAGCTTCCTTCCACGCAGCGACTCTCTCTCTCTCTCTCCTCTCTCTCTCTCCCTCCCTCCCTCCTTCTCTCCCTCTCTCCCTCTCTCTTCCTGTTTCTCTCCTTTCTCCTCTCTTTTCCTTCAGCAGCCAGATTCTGGGCTGAATTTTTGCCCGGCTGCTAAGAAGTGCCTAACCTTTTTCTCTCTTCCTTTCTTTTCTTTTATTTTTCTTCCTTCTATTAATTATTTTTTGAAGTCCTGGAAGGTGGCCTAGACCCTCTCCTGGGGCTTCCCTAGCCATTGTTACTCTCCCCAGCTTTTCGGGGGTGTGCCTGGAAAGGTGGGTTTCTTGGGGTGGCTCACCGCCCTTCTCCAGCGAGACCCTGGGGGGAAGCCGGGAGCCACCGTCTCCTTCCCTCCCTCCCTCTCTCTTGAGAAGCCATATGGAGCCTGGATTTTTCCAACATGGAGGCAAGGGAAATAGACATGTTTGGCTTGGTAGAGCTGCTCCCCACCCCCCTTCTCCTAGATCCCCAGATCTCGGATCCCCTCCGCATCTTTCCCTCTTCTCACTGTCCCACCAGCCAGGCCTCTGCGCCCTCCAGCCGAGCACGGCCTGGCAAAGTCCTGGTGCGGAGTTGCTAAGGCGCCTTTTAATTCGGTTACCTCCAGAGCCCAAACTTGCTGCTGCCCTAGGGCTCGGCCCTTCGCCCAGTGTGCTTGGAACCTGCCGCCGCTAACCGTTTCCGCATCCTAAACGCTTTCTCTTCGCCTCCTTGGGCCAACATAGGTAGTCGCCCAGGGCTGAGACAGCCCGGCGGCGGCAGCCGGAGGCTAACTCCATCCACAAACCTTCCTGGCCCTTTCTCGCCGCCGGCGGAGTCTCCATTCTTTCCTATCACGTCTCTGGCTTCTAGCTTCCCACA
The DNA here is from genome assembly GCF_036321535.1 of Camelus dromedarius. Lineage (NCBI taxonomy): Eukaryota > Metazoa > Chordata > Mammalia > Artiodactyla > Camelidae > Camelus > Camelus dromedarius. The sequence continues at coordinate 53,726,879 of NC_087451.1, forward strand.
CGCTCCTGCCTCGGTCCTGCGATGGTTTGTGGGTTTATTGGAGGGGGAGCGACAGGAATTTCGGCCCCAGGCGTCTAGTCGAATTATTGTTTTATTATCATCATCATCATCATCATCATCATCAACATCATTACTACTGTAACAATCATTTAGACTAAATAAAGCCAGGGCCAGCCATCCAACCACCTCCAACGTTTTTATTTCATTCTCCTATCTATTAATAACAAACTCAACTGATGCCTGTTAATTAATTCCCCCTTCAGCCAGGGCTGCTCCAAAGCTAATTTTGGTTAAATCATCAGAGGATAATGGTAATAATAATAAAGGGATTGGGTCAGCCTGGTCAATTGAACTCTGGTTCTCCTCCCTGAAAGGACTTGCTGCTTTGCAGACTCATGTGTATTTCCCAGAAACAAATTCTTCCCAGAAACCAATAGGAACTCAGGGCTACTGGGCTCCCTTTTGAGTATAAATCTGTGCCATTGAGAAAGGGATTTATGTGTGGGAGGGACTTCCTCCACCTGTACTCCTTTTATTTTCCTATTTTTAGTTTTCTTTGGAGTTGACCAGCTGGGCTGAATGAGATTTAAATAGTTCAAACTCGCATATCAGAAGAGAGGGTCAGTCTGGAGGTTTTATGAAAAGTGATAGGGAGAGGTTAGGAAGACAGATGTGGGGGTGAGATGCAGTCAGAAGTTTCAGAAGAAATACACAAAATCCTATGAAAACTTGAACCTTTATTTTTCCAGCACACTTTTAAAGCTTGCATTAAAATAATGATTTTTTTTTTTTGCCTCAGAGAACTTCAGTAAACAGGGGCTCCCTGTTTCCAACCCAGAGAATAATATTGTTCAGATTGCTTTGTTTACTTTTTTTCCTAGGGAAACTTGTTCTCTTTCAGAAGGCACTTTCTCATCTCTTGGTAGAAAAGTCCAGCAGTTATCCAATTTCTTTCTTCTTTTCTTCTTTTGGGGAAATCAAAGAAAACAGACTGTCAAGAAAAGTGTGGGAAAAATTGAGTCTGATGGAAAAAAAATGGAGGTGGGGGGAACCTAGGCCAAATGGTCGGGGAAATGGAAACAATCCTGTTCCATTTGGGAGCCCCATGGAGGCTGCTGGCTGTGGGGTCCCAGACTTGGCTAGCAAAGATTCAGACTGGGAAGTGGTGGTACCTGTAGCAGGGCCATGGAGGAGCCAGTTCCACTAGCTCTGGAGGTTAAAAATCTTCAGGAAGTTTCTAAGTCAGGCTGTGGTTGTCTTCATGAGGTGGGAAGGGAGGGAGAGAAGAGCTCACACCAGAAGGTTCCCTGCTCAACCTGTTTCTCCCTCCTGCCTCTTTTGGAGATCCTCAGTTTTTTTCTCCAGGCTAGACTCTGCTTGGATGAAAGAGACCTAGATGGAGGCAAAGGCAGGAGGCCTCTCAGCTCAGAGGAGGGTGTTGATGACGCTTTTATTTTGGAGCCTATTAGTCCCCCCCCCCCAAACTTGAGCCACCCTATCCCAGAGTTGGGGCGGGGGTAGGGAGAGGGAGGAGGAGAGGTCAGGGGCTAGTGTGCAGGCAGGAGAGAAGCAATGGCCCTTGCAATATATAAGATTCTATATCTAGGCAGTCCCCAAAGGAGTAGAGTCCTTATTTTTTAAGTGGAAATGAAAATTGGTGGGCTTCTTCTTTTAAAATTAAAGTGGCTGAAATAAGAAAAATCTATTTCAGGTCAAGAAAGTGGCCTCAGCATCTGCTGGGAAGACATTAGGTTGGGGAGAAGAAAAAACCCTATTGATGTCAGTTCCCTTTTCAGTTCCTAAGATGGATTCGAGCCCCAGTCCTCTTCTCCCCCTGTGTCTCTTCTCTCACCCTGCAGGTCAAAAGCTACGAACAGACCTCGGGAGGAGGGGGGCAGAACAGGGAGGGGGGTCCGGCGTGCCACGTGACCCCCAGGGGTGCCAATGTCCGGTCGTGAGGGTATCAGACCCTTGCAAGTTGCCACCCACTGCCCGGGCCTCGCCAAGCGATGCAGAAAGCCACCTATTACGACAACGCCGCGTCGGCACTCTTCGGAGGCTACTCCTCATACCCTGGCAGCAATGGCTTCGGCTATGATGGGCCCCCCCAACCCCCCTTCCAGGCCGCCACGCAACTGGAGGGCGACTACCAGCGCTCGGCGTGCTCGCTGCAGTCCCTGGGCAATGCCGCCCCGCATGCCAAGAGCAAGGAGCTCAACGGCAGCTGCATGAGGCCGGGCCTGGCCCCGGAGCCCCTGCCCGCCCCGCCCGGCTCACCCCCGCCCAGCGCCGCACCTACCAGTACCACTAGCAACAGCAGTAACGGGGCCGGGCCCAGCAAAAGCGGCCCTCCCAAGTGCGGTCCTGGCTCCAACTCCACCCTCACCAAACAGATATTCCCCTGGATGAAAGAGTCGAGGCAAACGTCCAAGCTGAAAAACAGCTCCCCCGGCACAGGTACCAGCTCTCTGCCTTCCTCGCCGTCAGCTTTTGTCCGGGCCAGGAATGTCAGTGTTATTCTAACACCCAGCCCCTAGGCGCCCAGGCGGCGGTCTGGGAACAATATCAGGTGGCGGCAGCGGCAGCGGCGCATTTCCCGTGCCCCCCACCACCTGATGACCCCTGACCCCGCCAACTCCCTCTCCCTCCTGCCACCCTCCACCTGAGTTTCTGAGGGCTCCAGAAGGCCAGGTGCTCAGCCTCAGCCCTTCGCAAGGCCGCAGAGCCACGAAACGCTGCCAGTAGACGCAGAGTCGTCAACGATTGATTATTATTAAGTATGATTACTGTGGGTATTAATCACAATCGCTCGGGCGGCCCTGGGTCCCGGCCTCCAGGCATCGCAACCTCTTCGCGCCACACTTTCGTGCCCTGCCCAGAATGTCCAGACCCCCCCAAGGGTTCTCAGGCACCTACCCTGTCCACTGGACGGGGCGTGGTGGAGGTGGGAAGGGTGTCTACCACACCTAAAATTGGGGATAAGGTGGGGAGAGCGTGCGCGAGAAAATCCAGCCCTAAATAAATGGCCATGCGGCTCTGTCTGCGTGACATGATCAAATTTTCATAAGCTGGGGCAGCGAGAGGAGAACAGGTCTCTTAATAAATGCCACTATTATAGAGTGTCCGCTAATGCGACGGGCGTGGGGGTGGGGGGAGAGGAGGAGGCGGGGACGCGAAGGGGAGGGCGGCGGGGGCTCCGAGTCCAGGCCTGGATTTATTAAGAAACGATGCATTCAATTTCGGCGTGTTCAGTAATTATCTTTTATTTCATTTTCTCCCCTTCCCACCCCTCCCCCTCGGATCCAGCGGAGGGTTGCGGCGGCGGCGGTGGCGGAGGAGGAGGAGGAGGCGGAGGAGGCGGCGGGGGCGGCGGGGGCGGCGGCGGGGGAGGGGACAAGAGCCCCCCGGGGTCGGCGGCGTCCAAGCGGGCGCGGACGGCGTACACCAGCGCGCAGCTGGTGGAGCTGGAGAAGGAGTTCCACTTCAACCGCTACCTGTGCCGGCCGCGCCGCGTGGAGATGGCCAACCTGCTGAACCTCAGCGAGCGGCAGATCAAGATCTGGTTCCAGAACCGGCGCATGAAGTACAAGAAGGACCAGAAGGCCAAGGGCCTGGCCTCGTCTTCGGGGGGCCCCTCCCCCGCCGGCAGCCCTCCGCAGCCCATGCAGTCAACCGCCGGCTTCATGAACGCCTTGCACTCCATGACCCCCAGCTATGAGAGCCCGTCCCCGCCCGCCTTCGGCAAAGCCCACCAGAATGCCTATGCGCTGCCCTCCAACTACCAGCCCCCTCTCAAAGGCTGCGGCGCCCCGCAGAAGTACCCCCAGACCCCGGCGCCCGATTACGAGCCTCACGTCCTGCAAGCCAACGGGGGCGCCTACGGGACGCCCACCATGCAGGGCAGCCCGGTTTACGTGGGCGGGGGCGGCTACGCGGATCCGCTGCCGCCCCCTGCCGGCCCCTCCCTCTACGGCCTCAACCACCTTTCCCATCACCCCTCGGGGAACCTGGACTACAACGGGGGGCCCCCTATGGCCCCCAGCCAGCACCACGGACCCTGCGACCCCCACCCCACCTACACAGACCTCTCCTCTCACCATGCGCCTCCTCCTCAGGGTAGAATCCAAGAAGCGCCCAAATTAACACACCTGTGATGGGAGATGGAGGGCTGAGGGATGAGGTCCTGGAGTAGGGGAGACCCAGGAGGGGCAGAGGCTGTGGAGTTCTGGAGGTCTGAAAGATAGGGGCAGGGAGGTGGCAGTCAGGCTTTCTGGGAAGAAAGGGTCTTGGGGCTCCTTCCCCTCCCCCTGGCCTGAGAGGTTGCTTTTTAAAACTGTCCTGCAGCCCTTGGTCAGTTTGCCTGCCAACCCACTGGAAAGGAATCCACAGCAGATTGGAGATGACCCCATCAACCCCAGGCCTCCAGCAATACCCAGTTGGAATTCCACCCTCGGGAATGGCACAGAGGAAGAGGAGATAGGGAAACAGGCAGAGAAGCACATTTCAAAAAACAGACAAGATGGCTAGGCCATCACCAGCCAACTTACCTTCCATCTCTGTGTCTCTGTGGTTAATTCTTCCAAATCTTGATTTTTTTCCTGACAATTCTCCTTTAAAAAAAAATTTAAAACACATTTCAAAAACCCAAGGGCACGAAACACGTCCCCCTCCCGCCTTCCTGAAACTTCAAATTTCTTCACATCTATTTGAGGTTGATTGGGCACTGCCTCCATTTCTAGTCACACATTTTCCTGCTCTAGGACATTAATATCTATACCCCGCCCCCATCAATTATAGTCTTCAGAGGGCTCAGGGAGGGTGAGAGATCCTGAAAATCAGAGCTGTCTATATATATATATATTTGTCTTTTATGGAAAATCTGGGAGGTGAGGGCAGGCAAGTTGTCAGGACTGAAGGTTTGCCCATTCCGCTGCCTCCCATCTCAGCTCCAGGTCCATCCCCCTCTCGCCACAGAAGGCAGTTGGCAGCACGAGGTTCTACACTTTTATTTTCTCCTGTTGCTCTCTTGACTTAACGTGAAAACAGGGTATATTTTAACAAACTGTCTGTCCCAGGCAGGGGCTGCAGCTGGGCCTTTGAGCCTTGCTCAACCCTGGACAGGACACTTTTGTTGCACTTAGAGTTTACATTTTAATGGATATAAAAACAACTGTGAGAGATGCCTGGGCCTGCAGGAGTCTAGCATCGCTCAAAAAGTGTGTGTTCTAGTGAACATTTTCATATATATTTATTGGTTATAGCCTGTTAAAATATTTTCTTTTTTGTATTATTTATCCCCCTACATTATGTATTTATATGAGGGAAAAAGGAAAAAATTGTACTTTTTTAGTATTTACTTGTTATAAAAGACGTTGTGTTCCCTGTCATGTAAAACCAGCTATTTTAGTTATTATTGTACTCTAGAAAAGAGCTGTAGATTTATGTTAAACTCGTACTTATGAGCAATTGTAATTAGTTCTAAAAGGCATGAACTCAGCTCCTAATTGTCACTGTATAGTCCTGAATTTGTAGAATTAGAGTTAATTCCCTCTTGGAACTTTCTTTGTTCTTCTGTAGTTACTTTTTTCCTTACTTAAAAGGGTTGTCTGTCAAACAATTCTTGAATAAACTTTCTGTTATCAATTTTATCTTGTCCTGGTGGTCCAATTTAGATAGCAGAGCAGGCTGCTGACTGCCAAATTTCTCCCAAGGGAAGAAGGACGTTGAAGACCCTATCTTGGCCTTTTTGTCCACTGCTCAGGCCCCTACCTCCCCCTTGCTGTGTCTCAGGTTTATGTGCTTTTTCTTACACACAAGCTTGGAACCTTCTGCCAACTTCTTTAGCTTAGATTTAACTAACAAGTTGAGGGTAAGGGGAACTCGGGTGCTCTCTCTAGGTCTTTCTGTTTGGCTTCTTTGCCTCTCAGTTTTTCTCATTCATTGACCTTTTGTCTTTTTGCTCCTTTGGTCACAACCTCCTCACCCCTCTCACCCTCCACCCCATCAACAACAAAAAAATCTGGCCGATTACTGTTTCTTCCACGCAACCTAAACTTCACAGTTCTCTTCCGGAGCTACAAAGAAGTCGTCACGTGACCTGAAGCCCAACCACCATTGGGTCTAAAATGAAAACAAAGGAAAATGATTTAATCTAAAAAAAAAAATCTGAGGCCTAGACTTCTCAGGTCAAACCTTAAAACTAAAGTGAAATTAAATCACTAAATAAAACAAGGCAGAGGGAGAGGAGGCGCGTTTGATTTCCCCTGCCAGGGAAAGGGGAGAGGAGGAGGGTGGCAAAAGCTGTTGGATCCAAGCGTAAATAAAATGGTCCCCTGGCTAATGTGCCGCTCTGTTTCCATGATCCTTGGGAAAACTTCATTTCTTAGTCGTGCTTCCATAAAAGTTTTATCACACTGGAGCGAGGATAGAGAGGGTCTGTCAAAGATGAAATGTCACCACCGCGTCACTGAAGCCGATAAGAGCGAGGAGACAGGACGGCTGAAATATGGAGCTAATTCGTTGAAAGAGAAGCGATGGCTGTATGCTGAAGAGTTGCATAATTCTAATTGTAAGCAATGCGCCTGCATTGCTTAATTAGGAGCATATATTTGGTGGTAGTGATGGGGAGGGGCGTGTCGGTGAGAATCGTTCCAGGCCTTCAGCCTTAAAGCCAGGACTGATTTTCATTTTTATGTTGCATCCTGGCAGTCCAAGGTTAGTAATTACAGTCTTTATGCAACAATAAATAACAATAAAAAAGCAACCTGAATTCTACACCCTCCCCACCACCATCACCACCACCACCAAGTAGGATTTTAACTGGACTAGGTTCATCCAAGCAGCAAGCAATTTAGCATTGGGTCAGGCTATAATTTAAAGGCATAAGAGCGTGCAAAGTTTGATCGGGATCAAATAACGCTCAAGGGTTTTTCTTTCTCTCTCTCTCTCTTCCTCTTTCCTGAATAACATTTTCTGAGTGATGTAACTAGATGAAGCACCATGTTTGGCTCTGAGGGTGGAGCGGATTGATTATTTATCTAGCAGGAGAAAGGTAGGCCAAGTCAGAGAATCTAGCTTGAGTTTGAAAAACAGAGCTTTGGCTTGAAGCTGGAATTGCCAACAAGAAAAATAAGGGCCACCTTGGCTTGATGTCCCCTACCCTGTTCTCTGAGAGATTTCAGGAGCTAGCTAAGCAGCCAAAGTCGAGGCGGGAATATCTGGGCTGTAAGATTCACAGCACGACAGGGGGAGGGGAAGCAGTGTCTCTGGGAAGGAGGGCTCTCTTGGCCCCTTTTAACACCCAAGTTTTCTTCTGTTCTCTAATCTGGCCGTAAAATCTGTCAGCAAGGTTAGAGAGAGCCGTATTTCCTGCAGGGGCAGCCGGAGTTGTTGCCGAGAGAAGCGCTCGACCCTGCAGGCAGCTGGAGAGGCTGTGAAAAAACTTCCAGGGCTTCTCAAGGGGGTGGCCGGAGGGAGAACCCTTTCTCAGGCCTGCCTGCGCAACTTCCAGACAACAATTATTCGGAGTCTTCCGTGCCCACTCCTCACCCCCACCCCCATCCGCACCTCCAAATGGCAAAAATTACTTTCTTTGGAGCCGAGTTGGGCATAACCGTCTCTGGTTAGTTTGCCCAGTTTTCAGAGCAGCTCTCTTGGATCTGAGCCCTCCAGAACCTGCCACCCCCCTGTCCCTGCAGCTCCCCCCCTCCAACTCCCCTTTTTTTCATCCTGGCTCTCCTTCACCCCCACCCTTCTCCTCAGATTTCTCTGTCCTTTTTAAATACTCACCACCGCCCACGCGGCTGTTACATTGACAGAAAGTTTCTAGTTCCAGCTCCCGGCTGAGTTGCCATTTCTCTGCTAACCAGCTTTCTCCTCCTTGCTGGGCGGCCACGAGCAGGGAGGGGGAGGGGAGGCCAGAGCCGTGGGAGTTCTCCAGACAAACTTTCCACCCAACGCAGCGCCCTTCCCCTGTCCCCATTTCCCATCTGTTTCCCTGCTCTCCCAGAATCACCTTTCTCTTTTGCTAACACCCCCCACCCCCAGGCTTTTTAAAGGGATGTGGAATTTCGGCTGTTCCCTCTGCTTTCCCAAAGAGCCAAATTCTTTGATGCCATCGGAGGGAGCTGTCAGGGGGCTAAGATTGATCGCCTCATCTCCTCTCCGTCCCTCTGACCCACTTATTTAAAAATCTTCCCCCTGATCGACTTTTCATTTTCTGCTTTGAGATCTAGTTTCCCACCAATTGCCTGGGGCCCTGAGTCTTGTGTCCCCTCCCTCCAGTAAATTACAGCACTTTGTAAAGTTCATACTATCTTGATCTTCTGAATATACATTAAAAAAAAATTCCCCTCAGGGGCCAGAAATGGAATACCATTTCAGTGGTCATTATTTTTCCACCCCCTCCATGTTCATTATTTTCCCACCCCCTCCTCTACCTTGCCAGGGGTTTTATTTGTTTGCATGATAGCAAAAATGGGAGAGGTATTCCTAGGTGGGGAAAGCTCCCCACTCCCCATACACTGACCTGAGTTTTGAAAGTTCTTGAAGTTAAATCAGTAACCTTGGTTCTGGTTCCTGTCCCTGGATATAGATGCAGATACAGGCTTGAGGCTTGAGTGGGTGCATGTGTATCTTAAACTCATCTGTTGGGGGTGTCATAGAGGAGTGCAGGACAGGTGAGGAGGGCAGGTAGACAGAGGAGCAGGGTCAGTGCTACAAACACTGGGCAGAGATGGGAACTGAGACCACACAGCTATGTAGGCCAGAGGTCCAAAAGCGCTTCTCACTATCTATCTCACTCCTCTGTGTCAGCCTAGGAGTGCTTGTCGATTTTCCAAGATTTATCTGTTGCTTTTGGCGGGGTGGGGGGGGGGGAATGGACATAGTGGTGCTGATGATTGTAAATCTCTTCCTTACAGCACGGTAACACAGACCTTTCTCAAATGGCGAAAGCCTCGTTCTACTACCTCTGCCTCCCACATTCAAATCCTCATTCAGCTTTCTTTCTTGGGTCAGGGGAAGGGAAGGGAATGATGCTGACCTTGTAATGAAATCATTAATTTACTCTATTAAATTATTTGGAAAAGAGGAAGAGTTCTCCCTTAGGTTCTCTTGTTTCCCAGGGTTCCAGACCCTCCCATCCTCAGCAGGGGATAAGAGAAAGAGGTTCTTTAGCTATTCTGAAGAAAGGGAGGGACTAGAGAGGGAGTGTAGGACTGGGGGGCTCATGGTGTCCAGGTCATGGTCCTCTAGAGTTTTTGAATCAATTAAAGCAAATAATGCTCTCTGTTTTCCACCAGGCCCAGACAAGCGATTGGCCAAGGCCGGTCCCGTGACCATGAATTCCCTGCAATTTCGCCGGCGTCCTGGGTTTAATAGAGAGAGTCCCCATACGCTTGTATTTATCAGCAATATACAATTATAAAGACCCCAAATTAAAAAAAAAAAAAAAAGAAAGAAAGAAAGAGCAAAATCTTCCCCTCCCCAAATCGCTCCATCACATAAACCTGGGGGGGGCAGGAGGGGGGGTCCCTTCCGATCCTCCCTCCTGACGCCCCCCCCGCAGGCCCCCTCCCCCACCATTGAAAGCCATGAATTTTGAATTTGAGAGGGAGATTGGGTTTATAAACAGCCAGCCATCGCTCGCCGAGTGTCTGACTTCCTTCCCCGCTGTCTTGGAGACATTTCAAACTTCATCAATCAAGGAGTCGACATTAATTCCTCCTCCTCCTCCTTTCGAGCAAACCTTCCCCAGCCTGCAGCCCGGTGCCTCCACCCTTCAGAGACCCGGGAGCCAAAAGCTAGCCGAAGATGGGCCTGCTCTGCCGCCGCCGCCGCTCCCCGCCGCTCCCCTGGCCCCCGAGTTCCCCTGGATGAAAGAGAAGAAATCCGCCAAGAAACCCAGCCAATCCGCCACGTCTCCCCCGGCCGCCTCCTCCGTCCCGGCCTCCGGGGTCGGATCACCCGCAGGTCGGTAAGCAGGGCAGGGGTGGGGTGAGGGGCAACTAGAAAGAGATGGGGAGAAGGAGTGATGGGGGTGGTAGAAAAGGTGGTGAGCCTTTTGGGGTTCCTTGCCCCCGTCGATTGCAGGGACGAGGAAGCAGACTAGACCCATGGGTTTCAGGCCTGGCCTCTCGCTGCTAGCATTTTATTTTCTTCTACAGCAGATTTTGGAAGCTGGTTGAGGAGGACTTTTTTTTTATTTTTATTTTTTTTTTGTGCTAGAAGAAAAGGCTTCGATTGAGGTTTTCGCCTTTATCTGTGTAGAGGAATGTGTTGTTGCTGGGAATGTGTTGTAATCTGGAAGCAGGAGAAGATTCGGTCCCATCTACTGCAGCTCTAAGGGGGGGGGGGGGTTGAAGCTAGGGAGGAAAGAAGGCGAGGAACAATCTTTCTATATGAACCCTCTCCCGAGGCTGAGTTGGAAAGTGACGAATCGAAGGGTCCACTCGGAGGACTTGGGAGGGGGTTCTGAGGTTCTGGGGCGAAAGGAAGCCCTCCTTACCCACTGCGTGGCCCGTCGGCGGCTCTCTGAATGCTTTGCCCTGACCGGGGCCGGGTCTGACAGTGAGAGCGGGGCGGGAAAGAACCGAAGAGCCGAGAGGGAGAGAGAGCAGCTTTGGTAGGCGGGAAGGGCCGGGGATGCTGCTGATACTGTTGGGCAGATGGGGGAGTCTTTATTTCAGCCAAGCTGAGGTTGGGCTGAGGACGCGGGCCGCGTTGACGCCTAGCCTGCTTTCCCTGCAGATGGCCCGGGGCCGCCGGAGGCCGCGGGCGGCGGGGCGCGCAGGCTGCGCACGGCTTACACCAACACGCAGCTGCTCGAACTGGAGAAGGAATTCCACTTCAACAAGTACCTGTGCCGGCCGCGCCGCGTGGAGATCGCGGCCCTGTTGGACCTCACCGAGAGGCAGGTCAAAGTGTGGTTCCAGAATCGTCGCATGAAGCACAAGCGGCAGACGCAGCACCGAGAGCCGCCCGACGGGGAGCCGGCCTGCCCCGCCGCCCCGAAGGACACCAGCGAGCTCGCCGAGGAGCCCGTGGCCAGTCCGGGCCGCCCCTCCGCCTCGCGGGCGGCGCGAGAAGCCTGCTGTCACCCGCCCGAGGTCGCACCGGGGTCCCCGGACCCCGGGCCTTTGGCCGCTGGCGTGGAGGGCGCGGGCGCGCGGATCCCCGGCGGCGCGCTGCGCGGGGCCGGAGGGCGGGAGCCCGAGCCCTTGTCGGAAGACGCCTTCCCGGAGCGGCAGGATTCGCCTGTCCTGCCCGACCTCAACTTCTTCGCGGCCGACTCCTGTCTCCAGCTGTCAGGGGGCCTCTCCCCCAGCCTCCAGGGCTCGCTCGAAAGCCTGGTTCCCTTTTCCGAGGAAGAGCTGGACTTCTTCACCAGCACCCTCTGTGCCATCGACCTGCAGTTCCCCTAATAACCCGCTTCTTCCCCCATGGCCCTCGACCCCAGCCCTCTTCAGCTGCCTATGGGAAACCCGAGGATCCCCCTCCCCAAGCCGTATAGACTCCTTTATCTGTTTTGCTAAAATTCAGGTATTACTGAATTAGCATTTAATCCACTTCTTTTCTTCTCTCTCTAAAATATTGGGCACTCGGGCATTTTTTAAAAAAAAAATCACACAGAAAAATTCCGTTTGGTAAAGTCCTTCCAACGAAATCTCAGGAATAATTAAACTTTAGGGGGGCTTTCTTAAAAAGAACTAGAGGAACCTATTTTCCTCTCTCTCTTTTTTTTTTTTAAGTTTTAGACCGTAGATTATTTATTGAAATTCTTTAATAATAGGAAAAGGGGAAAGTATTTATTGTACATTATTTTCATAGATTAAATAAATGTCTTTATAATACAAAAACGAATAAGTGTTTGTGTTGGGACCCAGCCCCTATCCCCTGTACCCTCTAAGGCCGGTCCTCACTCCCTCAGGGCCAGTGCCAGGTTTGTCTGGCCCTGGGCGGGCTAAGTCCGGATGGTACAAAAGGAGCCCTATTTGGCCTCCCGCTTCTCCACCCGCAGCTCTGAGAAGAGTGGGGGTGTTGCTGCCACCCCCTAACAGAGGGCCTTTGGCCCTGCTTAGAAATAAAGGTGGAGGAGAGAGTGTGTTGCTAACTGAAGAGGATGCAAGGAGAGGAGGCCTCGGGGACAAGTTTTGGAGTCCTGGAGAGAGGCGCGGAGGTTCACCTGGATTGGGAGCGGTGCCAGGGTTTCCTAGGCTTCTCGCCTCTGTGCCCTAAGAGGGGTGGAAGGGCTTTTTCCAGAATGCAGGTTCCTGGGGACCCGAAGCCTGGGAGCATAGGCAGGGCCAAGGAGTGGAGAGAAGTGGATTGGAGTCAGGGGTTTTCTGAGGAAGCAGGGCCCATACCCAGGGATGGTAACTGGGCTCCAAGTAGTCAAGGAGCCCGACTGGAAAATGTAGCGGGACGAACGCCAGCGCTCTTCAGGCTCCGCAGACACCCTAGGGCTCCTGGGTTTGGGAGGAGGGTCCGAGGAGATGCTGAGAACAAGCCTGGAGAGCCTGGGCAGCGTTGGGAGGCTCTTGGCCTGCAGGGAGCGAAGGAGGAGCGAGGAGAGCGGGAGGGAGACAGGGAAGCAAGGAAGATGCTCAAAATGGCGCTGGGGCCGGGCGGCAGGGAGGGCGAAGGAAGAGACTGTGGCCGCCATGACAGCCGCCTAGGGATGCGCAGGGTCCAGCCCCAGGGATCGTTCACGCACCCACCTTCACCTGTCCGGATCATCCGCGTGCCAGTGAAGAAAGGGAGCCAGGGAGCATCCTTTTAGTTTTCATTTTGTTTTAAAAATGAGCCCAATGGATGCTGAGGACGCGAGATGGACCGAGAGTCTGTGAGAGGTTGGGATTGGGAGGGGGTGAGCCGCAGGTCTCGCAGGCCTGGGTCTGCCTTGCCGAATCTGACTTTTGAGCCTCCGCTCTGGGATTTGAAGCCCGGCCAGAGCTTTCTCCAAATGCAGACCTACCTGTCTTTGCCAACAACTTCATTTGCCATCTCCTATCCCCCACCACACCTTGCCCGGCTGCTTGCAAACCCGGTAAGCGAAAAGCAAGGATCGATCTCCCCATCTGCCTCCGCGTTTGTTCCGAGGAACGTGGAGATTTAAAGGGCCCTGGAAAGCCATCCATCCTCCTTAGGTTTATTTAATATTTCTCCGGCTCAGAAACAGACACCGCCAGGCTACCTCCCCAGCAGCTGCTGCCATTATTTAAAGGCAGTTTATTTCCCGGGCCTCCCAGACTTTCCCCTGGACCAGCAGGACCGGGACTTGAAGTACTAGGCTCTGAGAGGCAAGAACTGTCTAGGAAAAGCCAGGAGCCAACATAGGTCGTGACACATAGGACTAGACAGGCCCTTGCAATTTTTTTCACCTGGTCCCTCAGTGTGGGAGGTACACACATCTTACTCAGCTGGAATTTAATCCCTTAAACTGTCTTAATATAGAATTCATCTCCTGCATTAAATAATCTTATGTCATGTTAAATTGCACTTATTTCTCTCATAAATATATTAATATAGAACAATTAGATGTGTTATTATAATAATATCGTGTATCTTAGTTTATTTTCCCTCATAAAATATATAGGTATGAAATAAATTCAATATATTAAAGTAATAATACACAGCTTATTGGCTTATGTGTTTATTTTCCCCATAAATAAATGAATATACAATATATTAAAACCACACTGTACATCTCATTGGGCTGTGTGTTTATTTCTCCATAAAATATGCCCATAGGCAGTGTTTAACACCTTAAAAATCACAGCACATAGCCATGTCTACACCCACAAAATAAAACAGACATTTCAGCTGGGGCTTTGATGTCCACGGACAGCCAAACTAGATAATTTGGTCTAATTAAAAATGCTCTTTCAGCTTGTAACAAAGATCAAGAATACCAGAAGGATCTTGCTAATTGCCCACCTTCCAGCTTTCTTTGGTCAAAAGGAGAACACCTTTCATCAATGCCAAAGATGCAGGATCTGCTCTGCTGGAGAGAATTCACATCCTGGGATCATGGCCTGGTCCGCAATTCACAGGGGCGTCTCCATTTCTCTAAAAGCCTGCTGTTCCAGGAACCAGCAGCATTAGCACCAGAAATGCAGAATCTTAGGCCCCACTCCAAGCCTACTGAATCAAAATCTCAATTTAGCTGATCCCCAAGTAATTTATATGCACATTAAAGTTTGAGAAGTACTGCTGGGTCATAGTGCCACCTTGCTTCCTGCCTTTCTCCCATGCTTAAGAAGTTTTGACCCACTTTACCTGGTCACTGCCTTCCAGTCCTCCGCAACACAGACCAGTGGCCCAAGGGCATGGAATTTCAACTCCTGCTTGAGGCTGCATCATTCCTGATTCTTTCCTGTCAAAGTGAGTGGGGGATCAGGACGATCCAGCCAAAGTCTCAGTCTACCTGTTTAGATCTAGATATTTTGTATTTCCTGAGGGTGAAAAGCAACTGATCTGATCCAGGGAACCAGGAGGCCCAGCATTTCCCTTGGCTGATTATTAGAGAAGAGTTGGAAATCTTTTTACAGGCAACACAGAGCTTTTCTCTCTCTCTCTCTCTCTCCTTTCCCATGTTCTCAAAATTCACTGCCTCTGATGCCACCATAGCAGAACAAAGAGGCAAGGCATTTCCAAAAGGAAGTGACTCCTGTTTTCAATCTCATCCAATTTCAAATTCAAAGGAATGTCTGGCAATTTGGGATTCATAAACGACTGGGATTCAGGATGTCTGTATTCCAAATTAGCTCCTTTTCCTTGTTTCATCTCTAGGGTCATCCTCTTTAACCTAAGTTTTCCAGGCTGGCTCTGGAGAAGGAAGAAGAGGAGGGGTTGTCAGATAAGGCAGCAGACCCCTCAGTGATGACAGGTTAGAGGGCAATGCCAGGTGGCTGCACTCACTTATCCTATCCTGATCCGGGCAGGGCTCCTCTTGAGTGGTCTGTAGCACTCAAACTGGCTGTGGTTGGAGTGGGAAGGTTTCAGTGCAGTCCTGAAAGCTCCCGGTCAGTCTGCCCTACTCTTGGTGAGTCATTCTTTTAAGAAGAATGATTCATTAATATGGTAAAAGCAAAAGACCATTAGATTGAGGAATTACTTGCAATCACGATAACCCTGAGTCATTAAAAAATTTTTTTAACTTATGCCTGGATAAGTCCCTTCGCCTTCCTAGACCTCAGTTTCTCCAACTGTAAAATAAATGGAAGAACTAAATGGCCCTAATGTCCTCTGCATCAATATATGCCAAAAGTCTATCCATCAGTCTTCACAAACAAAATAGTAAATATTTATTGGTTGTGGTGTCATGTGCTTTTAAATGGAGGTGGTGACTCTTGATGTTCAGTAATAACCCACCTCCCAAGTATCTGGTAGAACCATTTTAACAAACTTTAATTTGTATCTTTACTCCGACAATCATGCCCCAATCATTATTTAAGCAGAGTCAATTTACAATGTGTTAATTTCTGGTGTACAGCATGGTGATTCATTTATACACACACACACACACACACACACACACACACACACACACACATATATATATATATATATATATATATATATATATATATATATACACACATACATATATTCCTTTTCATATTCTTTTTCATTATAGGCCATTACAAGTTATTGAATATAGTTCCCTGTGCTATATAGTAGGACCTTGTTGTTTATCTATTTTATATGTGGTAGCCAGTATCTACAAATCTCAAAGGGGGAGAAATCTTTTCAATGAGCATGTGACTGGGTGTAGTGCTGTGTGCCAGGTGTCAGGTATTCAATAAATATGAGTATTAAGAAGTGTCCTAGCCAAGTTTTCCTCTGGCTTTCATTCTCTGCCACCTTCCCCAACATTTGGTTATGTTCACTCTTGTCTGAAAAAGAGTAGGACATTTTATATAAAAAGAGCCATCAAACTTCTTCTTTAGACTTTAAAAGTCCCCTGTAGTCAGGTTTATCTGGTTGCTGAGTTGAGCATAGGTACAAATTCTGGGCCTCCCTTAACAGCTCTGCTGAATCCCCTGCCCACCTGTCCCCTAAATCTCTGACAAACACTCAGTGGCCCAGTGCCCCCACTGTACATCTTCCTGAAATGTGCTCTATCAAATACATGTCCTCAGTTTGCAGAAAGTAGACTCAAAGGTCCCACATCATCCCCTTCACCTGTTGTGGCTTATGTGGCCCAAATCCTCCACTGACTTCTCCAGCCCATCTCTGCCCTCCTGTCCCCCAGCCCCTCCACACTCAGTGGTGAGGCAGATATTTAGTGCCTGAAGGCGATCTAACACACTGCTTCCTCCTCTGAGGGGAGTCAACAGTGAAAGAGCCCTCCTAAAACCTTCCCTAATTCTCAACCACTGCAGAAAAATCACAGTTCATGTAGTCACTTAGTTACAAATTCAGCTTGATCAGTGTTCGGTGAGGTTTCCAAAATGTGGATAGTTTGGCCACAGCTACCATACCTGGATAAACCTAATTAAGAAGAAAATTATTTCAATGCTTTGTGTCACTTTAATCTTTCCTTTTAGAAAAATCCTAATTCTCTGACTTACTTTTCACTCCAGATGAAAGTTTACGTCTGTTTCTGACATCCCAGGAGTCAGGTTCAACGCCTAGCCCTAGGACAGTTTCTAAGCTAAATCCTTCAAGGGAGGAGAGACAATATCCTCCCTAGAAAACTCTGCCCAAATATTTGGAAGATCAGGAAGTTCTTGCTAACACACAACCTCAAACCTTTCTGCTACAGTTTTAATCATTTGGGTTCTTTATAGATTGTATAATACTAGGCTTTACTTAAAAAAAAAAAAAAACTCTTCAGTTCAGAAAAAAATCCTTTGCCTAAACAAAGCCAACCTTCTGACTTCTCAATGAAATTTGCATACGATAAAGTACATATTGTATAGTAAATGGTGATGTTCCATAAAATATAGCACATATGCTCTTTTCCTATCACATATTTCCATATTTAATATGCTAGTTATATTAAAAACAGGAGACTGACTCATACTATTTCAGAATGTGCATGTAATGATAATATCACACATTTATAGAGTTCTCTATGGTTTATATTTTCTTATTTGCTTTAATTCTACTAACAATGCAGGGAAGTAAGTAGTATTAAACCCATTCTTTTTCTCTGAGGCTGAATCTCATAGAAACCAGGAAATTTGTCCAGGGTTATAATGCTAAGAAATGGCCAAGCAAGGATTTGAACCCAAGTATTCTGGCCCCCAAGCCAGCAGTGTTCCCATTAGGATATGCACCACTCATAGTCCATGGTTTTCAACCAGATTTGTGACAATTTAATTAACCTGCATTAAAAGAAACACCACTGAATTCAGATTCCATCCTCCCCACAAACAGCAACAAGAAACCATCTCTATTATAGAGAAAAAATGGTAACTTTGAATATCCTTTTACTTCTTAAGTTCCAATCTTTGATCTTGGGTTTTAGCCTCCGGGATCTGGGCTGGGGAGAGCAGGCAGAGAGGCACTTAAGGGCCTAAGGAAGGAACTGTTCATAATGCTCCTGCCAACACCCAGCTAAAGCAGCTTCCTCCTTAGAAAAGTCCAGAATCATGTGTAAACTCCTAACACACTCTCATTCTGATTAGAATGGTCCCCCTGCCTGCATCCTTAGTGCTATAATGACCAGCACCTCTCAAAGATAACTTCAGTTCTAAACATGCCTGTGTTCTCCTTGCTCTCCTATCTGTCTAAATAGATGATGTAAAAGAAGAAATCAACTATCTTTCGCTTTGGTGTTGGGTCCACCCAGACCTTCGCTGGTGAATTTCACGTGGTCAGCCAGAAAATCCTATACGCTATAGGTTACTCCAGATGTGGACTGCTTTTCTTTATTTGTTTGTTTTGTTTTGCAGTCAGCTGTGGGCTTAGCAAGGAATCCAAGTTCCACAGACTTTCTCCTCAGGCCAGAGGCCAGTGAAGTTTTTGTTGTTGTTGTTGTTTTTTAAGGGGGAAGAGACTTGGGAACACAGGGAGCCAAGCGGCTTTTTCTCTCAGTCCTTTCTGCTGGGGCTGGGAGAGCCAGCAGGAAAGCGGAAAAGTTTTCATCTTTCTGCTACAGCAGACGAGGTAGCAAGGCTGAGGGATGGATTGGAGAGCATAGTGAATTTGGAGAGCTGAGGCCAAAGCAATCACTGCACTTGACAGTATAACTTGAGGCACTTTTGCTCCGCCCCTTTCCGGCTCCTCACTCTGATACACTATTGGTGACTTTAGCTGTTACTGGAGAGACTGCATTTCCCCAACTCCCAGAATGATTTCTGCTCCTTTATTACACTGATTTGAAATTTATTTCCTTCTTTAGACCTCCAATTGTTCCCTTAATTAGGAGGGTGAGGGATGAGATGAGGGGGTTCTTCCTGGGTTGAGGGAAAGGTGGAAAGTGGAGTCTGGAGTCTCTTAGAAGCAAGGCAGCCAGGTCAGATATGGGCTTAGCTCAGGTTTGGGGTTAAAAGAGAAACCCTTGTTCCTTACACCCTTCTTCTCCAAAGGCCTCTGCGGAAAACATCTTAAAGTGAGAGGGAAACAGCGGGAGCATCTACGAACCCAGAAAGGGGAAACAGAAAGAAATGCCTGCTCTCACCTCAACACTCTTTTTCTCTTCAACTCCTCTGCAGCACCCCCACCCCCCCCATCTCAACTCTTCGTTCCTTTGTTCGCCCTCATCCCTCTGCAGTGGTGATTCTCTCACCCTGCCCCCTCCCATCTCTCTTAAAGGAGTTGCCAGCTGGTCCCCTTCCCCCAACTTGTCCTGCTCTGAAGCAAGGTCTGAAGCAGAGCATACGTGAGAGAGGGAGGGAGGCGGGGGTCCAGTGAAATGCTCTGAGCTCTTTCAGAGTTGGGGTCTAAGCAAGGCTCAGAGTTATTAAGACAAGAGAAAGGCAGTGTGATTCTGGTGCTCAAGATAGAAGGTACAGGCCTGGGAAACAGAAAGAGGGAGCCACACAGAGCCTGAGAGACAACTTTGGCCCTCCTTGCAGAGGGATGAGTACTCACCCTGCCCTTTTAGAGGCGGGGAAACCTGAGAAGTTTTCAGGGTCCTCGCAGGACCAGTCCCACCTGCTTCCCCTTCCTCTCCGCAGCTCAGTTGTTTACAGAGATCCTCCCCTGAACTCTTGCCCTCCTGGACTTGCCCTAGCCCCGGCCCCAGGCCTCCGGCCAGGCAGACACCCTGACAGGTTACAAATGAGCGTGGGTGTTAGATTGCGCCAAGCTCTTGTCCTCGGAGTCTGGAGGAGGAGAATCAATGGGCTTTACCTAAGAGCTTCCCTTCCAGTTCCATCCCCGCCTGAACAGAGTGAAGGAGTCACTTCCTGTTCCCCTCCCCTCCCTCAACCCTAACTCAACAGACACCCAGAGCAGAAAGGGGTCAGACTCCACTCCTGAGCCTCAGGACCTCCACACTGAATTTCCTATTCTCTAAGCAAACTCCTTTTAAATATTTTAGAAAGTTTGTCAGAAATTTGAGTAATTTTTAAGCTGTAATTGGTATTGAATTTATGGATTTGAGGCTTGGGATTTTTAGGGGGGAATGGGGTAGGAGGGAACCGGAAGAATGCACTACACTAGTTTTAAACACTTCAGAGAGAGAATAAAAATTTCCTCTTCTTCACCTGTAAGTAAACATCACCTAGCTCTGTGCTCATTGTGGCTCTCTGGAGAAATACGGGGAGTTATGTGAGTCTGAGTGAGCGAGCCAGCTATAGAGCTCTGGATGGCTAGAGAGAGGATAAATACATCCAGAGAGATGAGTTGATGGATAGGTAAGGAAAGAGTATAAATATGGAGAGAGATGGAAGAACGGAGAGATAGATTGAGACAGAGAGAATATAAAGAGAAGCTGAGGGAGAGAAATGGATGTGTGAATGAGGAGAGAGTGGTTATGCCGAGAGATGGAGAGAGAAATAGGGCATTTCTCATCCTCCTCTCCACATTTCTGTCAGCTTGTCTTGCTCCCTGAAATGCCAGTGTCCCACCCCTCACTTAATGCATCCTTCCCCTGGGGATTCTAGACCCTGCCTCACACCCTTAGGCATTTTTGCAACCCCTTCCTTCACAGTCATCCATTTGGCCCCAGATAACATACCTCACCCAGCTGTCCTAGCCCATCACCCCAAGACAAATTGGGAGAAAGAAACTCAGAATGGGAGTTCTGGGCAAAGGATAGATTCCCCATCTCCTGGTCTACAGATTTGGGGGGACAGCTCCTTTGGGTGGGGGGTGGGAAGAATGAAGGGCAGCTGGGTTGAATTTGTCCAAATCTAATAACCCAGGAGCCTATTGAAGGCCTAGGGGGTTGGGAGGGGAGGAAAGTCTTGAATATTCCTCTAACTTTTCCCCCCCTCTCCCTCTGGTCCCTTCTTTCCAAAAGTCTTTGAAGAAAGATGTTTTTGACGCTTCCACGTCACCCTCAGATGGATGGGCTGCGGGTGATTGAAGTGTCTTTGTCATGCTAATGATTGGGGGGTGATGGATGGGCGCTGGGGCTGCCAAACTCTGGCCCGCTGCGCCCATTGGCCTGGGAGAGATCACATGCGCCCCTCCACCCCCACTCCCTACCCCCTTCCTGGGGGAGCCCCGGCCCAGGCGAGCTGGGCTAGGCCATGGATGCAAGCTTCAGCACTGTGACATACTGCCGAAAGGTTGTAGGGCAAGAGGGTGTCTCCCCGAAACGGGCCGACCCTCCAGCGGCCTCGACGCATGGACTATAATAGGATGAACTCCTTCCTAGAGTACCCACTCTGTAACAGGGGACCCAGCGCCTACAGCACCCACAGCGCCCCTACCTCCTTCCCCACCAGCTCGGCTCCGGCTGTTGACAGCTATGCAGGCGAGGCCCGCTACAGCGGCGGGGGGCTGCCCAGCCCCGCACTCCAGCAGAGCTCAGGCTATCCGGCCCAGCCGCCGCCGTCGGCATTGGGGGTGCCTTTCCCCAGCTCCTCGACCTCGGGGTACACCCCAGCTGCCTGCAACCCCAGCTATGGGCCTTCTCAGTACTACCCTCTGGGCCAGCCGGAAGGAGATGGGGGTTATTTTCATCCTTCAAGCTATGGGGTCCAGTTAGGGGGCTTGTCTGACAGCTATGGAACCGGTGGAGTGGGCCCTGGGCCGTTTCCTCCACCACAGCCCCCGTACGGGGCCGAGCAGACAGCGAGCTTTGCACCAGCCTATGCTGATCTCCTCTCCGAGGACAAGGAATCGCCCTGCGTGTCAGAAACCAGCACCCCCACAGCCCGGACCTTCGACTGGATGAAGGTTAAGAGGAACCCACCCAAGACAGGTAGGGCTCAGGCGTGGCCCCCCTCCCCGGAGCTCAGAGCAGCTCTGCTGCTTCTGCACTGAGGTGTCCTGGGTCTGGGCTGGGTTCCTCTCTCTGAGCTGCCCTGGTAGAGGCAGGTAAGAGCTCTCCACCCAGTCTCAGGTCAGGTGGGGTCTCCCTATCCAGAGTGCCCGGTTACCCTAAAGAGTAAGTCTCCACACACACACCCACTTCCTGATCTATGCGCTCAGGACCTGGTGTGCGTTGGAGGGATGGGGGATGGGAATGTGGGGAGGTTGCTGCAGATTTGGAGATCACCTGGAGGGGTGCCTGGTGATCCACGGGAATTTTAAGAGCTGAAGTTGGACAGAACGGTGAATAGGGGGAGGGGAGAGGAGGGAGAAATAGGTGAGAGAACTGACGTGGCCCTTCTCCCGCCCCGCCCCTAGCGAAGGTGTCCGAGTTGGGCCTGGGCGCACCAGGTGGCCTCCGCACCAACTTCACCACGCGGCAGCTGACCGAGCTGGAGAAGGAGTTCCATTTCAACAAGTACCTGAGCCGGGCCCGGAG
The DNA here is from genome assembly GCF_036321535.1 of Camelus dromedarius. Taxonomy (NCBI): domain Eukaryota; kingdom Metazoa; phylum Chordata; class Mammalia; order Artiodactyla; family Camelidae; genus Camelus; species Camelus dromedarius. The sequence goes on from NC_087451.1 coordinate 53,748,759, forward strand.
GGTGGAGATCGCCGCCACCCTGGAGCTCAATGAGACGCAGGTCAAAATTTGGTTCCAGAACAGGCGCATGAAGCAGAAGAAGCGTGAGCGGGAGGGAGGCCGGTTGCCCCTAGCCCCTCCAGGTTGTCCCAGGGAGGCGGCTGGAGACGCCTCCGACCAGTCCACGTGCACCTCCCCGGAAGCCTCGCCCAGCTCCGTCACCTCCTGAACCAAACGTCCCAACCGACGGGGCTCCCCAGCACCAGAGCCCTGCCGTCCAGCCCTCTCCTCTGCTCTCCCTAATCCCGGCCTGCCTCGGCTTCACTACTCAGGCCATCCTCACCGAGGCTGGGGCGCCAATTTAGAACTGCCTTTGCAGGGAACGGGGAAACATTTTTCTCCAGTCTGGGCAGGGTGCTGATGGCTGGGGGCCGTACATGACTAGAGGCCTGAGAGACACCGCACCTGTCAAATGTGGAGGGAAGGGCTTCCCTCTGCCTTTGATCAGGGGATCCGCAGGTGGGTGGGGTGGGAGCAAGCCCCAGCCTCCCGGCTTCTCCTTTCCCTTCCAATTTCGACTGGTTCAGTTCAGTGCCTTTGAGCTGCGAGGACTCTCCTCACGCACTCCTATCTTAATTCCCCCTTCTCCACCCAGGATGGAGAGAAGACCTTGATGTCTCTTGTGTGGGAGGTGTTTGGGTGTAGGCAGATTACCAATGCTTAATCTCGCTAGTCGCCACAGACCTTACAATAGCACCAGCTGCCTTGTGACAGACCAAAAAGCGCCCCCCCATCTAACCCCATTAACCCCTCCAGGCACATTTGTATTGCACTAATGCAGCCTCCAGAGGTTGTTTTCTGAGACCTGCTTCCTCCCACCAGCGACCTCATCTCTAAGCTACCAAAGTGTTTTGGAACTTGGTACTTCAGAGACTTCTGGAATGTTGTTTGAGGCCTGCCCCCAGCAAGCCTCTACCAGGAAGGCGCAGGCACGCCCCCACTAGTTCCTCCCCTATTTATTGTCTCCCAGAAAAGCCAGGCCCCTCCTCCCCATCTCCTCCCCTTCCCCTGGGGCAGCCCAGGAGGCCCAGGTGCAGTGAGAGCTCCTACCAGCTGCAAGCATTTCTCTGAACCTTGGAGACAGTGGAGGGACCACTCTTTCTGGAAACCTGAGCCCCAAGCAACCAGGTTCTCTCTGTACCTTCAACTACCTCATTTCAATAAAGTCTGTGTTCTCCCCTCTTCCCGCCTGCTTTTGCTCTTCTACCCAGGGGTACAGGAGGCTTCATACTCCAAGATCCCTGGGGGAGAGGTGAGGAAAGAGTTGGCCCAGGCTGGTGGGTCTGGCAGGAGCTGAGTTTTAAGATTTCAGCTAGATAAAGGGAAGGACTTAACTGGGTGGGGCCTAAGCAGAACTGGGCCCCAGGTTTCCAGGTCTGACCCTGGTCAGTCCTCGGTCATTGGAGGAACATGGCAAAGACCTGGAGGGAAAAGGTGGTGGGGAGGAAACAGTTCTGAAAGGGTCCTGGAAGGAAGGCAGGAAAGGAGAACGACCGATCTGTTTGGAGAGAACAGAACAGGGTGTGAAAACAGGAGGAAGTGCAGGGGAAGGCGAAGGGCTCTCTACCCCGTCCCTCTCCTGCCCCTCCCCGCCCCCGCCCAGAGCAAGGCCAGGCCTAGAGTGATACTCGGCGAATACTTGCAGAAGGAGCGAAGCGGGATGGGGAGGCTGTGTAACGTGCCCCTCCCCGGCGATTCTTGCTCAAAGAAAATCGGAGGAGATGGGTCGTCAACAAACAAGATTGACACCTGGGTTACCCCCTCCATTCCCGCCACCCCGCCCAGCGCCCTTCCACCCGCTGGGGACGTCGGGGGCGGAGGGGGCGGCTCAGGGCTGGGAGACTCCGGCCGCAGCCCCAGCCGCCGCCTGCGAAGGCTGTCCACCCGGTTCAAGGCGACCGCCCGGGTCTTTGGCCCTGGACGGCGGGGACGGGGCCGCGAAAAGGCCGAGGGGGCGGCAAGGTGCGGGGAAGGAAGGGCAGCCGCAGGAGGGGGCGGGACGGGGCGCAGAGGGCTGGGGTGGGCGGAGGAGGCCGAGGTAAATCGCAGTCCCGCGCTGACCTTTTTACCTCGAAGCGCCCCCGGGCTTTCCAAACAAGCCGACAGCGCGCCCGCGGGGGCAGCTATTGTCTGCTGGCGGGTCCCACTGACAAATCTTTGGTTGGCGGAGGCGGGGGGCCTGGCTCAGGCAGCACCGCGACGGCTGCCAAACCAACTGCGCTCTCTCGCCCCGCAGTGCCATCGAGAGGGCGCGGGCCTGCGGGCTCCGGCCCCGGTTTATTGATTCCGGTGACCCAGGGAGCCCCAGTGCCCTGGAGCCAGGACAGCTGGAGGCGGGCAGCAGGACCAAGGGGGCAGCTAATCCACTCTATCTATTGAATCCTTGACCTCTCAAAGGAAGACAGGAAGCGAAAAGGACTAAAAGTATATGCACGAAATGCTGAGCATTTGCTTCCTAATGAAATTGGCGCTATTACAGGAAAGGCAACGTTATCAATAATTGCACAGCCCAGCTGGAGAGATAGTGTGTTGCAAGAGGAAGCCCAGCTTTCCTAGAGGCTGTCTTGCCCTCTGTCTTTAAAAAAAAAAAAAAAAAAAAATCTATTAACTGCTTTTCTACATTTAATTGAAATTGCCACCAAAGTTGGCTTCCTCAAAGGGGTCACCTTGACAGAGGGGACAGAGCAAGTGTCTGTGGAAACAAAACTGGTAGAGCCTTCTTGTAGGGTGTATTTCTGGATCCTGCAACCTTTGGACCAGTGGGCAGGAAATCTGGGAGGAGGCAGGAGCTTTGGTTAGAGCAGGACTCCAAGGATGGTGAAGCTGGGCCTCAGATTGGGGCTGACAGGGGAGGCTGGTCCATTTGGTTTTTGGTCACAGCATAAGGAACCATCAGAGTCCCCCAGGGAGGGGTGAGGGGCTCATCAATCCTCTTTTAATAGAGGGGCAGCTCAAAATAATCCACAATACATCTAAGGCCCCCATCTCCTTTGATCCTAACCCCTTTCCCATTTTGTGCTCTCCAAAAATCCCACTTATTTGAGGCCCCTGACTGGTCTATACAGAAGGCATTTATTTGCAGAAAGAAAAGCACACTGTATTTTCCTATCATAAACTACAAAGGGAAGGTTGGTAAAAACAAACAAACAAAAACATAGCATTAAACTTTTCCAAATAGATGCCAAACTGCTTCACTCATAGACTCCTCCGTGCCTTTGAGATTGGTGGTTTTTCTCATAGCCCTTGAGAGGACGAAGGGAATTATATTTCCCAGAAGATCTGAAAGTATATTTTCTGTAAAATTTAAAGCCCTCCACTCCAACACCTCCATTTACCAGATCTCCAAAAAGTCTCCTGTTCTGAAAATAAAGATCCTAAAAGAGAGATTTTTTTGCCCCTTGATTCTTCATAGGAGGGAGAACTCAGGTTGAAAGTTTGTCAGTTTCTGAGGCGCAGCTCCTGGCCCCTCCCACCCGTGGGGGGGGAGCAATTGGGCTTGCACTCCACCCAACCCTCTGCACCATCTGTTTCTCAGCCCAAAGTGTGAACTTTCCCTCTTTTATTTGCTTTTTTCTTCAGCGTTTGTTCTCCCAACTTGAGTCCCTTTGATCTTCTGGACGAGAGAGACAAGAAAAAGAGATTTTGAAAACCTTAAAGGTCTTCTTACTTTCAATGTGGGTTTCTTTGTTATGAACATTCCTTGTACCAATACCATGGGGCTGCTGGCAGGGAGTTTGCAGGATGGGGAATAGAAGAGGGTGTAGATGGGGGTGGTTGGGGGCATCTCTGGATGACTGACCCAGATGAACCTGAAAAGAAGGCCAAGGAGCCAGGGAGATGGCCAAGATGTGTGGGTTCAAATCCTTCCAGCCCCGCCTCTCACAGCCTTGTGGCCTTGGGCAGGTTGCCTTGTTCCTTGCCCCCAGTTTCTTTTTTTCCAAAATGGTCATCATAATAGAACCTATTGCATAGGGTAGGTGCTGAGATTAAATAAGTTAGTATGTGTAAAATGCTTGGAGCAGTCCCTAATAAATAAATGTGAGCCATAATATCACTCTTAAGGGAGACATGTCCTCTCGCCTTTCTATAATCCCTAATCAATTCTGGGACACATTTTGACCCTTTGGGATGCACAATCTCACTTCTCACACTCATATCTTGTTTGACCCCAGATGGGTGTAGAGACTAGAGACGGGTTCTGAGGCTAAGGATGGGTAGAGGAGATTCCCTTCTTAGCAGCTGAGAACACTTCCCCTCACCTGCAGAAGAGGAGAGTTATCCTGGGCCTCCTGCGTGCTTTGCTTCCCTCTCCATTGGGAGGGTGGATAGGAAGTCTTAAAGGGAGACACTTCAAGTTTCTGATTTAGAGTGATGGAGAGCAAGGATTCTGAAGTGTAACTTAGTTTTCCATGTGGTTCCTCTTGTATGGGCTGAGTGAGCTTATGCCAGTTAGTCAATTTCCCTGTGATCCCATTTCTTCAGATGTAAGACGGAGGATGTTGAAGAATAAGTGAGATATACGAGACATGCTTAGAACGTTGCCTGGAGGGGCTCAGTAGAGATTTTCTGTTTTCTATATTCATGTAAGATATTTTTAAAAATTACTTTCCTATCCCGAGTTGTTCTTGGTCTTTGCATGATGGAAGCAGACATCCTCCAGCCTTCATCCTCCAGCACTGTACCTGCAGACCCAGCTGGTACCATAACCATGGGCTTTGCTGCTAGGGAATAAAATAATTCTGAAAGAAAGGGTTCAGGGTAGTCCCACAGAATACTAGTTTTACAGTAGGTGTAGTATCATAATGAGACACGCTTTTGGCAGGACAGCCTCACGATGTAACTCTAGGAGCACATTCTCACTGAGATCCACGAGGTTGGCACGCCCTGCAGTTGTACCAGATTTTTTTCAGATAGTTCAGTCCTGGCTCTAAGAACTTTCCTGTGTGATCTCCTTTACATGACTCAACCACAATATTCCAGATGCTTCAGCATTTGTTATTTCCCAGACTCTCTAAATGCTTTCTGTCCTCGGAGTGAATCCTGATTGGAACAGAAGTGAGAGACGGAAAAAAAATTGGAGTGGGAGAACAGAGAGACACAAGTAGCTGTTGACTTCAGCTCAAAGTAGGACCTCCTGGCCCTTGCTCACTTCACTTGATCTCTTCATCAAGGAAATAAATGGATCAGAGAAGAAAGAATTTGTAGAAAGTCAGGAGACCAGAGCTTCCTCTACTAAGGGCCTCCTGTGTGTCCCTGGAAAAGTCACTTAACCTCTCTGGGCCTGCTTTCCCAGTCTTTAATATAAATTGAATTATCCCACTGCAGCTTTACTTATCTTTTCCTCTGATGTAAATAAGAATATTCAACTTGGTCTGGGATGGGGGGTGGTAATGTGAGGGGACCTTCCTGTTAGATGTAGTCTCCTGGCCTAGTTAAAGCCAATTAAAATGACTATTTTCTCCTCCACCCGACCCCCCAGTCAATTTCCTTCAGGCTCTCAAGATCATGGGCCTAGGTCCAGACAATTCTGAGCCCTGTAGCCCCTTCTGCCTGGAGAGGGCATCTAGGAGGGAGGGAGCCCCACAAAGCATGCGCCCTCTGCTCCTCAGAGGCCTGAAGCTCCCTTCAGTTTACTCTGGCCTGACAGCTCCATTTCAACCCCCACCTTGGAGGTGAGGCAGCACAATATTTACTCAGCCAGAGAGGTTTGCCCAGAAGCCTGGCCTCCCCAGCCAGCTCCTGTGACTCTGCTCTACTGCCCCCACCCCCTTCCCTTCCTGGTTCACAGAGAGTTCAGCCCTGAAATGGCTTGCAGCCCCCCACCCCCCAGCCCTGGAGGAGCTGCCTGTCCAGGGGATTGCTGAGGCCAGAGGGCGGGGGAAGGGTCCCGGTCGTGGGGTCATGCCCTGGTCTCTCCACTCTTGCTGGACCAGCGCCTGGGCCTCCCAGAGGAGAGGCAACTCAGCAGATGATTGTCTTTTTGGGGAAGAGGTGCATGGAGATTGGCTAAAATGGAACTGTTGGATTAGGAAGGTGATTTGGGACTGCAAAGGGCCATCCATGTATCTGCACGTTATTAGTGTTATAAACTATGTCTGATGGGAGAGAAACTTGGTAAACTTGTAATCGTTTGAACTCTCTTTCCAGAGACACTAAAAGAGCTAACACAATAAAGAAGTGCCAGGCCTGATACCAGCAACCGTATATGAAAATACTCTCTTACCTCCTAACTTTCTGGAATGTAAGATCCATGAAGGTTGAGATTTTTGCTTGTTTTGTTCATTGCTGCATTTCTAGTGCCTTCAACAATGCCTGGCACATAGTAGACACTCAGTAAACATTTGTTGAACAAGTGAATATTGAAGCAAAATTTCTCCTGTCTGGAAGCCAGTCTCCTGTCCAGAAAGGTGTGTTGAAATGATGTCAGTTTCAGATGTCCAAGAGTGTTAGCATCATCAGTGTATTCACATGAAGATGATGAAAGTAGAGTTAGAGGTGGAAGGGGACTAGGGAGACATTTTCTTCTTCTCTGACTTTCTGTCCCTTAGTTAAAGGTACTTATCTCAGGCAAATGACAGAGTTCCTTTTACAGCTTCAGAGTGAGTCTGCTCCCACGGTGTACCTACAGAGCTTTCGTTTGTTTTATTTGGGCTTCTTTTACTTTAGCAAGTGTAAACTCAAGAAAAGACTCAACTTTAGAAATTCAAAGGGTTTGAAAGCCCAGCTGGATCTTTAGATTGGTAGAAAGGTTGGTGAAAGATGGGCAGAGAAGTCGCCCTTCTGCAGGGAGAACCAAGCGAGGTGTTCCCACAACAGACGAGCCTTCCTTTTTCCTCTCCTTCTCCCAACTCAGCCCTACAGGGTCTAGTGTCCTTTATAGACCAACGGACCAAAGTTTTCTTCTCTTTTTTTCTAAAAAATGTTTGGGGTTGGCCCTTCTAGGGCCAATAAAGTAAATTCACCCAGGGAAGTGCTCAAGTTTGTTTGGGTCTGAAAGGAGACAGAGAGGGGAAATGTTGCTTTCAATGCTTAATGGAAGTCGAGGGCAAGGATGGCTACCTGTTGGGAGTTTCCCAGAACTCTTGGGAAGATCACCCCATCTGGCGTGGTTCAGTTACGATCACTGGCAATTGTTGGGAGTTGATGACATCCTCTTGCTTACTCCTACCATAGATTTACACGTGTGGATCCTGAGCACAGGGACAGGAACGTGACTTTAAGTGAGAAAAGGGAAGGGAAAACTGTCAAGGAAAAGGGACAGTCACTGGCCAACCCCTGTTCCACCCTGGGGTTAGATTTCCAGATCAAGGGCCCCCTAGGAAGAATGGAGTTGGGGAAGGAATACCTCAGCAGGGGCCTGAAAAATCTTGAAGGCTCAAGGGTCCTGGGCATGGCTCTAACATTTCTCTCTGACTCCCCATTTCGGATTGGCCCACAGCCTCTGGCCAGGAGCTGTTGTTTTTTGGGATGAGAAATCTGAGGAGGCAAAGGCTGGACAACAAGCTGTGCGAAAGAAAAGCCTTCAAGGTGTATGTAAAGAAACTGGCTGGCATTTGGCGGAAAGAGCTGTCCCAGGTTCCTCTCCGGCCCTGAACTTCCTTTCTGCCTCTACCACCTTCAGTTACTCCACTGTCTCTCCTATTTACATTCAGTCATTTTCCAGGGCTCAATTTTCAGTCCCTACCTTTGGGGCCTGGAAAGAGGGACACTACCCCGGAGCTGAAGCTAGAGAGTTAGAGGAAGGCAGGGAGGCGACACTTTTTCCTGGAGGATGGGTGGTGTCGTGTAGGATGGGGCAAGTTCCTAATCCAGCAGGCGGCCTCTATTCAGCAGTTCAAATTCAGTGGTTTGGCTGCATTGGAAATGGGGAATTGCAAGGATCCCTTTGAAAAGGTCTGCAGGCTTGCAGGCTCCCACCTTGCCATGGGGAACGTTTGAAAACCCACTGAAATCTACACTTTGACACATTCCCCAAGAGCCAACCTCCCTCACCTGTTCACAGATCTATCTATGAACAAGCCTTGTTACTGTGTCTCTAACCAGCCAAAACTGACCTTGTACACAGTTTTGCAGATGTTTCTGCAACAACCAGAGAACTCAGGTTGGGGAGACAGGTATTGTTGCCCGTGTGGAAATGTTCTTTCTTTCTCTTCCACTCTTTGGAGTTTATGTTTTGACTGTAAGTGGTGCAAAAATAAACTTCTGAGCAGTGTGAATGGAAAAAGAGTTCTTGGCATAGAGGTGAAAAGGAAGGGGATCCTTTGCTAAAAATCCCTCAGTGTGATCTATTCTACAGAATTCCCGGAATGGAAATGAAAAGAAAGGAGGCAAATAGAGTGTCACCAGTGTCTCTGTGTTGGGTGATGTGTAGCTGTGCACTCAGAGAGAAAGCAAAAAATAAGAGAAAGCAAAACAAATAAAAAATCCCCAACATGACTAATTTCCAACTTTTCCTTCGCAGAATGTGAAAGATCTGGAAAGCTGATTTTTTTTTTCTGGTTATATTTGGACCCAGAATTTGGTAGGCTTTGCCTGAGCCTTCACACCTTGAGTAGGAAAAAGAAAAAGAGCTATGCTTATCCCTGTAATTTAATGATGAAGAACAGAGGGACAGATACAAAAATAAAGAAAAACAGCATCCATTTGGGGGATCCAATCATAACTTTGGATTCTTCAACACTCTATTTTGGAAAAAAAACTTTCAAAAGTTTGTTAAATAAATCTACCAAAGGTAATCTGTGTGTTCCGAAATCCCCCCTTTATGAAAAACTCCCTCTATTTCACTAGAGAAAAATCTGTTTTCTTTTTCTTAAATTCTTTTCTTTGAATAAGAACGGGGGGCTATCTGCAATAGGTGTTCTGTCTCTTTATTCTAAGTCAAAGTGATACGGAGATTGGAAAAAATTCAAAGCAAATTTTGCTTTATTCTTTCTCTTCCTCCAGATGTCTTGCACACAGTTTGCAGGAATAAACAGGACCTTAGGTTTGAATTTCATTTAATCAGCACATAAACTTCTTGCTTTCATGTCTTCTGAATTGTCCAGGTGCTGAGCTGCTCCCAATGTCAGATTCCTCCCTTGAAGAACAAGAAAAGACCTGATTTCCTCTTTTTTTCCTCCCCAGAACTTTTAAGTTTAGTTTTCAGTTTTATTTTTGGTGACAAGTGTAAATGTTTGCTCAGTTGCTGAGACATAACTCACATTCTTCTCTTGGGTCAGGAGCCCTCTTCCAGCCTCTCCTTTCAACTGAGGCAGAGTTCCAGACGCAGATGGTTTTCTTACAGTCAAAGAGGGTCTCACTCAGCAGCCCCAGAGCCCCTTCCCACTTCAGCTTGGAACTGAGAGCGATTTCCTGAGTCACAGGGTCCACTCTCTGATGAGGTCTGAAGCCTTTCGTTGGGAGAGGAGAGGGGAAAGTGCGTGGGTCCCCAATGGATCTGAACAGCAGATCTTTCTACACAGAACCTGGAGAGAATGGACTCTCCTCTTCTCCTAACACAAATAGACACACGCACACACCCACACACCCACACACTCACACACACACACACACACACACACACACACACACACACACACACACACACTCCACAGCCCTACAAGCTTAATGGAGGAGTTTTGTTGTTCAAGGGAATGTAGACAGAGGAGGAGGGAGTTCCTTGTAAATCTGCTTCTGGCAAAAAGGAGAGGTGTGTTTCTTCTGACTTTTGGCAAATGTGGAGAGAAATTCCTGCCTCAGCTTTCAGATCAACATTACCATTTAATCTTTTGATGACCATCCAGCTGCTTCTTTGCTCATAAAGAGAACTGAGGAAACTGCATTGCTGCACTCTTTTCCATCCCCTTCTCTCTTACCCATGCACCTGCTGAACATAACCCAAGGGCCTTTTATTTCTCCTTAGGTGAGTGAATTTCCAAGACATACCAGTGCTGAAGTTGAGGATTTCTTACTTTTCTCAACCTCACCAGTGCCCACCTGAGATGGACTTAGAGAACAAAGGTGAGACAAATCAAAGCAAAAAGACAACTAAAAGCTTGGAGATAGAAAGCATATAAAGACTTTATCCTTTATACCCCCACCCGATCTTTATTACAATATCCTGGGCTCAGACACCTCTAGCAACAGGGAGATGACTATTTATAAGAAAGATTCCCCCAGTGTTGGACTGCTCTAAATAATAGAAAATACGTCTTTATATGGAATAGGAGTTTGCCTCCTTGGGACTTGCACACATTGATCTTACCTCTTTGCTGCCTTCTGGTGCCAACAGAATGACTCTTTTTTTTTTTCTCCTGGGGGGAGGTAATTAGGTGTATTTATATTTGTATTTATATTTATATTTGTATTTATATTTATATTTGTATTTATATTTATATTTTAGAGGCAGTACTAGGGATTGAACCCAGGACCCGTGTATGCTAAGCATGCACTCTACCATTTGAGCTATACCCTCCCATATCAGAATGATTCTTAATTCCTTTTCCACATGCTACCCCTCCAAATATTTGAACACACCTGCCATGTGTCTCTCTAGGTCTTTCCTTCTCTAGAATAATACACATTCTCAGTTCCTTAATTTGTTCCCCCGAAGGCCTGATTTCCTGATCTTTCTCCATTCTGCTCTTTCTACAAAACAAAGTGTCCAGAATTGAATAGAAAACATAAAGTGTGATTGGGTCAGTTCTAAGTAGAGTGGAAGTGTCACAGCTCTTGATCTGGGCGCTCTGTTTCTGCTGGTACAGGCAGGATGGCTGGTGGCTGGGAAGAAATGGGAGGGATCCCTTCTCTCTTTCAAGTTGTGTCCATCGGCTTGACTTCTAGGGCTGCATTTGTCACTGATACCATGGTCCAGACAAATCCCCAAGCTCAGTGAGGGAGCCGCCAGGTTGGCAGCCATTTGTGGGGAACAAACATTTGCTGAGCAGAGTTTGTGTGATTTGTGAGAAGGGAAAGGAGCATTAGCTTAGAGAAACAACGGGCAAGGTGAGAAGGAGAAGCCTTATTATCTCAAGGGAAGGAAGTGCAGGTTTCCTGAGGCTACAGCAGCTACTCCGGCCCTACTCCTCCTCATTGTCGTCCAGGTAACTCTACTCCCTGCACAACGCTTTACCCTCCCTCCCTCCTTGGTGGCAGCTGCTATTCTTCTGTCATCATCGTTGTTGTTATTGACATTTACATAGCACTTTGCTATGGGCCCTTACTTCTCATCACAACTCTGGGAGGTTAGTATGATCATTATTCTCACATATGAGGAGCCCGAGGCTCAGAGAAAATAAATAATGGACCCAAGATCACAAATCTGAAAAGCAACATATCACTTCCTTTTTCTGCCTCTGGCCCTCAAGAATTTATATATAAGTCCACATATTTGGGATATGCAATGCATTTAGGATGTCAGCCTCTCTTCCACCTCTTCCTACCCTTACCCCTATCTTACCAGGCATTGTTTAGGGTCTGAGGTCACTGCTTCTTTCCTTTTGGAAAAGACAAATTAAGGAGACTACCCAACTAGTCAAGATTACCAGGTTTGACTACAGACTATCCTTCTCTGTGTAACCCTTACGGATGGAGAATTCCTCCAAATAGAGTCCAAGTCAGCTATTGGTTGACTCGTAGATTCTGTGAAAACCTCTGTTTGTCCAGGGTTTCACCATTATGGGAGATTTTGCTTTAAGGATCTTCCACTTGGGATGTCTTCTCCAAGGGAAAGATGTAGACACTTTGAACATGATGGAGCTTGATGTCGACGGGTTCAGGTTTGGTATATTACAGCAAGCCTGAGAACAATGGGAAGAGGGCTGTTAACATGAATTCGGGAAGGGATTCTCTTTGGGGACACATCTTTCCAAATTCTTATGATGGGTGTGCAGATGCTATGACTTCCTAGGTACCGGGAGCCATGCATGATACAGGGATGGATAAGGAGTGAGGGCTTTCAGCACTGCCCTGGTGCCTGCTCTCACATTAATCAGCCTCCCTCCACATTCCACCCTCCCATCCCCACCACCACATCCCACCACTTTGTTGGAGATATTGGTCATGGTAGACATAGAGATCAGAGCTTTGAAGACTTTGAGAATAAGCAGGTTGAAAGTCCAAAGCTCCAACCCCTTCCACCTGTGAGCTCCCGGCACTGGTCTGCAGATCCAGGCACAGGGCAGATGGAAGGCAGAAACCTGGAGGCCATGAGCAGCTTCCCATCACATAACTCAGCCCAGGTCCTGGGGACCTATAGTGTGGCCCTGACAGTAGGATTAACAGGAAGAGGAGAGAAGAGGGATATGGAGCCAGACTAGGGGCAGTAGGTCACTTGAGTCTGGCATCTACTCTCCTGCTTTATGCAAATGTCGTTTTAGCCCCAAAGAAGCCACATTCTGGGACTAGTTTGCTGTTTATTCAAAAATCCGCAGACTTTGCAACCCGTCTGGAAAGCTCTGAAGGGGCTCTGATAAGGGCATCTCATCATATCCCAGCAGCAAGGCAGTAAATCGAGAACATGCAGAAACATCAAAAAAGCCCTTCCTTGATCAGATGTTGTAAAGAATTTGCCAAGTCTGCAGATAAGGAGATCGCTAGAGAAAGTGCATGTGTGAGTCCCTCAGAGAAACCCCATTTATTTTCTCCTTTTCCATTACCTTCTGCTCTTTAGACGAGAAAGGAGTGCACAACAAAGGGGAGGTGGGTGAGCACTGGTTGTGAGGCTACACAGCCCACGTCACACATGGATCTCACCTTTTCTTATCGGTTTTGAAATACAAGGCACAGAGACTCAACGGCTGCCAAGGGAAAAGGCTATCACAGAGCAAATACCTGAAGGGGAGAGACATATTTGAGAAAGAACAGATAACATTTTCAACATATTTAGAGATCCCAGCCCTCGCTGGGCTTCAGTATCCCTTCACCTGAGCTTTTACCAGTAAGACGTGTCAAACAAATTAAACAGTTTACAGGAAGGCAGGAGCCAGGCATCTAACCAGTCCTTTTTTTCATATGTTGGAGTCAGCCTGGAGACAACCACACTGGGTCTTGGTAATTTCATAAACTAAGGGACTCCAGGCCTGCTATATTTCACTTACTTTGCAGATAGTCGCTCAGCCCCTGACCAAAGGGAATATCAGCTTTTGCTGAGGATCAGTAAAAATCATTAAACAGCACTGAGAGTATGTGGGGGCAGGGGGATAGAATTAGAATTCTTTTTATAGGTCAAGTTAAGTCTTCATGGGTCTCTTCCACTCTTTTTCATCCTTCCCATCATCAGCCCTGCTTGTTAGCCATAGAAATGAAGGACAAAGGAATTTCAATTAATTGGAGGCAATATTGGAGGGACCTGAGAGTTCTCCACACACAAAAAGCTTGCAGAGAGGCTTCGGATGGGAGAGCCAAGACAAGCCCATTGAAAGGTAGAGTAAGGAGGTGGGGTGTATATCTGAAGGGGGACAAATATCTGAAATGTACAACCAGGAAGAGACTAATCCCAGGTTGTGATATCTGCAAATTCTCTTTAAATACAAGGATAACTGGGAGGAGAGATAATACTAAAAACTTAGAGTATGAACGAGGTCACCATCTGAAAGAATGAAAAGATACTGGGTTTTAGGAAAGGAGCTCTAAAAGTGCGAAGAAAGAGAAGACTGGGTGCTTACGTGACTCTCTCTCTCTCCTGTTAGAATTGCGATCCGTGTTCCTAATCTTCTTGGCTTTTCATATATCCTTGAGATCCAGTCTTACCTGGTTACTTGTTTCGCCAAAACATGGCACTCTTTCTATCTTGACTTCTCATAAACTCTCCCATTTGCTTGAATGATTTTCTATTCATTCTATGTCTGGAAAATCCTTGTTTATCTCCCAAGATGCAGCTCATACTTCACTTCCTCAAAGAAGCCTTCCTACCCTCCCTAGACAGAGTGAATCTCTGTCCTTATTTGCTCTGCCCATGTCTCCTTAATTCCACTGCTGGGCACCTACCATGTTGCACTTATCACTTGTCTTTATGTCTATCCATTTTTGTATCCTTAGTACCCAGGAAAAAATATATCTTGTAAGCATATATGAAATATTGAAAAGATACATTAATGAATGTAAGAGTAAAGATGAGACAGCCAACATTTGGCATAGATGGCATAATATTAACAGCTGACAGATCTAACAAATGTATTTAGTTTTTGATTTTCTCTCTTCTTTGCATAACATAAAGATCTTCAAGATTTAAATAACAGGAACTTGACCAAGGAAGGTATTTGTCTCATTAACTCACATCTATAGCATTGCATTCACTTCCAGGTGCCAAATTTTAAGAGTGTCTTAGACTCTCTGGATTGGAAGGGACCATAAAGATTATCTGGTCCAATCTCCTTTTCATGACAATGTTTTCGTCGGTGGTTGTCCATCCAGCCTTGGATGGCAGCCTACCCATCACCAGAGACAGGGAGTTTGCAACTTCCTGAGATGGTCAATTTTCTCTTCAAACCACTTGGACACTTTTCCTTGTTGAAGAGGAGATTCGCTTTACTGCAAATTTCACTCTCTGCTCCTAGTGCTATTCCTTCAGCTGTCAGAAGACAGTCATCATCCCTTCCTCAACTCACTCTTTCTACTCTGAGCAAAACAACCCCCTTATCCTTCAGCAGCTCATTGGATGACATGATGGCATCACCCAAGGAACCAGAGGAATATCCTCTGACAACTCCCGGGGCGGAGTATAAACTGCTACATGGTGTCACCAGCATAGAAATTGATTAGGACAATAATAGTTTCCTCATTCTTGTAGTCCCACCAGCTACTTATGGAGAGTCTGTTGAATATTGGCTTTTGTTTCAAGTCCTTTACATACATTGTCTCATTTAATTCTCCCATTTTGTACATGATGGAACTGAGACTTACAGAGGGTAAGTAAATTGTCCAGAGTCACACTAAAAATACAAAGTTTCTACTAAAACTGTAGTTATTTTTTGTTTTGTTGAATTCCTTTTTTGGGGGCAGTCATACCTAGAGTTAACTCATATTGAAATATCTTATTATTTTTTGTATATATGGTGGCTTACTCTTATTTTCTCTACCTGGGTTCATACAGTGATGAAAAAGATTTTTTCCAAATTTTTATTATGTGAAATTTCAAATATTGAGGAAATATTAAAAAGAATAGCGTGATTGAATTTAGTTGTTACCATTTGTCAGGTTGGCTTTACGTAACTTCTTATTTATCCATCCATCCTTCCATCCAGGCATTTCAAAACAGGTTGTACTTCACACTTAACTTTTTTAGTGTGCATCTCCTCAGAATAAGGACATTGTCTTCCAGAACCAAAGTACCACTATCACACCTAAAAAAATTAGCAATAGCACCCAGTCCATTACGAATTTCTCTAACTTTCTCAAAATATCTTTTTTTAAAAACAAATTGTGGTAAAATACACGCAATATAAAATTTACCATTTCAATTATTTAAGATTTTTATCCTTCATTCTGTTAATACAGTTCACTAGTGTTAAGTACATTCACATTATTGTGCAACCAACTCCAGAATTCTTTTCATCCTGAAAAACTGAAACTCTATGCCCATTAAACAACCACTCCTTGCTCCCTTTTCCCCCATCCCCTGGCAAACAGCACCCCATTGTCTGTGTATGGATTTGACTACCCTCGATATCTCATATAAGTGAAATCATACAATATGTGTCATTTCATGACTGGTTTATTTCACTTAGCATGGTGTCCTCAAGCTTCATCCATGTTGTAACACAGGAAATGTAGGATTTCCGTCCTTTTTCAGGTTGAATAATATTCCATTGTGGTATATGCCACACTTTGTTTATTCATTCGTTGATGGACATTGAGTTGCCTCCACCTTTATGCTGTTGTAAATAGTGCTGCTATGGATGTGGGTTCATAAATCTCTCTGAGACCCTGATTTGAATTCTCTGGGGCTATATACCCAGAAATGGAATTGCTGGACTATATGATAATTCCTATAATTTTTTGAGGAAACTCCATACTCTTTTCCATAGCAGCTGCACCATCTTACAGTCTGACCAATGGTGTACAAGGGTTCTTATTTTTTCACATCCTTGCCAGTGCTTGTTATTGTCTGTTTTTATTTTTGTTTTTTTATTTTGAAGGTAACTATTCTATTCTAGGTGCCCTTGTCAAAGATGAGTTGACATATATGCGTGGGTTTATTTCTGGGCTCTGTATTCTGTTCCATTGGTCTATGTGTCTGTTTTCATGCCAGTATCATACTGCTATGATTACTAGAGCTTTACAATGTAGTTTGAAATCAGGAAGTGTTATTCCTCCAGATATGTTCTTCTGTCTTAAGATTGCTTTGGCTATTCAGGGTCTTTTGTGGTTCCATGTGAATTTTGGAATTTTTTTTTCTATTTCTGTGAAAAATGCCATTAAAATCTTGATGGGGTTTACACTGAATCTGTTGATCATTTTGGGTAGTCTGGACATTTTAACAATATTAATTCTTCCAAATCATGAACATGAGCTGTCTTTCCATTCATTTGCATCTTGTTCAGTTTCTTTCATCAGTGTCTAACAGCTGTCAGTGAACAGATCTTTCACCTGCCTGTATTTTATTCTTTCCAATGCTATTGTAAATGGGATTTTTTAAAAAAAATTTCCTTTTCAACATTTATTGTTAGTGTATAGAAATATAACTGATTTTTGTATGTTAATTTTATATCCTGCAACTATACTGCATTCTTTTATTAGTAATAACAGTGTTTTGGCGATGTCTTTAGGGTTTTCTATATATAAGATCCTATTATCTTCAATAAGAGACGACTTCTTCTTTTCTGATGTAGATGCCTCTTATTTCTTTTTCTTGCCTGATTGCTCTGGCTTGGTCTTCCAGTACAAGGTTGAATAGAATTGATAAGAGTGGATGTTCTTGTCTTGTTTTTGATCTTAGAGGAAAAGCTTTCAGCTTTTCACCATTGAGTGTGATGTTAGGTATGAGTTTGTTATATATGGCCTTCCTATGTTGAGACCATTTCTTCTATACCTAATTTATGGAGCATTTTTTATCATGAAAGGATGTTGAATTTTATTAAATGCTTTTTTTTATCTGCTGAGATGATCATATGATTTTTATCCTTCATTCTGTTAATAAGAATATCACATTTATTAATTTGCATACATTGACTCATTCTTGCATTCCAGGGGTAAATCCTACTTGATCATGGTGTATGATCCTTTTAATGTGCTGTTGAATTTGATTTGCTAGTATTTTGTTGAGGATTTTTGCTTCTATGTTCATTAGGGATATTGGCTATAATTTTCTCTTCTTGTAGTGTCTTTGTCTGGCTTTGGTATCAGGGTAAGGCTAGCCTCGTAAAATGAGTTTGAAAGTGTTCTCTCCTCTTCAATTTTTCGGAAGAGTTTGAGAAGGATTGGCATTAGTTCTTCTTTAAATGTTTGGTGGATCTACTAATGAAGCCAACTAGCCCTGGGCTTTTCTTTGTTAGGGATTCTTGATTACTGATTCAATCTCTTTACTCGTCAATGGGCTGTTCAGATTTTCTTTTTCTTCATGATTCAGTCTTGGTAGGTTGTATGTTTCTAGGAATTTACCATTTCTTCAAGGTTATCCAATTTGTTGGTGTATAATTGTTTATAGAAGTCTCTTATGATCCTTTGTATATCTGTGGTATTATATTATCTGATTTAATCCTCTTAACAGTAGGTAAGGTAAATATATTTAATCTCCATTTTACAGAGGGAAAACGTGGACCTCAGAGAAGTTGAGTGACTTTCCTAAGGTTACATAACTAGTAACTGGTGGAGCCAGGACTTGAACCCAGGTCTTTTCACTCCCAGTTCATTGTTCTTCTCCTGTATAGGGTATTGTTGAAGCAACTGGAAGTGCTTAGCTTGGAGCAGAAAAGACGTGGAGCAGATATTATAGATATTTTTAAAGATCTCAAGGAATGTCACATGGGGTTCTTGAAAGGGCTTCCATTCATTGTGTTTTGCTTTTATGAATGAAATTAGGAAGGGAATAGGAAGAACGTTTTGACAATAAAAGCTGTTCAAAATTGAACTGAGCTTCCTAATCAGTGCCCTATCACTTCAGGTGTTAAGGCATCAGTATACTACCATCTGACAGGGATTTGTTTTAGGGAAGGTTTGGGGGCAGGAGTCTGGACCAGATGACCCTGAGATCTCTTAAAGACTCTAAGATTCCCTTTGGGTCTTCCCCCATATCTCATCCTGTGAACATTTGCATGGTCTTAACCACAACCACCACCAAAGATGGGCATCACTTCTTTATAGGGGAGTGGATTGTTTCTTGCTCCTAGAAGCAAATAAAGAAAACAACTCTGACATGGAAGAAATAAAGATTGGTTCCCACCAAGAAATGTGTTCCTCCCAATGATGCTTAGGATTATAATGCTAAGAAAGCCCTCATTCCAATCGGAACCCAGAAATCAAGATCTCCAAAACTCAAAGGTGTAATCAAATGGGAATAAGGGAAACAGCTACAATAGGGACAGACCAGAGAGGACTTCTGAGCAAGACTTCCCATCTGTAAGCAATATCCTCCTCCTGGAACCATTTTGAAAATTTGGTCTTGGATTCTTTCTAGGAGAAGGAGAAGTCAGCAAACTGGAGAATCAGAGTAGAAACCAAAGTCTTCTGTCCTTCATACTCCTCTGACAGCACGAAGTCAAAGATTTCCAGGAGATTAGGAGCCCTAACTTCTCAGTGCTCCTGGGAGGATAGGAGGAACATCAATGTCTACACGTTCAGGATTTAATAATCTAGACGCATATTGTGCTCACCCTTCTGTGAACCCTAACCTCCCTTTCAAGTCCCTGGCCTCCATGTTCATTAAAAAAATCTGATCACTAGTGACTTGGGCCCCACTATAGCTGACACTGCTCAGTCCTTTCATTTCTGCTCTGGCCCTGACATGCTCCAGGGATGCAAAACAGCTGGGGCTCAGCGATGAGAAAATAGCTTGCTAGAGAAATCTGTCTACAGCAAGGACTTCAGTGTGGAGCTGGAAGATGGGAAAACAACAGCAGGAAATAAGAGGTTTTGCCCTGCTGAGCAGGAGAATATTGTTTTCATGGGCCACCAAGATGCAAATGTTGGGGCAAGGATGAAATTCTGAAATTCTCTTCTTTCTAAGGGAAGAACAACGAGAGAGAAATAACATCTCTCCAGCCATAGCCAAAATAGCTTTAGGGTCAACCTTTAGGTCAGGCATCCCCCTCTGGTTTCCCTTTGCAGATTTAAATTCTGGATCTAAGGCCTCTCCCCAAATCAGTTTTGAAAGGGTGATTTTGGTTATGTTCTCCACAGCTTCTATTTCAAAATGTTATTTTGAGGTCTTGCCTGCTGTCCCTGTAATTCTCACTCTGAATCTTAATGGAGATATGGCACTGGAGACTTCTGGATGATTTGACATTTTCCAGGCCTTGACATTGAACAAGGATATGTCATATGAGAAGTGACTCTCAGTCCAACAGGATGTGCGTACTGAAGGATGTGCTTCTCTGGGGGTCATGGGACACGTTGTGTGATCCATGTTGCCTTAGTGACCTGCTAGGCTCAGGGATGCAACCTAAGACTGAAGAGCAGGTTTCTTTGACATGACCTAGCACTGAACACAACCTCAATAAATGTTTGTTGAGCACATACTTGCTGTCCCCCCACAGTGAGAGGTGGGGCAATAACAACCGATACTGTTGGCATAGCACTTCCATTTCCACGACCCTCTCACAGACATCTCATTTCCTGTGTGCAAGAGCTCTGGGAAGTAGGTATGGCAAATTTTATTATTATCAATTTTATTTTACAGTGAAGAAAACCGAGAATCAAATGAATTAAGTGACCTGTCCAAGGTCATACAGCTAATTAAGGATGGAACATGTTTCCAGACTCTAAATCCCACATTCCTTCTCCTCTAAGAAAATTATCTACACTTGTGGCCAAAATAGTTAGCTTAAAACAGACTATACCTGTGTAGGGGGTATGGACGATATAAGATAGGCCTGACTGATAGTTGTGAAGCTGGGTATTGTTGGGTAAATGGGAGTCCACTCTAGTCTTTCATTTGTGTATATGTTTGACATTTTTTTTTATAATAGAGTTTTTTTAAAAAAAAGAATCAACCTGTGTTCTGTGCTCAAATCCTGTTCCTTCCAAACTAATCTCAGATAATTTTCATTTTCCTGTCTCCAATTTTTCTTTTAATGGCTGAGATCTCGATACTGATAATGGCCACCATTACAAGTGTTTACTGTATTTCTCTGATTTAGTGTACCCCTCTGGTAAGTGCTTTTTTCACATGTCTCACCATTTAATCCTCACAACTCTTCTATGACTGGGCACTACCATTCCCATTTTGCAGATGAGGAAACTGAAGCTTAGAGAGGTCACAGAACTTGCCAAGATCACTTGCCCAAGATCACAAGAAGCACTGGAGTAAATACTAGAGCTGAGACTTGAACTCAGGCCTGGTCGATCTGAAAGCCTGCTCTCTAACTCCTATTTCCTACCTTACAGCCAGAGGCGGGGGGAGGGGGGGGGTCATCCCTCTCTTGGAGACAATATTGTTTGAAATGTGCTTGTATTCTCAGAATTTTACAAGAGACTCTGAACAAGGAATTGGAGACATTCTCATCCCCACTGTTGGAAAGATAGGACTGGTAAACAGAAAATCTCTTCCATTCAGCCAGGCCTGTCTGTCCCCACCTCCCTGAGGGGATTCATGCGCTTAACATTGTTTTGTAATCTCAGATGGATGAAGCTGGCATCTACCATCCGAGCACAGGGGTCACCGTTATTGTTTTAGTTCCTGCAAGTGAAAGGTCTATCAAAGAAGTGGGGAGGCAGGTGGTGTGGGGTGTAGAAAGGGCAATGCCTTCAAATGAGATTTAGGTTCCATGTCTCTTCGTGGATTCACAGAGGACCAACTTTTGGCAGGCAAGGTCTTTGCGCTTAGGTAGACTGGCCAAGGTTAAAGGACACCAAAACCGGCATAGCTGGGACGCCCCTGCTGCCTGATTTCAGCTAAAGCCTGTGCTGACTAGGCCTCTCTCTCCAGCGGCAGCCGAGTCTCCCACTAGTGGCAAGAGCCTTGGGCTGTTATCTGGTGTGGTATCAAATATTTAGCTGGAGAACTTTCAGAGCGCTTCAGGGACGCAGGGAACTGTTTAGATATCAGATTCTCTCCTGCCAGGTCAAGCGAACCCCCCGTTGACGAATGGCTGTGTTTCCTCAAGCATCTCTCCCGGCAGCCAGTTATCTTGTGCTGCCCTTTAACTCGCTGTCCAGCTGAGAGGCCCCAGGCCTGCAGAAGCCGTCCTTCTAATCCCCATCTCAGGCTCAAGCTGCTGCAGTGGGCGATGGAAGATTGTTTACAAAAGATGAAGGCTCGCTGCTTTGCACCTGGTTTCTGTCTGGCCCATGCTGACGGGGATGAAGGAGCCTTCATTTATCTCGGCCTCTCTTCTCAGGCAGCTCCTGCTGTCCTGGCAGGCTTGGGCCAGTGTTTCACTCCCTGATAAAGCAGCTTTCCGAGCAGCTGGGGAAGAGCCACTTACAGGCCTTACACACCTCTCGCAAGACCCCTACCCGAGTCCAGGGGCAGCAGGACTAGATGAGGCAGAGGCTGCCGAGGGTTTAAATAGAAGGTCAAGTGGGTCTTGATTCCAGCGATCTGTCGGGCAGGCCATTTTGCTCTTTCTCTGTCTATAGATTTGGAAATAGGTAGCCAAATAACCCACCTGCCCTTTTTGCCTCCAGGGGAATAAGAGAGAAAGGATATCCGCTGGGGAAAGGACATCAGAGACAACCTTGTTTTATGAAGGACGAGGGTAGACAAAGTAGAGAAAGATTCACTGGGACAGACACTGCATTCAGGAAGGATGGAATTGGGTGTGAAGACTGCAGAAGCCTCCTCCCTAAAGCCCCTAAAGATAGACATTCATGATAATAAGTAACATTTATGGGGTGTTTACCGTGCGCCCAAGCCCTGTGCTAAGCACTTGATCTCATTTAATCCCAAGAGGTAAATATTCTTGTTATATCCATTTAACATATGAGGAAATAGAAGCTTAGAGAGATTAAGTATACAGCCAGTAAAAAGAGCCGAGATTTAAACATAGGATAGCTTGGTTCCAGGGCCCCAGGCTGGTTTTTTTTTTTTTTTTTTTTTTTTTTTTTTTTTTTTGGTATGTGTTAAGGACTAGTCTAAGAACTTTACATTGATTTCTTACTAAATTATCTTAACCCAGTGGAATAGGTACTATTACTATTCCTTTTGCAGATGAGGGAACTAAAGCTCCATGGGGATAAGTTACACCCCCTAATCCACACGGTAAGTTAGTAACAAATAGGGATTATGCTGTGAACCCAGGCAATTTGGTTTCAGAAACAAACTCTTTTTTTTTTGCTGTTGTTTAATAGAAAAAAAATTTTTTTGGTTATTGTTATTTTGGGGAGGGTTATTGTTATTTATTTTAGGAAGAGCAACTCCAGGGCCCCAAGCTCTTAACAACTATGCTGTAGTTGAGAGACACACTGGATGCTGAGCGTGAGGGTACAGAGTTACGTGGCCATTGATGTGTGTTAAGGAACCTGAGTGCCTGGTTTTACCTGGTGATAACTTTGGTACTTGAACCTGGAGTGAAGAAGCAAATCTAGGTGATGGGTTAGAGGAAGCAGATAGCACGGGACAAGTGTGAACTGGCCACTCCAGGAAGCAGAATTAGGAGTGGGGCGGGAGACGGGGCTCCTGGCAGCTTTAAGGGTTTTGAAGGAGCAGATTTCCATTAAAATAACTGCTTCCCTTTGGCTTGGATAAAGCCACCTTCCTGGGAAAAGTTTGGACGTGAATTCCAATAGTAGATACAGGTGGCGGTACTCTGGATAGAGCTGGAAGTTAATAATCTCAGTTTGGGGAGTCTATTTCCAATAGTTGAATAATGCACTGACCCTCTCCAAAGGTGTCGCCTCCCTCCTAGGACAGGTGTTTTGAGTTGTTTGGGCAAGTCATCACCCTCCCCCTCCCCCCTGTATTGGCTGAACATTGGATCTGGCCAGAGAAAGGATCTTCTTCCTGTTCGCGGACTGGGCCTTTAAGCCCCCACAGATGCACCTGTTGTACTGATGATGCTGGAGAACGAGGCAAGAGGGTGTGGATCGTGCAGTATGATACGTCCCTGGCTATCAGACAGTCCTGGAGCATCTTTACTTTCAAAGCTGATTGTAATAGTTGCAACTGAGTGGAGAAGGACTGAAGTCCTTATTCAGTCCCAGGAAGGGCTGGTCCAGGACTCAGGAGGTCTGGGTTTCATTTTTTTATTCCACCACTGAGTTGCTGTGAGACATTAAAAAAGAGGCTTCATGATCCCTCGACCTCCTCTTCTAGAACAAGGAAGTTTGTCCCATTCCCTGTTGTTAGCCTGTGACAAGGACAAGGACAAATGGGACCACTTAAAATAAGCATAACCTACATTCAAGACAAGGTGGCTTTGATAAAGGTAAGTCCATGTCTGTTTTCCCTTTACCTCCTTTGGCTGAAGTCTGGGAGTCTTTACTGGAGCAGCCATTTCAGCTCCCAGGACCTCATTGTTCTGGGGGCAGGAAGCATTGACAGAAGGCCTTCAAGCTTCATTCCTACAACTGCAGCTCCTATCTGACCCCTTGAGGACAGAGAGCTGGAGACAAGGGGAGGGTG
Source organism: Camelus dromedarius (assembly GCF_036321535.1). NCBI lineage: Eukaryota > Metazoa > Chordata > Mammalia > Artiodactyla > Camelidae > Camelus > Camelus dromedarius. Next base: position 53,772,496 of record NC_087451.1, read on the forward strand.
GGGTGGGGTAGGGAGGGGATGCTCTGTTTCACACTCTTCCAACCTGACGCCGCTAGGACTGGGATGGTGACAGGCCCTGGGCTCGGTGTTCAGAGCAGCTGAGTCTTGCGGACAAGAAGCAGATAAACTGCACCAGGCCTCTTAATGAACCCAGCGCCAGCTTCAGATAAACTGTCGCCACTTACTCCTCCCAGCCCTCTCTTCTCCAGGAAAGACTCCCTGCTTTGCATCAGCAGCAGACTTGGAGCAGGAGCTGGGGGCCCAGTGCCTGCTGCTCTGCAGGGAAGTTCTGGAGAGAGTGGAGACTCAGGAGTTCTGATTAAAACCTTGTTTGATTTCCCTTAGCTCCAGATGAGTCCAACTCTCTAGGCCCAAAGGGAAGCAGAAAATTAGCAACTGCTGGAAAAAAATATAGATAAAAACCACAGGGGGAGTGTTAACTTAAAAAATGTGTTCCCCAGGACCTCAGCGTGTGACTGAGATTTGCAGATAAGTTCTTTATAGACGTAATTAAGGTAAAATGAGGCCGTTAGGGTAGGTCCTAATCCAATACGGCTGGTGTCCTTATATGAAGAGGAAATTAGGACACAGAGACTCACCGAAGGGAAGACCATGTAAAGACACAAGGAGATGACAGCCATCTACAAGCCAAGAAGAAGGACTTTAGAAGAAACCAACCTTGCCAACACCTTGATCTTGGACTTCCGGCCTCCAGATTTGTAAGAAAATAAATTTCTGTTCTTTAAGCAAAACCACAAAAAACAGTGTGTTTTGCTTTTTTGCTTTTTACTACTCTTCTTCCCTTCATATCTCCTTTGAATCGAATTCTTTCTAGCCACAGAAGAGGTATTACAAATAGGTAACTTCTGTTTAGAGATACTGACAGTCCCATCCCAGATCAACAGGGCAGTGACAAAGATAAGACTAAAAGACTATTTCACTATAATATTTCCACCTCCTATTTATCTCAGTAATTGCCTCAGTCTGATGCTTTGTTTTGGCCCTTGCAGACCTGGCCATGCAGGTTCTAAGAAATGCATCATCTCTCTGTAGGTAGTTGGGACAAGCAGACTCAAGCTCATTTCTTCTAGGCTGCACACTGTTGGATAACCCCATGAGATTGTAGCGCTATACAAATGTTAACTGAATATTAATATTCCTAAGGGTGTGAGAAAACGGTCATTTTCATTAGGGAAATGGAGAAGCATTTTCTGAAGGCATCTGAAAGGGAAGTAGATGTTTCTCATCTGGGACAACGTCAGTGCCTAGAAGCAGGTTGAGATGACCTCAGATGGGTCTTTGAACACTAGGATAAGGCCCAAGGCCACGACTGGGGAGGATATGAGGTCTCTAACCTCAAACATATCTGTTCCAACAGTTTTAAGACTCCATGGAAATCTGGCAGGAGATTGTTACAATGTGCAGGATATGATCTAGTGGGATCAAGGAACTTCTGATTTTTATCTCAGTGTTTTACATCCAGGGTAGATGTTTTTGACTGAAGGAAACAGGAGAATTCCACTTTTTTTTTTTTTTTTTTTTTTTGCTGACCCAGCTGCTAAGTTTGGATGGATTGGTGTTATTCTCTAACGATTTTGCCTAAGGAAGCAAAGACGCATCATAAATTTCTTCTGTCGCCCACACAGTTGCTGTCCAGCACGGCGCTAATCACTTAGTAGGGCTCCTCTGAATTCTAAACGAGGTTTGGATGTTTACTTAGCTGGTGATGCTCATCAGTATCATCAGCCTTTCCATTTGACTAGCAAACAGTGCAGAGCTTTCTACGCAAAGTGTAATCCACGCACCAGCCTCAACAGCATCACCTAAGAGCCCGTTTGAAGTGCAGAATCTCAGACACATCCAGTGCTGTGCAGAGCCTGCAATGTAACAAGATCCCCAGGTGAGTCATAAGCACATTCGAATTTGAGAAGCACTACATTTCCTCATCCGATCTTCTGCCTATGAGATAGGCAGGGCAAGTATTATTATTATTTCCACTTCATATCAGTGGAAACTGAGACTCAGAAGTCAGGTGAGTTTCCCATGCTCACACAACTAAACGCAGCAGCTGAAATTTGAACCCAGGTCTTTTGATTCCACATTCCAAGCTCTGTCTACTATGCCAGGATTCAGAAGAAGGAGAGACCAGCGGCTGGTTTAATGCAAATGAATTATCCTGAGACCTGACCCCTGTGTGCTTCTGATTGTTTTTCCCACGTGTAAGATGCTCTTTGAAAGTAGTGGTGCTATGACATTGAGCTCAGTTCTCCCTTCAGTCCTTTTTTTCCACTCGCAGCCACCTAACAGCATTTCCAACCCGGGCCAACTGCTTCACAAGTGCAGGCTGTTAGCAATAATTGCCAGCACCTGTCACAGTGCCTGGCATTTAGTAGGCACTCAACAAATGTTTGTTGAGCCAAATAGAATTACCCGGCATTAGCGCAAGCTCTCAGCTGCTGATTACCGAGGTGCACTGGTGAAGCGGTGTTCTGGGTCTCTGTGACTCCTCTCTGTAGTCCTAGGGAAACATTCAAATTACACGTCCTCCTGACAGGAATTAGGGACACTATCTTCTTAACCTGAAGGGCAGATTTTAAAAGCAAGTTCCATTATTCATGTCTACCTGTCTCCTGAGGAGGGCCCAAGCCGAGAGCTGTGAATGCCCAGAGTGGATGAGCAGGGAATTTAGGGACTCACACTGGGAAACAGGCTCTGCTGCATTTTCTTTGAGTGGAAGCTTGGAGAGTGTGGGAAAAGTCAAGAGCCTTGGCTGAGCCAAGTTTGAAGCCAGGGGTCAGGAGAAAGAGATTACTGGGTGACAGTAACTGGGATCTGCTTGTAAACATTGGCCAGTCTTTGAGGCTTTGGCTGAGATCGCTGACAATGGGAAAAACCTAAAGTTAACCACACCGGGGATTTCAGTGCATATAAATTGACTCAGGGCTGAGTATGAAATGCCTAGTTTTCTTTGATGGCTCCCCCAGGAGAGTAGACATGAAGCAAAGCTCTGAGGAGGGCTGAATTATTATACTGTGAGAAGTTTTCTGAAGACGAGGGCTATGAAGATGGATCCCAGCAGTAAACCTGACAGCTATTCCACTGCTCCTTGCGTTTCGCACCTCACACCAAAATATAAAGGAAGGGAATATATTGTCTTTTCCAAGAAAGCTGTCAATCCTCATCCTCTCTGAGCAGGGCATGTATCTGGGGGGTTCCTCTGCCCAGATACAGCTGGTAGAAATGCCCCAGCTGTGTGTTCTCACCCAGCCTTCTCGGTTTCTGGTGAAATCTGTGCACCATAAGACAGACAAACCTATAATTTGCTATCCTTTGCCCACATCAGGTCCTCAGTTACAGAGCACGTGAGCCCCAGATGCAACAAGATGCAACATAGCCTTTGATCACATGAAGATTAAAGAGGCTAAGTTCATCTTCGTCCAACTTCCTTAGGAGCCAGCACCATGACTATTTTGCTTCCACATAACAATCTGGGGAGGAGGAGATTCAGCTCTTCTGGTGTTGGGGGGGAGGAGGAAGGAAGCTCCCTCTTTGCCCCTACTCTGCTCAGTTTGTTATGGCCAGGAAATCTCCAGCCTTGGGATTTTTCTAAGAGCTGGATCAGAAAGACAGCAGCAGCTTCAGGGTATATTTGTTTCTAGCTTCAAGGGGTTGTTTTCCAACATGTGTAACCCCATCCCTACATCCTTTGATTTAGTTGATTTGTCTCATGGCATTATTGGGGGGTAGGTAGCTCTCTTTCCCTCCCTGCTACACCCCCCACCGAAATCTTCTGCTCTAAGCTATTTGTGGGTCGATTCATTCATCCAACAAGAACGGATGTGAGACAATCAACCACTTCCTCTTTGCCACCCCCAGAGTCCCCTACTCAGACTTCTGTCACGGTACTTATAGCATTTTATTGCATTTATTTGATATATTTTCCTGTATCTCCCCTTAAAAGACAATGAGCATCTTGAGGAAAGGCATTGTATTTGTCTTTATCCTAAGCATCTAACCAGGGTATCTGGCACATAGGAAATATTCAGTATATTTGCTTAAATTGAATGAACGAGGAAGGTAGAAAGGATAAAGACGAATCAGTTGGAGAGATCCAAAACTTAGAAAGAAAAACAACAGATCAAACTTCTTCTCAGTAGCCTGGGCCTGGGGTAAACTTCCAAAATGGTGCTGGGATTGGAGATTCGCTCTTGTCAACCTTGACATTGCTACAGTCTCGGTGTGGTTGCTGTGCTGTTGATAGCGTCACAAAGCTATTTGTCAGGGCTGAGGACGGCTTTTAATATATCATCATTCTGAGTGCCACAAAGGACATTTATCAGTGATCGAACATTGCTTAGAGACTGTTGTAACAATACCTTGTTAATTGATTTGTAAAGTTATCGATACACATATCAGTGTTCATTTTTTGTTGTGCATTCTTGAACAGAACCACAAAATGTCAAAGGTGAAAAGATCGTAGAAGGAAGTTCACCCATTTCTTTTTACAAACGAGGGATGGAAGCTCAGAGACTGAACAAGAACATATCACCAGCTAATGGAACAGCTCGGATTAGAACTAGAGCCTTCCAATTCACAAAAATGTTTTGAAAACTATGGAGAAGATGATAGTGTTTGTGCAAGATTACTTCTCTCTTCTTCAGGGGACCTGAGCATTTCCTCCTGCTTTCACTGTCTCTCTCTCTCTCTGTCTCTCTCTCTCTGTCTCTCTATCTCTCTCTCTCTCTCTCTCTCTCTCATTACTAACAGTTATTGAGCACTTACTATGTTCCAAGCACTTTGGTATGCACCCCCCCCACTGCCTTAATCGTCACTATAACCCTATGAGGTAAGCCTAATAAAATCATCATCATAGTAATTGTTCTTCCTTTTTTATAGAAGAACTTCAGGAAGTTAAACTTGCCCAAGACGATACAGTTAGTAAGTGGCAGAGTTGGAATTTAAGCTCATTATGTCCCACAGCAGAATCCATGCTCTGAATCATTATTTTTATAGCTTTACTCAGATTTAAGCAATATCCCACTATGAAGGACTGAGTGCCCTTGCATGAAAAAAGGAATCGGTCCCATCAAGTAAGTACCAGTCTCCGTTTTATTTTGTACACTTCTCTACTATAGGGGCTTGTAATGGTTTCTTTTTATGTCCATCTCTTCCACTACAGTAGAAGGCGAAGGGGTTGTATGTCTTTCATCTTTTAATTTCCAAGACCTGGTACAGTGCCTGGCACAGAGAAGGTGCCTAATAAATGCTGAATCAGTGAGTAGATAAACTCAATGCTGATAGAGCTCACAAGGCTACACACCACCAGCATAACTACTCAGAGTCCCTGAGCTGGGGACTTGGGCCACTACATCTGTTCTTTCCGCTTGGTTTCCTTGTGGGAGAAAGAGCAGCCTCTTTCATGCCCTACAGAACAGAAATGTCAGTAAATAATCTTCCAATCTCTGCAGCGTGGTGTCTGGTCGATTATCCCTTCGCTGGGTGCATTCTGGCAGTCCAGTAGGGCACTGGCAGTGAGGATGGGCTCTACCAACCCAGGCGCTGTGGCGCCTGGCATATCAGTAGGTACAACGTCCCACATGAGAAGCTGCCTTTGTTCTGTGATTTAATGCAGATCGTTTATTAGGGGAGGGCCATGCAGGTGGAAGGGGGCAGTGGTTGTCCAGCATCCCTCCTTGTTACTTTGGTGTCTGGAGCCAGGAATCCCTTCCTCTTCCTGGTGGCTTGACTGGACCTCCCTAACCCATGAATGACCTAGGCTTGGCAGCATGGGTCTCATAAGAAGATTACTGAGGCTTGTTGCCTATTGAAGGTTAACCTGCCGTTTTTACACAAAGCCAATTTTCCCCAATCTATGTTCCCAAACTGGGAGAAGGGTTCATGCCACCAGCCCTGCCTGATGTCTGCAGATCCTGCAGTGTCTGCTTTGACTTGAAATCTCTGGTCCAGACCGTATTCACTTCCCTGTTGGGTTTCTCAGCTGGGTGTGCTGTTTGCATGCTTCTAGTCAAAGTTCCAGAGGCCCAGTGTTTGACTCCCTACAGCCACTCCCTCTTCCTGTGGAGGGAACTGACCCAACCCAGGCCTGGCCAGGCAGGGTGGCTCGCCATCCAGGTCTTTGCCCTTCCTAACAGCCCGGGGAGTTCCAAGTTCCCACTGGGAGATGGCCTGCTGTCTTCAACCCCTCTCCAAGAATGTGCTCTCCCATGGGAAAGGACACGGAGCTTTCCGCCCTGAGCTCCCAAGAGAGGTGCAGACAGTCACAGGAACGGGAAGAAAAGTTCCCTGCACTATAAATACTTCTCAAATGTCCCCTGTAAATCTCCAGACGTGTCAGCGAGGCACAGGGAAGAGAGCTTGAATTAGAGCCGATTAGAGACCATATTCTCCCGGAGGAGGGCAAGCTTGCCCATCAAGCGAGCCCCACAAGGCCGCGGGGACCACCTCAGGAGGCAGCGTCTCTCCAGACAGCTTTCCCGGCAGCTGCCCCGTGCCGCCGGCTTTGGGGAGGACAGACACTATTTCCCCTTTGCTCTTCTGTCCTTTGTGGCCAGAGGGGACCCGGGTGTGTCCTCTTCCCCGTGAGTGAGGGTGGGGGGGAGGGCGGGAGGAAGAACCTAGACGTGGCAGAAGCAAACTGCCCGGGCCGGTGGGTGATTTATGAAGTGCTGAAAAGCATCTTCGAAGCTGTCATTTATCTTACAGCTCTCAGCCTAAATAAACACAGAATCTGCCTAATTATAGTTACAGTGGAAACACAACACCCGAAGTCTCACGGCCATCGCTGCCAGCCCATCTCCGCCCGCGGCCGGGCGCCCGCATCAGCCCACAGCTGCACCCTAGCGGCTGTCTCCGCGCCCGCCCCGGGCTCCCGGCCTCGGCGCGGGGCGCCCTGCCCTGCTTCCCTCCAGACGCCCCTCATCTCCCCCACTTCCCTTCCTCTCTCCGTCCCGTTTCTCTCTTTCTCGCGCTCACTCATGGGCCCAGGAGTGCACGTTCCTGAAAATAATTTGTCAAGAGCAGAGGCACCATCTCCATCCTGCCTGGAGACGCACCTGCTTGCCGCCCCCATCCAGATGCAGCAGGAGCTGGAGAGGACCCTTGGCCTGGGTGGATGTTCCTACTCTTTCCCTGTCCTGGGAGCTTCCTTCGGTTGTAGTTCACCAGGTCCAGCCTGGCCCAGGGGACTCCTGCAAGGTCAAAGGGGCTCTTTCTGTTGTTTACTAGATCAGGAAAGGCCGGGGAGGGTCTTTGGTATCACTTAGGGTACAGAAAGAAGGAGAACCTTTTTGCTCCTTGGTGTTTTTGTGTCCTCCTTGGGAGGGAAAGGCTCTCCTGCTGGATGGTCTTTCCACTCTCTACCACTGTTCCTGGACTTGAACTCAGAACTTCCCTTCCTCCTTGGCATGTGGGAGGTCTCCTGCTTTTGGAGACTCTTCTGTCCTGGATGTCGAAGCAGAGAGGCAGGTACTTCAATAGTACCCAGGACAGTGATATCATAGGGTGGTTCTGGATGAAACCCTTCCCCAGTGGGGTACCCTCTTCAGCTTGGTCCTGGGGAGGTGGGGCTTAGGGCCAGGGCTGTGTTTGACATAGCAAAAGAATTCAGTTATTCTAATAACCAAGGGGAATCAACCCATGACTAATGGAATCAGAGTCCCCTCAACTCCGCAAAAACCAGTTCCCTAAAAATGGCAATTTCAGAGTCCAAGGCAGTGCATCCACCCAGGGACAGTTCTGGATTTCATCCATGTGGTATTAACTTACACGCTAGCATATACATTACACTAGACATATAACTCACTCCTAATTTACTGTTGTCTTTCTGTGTATGCAGGGTCTTGTTCTTGTAGACAAATTTGGGGATCTAATAACAAAGTAAAGGAAGGATTCCTCAAGGGCAGGTGTAATCTGAGTAGACCTCCTGGAGGATGTGCGCTTTGGAAAAGGATATAAATAAAGAAAGGGCTGCCACCTACCAGTTGGAAGGGAATGGAGAGGAGACCTTGAGGAAAGAGAAACTGGGAGTGAACACAAAGAGGAAGTAACTCTGCTTGCTCACTAAGAGCACAGACCCGGGTCTTTTTAATCCTGATTTTGCTTCCTAACTCAGCCCTGACTTGTTCTACCAGAGGGTTATGGAATGTAGTCCCCCGCTGTTTCAGTTCCAGAGTTGAAACCTAGCCAGAGCAGCCAATGCGTGGACCCATGTAACCGTGAGGGGCTCTGGCAGCTGGATTCAGAAGAGAGGCTCTTGAGTCAAGGTTTTTGATGACACCAGCAGCCTCTCTGCTAGTCTGTGGGTCCCTCCCCTCCCCAAAGCGCAGGAACTCCGTCTCTCCCAAATCTAGTCTGCTCAGCCAAGTCTTGGAATCCTGCTCAAAGGAGAAAAATCAGGGCCTTTGCCATAGTATGCAGAGGGGTGTAACAGAGGAGAGATCCATTTTTTACTAGTTATACCACTGCTTATCCATTACAGTAAGATAAAAATACCTGTTCCCTGCCTGGCTCCCAGAGCGCCAATTCAAATGAATGAGGATGTAAAAGCTCATGGTAAGAAAATCTCTCCCTAGGTAGTTCCAGATGAAAGAACGGCTCTTTAGCACTTTGAGTGTGTTAGACGATGAGGCCTCCCCCTATAGCAGGAGGGGAACTCTCTGCATTTTTTTTAAATAAGAGGGGCACATAAAGCCTCAGAACAGTTGAATGAATTTCCTGAAGTCACACAGTAAATTACTTTTGAAGACTTGATTGTTTATCGGATCACAAATGAGTTGTAAGGAGATTTGGTCTGCATTAACTCTGAAGGCCAAGACAGAAGGAAAACACACTTTAAAGTCGCAGGTCTCTAGACTGGTGAGCAAATACATTTTTAATAGAAAGAGAAGGACTCTCTCCTGGTGTTCTGTTTTGCTGGAGTCTCATTGGTTTTTGTGGGTCTCTCTGTCTTTCTCTGCTTTTTCCCTTGTTCCTATTTTCTCCCCTTGCCTTGAGTCTCTCTTTTCTTCCCTCTTTCTTTCCTTCTGAACATCCCAGTCAGCAGTTTTGTCCCCAGGATTCTTTGCTTTTTTTTTTTTCCCCCTGCCAGCTCTTTCCTGCCAGCTGCCAAAGCCTCTGCTCCCTCTCGACTTCCTCAGTTGATCCTGCGCAGGAGCTGATAGCTTATCTCCACGCAGCAACAAGAAAAGTGAGATAGTGGGCTCAGAAGCCAGCCACCCCAGAGCATCTTGGGAAATGGTCTGCTGTTGTGAACCGTTCGGTCCTCACAACCTCACTCCCACCTCCAAGCCAAGATCACACGTAGATGCTTGTCTCCTCTCTCTCTGGTCTAGTCTGTGCTTCTACAGTCAGCTTAGGGCAGACAAAAGAAAAGGCCTGGACAGCTGAGGGTGCACATGTCCCCTTGTCTTTCAGATGTCCAACTTGAAAGGGAGTTTAAGTCCTGGCTTTGTCTCTAATGTGCTGTGCAACATCAGAAAAGTCACCCAGTCTCTCTGAGCTCCAATTTCTGTAGACAGGTATAATCCAACCAGAGTGGGTTTTTATGTATTTGACCCCAGGTTTAGGGCACTGGTAGGTCCTATCTGAGGAGTGGAGAGTAACTGCCATTTCCAGTAACTTCTGATCCGGCATGCCCTTGCACTTTTCTATTTCCCTTTTCTGTCACTTCATTCTGCACCCCAATGACCTAACATGGAAATTTTGTCCCGGGCAGGAATGATCTCACCTGGAGTGCTCCCAGTTTCAATTCTGAGAAAGCCCTGGGGCTTGGAAGTATATTATTCATTGGTTCTCTATCTAATAAATATGCAACTTTTCCTCTACTAGAAAAATAGTTTCCATTCCCACAAGGCAATAAAAAGTAGAGAAATTGCTTCATCTTCTGCTTTAGTCTAAGCCAGTGGTTCTCAAATGGGAGTGACTTTTGCCCCCATCCCTCCAAAAAAAAAAAAAAAAAAAAAAAAAAAACCAGAAGAGCTATTTGGTATTGTTTGGAGACATTTTAGGTTGAGAAGGGTTTGCTACTGGCACCTAGTGGGTAGACACCAAGGATGCTGCTAAACATCCTGCAGAGAAAGGGACAGCCCCCCACAACCAAGAATTATCGGGTCAAAAATGTCAGCTGGGCTGAGGTTGAGAAACCCTGGTCTAAGTCATCATATCATCATAACAATGTCCTTGCTGAAGTTCTGGGGCCTCACAGAATGTGGAGGTGGCAAGGATTTGCCCTCAGAAGGCCCCCATGTAACAGGGAAATAGTGCCTCTGGATTAGGAGGCAACCTGTCTGAGAGGAGAGACAAGTTTCTTAACTCCATGCTTGAGGAATTTATGGCGTAAAGAAAGCCACCTGGGAATATGATATATTAAATCAATATTTATCCATTCAACAGGTATTTATGGGGCTCCTCCTGTATGACAGGTCCTGTGTAAGGTGTTAAGGATGTCCGAAGTGAGTTCTCAATCCATACACCTACACCCAGGAGGGAGTTTCCCTTCCTCTTGGTCTCATTTCCAGTCACCATCGTGGGCAAGATTTGACCAAATACTCGTGAGTGGAAAGGACACCGAGAACTGAGTAGTTACAAAGTTGGATGTGTTGATGGGCAGTGCTTAGAAAAACAGAAGCCAGACTTGTGAAAAGAAAAGCAGATTTGGGTTCCATTGTAAGAGCAGGTAAGCATTCCTGGGTTGAGACAGCCACAGAATGGAGATGCTGCTGCGAAGTGGGACCTGATGATTTCTATTGGACTTAGGCCCAGTAACCGAAGTTCTCTGAGTTGCATGGACTAACAGGATTCAACATGGCTTTGCAATGCGCCTTGGAGCTCACGGTAACTGCTCTACGAATATGGCAGGAAGAGAGAAACGCTGGCAAACCCAGTGCAGCCTGGAAGTGTTTTTACATGGAGATCTTCCTCCTTTACCCACCTTGTACAAAGGAATTCACTTGCCCTGGGTGAAGGGAAGGGAGGGACCTTTGAAAGTGGGAGTTCTTGTCAGCATTGGCATAAGTGGCAGTAGGCCAAAGACTTGATTCTGAATTGTCCTGCCTTTAGAGATGTGAGCAAATTCTTTTAATCTCATATAGTAGGATACAGGACAAATAGGCCTCTACTGGAAAAATAACATGCGTTCATTCAATTCCATTTACTGAGCACTTACAATGTACAGGAATTATTCCAAGTACTCCAGGATGCATTTATTGATTACTTACTCTTTCACAGTAAGTCATATATTGAACCTCTACCGGCACTGTGCTAAATGCTTGGGGTACAGAAATAAAACACAGCCTGTCAATGGTCCATGAGGAAACAACCATTTCTTAAATTCCTACATACTAAGCTTCAAACTAAGAACTTTATGCACATTATGTTTATAATACTCATAATAATCTTGAGCCTATTTTATAGACGAAGAAAACAAAGGAGCCCCAATTTTTTTAAACTGAAGTATAATTGATTTTCAATGTTGTGTTAGTTTCAGGTATATAACAAAAGTGCTTCAGTTTTACACACACACACACACACATATATATTCTTTTTCAGGTTCTTTTCCATTATAGGTCATTATAAGATATTGAATATAGTTCCCTGTGCTATACAGTAGGCCCTTGTTGGTTATCTACTTTATATATGTTAATCCCAAACTCCTAATTTATCCCTCCCCCCTTTTCCCTTTGGTAACCATAAGTTTGTTTTCTATGTCTGTTTTCTCTTTCTGTTTTGTAAATAAGTTCATTTGCATCATTTTTTTAGATTCCACATATAAGCGATATCATATGATAATTGTCTTTCTCTGTCTGACTTACTTCACCTAGTATGATAATCTCCAGGAAAGGACTCCCAATTTTTTAAGCCAGTTGTATGGAATTTCCTCAAAAAATTAAAAAGAGGATTACCATATGATCCAGCAATCCACTTCCAAAAGAATTGAAAGCAGAGTCTCAAAGAGATTTGTGTACACCCTTGTTCATAGCAGCACTACTCACAATCACCAAAAGGTGGACGCAACCCAAGGGTCCACCAACAGATGAATGAGGAAACAAAGTGTGGTATATACATACAATGGAGTATGATTCAGCCTTTAAAAAGGAAGGAAATTCTACATTTCCTATGCTACAACTTGAATGAACCTTAAGGGCATTATGCTAAATGAAATAAGCCAGTCACAAAAAGACAAATACTGTATGATTCCTCTTATATGAGGTACCCAGAGTAGTCAAATTCATAGAGACAGAAAATGGAACGGTAGTTGCCAGGGGCTGGGAGGAGCGAGGCAGGGGAGTGGTTGTTCAATGGATATAGAGTCAGTTTTTCAAGATCAAAAGAGTTCTGAAGATTGGTTACACACCAATGTGAATATACTTAACACTAGTGAACTGTACACTGAAAAATGATTAAGATTGTAAATTGTATGTTGTGTATATTTTACCACAGTAAAAAAAATTTTTTTAAGTTTAAGCCACATATCCAAGTTCTGATTCTAAAGTCCCATTTTTTTCCACTACGAAAACAACTATAAGATAAGGGGGAAAGGAATGCATCCTTAGAGGAATCCAGACGAGGAATCATTTATTAACGTGTCATCCTTTGCATCCAAAGATGACAACATCACTATTTTCCTTTGGGCAACTGGGGCCAGAAGGAGGTACTAGCCAATAGCCTCACTCCAAGTCAAGATTTAACATTTGCAGAGTCTGATGCAGTTAAAGATTCAGGCTTCTCTTCTCAAAGTCTTTGTTCAGAAAGATCTTTACCCACTTCCCCAATCTCATCCACCCTCTTCTAGCCACACATGCTGCTTTGCAACTGCTCACAGCCAAGAACCGAGATCACTCTTAGTGGAACCGAGTTTTATAAAGGCAGAGATGTGGAGAGGGCAGCCCCTGGCAAACCTGTGAAGCAGGCAAAGTTTATTTTCAGGCCTCGGGCTTTCCTTTTCTGCAGCTGGCACAGGGCTAAGAGTCAGGAGACTTGAGTTGTAGCTTCTGCTACTAACTTGCTGCGTGACCCTGGAGAGACAGCTTCTCTGAGCCTTGATTTCTGCATTTGCAAGGTAAGGGGTTTTGCTCTACATGGTGCCTGCAGCTCCCCCTCAATATTGGCCCTGGAGGAACTTTGAACCCTTGACCTCTTCACTCCACTACCTCCCCAGGGTCCTCCTGCTCTCTAACACCTTCTCTTTTGGCAAAACTACTCTGGACCAGTTCTGATACGTTCATTCACACACAGGTGCATTTTCTCCCGAGGGTATTTGCATTTCCACTGGGATCCAGATGAGAATGAATGAGGCTCTAACTTGGATTTCTTTTGATTGCAGAAGCAAAGGGCTGTTTGAAGGGTCGGGTGGAGGTGGGGGGAAGGACTCACTCCAGCTGCCGATGGAAAGCAGGGCCCAGCCCAGGGCTGAGGCCTTGCTTGGGTGCAGATCTCGGCACACCTCTCCACATGTGGCCCAGGTGTGAACCCACCATACATCTTCCTCTCTTGCCAGGGACTCTGTAGGGATGCTGGCAGCTCCTCTGTCTCTGAGGAAGTCAGTTCCAGCTCAGATGCCGATGAGGTCATCGGGTTCCCTTGTCTGAGCTGGAATTTGGCAGGAGGGCTCGTGGGGCAGCTGTTTGTGGTTTCTCTTTTCCTCTGAAGGAAGGTCTGAGCAGATGATCTCCTAGGTGCTGCCTGTTTCCATGTGAAGGAGAAGCAGGATGTGGCTCCAGATCAGTGGAATGGGAGTGGGGTGGCAGAGGGTGTCTGGGGGTGTCTGGGGCGACACATAAGTGACATATTTTGTGAGGTGAAAGATCCCAACTTCTTTCAATAACTTCCTCAACTCCACTTTTGTTCTTGGGAAACCCCATTTCTTACTAATATTTATTCATGAGGAGTTTTGTTTTTGGAGATTTTGAGGAGCAGCTGCTTTGGGGTCTGAGGGAATTCACCCCACTGTGAAGGCAACTTTTCATCTACTCAGGGCAGCCAGGCTTCTCATCAAGAAAACATCAGCTCCTCGAGGCGGAGGGGCCTGCAACTCCAGCAGGATTAGTGTGCTGCTGTGGGGGGCTCCCGGCATCCTCTGCTGCTGGCCAGACAGCCCTGAGGCCTGGGGGCAGGACACAGGGGTGTCCACGTGACGGGACAGGCATCCCTGCCTGGGGACCTTGCGGAGCCTCTTTGGCCAGCAAATCGCTACACTGGAGGCGCCAAGGACTAGGAGTTCCAGACGGTCCTCGTCTTTCAGAGGCTTGTGTCTAATGGGAGAATCCAGAGACTTCTACCCTTCCCACCCCTAGAAAACAAATCCAATAGGACATGCAAATCAGTGCCCAGTGGGGAGTGCGGAGGGAAGGCAGAATTAGAAAAAGATATGCACAGGGTGGTTTTTATTTGGGAAGTCAGGAATTCTAGAAAGTCAAAGTTGGCAGGGACTTACTAGTCCAACCCTCGTATTTTCCAGACAGAGAAATTATGGGAAGTGACTCGTGTAAAGAATGCATCAAAGATGAGATTCAAAGATAGGTCTGGCCCTAGCCCAGGGCTCTTTCCTTTATATTTGATCTCTAAATGTCTGGTTGGCCCAGCATTCTAGGACAGCATGACTCAGCACGGCTCACTCACTCTGCGACTTCCCAACTAGCTCCTCCTCACGCTTACAAGTTTTGGTCTGGGTTTCCGCTCATCCTTCACTGTTCACTGCTTTCTTTTTTAATGCCCATCTGAGCAAACTCTGCTCTGTAATGCTCATGGGATTGTAGACGTAAGGCTCCAGTTTCCACATGAAAGAGAGTCCTGGGAATGTTTTGGCCCCAAAAGGGGGCATTGACCTTCCGTAAGGAAAGATGTAGGGAAATCAAGACTGTCCTTAGTTCTTCCTGAGGCAGACTAGTTCCTCTCCTTGCCCGCTGCCAGCTCTCCGTCCTGACCCCGAGCCCCATCCCCCAGGGCTTTCACCTGGTCCTGCCTCCCTGGCTGCCTTCTCTCCACCCCCCGTCACCGCCATTCAGGTCTGGAGCTTTGAAACGTGCTTTTCACTGAGCACTTGGACATTTAGATTATTATTCCTCATTCCACACTCCTTACTGGTTTTGCTTCCCCTTCTCAAACCCTGAACACACTCCTCATGTCATTCCACATTCTACAAAAAAAAAATTGAGAATTCTTGGATATTTGCACTAAATGGGAGGAAATGGGAGATATTAGTGACTGAGGTCACAGATGGGGTAAAAGGGTAGAAACTAGACGATGAATCAAGCCATCTGGCTAGGCTCTCCTGCTGCCCTACTGTGTGCAGAGTCTTGGGCAAAACCTTTAACATCTCTGTGCTTTAGTGTCTTATTTATTGGGTAAGAATAATACTGCTTGACTCATCAGGTACCAAGTGTTGATTTATATCTTATTTCATATTCTATTTGGATACTACAGTCACAAAGATCCTCACGCCTAAGGTCAGGAAACCAATGTATCTGCGAGGGCTCCGCTTCTGTCAAATTGCTGCAGGTGGGAAGCCAACCTGGAGGCAGGCGTTCCTAGGAACAGTGTAGCAAGGCGACTCTAAGACCCCTGCAGTGGGAAGCTCTTGCAGCTGGAAGTCAGGACACCAGTCCACTCCCCCCTTTACTGTTCTACTGTGTATGGAGTCACAGGCAAGTTCATCTCCCCACCTGAGTTTTCCCATCTGTAAAATAAGAAGAATTAAAACTTGTCTGAAAGCTTCCACGCATCCCCAATTCAACTGGGGATGAAGTTCGTTTCAAGAAGCTCTTGAAGTGTTAGGGAAGGAAGAGGCTGTGTTAACCCAAAATAGTTTTATTAGTCTCGGTTTCCAGAAGAAAGGAGTGTACAGAGCTTCCTCTAGCTCAGCACCTGGGTGGTGGCTGGAGCCTGCCAGGGCCTCCATCTGCCCACGTCAGAGGATGCACGAGGAATGGTGGTGCTAGAGGCAGATGCAACAGAGAGGGAGCTATGCTTCACCAGCTTGTCAACATGTCATTAGGGTGTTCCTGTGGGAACCAAGAGCAGAGGCAGGAGGCAGGAGATGTGGGAGGGAGGGAGGCGGGAGGAGGGAGGAAGAGAGAGAAATGGAAGAGATGAAGGGGTTCATGCCAGTACCGCATTCATCCCTGTCAGGAGGAGAGCTCTATCAAACCAAGGCCAGGCCTATAAATCAGGCCATAATTAGTTGCAAAGAGAAAGCTTTAACATCCTCATCAAATTGATTAATACATCTTGCAGCTCAGGACAGGCTGGCCCTGCCTCGGAAAAACTGCAAGCTCGCCCAGCTGGGTGGGGATGGAGTAGGGAGAAGGGACCGTTCCGGCCATAGCTGCGTGGAGCCCGCTGAGTTCTGCCCCTCTGTTTACTCACTTGAAGGAACCTCTGACAAGTGGCAGGCGAGGCCAGCTCTTAGTCCAGGAGGTCATCGTGGGCCTGGAGCCCAGAGAATCAAATGAATGTGCTAGTTTTACTGGGAATCAGCCCTGAAACCACTGACAAATTATTTTTTTCCTTGTGGGTCTCAGTTTCACCATCTGCAAAAAGGACACGTTGGACCAGAGGAACTTTGTTTCCTTCCACTTCTGACACCATAAATGTCTATGAGCCTAATGGACAAGGACATTTAAAGGTCATGGCCAGTGAAGACCTGACTACAGAGTCCGTTTCTAGAATACCCAATGGGAGGTCAGAAGTTTGGGACATGCTTAAATAAGTTGGCCTCACTCAAGCTTGAGATTACCAACCTTGCCTGTGTGTCCTTTCCTGAGGCCTAAGCAGCAGATGCTTTTATCCTTCAAGGCAACACAGAAAGAAAAGATACAGATTAACTTGGATTTACGTCCTGGCTCAACCAGTTATTAGCCATGTGTTTGGGGAAAGTTACCAAGCCTCTTCAGCTTCCTCCTCTGTAAGAGAGGAATAATAATGTCTCTCTTCCTGGGCCATAATGAGGTGTAGATAAAATATATGGTTGACAGGTAATCACTAGCAGTATTATTCTTCAGATGACTCTTGATATCTTAATCATGGCATCGAAATCACATGGAGACAAAAGTAAAGTCCTGATTCCCCACAGGATGGCCAACTAGTCACCCTCCTGGGATGTTGTATGAATAGGCAGCATTTTGTTGTGTAAAAAGCACTGGACTCGAACTTGGAAGGTTTGGGTTCTGAGCTCACCTTTGCATCTTATGAGCTGAGTGACTTAGTGCAAGACCCTTCACCTTTGTGAATTTGGCCTTCCTGAATCTGGAATGTTTTCACATCCAATCAGATAATGTGTATACATGACCTCATAAAATATAAATCACTATTCAAATAGAAAGCATTTGATAACCAATGTTCTGGATATCAGTCACCCTTGCCTGCTGCTCACTGCCCCGAAGTCTCATATCTGGAAAAACAAATCAAATAGGTTTTTCTTCAAGCCCCTGGGACATGCTTCATTGCTCAGAGGGACCCTGTGTCCTTATGTCTTCTATGAATCACACTTTTCTGGTTTCCTGTTTTAACAGAAACTCTGACCTAATTGCTTATGATAAATGAAGATTCTCTATTTCTTAGTATTTGGAACACATATTGGTTGATTTAGTGAGATTATAAAAAATTCACTCTTTCCTACTTCTAGAATAATTAAACTGTTGGGCATATGGCTGTATATCTATATGTATGTATTTCCCAGTCTTCTTGGCAGTTAGGATGACCATATGACTAAGTTCTTGGTAAGAGAATGTAAACAGAAGTGATGTGGGCCACTTGTGGGCTGGGACCTTGACAAATGGGTATGCCTCTTCTATACTTTTTATTCTTCCTGGAACCTAGAACATGAGTACCCTCGAGCCAGTTTGGACCAGGAAGACAAAAGGCCACCCTAGGGGATGCTGGAAAAGCAAGAATGAAGGACCCTGGGTCCCTGAATGACAGCATGGAGAACTTCCTGCCAACTTAGAACTCAGACTGTTCTGTGAGAGAAAAATAAACCTCTATCTTGTTGAGCCATTATATTTTGGGACGTCTTTATTGAAAAAGAGTTTAATGTTTTATCCTCACTATTTATTTGCATTGCTTGTCCCTCAGGAGTCCAGAAGTTTTCTTACCAACCCCACTATGTCTATGTCCCACAGCACCAAATGTGGAAGACACGTTAGGAGATTCCGCTGCTCCTGGTGTATTTGAAGGCGGGGTCTGCTTCTGGATCAGAGTCATCTTCTGGTAATAACTTTATTAAGAAGCTGTCGATCCATATACACTCAAAACTATCCCACCCCCCACCTAAAATAATCAGGTAGGGGGAAGGTGCAGCAGAAAATAAGACAGCTGTAGATGGAGGGTGCCTGGAGGGACCCACAGGCATCTGAATTCTGACTCTGGGCTAGGTGAAGGGGCAGGGAGAGCTCAGGGACCCCAGACCCAGAGAAACGGACCAGAGGTGCCCACGTGACTTGTCACATGAGCCTCTGATAGAGGAAGTGGGATTTTCAGTCTGCACAGCTTTCTTAGGCTTCTAACGCCCAAGAAAACTTGACCCTCACCTACTGACCCATTGGCTTTCTCATCGGTCTGTCATCATCAGTCAGGATTTTTACATAGCCTCTGACATTTAGAAAGCCTCCCTCCTGACACTCATGCCTCCCCTTGTGGAATGTGGCCCTGAGCAGACTCAGAATTATCCTTTAAATGTTTAACTGGGCTCCTGATTTAGAATGTGAGGACCGAATACCCTCTTTCAAAAGCCAAGAGCTGAGGAAGTCTTCCTTGTGGGATCACAAGGAAGAGGAGAAAACAGAGGGAGGACATGGCGCCAAATAGCCACAGGTGGGAACCAGAGTGGGGAGGAGGGCTCGCCTCACTTTGTCACACCACTGGCCCGAATCACAGGGCAGGGCCGGAAGGGAAGCGCCAGTTGCAAATGCTCCCACCTCATCTCACAGCTCACCAAATATTATGGCCTAGCACATAAAAACCAGAGTGCTAAGCTGCCAGGAGTATTAAACTCAAGGAGCTGTGACCAGAAGCAGGCAGGCTCTGGGGACAGGAGTGGGGAGGCGGCAGGCCAGCAGCTCCCACTAAGCCCTGTGTCTCTCAGGCAGCAACTGAAACCAAGCAGGAAAAAGCCTTTGCCCCGAAACCCACCTCTGCCTCCTGCTTCTCCAAGGTGAGAGCATTTAGGGAGTCCCGTGCCCCCTCAGCAGGAGTAGGCTGCCTATAAGCAGAAAATAAAGGCTTTTAAGCCACATAAATCAATGAAAATTAGCAGGAGTCAAGGTGAAAAATCCATCCTCCACCACTTGGATGTTTGAGCCAAGATTCTCGGTGATTTACAGCCATATAATTAGAGTGATCTGATCTCTCTCTCTCTCTTTTTTTTCCATCCTCCCTTCCCTTTCTAGACAAAGCCCTCTCCTGTAAGGCAGGTTTCCAGTGGCCACTAGCTCTTCTGGCTGGAAGCAAGCATGTGTACCTGTCAGCTCAGCACCTTGATGGATCTCAGTGCTACCTTGGTTCGCCTCCTCTCTGCCTGCCCCTTAATGAACAGTCTGCCCTGGGGTAGATATGGGTTGTGGGTGGGGAGCCCACATTCTGAAGAATGTTGCAGAACTGAAGAGGTGTGATTGCTGACCCCGAGTGAAATGTGGCATCATCCCAGAGGTGAAGGAGGGGTCTGGAGTAATCAGAACCCCTAACCTCTGACCTCTGAACTGGGGAGAAGATTGATGATGGCATGAAAGTTTCCCAGTCCTGTGCCTCCTGCCAGATTAGGAACACAATCCAGCAGCTGATGGAAGTGTGAGCTGGGACCCAGAGAGGTTCAGTGCCTGGATTTGCCTCAGAAAACCAGGATCTAGAGGGACAAGGTGGTACAGGAAGTGAAGGTGGAATTCAGAATCGGAGAGACATAGGTTCAAATCCTATCTCTGTCACTTACCACCTAGATGACACTCGAACAAGTGTCTTAAGCTCTTGGAGCCTCAGTTTCCACATCTTTAAAATTAAAATAATATCTCACCGAGTTGTAGGGAAGACTGCATGAAGTAATGATGTAAATTTCCTAAACATAGTGCCTGGAAGGCAGCATTCGCTCACAGCAAGGTACCTTCCCGCCTCTCAACTCTTCTTGCTCAAGGCTGTTTAGCAAGTTGGAAAAGGAATCAGAGCCTCAGCCTGGGTTGCCTAACTTCTCATTCAGTTCCTGGTAGGATGAGAGTCTACCCACAAAAGGCTCTCAGTCTAGATGGATTAACTGAATGACAGAGCAGAATTAGAAGTTCCCTCTAGAAGGCAGACTAGAACATGCCCGCTCTGAGGAAGAAGGAATCACCTGCAGCACGGGGCTGTGCAGTGTCCAATGCCAGGTTCACGTCCTGACTCAGTCTCTTACAAGTCGGGACCCTGGGCAACTCCCTGGGCTTCCGTTTCCCCCAACGTAAAGTGGTTAGAATTGTAATTCTTGCCACAGAGTGGTTCTGTGGTTCAAAGAAAAAGTGAATGGGAAAACACTTTGCAAATGACTGTATATGTATAATGGAATATAGTCTATAACGGAATATACGGTTATACTGCAAACAGTTTTATTTATAGAATTTCTCTTAGGAAAGAAATTCTGCTTAGAAAATGCCTCAATATGTGCTTATCATCTGGCAAATGTTGCCAGACTTTATAATTAAAAAAAGGTTTTTTTAACTTTATTTTTTGGTGGGACGGTAATTAGGTTTTTACTTATTTATTTTAATGGAGGTACTGGGGATTAAACCCAGGACCTCATGCATCCTAAGCACGTGCTCCACCACTGAGCTATACCCTCTCTCTAATGACATGCTCTTTGGAGCTCCTGCTTTCTTTTAAATAATTATTTTTATTGAAGTATAGTTGGTTTGCAATGTTGTGTTAATTTCTGGTGTACAGCATGGTGATTTAGTTATACATATATATTTTCTTTTTCATATTCTTTTCTTTTAGTCTTCATTTATTTATTTTTGGTTTTTTGGGAGGGAGGTAATTAGGTTTATTTACTTATTTATTTATTTTAATGGCGGTACTGGGGATCGAACCCAGGACCTCATGCATGCTAAGCATACACTGTACCACTGAGCTATACCCTCCTCCCTTACCAAAATTTTAGAGAAGGGAGAGTATTGCTTTGATGAGAGAGAGGAAGAAGGAGAGAAAAGAGGAGGGGGAGTGAGGCTCCAACAGGATAGAGACCAGGCATGGTGAAGAGGCCAGAGAAATTATATACTGATGGGATTGACCAGTGGTGTTTTAAGAATGATGACACCCACGTGCCCACATCAGGTGTTTGTGCTGCGTACTGTACGCTCTTCCTCTTGTGCCCCTGCGAAGTCAGGGGTGTCTATCTATTAAACTCACCATTCTTGGAGCCCCGGCCACATACATCTAGTGATGTACACACATTCTTTCATTTATTCCTCCTGTAACTTTCCACAGATAAAGAAATGGAGGCTCAGGAAACTTGGATAACTCACTCAGGATCACACAAGTGGCAGCTGGTAGGAAGGGATTTTAATCCGTGTCCAGCTCTGGGTACTGTACCGTGTTGCTCCTGGGGCCTCAGTTTTCTGAGGTTAAAAAGTCGCTTAACCTCCCTGGACCCCAGTTGTTCTATCTCTAAGAAGAAATGTCTCTATTGCTTCTCCCTTGCTCACTCAAATATTTGATAGATGAAAGAGGTAATAGATGTAAAGTACTTTGAGAGCTTTTAAACAAACATCCCCATTGTGAAAGTAAGCTATTATTAATACCACATCTCACATACTAAAAGGCCTGCTTAATCCACCCTGCCCTGAGGTGCCAAAGAGGACATTTCCCCCTCTGTTTAGTTTATCTTTTCTTGTCAAGTGCCAAGTCTGTTCCACTTTGCTTTCTCTCCACAGAAACCGAGCATATAGCTCTCCCCTAAAAGTGTCCAAATCCAAATACTGTGCCCATCTCAAAGGATTCCCTTCCTCCCGTTTGTCTCTCCAGCCCCCTCCAAAGGTAGGGACTAACCCCACGATGTGCTAGAAAATGTTTAACAAACAGCTTTCCAGAAAAATTCCTGTCCTGATCTATAGCATTTGCCAATTTCCTTGGTGTAAATATTTCCACCATGCCTGATTTCAAACTATCATTGTGACATCACTGAGTGCAGAATTGGGAAGAGAGGTAGGCACCATTATGTAGTATTTCTACCGTATAGCTACAACAGACATAAGTAACTCCAAAAGGTTAGGATATGGTAAAATTCAGCAAAATAACTGAGAAGGGAGGAGTTTTTAGTATTTTCTATTTTTGTTTTAAAATATAATTTATTTAATGGTAACTTTATTTAATTTCAGTTTTTTTTTTAAAAAAACAACTGTTGCCAAAATTCTTGAAAATTTAAAAACCAGTGCTCACAAAGCAGCTTCAGTCTGCCCCCGTGTGACTCGCATGTGTACACGGTAACAGACAGAGTGTAGCCTGGAAGCGAAGGCATGTTGGAGAGAGTGCCAAGTGCTCCTGTGACATATTTTTCTATTCCAGAAACAAGAATCACACAACGGATCCCTAGATTGAAAATGGCTATCTCTGTCTCAAAGATTCTTTTTTTTTTTCTTTCCTTTTTTTTTTTTAAATTAAAGTATAGTCAGTTTACAATGTTGTGTCAATTTCTGGTGCACAGCACAATACTTCAGCCATACATGAATATACATATATTCATTTTCAAATTCTTTTCGAAGATTCTTAAATTGGAAGTGCTCGTTTGTCCCATTCCCTAACCATGAGCAAGAACTCTGGAGTCTGGTCTCCAGGATCCCGTGTTGATGAGGGTCCTGTTGGGAAACAGATCCACACTCGAACAGGGTTTGTTTAAGAAGAGTTTGATGAAGGTGTATTTCTAAAGATGTGGGCAGGAGTCATAGCAATTCACAGGATGGTGAGGTTAGCCAGAGTAGGGAACTGTAAGCACTCTAGACCTGAAGGGCTGGGGAAGGAACAGTTCCCAGAGTCTGGGGAGAGCTGCAGGAGAGGGTGCCCCCCAGGAGCTGTGGCCTTTAGTTGAGGGACTGGCAGTTGGCAGGGACTAGGAGAATAAGGACCCCCATCTCTAGCTCCCCCTACCTACAGCCTTCTCCAGTGATTTGCTGCATGATGTAAACATGCCCTCCTTCCTCTTTAAAAACTTCAGGTAAAGTCACTGTTCTTGAGCATTAACCATGGCCTGAACCCAACCAGAAGTCAGAGGACAAGGGAGCCTGTTGAAGTAACTCGTAAAGATCACTTCCCAGCATCAGCACCGAGAACAGGGGAGGAAAAGGATGGAGAGTGGCTTTGGAAGGGCAGAGAGATCATGCAGCACAGGTCCTTGGGGGCTCATTGGGAGAAGTCGTTCCTATCCCAGCACCCCAGGCTCATGCTTCTGAAACGTCAGTGGGTGTACTCACCATCTAGGGATTACAGGCAATTTCTGATTCGCTAGGTCTTGGCTGTGGCCTAAGATCCCAGGTAAGGCTGATGCTGAGGCCTGTGAACCAGCCTTTGGGTAACAGGATCTTAGGCCATACCCACCCCACCCCCAAGCCCCAGTGGGCTTGTCTACCTAAGGGAAAATCAGAGCTTTGAAAACCCCTTAATCATTCCCTTCCCACTTCATACCTCCCCTTCCTTTCCTTCTCTTCAGATACTCTCTGGTGCGATTCAGCTATCCATCAACAACTGGGAAATCTGTCCTCCCACTCTCCCAAGGCCAAGCTAGCAGGAGGTGGCTCTGCAGCCCCCTTGCACTTGAAAGCAGGCCTCTCCACTGGAGGAAACCCTGAGAGAATATTCCTAATTCCCCACAACCCCCCCCACCCCGTTTACGTTTTCTTTCCTTTGTCCTCACCCCTACAGTCACAGCTGCTCGAGAAAGCCAGTGATTTCCCAAAAGGAAAAAACTTTCAGCCAAGCCCTGGGATGGGATAGGGGAAAGTGCCCCCACTCCCCGTTAGAACTTTCCCGTGGGTGGAACAGCAACCCAATGGCCATTCCACTTCCGGTGCTGCCAGGGTGTCATTACTGAGGCCCTGGCTGTAATTCAGGCCCCTGCTCCATCCCTGGCACCTAATGCAAGCCCTTTTGAAGGCACAGCTCTGGAAACAGTTCACAAACCCCCAAAACTGAATAAACAAAAGTGTTTGTGTGTAGGAAGTATGGCCACCGGGAGAAAAATCTTGGGCAGTAGTCCCATTCCTGGACATGCAGAAGCCAGAGATGTTCTCATTCCTGGATTAATGGGAACCCTCCCTCACTCAGCTAGTGATGAGTGCTAGGAAGCAGGTTAAGCCTTCCTTCTTTGTAGGTCAAGGACGCATGGCCTATGAGGTTTAGGAAGGATACCATGCTGTCAGCTGCGTTCCAAAACGGGAGGAAGCAGCTGGGGTTTTAGATCCTGGTATAAGGAAGTTTGGCCCTAGGGGTATCCCCATTAATTCCAGATACGATGCAGGTGTGTGTGCTAGCTTATACAAGTGACATAAGTTCACTGGGGTGGCCAAGGAAGGGAAAGCTGGATCAGGATGGCGTAACACAATTCCTTCTCCTCGGAACCTAGATAATCTGAAAGAGGGACAGTGAAACATCAAAGGTCATCAGACCTCCTACCTTTTGAGGCTTTCCTCATTACCTGTATTCACTCACCATGGCTACGTAGGATAACCTCCCTGCACAGGTCTAAGAAAGGCAGAGTGAAGTGAGGGTTTCCCAGAGATGGCCTGTTAGTAAGATCATCAAGATACCCAGACCCCACGGGTAAAAGACCCCTTAAAGGACGTGTGTCCGGAGGCCTGGGGTTAGTCCTCTTGCTCCTTTTCCCAAGAGAACGCGGAAGAGGCTGAGTCCCCAGATTCCCGGCTAGGGAACATACTGCCCCATCACACTCTCTGTCTCACTTATTTGGCACTTATCATAAAGACTCCTGACACCATAGAGCACTTTACAGTTTACAAGGAACTCTTCAGATACATTGCCTCATGTAATTTTTGCAAGAAACCTATGGGATAAGGCAAGGCAGGTTTATCACCATTTTATAAACAAGAAGCTGAGGTTCCAAGAGGTGAAATAACTTACCTAAGGGCACAAGACGCCTAGGTGGTGGAGCCAGCACTGGCATTCAGGTTTCCTAGTACAATAGCCTTCCTTTACACTGTCTTCCTTCTCACACTCTTCTTTGTCTAGCAGCTAATTTGTTGGTATTTTCGGATTTTTCCCTTACAGATATGAAGTACCCTGACAGAATTTTGTCTCTCTGCTTTACTAATATTTCCTCAACACCTACCAATGTCTGACACATAGTATGTGCTTAATAAAATTACATTGAATGAGTGAATAAAGGAAGTTGATTACGAGCCACCAGAAGGTGGGGCACTAACTTGGACATCTTGGTATCCCTCACAATAATTACACCATCGAAGAGTAAATATTATTGATAAAAAAAATGATCTAGTATCCAGAGGGTGTGACCGACTCCCAGAAAGTCATCTGCCCTGGGAGGTAATATATTTGGGGGAAGAGTGTCCTCGCCATGGCTTCTAGAATTCTATGCACAGACTCTATTCTTAGCATTTCTCATTACCTTCAACTATCCCTCGCTCATCCTCAGAGTGTTCACATTTGCCCCGTGAACAGATGCCCAGAGGTTCAGACCTGCGGGTCTTTGATTTAGGAAAGAGGCACGATGGTTTGTGTCTCCATGTGTTCCCACTGTCACCAGATAGAATAAAATGACTTGTTTCTCTTGGCAGCCTCCACCCAACAGTTCCCCATGTGTGTGTTGCTTTCTTCAATTTTCCCCTCTACAAAATCTGGTCATGTTTAATAACAATAAATCAGAAGAGAGATTGCAGCCCGAAGAGAAGTCTGGGGCAGCCAGGGTTTCCACATCTGGGGCCCATTCGGGTTGAAGCGATGACAATTCCTAATAAATGTTAATGGAGAACCTCCTCAGATTCATACACTCCAGCCATAATTTAGCCTGTCTCCACGCCAGATGACCTTTTGAACATCCACAATATACCCATCATAGCACCAGCTAAAGCCCTGGATTGCTTCCTGCATACGAAGTGGAAAAAAAAAAGGCTTGTTGTTATTGATTGCATTTCTCCATCTTCCTCTCCTGGATTTTTCTTCAAAGGGTCACAGAGCCTTGGAGGCCCCCAGCCACCCAGGTGGTTAGAGGCAAGGGAGTCAGGTTGAGGGATGTTCCCCTCTGTTCCTAAAGGAGCTTCACAAAGTCTGACAGCCAATGCTGTTCCCCCAAGAGACAGGGCTGGACTGTCCCCTCCTTCCTTTTTTGGCTTCTGAGACCCTTTGCTGGTCCTGCTTGCTCCGTCCCTTTCCCCAGCCACTCCTCACCCTCCTGCCCCTTGTAACTAGTCAGTCGTCGAGGCTGGTTTCTGTCTTTGGCTATTCTCTTCCTACATTGTTACCATCATGAGTCTAATGCCCGTGTGCAGTTTCTAGCTGTGACCTCTCTCTCAAGTTGCAGTCCTGAATTTCTAACTGGGGGCTGGGCGTTTTCAATTGATAACCAGCCACTGTCTAAAATTCTGTGTGTCTAAATTAACCTATCATCTCACCCAAACACAGTTGGCCTCTTCTCCAAATTTCTGTCTCTCTGTTAAAAGCACTTCTGTTCTTTCTGCTACATGGAAACTCCCTCTCTGCTGCCTCTTTTTCCCATCTGGTGATGGGGTCATTGGCTCTTTCATCCCAATGTCACTCCTTTTAACCTCTACTGCCACCCCTACTTCAGGCCCTTATCCCCCCCACTTTGAAACGTTGGGCTCTCTGCGAACCACCCCCCCCCACCCCCCTGCTGCCCCCAAACATGGCAGTTAGATCCATTATCCCAAGATGCTGTCTTGATCATATTCTTCTACAGTTCAAAATTCTTCCTTGGCTCCCTATTGACATTATTATAATTATTGTTACTGATATTCAAATTTTTCATAATTAGGTGCCTGTTGAACTAAGATTACATAACGTTGGAGCCAGATTTTTTTAGGTTACAGAGCGCATGCATTTTTTTCACTGTGCCCCCCTCACCTGGTCTAGTGACATGCCTAATTAGAATTCATGTATTTAGTCATTAGGAAAAAAAAATTTTGAGCTACCGCTACATGCCAGAGTCTGCTGAGAACAGGAGGATAAAGTGGTAAGCGTGATAAGCACTGTCCCTGGTCATATGGAAACACTTTCTAGTGGGAGACAAACAAGTGAAAAAAGGAAACAGGCAAGTAAATGAAATAACCGCAAACTGTGCTAAGTGCTAAGAAAGAGCTGAGAGAGAATGAGAGAATTCGATGATATTTTAATCAGGTCTCTAAACTCTCATCTCTCCTACTGCTGCCTCTCTGGGTCCTGCAGGATATGATCACTTCTTGGGAACTCACCCTCTAATAGCTCCAATAAGGAAGGACAAGCATAACTAATACTTTGTAAAACAAAGAATTCCCTGAGTGCATCTCTATTTTCGTAGCTCAAATAGATATTAAGCAAATCAGGCTACATTTCTTGGACATTTAGAGTCAAGGATATAATCCAGTGACCCTTTGTTTGGACTGCAGATGGAATGGATCTTTACCTTAATATATGAGGGATACAGGTTAGACGTGGTGAAAAACTTCCCAGCAAAACTTCAGTGGAACAGGTTCCCGAGGGGGTGTATCAGTCAACTTTACTAATTAGTGCTGATTAACAAATAGTGTCAGAGGTTATCATACTTATTTCTTGCTTACAGGTTGGCAGATTGGCTGCAGTGCCTCTGTTCCAGGTGTGGATCTTGCTCAGGTCCATTCTGTGCACCGTCTCATTTTGGTACCAGGCCAAAGTGACAGGGGCATGTTCTTCTCATGGTCAAGGATAGAAATGGAAAAGGCCAAGCCAAGCCAAGCAAGTAGAGTTAAGAATCTCTCCTTACATTCCATTGGCCAAAGCATGTCACATGGCTAAATCCATCATCCGTGGAGGGGGGAAGTTTTCTCCCCCCATGGAAGGGCATAGAGGAGAGTGAATATTTGCTGAACAATAATACACTCCACTGCGGGGAGGTTATGGAGTTTCCCTCACAAGTGGTCTTTACAAATAGAAGAGATTGTTATCCATCTGGGTTCCTCTGGGTGCCATATTACCTGAAGTATAGCAAAGGAGGACCAGAAGACATGATTTCTTAAAGATGTCTGTTTTGGTACAAGGGCAATGTAATTCGTGTTTGATATCTGGTTGCCACTGAAGCCCCTTTTCCTTCTCCACCAGAGTTGTGCCATGGGGGTGATTTGCAGCCCAAGTCTCTATCAGAGTCTCTATGTGATTGTATACAAGTGACAGTCGCACAGCAAACATAAATACAGAAGAGGTTCTGATGCCATCAGGGAACAGTATTCCTGCCATCAGGCCAGCTTTGTCTGCCGCCGCAGTGCAGTTGACTCTGGAATGAAATTGGAGAGCTAACTGATGGTCAGAGGGGACTGGGAAGATTCCCATTTGTAACCGAGAGAGGCAGGGCTCAGCAAAAGGTGAGGCAAGAGTAGATTTTTACCGTGGCTAGATAAATTCAGTTTCCAAACATATATACATTGTATTAAATCACTTAATGGTTTTAATATTTGAACTTACTCAAATGGAAAGACAGGCACATTTGCAAACCCACACCCTCAGCAGTTTTTTACTTCAAGGTTCCCTATTCTGTACCCTTTCTACCTTTGATAATAACCTTTCTCTCTCTCTTTGGCCCAGAATGCTTATTCTCCTTCTCCTCCCCTCTCAGTATCTGCTATCAGGAACTTTTTAGGTGCTACTCAAAGTATAGTCCGCAGATCATCAGCACCTGCATCACCTGAGAACTTGCCAGAAATGTAAACTACTGGGCCCCTCCCCCCGACTTGCTGACTCAGAATCACTGGCAATGGGGTGGGAAGAGGTTTTCCCAGAAAACTGTTTTAATAAGCTCTTCAGGTGACAACTTATGCACACATACTGAAGTCTGAGAACCAAGGTAGGTCTGACTCAGTAGGTCTCGGGTGGAACCCATGACCTGCAGTCCTAACAATATGCAGATGACACTGATGCTGCTGTCTGTGGACCACACTTCAGGTAGCACTGCTTTAGAACTCAATCACATACACATGAAATGACAGCCAACAGTAAAAGCCTTACTGGTCCTGAGAGGATAGGATCAACATCTTAGTGAAAGAAATGAGTCACTAACGGTGGGATTCCAGGTAAGAGCCACCAGACTGAAAAAACAAAAAGTATATTTTGGTCAGAGGGTGGACCTGGAGCCTCTGAAGCCAAAATGTATATGATTAACTTTCTTCCACATATAGAGCCAGTCCTGGCTATGAGTGATTAAAGAGGGAGTGTTGTATGGGGCGAAAGCACAGGATGGGGAGTCAGGAGACCTGGGTTCTAGCTCTTGCCCTGTGACGGAGAATGTAGTTATATCTGTCTGATTCTCGTCTATAAACTAAAGAACATGGGAGCTACACAATCTCTACCATCCCTACCCCTCCCTTTCTTATTATACAAGGTTACAATTGCCTCAGCTACAATTTTCTCTCCAGGCGTGTAAGGGAGTCTCAAAAATATGGGAATCCCAAGATATAGAACTGAAAGCCCCTTGAGTTAAATTACACTGTGAATCATGGGGGGAGTCAGGCCTGACTCTACTTCGACACACTCTTCTTAGGGTAATGCTTGTCGAGCATCCAGGCTCTGAGCCAGACCCTCAGGGTTGGGATCCCTGCCTCCCACTGATTAACCGTGTGACTTTGGGCAAGTTACTCTCTTGGAGCTGCAGTTTTCTATTCTACAGAACGGGGACGACAATAACACCTACCTCATAGGTTGTCGTGAAGTTTAAAAGAGTTAACACATGTCAAGCGCTTAGGACAGTGTCTGGCTCGAGAAAAGCATTCGATAAATGTCACGGCTACTACTATGAGGAGGTGTGGCGATGCCCAATCAATGCCTGCCGTAAGACTGGTTGAAATCTCGAGACCAGGTTGCATGGCTTCCTCTCTCCTGTAGGTGGCGCCTCCCCTCGTTGAGCACGCTACCCTCGCCCTGGAGCGCCTGAGGAAGTTGAAAGAAGTTGTTTCGTTTCATCTCTGCTCTGTTTAGGATTGCTAGAGCGGGTCTCCTGTTGAAACCTGTTCCCAGGACAGCCAGGTCTGGGGATCCCGACTTCCTCCCTGGAATGGCTCCGCTCCAGCCCATCTCCATCAGAGGCCACTCACCATCGCTGGGAGCGGGAGCCTCCCCTGCGGATGCAACCCTGTAGGTCTTGTCGTGGGAGGATTTAACTCCCAGCACCTGAGCCAGGGAGTTCAGTGGGAGTTTCTTTCCTGCTCTGTTAAAATGACAAATTGGTACATGAGCGCTTAATGAAAGATGCTGGAAACGTCCGTGGAGATCAGAAAAAATCGCCTCTCCGAGCTGACAGCCAGGCCATCTGCATTCCCACATTCCTATTAATTCCTTAACAATAAACGACAGGAGCGCCTAGAGGGTTAACAGCTTAATTTAATCTCTGAGATTCCTTCCTGGAGCACTGAGAATTAGAAAGGCATTTACAAAACGTTATCTGCACACCTGATTTTTCCCCGCTTGATGTGTCTTCTGGACCCGTCACACCCATTCCTGACACACCTCGCACATGCAGAGGCTCTGCCCCTCGGGCTGACACAATACTCTCCACTGGGCCACTCTTGGGCTCTCTGAACCAGACGACTGGACTCCAAGTGTCACAAGATTGAGTTTCTTGGCAGTCGCCCCAAATGCCAGTTTACATTATTTCTTTCAGGGCATCTTAGGGAGAAAAAGTCCTCAGTAGAGCTAGAAAGGTGGTGTCCCTGTTTCAAGTGAATTTCCCTCCTTAGTGGGAAGCAATGGGAAGAGTTACGTGGTAGCAGCAACCAGCTTGAAGAGCTATCAGATCAGGCCTTGAGAGTCTCTGGCAGATCATGAACTACTCATTGAAGAAGTCTGATTGTAATACCATTTTATGGATAAGGAAACTGAGACCCAGAAAGGTTTAATAGTTTGTTTAAGGCCACATATCCAGGTAATGTCAAAGCTCCAAAGTAGTTCAAGTCTCCTTACTCCTGGACAAATATTTGCTCAACAATAGTGTTGGCAGATGGATTGCATCTTACACCATAACTCCCATCGCTGGTTGGTAGAGGCTGTCCAGAGCCCTGTGGACCTCCCAGAAAGTCTCGGTTACAATTTGGAGATGTCTTCCAGGGACAGAAAGAGGGCAAAGGTGCCAGGTATTTGCAGTTTCTGCACTTTTCAGTCTGTTTCCTTTGGATTAGGCATTTAAAAGCTTCTATTAAAATGGAAATGTTATCTGGGAGGAATAATGCAGTAAGCTATTATCAGTCATTAACACCTTGGCTAGAATTCATTTAAGATTAGTTTCCTAGTTGCCCAGTAGATCCGTGAGGGAATGAGAGTTTTGACCAGGATAGGGGCCTAGGAAAGGGCACAGGGTTTTGTCCAGGATGGTGTAATATTTGGGGGCTCAGTGCAGTCAAGAATTAGAAGTCACCAGATATTCAGCTGGAGGAACACTAAAGGTAGAGGTAAGGGGAAGAAGTGACCTTGAAGACTTTTGCACAGTCCTCTGTTGGCTTGCCTTTGCATATGTTTTCTAGCAGTCACACTGCTTGTTTCTAAGTTTCCCCAAATGTAAAATAAAGAGTTGGACTAGATCAGAAGTTCTCAAACCTGTACATATTAAAGTCATCTAGAAGGCTTTTTTTTTTTTTAAATACCAGTGTTTGGGTCCTACCCAGGCCAATTAAATCAGAATGTCCAGGAGCGCGCCCTGCTCACCTTCTTCCCCACCTCTCTGTAGAACATCCTGATATCAGTCATTATACCACCTGGTCCTTATCCACATATTAACATATTTTATATATTTACAATTCCAGTTTCTGTATTGTTTTGCATTTTGAATATATCAAAATGCTTTCAGAGTCAGGTAACACAAATACTTAACAAAAAGCCTCAATAGCAGTTTTCACTGTCTCACGAAGTCAGAAGCATAGAAATGCCACTTTGGTTCATCAGCTGAAAAATGCCACAACTGATCAGGCTTCTTTTATCCTTTTGCTTCTTTACTCTTAGTGTTGGCTCTTGGTCTTTAGGCTTGTTGCTGTGTGGTTGCCATAGCTGAAGAAGTCATGTCCTCATCCAACTATATTAACAGGCATGAAGGAAAGTGCAGGAGCCTCATGCATACTCATCCTTTTAACAAGAAGAAAAATGTCCCCAGACATCTCCCAGTGTGGTCTTCCTCTTACTTCTCATTGGCCAGAACTTACTCATGGTGCTGTCTTTAGCAGCAAGTGAACCTGGGAAAGCAAGAATCTGTATTTTCAGCCTCTATCATGAGAGACAGCTCTGCTAGAAATAAAGAAGGGTGAGTATTGGGTAAGCTATTTAAAGAATCTGCCCAACTGCAGTAAATATATTTGGTAACATAAGACACAAATATCAATAACAACAGTCAGGGACTTAAATGCATCTGCTACTTTATATACATACTACTTCCTTAAGCAGCTAAAGCCTTTTATTCATATCCGCGGTGCTAGCGCGTGAGACCACATCCTCCTATCTAGGCAGGAAGTATGAAAGAAGATCAAGGCCATTTAGATGTGTTTTGTTAACTTATGATGTGACTAAAAATGTCTTCCTGAACAGCACAATCCTGTTGCTGCGATCCTATTCCTCGGCCCCATCTTGCTAACTGCCTTCATGGCACTTAGACCTTTATCGTACTCTTGAACTAGGGAGACCACCCACTTTTTAGCCTCTGTGCCTTCATCTCCAGATCGCCAGTCACTGGTGTTTGTCCTTGACATCTGAGAGCTCTCTAGTGGTCCTATCTCCTTGACAGACAAACCCAATTCTGCTACTGGGAGGGTAGGGGGTGAAAAAGAGGTATGTGCATACACTGAATAAAGCTGAACATCCATGGAACAAACCAAATGTGTAAGTATTGAGGGGATGCCAAACAAAGGAACCCTTAGCTGGGTTGATCAGATTAGGGCTGGTTTCTGGCAAAATTTGACATTTTGAAAACAGTCTTTGGTTAAGGAATTAATACCCTTAATATATAAAGAGTTCTTACAAGTTTATAAGGAAAAAAGGATAAGTACCCCAAAGATAAATGGATAAGGAGTAGAACTAGTAATTTACAAAAGAAGGAATACAAAAGCCCATAGATGCACTTTTAAAAGTTCTTTAGCAATAATCTAGTAAATATATATCAAGACAAGATACCAATTCTTTCAACTTGACAGAAGTCTAACTGAGAAGGTTCTAAAAATTATAGAGATCAATAGCACTTGTTCTATTCCCACTGTTTCTGGTGTGATTTTTGTTTGTTTGTTTGGTTGGTTGGTTTTGTTTTTGTTTTTGTATTGCAGAGGCTGGAAGGCTAACTATTACGTTTTCCAGTTAGAATTCTAGATGTGAATTAGGTTCCACTAATTAAATGCACTATCTTGAGATTTGGAAGATGCTGTCTGCTGCTGTCCAGGAGCCTTAAGCCACAGTCCCTTTGGGTTAGATTCTTAAGACTACTAAGCACTGTGACAGATAATAGGCTTAACATGACTAACATGTACAGTGCTTTAAATAAATTAAAAAGCAAGTTTACCATATATTAGCTCAAGGAAATAAAGTATTTAGTTCCAAATCTGACTTTGTGACCTTGAACATCTCACCTACCTCTCTGGTGGGTCTGGGCTTCCTCCTCTGTACAGCAAAAGGGATTTATTAGATGACTCTTGTCCCCTTGACAGCCTAGCCAATTGCCAACCAAACACAGTGCTGACTTCTTTCTCCTGGGAAAAGTCTGCCATACAGGTGACCGTAACCCAGCTTGAAGGTAGTGGGATCCTGAGGCAGATCAAAGTTCATGTCTTTGGTCAACTCATTTGCTCAGGGGAGAGACCACATATACTCTGTGTTAGTATCCACGTGCTTTGTCATTTAAGTTCTATGACTCTTCCTCACAAGTGGGCAGGTGACAAGGTTTTAAGAGGCCTTAAATAGGAGTTCTTAAAACCCTCCTGCCAACTATTTCCTAACCTCCCACCCCGACCCTGAATGCTGGCATTCACCATTAGAAATGGCTCTGTTAGATCAAGGAATTGTTTCTAGCTAAAGTGAAGCTACATTATCAAAAGTAGTACATTAATATATGAACCCAAGCTGACCTCATTCACACTTATTACGCATGAGGTTAGCTAACTAGTTATCAGTTTGGAGGGCAGAGAGCAGATCTGGAAGAGAAAGGGAGGACTGGCAAAGTCCGAATGGAAGAAGGGGTCCTTAGGGAGGAGAAGGCTAGAGGAGGTGCCACAGGGGACACACTAGGAAACTTGGCGGCAGCACGAGTGTGCTTCATTCATTCATTCATTCAAACAAATAAATATGTGTGAAGACTTCATTATATGCTGGGCACAGTGTTAGGTGTGGTGGATACAGAGGTGAATAAATTTAGTCTTGGTTTCTAAGGCAGGTAGAGCCTTGTTGAGGAGGGGGAGGACCAAATGTAACATGAGCAAGAAAGTATTATATACAGTATATGTCCCTGGTGTGTGCACAAAAGAAGGAGCAGTCCATTCTTCCTGGAGGCATTGGAGCAAATTTCATGGAGGCGGGCTTGCTTTCCTTCCTGGTGAGAAGAAGGAGGTGCCACTAGAGCAGGAGGGAAGGTGAACAATCACAGCTTCCTCGTAACTTCTTCTCTAGGGCCAGCCTGGATCAGGGAAGTGAAAAGTTTTCTTTATGATTGGATAATGAAGCAAAATAAATTGATAGAGGCATCGAAGGCAGAGTTCCACTTGATTCCTTCAGTGGTTGGAGGGCAAGGTGCTTGCCTAGTGTCTGACGGTCACCAGGAGCAACATAGAGCAGAACTCGTGGGGGCTGAGAGCATGGGATTTGCTGCCCCACTCCCTGGGTTTGAGCCCTGGCTCTGTGACATTGAACAGAGCACTTACCACCCCTGGTTCCAGTTTTCTTATTTGTAAAATGGGGAGAAAATAATACCCATCTCATGGAGTTGGGAAGATTAAATGAAATAATGCATGGAAAGCACTTAGCAATAGTGTCTGT
The DNA here is from genome assembly GCF_036321535.1 of Camelus dromedarius. NCBI lineage: Eukaryota > Metazoa > Chordata > Mammalia > Artiodactyla > Camelidae > Camelus > Camelus dromedarius. The sequence goes on from NC_087451.1 coordinate 53,807,662, forward strand.
TACCAGGTATTTTCTGAGATGTGTTCTACGAAACAGAAATGACCTAATTCAATGGCAGAGCCCAGAAATTCTAGCTCCAGTTCAGTATCTTTGGTCTCACTGATGAAACCAACAGATTCTCCATGGTGGTGCAGGGATCTTGTGAATCTTTTTATAACCCTTTGCCTGCCTCACCCAATTCCTTTCCCATCCAATTCTTTTGTAAATACAACCATGCCTCATGTTCAGAAAATTCAGGACAGGAAAATCTAAGTGTGTTTAACAGATACACCTAGGGTTCATTATCCATATCACAAAATAATTATTCGTTTTACAGGAGAATTAACCTTTACAAAGTTGATTTCTATGTACATGCAAAATTGAATGCAGAATATAAAACTTTATTTTACAGACATCTCAGAATTACAAAATTGTGAAAACTTAAAGATGGAACTGGCCTTAGAAATCATCTAGGCCAGTGTTTTTCACAATTTTTTTGTAGCAGCCCTATTTCTTTAGAAGTCTTTCTTAGATTTCCTAGATGCACGATGCAGAACTAGTTCAATTAAACCAGGGATGGGGAGGAGGAAGCACTTACTCCCTTACCCTCTTGCCCTGTCCGAGACCCCTCTGAGGAGCCCTGGGTTTCTAGCAACATAAATTTGAGTTATACTTATCTGCCACAACCATCTTACTTTGTACATTCCTTTTGTAAAACTTGATCTTCCTGTTTTTCTATTAATTCAACTGTCTTATTTTCTTTTCTAAATTATTGGTTCCTGGAAGGCAAGAACCTTTTTGTTTAAATAAAAAAAAATTCTTAGTGTACTGCTCTGCATATATGTTGAGTAGTTAAGATCTGGTTAAAGTCTTCCTGTTAGTGCCAGAAATGACCAGAGACTATTATTATATATAAAAACCCTTTATTGAATCTTTGAAAAGTGACTTCATAGAACCACTGAATTTTCAGCTTGAAGGGACCTTAGAGAACATGTACTTTAACGCTCTCATTTTCTGGATGTGGAAACTGGGGCCCAGACAAGTGATTCGGTTGATGTCATGTTGCAAGTTGATAGCAGAGCTGGGACAAGAGTGATGGATACTTGATTCCTGGGCTGGGCTGTTTCAACTTATAACAAGCGGCTGCTCTTACACGACTAGAACATTGTAGATTTGTAGTCCTGAAAACACCCTTAAGCTACCTACAAATCTCCTTTCTTTTCTCAATGCTTAACCCAGAGAACTACCTTAATAATCCATGGCCTATGTTTTATTATGTAATTTTTTTAAATTATAAAAGTGAAAATGGACTGACATAAGGAGATGTCCAGGGTATAGCAAATGGACACACAACCATTATATGTGGGATGATCCCATTTTGTTTAAAGCTTAGGTTATTTCTTAAGGTTTAGCTGAATGTATATTTCTACCACACATGACTCAAGTATCTAATGATGTGATAACCACACCTGTTAAATTATATAAGTTGACACTGATGCATGACTATAACAACTGTAAGAGGTTTTTTTTATTTACTTTATCTTATTGTATTTACTACTGCACAGTGCTGCATAGTATACATGCATCTTAATTTATTTACTGAATCCTCTATTGACAACATTTAGGTTATCTCTGATTTATCAACAAGCTACAGTAAAATTCCTCACACAAACATCCTTTTGCCGAGCAGAGCGTGTCTGTGGGACAGATTCCTAGCAGTAGAATTGCTGGATCAAATTTGGAGATACTGTATGGCATTTATTCTCCTATTTTTCTTTTGCTGCTGAGATCAGAATGAATACACCCCAGCATTTATACATAGTTGTAGTTTACTAAGGCTTTCACATCCATGACGTTGAGCTTTTTAACTACTGTGTGGGTTTACAGATGAGGAAGATGAAGTTTCGGCAAGTTAAGTAACTTGCTCAAGTCCTTTAGATGGGGGAGGTAGAGTTAGATTTGAAAACTAGGTCTTCTCACTCCAGGTGAAGGGCCAAAAGTCCCCAATGAAAATACAGAAGTAAACCACTAGTATGAGAAAAGGAATGTGAACACACTTTCTTTGGGCAGCAGGAACCACTAACTTGGCCTGCTGGTGAATATTAGCTGGGGCATAGACATCATCTGGCCTTCATAAAAATCACCTTAAAATCATCCTGAGAGCAATTCAGTTGTATCTCCAGAAACAAACACTGCCACAGTCTCCTGTGGTGAGAAGAGGTTCAAAAGAGGGTCGAGGAAACCATTTGTGTCCTAGACACAGAGGAGAGGAGAAGGCCTCAGTGGACAGGCCTTTGTGAGCAGGAAAAGGGTAGATGTGTATGGGGTGGGGGGAGAGGCATGAGGCACTTTTTCCTCTGGAGACAGAGGGCTCTGCTCTGCTGCATTTCAGCTTGTCAGTGGGTTTCTAGCATGGGCTAGGCCCAAGGAATAGCTATGAGGAGGACAGAGATGTCCCTGTACAAACATCCCTTTTTCCTGTGCAAGCAAACTACTTATTGGTGCTAAAGCAATGAAGTCCTATTTGGTTTAATAGATGTTTATCCGGCACCCACCATGTGTAAGGCCCTGAGGATGTCTGACTTAGCTTGGGCTGCAGTAACAGAATGCCACAGACTGGGTGGGATATGAACAACAAACATTTGTTTCTCGCACTTCTGGAAGTTGGAAGTCCAAGATCAGGGTGCCAGCGTGGTCAGGTTCCTGGTGAGAGCCCTCTTCCTGGTTTATAGCTGGCTGCTGTCTCCTAGCTGTCTCCTCCTCACTTGGCAAAAAAAAAAAAAAAAAAAAAAAAAGGGTCTCACTATCTCTTCCTTTATATAAGGATATTAATCCCAAAATGGGAGCTCCACCGTCACAACCTAATATAAGCCAAATTACCTCCCAACAGCCCACTTCCAAATACCATTATATTGGGGATTGGAGGTCAACATATGAACAGGGCACACACACTCAGTCCATAGCAGATGTGAAACTAAGCCATCCACAGAGGTCTCCGGGAAAGACTAAGGGGTCTTCTGTAGCATCTCCATTTTCAGCCACCCAACTCTACCCAACCCTAGATCTCTTGAGAGCAGAAGTTGATTCAGTGGGAGCAGAGCTAGCAAAGGCCTGGCTTGTCACACCACGCCATGGACCAGTGGCTGTGAGGGGTCCTCGGCTACCTTTCCAGCCTGGGCTATGTTTTGGCTCAGTCTCCTCTTCTGAGACCCTGTCTCCAAGCTGCATATTATGCTAGTAGGACCCAGAGATTTACTTGGTGACCTTTTCCGGATGCGGAATCCAAGCAGTGGGAGGGAGCAAATCAGCTCCGAAGCGGTTAATTTTACTGGCTCCTAAATTGATAAGCGGTGGGACGTCAGTCTGAAATGAACTCGCCTTGTTCGAAGGGGTTCTAAGACAGCGGAACTCAATCAGCAGCGGGCCGCATGGTTCAAGGCTGCAATTCATCCCACCGTGCCTCTGAAAAATGGGAGGTGACAGTTCATTTTGCCAGTGACAGTCTGTCGGTCTCGCTCGCTGCTTCTCCTGTCGATTGCCTGGCTGAGGTGAAGTGCAGCTCCAAGACACCCTCGTTTGGTATTCCACTCAGCTGAGCAGGATGGTCCCAGGACCCAAGGTGTGCAAATGTTACTCTACCCCCCGTCGCTTGTCTTCTTCCCTGCTCTGAGACCCTGCAAGGCCCGATGCATGATTGTGGGTCCCAGGAGGCATCTTCCCACTTTCGGGACTCACCTTTCCTTCCAACTCCCACTTCCCGTGGACTGGGACTCCTCCTCTCTCCAGGACCTTGCAGAACAAAGCCATCCTGCTCAGGGGGCTTCCAGCCTCCCCCCAGAGGACTAAGGGCAGAGGAGAGGTATGGACATAGGTGCAGAGAATTTGCTGCTGCCAGGGCAGACACAGCAGGAACAACAGACACACTCAGTAGGGCACTGCCTTCCTGACCATGGCTTCAGCTTTCAAAGAAAACTCTGAACAGGGGCAGAGAGAGAGAGAGGATGGAGAAAGGGAGGCGACCCTGTGATGCTTGCCCTTAATCCTGGACCGCCACCCAGCTCCAGTACTTTCTACTGCCCTTAAAAAAAAATTGAATTAGAGCTCATGTATCTTTCTTAACTTTCCTCATTTTGATAATTGTACTGGGTGTTATTTAAGGAAATACCCTCATTCTTAGGAAATACTACTGAAGTATTTATGGGAAAAGGAGCATGATGTCTGCAACTTACTCTCAAACGGTTCAGAAAAATATGTAAATTCACATACATAGAAAATAATAAAGCAAATGTGACGTAACAATTGATAAATTTTGGCAAATGGTATACAAGAATTCTAGATACTCTTTCTTGTTTAAAATTAATTCAAAATAAAAAAGACTCAACAGAATTACCTTGCAGCACTTCCTCAATAAACATTTACTGAAGACCTACTATGCACCAGACCCAGTAGGTGCTGGGAATACAGTGGTGAACAAGATAGGAAAGGGGCTTACAGTTGGGAGGGGAAGACAGGTGGTAGACAGGTAGTTACAGATGGGATTTGAGTTTTGAATGGCAGGTTTTAATGCTACAGGAATGTATGAGAGGGAAGCAAGCCAGCCTGGAGAGCTAAGGATGATTACCAGGGGAAATGTTTAAGCTGAGACTTTAAGCATGAGTAGGGCTCAGCTGAATAAAGGTAGGGGGAAGAGTGTTGCAAAGAGAGGGAACAGCACATGTGAAAAAAATGAAAGTGGGAGTGAGTGTGTCTCATTAAGAAACTAAAAGAAGTCTGCTACTGAAAATGACAGAGAATACAGGCACCACGGAAAGCAGGACAGGGGAGATAAGCAAGAGGTCAAGCGTGGTGGGGGTGGGAGCGTATTAGCCACATGGAGGTGTTAGGAAGTACAATATTAGGAGGCTTTAAAGTTTTAGTTAGTGAAGGGACATGAGCAGACTTTTTTTTTTTTTTTAAAAAGAGAGATCACTGGCTATAAGGTGGAAAACAGGTTGACGGGATATAAGACTAGAGGGCTGCAAGGTGAAAGGTGATAGTGGCTTGGACTAGGTTGGTGGCAGCAGGGCTGGAGAGAAGTGGATAGTTTGAAAGATATTTAGCAGGTGGAATTGGCAGAGGGAAAGAGGAATGAATGACCCCCAGGTTTCTAGATTAGACAATTGGATTATCCACAGTACAATTTACTGACCGAGGGTAGACGAGAAGAGAGGGAGGGTTGGCTAGGAAGGAGAGAGTTGTTACCTCTGTGAAATCTGGGTTCACTTTGCACATTTCGCAACCAAAAAATGTAACACCTAGTAAAGCAGAGTCCCAGTCAGGCTGGAACTAAGGCTCCAGTGGTGAATGAAGTAAGGATCAAAACTCCTGCCCGACCATACCCTGATTTTCAAGGGCCCAGAAGTCCTGTGTCTTTGAACCTTTTCTTTAATGATTTAGGCATATACAGGCAATTCTGGAGAATAAAGTGCTGTGGTGGATAGGTTGCCTTTTCTGTTCAACAACCCTACTCACTTTTAGAAACAGCAATACATGTTGTCTAGAGCTACTTCTCTCCCATTTCCACCCATTTGGTTTCTGTAGGAGCTGCTATGTTCTTACGTAACGCTGCCCCCATGGCCACGACTGACCCAGGCTTGGCCAGTGAGAACCTGCTCTGTGGCCTAAGAAATAATGGAATCCAGGGGCTCTTGGACCAGTGGCATTTAAGGCCCGCCCTTCCATGTTTAGTTATTCAACTCTTCCTTGGAATCTTGGTGATAAATTAATTTTCCTTTTTGCCCAAGGCTATTTGATTTGGGCTTCTGTCTCACACAATCAAGAGTCTTACTACATAGGGCCCTTGAGGAAGCTGGGTTGTTAGAAAGGACAAGAAGGCTGTTGAAAGAAAATCACAAAAGTAAGGATGGAGCTGGCAGATGGGCCACACTCAGTGACACAGCTTGAGTGGAAAGCAGCACATGGTTATTCTAAGCCCTCCCGACCCTGCCTCTGCAGGTACTGGAGTCCCTGTCAGGTGAAGGGTAAGCACGGTCACACCTCACAGGCGGCATAGCAAGAGACGGCACTTTACAAAATGAGCCAAGAGAACAAACAAGGGCCAATGGGTTGGCAGAGGCAGAAGTGATGCAAATCTGTGACATAACCCTGGAAACACCAGAAAGACATAAGAAAGGAGAAAGAAGGACTGAGATAATTGCATTTGAGAGATGGGGGCTATTGATCCAGCAGTCTTAGAGACATACTGCAAAAGTGATCTCACCTGGTAGTAGCCGGGAGCCCACACTAAAACTCATTAGCACAAAGGGAGGCCACTGAGGAAGCCCAGATTTGAGCCAAAGATTTAGTAAGATTGACCAAAGATGGAAGATTCCAGAGGTCAATGATCAAAGCTCCTCGGGAAAAAATTATGAAATAAGTATTACTTGCCTTCAGATCCCTTTTGTTTTCCATCCTTCCGTGGTATCCAATCCCTCAAGTTGATTTTAATATTAATACTTAATTATTTTTTAATATTCACCCAGGCCTGAATTCTCTTGGGTAATGCTTAAGGTCCCAGACATTTCCTGTTTTCATGTGCTATCAAAATTTACCAGCCTGTATCCTATATCAGCCTTTTAGGACAGCTACTAATCTGATAAACTGATATGTACTAATGGGATAAAGAGTGAGAATGTAGCAACAGGTTAGCCCTGCCAGGTAATTCATATTTTATTTATTTATGAATTCTTATTACCTGACACTGTTCCAAGCACATACCAGGTATTCAGTTCATGTCTGCTGAAATGAAATTAACGGAGTATGCTTCTTTTTACTCAAACATTCTGGAGACAATACCTTACTCAAAATTAAGGACCCTCACTCATGGTAAAAATTATAAGTATTGTGGCACATCAGAGTGGGGGCACATCAGATATTTGGGGGCAGATGGACTTTCAGCCTTCCTCAAATCACACCATGAGGTCAGTTGTCCATCCTGGCTCTGTCTAGGATGGAACTTGGACTGCAACTTGTTCCACATGAAACATTAATTGAGTATTTATTTTGGGAGTCTCTGTTTTGGCACTGAACATCTTTGGGCATTCAGTTAATACTAGAGCATTAAACAGGCAAGTATTTTGGTCTCTAAAGAATATCACATTGTTTTTTGACACGAAGATGATATTATTTACATGGCATTTACAGGTCATGATTGGGTCCAATCATGAGAATGGAAATATTCAACAACTATCAGGTTGTATGTTTTTTGAGGGCAGCCATATTGTCTCTACATGTTTGTGTCCTAGTGCTTTGAACATAGTAGGGGCTCAATAAATGTTGAAGAAAGGAAGGAAGGCAGGAGGGAAATGAGGAAGGAAGGAGAGGAGGAAGGAAGGAACCTACAGTGGCATTCCAATTTCCTTGGTAACCAAAGACTCAAGGTCTTTTTGTAGTTAAGGTCAACGGCAGTCCCAAGGAACAGAAATATTTTGCTGTGTTTTGTTTCCTATTTCCTTTTCTTGTGAAGCTGATGAATCCACTGAGGACTAAATCTGTAACCTGGACTCCAAACAACATGATGGCCCTGCCTCAAGTGATCCTACGAGCTGAAGTACTAACACCTTGGTCCAGCAAGAGTAAAGCATAACAGGTTTCCTCCTCCTCCTTCAAACACTAAAGGAGCTTTGCTGCAAGTGCCAATTCTGGCCTGAAGCCCATGGTAACCCCTGGGAATTGAACATACCCTTGTGTTTGCCACACTGATGATGCTAACCTTGAGGCAAGGAAAATGGGTTACTTTACATGTTCATCACCACTTGAGTAAGCAAACACTACAGAAGGATACTGCAGAAGGCTGGGAAGTCTTTTAGAATCATAATTCTGGATGTCAGAGTTGGAAGGAACCTTATTTCCTCATGTACAGTTGAGGAAAGGGATCCTTTAATAAAAAGAAAAGATAATCAAATTGCCTGTCCCAGATGATTTAGTTACCTAGAAGACATGATGCCAAACCAGATATTCTCTTGGAGTTCCTATAAACTCCATTATTCTTTGATTTCATGATTCTGTGTTGGACACCAACCAATAACGTCCCTGAACAACCAGACTCATGCTCCCCTCTGTGGCCTGAGAAAAACAGTGTAGATTGGGTGGAGGCGATTGTGTGGAAGCCCACAGTTCTGTCACTTATGTATTTTCTTCTCCAGAATCTTCCCTCATTTGGCATCAGCTAACGCAGGAAGTGGTAATGCTATTATCTGCAGATTCAGCCAAATCACCATTTCCTGATTCTAATGTTCAACTACCACTTTTGAATCCTCCCCCCACTTCCTCTCTGCTTCACTTTGAGGTTCAAAAGCATCAAGGAGGTAAATTAGTACTCAGCTGAGCTGAGTGGGGCCCTGACACCCTTCTGGTTCTGCCGTTAATTTGCTGTAACTCAGGTACATCACTTCTCCAGTCTGGGGCTCTGTTTTTCCCTGTTAGTTACAGGGTTTCTAAAGTCCTTTCCAGCTCTGAAATTCTGAGATTCTTTGTTGAGATTTGAAAGGAAAATCTTATGGACCAATTCTCTTTGGAAAGAAAAATGTGTCATACAGCCTTATGAATCTCTTCTTAGCCCAAACTTTTTTTTTTTTTCAGAGCACTATACTGAAACAGTGAAAGAAATCAAGGAAGCAAGGTGACTAGTAACTGAAGTCTACCAGTGTCTCATGTGATTTTGCAAGTAGACTCAGAGGATGCTAGCATCAAAATGGCCAGAGAAGCTCACTGCCGAGGCTGAGTGGAGTTCAGCCTTTGATACTGCTATATTCCTCTCCGAGCCTCTATTTTCCATCAGTTTAGCACAAAACTCTGGTCTCCTACTCTGGGCCAGCTCAGAAGGAACAGGATCCTAGTTTTGTTTCCAATTCAGGATGGAGATAAGGAAGTCCCGCTGAGGCTCTCCAATGGCAATCCCTGTGCTCTCTGTTTCTAACCATAGAATTCGGGTTAGAAGCCCTGGTAACTAGCACTGGTGAGATGAAAACTCACTTCCTGGGGCAGGATTCCACTGGGGATTGTAGAGTTCTCCCCTATTAAGCATAATTGGGTACCATCTTCTCCTGGGGATTTTGGAAGCTCTCGGCCTTCTCTTCCCCGGGCGTTTTCTCCCTGGGGCAAGATGTTGAAAGTTGGAGGTTAAATGACTTGCCCAAGGTCACATCGGTGGTGGCAGAGCAGAGATGAAAACCTCAGCCCATCTTCCGAGTCCTTAGTCTGGCTCTCGTTGGACCATGCCACAGCTGCAATATGTCAAAGGGAGAGTCGCACCTCCTGAGGATACTGGGAAGGGAGGCCAGGTATTGATGTGACTGCCATTCCAGTCCCCAGTGACCTTTTATGTCCTGCAGCCTGCTCAGACTGCAGAGGAAGCAGCTCTGGGACAGTGGGGGTTGCCATATGCAGAGCTGCCCCGGTGAAGATAACAGGTTGTCTGTCAATGTATGAATCCCATGTACAGCCCGGACCACAGAGCTTCCGCTGGAGGAGAAATTAAACCTGTCTCACATACAAATCCCAGTGCTCTGATTACATTTACAGAGGTCGTGGCCTGCATTCTGTCACCATGGAAACCTCTCATGCTGCCAGTGTGTTGTCTGTGTGTGTGGTTGATATTTAAAGGCAAAGTCACGGGCCCCCACTGTGAAACTATCAGCTGCCAGGGGCAATCGCTCTCCTTCACCAGCCCGAGTCCTGGTGTTTCATCCCAGAGATAAGAGGAAGAAGAAGAGCTGGAGAAAAGGACCCACCTGTCTCTAACAGGCAGGCCTTTTTAGTAGAGCCAGGTTTGCAGGGAGGAGGGCTGTGGGATGGAGGTGCTGGGATAGCTGATGTGGGGGAACCAGAAAGCACCCCGACTTTGTCAGAATACAAGCATCCTCTCACGGGCACATGAGCCCAGTGTTAAGTGGAGCCCTTCTTTCCCCGTAACTTCTCCAAGTCATGAGCACATTTCAGAGTGGCCAGATGGAGCTGGGAAGGCCCCTCCATCTGAGTGCACTTGGTGGTTTTGATTTTTGCACATCTGGTAGCTGTGTGAATTGTGCTGATAACAATACTGTTCATGAAGGATTCCTGCTTCTTGCAAAGACCCCACAGCACTGTCCTGGAAAAAGCTACCAAGGGAGTGACTTATCAGGAGTCCCAGGTGTTGGAAGAGGTAAATAACACCTGATTCAACCAAGTAAGAAAAGAACACGAGTGCTGACTCGGCTTGTGACCATCAATTTTTTTCTTTAGTCTCAAGACAATTATTTCCACACCATTGAATGGAGTGTAGATAACACCAGCACCTTAATAGGCTGGGAGCAGAGGCTGTTTAGAGGAGATTTTAAGCACTGTGAGCATAAAATGAACATGACTATTCTGCAATATGCATCTTACAACTTGTCATTAAGTGGATGGCCTCAATGATGTGATGCAACAGGCTTTGATTGGAATATTGAGCTCTGAAAGAGGAAATTCTGCATCAATAGTCTCACGATGTGGAATGTCATGTATTACTCAGTAAGACGTGTCATCGTGTGGAGAGCACATGTGCTACAAAGTACAGCAGCAGATAATAATGGCTTGAATCTCCACAAGGCACTTTTCTTTAGGAATTTACAGCCACTCCCTGAAGCTGCTCAATGTCCCTGGGGGAGGAACATGGTATATCCTGAAATTACAACCGGGGAGATAAGTGGGTCTATTTGATTTAGCTTCTAATCCTCCAGATTATGAGAACCTCTTCATTTTTTCCAATATATTTTTTTCTATTTCTCAATTTCTTCACTTTTTCATCCAGTATCTCATTCGCTTTTTTCTTTTCCTTTTTTCTTTCGTGAGTGTTTTATCCTTAGCAAATCACCCCTCCCTGTCACCTACCCCCCTTTCTGTGGAGCTCAGTCCCGTTGGCAGCCCTCCAGACTGAAGAGGCTGCCACTCCTGGGATATAATCTGCCTTCTGATTGGTTCTTTCTGGGGCCTGTATTTATAGTGGAAACTTGGTTTCTGCCACAATGAATGAAAAGAGGAGTTAATATCTCATGCCTTCCAGATGAATGTTTTCCCCATGTGGTTTGGAAGCACTGCAAGTATCCCAGAATAGATAGGGCAGGGAGGAAATCTTTGGAGGTGGGCAGGGAGAATCTGCAGGCTGATTATCCCCATTTGTTACAGCCCTGTGCCAAGGAAGCCAAGGCCACTCCTTCCATCTCTTTAAAGGCAAGTTAGCTTCATAAAGAAGAAAAACTCTCATCCTTGGAGACCAATGACACCCATATCTCAGCCAGTCACTCCTCAAATATATCTTTCAAATGAGAGATTATGGATGATTCAGTATATGCAGTCATTAAGCACCTCCCAGGGGCCAGTTGTTACAGGGAATTACAGAGATGATAATAATTGCTAACATATATGAAGCACCTACCATGCTGCAGGCAGTTATAAACATTATATATATTAGCTCTTTGAATCCTCACAACCACCTTGAAAATACTAATAGTGTTGCCATTTTACAGATAAGGAAACTGAGGTACGGAGAGGATAAGTAGTTTACCCAAGGTCACAGTAGGTAAGTGGCAGATTTCAGCACAGGGCTATCTGACGTCAGGGCCTATCACCTCTTCAGTGGGGTCAGGATTGTGCTTTGGGATGTGTAGTCTGGAACATGGATGAAGACTGGCATGGGATAAAGGGGAGATTGGATGCTGAAGCCTGGACTGAAAGGCATTTCAATATCACTTCTCAACAAAGATAATGAGAACCCAACCTAGAGTGGTGACACTTTGGAAACAAAGGAGGGTAAGAATTCAAAAGCCATTGTAAAGAGATAAAATCGGCAGGCTTGGTGGATGTTTGGCATGGGGATGAGGACGGGTCCAAGATGAGTCCTACATTTTGAGTTTGGGTTACTGGACACCAGCAATTTCTTTATAACTGTTACGGTTTATTGAGCATATAGCATGTACTATTTACACATACCATTTTATTTAAGCTTCACAATTACCCTATAGGGTAGGGATTATGACATCCAATTTACAGATGAGGAAACTGAGGCTTGTAGAGCTCTGTCCAGAGGCTCTCTTGTAGGTGGCCAAGCCAGAACTGGGACTCACATCTATCTTTTTGACTCATAAGCTCATGCCATTTTCACTGAGCTTTGTTGCCATTACAAGGATTAAGGGAAGAGAAAATATCAAGTTAGTGGAACTGTTCAGATATCCAGGTGGAAATGTGGGACAGAGGTAAAAATTAGAAGAGTAATCTGCATGAAGAGGAAAGTTGGGGCAGTGGGAGAATGAAACCACTGGGGACAAGGGAAAAAAGGAGAGGAAGAGGAGAAAGGCAAGTGTAAAACTCTGGTGAATACCTGTGACTAGAAGGTGAAATGAAGAGAGCCAAAGAAGGAGGCAGAGAAATAACAGTTAAGAGAAGTGGGGGGACGGTATAGCTTAGTGGTAGAGTGTATGCTTAGCCTGAATGAGGTCCTGGATTCAATCCCCAGTACCTCCAATAAAATAAATAAATAAAGAGACCTAATTATCTCCCCTACCCCCAAAAAAAGATTTAAAAAAAGAGAGAGACAGGAAGAAGACCAGGATAGGGCAGTGCCAAGGAAGCTGGGTGCCCAAAGCAAGAGCAAGTGGCCAGTGTTGCCCCCAGGCTGCAGAGAGAAGTTGGTAAAGACTGAGCAGAGTTTAAGAGGAAGGAGGGCATCAATGCCCTTGGGAGAGAGTCACTTCAGTGGTGCAAAGACTGACAGGTAAGGAGAAAGGACATGAGATCTGATGGAGAAAAGGAAGGAGAAGAAAGGATGAGATGGGAGAAGGTAGCAGGGTTGAAGAAAGGTTTTTGTTTGTTTGCTTGTTTTGTTTTTAGGATAGAGGAGACCAAGGATGTTTGCAGACAGAAGGAAAGACTGAATAAGAAAAAGATTGTGAGACTGAAGGTCTGAAAGGTGGTAAGAGAGGGTGGGATCATGAAGTCTATGAAAAGATTCGGAGAGACATTTCACCCTTTAGAAGCAAGGAAAAGTAAAGTCTGAAAATCAGCACAACGAAAACTGATGGTGCTGTCTTGTATATGAAAGAACGTTGTTTAGCTGGTAGAAAATGCTGCCAGAAGGAAAGTTCAAGGATGTTTAGGACACTTAGGACAAGGATGTTTAGGAATAGGCATTTAGAAAGGAAAAAGCCAAAATAGACACTGACACAATTCTGAAGGAAAGGAAAGAATGTATTTCGGGGACCTAAAGGTTATTACACATAGAGTGTCTATTAGGGGAAGGGTATTTTCTCCCACTTTCGTGCACTGAAATAATCACCCACTGCTAGTGGTATCCGTGACTCCAGGTAGTGCTTCTGTTGGTGTTTGTGAATATTGGTAAATCTGACCAAATTACATCAGTTCCTCTTAGTGTGTGTATTCCTCCAAGTGTGTGTGCACCCGTGCTGTGCAGGCAGCACTATCAGATTCTAAATAACTGTTCTCTCTCTTCTCTCACCTTGAATCCCCCTGCCCCAACCCTGAATTCTAAGATTTTTACTAAAGTGAGGGAGAAGAAAGGGTAGCAATAAAGGAAGGGGCTTATGGAGCTTAAACTTTTGTCTCTTGAAATAATGGATGAAAAGAAACCAAAGAAAGCCAGTTCAACCTTTGTTAGGTTGCTTTCCTTCTATTATTTACCTTTAATCTCCTAATCACCCCCCAAAGAAAGGGTTACTCCTTCCGTTGTTTTCCAAAATTATCATATCTTCAAATATTTAGCCTATAAAATTAGCCTTGGCCCCACCTGCCTCCCATGCAGATTAACCCATAGACTGCCTGCACATCTCACTCAGAGTGCACACCCTCCTCTGGGTTTAGCTGACACTTTTCGTGTGTCCCCCCACCTCCACTTCAGATTCCCAAGAGAACCAATCAAAGACAGAGAATGTCAGAATCAGCAACCTCTTTGGTCTTTAAGGCCCCTGTTCGGCTCAGCCAGTGCCCATGGGGGATGTCTAATGTGGTCTAGGGCACAGGCAAAGAAGACACACACAAAAAGTGACTGGGGAATATAGGGGAAAAAATAATAGGAATATGAGACAAAGAACAAAGAAAGAAATGTTACTCTCTAGATGGAGAGGGACCAACTAGGACTGTTTCACAGGGCTGCTCAGTGATCCCTGGGCTGTAATTATCCATCTCAGGTGTTCAGTTCTATAAGAGCTTTGGACCAGCACTAGAAGACCAGGATTCTAATGCCACCACAGCCCCTGGTGAGCTGGGTGGCCCTGGGCAGGGCACTGGGTCAGTTCCTCATCTGAAATTTGATCACCCTGAAGATTCTTTTGAGTTTTAATAGTCCTCATTCTGTTCCGAGACTGTCTCACGGAGAACCTGCTTTGGGAGTGTTCCCTGTTATGATGTGAGTACCTGCTTATTTTGTTGCATGTATTAGTGCAAAGAATCTGGAAGGTTGAGCTGGAAGGGGACGCCATCAAAGTGCATTTGTATGAGTCTGTATATGTTAGGACCCTCCTAATCGAAAAGTCAGCTAATTAGTAAGTGTAAGGCTTCTGGCATGCTGTGAAAACCTTGCAATTTAAGGCCACTGAGCGATGCGCCGAAGCAAGCATCTTATGTCCAGCTCCGCTGCCTCAAGGGTGCCATGAGACTTGGTTTCCGGGGCCTTGCCAAGCATGCAGCGAGCCTGGTTCTTGGCACCAGCAGGATGCATCATCTTTCCTTCCACGGCCTTTAATGAAGTGTGCAGCTCTTGTCCTCATTAGGCCTCAACATCGTCAATAAAAGAGTCAATAAACCCAGTTGATGGGGTTGGGACCAAGGGGCTGAGATGCAGCGGCCGCACATCCACAGGGCAGACATCAGATCAGCCGCGTGTCATGACCCAGCATCCAGGGATCAATAACCAGCTCGGGATAAAGCCCAAGAGCTGCCCTCTGCAGTCTCCTCTCCAGACCCATTTCACCCAGGGCAGAGCAGTGCCAGCCAGCTCCTGCTTTGCTTGCAGTTGTTCCCACCCCATGCCTTCTGGGTGCCAGATGCTTTTGTTTCTTCCTGATTGAGCTCTCTGGGCACCCCATGGATGCATATTTAGTGAGTGCCCACCTGGCATGAGAACATGTAGACGGCATCTCCAAGCAGCCCAGAGGCTGGCATGGGCCCTGTTTTTTGTGTCTTCCGTCTGCTGACAGTGTGTGACGGGCCCCGGTGGACCAGGCGGTATACTTTCTGCATGTTGTGCTGCGGACTCCATTCCTGGCTGCTCTGCGTCTCTTTAGATGCCCTTATCTTATCTAATTACAAGGAATTTCAGAATAATTTCATGGCCTTTGCTCCAAAGGACCTCTTATCTGTGAGGGCCCTGTATTTTAACTTTGTCATTCTTTTGTTGTTGGCCTTCAACTGGGAGACAGTTAAGAAGGGGATGCTAAGATTTTGCTGGAATTGGGGCTGGGGGGAGGGGAAGAAGAGGAAGGCAGACAGACCTGGGATTTGTGTATTCTGCTCCATCCCCCTGCCTGTATGTGGAGACAGCTGGCTACTTACTTCCATGACAGCCACATGGTACCCAGCCACACAGAACAGGACCCGGTCAGGGACTTGTCTGTTGCCAACCTCTCCAGATCCCTTTGATATTTCCGACAGAGCAGTAAAGGACTCTTGACTCTCACGTTTTGCTTTGCCTCTCTCCACCTCCTCTAAGACTCCTCCGTGTGGTTTCCATGGCTACCCCCAATCAGATTTGGCTTCCTGCAAAATTGGATTTCAAAGAAGGACAAGGCTTCAAAGGAATTTGTCCATTTAACAGAATGTCATTAGGAGTGAGGCTGACTGCTGAACCAGGGTCCTCAGATGATTAAGAAGAGGCTGCGCTCATGTGTGGAGGCAGGTTTCTGTCTGCAATAAGGAACCTTGATGCAAGATGACAATGGCGTATTGGAATCTGCCAGTCACCACATCACCACACACTACCCAACGCTGCACCTCTCTCTACCCTGTCTCTCTAAAACCCAGAATAGATGTAGAATACCTTTGCCTCGAGTTTTTGCTGCTTCTCTCGGTATAAGGAAGCTATGACAGGCAGTGAGGCCTGATAGGATGTGCAATTACCTGAGTTTATTGCTTTTTATCAAACAATCCATTAACTTGTAGCCTGTATCAGCGTTTGACAAATATCCTTGAAGAAGAGGAGGAGGTTGTCAAATTTCCTCCCATTGCTGAGACGAAAACAAGGCCAAGTGCTTGGTTATATATAGCAGGGATCTGTTTCCCTTGTTGTTTTTTAGAACAGTTTTAGATTTATAGAATTGCAACAGTAGTACAGAGAGTTTCCATGTCTCCTCTCTTGTTTTTTAACACATGTCATAAGTACTCAAAAATGATTCCAGAGTAGTTGTGACATTATAGAAGGAGCAGTGAGTGTGGTAAAAATGCCCCAGAGGGGAACTGGTATTGCTCCGGAGCCTGGAGGAGGCAGCCTGACCACTGCTAACTTTCCCAGGGCAAGAAGGCCTTGCAAGAAGGAGCCTGATTCCCCAGAGACTCTTGCCAGCCTCCATTCCCCACACTTCCACCCCAATTTACTACAACTTGTGGGTGTCATGTGACCCTGACTCCAAGGCACCATTCCTCTTCAGATTGCAGGACTCAGATGCGTAAAGATGGCTCAAAGCCACTGCACCCCTTAAAGGATCAAGCCCCCAACCTTGAAACGGTATCTCAGGAGGGGAAACTATGCCAGGAAGCAGGTGCTGCTACCAGGAGTCCTTTTGGACAGTTTCTCCTCGCTGTTCCCATCCCCCCACCGATAGTTCTGTCATTATTTCTCTGAGGCTGCTGTAAAAGCCACTGTACCCATCTTCTCTGTTTCCTCTCTCTTTACCACTCCCAATCCTTCCACATATTCTGTATGTAGAATCTGAAAATAGAAACTCCATTTTTTTAACACAGAAGGAAATTGGTAGAGGTGAAGTGAGATGTGCAAGACCACATACTATACAGGGGCTCAGGTTAGCTCACTCCCCAGCTCAAAAAGTTTTCAAAGGATCCCCAGTGTCTCCTCAGTTGAGTTCAAATCCTCATTCTGACTTTCAAGTCCCTTCACAATAGAGCTTCAATTTTTCTTGACAACCATAATTTCCCTTCACCATCCAGTAAGAGAGGGTTATTTCCCTGTTCCTCACGAGAAGGCTTTTCCATCTTTGTTTACTCCAGTCCTTCCACCTGGAAAGCACTCCTGCCCCTTCAAAGTCTGATGTGTTCAGAGCCCATCTCAAATGCCACAAGCACCAATAAACACACATACACCTGCACTTCCCTCCTTTTCTTATACTCCTCTCCCTCCATTTTTCATCCAGGGCACTTTATACTTTTCCCGTAGTACCATATCACAGCCAGGACATCCACACCTGTGTGCTTTGGATTAGAGGGAAGCACACTTCTGTGAGCTTGCGCTTCCCTTTCCTCTGTCACCTTAGAGAGAAAGGGCTCAGTTCCTCTCCCTCAGCTTTCTCCCCGGGTTACCCCTTCTTTTCCTCTCATCCTTTCAGCCTAAGGAGGATGGGACACTTTGGCTCCCTGTGCCCCTTGCAGCCGGGCGGCTCTGATTCTCCCAAATGTTGGCGTCTTGAGATTATTTATGGGGATTTATGGTCATTTCCGTTAAATATCCTGGTTTGCCTGACAAGCAGCCGTTCTGCCCTGGTTTTCTGGGCGTGGAGGTGTGGGCTGGGTCGGGAAGGAGGGCTGTCCGGCTTGGCGGGGATTGACCTCTCCCTCCGATTCCGCCTCCTCGCGCCCCATTTCGGGCTTCACGGTGGCTTTTCACTCTGCCCCCGAGGCCCGCCGTCCCTGGGGCGTAGGATGGGGAGCCTCCCGGGAGCAGGCTGCCTTGGGTGGGGTCGCCTCTTGGTTTTGGCCGGGGGGGGGGGGGGGTCCTGGGGGGTGGGGGCAGGCGCGGGACGGCCGCCTCCTCCCTCGGGCGCAGGCGTAAGGGCCGCGTGCCCCGCGCACAGGTGTCGCTGCCTCCGGGCGCCCCGCCCGCCGCGCGCCGCTTCCTGAGCGCGCCCCGCCCTGCGGCTCGGCCCGCGGCGCCGGCAGCAGAGGGCCAGGTGCCGCCGCAGCCCGCCCGCCCGCCCAGCCCTCGCCCGCCGCCCGCCTGGCCGCCGGCCGCCGGCCGCCCGCCGCCCGCCACATGCAGGCCGCCGCCGCCCTCCCCGAGGAGATCCGTTGGCTCCTGGAAGGTAACGCCCCGCCGGCCCGGGCGCCGCCGACCCCGCCGGGAGTCGCACGTGCCGAGCCGGCAGCAGCCGAGACGCCAGCGGCTCCCAAGGCCGGCCTTCCCCGTCAGCTCCCTCGCCCGCCACCTTCTAGAACCTTGAGGCTGCCGGAGCCCTGACTCTGGAGAGCCAGCGTTTCATCCTCCGGCTCAGGGTCCCTCTCACTCTCCTCATTTCCCACGTTTTCTTTTTCCTCAGGGCGCCTTCACTTCCCACGTAACCTCCAGGCTTCTGAGCAAGTTCGGGCCAGGTTCTTGGTCGCCTGGCCTCCGTGCTGGCCTTCGCCCTGTGCCTGTCTCCTTGGGACGCCTCGCGTCCGTGGGTTTCGCGCCCGTCTCTCCCCAGCCCTGACTCCGTCTGTCCCGCTCACGAGGGGACCTGGACCTTCCTGCTTAGCCATCCCGGACCTCGAGGGGCAGTAAGGGCTCCCGGGCTCCCGCCAGCCAAGGCCTGGGCGTGGACTCAGCACCCAGACCCCAGGCCCGCTTCACCCGCCTGCGGACTCACCGGGGCCACTCGTGCACCCGGGGCGGGCTGATCCCAGTGTTACATCCCTTCCCTTTCCAGAAGCGCCCCACTGCTGTGTGTTCACCCTCAAACTGTAGTGCCCTCGCAGTTCTTGTAAGAGTTAAAGCCGTACTCACCAACACTCAACACTCTCTTCTGTAACACTCGAGAGACACGTTTTGCTAATGGGCAGTGTCATCTGCTCCACTCACACTTTTTCTGCTGAGAGTAACTTGCTTTTCCTGTAACTGACCTTTCTGGAAGGATGGGGACCTGGAATCTGTGCTTGCATAAGGGTCCCAGGAGGAAACTGCTCAGAATTAAGCCTTTTGGCATCCATGTGACAGTTTTGACACATATTTAACAGATGGCCTGCTTTGGGCAGGTCATATTTTTGGCAAGCAGTAATTTTTTTTCCAGTTTCTCTCAATTTAATTGGTTTTATATCTCCATTACCTTGTTATCGTGGTATAAATGCTTCATAATCAAATATTTGGCAAGTCCATTTGGTCTCTGTTTGTAGGACTGTTTCCATTCTGGGTTGCTTCTATGTAAAAGCTGTCAACTAGGTATTTCTTCTGAGGTGAAGTTTCCAAAACCCATTTTACATATGACCTGAGTGAATCTAAACTTTCAGAACAGAAAAGTATTTGCAGGGTAAAAGAGCATCATCTGGGTTTCTAAGAAGCAGCAACCCAGCCTTTCCCCTCTGCTGTTGGTTCAATAATTTGAAGTGTAAAGAGAGGCTCTAAGTGGTTTCTAGGAGAAAAGGAACTGTGGCAAAAAGTTTCATTTTCCCCTTGCAGTTAGAGGTATAAACTGATTCCTTTTGTTGGTATCTGTCATTTGTTGAGAGGAAACCTATTTTACAAATTCGTTAAACTGTATTTCCGTTTTGTGTGTAGCCTTGGTAGAAAATTCCTTTTCATTTTCAGAGGCTTGCAATGAAATCCACTTCTTCAGCATTTTTGATGTGCAGTTCTTTATTGTTTAAAACTGACACTTTGGTAAACAACTCATTTCTGCACCTGCCACCTTCCTTTAGCTTAGATTATTTTCTTGTTAGCTGACTGTTTTTAATTGAAGTCTTCAGATCTCCTCCTAAAGCAGAACCTTTGTTTGCTGACAAGTAGAGCAGGGTATGAATGGAGATTAATTGCATGTCACATACTTCTGTATCAAACTTGCTGTGTCTTAACAATCTCTGTTCGTTGGTACTCAGGTCTTTAGAATGTACAGAGGAGTCTGAGATTACATTTTAAGGAGCTTCATTGGTTAATGTATTTCTTTAAGGCTTTTTTTTTTTAAGTTTGCAATTAGAGTCTGCATCTGAAGTAGAGAAAAAAATTGTGAAAGTGGGATTCAACTAATAATTCTATTGAAAAATGTTTGAAGAATGTGCTTTTGAAAGGTTCATGTAATCATAGCAACATATTGGTTGTAGGTTTTGTTTATTATGGAACACATTCTCTGGTGTTGACCAGCAGAATTATTCATTGTACTACAAATAATTTGTAGATATTAGAAACCCATAATGACTATCAATTTATCATCTGTTGCTGTTTGTCCCCCCCCCACACACACACACTTTTTAAGGGTAACTTTTGACAATGAGAAAATATATAGGTCTTGATCTCTATATCGTCAAGCAGTGGAGGGAGTCACAGGGTGAGAGATCTGCCACTTTAGTGCTGCCACAGGCCGTGGGGGTGGAGTTTCCACAATGAATTACTACTTTCATAAACCAAGGCATAAACGTTTGCACAGTGATTTAACGCTGGCCATCACAGCCATAACTTAAGCATTTATTTATTTATAACTACATAAGCATAAATGACAGGGGCGTTTTTTGACATAATGTGTGTGCTTTAAAAAATAAAATATGCAAAGCGCTGTGAAAAGTTTATACCAAATTTTGCATAATGAAGAAGGGAGCAGACATTCTGAAGGTCTAAAATTAATTTTGTTTAAGGATAAAATTTTAAACATTTGAAAATGTTTCATTTGACCAGGAAACTCCACTTCTAGGAAACTGTGTTACTGAAATTAGAAGACATGAGATATATATACAAAGATCTGTGCTAAATGTCCATGAGTTGGGAAAAGTGGGGCAGTGGTATGAGTAAATTACCCATCTTATGGAATATTTTGCAGCCATTAAAAAGGTTGTGGTGGATCTGTATATATTGGCTTGAAAAGTGTCCATAGCGTATTTTTAAAGCTGAAAAGCAAGGTGCACAATAGTATATATAATATCCTGTTTTTGTTTGAAAACAATAACAAAATCCTCCAAAAACCCATATATTATATATGTTTGTGTAAGCCTCGGAAAGAGTAAGAAAGAATATACTCTAAGCTCTTAACACTGGTTTCCTTGGAGGGGAGTGAAAGGGTGGGAGAGAGATTATTAATTTTATTTCATGTATCTTTGTGTTGTTCAAGCTGTGATGATGACCATGTATTACTTTTGTAATCAGGAAAAGGCAACCAGTGAGATTGTTTAAAAGGAAAAGGAACAAAAGACAAATAAATGCTTGGAGAGGTCAGAGTTTGAAAGGGCCATGAATTTAGGGTTGTGATTATGTTTTTCTCCTGTTAGCCCTGGTGATGTGTGGAAGGTGGGGATTTTTTTTTTAAACGCTTTCTTGGATTTGGGGCAAATGTTAAGGCAATGACAGGTTTCTAGAGTAACTCAGGAAACAGCTTCCTCAGATAGACTGTCAAGCTCTCATATAGAAATAGTAACTAGTCCATATCAGCCAATAAATACCTTATAGATAAGTAAAATGAAGGGCATTTACTGCCTTATTGAAAGAGGAGGAAATATTCAGGTCTGTTTTCAAATAATCAGGCTTCAGTTGTGGAAGTTATCTTTTTGGTTTTGTTTTGTGATAATGACTCTGAAAACAAAAACAATGGAGTGCTGGCAGTTTGCATAATCTGTGTTTCACAGATACAAACATAATCAGTTTCTTCCTTGTCTTTCTAGCCCCACTTTTGAAGTCAGAAGCACATGAGGCAAGTGTGATGGAAGCAGGCTAAATATTTCTTCAGTTCACAATGTGTCCTGTGTGATGGAATGGGGTACTAACTTTACTCTAATAGCTAATGGGTCCCAACTATCTACAAGGGACCTAAATCCTGCACAGAATATGGATTAAAGCCAAAATAACATCCACAATTTAGCTGCGTTTAGTAGCAATTGCTGCATTAACACTGATTCTGATATGCCTATGCTTACTTATTTTTAAACTTCCTTGGAAAGCAGCAGTCATTAATCATTTCCTTCTAGATTGTTTTCCAGATTTGTATTGGTCGATGTAGCCAACCATAAAATCCTTTTCAATATAGTAAAACTCCAACTCCGTGGAACTTGTAGGCGTGAGTTGCTCTGGATAGCTGAGGATATTCTCTTTAAGCATTCTAACTTTTTATTATAAACATTTGTGACCTTTTTCTTTTTTTTCTCAAATGTATTAGGAACTTTTCACCCTTCCTCAACCAACCGGTCTTTGTTCAAAGGGACCTCACTTGAACACTTTAACTAAGAGTTGTTATAGTGAATATCAGTTATCATACTTTAAGGAAATATATTGAGTTGTTTATGGATGTTTCTGCCATAACTGCCCCTGGACTGATTTGTGAATGTTTATGTCTGTTTTATATTTTAGTTTTTGTCTTTTTTCCCCCTACTGTTAGGCCAGGCCTGTGACTTTGCCCTCATTTCAGTGTATTTGTACCCCCAGTGCTATTGGGACATCAGATAAACAAGTTTGTTGGAATTAAGATGCGTAAAAGAAGGTATGAAGGGCTCTTGTGATAAACATAGTACCCAAACCTTTAGGCCTTTACTTTGTGACATGCACTGTGGCTGCTCAGAATCTTTTTTGCTTGATGTTTGATGCTGGGTTACCTGTTAGATAGGTGAGGTTACTGTTCAGTTGAATTCTGGAAGAACTATGACTATACTTCTATTTCTTTTTTTTTTTTTTGTCAAAATTTTTATTATAAAAGCAATAATGCTCATTGTAGAAAATTTAGAAAACACAATGATGTATAGTCACCCATAGTCAACAGTTGTTAAATTTCTATGTATTTCTTTCAGTTATTATTATTTGTACATACTTTAAAAGTTGGGGCATATTGTATATATAGTTTTGTATACTTATTTTTCCACTTACAGTCTTGAGTTATGGTGTTGCTATGGTCTCCTGAGCATTTTCTTAGATCACTAAGTTTCTTTTTTCTTTTGAGTGTCTTTAAGTTATACATCCTGGTTTTATTCCACTGGTAGTTTTACCCTTATAGCTTAAAAAAAAAAAAAGTCCCTTTGATTAGCAACATTGAGACTGAAACGGTGTCTTCTGACTCTTTCCTCTAGTGTGAAAAGTGAAATTGCTGATATAATCTGAGATTTTAGACTCAGACAATTATTAATGTTTTAATTATATATATTAGATTATAAGAATTATTTTTTGATATTTGCATACTACTTTAAAACCATAGCTATGATAATAATTTTCCTTTATAACTTGTTTATTGCTTACTTTTTGTACCATGGCTTTTTTATTCTTGAACTCTTTATCTCTTCAATATTTAGACTGTGCTAAAACAGTAGCCACTAGCCACATGTGGCTATTTAAATTTAAATTCACTAAAATTAGATAAAATGGAACAAACCAGTTCCTCAGTTGCACTAACTATATTTCAGCTGCTCAGTAGCCACAGTGGCTACTGTAGGGAACAGTGCATAAAGCCCTAATAGATGATGTTCGAGAATATAATGCTGAATTTCTGAGGAAGGGTACTTTGATACTACACTTACTGAACCCCTACAAGTTTGAGTGTGTGTCTGTCTAGTTTCATATAAACTTAGCTGTGGCCATGAGGTTCGAGGGTCATACTCTTCCCCTTCCTTCCCCTTCCTCCCAACTCAACCTGTAGAAGTTCTACCATTATCTTCTGGTCTTCAATTTTGTGGAGGAGAAGTCTGATGCCAGCCAGATATGTATATTTTTATAACCCATTCCTCCTATTGCCTGACTGCATGTTCATAGGATATTTTTCTTTGCTCTCAAAAATGTCACTGGATAATTTTAAGGTTTTAGACTTTTTAATAATTTTGCCTGGTATATAGTGAACTCTTTTGATTATAAACTCAGATCTTTAACTTGGGAACATTTTTTTCTATTGTCATTGCTTCTACTCCATCTGTTTTATTCTGTCATACTGAGGTTTATGTTATAAATATTGGGCTCCTGATCTACTCCCTGTGTTTCATCTCTTTTATTGACTCATCTGTCACTGACTTCATTATGGTTTTAAATTCAGCATTTATTTATTTTTTTAAAATTTCCATGTATTTCCTCATCACTCATTGTTTTATTTTCATTATATCTGTAAATCTGGGCTTATAGACATAATGCCTTTTTGGATATTGAAAATATGATTAGAAATTTTCTAAACATTTCTATTCTTTAATAATAAATCTACTTCAGAAAGAGATATTTTCTCTAGTTCTTCAAGAAAAAAATTTTTTTGAACTTTAATGTTTTCTTATAGACCCTGTATATTTTCTTTGTGTTAAGATTACTTAAAATCAAATCCTGACTCTGCCACTTTCTTACTACCTGTTCGACTTTGGGTCTTAGTTTTCTCAGCTGTAAAATAGCGATAATTATAGTAGCCATCTCATAGAATTTATATGACGAATAAAGGGATGACTATTTGAAAAGAACTTAGAATAATATCTGGAATGTATTACACACCATCTGTTTGGTAAATAAAATTAAAAAAAATTTTTTTCTTTGAGAAAGTCCTGTTGATCTCTCTTTGCAGTTGCCTGCCCCAGGAAAACACCTAGACATGGCCTTTTTCTTGGGTTGGTGGTTCATCCTTGCTACTCTAAATTAGGGGAGGTTTGTATGGTTTCTTTTAGGATCTTCTCCGTTTTCTTCTCTCTTTAGTTCAGAGGCCAGTCGTCATGTCTATGAAAAACTTCATGGAGGAAGGATAGAGGAAGTTAGCGTCACTAACTTCACTAACTTAGGAAAGACACGTGTTCCTTACCTTGTTACAGAATGCTTTGTATTTGTGTGTGTTTGTGTAAAATAGTATTTTTGCGTTACTTTTCAGTTGAAAAAAAAAAGTAAAGGCTTAATTTCCCCCTTTTCTCTTTCTGTTTCAACAAACAGAATTTTTTTTTTTAATTGGTAGATATATTTTAGTTTCATTGTGGGTATAGCCTATAGATGTTAGATGGGCTGCCCAGACCTTTTGAACTCTAGGCAAGATCTACTCCCCATATTTGGAAGTTCAAACATCTCCTCAAGATCTGGGTAATTCTCAAGGGCCATGCATTTGGAGGGTCACCTTTCCTTCAGGGTCTCCTGCTTCCATGCATGCTGTCTGTAAGCCTAAACTAGTGATTCCCAAATGGGATAATTTTGTCCTTCAGGGAACATTTGGCAACACTTGGAGACATTTTCTTTTGTCACAACAGGGGAGGGTGCTATTGGCACCTAGTAGGTAGAAGCCAGGGATGAGCCTCAGTTTCCTA
The DNA here is from genome assembly GCF_036321535.1 of Camelus dromedarius. NCBI lineage: Eukaryota > Metazoa > Chordata > Mammalia > Artiodactyla > Camelidae > Camelus > Camelus dromedarius. The sequence continues at coordinate 53,832,997 of NC_087451.1, forward strand.
CAATGCATAGGACAGCCCCTGCAACAAAGAATTATCCAGCCCAAAATGTTGGTAGTGCCACAGTTCAGAAACCATGGCCTTAACATATTCTTGTCTTCAAGTTCTACAAAAGCCTACCTACATGAAGCCCCTGTGAATGTAGATGACTTCACTGGAGATTCAGAGGGTGCAGGGAGAGGGAGGAGGGGTTTCCATTTCAGTAATGCAAACGATTTCAAATTGAGTATTAGGCATTTCTATTCCTAAACTCCCTTCTGCCACTCCAGTCATCAGACGGTGCCCTCTGGCCTTTCACCTAATGTAGTTCCCAGCCTTATGCCTTCTCAGTGGCTCCTTCTCCCTTTATCCTATTTGGAGCAAAACAAAACCAAAAAAAATTTTTTTCCTTTGTTACATGGAAAGGCAGTTTAGCTGTCTAGTGATTTAGGTTCCCACCAACACCCACACACAGAGAAACAAGTTACTTTCCCAAACAATGTAGTTCTCTTCCTAAGAGGAATTCTGGTGCCAAGGGCCAGATTATAATATTTTTACCTCATTACGTAAATGTAATACTTAAAAAATTTTTAATCATTTTAAATACAGGAAAAGTAAGTTCAAGTTTTACCATCATCTGAGAATCTTAACATATTGACATACCTATCATAGATCTAATTTTTTCACGTTATAAACCATTACACCGTACAGAAATCCTATAATTTCTGCTACATTTATTCATATTTATTTCTCCTGTGTTTCCAAGTTCATTGCTTGCTTTTCCGGTTTGTCAGTGCTGCCTTATAGGTTAGGTGATTATAACAGATGGCTTTTCAGGTTTGGAGTCTTTGAGTTCCACTGCTTAATTTTACTATCCAGCTTTTACATGGAAGATAGGACAGATGTGGGCTCAGAAACAGAGTGGTCCTAGCATCCAGAGAGCAAGCTTTCCTGAAGGCTTATGGCTTTGATAAAATCATTTATGAATTACTTAAATTCTCATCTAGGGTCTCCTCCTAACATTGTTGACATTCTAATATTAGTTATATATTATAGGGGAATAAAATTTTTATTCACTTAATAGGAGCTTCACTAAAATGTATCCAATGGCACATATTGATACATACTTAAACCAATATTGTAGTTGAGTTGGAATTAACTAAGGTACTGTATATTATATATCAAGTATGAGAAGTATGCTGTGATACTTAGATAGCTACAGAAAATATCTCTTAACTGTGCTATAATAAACATCCTTAAAAATCATTCTACCTCTAAAATAAAATTTCCTTTTTGATAACGCTGTGAGCCTCTTCATCCACTGATCCCTCCTTCCCCTCCTTTCTTTCTTCCTTCCTAGTACTTTATTAAGGTATGATTTACATGCATAAATGCACTAATCTTAAGTGTTACAACTGGATGACTTTAATATATTTATATACCTGTGTGACTACAACCCAGATCAAGACATAAACATTTCTATCTCCCTAAAAAAGTTTCCTTTCCAGTTCTGGAACTTCATAAATCATTATGATCTCTTTTGTGTCTGTCCTCAACATGCTGTTTTTGAGATTTCTGCATGTTGTTCTGTGTATCAGTTTTATTTTATCCTTTTGCTAAGTACTATTCCATTGTGTGAATATTCCACAGTTTGTTTATCCATTCTTCTGATGAACATTGAGTTGTTCAGTTTTGGGTTATTAGGAATATACCTGTTAATGAGCATTCTTGTGTAACTTGTTTTGTGAACATAAACACTCATTTCTCCTGGATAAATATCTAGAAGTAGAATTGCTAGGTCATAGGGTATGAATATATTTAATTTTATTAGAAACTCCAGTTTCCCAAAGTGATTGTACCTATTTTACACTCCCACCAACTATATGAGAATTCCAATTGCCCCATATCCTCACCAACACTTGATATTGTGGTCTTTTTATTTTTAGACATTTTGGTAAGTATATTTTTATTGTAGAATATTTGCACAACATAGAAGCATACAGACTAATTGATTTAGCCACAGCAATCAGACAAGAAAAAGAAACAAAAGGTATCCCAATTGGAAGGGAAGAGGTAAAATTGTCATATATGCAGATGACATGATATTCTATAAAAAAAACTCTAGCGACTCCACACAAAAACTATTAGAACTAATAAATGAATTCAGTAAGGTAGCAGGATATAAGATTAATATACAGAAATCTGTTTTATTTCTTTACACTAACAGTGAACTATCAGAAAGAGAAAGTAAAAAAAAAAATTCCATTTAACGTCATATCAAAAAATAAAATAAAATACCTAGGAATAAACCTAGCCAAGGAGGTGAAGGACCTATATGCTGAGAACTATAAAACATTGATAAGGGAAATTAAAGATAATTCAAAGAAATGGAAAGATAACCCATGCTCTTTGATTGAAAAAAATTAACTTTATTAAAATAGCCATACTACCAGAGCAATCTACAGATTTAATGTGATCTCTATCAAATTACCTGTGACATTTTTCACAGTACCAGAACAAATAATCCTAAAACTTATTTTGAACCACAAAAGCCCAGGATTGCCAAAGCAATCCAGAGGGTAAAGAACAATGCTGGAGGCATAACCCTCCCAGACTTCAGACAATACTATAAAGCTACAGTAATTAGAACAGCGTGGTATTGGCACAAAAACAGACATATAGATCAATGGAAAAGCATAAAGAACCCAGAAATAAATCCACACATCTACAATTAATCTTCGACAAAGGAGGCAAAAATATACAATGGAGAAAAGACAGTCTCTTCAGCAAGTGGTGTTGGGAAAGCTGGACTGTCACATGTAAATCAGTGAAGTTAGAATACTCCCTCACACCATACACAAAAGTAAACTCAAAATGGCTTAAAGACTTAAATATAAGACGTGATACCATAAAACTCCTAGAAGAGAACATAGGCAAAATATTCTTGGACATAAATTGTAGCAATAATTTCTTAGGTAAGTCTCCCAAGACAAAAGAAATAAGCAAAAATAAACAAATAGGACCTAATCAAATATAAGCTTTTGCACATCAAGGGAAACCATAAACAAAAGGAAAAGACAGCCTACAGACTGGGAGAAAAATTTGCAAACGATGCAACTGACAAGGGCTTGATTTCCAAAATATACAAACAGCTCATATAACTCAATATCAAAAAAACAAACAACCCAATTAGAAAATGGGCAGAAGACCTAACTATATATTTCCCAAAGAAGACTTACAGATGGCCAACAGTCACATGAAAAGATGCTCAATTATTAGAGAAATGTAAATCAAAACTACAATGCTGTATCACCTTACACCAGTCAGAATGGCCATTATAAAAAAGTCTACAAATAATAAATGGTGAAGAGGGTGTGGAGAAAAGGGAACCCTCCTACACTTTTAGTGGGAATGTAAATTGGTGCAGTCACTATGGAAAATGGTATGGAGGTTCCTTAAAAACTGAAAATAGATTTACCATATGATCCAGCAATCCCACTCCTGGGTGTGTATCAGGAAAAGACAAAAACCCTAATTTGAAGATATATGCACACTAATATTCCTAGTAGCACTATCTACAATAGCCAAGACGTGGAAGCAACCTAAGTTGTTATCCATCAACAGATGAATCAATGAAGATGTGGAGTGTATATATATATATGTATACACACACACACACACAGTGGAATATTACTCAGCCATTAAAGAAAGAATAAAATACTGCTATTTACAGCAACATGGATGGACCTAGAGATTATCATACTAAGTGAAATAAGTCAGACAGAGAAAGGCAAATATTACATGGTATCACTTACATGAGGAATCTAAAAAGTAATACAAATGAGCTTATTACGAAACAGAAATAGACTCACAGACATAGAAAACAAACTTATGGTTACCAAAGTGTGGGGGGAGGGGTAAATTAGGAATATGGGGTTAATAGATATGCACTACTATATATAAAATAGATAAACAAGGAGTTACTGTATAGCACAGGGAAGTATATTCAGTATCATGTGTTAATATAGTGGTAATTTATATATATAACTGAATCACTTTGCTATATACCTGAAACTAACACAATATTGTACATTAACTATAATTCAATACAAAAGAAGAAAAAGAAGTGAGTAGACTACTTGATTTTTTTCAACATAGCAGTGTTGGATACTTTTCCATATGAATCTATGTATATATTCATTTATATATAAATATATATATTCTTTTTAAACTGCTGCACAGTGTGTCCAAATTTATTTAACTCTTCTCCTATTGATGGATGTTTAGATTGTTTCCAAATTTTTTATATTTCCACAGTGTTGTAGAGAACATACCTGTATGTGCATCTTTGTGGTACCTATGCAATTATTTCCTTAGGGTAGATTCTTAGGCTCTCAAATGAAGATTGCAGATGTGTTAATCCTAGATTTGTAGTTTGGTCAGTAGTTAAAACTTAATCCAAAATACTCTCTGTGCTTTAGTTTCTGATTTTTGTTTTCTCTGTGCCATGAGTATGTAGGTATTGTCATTTTTTTTCCCCTACAGAAGGTAGGAGAATTAAAAATATAAACACCACACATTTCTTGGGTCACGAGGCAGAAACAATTAGCAAGTTGAAGCAAACCACAACCAGAACATGCTGACAATTTCTCTATTGTGTACTGACAACTTCCTTCAAGCCAAAGCAAAGCTGGTGGGTATGATTTTAGCCTTGCCAACAAGTTTTACCTCTTAACAAAGAGCAAAAAATATATGCCTTAAGGATTACAGTTAATTGCCAGATCAAAAATTTAGGTTTATCTATCTGTCTGTCTGTTTATTTAGTGGAGGTACTGGGGATAGAACCCAGGACCTCCTGCATGACAAGCACACACTCTACCACTGAGCTATACCCTACCCCTAGATCAAAAATTTAATGCAAGGTTTAAAACAAGTTCTAAGCAAACTAAAAGTCGTTTTGTCCCTGTTATGATACTTTTATTTAATTGGTATGAAAATAGGCAAGACAAGGTTTCTGTGAAGACTACTTCACAGAAAAGACTTATTCTTAGAGTAGGAAAATTAAACACTAAAGTTTTAGAGGGTTGATTTTAGTGAGATATTTAGGAGAGTCGCTGCAGAAATCCTGATGGTCTGATACCTTCAGTATATCTGTGAAAAGGAATCAGGAATTACTTTTGTTTGTTTGTTTCTGCCAGAAGCTGTCAATGAGACTTTATAGAATTTGGATCAGCAACCAGGCTGGTATTTCTGTAAAGCAGCAATATGTAACTTAAAGGAGTAGTTGTGACATTTAATTAAATACCCAGATAAGTAGAATACCCGGATATCTAGAATGAAATGTGGTCTTCTGCTATGTTCAAGGTGAAGATTTTTTTTGGTTTGGCGGGCATAGTTTGCTAGGCACTGCAAAGTGGGTGGGCATAGTCTGTTACTGGAAAGGAAGTCTTACTGTTAGTGGTTTACTCATGAAAGTCCTGAGGATGATGCAGGTCTTTACTCCCTGCCTACTTCCATTGATCCAGACAGAGGACTCCTGAGATGTTTCCCTGGGAGGAGTCCCTTCTCCCCTTGACCTCCCCTTCTCTTCTCCACAATCTCAACATTTTCTGCACCCCTCCCTTCCCCATACAGGCTCCCACCTCCATCCTGGAGGGGTAATGTTTCATCTTTAAGGCTTTAACTCCTTCAAACTGTTCAGAGTGAAGCATCTATAAGATAAATTAAACATTTTCTTTTTAATTAGAAAAAATGCTAGGTATCATTGAAAATTTAAGAGATGAAGCTGAAGTAGCATCCAACTCCTAGAATTTCTTTTTTAAAATCAGTGGATGGAATGTTTTCTAATGTTTACTTAGGTATTTTCTTTTAGAAACATTGTCTTTATGGGGAAAAGAGCCATTTTTTAAGGTTGATTCCCGGGCCAGCTCACTTTAAAAAACTATTTTATGGATAATTAAGATGACGTATTCTCTAATAAAGCTCTTGAGGGCATTGGTGCTGAGGCTGGACAAGAAAGGACCATGGTTCCCATAGATTACGGTTGGAAGCTATATATAATTTTTTTCAGTATGTATTTTGGAAATTTATCTCAACTCCCAGATAAAGCAACTGATAGCTGTCAACAACTTACATGTTCATCCAGTAAAGGGCATTTGTTTATCCGGATTTTAAACTTAACTGTGTGACATGTATTTTTTAAAAAATGATTTTGCAAGTATTTTACCTAGAGGAGAATACTATATACATAATATTTTGATGGGGAATGATCTTCCAACTTGAGACTCCAAAAACTTTTTTTTTGTTCTGAAGCCTGGGCCACACCCCCTTCCACTGGCTTCCTCTTTGTTGGTGGGAGCACACCCTTTATCCCCTGTTCCCTAACTCCAAGCTCTGATGGTGATGTTGTGACCTGGGGAGTGACTCTGGTGGGCAGGGCTGGGGTTAGAGCTAGGTTGGGGTTCCTAGGATTGGGGAAGAGAATATTTAATGGGCCAGAATGAGAGGGAATGGACCTCACCTAGGAGGGAGGTGAGAGCTGGTGGAGAGACTCAGAGGGAAAGGAGAACAGAATTTCCTCTCCTGTCCCTCTCTTCCTTTCCTGTCTCCTTTTCTCCAACTCCATCTCCTATTGAGGGTGTGCTTCCAACAGGCTTGTAGGTACTATGATAAGAGGAGGGGGCTCTGAAATGGAGTGAGGAGTGATGACAGAAGTCAGCAGAAGTTTGTTGAAGTGAAGTGGTAATAGCAGCAGCAAGAGAATGGATATTTCTGTAATTGTGCCCAGCCAGGAAAACCACACACATTTAGAGTATTTGCAAGTACTTCGGGACTTTTTTTTTTTTTTTTTTTGGTACTAAAGAGAGGGCCTGAAATACTGCCCAGCGTTACACTTAATAGAATTAATTTGGTGAGTCACTTTAGCCTGTGCCAACCCTTTTGAACACAGACAAAAATCTCAAATATTTTCTTGTGTATGTATAATGCCAGTATAGGCAGAAATTTATGGCATCCTTCTTTTCAGAACTGTGAGTTCTGCCTTAGTAGTTCAAATACTTTTGCAAAATATCCCCTCTAGGAACATTTTGATTGGCTTTTGCTTGGTGAAATTGTTTTCAGCAGCATTTGGTCATTCATCCAGCCTTCAAATAGAAGGTTGATTGAGGCAAACTTTTGAATTTTAGAAACATATATCAACAACAAAAAAAAAACATTTGCAACTGTTAAGGAACACCGAGTTAAAAATTTTTTCTTTCTGTATCTTAGGAACATTACTTAGAAAACAGATGGAAGCATCTTTCAGTAATTTGAAAAATGTGACCCATAAGATGTCATTCTCCTCCAAATAAACAAGAATAGCCTCATAAATGGACAAGGTCAGAGATTTGGGAGAATGTCAGAGACTTTCACCAGTCCACAGAACCTAGTGATCTTAGGTGTATCCTGTCAAGTCAGAATCTTTTCAGCCGGCATTAGATCATGCAATGGTTTCTCCCAAGGGTGTGATAATCGTATCTTGTCTACAGCGTTTCACATACCCTCTGTTCCCTTGTCCTTCAGTTTTGTTTTCCTACTCTGGTTTGCTGGAATAGATACCGTAAACTGCCTGGGGTAATCTATGTTTTAGGGAAGCTGTGAATTTTAATAGGAAGATGCATCTTTGCCAGAGCTGTGTTTACCTTTTAAATAAGGGACTTAAAATCATTGTATAATACTTTTAGTACAAAATACTGTATATTGCTACAAGCCTGCCTTCCAGAATAATCTTCCATCACTGTCCCTCTCACCCCTAATCTTATGTTCTGCCCTCCAGGTTGAAATTTTTTGTTTCTCCAACTGAAAACTAAGATCTATCACCTCAGGACCTTTGCATATGATATTCCCAGGCTTGTACCATTCTTTTCCTCATTCTACCAACCCCCCTCTTCCTCTCCACCCCCAGCATACATATTTGACCTGCTAATATGGGAGTTTCAGATGAAAAGTCAGTTCTCTGAAAGATCTCCTCTGACTTATTTTCCTCTCTAGACTAGGTACCACAGGCCTGTGCCCCCCTCACTTTTCTTATTATAACGCTTGTCACAATTTATTCTAATGGTCTAAGTCTGTATTTTTTGCTAGACTGTAAACTCTTAAAATAGAGTTTAGGTCATGTTCACTTTCTCAGTACTTAGCAAGTAATAAGTTTGCATTGGATATTTGTTGAAGAATAAAGGCATTTAGAAAAAAATGGCATTGTTTATTGGTATGTTTCTGATTTTGTCTTTTCTCTTTGGTGTGAAGACATTTACAGCATGTGTGGTATTGCTCACTCACCAGCTGATGGTAACTATGTGCAGATCCTGTAACACCAGGTATTGTATATAGTGAGCGCTGTGATGTCAGAGGCACCTCAGGAGTGTTCTTACTCAGTGGTGTTTTTCACACTACGTTTTGCAGTTGCAGGAGCCTAAGGCACCCTGATGTGATAGGACTTGATGTTTATATTAGAAGAGTTCTTGTTTGTACAAGGTTGATTGCTTAATAGAAAACCCACCCAGAGAGGGTGGTGATCTTGGTTAAATATGGGAGGTGGAAATATCTTTCCTGTTCAGTGGTGAGTAGTGTGTTTCTGAGCAGGGTTGCTCAGCCACTTTCAGGTCATAATCACTATAAGTGGCATCGTCTTCTAAATTGAAAGGCAAATGTATTGTAAGTTGATCTGTAATTTTATTTCCTTAATATCTTTATCAAGTTTTGACATTAGGGTTATGCTGGCTTCATAACATGAGGTGGACAGTATATATAATACTAGATATATAATCCCTCATTCAGCCCTTGCTTTTGACTTATTTATGTTTTCATCATTATAAATCTGTTCATTTACTGAGTTGGGGGACTATTTTTAGATCAGGTTTTTAAAAATGTTGAGACAGATGGAAGAGTTTGTCTTTCTGTCATTTTATTCCCCTGAGTAGATGACACTTGCAGGTGAAGGAACAAGTACTTAACATTAACACTCTAAAGTGTTTTGAAATGAAGCCTTCAAAAAAGTAATTTGAAATGAAACTTAAAAAGTCATAATAAAAATATCAAATTATCCTCATTGGGGGATAATTGTATCCTGTTGATTCCCTTTTAGCAATTTTAGTATGTACAAGTATAATTACACAGGATATTTTACTTAGAAGAGTTTAGTAAGGACAGTAGAAGTTCAAAATTATATATATATAATTTTATATATGTATATAATGTTTTATATATATATGTAATTTACCATAGGCATAAAGTATACACTTTAACCATCGATGGATCTTTATTCCCCATTTTCTGTCTGCCTAGGTGGCCTCCTTTCATGTTCACATGTATGAACCAGCTCAGTCCACTATCACTGAGTGAAATGAAGAAGAGGGAGAAAAATTAGTCTCTCTTTCCAAACTGCCTTATGCTTGCATGGTGATTTTTATTTACTTATTTTTTCATATTCTAAAACACATTTTTAGAACATTTAGAAATTATAGAAAAGTATGAAGAAGGTGACCATTGTTAATATTTTGGTGTTTATCACAGTACCTGACTGACCTTTAGGAAGGACTCAATGAAGATTGGGTTAATGAATGAATTCAACCCAGTCCCTCCTCCTTTTTTGTGCAAAATGTTTAGATTATACCATATACCACTTTTTAAAAATTAATAGACAATTTTTTTAGAATAGTTTTGGACTTACAGAAAAGTTGAACAGAGTTCCCCTATTCCCCTTCCCCCCAGTTTCTGCCATTATTAACATTTTATATTAGTTTGGTACATTTGTTATAATTAGTGATGAATACTGATATGTTATTGACCAAGATCTGTAGTTTATTTCATTTTCGTTAGTTTTTACCCAACGTCATTTTTCTTTTCCAGGATCCTATCCAGGATACCTCATTTAATTTAGTTCCTTGGACTCCTCTTGTCTGTGACTGTTTCTCAAATTTTCCTTGTTTATGGTAACCTTGACAGCTTTGAGGAATACTGCTCAAGTATATTGTCGAATGCCGTATATTAGAATTTGATATTTTTCCTATGATTAGCCTAGGGCTATGGGTTTTTAGAAAGAAGATCACAGAAATAAAGTGCCATTCTCATCACATGTCAAGCGTACATATTATCAACATGATTTATGATTATTGATGTTGACCTTGATCATATGACTGCTATAGTTTTTGTTTGCTTTCTCCACTGTCAAATTACTCTTTATTTCCCCCTTTAATACTGTATTCTTCAGAAGGAAGTCTCCGTGTGCAACCTACACTTAAGTATCGGGAGTTATGCTCCCTTTTCTTTAGGGTGGAGTACGTATGTATGTATATATATGTGTGTGTGTGTATATATATATGTAAAGATCCATCGATGGTTAAAGTGTATACTTTATGCCTATGGTAAATTATATATATATAAAATAATGATATATATATTATTTGGAATTCTTCTGCACTGGATATTTGTGTTTTCTCCCCCCATGTATTAATTTATTCAGTTACTTATTTATATCATTGTGGACTCGTGAATATTAATTTTTTAATGAATACTTATTTTATACTTTGAGTTATAATCCAGTATTACCTAACTTTGTTGCTCAAATTGTTCTAGCTTTTGCCATTGGGAACTCTTTTACTTGGCTCCTATGCCCCTTTTGACATGCCCCATCAATTGTGTGTGTGCGTCTGTGTGTTGTGTATGGGGGAGAGAGAGAGTGTTTTGGGCATTTCCTTACTTTCTGGCACTACAAGATGCTCCAGGTTCATCGTGTATATTTCCTGCTCTGGTCCTAGAATCAGCCATCTCTCCAAAAAGCCTAGGTTCCTTTTTATTGAAGATTGGTATTAGAAACCAAGATATGGCCACTAAATGTACTCATTATTACTGGGATGTTGTTTCTGTTAGGTTCTCTCAGCTGACAAAGCAAAGAAATATATGTGTGCGTAGTAACCGCACATATACATATATCTATAAGCAATTTCTGTACATAGCCTTCTGTGTCTATAAAAAGTTAAACATGAATTCTTACTGATGTCTTCAACTCTAATTCATTTTAGACTCCTCTCCTTACTATTCTTTTTTTATTGCACTAACATTGGTTTATACCATTATATGTTTCAGGTGTACATTATGTTTCTACTTCTGTATACACGACAACGTGCTCACTACCAAATATTTAGTTTCTATGTGTCATGTACAGTTGACCCCTTTTACCCATTTCACCTTCCTCCCTTCCCCTCTGGTAACTGCTACTTTGTTCTCTGTATCTGTGTTTTTCTTTTTGTTTTGTTTGTTTATTTGTTTTTTTTATTTTTTATATTCCACATATGAGTGAAATCATACAATATTTGTTTTTCTCCATCTGACTTATTTTACTTAGCATAATATCCTCAAGGTCCATCTATTGTTTTTGCAAATAGCAAGATTTCATTTTTTATGGCTGAATGGTATTCCATTGTGGTATTTATGCCATATCTTCTTTATCCATTCATCTGTTGATGGGCACTTAGGTTGTTTCCATATCTTAGCTATTGTAAATAATGCTGCAATAAACATAGGGGTACATATATCTTTTTGAATTAGTATTTTGTATTCTTTGGATAAATTATCCAGAAGTGGAATAGCTGGAACATACACTAGTTCTATTTTTACTTTTTTGAGAGATCTCCATACTGTTTTCCATAGTGGCTACATCAATTTGCATTCACACCAACAGTATATGAGTGTTCCTTTTTCTCTGCATCTTCTCCAACACTTATTATTTCTTGCCTTTTTGATAATAGCTATTCTAATGGGTGTGAGATGATATATCATTGTGGTTTTGACTTGCATTTCCTTCATGATTAATGATGTTGAAATATGTCTTTTCATGTGTCTCTTGGCCATCTCTATGTCTTCTTTGGAAAAATGTCTATTCAGCTCCCCTCCTTAATATTCACACTGCTTGCTCCTCTCCTTTTCACTCCAACAGTGAAAAACCTGGCTCCCACCACTCACCCTCCATTTATTGTTTGATTAGAGTATACATGTATAGCAGTATAAGAATGGGTAAACCCTACACCCATTGGAAACAACTTTATTGACTAGGATCCAGTATTCATGTGGTATTGACTATTCAGTTCCTATTGACTTTAGTCTTTTAGACTACCCATTTCCAATGTTACTCAGGTTACACTTTTCCTCCATTTCTTCAGTGAGGTTAATTCCTATATTTGTAATACAGTTAGATTATATTGTTACAGTCTACATTCTTTCCTGAGGTTCCTCCAACCTGCTAAATGATTTTTTGAAATTTTCAGACATTAAGGCTTATTCTTTGTGTTGTAAAGTCTTACAGGTTTTGACAAATACATAATGCCATGTGTCAACCATTAACATATCATACAATATAGTTTCACTGCCCTAAAAATCTCCTGTGCTTCACCTATTCATCCTTCCTTGACTCCTCTTGAACCCCTTGTCAACCACTGGTCTTTTTATAATGTTGCCTTTTCCAGAATGTCATATAGATGGAACATCATACAGTATGTAGCCTTTTTAGATTGGCTTCTTTTACTTAATGATAGGCATTTAAGTTTCCCCCATGGTTTTTCATGGCTTTGGTAGCTCCTTTCTTCTTAGCACTGAATAGCAGTCCACTGTCTGTATGTATCCCAATTTATTTATCCAGTCATCTACTGAAGGACATCTTGGTTGCAGCCAAGATTTGGCAAGTATAAATAAACCTGTTACAAACATTCATGTGCATGTTTTTGTGTGGACATAAGTTTTCAACTTAATTGGGTGAATATTAGGAATGTGATTGCTGGGTCTTATGGTAAGACTATATTTAGCTTTGTAAGAAACCAAACCATCTTCCAAAGTGGCTATACCATTTTGCATTCCCATCAGCAATGATTGAGAGTTCCAGTTGCTCCACATTTTTCCAGCCATTGGTATTGTATTGGTATTTTTTGTAATTTATTGTTCTAATAGGTACACATTGATATCTCATTGTTGTTTTAATTTGCAGTTCCCTTATGACATACGATGCTGAGTATCTTTTCATGTGCTTATTTGTCATCCAGATATCTTCTTTGGTGAGAAGTCTTTTCATATCTTTTGTCCATTTTTAAATTGGATTGTTTGTGTTCTTACTGTTGAGTTTTAAGAGTTCTTTGAGTATTTTAGATACAAGTCCTTTATCAGACACATGTTTGGTAAAGATTTTCTACCAGTCTGTGGCTTCTCTTTTCATTCCCTTAATATTGTCCTTTGCAGAACAGAAATTTTCTATTTTAATGAAGTCTAACTTAATTATTTCATGGATTATGCTTTTGGTGTTGTAACGAAAAACTCACTGCCAAACACAAGATCACCTAGGTTTTCTCCTGTGTTATCTTCTAAGGTTTTAATAGTTTTGTGTTTTACATTTAGGTCTGTGATATACTTTGAGTTAGTTTTTGTGAAATGTGAGAGCTGTGTCATTCTATTTATTTATTTATTTATTTGCATATGGATGTTTAGTTGTTCCAGTACCATTTGTTAAAAAGACTACCCTCTCTCCATTGAATTCCCTCTGCTCCTGTGTCAAAGATCAATTAACTATGTTTGTATGGGTCTATTTCTGTGTTTTCTGTTCTGTTCCATTAATCTGTGTCTGTTCTTTCAATAATGCTACTCTGTCTTGATCACTGTAGCATTATAGTAAGTCTTTGAGTAATGTCAGTCCTTCAGCTTTTCTCATCCTCCTTCGTCCTGCATCCTCTTCCTCTTCTCTTCCCTTTCTCCTCCTCCTCCTTCTTCTTCTCTTTCCTCATCCTCTTCTCCTTCAGTATTGTGTTAAAAATATGCTGTGAGAATTTTTGAATTCCTTAAAATTTTCTTCATGAATATTATTTTTAATTGGCTATGTAATATTTCATTATCTGATCTATGATAAAACCAATAACCAGTGTTAAGTGGAAAAATTCAGAACGTTTAATATCTCATTTTTGTAAATGAAAATAAAAAGGTAATGTCAGCATAAAATAAAAACTGAAAGAGTTGTGAGATTATATACAAGTAATTGTAATTTTCTTCCTTAGTCAATTTCTTTATTTCCAGTTTTTCTAGAATGAGTAGCAATACCTTTTTTATTAGAGGGAAAGGTAAATCTGTTTGTGTTTATTTTCTAAAGTCTGAGAAATATCTTTTTTCCTTTCCCCCTCTCAATCTGATATTGGTAATTTGGATTTTCTCTTTTTTCGTTTTATGAATCTTGATAAAAATCTCTAGGAGCTTATCAAATTTATTGGTCTTTTAAGAGAACCAATTTTTTTCTGCTTTCTATTGATTTCTCCTCTTATCTTTATTATTTTCTCTTTCATGCTTGGGGTTTAATTTGTTCTTCTTTTTCTAATTCTTAAGATGAAAACTTAGATAATTGATTTGAAACCTTTCTTTTCTAACATAAGCATTTAAAGCTGTACATTTCCCTTAAGCATGGAATTAGCTGTGTCCTACAATTTTGGATATGGTATTTTACAATCATTCAGTTTATTTAAAGAAGAATACTTCCTCTTTGATTTACGTTATTTCAAATTGTTGAGGCTTTTTAGATATTTCATTGTTATTAATTTCTAACTTAATTCCTTTGTGGTCAGGGAACATACTTTAAGATTTTAGACTTTTGGCATTTATAAGACTATTTTATGGCCTAGATAAGGTATCTTTTAGTGAACATTTCATGTGCACTTGAAAAATGTATATTCTGCAGTTGTTGGACATAGCATTCTGTGAATGTTAATTAGATCAAAATGGTTGATAATGTTGTTCAGGTCCTTCTTTGCTGCTTATTTGTTTAGGTTCTATTAATTTGTGAGAGAGGGTAGTAAAATCCCCAACTGTGATTGTAGATATGTCGTTTTCTCACGTTAGTTCTGTTGGAATTTGCTTCAAGTATTTTTAAGCTATATTATTATGTGAATACACGTTTATAATTCTATTTTCCTGATGTTTTGGCCCTTTTATCATTATGAAATATCCCTCCTTATCTCTGGTAATATTCCATGTCCTGAAGTCTACTTTGTCAGACATTAATATAGCCATGCCATCTTTGTTATGCTTACTATTTGCATACAGTGTAATTTCCTATTTTTCAGCCTGTGTCTTTATTTTTTGAAAAGGAATTTATTAGGGTACGTTGCTGTAGGCAACAGTGGGCCACACAGACAAGAGGTACCTGTGTGACCCTGTGTCTTTATATTTAAAGTATTTCTCTTGTAGATTACTATGAACAATTATATGCCAGTAAAATGGACAACCTAGAAGAAACGGACAAATTCCTAGAAATATGCAATCTCCCAAGATTGAATCAGGAAGAAATACAAAACGTGAACAGACCAATTACCAGTAATAAAGTTGAATTAATATTTTAAAAACTCCCAAGAAATAAAAGTCCAGGACCAGATGGCTTTACAGGTGAACTCTACCGAACATTAGAGAAGGGTTAACAGCTACTCTTCTCAAACTATTCCAAAAAATTTCAGAGGAAAGAATGCTTCTGAACTCATTCTAGGTGACTAGCATCACCTGATACCAAAACTAGACAAAGATATTACAAAAAAAGAAAATTTCAGGCCAGCATCACTGATGAACATAGTTGCAAAAATTCTCAACAAAATATTAGCAAACTAAATCAACTATACATTCAAAGGATCATACACCATGATCAAGTGGGATTAATCCCAAGGATGCAAGGATGGTTCAATATTCACAAATCAATCAGTGTGGTACACCACATTAACAAATTGAAGAATAAAAATCATGTGATCATCTCAATAATTGCAGAAAAAGATTTTGACAAAATCAACATCCATTTATGTTAAAAACTCTCAACAAGTGGGTATGGAGAGAACATACCTTAACATAATAAAGGCCATATATGAGATGCCTACAGCATACATAATACTGATAATGATGAAAAGCTGAAAGCATGTCCTCTGAGATCAGGAACAAGACAAGGATGCCCTTGAGGATATTATGCTAAGTGAAATAAGTCAGAGAAAGACAAAAATTGTATGATTTCAGTTATATGTAGAATCTAAAAAACAAAACAAGTGAACAAACATAATTAAACAGAAACAGAGTCATAGATATAGAGAACAAACAGGTG
Organism: Camelus dromedarius; assembly: GCF_036321535.1. Lineage (NCBI taxonomy): Eukaryota > Metazoa > Chordata > Mammalia > Artiodactyla > Camelidae > Camelus > Camelus dromedarius. Next base: position 53,849,108 of record NC_087451.1, read on the forward strand.
GTAGCCAGAGAGGAGGAAGGTGGGAGGAGGAGAGAAATAGGTGAGGGTGATTAAGAGGTACAAACTTCCAGTTACAAAATAAATGAGTCATGAGTATGAAATGTTCAGTGTGGGCAATGTAACCGGTAATTTTGTAATATCTTAGTATGGTGACAGATGGTAACTAGACTTTATGGTGATCATTTTGAAATGTATAGAATTTCAAATCACTGTGTTGTATACCAGGAACTAACATAGTGTTGTAGGTCAATTATACTTCAAAAACAAACAAATAAACTGATAGAAAAAGAGATCAGATTTGCAGTTATCAGAGGTGGAGAGTTGGGGGAGGGGGAATTGAATGAAGATAATCAAAATGTACAGGCCTCCAGCTGTAAGATAAATAAGTACTAGGAATGTAATGTAAAACATGATAAATATAATTAACACTGCTATACATTAAATGTGAAAGTTGTTAAGAGAGTAAATCCTTAGAGTTCGTATCACAAGGAAAAAATTTTATTTCTTTAATTTTGTACCTACATGAGATAATGGAGTTTCACTAATCTTATTGTGGTAACCATTTCATGATGTATGTCAGTCAAATCATTGTGCTGTAAATTGTAGTATAGTCAGTTTACAATATTGTGTCACTTTCTGGTGTACAGCATAATGTTTCAGTCATACATATACATACATATTTGTTTTAATATTTTGTTTTAATATTTTAATATTTGTTTTAATATTTTTCATTATAGGTTACTACAAGATATTGAATATAGTTCCCTGTGCTATACAGAAGAAACTTGTTTATCTATTTTATATATAGTAGGTAGTATCCACAAATCTTGAACTCCCAATTTATCCCTTCCCATCCCTTTTCCTCCTGGTAAACATAAGTTTGTTTCCTATGTCTGTGCATCTGTTTTTGTTTTGTAAATAAGTTCATTTGTGTCTTTTTTGGGTTTTTTTTTTTTTTGGATTCCACATATGAGTGACAGCATGTGATATCGTATAGTGTTTTTCTTTCTCTTTCTGGCTTACTTCACTTAGAATGATGATCTCCAGTTCCATCCACATTGCTGCAATGGCATTATTTTATTTTATTTTTTATGGCTTAGTGGTATTCCATTGAATAAATATACCACAACTTCTTTATCCAGTCATCTGTTGATGGACATTTAGGTTGTTTCCATGTCGTGGCTATTGTAAATAGTGCTGCTATGAACATTGGGGTGCATGTATCTTTTCGAATTAGAGCTCCCCTTGGATATATGCCCAGGAGTAGGATTGCTGAATCATATGGTAAATCTATTTTTAGTTTTTTGAAATTCTTCTCTTTATCTTTGGTTTTCAGCAGTTTGACTATAAGTTGTCTGTGTTTAATTTTCTTTATATTTATCTTGCTTGAGGTCCACTGAGCTTCTTGAATCTGTAAATTGACATTTTTCACCAAATTTGGGAAAATATTGACCATTATTTCTTCTGGTATATTTTCTGTCCTATCCTTGTTTTGCTCTTCTTCTGAGACTCCCAAGTTTATGTAAGTTGATAGCATTTGATGTTTTCCCACAGTCCACTAAGCTTTTTGCCTAAGGGTGTTCCCCCGCCACTCCACAATACCTGCACCTAATGACATTTTTTTCCTTCTAAGGCTCCTTTTTGTCTAGAACCTCCAGAATAATGTTAATTGACAGCGGGAGTAGCTGGCAAAACAGCCTTTCATAACAATGACTTTAGTTTTTCAGCCACAAATATGGTGCTAGTTTGTGACATAAATATTCCTTAGGTTAAGAAGGTATTCTTTTACTTCTCTATATAATATAGTTTTGTCCCAAATAGATAATAAGTATCATCAGAAGAGGTTTTATCATTTGTCAAGAGGCTTATATAGACTTCTCTTTTAACCTATTAAATAAAAAGTAATACATGAATCATATTGAAATGTTTTTATATTCCCAGGATAAACTATATTATTCTTTCAATATACTGCTAGGTTTGATGGTATTTTATTTAGGTTTTTTGTATCTGTACTAACTTTAAAATGATTCATTTTTATGTTCTTTTAGAACTGTGGTTGTGCTATCTTACACCAAATGATTTGAGAACTTTCTCTTTTTCTATGCTCTGAAATAGTTTATATAGAATGAGAATTATTTATTACTTAAAAGTTTGAAAAATTTATAAAAATATTCAAATCTGAACTTTTTTAAAAAACATTTTTAGCAAACTTTTCTTGTCTCTTGGTTATTAGCCTCTTCAGGAATCAAGGTTTCCATTTCTCAGTGAAGTTCAGTTTTAGAACTTAAAAATTAAGTTATTTTTCTCAGAAGTTTTCATTGAGATTTTCACACTTATTTATACGGTATTTTATTTTATTTACATAGCATTTTATTTTTAAAAATAATCTTTTAAATGGGTAAAAATGATAACCACTATCGTAAAATTTAAATATACATAAAAGCACAAAGAAGAAAATTAAAATAACTTGAAATCTCACCAACTTTATCGAATATTTCATTATCTTTACATTTTTTTCTATTATCTTCTTTTTCTTCTGCCTCATTTATGTATATTTGTACTTTCTTTTTTCCTTGATTGCATTTGCTAATGGTTTATCAATTTATTGGATTTCTTCCTCACCTCTGAAAAATCCCAGCTCTTACATATATTTTTCTCACCATTTTCAAGTTCAGTGGTTTTTAACCACTAAATCGTGCAATGGAACCCTTTTCAAAATTAAAATCTTATGTGAAATCCCAGTGTATAAATAGATAAAAGCCAAGCACTTGTGATTAAAGCAAAGGGGAGTAAGGGGAAGGAAGGGAGTTTCCCAGAGTCTCAATCACTTGACCACCACCCCCAACTCCTCTTTCTTATCAGACACTTATGACTCCAGAGAGTACTGTTAGACAACCACTGTTCTGACTTACTAATTCTGCTTATATCTTTATTGTTTCCTTCCTCTTCTTTTCCACAGACTGGTTTTATTGCTCTTTTCTGATTTTTTGAATTTAGCATTTACTGTATTTCTTTTCATTCTTTCTTGTTTAATATTGGAAATATTGAAGTCTGTGAATTTGTCACTGGCAGTGCTGGTCACATCTTATAATATTTTACACAGGATATTTTCTCAATAGGCGGTAATTATAGTTTTGAGTTTCCTCTTTGGCCCACAGAATATGTAGGAGTGTATTTTCAGCTTCTAAGTGTGGAGAGATTTGTATATCTTTTTTTAATATTAAGTTCTGATTTTATTTTGTTATGGTCATATAATAAGATCTTTCTAATTTAGTTTTTAAGAAATTACTGGTTTTTTGTAATCCAGTGTTTAATCAATTTTCATAAATTTTCCATGCCAGCTGTAAAGGGTGCATTTTATTTTTAGGTTACATAGTTATTTCACTTCTGTTATCTATCCTATTAATTATATTGCTTAAATCCTCTATATCTGCACTATCCAATATAGTAACCACTCTCCACATGTGGTTATTGTACATTTGAAATGTGGCTAGTTTGAACTGATATGTGTTGTTAAGTATAAAATGCACATAGGGTCTTAAAGATTTAATGCAAAAACAGGTAAAATATTTCAATAATAATTTTTATGTTCATTGCATATTAAAATGATACGATTTTGGATCTATTGAGTTAAATAAAATAAATATTACTAAAATTAATTTCATCTCTTTTTTGGATACCTTTTGAAAGAGGTTACTAGAGAATTTTAAATTACATGCGTAATTATTTTATTTCTATTGGACATAACTGCCCTGTATAATAATTATATATTTTTGTCCACTTGATCTATCAGAGACTAGTAGTAACATTACAATTGTTTTTTCAGTAATTTCTACTTAAATTTCTCAGTTTTCACTGTATATATTTTTGTACTGTGCCATTTAGCACATAACAGGTCATTTCTATTGTGGATTGAACCTTACATAAAATAAAATGACTCTGTTGGCCTGTTTGAGTTCAACTTTGATGTGAATTATTGCTATTCTTTTTAAGAAAATTTGCTTAGGAGTTTTTGCACACCTCTCTTTTTTTAACTTCAGCTTCACTTTGTTTCAGGTGAGTATCTCTTAAACAGTAATTAAATTAATTGTATCTTTTGACATAGTCTGACTTTGCTTTTCTCTTTTTCACTTGTTTCTGTTAACTTTTTTCTTCTTTTTTTATTGAGGAATAGTTGATTTATAATATTATATTAGTTTCAGGTGTACAACATAGTGATTCAAAATTTTTATAGATTAACCCCATTTATAGTTATTATAAAATGTTGTCTGTGTTCCCTTTGCTGTACAATATATCCTTGTAGCTTACTCTTAATAGAGGAGTCTAACTTTTCACAATTATTGTGATCAGTGAATATCATTTTATGAGTTTTATTTTTATGCTACTTTATTTTTTTCTATATTTTAGTATATTGAGTAATAAAAATATTTTGTTCTACTTTTATTACATTAGTGTTTTGAAAAATCATAGTTGAACCCATTTACTTTAATTAGCATCATCAAGAATGGAATAGTACCCATTAGCCCTATGAAAATGGGTAATTTAGCATGTTTTTCTTCCTCTCTATTCCTTTCCTAACTGAGATTCAGATGCTTATTACATTTTTTTATAAATGTCTTAAGAATTACTTTAAAATAGAAGTTTTAAAGCATATTTAACCACAATTATCTAGATTTAACTTATTTTACTGTTTTGAATTTCATCACCACCTCTTTCTCTCTGTTGATCATTATATCCTTGAAAAGATTTCCTTGGGGAAGAATGTAGGTGGTAGAAATTCAGAGTTTGAAAATATTTTGTTGTTCTCCTTCATATTATATAACCAACATATTGAGTATGTTTAGAATTCTTTAGCACAGTATTTTTCCTTTAAAAATGCTATAAAACTTTCATTTTCTGGTGCTTATTTTGTGGAGAGGCCACTTTGACTCTGTTATTTTGTAGACTACTTACTTTTTTCTATTGGTATGCTTGAGGGATGTTTTCATTTTCCTTCAGTTTTGAAAGTTCAGAAGGATATGTTTAAATGTTGTCATTCATTCATTCATTTATATTTTTTAACAGCTTCATTGAGATATAGTTCCTGTACCACACAACCTACCCATTTAAAGCATACTGAACCAATGGCTTTTAGTATAGTATTCCCAGAGTTGTGCAATCATCACCACAGTAAATTTTAGAACATTTTCATCATTCCCAAAGAAAACTTGAACCCCTTTAGCCTGCATTCTCCAATCTGCCTCCTCCCTCCCACAGCCCTAGGCATCCACTAATCTGCTTTCTTTTTCTATAGATTTTGCCTATTCTGTATATTTCATGTGAATGGAATTAGACAATATGTGGCCTTTGTGACTGCTTTCTTTTGGTTGGTGAAATTATTTCAGAGATTTATTTGTATTGTAGCATGTATCAGCATTTTATTTTTCATTGCTGAGTAATATTCCATTGTATAGATTATTTTTAGTTTCTTTTATTTGTCTCTTCATCGGTTGATGGATATTTGGGTTTTGTCCACATATTGGCTATTAAGAATAATGCTACTATGAACATTTGTGTACAAGTTTTTGTTTGAACTCCTGTTTTCATTTCTTTTGGGTGTATATCTAGTAGTGGAATTGCTAGGTCACATGGTAACTCTCTGTTTAACCTTTTGAGGAAATTCCAGACTTTTACAAAGTGGCAGCACCATTTTACATTGCCACTAGCAGTGTGTTAGGATTTTAATTTCTCTGCATCTTTGACAACACTCATTACTGTCCATCTTTTTGACTGTCACCATCCTAGTGGATGTGAAGTGGTACCTCATTGTGGTTTTGATTTTCATTTTCCTGATGACAGCTGATGTTGAGCATCTTTTTATGTGTTTATTGGTCATTTGTATATCTTCCTTAGATAAATGTCTATTTAGATCCTTTACTTGTTTTAAAATTGGGTTATTTGTCTTTCTATTATTGAGTTGTAAGAGCTTTTTATATATTCTACATATAAGTCTCATCAGATGTATGATTTGCAAAAATTTTCTCCCATTCTATGGGTTATCTTTTCACTTTCTTGATGACATCCTTTGGAGCACACTGTTTTTTCATTTTTGATGTCCAATTTATTTTTTCTTTTGGCATCATACCTAAGAAACTATTATTAACCCAAGGCCACAAGGATTTATGCCTGTTTTCTTCTGACACTTTTATAGTTTTATTCTTTTCCATTGAATTGTCTTGGCATCTGTATCAAAAATTTATTGACTATAAATATGAGGGTTTACTTCTGAATTCCCAATTCTGTTCCTTTGAACTATGTGTCTATCTTTATGCCAGTACCATATTGTCTTGGTTACTGTAGCTTTGTAGTAAGTTTTGAAATCAGAAAATCTGTGAATCCTCCAAATTTATCCTTCTTTTTCAAAATTGTTTTGGCTATTCTGGGTTCCTTGGATTTCCAAATGAATTATAGGATCAGCTTGTCAGTTTCTGCAAAAAAAGCCAGCTCAGATTTTTATAGAGATCACATTGATTTAGATCAATTGGAGGAATACTGCCATATTAACAGTAGTAAGTCTTATATATGAACATAGGATGTCTTTCCATTTACTTAGGTCTTTAACTTCTTTCAGTAATATTTTGTAGTTTTCAGAGTTTAAGTTCTGTGCTTCTTTTGTTAAATTTATTCCTAAGTGTTTAATCCTGTTTTCTTAATTGGAATGTTTTCTTAAAAGGTATTTTCCTGATTTAATTTTGGTTTGTTCATTGCTATTATATAGAAATACAACTGATTTTTGTATATTAATCTTATATCCTGCAAACTTACTGAACTCATTTATTAATTCTAATAGTTTTTTGGTGGATTCCTTGGGGTTTTCTATATACAAGATTGTATCATCTGCAAGTAGAGATAGTTTTATTTCTTCCTTTCTAATCTGGACTCTTTTAATTTCATTTTCTTGCACAATTGCCCTGGCTAGCCCCAGTACAATGTTGAGTATAAGTGGTGAGATTAGACATCTTGTCTTGTTGCTAATCTTAGGAATAGGGGATAGCAGTCTTTCACTTGTTGACCTAAAACAATAAAACAACCAGTTATTTTACCAGCAAAATGGGGTTATTTGGGAACAACAAAGACTTAATTCAGAGCATGCAGTCTGTGATGATCCACAGGCAAGTCTAGAGAATAGAAGAGAGGAACTTTCTTTTATAGAGGAGAAGGAGGAGTTAGGAGGGGCTGTTATAAACAAAGAGTTCATTGGAGGAAACTGGGAGCTTTTCATTAGCTGAGTTGTGTAACAGTCTCTCATTGGGTGCGCTCTTGCTGGGCAAGGAGAAATTTTTCCTTCCTCCTGCTGGGTAGTAAAGTGCCAACCTTCTTCTTGTTGGAGATGCAAAGGTACATCTCTTCCTGTTGGGTCTGCAATTGACATCAATGGGGAGGGAATGAGAGCTCCCTCTTCTGGCATCCTGACTTTATTTAAAATGCAGATACTGTTTATTAATTTTCACACACTGTTAAATGTGACATTAGTGGGGTTTTGGTAGATGATCTTTGTCAGGCTAAGGAAATTTCCTTCTATTTCTAGTTTGTTGAATGTTTATTTTCTTGTTTGTTTGTTTAAAATCATGAAGGGCTGTGGAATTTTGTCTAAAGCTTTTTTTCCACCTGTTGGGATTATCGTGTGGTCTTGGTCCTTTATCCTATTAATATGGTGTACTACATTAATTTAATTTTAGCTAGCATTTATTTTTTACCTTTTAATTCAACTTCTCATTTTCTCATTCTTTAGTCTCTGGAAGACTTTGGCGGAACCTATTAAATGACATATGCAATAGATGTGATGCAGGTCTTGGAAGTTGATGGTGGTCCTCTGTGAAATTTTATTTCCAGAACTTTGTACTTCATCAAAAGTTCTGGTGATGACTATCTAGGATTTTTTTTGTTTGATGGTGTTGAATGGTATGAATGTAAAACAAAATTTTAAGTGTCCTATGTAACCCAAATGTTATATAAATTCATAACATTATTTTGGTAGTATATCTAACAGTTTCATATTACAGGCACTATTTTTGGAGATGGAAACTTTTAACTATATTATTTATATACATTTTAGGGATGATAACCCTTTTATGCATAATAGAGTATGTAATTAGCATTTCTAGCAATTATAGTCAGTATCAGTGTATTTTTGTCTTTGAAAAATTTGTAGATGCCTCCCCAGTTTCTTTCAATATAACATGATTTGTTTCGTATTATATATTTCTATCAGATCCCTATTTTGTAGTGTATTCTCACCCTAATTGCAGTTTTCTTCTCTTGGGTATGTTTTTTCTTTTCCATGTGGGTTCCTTCAGTTGGTTGCACTGTCATTTTCATTGGTGATGCATCTGCTAATTAGTTTTCTTCTTTGAATGCCTGCTCTTTTTGTTCTTGATTTTTCAGTTCAGCTCTGTTTTAAATTTAAGTTCTATTTATTGACATTTCTCTCTAGCTTCTATTGGCCTGTGACCCACTATGACTTGTTTGTAATGTTTATATGTTTATGAAACTGACAGTCCATCCTCTGCCATCAGTGATAATTAACATTTAACTGTTTTTTTAAGATGGTTTAGAAAATAGTTATTTTTGTGGTTAATATATGTATTAGCTTTCTAAATTCGTCGAAAGTTCTTGGATTATTAGAAAGTGTCACCTACAGGCATATGTAGAGTTTTACTTACTTTTTATTCTGGCGAAATATACATAACATATAATTTACTATTTTAACCATTTTTAAGTGTGCGTTAATTACATTCACATTGTTCTGCAACTTTAACATTTTTAAAGAGAAAGTAATACCTATTTCTTAGTCTTTCAGATTTTCTCTTTCTTCCTTAGTATTTTTTCTTTTTCATTGATCAACTTTCCCTTTCTTTTAGATGCTGAGGATTTCCTGGCAGAAGGTTTGCGGAATGAGAACCTCAGTGCTGGTGCAAGAGACCACAGAGACCATATCCTACGGGGCTTTCAGCAAATCAGAGCTAGGTTTGTATCAACCAGTTCCATTATTCTTCTTTATAAGCTTTAAAACAGTTTATAATCAGTAAAGTCTACTTCAGTATATAAATTAGCAAGGTAAGACATATCCATCATAGTTCTTTACACTTGGTAGAGGCTTAATAAATGTTTACTGAATTGAATTAAAGTGAGGCAGGCATAGTTGGGTAGTTTACCAAAATAGAAAATTTTGATAACTATGTATGTTAAGAAAATTATTCTGCTTTTAGCTCTGGATTGTTATGTTGTTCTTTATTGAACACTTTTGCAAATGTGTGAAAAGCTAAGTATTTGTGCTTGTCCAATTTACTAAAAGGGAGGATGTTAAGCCACATGAGATAATTAATTTTCATTATGATTTTTATTCCTGGTTTACATCCAAATCTCCTTCCCTAATAGAAAACTTAAACCATACTTTTCCTATGACCATATTAGGATGTTTTAGTCTCAGACTGGTTGGAATATCATGCTCACTAATTTTTTTTTTAATTAAAGGCCCTGACCTAATTTGTGCCTTTTAGAATGTGAGCACCTGACAGATACATACACTTACTTGGGAGAGGAAGAAATAAAAATTTTCCTTTACAATTTATTTCCTAATCACTTCTTGCTCAAAATGTGGTAACTGAATTAACTGAATGAGAGTTGGGGATAAGTGAGTGTTATTTTAAGCCTTTTCCAACCTGGTGGCCATGTGATTCAGAATGTTTGAACTGAGTACTCTTAGTAAAAGGGAGAACATCTACAGGGTTATGACTGGAATTTAATTTGTGTGGCTGACCGATCTTGGCATCTACTTTAGAAACTTCATTGAAACTCCTTAGAAGCTGAGAGTTTTATCCTTTCGAAGGGCACAGCCAGAATATATTCCCTCCAGGAATGTGAGAGAACCTCACAAGATGCCCTGCTGGATCTTAATCGATCTTTCCTGCTGGCTAATTAAGCATCACTTTTACTCAGCAACTGGGGACTGTGTAATTATCAGCCTGGGTTGCCCTAAATAATTGAAACAAACAGAATGCAGAAGATGGAAGCTTTTTGCAAAAGTAAGAATATCTATAATTTTTATTAGCCTGAAAGAGTGTTTAAAACAAACTTCCCTGTAATGTTACTTTATTTAGATAAATTTAGGCTTAGTTGTGTACCTGTTAGTTCATAATCCATAGAATTTTTTATTTTTTTAATACAAAGTTGACCTTTATACTATAGGATTATTATAAGGATGACATGAGGAATAAAGGTGGAATTATTTTAAATTATGTTATAGGGAGAGGGATGCCCAAACTATAATTGTGTATGTGGTGCTATTAGTGGTATAAATCTGTGATAAGGAATGTAAAAACAATTTTACTGCATCTGTAGAGACAAATATACAATGAATAGGAGTTCTCCTTTCCCATATTTGTACCACAGCATTTGGAAAGGGCTAATTTCAATCTGAAATTGGTAATAAAAGGTGATTTTTGTGGTGACTCGCTGTTATCAGTACATATTATTTCTTAGTCCTCTTTTTAAATGCATACACACACACTCATACACTCATATCCATGTGTGCACACATAGAAGCTGTATTTGTTATGAGGTAGAGAGGGTTCCTTGTTCTCAAAGAATTTGCTGTGTGGTTTGTGGGACAGACATTCAGGAAATAACCAGCAGGAATTTTAGGAAACATCTGCATTGTTAATGGGAGCTTTCTGTTCATTGATTTGTTGTAAGAAAGATGACACTTTATTTAGAATTTCATAATTATCAGATCACAGAGGAAATGAGGAGCCAGAAATTAGATACTGTATAAGAAAATGGAAAAACAAGGCTTCCCTTTGGCAAGCTGTTTGAAATTGTCTTACATTTACCTATTCAATCATCATCCCATTAATGTAACCCTTGTTTTGCTGAATCCTCTTTTTATAGACACATTGCCTCTGTAGCCCCTTTTATGGCTGGTCAATATTATGCACTTATATGTACTGATGCCAGTTTCAAAGAATTAAAGCTTGTACAAGGCCAACCATATTTACTTTCTTTGTGTAGAAGTTGTATCTTTCCCAGAGGCTGGGTGTGAAAAGAAATTTGGAACTCATCAAACTTGAGAGTTAAATGTATATGGCAAGTTGCCAAGTAACATCAAAAGAATTGTTGAAAGCCACTTAAAAAGTTTTATCTTTAGTCATATTAAAGCAATAAAATGTTAAGGGTTTGGTAGATTTGTTGGGGAGAGTAGGAACATATCTAAAATTATTAATTTGGCACATCAGAGTTTATTTGGAAGGTAGGTAAGAAATCTCTAGCAGGATAATCTGGGAAAGCCACTAGATAAATATAAATACCGTATATACACATATTTCCGCCCCAAAACTTTCTACTCTATCTTGTGTCCTTGCTTGAATCCCTGTAATTCTTTCCTCAGCACGGTGCTGCTGAGAATGAAAAGGGTGGAGAGAAGTGAAAATAGCACTGCCTCTGATTCTTCGTAAACTCTAGGGGCTTGGCCCTAATTTTTAAGGTGGCTCAGAATTCAGTGCTGCTTGCCATGGCTGTGGTCTTGCTGTAAATTAAAGCGTCTGACTCCATCATAGCTGTTATGTGCCATTTGCCACCTTTGTTGCATAGAGTCACTGACCCCAGGAAAGGATAGTTGTGTCAGAAGTCATGGATTTCCTCCAAGTGCTCATCTGTTTCTCAGTACAAGTAGCTTCATTATTCTCTCTCCTCTCAGACTTAAAAATAAAATCGTATCCGTATTTCTATCTACATATGGGGTTGGGTTTTTTTTTGGCTTACAAGTGTTACCGATGATGTATAATGTTTTCCATATAAGACAAAATAGAAAACGGATGGTAATTTCTGTGATTCCAAGGAAATGAAATCCTGTTGTGGTATTTGATGTCCTGAGCTGTGATGTTCATTGCTCTTCTTCAAACTGCTTCCTCATTTAAACATTCTCCCTAAAAACTAACGGTTTTCACATTCTGAATCCAAGTTTTCACTGAGCTCTTTAGAGAATGATTAGGATGAAAGCCAGGCAGAGGCTCCTCCTGTTTTATTACGGTGGTCACTGCAGGATCAGCGCCAGATGTGAGACACCTGGAATGAAGCAGACATGATCTACACTCAGACATCTGATGGCGTTCTTACGCATTTGTAGAAACAGTTGAGCATTTCTGAAGTTTGATTCAAGGGAGGCCATCTGACAGCAAGAATACATTGAGAATGGGGGAAGGGATGAACAATATAGAATATTTTTATTACTGAGGTAGGGATAAATTCTCTCTTGATGGCCCGTTTTGGAACAGCTAGTCATTTATGCTCACTGTTGGAAGTGAAGGCCAGAGCCAATGGAAACAAACTTGGAATATTATTTCCTTTTGTGAAAGTTAAAGGAGTTCCAAAATGAGACAGATAGATTAATAGCATATTGAAATGGAAAGAAATAAAGAAATAACTTTATGTAACAGGATTATGGCCCAAAAGCCACAAAACTCAGGACATTTAAAGTACAGGTTGAAAGAATATCTTTAAAAATGTCTCATTGTGGGTGGTTAGCATATAGCTCTGCATGAAACATGATACACTGGTAGAAATATCATAAAAATAATTCCAATTTTTTGGGGGAACTTCAAGTTTTTCTTACAGCTTAACATGGATTTAGCTTTAAAACAGGATTTAGTTTAAGAATATATCATTCTGATGTCTTTGTATTATAGGAAGAAAGACAGGGAGTTAGTCTAGTATAACTCTTGGAAGCACAATTTTCAAAGTAGTGTACTGTAAATATCATTACTATTAATTACATAGAGAGTTTTACTTTTCCTGAGAGCTGGTTATTGAGCTTAAAACTCCCAAACAAAACACATTGGAATGAAGTGTGCTTATCAAGAGAACTAATGTGGAATGTGTTGTTGGTACATTTGTGTTGCTTGCAAATTTAGATATTTGCTCATAACCTGTTGTTCATTTTGCTACTTATATCCATAGCAAAAAAAAAAAAAAGTACTTGTGCAATCCATCTAAGTTTAAAGAGCTCTGAAAAGGCTCAAAATCATACGGAGCAATAATTTGACCACATCTCGAAGGTTAACAATTTATTTCTTCCTTTTTCAGTCCTATCTCTGCCTCTCATCCTTAATCCAAAAAAAAAAAAAAAAAAACCCAAAACGATTTCATGTCTTTCAGCTGATCAACTATATACCAAATTTCTATACTAGTTTTCTGTTTTTCAATGAGTGTATGTTGAGATTTCACAATCGTGTTAAAGATTTTTGAAGATAAACTTATTGGGGCAGTGAGGGGTTATATTTATTGCTCTTTTAGTCTGAAATTCTCTTCAGGTGGGACTGATATATTACCTGCTGTTGGTTTCTTGGCTTAACCTGGAAAGGAAGATCATTTTATTATATGCTCTTTCATAGCAAGTCTCGTGTCCTTTCAAATCATCCTTGAAATGTATAACTCTCCTTTTGATTTGATGATGGAGATTATTTTGTTTATTCTTTTACTTGTGCAAGTATCTTGGAATTAGCACCAGCTGTAAGATTAAATTGATCCACTTTTATTTTCTTTTACTAGGCTGTATTAGTGATCAGAAGCTTCTCCCTTTGGGCATCCCATAAAATAAATATTTTATACAAATAACTGATATATAATAATTTTTTAGTATTTTTATGCTAAGTAATAAGTGGGTTTAAAAAAAAAAGCTTGGATTAATAAATGTGTTCCTTTCAAACCTTTTTATTAAAAATTCCCTGTACTGAGCTCTTTAAACAGATAGTATGTTCTATCAAGAGCGAAAAGAATCTTGAAATGAGACCTAGGAGGCAGACAGGTAACTGAACTTGCACCCTTCAGGTTGGACTGACCCATTAGAATAATATGCTGAGTATTGCTCTTCAGTCATTTAGTTAGGTTGCTGAAATTTTCTTTACTCCTGATAGAATTATAGCCATCATTATCACCTGGGCACATTCCTATTATCTACTCAATATGGATTTGTCTTGGAAGGTCTCAGAAAATCCTCAGTGTCAATTTTTTAATACTAGAAGCTTTTTTATTTGCCTATAAATGGGTGCCCTTAATTCATACATTGTGTGAAAAGATAATTTATCTGAAATTACTGTCTTCATTTTACCAGTTTACTTTGGCCTTGATTTTAAGTTTCATTTCATCTGGAGCTAGTCTTTTGTCCCAATGCTGTACTATTTTCTCTCCTTATAGAAAACTAATGGGGGGAAAATGCCTTTCTGTGTTATCTATTTGTGGATCTCCAGAAACTTGTGGCGTGGGGCCTTCTTGATTGTGGTTTTCTCTAATTTGCCTGTTTTCTCTTATTTCTGATATAGATCCACCCTGTATCCACTTTCTGTGTTACTGCGAAACTAGAGCAAAGGGGAGAGAAATGCAAGAGCACTGGGTCAGCTGTCAGGAGCCAAACTCTGTTTTGACATTAACTTCGATAACATCGATTCAGTGGAAGATTCTCCTAACCGTGATCTTGTGTTTTCTTTTTAAGTTGCATCCTCCAAAATGCAAATAACATTCTTTTTTCCCCAAATGGTACGAAAATGCAAGCATTACCAACCAAACCTTGAAACCTTCATTTGATTTTTTATGGTATCACTATGATTTTTTTTTTAATTTACAAAATGATGCAGGAAATTTCATTTCCTTGGGATTTTATTTCATTTCATGATTCTGTTGAGAATGAGTTGGGCCTAAAGTGGTTTTTAACAGTCACACTACGTGAATCATTTCTTCTTTGGAAGCTGAATCTTCTCTCTCACTGTGTGGCCTCATCTAGTCTCCCCAAAGTGCAGTGCTAGCAGGGTTGATAATGAAATGCCATCCTGCTTACCACGCTCAGTAAAGGGCTCTGAGAAAACAGGAAAAAAATCAGTCCCACAGGAACATCTCTAGTGCTAGATATCCATATTTAACCCCCATGCATTTAAAATGGAAATGAGATATCTTAGGGTTTTAGTTTTTGATTTACACAAGATGTCACCGCCTCCTTGGCAATGGGAATATTTTATAGACCAACTGCTGACCTGTTTGGGAAGATCTCAGCCTATCGCCCCAGGTCCAATGTAGTTCCTTCATATTTCTTTCGAAACTCTCAGCAGTGCTTTGCAGCAGCTTTGATTCTTCAGGCTTCAAAGGATGCCCCTTCCAGGGCCAGTCTTCCAAAAGGAAAAAAAATCAGCGTAGGGGAACAAACAGCTCTTTAAGAAAGGGGCAGCTATCCCTGTGGCATCTCTTACTGTAGTTAATTAATAGGGAGTTTACAAACCAGTAATACTAAGGCTTTGCAAAGCCAAGAAAATTCCAATTTGATGCTAGTGTGTTGTTAACGAAATTCTCACTTGGAATAACCCAGTCTTCAATAATCCAGCCTCAAATTGTCTTATCGTAGATACAGTGTGGCTGATATAAGATGCATTATCATTAATTGCTCAAACTCAAGCTCCCTCTTGAGTTTGTGAGCCTTGTTGAGGTTCTCATTATAATTTACAGAAAACTTTATGCCCACGTAATCTCCAATTAGCTATTTCTTTTAGTTATATTAGTGAGTGTCTCTCGCTTATAAATTCTGCCATTAACCACAAGGTTCATCTTACAATTTGGTAATCAAGACCTTCTACCGTGTCTACCAAGTGCCTTTGTTCCTTTGTTGAGAGAACTGAGATATAAAAAATTACTCAAAGTAACAGAATTAACAAAGGATTAGGATTTTTTTCATTTTTCAGTTTTATTAGGTAGAATTGTTAAAATTTGCACATATACAATATATTGTATGTAAATACATAAACACAATATACTGCAAGTATTTTAAAAATTTATATGTATGTACGGTTCATTGTTTTGAAGAACATTTAGAGCTTTAGCTTTATTAAAAATTTTAAAAAATTATAAATTAAAGTACAGTCAGTTACAATGTGTCAATCTCTTGGTGTACAGCACAATTTCCCATTTACATACATATATTCATTTCCATTTTTTTATTAAGTTATTACAAGATATCGAACATAATTCCCTGTGCTATACAAAAGAAACTTTTTTTAAATCTATTTTTATATACAGTGGCTAACATTTCTAAATCTCAAACTCCCAAATTTATCCCCTCCCACCCCCTTTCCCTGGTAACCATGATTGTTTACTAAGTCTGTGAGTCTGTTTCTGTTTTGTAGATGAGTTCATAGTGTCCTCTTTTTTTTAGATTCCACATATGGGTGATATCATAGGGTATTTTTCTTTCTCTCTCTGGCTTACTTCACTTAGAATGATGATCTCTAGGTCCATCCATGTTGCTGCAAATGGCATTATTTTATGCTTTTTATGGCAGAGTAGTATTCCATTGTATAAATATACCACAACTTCTTTATCCAGTCATCTTTCAATGGACATTTAGGTTGGTTCCATATCTTGGCTATTGTATACAGTGCTGCTATGAATATTGGGGTGCATGTATCTTTTTGCATTAGAGTTCCCTCCAGATATATACCCAGAAGTGGGATTGCTAGATCATATGGTAAGTCTATTTTTATTTTTTGAGGAAAGATTCGGATTTAGAATATAGAATTTCTAATTGGTTGCGTAGTTTACTTGGCCAAACCACTACAAGAAATTGGCATATTCCAGAAGATTATTGGTTTAAAAGAACTATAGTTCTTTTAATAAATATTGAAGTTTAATTAATTATATATTCATGGTAGAGTATAGCCAAGTCTGCAGTTTATTTTAGAATGCATCAAAAAAGAGAGATGGATATGTGACAAAACAAATACAACAAAAGTGAATCATAGAATCTAGGTTGTGGGTATATGTGGGTGTTCTTTTACCTTTTATGCATATTTGAAATATTTCATAATGTAATGTTGCAAAAAGCATTATTTGTTTCACTTTGCAGTTCAGAAATCATGGACCTCAATCACTGTGGTTTCAGAAAACCACATGCTTCCTCAATTTGGAAATATAACAAACATGTTTGTAATTTTTTTAGGATGATAATTTTCTAGGAATAATCTTATTATTACAGAATGATGGTAGACGAAGGGGTAATCCTCCAGTCTGTTATTTCTGACATAACTAACTTTAAGTATCTAACTTTCATACTTCTTTAAAACTTCTAGACCAGCAATTATTGAGAGCTGACATTCAATTCAAACATTTTGCCCAGGAGAGTGGGAAATTTTAATCTTTTTCAAGGAAAGGCAATTTCTAACTTTTCTCATAAATTTGATAAAAGGAAAGCTAATATGAGATTGGTAGTCCAGTAGGAAATGGAACTCAATTTTACATTTTTTAAACCATTTTATGGTATTAAAAATGACAGAGGTTAGAAACAAAGCTCTTATTCTTTTATTGAACTAGAATTGAAAGTGGCAGAAAATCATTTTGGCCCTGGTGCAGTAAATGTTATCACTAAAACATGTTCAGAGGATATTAGGATAGTCTCTCAAGCACCAGAGACAAAAGTTCACGGAACAAGAACTGATTTTGCTGTCCTTACCTTGAAATTATTAGATGTACAGGAGATGAAAGTATCTTAGCTCTAAGAAGACAGGGTATGGAGTATGTGTTGAAAATAATAATGGCTTCATTCTGGAGGGAAGTAAAATGGAGAGAATATGGTGGGATGGGTCTCTTAGCAGTGACAGACACAATGGAGGGAGTACACAGGGACAGGAGGGCCAGCACCCAAACCAGCCCCAGGGCTGAGGAATCCAGAGAAAATTATACTTGTGCAAAATTGTGAGCTGACAATGAAAATGGTAAGAAAGCAAGCAATGCTATTCATTGAAAGAACTCTTTGAAGATATTATTTAACAGGGAGATTAAACTGGAGCTGTCAGCAGCTACTTTATTTTGAGAATCTGGTAGGAGAGAAATTTTAAGTCCATTTGGGAAAAACCAATCATTTTTGAGTGTGCAGTGTGATTATTCTTTAGAATTTTGTGTAAATGGAGCAGGTTGGTAGGCATATGTTTGCTGATCCTCTAATGATTAAAATTCAGAATAAGTAAGACTCTTGTGAAATTGAATTTCCAGGTTCCAGCTAGTGTTCTATACTGCCATATGGCATAACTAGAATTAATTGCTGCTCCTAGTCTCTTACTCTTTTACTGAATATCTAGGTGCCCAGTTTGAAATAGTAGAGGTTCCACAAAAGTATTTAATCACATAAGATAGATGTTTGACATGCTCATGAAAGTAGTGTGTATAGCTAATAGTTCCTTAGAAGAAAAGGCCTTTTGTAAGGTTTTCTACCTCAAGCCCCCTTTTTTTTTTATTAAAGAAATGAATGCATAGGAGAGTTAACAAGGAAAAGAGGGAAAATTCTCAGGACTTTATAGGTCAGTGTAAACAGAAAAAGGAAAAGCAAGAAATCTTTTTTGCTAGAGTCTTTAGCTCCTTAATACTCCAAGTGTGGTCCATGGACCAGCAACATCAACATCACCTGGAATGTTGTTAGAAATGCAGAATCTCAGGCTTCACTGAGTCAGAACTACTGAATCAGAATCTGCATTTTAGATCAATAGGCACACCTGAAAAAATGCTCAATGTCACTAATTATCAGAGAAATGCAAATCAACACTACAATGAGGTATCACCTCACACCAGTCAGAATGGCCATCATTCAAAAGTCCACAAGTGATAAATGCTAGAGAGGCTATGGAGAAAAGGGAACCCTCCTACACTGCTGGTGGGAATGCAGTTTGGTGCCGCCACTGTGGAAAATAGTATGGAGATTCCTCAAAAGACTAGGAATAGACTTACCATATGACTTAGTAATCCCACTCCTGGGCATATATCCAGAAGGAACCCTACTTTAAAAAGACACCTGCACCCCAGCGTTCATAGCAGCACTATTTACAATAGCCAAGACATGGAAATAGCCTAAATGTCCATCAACAGATGACTGGACAAAGAAGTTGTGGTATGTTTATACAATGGAATACTATTCAGCCATAAAAATGACAACATAATGCCATTTGCAGCAACATGGATGTCCCTAGAGAATGTCATTCTTAGTGAAATAAGCCAGAAAGAGAAAGAAAAATACCATATGATATCACTAATATGTGGAATCTTAAAAAAAAAAAAGAAGAAGAAGAAGGAGAAGAAGAAGAAGACAAATGAACTTAAATATAAAACAGAAACAGACTCATAGACATAGAATACAAACTTGTGGTTGCCGGGGGGAGGGGAGTAGGAAGGGACAGACTGGGAGTGTGAGATTTGTAGATACTAACGGGTATATATAGAATAGATAAACAAGTTTATATTGTATAGCACAGGGAAATATATACAAGATTTTGTGGTAGGTCATGGTGAAAAAGAATGTGACAATGAATATATGTATGTTCATGTATGACTGAAAAATTGTGCTCTCCACTGGAAATTGACACAACATTGTAAACTGACTATAACTCAGTAAAATAAAAGAAAAAAGAATCTGCATTTTAACAAGATCCCAAGGTTGTTTGTATGCACATGAACATTTGAGAAGCACTACTCTACCACATACTTTTAAATTCATTTAAAATCAGTTTCTTAGAACTCAGAATACATATTTGTGGAGATTATAAACTCCTTAAAGGTATGGATGGTCTTAAGTTCATTTAAAAAAAGTCTATCATTGTACTGGCATGTGGTGTAAACTCAATAATGTGAGTTGAGTAAATGGGAAAGAACTGTTATAAATGTGTTCTCTGGTCTGAGGCTTAACTTGAGAACAAGACACCCTCTTTTTTAGGAAATTTACTGTTCAGTAACCAACCCCACACATTCTTTTCCAGAGACAGGATGCTTTCTTTTTACTGAGCATTAATTAGGGGGTACAGAGCCATTTGTTAAGACAGTGTCCATCTCTTCAAATGTCTCCTATGATAACGTTTCTCCAGCATTCTGTGATATAAGTTTACAAGACTACTGACGATGTGTTGGAGTTCTGTTGGATCATGGGTACCAGTCATTCCAGCCGTGATCCATCATGAGCCCTCTGCTTTTGGTCATCATCCTTCCTATGAAGCTTTGCAGTTCTTTGTCTCTACCATCTCTCATCTTTCCTGATGACTTCTTTTCTAATCCTTTCCTCTGCGTTTCCTAGAATCCACGATCTATTGTAATCAAACTCCTCTATATCCTCACCTTCTTTTCTCCATCTCTGCCTAAGTAAAACATGGCTCTCCTGCAGGACAGTGTTTTGCTTGAGATCATCTTTAATAGAATTTGCTCATTTTCCAGAAGTGCTGTTGGCATCCTTTAAGATCCTTGCTGTCACTTCGAGACTTTTATTATTCAGTCTTACCCCAAATCTCTTCTCTTTTGAGATTTGTTTACATGACTTTACAATTTTCTGTCTTTCTGTCATCTTTTGAGTTCAGTCTTTTCTCATGCTATTGAGGACTGAGTTGTCATCTTCATTCCACTGTTATCACTGCCTTCCCTGACCCTGAGACCTTCTCTTTCTTAAATCTAGCTTTTCCTTCCCTATTACATCTCTTCATTCATCATATAAATATGCTCACATCTTTCCTAATACTACAAAAAACATTACCTCCTACACAGTGATTCCCTCTCTGGCTACTGTCCCATCTCTCTCTTTTTTTACAGACACACTTCCTGAAATAGAAGCCTAGACTGGCCATTTCTGTTTCCTTCTCTGGTCACTCTTCAGTCCTCTGTAATCTAGTCTCCACTCCTATCAAGTTACTCTTGTCAAAGTACCAGCAACTCTCCAGTTGCCACATCCAAGTGACACTGTTCAGTCTTTGTCTTATTTGGTCTCTCTGCAGCATGTGACACTGTTGACAGCTTTCTTTTCCTTAAAAAGTAAAAACAAACAAAAAATCTCTGTCGGTCCCTATGATAACAGTCTCTCCTGGTTTTCCTTCTTCTTTGCATTTATGCTCTTAGTTTAGGCTCTTGCTTGAGCTCATTTTTCTATCCTGCCCTCTTCACTGCTGTCCCTCAGTCTTGCCTCTTTCCTCACCACATTCTTTGTAGGCAATTGCGTGCATGCCCATAACTCCACGCTTTCTCTGTACATGATGACTACCAATTCTACAGCTCAACTGCCGTTCTCTCTCCAAGGCACCACAACATATTGGATGGCTCCTTTTGGGTGTCTTATAGATATCTCAAATTTCACAAAGCTGGGACAGACCCTGCTGGATGCCTACCCAGCAGCCATCCTTCATTCTTCCTAGACAACAGAATCCCTTGAGCCCAGGAATGACTCATGATCTGAAAGCCATTCTGCCTTGCCAGTGGTTGGTCTAGAGTTTACATTAAGATACAGTTTTGCCCAAAGAAATGTAAGGAGAAAACTTCTCTCACAGGACAATCTTATGCTTGGGACACCAGCAAAATATTGAAATGCAGTAAGCACCTTAAGATACTACTCTGCCCTAAGGTGTTAGAGCAGAAATAAGGGAGGCCTAGGTCCTTCATGCCATTGTTGCACCCCTGTATCAACCCTGAATTCATCTGTGTCCAGACTTCTTATTTTGAAGGAAAAATAAACTTCTGCTTGTTAAAGCCTCTGCCAGTCAGCTTTTCTGTTACTTGTAGCCAAAAGAATCCTGATTGAGTGTCCAGAACTGAACTCACTATTTTATATTCTGCTCATTCCTAAAGTCTATTTGTGCTTTCACTAGGTCCTGGCTCCCAAGGCAGAGTCCTGGGAGTCATTCCTGACTCCCCTTTACTCCCCAAACCATCAACAAGCCTATCGATTCTTCATCCTAAATCTGTCTTCTCCTTTCTCTTCCCTTTATCCTCCATTCTGTTGAAAGGGCAAACTTAAAAAAAAAAAAATCATTCATTATTCGTGCTATAGAAAAAGGTGCATTGATGTAGAATGATAAGATATACTATAAATGAAAAAACAGGTAAGTGAAAAAATGTTAATGATAGTAATCTCTGGCAAGTAGTTTGAGTGATTTTTAATTTCTCCTTTTTATTTATTTGTATTTTCAACTCTTTACAGTGAATATGTATTTAATTTTAAGTCACTGATATCAGAGCCTTTCCTGTTTTAAAAAGGGGCAGAGATTTAAGAGCCAAAGAATATCTGTTTCTAGGTGGGAAAGGAGTTGGTGTTGTGGGAGGGTGGTGGGGAGAGATGTGGAAAGAGGAAATTAGGCTTTAATTGTAGCCTTGGGTCACTTCTGTGCAAATAAACAGCTGTATTTGGAGGTGTTTTACTCTGTGCCTAAGCTCACAAACACATATACACATACATGAAAGTAAAATTATTTTTGAACTATATGAAATACAGCAGTCCTTTGAGTAATTTATGATGATTTTTCTAAAATGTTTTTTTTTAATAAAGGAAGTTTATTCTCAAGGTCTTTATTAGATGAAGTATCACTGACTATGAACAACTTCCATCTCTCAGATATTATCTTTCTGAGCTGCACTGAACTGACACAGGATGAATTCCTCATTAGAAAAGGATTATCTACACTCCGTGTGACTATTTAGTAAAACATTTGTGTTTGTGGGACTAGTTTTCCAAAGTGAGGGTACTTAAGTAAACCATTCACTTCCTCCTTCTCAAAACATCAGTCGCCATGATTGATTTGTATGTTGATCATGAAGAGAAATGGAATTAACTAAAAGCAGGGTGAGAATTACAAACCGGAAGCAGTTAATTTACTTAACAAATGCGTGTTGGCTACTTGTTTACCCTTTGTTGGGCACGATGCCAGGCGATCAAGACAGTGTCATGTAAGATATAGCCCTGTTTTTCAAGAGGTTCTTGGGCCAGTGAGTGGCCAGACTTGTGAAAGGAGCCCACTGTTCACAGATACCTTCTCCAGACGGTCTGAAATGTCTGGTTTCAATTTGTGTATGTAACATACCTGGAGTTTCACCATACAGAGTTTCATTTGGGTGTACAGTCTTTTTTTAAAATATAAATTCTTTCCTGGAAGGTTAAGGGATTTTTGATTGTGCATTCATGTGCATTAGCCCTATTTAATGATTTCCTTCTAACTTTTGTTTAAGATGATTGTGCTGAGGAAATTCAGTGGCCAATAAGTTTGTTGAACCTCTGTTATGGCAGGGCACAATACTAGGTACACTGAGGGTTATAAAATTAACAGAGGATCCTTTTCCCCTGGAAGAATGAGGACTTCAGAGATTCCTACCTCTGCCACGGAAGAGCAACAGTCACAGCTAACATTCGTCACACAGTCATCATGTGCCAGGCCCAGAGTCAAGGGCACTACACACATTATCTCATTTAATTCTCACAACAGGTGTGAGGTGAATACTATAATAAGCCCTGTTCGGCACAGGAGAAGACTAAGGCTCAGGGAGGCAGTCAACTTGCTTAAGGTTATACAGTTGTTAGGTTTTGGAATTGGGATTAGAACCCAGGCAGTGTGATTGTTTTACCAGCACTCTTGCTGAGGCTCAGTTTTTCATAACAAGTTAGTAACACCACTGTATTCATTTGACAAATGTTTATTGAGCCTCTACTATGTGCAAAGCATTTTTGTGGTGAGTATGGCAGGTTCTAGTCCCCCTATAACTTATTTTTGAGCAGGATAAACTGAATAATGATACAATAAACCCACCTTGTAAGGTTGTTTTTATGCATATAAAAGTGCCTAATATAAAGCGTGTTACATTATAGATACCCAAAAATATTTCCAAGAAACTTTCAACCCAAAGGGAAAGCTATAAAAGCATGCACAAATAAGTATAATTCAACATGTATTGTGGCTAATGCTTTAAAAGAGGTACCCATAGATTGTACTGTGAAATCCCAGAAAAAGAAATCACCTCTGGTTGGTGGACTATGGGAGACCTTCATGGATGAGATGGCATCATGGCTTGATCTTGGGTTTGAAAAGGATGGATTTTTTGGTCAGATACATTGTACACAAAAATAGCATGTGCAAAGAAGCAGAGGAGATAAAAGTTTAGCCATGTTTGGGAATGAAAGGGTGATCCTGTTTATTAGGTATAAGGAGTAAATAATAAGAGATATAACTGAAAAGGTAAGATGGGACCAAATCATGGAAATAGGAGATTTGACTGGATTTGGGGGGGAGAGGTATGTAATTTAGGAGAGTAAAGCATGGGACAGGGATGGGTAAGCTGATGCTTTAGTGGGGAATTATGGATATCATGTGAATCCTTGGTACCTGGCTGAGGCCACTGGGAGGCAGGAGATGGCTGCAAAGGGAGAGGGGTTGCCTATGTTTGTTCTTTATGCCCAGAGAAGACAAATCTTTTTTTCTTCCCAGCATCTTTTGCTTTGAGCTCATATTTATATCCTTGATTCCATAGCTGCCTTTGGTTCATCATGAGCTTCATAAGCTTTTATGGATAGCCAGATAATCTAACCACTTTTCAGAACTTTATGTCAATGAAAAAAATACATTCAAAATGGCCAACTTTATGCTTCAACTTTTGAAATGTGATTGGTTTGTAAATTAAAGATTGTATTTACTATATTTCAGGTAAGTTAACAAGATTTAATTGATTTTTGAAACAGATCCAGAAAACTTACCACTATCCATTACTTCATTTCATTAGGAAAATGCATTTCAAGGTTCAAACAACTGGCAATGAATTTTGGAATACAGTCTATACTTGAACTGGGAGCTGTCAGTCTAGAATCCCCTTAACAGGCAACCATTTGTAAACTACTCATGTCTTTTAGAGTGTTTTACAAACTTGCTCCATCATGTGAATTACCTGGGGATCTTGTTAAAAATACAGATTTTTAGGTTGCTACTCTGGACATGCTAATTTACTAGGTCTGAGGTGAACCCTGGGGAATCATGTTTCAATAAGGGTTCCAGGAGATTCTTAAAATCAGTCAAATATATATAAAAATCTTTATTAGAAAACACTATTTTTGTTTAGGTAAGTCGCTACTTTGGTTTTAAACTGAATTTTAACAGTGAAGGGGAACAAAGGAAGAAAGACTTGACTGGGATGTGTGAGTAGGCTGTCGGTTTGGGTGGTAAGGAAGCTCCCCCAATGTAACTGGGGATAACTGACATGGAAATCTTACCAGCAAGGCGTAGGGCCAGCTTTTGCTGACATTTCAACCTGATTAGCTTCTAGGATGAGGGATGGAAACACGGTCAGAACAAATAGTCTTGGTCTTTTCCTTGTCCTGATGCTTGCCTGCTGTCTTACATAATTCCTTGGGGCCTGGCAACATCTGGAGACATTTCTGACACTGCAGAATCCCTTGGAGTGGGACAGAACCAGAAGTTCTGGCCCCAGGATGGGTCAGGGAAGTCCTGGGATTGACTGGCTGTTGTGGTTGAATTGCTGGCGACCCCTGACCTGTATTGATACAGGAGTAGAACTGGTCACATAGTCATTAGCCTTTAGATCAAAGTCAGTTCCCTACTTTATGATTTGGATAATTGGGTACCTTATGTAAGTGCTTATGACTGCTGTAGGTATTGTACAAAGAAATAAATGGGAAAGAATGATATTTTAGTATAGCATCTTGTACAATTAGAAAAATAGAAACAGACTCACAGACTTAGAAAACAGACTTATGGTTACTGAGGGGTAGGTGGTAGGAGGGGTAAATTGGAAGTTCAAGATTTACAGATACTAACTACTATGTATAAAATAGATAAACAAGAAGTTTATACTGTATAGCACAAGGAACCTTATTCAATATCTTGTAGTAAATTATGGTGAAAAAGAATATGAAAACGAATATATGTATGTTCCTATATGACTGAAGCATTATGTTGTACACCAGAAATTGACACAACATTGTAAACTGACTATACTTCAATAAAATATTTTTTAAAAAGAAAAAAGTCAAGTTGACGGCAAAACTGAAATAATTTTTAAATAATTTCTGAATTTCTGTATACATCTCAGTTCTTAACTGGAATAAACCATACACATTAAGAGTAGGATTATTTTTTAATTTTTTATTTCATTAATTCATTGTAACTCTTAGAATGGTTACCAGTAGAGGCCTACTTCCTAGATTCTGTTTTTATATATTTATTCAGATTTTGGTGCAGTGTGAATGAGTAAAATAATATTATGTCTTTAATTAGGATTCTATTGTTATTTTTCAATTAATTTGTGTCAGTAGCTTTAGCATTTGTATTAAGTCATTTTCTTCATGAAAGCTTTTAATGAGGAAACAAATTGATTGTATTTATATATTGGATTCTTGCCACTGTGATGTGTATTCAGTTGTGTCTTTTGAAATTTATTTTCCTGGTCATTTTGTGGTTAGTCTTTGAAGCCAGTCTTTAGGGGGATGTTTTTTTCACTTGGATGAAGGTTTTAATTTAACAAAGGTGACTTGTTTTTATCATTCTTTTCCTCCCTTCCTTTGACTTCCTTTTTCCCTCTTGCTTTTGTATAAATAATTGAAGGAGAAATGAAGGTACCTCTCCCCATCTTATTTGGGATAAAATCCATACCCCATAGCATTGCTTGGAGAGCCTTGCTTTCGGCCTGCCTCTCCAGCCTTGTCTCCAGCGCCCCCTGAAATGTACTTTATGCTCCACTCATGCTGAACACAGACAGCCCTTCTGCTTCTCATCTCCTTTCACTTATTTAGCAAGCGTTTATTGAACACAGGCTCTGTACTACTGCCCTTTGAGGGCTCAGTGACAAAGACAAGAAGCTTGTAGTGCAGTACACAGGTGCTGCTGAAAGGAGTCCACAGATGTGCTGGGGGAGCCTAAGCTGAGCCTCACAGGACCATCATCAAGGGTTCACTAGGGGAGGGGCGCAAAGGAAAAAGTGTGCTGGCAGTGAGAGCAGTGACATGTGAGAGTGGGAAGACCAGGTTGGGTAAGTCACTGAAGGATTTCAAGTCAGGGAATGATAAGACTGGGTTTACATGTTAGGTCATTAGAATAATGATGACGCTAATGACATAACAGTTGAGAATTATTAAAGACTTCCAGGTGCCAGTTCTAATGCTCAGTTCTTTGTGTGTATCATCCTAGTTAATCCTCCCAAAAACCATACGAGGCAGGTCTGGTTGTTATTTCTATTAAAAAGGTGAGGAAACTGAGGCTGCAGCTATAGTCCCACAGCTAGAAGATGAAGGCGCTGGGGCTCCAGCCCAGACTTGTCTGCAGGGCCTTTGGCCTCTGTGGTCACTGCACTTCCTTCCCCATCAGCACTGCGGAGAATGGGTCAGAGAGGAGCAAGGTGGCAGGTAGACCACTTGGGACATGGTTATATTGATCTGAGTGAGGCATTTTTGAGGGCTTGAATAAACTCATTGCCTGTAGAGATGGAGAGGAAATGGATTAAAAATATATTAAGGGAGTAGAATCTCCAGGTCTTGGTGATTGATGGGATATACATAGTGATAGGAAAAAGGGTAAAGGATGACTCAAGTTTCAGTTGGGTAGATGGAGCTGTCAGCCATTGAAGCAGTGAAGAGCAGGGAAGAGGTGGGAGAGGTTTGGGACTTTGAGGACAAAGGATAGTCCTGAGAGAGAGGAGAAGAAGAATGATATCTCCTGTTTTTGAATAGTCTAATTGATTGTTTAAAGTATTTCATATGTACAGGCACTATAGTCAAGTCTTTGGCCATTGGTTTCTTCCCTGGCCAGCCTGAGTTCCATGGTGTGCCTCTCTAGTCTTCTCTTATTCTCTTATCCTTTCATCTCACAAGCCTAGAAAAATTCTAACCTTGCATCAGTTCAGCTGTCCACCTTCTCTGATCTTATACCTGGGCAGCTAATCAGTGCAGGAGAAAGATTACACAATTGGATTACTGCGACAGTAAATCTTAGTCTACAACCTCAGCTGACCCCTTAATGATACCTAGCAATTATTTCAAATGCCGCATACTAGCAACCTTTCCAATTTTGCTCAGTGTTCTTCCCCCCCAAATCTTAAGCAGTCTTTACCTTACTACCTCTCACTCTTGCTCAACATCATAGCCTATTTCACAAGATAAAACAAAGACTTTCAGATTAGAACCCACTCAGAAATCCTGCTCTGCCCCCTCCTCAAACATGTCTTCCTTGGGCCTCTGCTGCCTGCTCTGATGGGCTTCTGCCTGGCCTCCCTCTGCATCCTGGGCCTGACCTCTCTGTGACCCTCCCCTGCTAGGCATCTTCCTCTGTCTGATCGGATCTACCTTCAGCAACTTTTATCTGCAGGCAGTAAGACAGGTTCTGGGCTTAGCCAGACCTGGGTTCTTCTGGCTCCAGTTTTTACTTCGTGTGTGTTTGGGCCAATCACATCAGTTTTGCACAATTTTGCACTATTCTAGCCAAAATGGCCCACAGTTTAGGCTTTCTATGCTCTCAGTCCCTTGTGGAGTGTCTGGCAAATAGTGGAGACTTATTAATGTTTGAGAGAATGAATGCAGTATTCATAGCTTGAGATATAAAGAGTATGTAGACTTGTTAATGTTCACAAATCCACGCTGCCTTGAGGAGCTCTAAGAACTAGTCCAGCCTAACTTTTTTTGTGTGTGTAACATTTGCTCTCGGGTGAATAAAGTGACCATGTTCGTAACAAGAAAAACATCAAAGGAATTTTCATGTGAATATCATGTTTTTGAACCTGTTCCTGATTCTGCACAAGATAAACTGTGGTAGCTCCGCAATTTGGACTTTTAAACTCCTGTAGTACAGTCAGGTAACCTTTCCATGCTTAGTTTTTCTCATCTGTAAAGTAGATTAAATGGCCTTTAAGCTGTAAAATTCAGTGAGTATATGGTCCACAGTCACACTGTCATAGAGTTATCAGTTATTCATCAATCAGATAATCAGCAGTTTCGATAGACCTAGAGTAGTTATTAACCTGAAGCAAGCAAAAAATGAAACAAACTAAGTTCTAAGCATCAACAGTGACAAAAGTGGCAGGGCAGGAGCCAAAGATAGTACAGATTGAAGCATGGGAACCAGCTGGAGTTCTTTGTATGTGAGTTCTGCCTTTTCTCTCATTACACAAGTTTGGAACCAAAAGACATCTCTGACTTTCCTCCTGACTCTTTATTCCCAACCTGCCTCCATGTCTATTATCAAATCTCTTGTCCCTTCTCTTGCTCTCCAGCAGCTTCCCAAACTGCTTCCCACCTTCTCTCTCTCTCATCCAGGCTGCACATTTCTGCTGGATTTGACCACAGTGGACATTATTCCCTATCCTTAAGAACAAGCAAACAAACCAACCAACCCTTCAGTTGCTTTTTTTTGTCTACAGAAAGAAAAAAATAACTTAATTCTGACCTGAAATTTAGGGTCTTTTATTTTGCAAAATGCCTAGATAGCATTTTTCTTTAGTAGTTCATTGAGTTATATTTGGTTGTCTGTTTCACATAGGGGGTTGTGTAGCCACACAACCACAATTTGCAGTGTTAATGCTAAAACACAGGGGAAGAAATACTAGAATGTAGGTTTCCAGTGTTGAAGTGAAAGAGCATAATCACTGAGTGCCAGGATTTGTTACTGTTAATACCAGAGTGGATAATGGATTGACCATAGCAGGGATTTCATGTAGTGATAGTGTTACATGAGACACTAGTGTAAATAGAGTTTTATTTAATTAATTAATTAATTTTATATTATTTCTTTTTTATTGTCTGGGAATAGACATTTTTTTTTAGTCGTGAGTAATACTGTCAACATCAGATAATGTTGCTTGTTTATTATTTAGTAAAAGTTTAATTGTAGTCATTATGTTTTGTAAGTAAGAGAGCATTGTGCTTCTTCTAGTGGGTTCAGAAAATTTGTGGATGTAGACTTAAGATCACAGAAATGTTACATCCCTCAAAAGAACCAAGGACTTTCTTATGACGGGTCCTTCTGTTACTTGAGTTATGTGCTTGTCTGTTATTACCATAGTATTTGTTATTTACTTTTAGATTGACATCTCTTCATAGGTAAATATCGCATCTTTTAGACTAGATTGTAAGCTTCTTGCAGGCAGACACTAAGTGTTATACTTTTGATGGATTGAAGGAACTGGGACTAGAAGGGCACTATTCCCAGCAATCTTCCCATCCCTTCCCAACTGTTTCTAAGGCTGGTACCCCACCCCTGGGTCCCAGGCCTCTGATGCCTCCACCTGAGACTTCCACCAGATGGTGCTCTTTTCCCATTTCTGTTCTTGGGTGTCATGCCCTATTACCCTTTGCCACTTGCCCACTCTTTCTGCAAGGTAGTAGACGGAACACTGGTACTAGAAAGAGAATTTGAAATCAAGTGAACCATCCCAAGTGAAAAAAGAGGTTATAGGTAATATCCAGTGTACAGACTATTAGCTTTGTTCAGAAAAGCCATTTCCTTGGGTATAAATCAGTCTTTACCATGTGGCTCACTGCTCAAGGTCAATTGCAAGGGTTTTCCTGGTCTTATTAACTTGCCATTGAAGCCCTTCTCAACCAGATGTCATTGGAATTCTAAGATTTCATTTCTAATGCCAGGATAACACTTCAGTTTTAGTCTTTGCTGTCTGTTTGCAAACAGTGGTTACCAGAGAACAGAGATGGTCAAGGGGTAAATAGAAGTCTCTGGACACTGAGTATTGCAGACAGCCTATCCATTTAGAAGGCACCACTGTTTTGGTACAAAAACTGAAGTTTAGATGTGGACATCTGTAAGTGATCAAGAAGAGATTTGATTTTTTTTTAACAGGTGGTTTACCAAGGCAGGGAATGTATGATGTGTTTTAAATTTCTATAAGTCACAAATAAAATAACACTTTTAATACTTTTGGTTGCAGAAAAAATAATCTAAATGTTCTAGATTTATAACATTACAGATGCTGCCCTTTCTGCATAGCTAGTTTTATAATGCCATTACAATCCTATTCATCTAACCCAGAGGGTCTTATCATTTTAGAAGGGGAGAGTTACTCACATTTTTGGAAACCTGATGAAGTTTATGGACTCTTCTTTAAGGAAAAAGAAAACGTACTTTGCTTTTTAACCATAATTTTTGGGAGTTTATGAATCTCTCAAAGCTCAGTTATGGACTCCAAATTAAAGACCTCTGATCTGACTACCCCCTGATACTAGGCTCTCTGACAAAACAATTATACCTTCTCTTCATAGTAGATTTGTTTTCTATTTTATAGTTAATAGAAGTGCAGTTAATATGAAATTTAGAGCTTGGGCTCTGGAACCAAACAGATGCATACAAATCTTGGTTCTGGCACTTAATAACTGTGATCCTGGTCAGTTTGTTTGACCTTCCTGAGTCTTAGTTTCCTCATCTGTAAAATGGGGATAATAATAGTGCTGACCTTATAGGATTTTGATGAAGATTAAATAAAATAATACATGTAAAAATATACTTAGCACAATACCTACCATATGTTAAGTGCTGAATATGTTGTTTTATTATAATTAGGAAATGGATTTATTTTTCCTTCCTAGATGTTTCCAATAATATGAGGATAGTTACAGTTGTTTGTCTTATCTACTTCACCAGGATCTATCCAATTAGCTGGCTGAGTGATTAAAGCTTGGAGTATTTTAATCTCAATAGCCATTTTTTTTGTTAGCTCCACGGTCAAGAATTTGATACCCACCCTCAAACCCCAACCTAATGATTGAGTCAATAGCCTTATTTTTAGGAAAAATCTAGTATTCTTTGAATCTTGTGTGGCAAACTAGAACAACATGATTGCGGTTTGAAAGATGCTGAAATATGTCTGTAAATTGACCATATCTATTTAAATTACTATTTTATTCATGACACCAGAGCAAAGGACTTGCCATATAGAAGACATTCAATAAATATTTGGTGACTGAGTGACTGGATTCTGTTATAACAGTAAAATGTCTTAAGAGAAATAATCCATTTTTCTGAGTGTTTTTAAGTTAGATGATGTTTTCAAGACTTTCCTCCTTCATTTCTTATTAGAGTGCCTGTTCTGCAACTAGTTGCTAGGACTGGAAACTTGTCTGCCTCATTTACTAGCTGTGTAACCTTGGGCAAGTTATTTCACCTCTTGATGCCTTGGTTTCCTAATTTATAAAATGGGCATAATAATAGGGTTAGAGTGTGGAGGAAGTGAGTTAATATAAAAGAGATACTTAGAACAGTGCCCAACAATATGTTCCAAAAATCTTAGCATTGTCATTGTCATTAACTAATTGCTACTACTACTACAGTTGAAGTTGCTCTTCAAGACTCCTTTCATATGGATTTTTGGGGCAATGAAATTATTCTGTATGATACTATAGTGGTGGCTACATGTCATTATGCATTTGTCAAAACCCGTAGAATGTACAACATCAAGAGTGAACTATGGACTTTGGTTGATAATAATGTGTCCATATTGGTTCATCGATTGTACCAAATGTGCCACACTGATGAGGGATGTTGAGGGTAGAGGAGTATATATGTGTGGGTGGGGAGGGCTGTGTGCAGACTCTGTGTTTTCTGCTCAGTTCTGCTGTGAACCTGAAACTGTTCTAAAAAATAATTCTGTTAATAAAAAATTTAAAAAAAGACTCCCTCCATACAGTGGGCTTGTTTTATTTGTTGCATCTTTCCCTAAACTAAAATTCAATTAAAACTTCTTTAATTTAAAAACACAAATAGCAGATTTGTCTTGCATGTAATATAACTGTAAATTTTCAAGGCTTTATTCTGTAGAGTAGACTAAATGTGAAGTCTTATTCTTCCACAAGTAGAGATGGATTTATTTTGACTGAATGTGAAAATCATCATCATCAATATGGTTGCAACATTTTCTCTCTGCTCATTCTGTACTCCTCTTCTTCCAGTTTCAAATATTATTTGCATGGACCTGATGATGTTGAGTATGAATATTGCAGAGGAGTGATAGCTTCCCTTTCATATTGAAGCTGAAACTTCAGAGAGAAGATTAAAGAAGTGTTTGTTATCTATCTGCACAGGCCTTATGTGAAATTCTCAGAGGCTTTTAGAATAAACAGAGCTCTGTGTGTATGTTTGCATGCTTTTTCTTCTATATACTTCTATTGTGGTCTTTGTATTTTGGTTTAAAATTTCTAGTTTCAGACTTGTTGGAGTCTCTGGCTAACGGATAATTGTTTTCAGAGTGAAGAATAAGAATTAGAAGATGTTGGCAGGATTTGACTAAATGCCTCCTAAAGATTGTGTAATTCTCTAGTGTGGAATCATCTTTCCAGAGAATGTGGTGAAGGCCATTCATAGGATATATTTAACAAGACAAGATCAAGACCTTAAATGTGTCCAGCAGAGAATAATCCATGGTGCCCTCCAGTGAAGGATGAAATTGCTCACCTTTTGGCCTTGCCTTTTAGACGTATCCTCTGTGAGCTGTAGGATAGAGGGGGGAGTATGTGTGTGTGTGTGTGTGTTTAACAGACTTTCTTTAGGGTTATTACGTAATTAATACTTAGAATAAGAAGAGAAGGAAAAGCAATAGGTTATCAGGATAGTGTTATGCCTTCTAAGAAAGAAGGGAGCTAACATTCCACTTCATGCCATTACACATCAAGATCTACATATGATTTTTATTGACAGAAATATTTAATTACAATATCATCGAGAATAAAGCAGATTCTGCTATTTTACTTCAACAAATAGACCTGCTACTTTGTTGGATTAAATTTAATTTATCTGTAATATTTAATTCTTTCTCTGTAATCAGGTATAGCTACTATAGGCAGAAGCAATAATCTTAGTATGTATGAACTTACAACATCTTCTTAACTAACAAGAGAAACCAGGAAGCCAGGGCACTTTACAGTAGGTAGCGAAGAGAACTGAATATATGTGTGTGAGTTGGAGTGGGAATTGTAGGGTGGGGAGCGGACAAAAGAAGAGGTGGAAATCATTAGTAACATTTTATTTTAACTGCTGTGGCACGGCTAGGTTTGTTTTTTTCTGGTTTTCTGGGTTTTTTTCTTATTTTTCAATGAATGAGAACAACGTTGGCTAGCAGAGTTCCTGTTGTTGCCATCGTTAACATTTTGGAAAGAGGAGCGCACACACACACAGATTTGTACATGCTCATGCCTTAATTTCTATTTCTGTTGAATCAGAGGTTGCATAATGATTGGAATCAGGGGCCAAGGCAATGCCTTAAGAGAAATTGGAAAAATAGGAACAGAAGATGGAACATTGCTCACCCCTTTGATAATTTGCTTGATTCGCTGTGTTTTACAGAGAGGAGTTTTATGGAAAACTTCTCACAGTGGCCAGGTTCAGTGGGAAGCTGCACTGTCTGCTAGGTGGAGATTGACCTATCATGCTAATTCCCACCCCTTCCTCCTCTCGCCTTTTCCAGTGAAGATGTCAAAGCTGCCCAAAACTTTTCTTGCCCTCTAACCCAAGTATCTTACATTCCTTCAGCTGATTGCCAGCCCAGAACAGTTTTGAGAAAGAGAAGGGACAAGAAAAGAAAAGTCAATCACAATATTTCTTCTCTACCTTCTCTTCCTCAACTCTGCTAATTTCCCACAAATTAATCTCTGGATTGTTGTAGCAACATACTCCCCACTGATCTCCTTCTCCATTTTCTGAATTTTTATCTTATCAAGAGATAACCTAGATACTCACCAGGTTGCTGTTCCTCCCTAAAGTAGCCACACCTTATTTCATCAAGTATGTACTGGAAGACACACCATTATCACCAATGTATTCCCCTTTTCTTAATTTTTTTTGGACTATGAGTCCTTTTAAGAATTTGATAAACACTGTGGACTCTTTCCCTAGAAAAAAACGCTTATATACATACCCTGAGAAGTCAAGATGAGGTTAGAAAAATATTTTTTCTGTTTAGCAGCATGGAGGTCACTATGTTCATAGCAGGAATTAACATGTGGTGACTGTAAGCAAGATTGGAGTATGTTGAGGAGTGAGTGGGAGGTGAGGAAATAAAGTTTAGGCAATGTTTTTGAAAATTTCACTGTGATGTGAAGGGAAAGAGGACAGCAGATGGAGGGATATGAAAGGGGTGAAGGAGGGTTTGCTTTATTTTTGTGTGAGCATAAATGCTGATGGCAAAGGCCAAATTGACAGGAAAAGGTTGAATATATACAAGAAGAAATCGATATAGAATAATGTAAGGTTCCTGTGAAGGGAGGAGGAAATGGAATCCAAAGTACGATAGACTTTTTGTGGGTAGCCACCATGTATAACGTTGTTTCTGTGGGGGGAAGAAAAAGCAATTTAGATTTCAAATAAGTGACTTACAAGTGATCCTTTCCACCACTGCCATTTCATTAATTTTAAGACTTTAAGGGTTGTTTTTGCGAATCATTTCCCAAAATAAAAGAGGAGA
Organism: Camelus dromedarius; assembly: GCF_036321535.1. Lineage (NCBI taxonomy): Eukaryota > Metazoa > Chordata > Mammalia > Artiodactyla > Camelidae > Camelus > Camelus dromedarius. Next base: position 53,884,358 of record NC_087451.1, read on the forward strand.
TGGAATGATAGAGTGGACTGCAAGAGCCCCAACTTGGCTTGGACATTTAAATGTTAGATGACCTTGAGTCAATTGTTCATGCTTCATGTATAAAACTAAGAATTTAGGCCTTGAAGGTATTTCGGATGTTTTTTGGGCGGGTGTTTTAGTTGTCATAACAACTGCGGGTGCCACTGGTATTTGTGCCCAGGACTACTGATGCTGATTTGTCTTGTAATACACAGGGCAGGTTGTCACAACAAATTGTCATGCTCAAAGCCTGCAGAACTCCTGATGAGAAATGCTGGACCATGGCTAGCTAACCACTTAGGACCTTTCCACCTCTAAAGTCAAACTTACCAAAGGAGATACAGAGTTAAATGTCCCTTTCAAAGCCTTTGAGAATCTTTCAAATCTCAGGGATAACCCTTTGGTTTTTCTTAGAGTAGGTAGTAGCTTTGGCTATTTATTGACTGTTTAGGAAGCTTCTGGACTGTATCTACCAAAAGCCAACTAAGACTGAGAAATACAAGTCTGACTGATCTCCATTCTTTTCTTTGTATTTCAGGTACTTTTGGGATTATCAGCCCCAAGGTGAGTCCTCTTCGACAATTTATGATTTTATAGTAAAAATGTGTAGATGGTGGTGTTTACTTCCATCTCTTCTAAATAAGCTTCACCATAGAGTGGCATTAGCCATTTCTGAGGAAAATCAGTGGAGTGTTTAATTAACCTTCACCCTGCTGGGCTCCCCTGCCCTGCTTTTTAGCAACAAGAGGCTCCGATGCTCTGCTCTCTCAGTGGACTAGATTATTTTATAGAACCAAAGCTTTAATATGCTTTTATTCCTTGAGCTTTGTTAGATGCCAACGGATCCACTGCCGTTCAAATAAAATGGTGGCTGAGTCCATCATAAAAACCTTGGGAGGCCTCCAACTCAGCTAATCCTTAATTTGCTCCAGAAATAAATTCCGGTATGTTACCTCCTCGATCACAGTGTTCTTCTACACAGCCTGCCTGTCTGGCAGCAGAGAAATGTCAGAAATGGAGTAGTGTTGAAATTCCCACTAGAACAGTGTTATCACATTTTAATATGAGCCTCACTGCAGCCTCAGTGCTTCTAATTGCTTTCAAACCATTGTTTCCCTGCTTTTGCTTGATGAACCCAGCATCTGGCATGATTCTGAAAAGTACAACAGACAGCTGTGTGCAAAATTAAAGAAAAAAAAGGCAGGAATCGAACATATTTTTAAAGGTTCAAAATTGGAATTTTTTTCTGAATTCAGTTTGAAGCGATGTCTTTAAAGTATATGCATTCTTTGTGTTTGGTATTCTGGTAGAGAATTCTGAAACATCATTCTGAATATTAATTATCTTAATTTATATAAATGGGGGGTTTTTATTTTCTCAGAAAATCACAGTTTTAGATTAAGCTTGCAAACAGCTTTATGAACTATTTTGCTCTATAACTTTTTTTAACCAATTGCAAACTTTTCCTTTTATTCTCTTAATATTGTCAGTATATCCAGTCTCAGTGGGCAGTAAAACCTTTAAAAATTCAAGTTGTAATGATATTAGTTTTATTGAAATTTTAATCTTTCTAGCTCATACTTTGTTTTAGGGCATTTCAAGTCTATATAAGGTTTTCTTTAAAAGCAAACTTTAAGAAATAAAAATCTTACATTTTAAAGCTTTTTGACTCCTCCAAGTTAAAGTTGTAGCATTTATAATATTTTAAATAACGTCATGTGGTGTTACTGTATATTCACTGTCCTACAACGCTTATGGCTGAAAACAGATTGAGAATAAAGAATTATATGTAATAATGTCGCAGTTTGCTTTGCAAAATGTGAAATATAGTATTCAGGGAATGGCCCTATAGTTCAGGGTTTAACAGTTGTTAACCAAAATCCACAGAGGGCAGAACATGAATTTGAACTGGCAGAAATGAATGAAACTGTGAGGGTAGAATTAATTACCTAAAGGAGAAATAAAGAATTAGTGTCAGAGATGTGATATAATAATGTGTTGAGAAGAGAAAATAATTTTGGAAGCTAACACAAGAGACTATGTGGGGCTAAAAAGACAAAAGGCACATCTTACCGGCTTCTTGTAATAGAGGCAGTACAGTTACCTTCCGGCATAGGGCAACGTCTACACAGACTTTCTCAGAAAGAGGGCAGAGGTAGGACAGCCAAGGGGACAGTTGGAAAGAGTTTATTTAGAACAGAAAACTGTATTTGCTTCTTGACAATGATTGGATATATGTAGCAAATTCTTTGCTCATTTGAAAGTAAATGTAAGTGAAGATCAGATAGAAAAACCCATATTCATGTGTCTTACCCCCAGCTTTGCTCCTCTCCCTGACACTTTTTTTGTGGGGAGAAGAGGGAGAAGTATCTTTTGTCTTGCCCTTTTGATCAGATCTTAGCTGATTGCTTCAGAAACTGGTAGAGTGGGTGGGAGCAGTAACAGGTCTATATAAGGTACTATAGGATAATTTAAGTTTATGAAAAGAATAGAAATATGTTAGAAAAAGAACAGATGGCAGAAGAATTTTAAAAGCCCTGTAAGGCTAGGGAGTATTGGGAAGGGAGTGAGAAAGGACAGAAATGATATTCCCAAACTTTCCTAGCATTTTTATCTATGGCAGGATTCCTCTGTGCAGGAAGATGATGGGATGAATTTTATTAACTGTGCATTTGCCTAAGTACACACTTGTGTGCTTCAGGATATTTGAACTAAACCAGAGTCTGGTGCCTAGAAGGAAAATAGTCCTTAATTATAAAAGATCTCTTATTTATAAATATCTTTATTAGCACACATTTAAACATCTAGTTATGTCTGTGATGAGTTGGTACAATGTACTGAAAAGGTAACCTTTAAAGAAAGATGCTTGGAAGAGTGGACTGCCCAGACGTAGAGAAGGATTGCAAGCAAAGTGTTTCTTATCAATCATTCTATTCAATCCCAAGTTTAATGTGGTGGAGGAGTGACTGTTGAATAGTATTAGGGAAAGTTTTGTCCCTGTTCTGGAGAAGAAACATGGCATGGTAGAGTGTGGATGTTACAGTCTGACCTACCTGGGTTCAAATCCCACCTACACCATTTAACTAAAGGTTATGTGACCTTAGCAAGTTGCTTAATTTCTGTGACGTTAGCTTCCTTATCTACAAAATGGGGATGTGCCAGACATTGTGCTAAGTCTTATTTAACCCTCAGAATAGCCCTATGAAATAGGTACTGTTAATACACCTATTTGATAGATGTGGATACTGAGGTACAGTGAGGTTAAGAGAATTGCTCAAGGTCATGCCCCTCAAGGATTCTAGCTCGGACAGTATGATTTCATAGCATTCACTCTTTTTGGAAAAATAAATAACAATAGCTTTATTGAGACACAATTCACATGTCATAAAATTCACCCTTTAAAAGTGTACAGGGCAATGCCTCTATCTGACAGGCCTGGGGTGGTTACTGTCTGCTGCTAAGTTTTCCACTACAGACGCAAGAGAAAAAGAGTCCTTGTGCTTTCTGTCTGATTGTGACAGGCCAGATTGAATGAGGGAAGACAGGGAAAAAATTTTTTGCAACTCAGGTGTAATTTTGTGAACAGTATAAACCTGCTCTACTCCAAAGGGGAAAAAAGTATGCAAGTCAGTGGTTTTTAGTATAGTTACTAAGTTGTGCAAGCATCACCAATATCTAATTTCAGAACATTCATTACCCTAGTAAGAAACCTCATGCTCATTAGTAGTTCCAGAGCCCAGTATCTTCATTGCTGTATTTTACTGTCTCACTGCAGAGTTGTTATAAGGATCAGTAATAATATGTGTGAGCCCTAGCATGGTACCTGGATGTAGTGTAGTTTCTGTTTATAATAGTGTTAGTGCTAATTCTTTTCCTCACATTTTCACTTAAATTTTCTTATTAGTCCACTGTCACCTTCCTGAATGATGTTCATTAAAAAAAGAATGAAACATAGGGAAAACAAAACATAATCCAAATAATGTATTACTCTAATGTAGAAGGAACGGAAATGAAAGAGCTCTTTTAATGAGCTCAGATACAGTTGGAAAACATGGGAAAGGCTTTTTATTTTTTAATAAGATAGAGAATCCTTTGATAATTCAAGTCCTGTTTACTTTAAGAACTTTTTTTCTGCTTAAGTTTTCGCTTAAGTTTACCAAGAAAATTCATTGGAATCTTTGCCATGGAACTTCTATCATTTCAGTAATCAGATCTCTAAAACATGATATTGGTCAGGTGTCTAAACAACAGTATCAGTGTTACCTGTTAGATGTGGTGACAATAGCACTTAATGGCATTCAGCATACTGACAATTATAGTTGAATCAAAATTTCAATTATAAGACATAATGTGTGTAATTTAAATTTTATTGCAATAAACGTCTTGATGAATATTAGAAAAATTGCCCACCATTGGCCCAGAGTCTAAAACAAATGACACAATATTTAAATAAAAATTTAAGAAAGACCATGAAAATATTATAAATGTATGTAACAAAGTCATATTTTTTTTCTGTCCAGTGGTCACTCACATTTGTGATAGTGGTAAATATGGGCCAGTGAAATTTCTTGCCAGCTTGCAGATTCTTTGAGTATGGGTGGTATAGAGGGTTTATGAGAAAATTATTTGATATATTTCAGTATGAAACTTCCTACTGCATGAATCTTAAAAATCTTATTTTGAAATGCCAAGTCTGTATCCCTTGTCAAATTAAATTATCTTGGCAAAAGCAATTAGAGCAAAGTGAATAAAGAAAATGTTATCATAAAGCCACATTAACTGTAGATTAAAAGAGATTTGAAAGGAATTTCAACTAATATGTGGATCTTATTTGCATCCTGAGTCAAAAAACTATTAAAAAATTATGAGAAAATTAGAAATTTGAACACTGACTTGATATTTTATGTTAATAATCTGTTAATTTTTTAGGTGTGACAATAGCATTATGTTTATTTTTTTTTAAGAATCCTTATCTTAGAGAGATGTATGCTGTGGTATTTAAAGATAAAGTAATAGATTTCTGACATATTACTCAAAATAATACGGACAAGGGAGAAATAAATGGGGTAGGGGTGTGGACGAAATGAGATGGATCATAAATTAACTCTTGTTGAAGCTATATATGGGAGTTTATTAGACTGTTTTATCTACTTTTTTACATGTTTAAAATTCTCCATAACGCAAAGATAGAAGAAAAAATCTAGGTTGAGATAAATAAAAAATGTTATATTCTTTTATTTCTATTATAAAACCTAATACATTAATGCGTAAGATACTTTATGTATCTTGGACACAAAATACATAGACTAGTGAGGTTTTTTTTTTTTAAGTTTTTATTTTAAGTTTAATGTTTTGTGATGGAAAGAGCATGAGCTTTGAAATCAGACCTCAGTCTGAATCCCAGATCGTCTACTTACAAGCTTTGTGAGCTATGGCAAGTAACTTCCTCATCTACAAAATCTTGCTAATAATATCTACTTCACAGTTATGAGTTGTAATGAATTATAATGAGATGATGAACTCAGAGGAGTGCTTGCCACTTGGTAGGCACTTTGTGAAGTTATAGCAGGTATTATTTTTATGTTTCAAAGTAGGGCTATGCAAATAAATCCATGTATGGAAATTAGATAATGTACACTTCATGTATCTTTACATAAAATTCTTCCATTCCAGCTGAACCCCTGGTGTAGGGCCATGTAACTCACCATGTATATATTTGTGAAGTTTTCATTTAAAGGATGTATGTGCAGAATTTTTATTGGTAGGCACTTCAGAGGTTAGATTTATGAGCTTATTGCTCTGTAATGTCTGAGACATGTTGAATCGAAGCATGGATGTCACTTAACTTCTCGTCTCTTACTATCACATACTCGCAGCATGTAGTTATGACAACTACAAGAAGCAAACCATTAAAGCAGCAAAGAAACACTGTCTTAGCACTAAAAAAATGGAGAGAAGGGTTTCCCTTTGAAGTTGAAGAGAAGTGTTTTTGAATTAATGGAGTGTACAGTGATTTTAGTAAGTTTTATTTATGAAAATACTCTTTGCATTCATGCCAAAAGGTTTTAGCACAGTCACAAGTAGGATTTATACAAAGAAACATAGCCAAAATTTATGATGTGTTTGCAAATGTAAGAAAAAGTCTGAATTTACAATATTTGTAATTTATTGTTAAGTATCTTTCTATCACTATTCCTGGAATGCTAATATTTTATAAACACAAGTGTTGGTTATGAACCTACAATACCCTAACTCATACTACTTTTTAAAAAGAAATCTTCCAGAATGTTTTCCATGTCTTTTGGGGATTTAATAGAGGGAAATGTACACAGGACAAATACTCCTGCCTTTGGCTTTAGCCCAACCTTTTAGCATCAACAATCTTGACAGCTGCTTTTGTGAGTTGACTTCCTTTGGGCCTTTCCCCTCTTTCCTTATTTGCTACATTTTATACAAATTAATCTGTAGAAGGCAGATATACATAGACGTTGTTTTTGAAGTTAATTGCTGACTTTGATACCTTTTCAAATATTTTACTTCCTATACATCTACTGGTTGATTTTTTTTTAAAGAGTGGAATAATACAATAGTGCATTTTTAAATTAATGCACTGTTTTGCAACTACTGTCAAAGAGGGTAAGATTTTTTTCAATAAAAGGATTCACTTTTTTTCTTTTTAACTTCAAAATTTTTCTAAGATTTTCATGTGTTTTGTAAATGTCCTATCCTGGAGCACATGATCTCAAGACATAAGAAAAAGAACTGACTTTCATGCAGGTGAAAGAAATCATTTGAATTAGAAGCTGCAGCCTTCTGTATTCCCTACACAATATATTATACACAAAGATGTTCATTTATAGCGTTGTTTGGAATAGCAAAGACTCCAGACAGCCTAAATGTTCAGCACTAGGGGACTAGTTAAATTAAAGTATATTACATGCATTTAATGGAGTACTACATAGAGGTTAAAAGAATATATGTATATCATGGAGAGCTCGCCAAGGCATATTGGTAACTGAAGAGGGTAATTTGGACAGTGTATAATTTCTGTGTATGTGTTCGTATGTGTGTGCACAAACATGCATGCACGTGTGCTTGCTTTTATTTATGTATAGAATATTTTTGGAAGGATATACATGAACCTATTAACAGTGGTAGCCTTGTTGAAGAGGGGTGCTGGTGTGAGTACAAGACAGAATCATCATTATTTATATCTTTTGCTACTGTTTGAATTTTCACCATGTGTATTATTTTTTAGCTAAAAATTAGTTAAAATAAAAATGAGATAAATCTATTTGTGCTGACATGGAGCAACCTCCATGATAAATGACTAGGAGGAAAAGCAGGATACAGAACAAGACAAATGCTACGATTTGTTAAAAAAAAAAAAAAAGAGAGTGAGAGACATACTACCCTCACAGATACTTGTTATATTTAGACAGAAAATTCATAGAACACCCAAGAAACATCACAATGGTTGATCTGGAGAGAAGAACCAAGAGAAGGGAGGGAAGATGAGCTTTCATTACATGCCTTCTTGTAAGTTTGAAATTTTTGCTCTGGGCATACTTAACTTTTTTATTTAATAAAGCTTACTGTAATTAATAATACTATATTGTGTATTTGAAAGTTACTAAGAGACTAGATCTTAAAAGTTCTCATCCTAAGAAGAAAATTTGTAACTATGTGAGGTGATGCATGTTGACTTAACTTAGTGTAGTAATCATTTCTTGATATATACATGTATCAAATCATCGTTGTACCCCTAAAACTAATATACAATGTTATATGTCAATTATAGATCAATAGAATTGGGCAGAAAAAGAATCGTACAAAAAACCTGATTTAACACAGTAGCTCTTTTTCAGTAGAAGCATGATTTGGTGGTTTATATCTACTCACTTTTTTCCTTCTTAATTTGTTTATTTTTACATATGAATTTATAGAGAAGACCCTGCTGATGGTATAAAATAGCAGAATTCTGTGTTGTTTAGTGTTTGAGAACCAGTAGTACATAGGTGTGTTGAGTTGGCATTACTTAAAAGTGAATTTTAAAATAAATAATAAAATAGTATCATATAATACTCATGATAACTGGTAAAGAATACATTTTTAACCCTGCCCCAGTCTTCCTTTTTTCCATGTGTGGTAATTAAGAGTTTATAGAACTTCTGATTCTTTATCATTATGTAGATGGCAAAGAAAATAAAGTAATTGATAAGTGAATGACTGATTTAAGTTTATTTTATTTAGCCTGGAAACTTTTGTTGAGAAAAAAACACTTATAAAGTATTTCTCTTAGATAGAATTATCCTTGGACCAACACAGAAAACCGGGTAAGTAGTTACTGAACATAGAATCTTGGCCTAAGAATTAATCTACTTCAGGAATTCTGACTCTGATGAATTTTCATGTTCTAGACACGAAGTATTGAGAGAAATATGTGGTTAATTTGAATATAAAATTTCTTGGGTTTCTGCTTAAAACTCTTTGTGAGTAAGCCCTTAGACTTAAAGCCTGGTGAATTTGTTTGATATTTGGAGGCTGAATAATGTGATGGTTGAACTGATTCTATTATAAAGCGTTCGTTTTTCACTCTGCTTCCCATCAACACATACTTCTTTCACAAACTTGTTTAATAGTTGTCATTTCCCAGGATGGCTGAAGTATCACTAACACAGGAAAAGAAGTGCTAAGTCATGGACAAGGGGATTTATATGGTGTGTAAAATAAAGTTTCCAGTTACAGCTAACTCTTGTGACGCAAAGAGTAGAAGAACCAATCTTTGAACCTACCTGTCCCTGTCAGCTGACATGTGTTTAACGCACTTGTACCAGCCCGAGAAAGTTCTTGATCACAGTTCATCCCCTAAAAGGTATTCTCCTAAACTCGAAAGACGATACCACTTTCCTTAAGATTTGTGCACTTTCCTTGTATTAGTGGTACCCCAATAAAAAGGAAAAATAAGTTTTAAATATAAGGAGATAATTTTCCACGTGAAACTCCTTTTCCAAAAGGGACCAAACATTGAACAGAATTGTGGATGGTAAGAGATTTTGGTTGTTGACGTTATTACACACATGTTATTTTCACACATGAAAGGAGTTCTTGTTTGGGGTGGAGTGGGGCACAGGGAGGCTGAATCTCGTCACCCTTGGCCTTTACAGCTCTAGTGGTACTGGAGGTCTATATGACTCACAAAGAAACTCACCTTCTCTTCAGTATGTTAAAAGCTGTTTTACATTTTCAGGCCTGCTGATCTCACCCACAATCCATTCTTTATTATGTGTTGTTTTTATTTTTACTCCTTGATCTTTTGTAAAACTTTTCTTTTATCTACCTGTAGCCTGTAGCTCATGTAGTCCCATTCTTCTTTAGGAGAAGATACTGGAATTACAACTGGCTTTATAGTTCCTCTCAAGAAGAAGTAGTGTTGTAAACTGATTGGGGTATGATAGATCCTAGAAGGTGTCAGGGCAGGAAGGTCTACTATAATTTGTTATTTCAGAGAAAGGAAAGGATAAGAGGAGAAGAGAGAGCAAGATAAACCAATAGTAATAAAATTGCTACATTTATGGCTAACTACGTATTTTTGAAGAATTTTCCTACTGTGAGATTGGAAGCATGATGGTGCCAGAAAGGAAATGCATTCTTTAACTAAGCCAGGTCAAAGGTATATTTGCACGTGGAACACGCTGGCTCATTTTCTATGAAGCAGTGTCAAAATATCCAGGGTCCAATAAAACCAACAAGAAAGTGATGGGAAAAATTCAATATTTTGCTCTAAGTAAACCCAAAGTGTTGTGTTAAATTTGGTAAGCATGAAATTTATGCTAAGAAGTGGTATTTTTTTTTAAATCACTGCAACAATACTACTACAGTAAATTTGAACCTGTGAATTGGATCAACATTTGGCCTCATCTGTTAGTTCCATGCCTAATGTGACTACTAGTATTACTAATATTTATAATAATTTATACTTTTGATTATAGGTTTACTTTACTGAAGTAAAAAAAAAAAGTACTAATTAATAGCACATGCCATAAATCCAAGTTATTGGCTGTCATTCAGTATCCTGTGCCTTGAGTAATGACTGTAATTTATAAAGCGTGCAGATTTGGAGACTGTGCAGCCCAGTGGGTCAGAACAAGAGCTTAGTAATCAGACAAGCTGGGGTCAAAGCCTGGCCCTGCCAGGTATGAGTCACTTGTATGACTTTGGGTAGGTTATGTAATCTCTGTGTCTCAATTTCTTCATCTGCAGCTTTGGGTTAATAATATATCATAAGATTATGCTGAGGATTAAATGGGATAGTGCATGAAGGGTCTTGACCCAGGGCCTGTAACCAGTAAAAGTTCAGTAAGCTATTATATTTTTTGTTATTACTATAGCTGACTCTTTCCTGTAAGTCAGAACATGTTGAAAATTCAGTTGAATGGCTTCATAATAAGATTTAAACACTGAGAATACAGTCAGTGGAAAACAGAACTATTAGCCAATGATTCCAGGTTATGATTGCCTAGTTGCTATATGATAAATGCATTCATTTTACAGTATATTTATCCACATACTACGAAATACCTGTATTTACATGTTTTGAATTATGTCAAAATCTCATTACTATTGAAAATATTCTAACTCAGCAGGTTCCATTTTAGTACCAGTTGAACAGCAGCAGTAGTAGATGGAATGTGTTAGTGTAGAGCCAAAATGATTGCTGACAAGCTGTAATTTATGAAGTGTGCGTTGTCACGTATACAATTATCTGGTTTATATTTGTTGCTGTCAGCCCTCCAGTTTGTTAATGTCCAGAAGTTATGCCTTTATGTGACACCTAAGAAGGGTTAAAAATCTCAGCATTTTCGAGGGGGGAGGGGAAGGAGCAGAAGTGTTCACAGGGTGGCTACCTTTTTTTTTTTTCTTTTTGAAGAACTGGGATGATGCTACACACTGCAGCCCACCCTACTGGTCAAAATGAAAAACTACATCAGACAGGACCCTTTTTTTTTTAAAGGAAGGAGGGAAAAAAGAACTTTTCTATTGGCTCCCCTGGGCATTTTCCTGTCCAGCCCCCCACTGTCAGATGTAGCTCATTTTGTAAATATTATTAAGCTATGCTGTCCTTTTGGCTGTTGGATTCATAGGCGTAGTGACTGCTATAACCGTCTAATCAATTCGGTTGCATTTCTTACCATTTAGACTGCTACTCTCTGCAAATGAGGTCCCTAAAGTTTCTTAAGATGTCTGTTATTGTTAGCATGATTATACAATTAGTAAACAGTATCCAAAGCTAAAAAACTTAGTCTTAGGCTCAATTTATTTCTTATACATTCAAGATTCAGTTGGAGCAACTTTTTAAAAGAATGATAAATGGAAGCTTTCTTTACCTGGCCCATCATTTGTTCTGTAGACTTAATGACATTCAGTACTGTTATACTCACTGCCAGGGCCTTGGGGGGAAAAGAATATTTATACATTGAGTTATGACTAGATGTAGGAGAGGGGGGGAAAAAGATGGGCAGTGGGTCAGACTGTATAGAACATAGAAGAATTTGAGACCTTCACTACACATGGATTAATCACAAGAACTAACCACGCAAATCCAGATGGATATTTAGAAATCGGTGAAGCCTCTAAGATGTTCTGTGGGAAACACCATACATTTTCTAGTGCATGAGTATGTGCAAAATGGTATCTAATTTATGACGGAAATGCTGACAGAACTTTAGCTTTGGTGTTACAGATGTGCTCCGTAATATGTTTACATGTGAATAACATTTCATATATATGGGCACATATGTACCCAACATATTTCTTTAGTTGGTGTTATATTCAATAACTTAAGTGAGTGGTTATAATAAGGAATAATAAGCTGCAGTTTTGCTAATCTTACCTTAGCAGGATCAGACATAAATGATCACAAACTATAGTGAGCAGCATTCCTAGTAAATTGGTCCATGAAAATCTGGCAATCTTAATGCTCTCAAGCATGAAAACTAACTGGATTTGGATCAGGGACCTTTATTTGTAGCATTTTATTTAGGATTTATTAGTTTAAAGAAGGAGCTGTGTGTCTCATGTGTTCTTAAATATTAAATAGAGTCAGAAGTCATGTATTCCCTTCCAATGGCAATAATAAAAATGAAAACCAAAAAAAGGAGGCAATTTTACATTGATTTCAATTTCCTTACATTATCCAAAGATACTTGGTGAATAGCAAAACCCTAGAAAATTTTGAAGCACTCTGTACAAATAGTTGGTTGCAGGTATGAATAAATTCTTTATAATATAGCTCATAATTAATTAGAAGAAAAGTAAAAGATGATGACTTTATACTAATGTAAAAAAAACTGAGCCTTTACCTACTGAATAAGCAAACATATATGTATGTTTTATCTATTTGTTATTCTCATTTTTTATGTTTAAACTGCTTTCTGTCTTTTTTCTTTCCTTCTTTCTTATTTCTCTGGTAAAATTATCACTGTGGCCTGTTTTGGCCCCTAAATGGTACCTGCAAGTTCAGCATCAGATGGGTTTGCTGTGAGTCAAGATAGTTACAAGGGGAACATCATCATGGTTCATTTTTTCCCTTGTTTTATTTGGAATTGAATTAGGAAATGAAAGTTTTTAGCAGTTTGATTCACTTCTCCATAAAGTTTATGGAGCAGCAACAGCTGGTTGAATCCATGGCAGAAAAGCCAACTTCTAGTGGCCAAGCTATTGTTTCAGAATTAAGGCAGAAAACTCATTAGCTGTTAATGAAAACACAGGGAATAAAAACAAATAGCACCAGAAACCCTAGCAAATAATTACCTTACACCTGACACAAAGCTGCTTTATCTTTCTGCTCCAACCCTCAGAAATTCCCAACTTACCACTCTACGGAGCATGAATGAAATTGAGTTTGACTTTAAGGAAAGAACAATAGAGAAATCATCCTCCTTATAGGCCCCTCAGCACAGTACTCGGTGGAGAACCTGCCATTGAATATACTAAGGAGTGTATCTGGCGCCCAATTCTTACGACACTTAGGACAGAGGAGCAAATTACCAGCTAATAGCAGGTGAACGCTTGATATAGTTCCCCCAGATCTTGTTTAGAAATACAAAGGGAAGGGACTGGAGGTAGTGGATGTGATTAATGGAGATATTGTGTGTTAGAATATATATCTGTATAGAAATATATTGATTCTGAGTGAGTTGCAATGGGAAAGTGTGTCTCTAGTGGCAAGGGGTCTTGCTTGCAAGAAAGCCACTCTAAGCAGATGGAGTTCTAAGCCCTAATTGTAGAGCTGCTGGGTGGAAATGTCTGTCACTGTAGATTGTGATCATTTATGTCTGATCCCACTGGACTACAGTTGTGGCCATTTGGAACTATGATTGTAAGAGCTATAGATGAATCCAGAGATCACTTGCAATTATGTTTTAAGGAAAAATGATGTTCTAAACTTCAACAAACCCAAAATGATCACAGTAATTGCTGATTCATCTATAAAATTTTTCACCCATGCATCTTGAGCAGTTGTAATCATTTTAATTACAAGGGAGTGTCTATTCATATAGTGTCATAGGCTTTTTTCTGTGTGTGCCCAAGGGAGTTGGGCCACTTGATATGACACTAAAAACACTTATAGCAACATTTCCATCATCAGGAACTAATTACACTAAGATGTAAAACATATTTTTAAATGTTTTCCTTGCAGCCTTTTTTAGTACTGACCTAGGCTCTGTTTTTGCTGCATTGAGTTATATACCTTGGTTGTTGTGTACTTTACGGAGATATGGTCTTGTGTTTGGCACAGGAGTGGCTGTTAAAAGCCCACCTTGGGTAACTATATTCAGAAACTATAGAAATCACTGGAAGTGACTTTTCCTTCTGAAGTTAGTAAATCAGATGCAAAATCCAGACAGATATTTTGGGTAAGACTTTAAAAACAGAAGCTCTGAATGCAACTGTATTGGATCCTGGAACAGAAAAACACTGGTGAAAAGAACCAGTAAAATCCAATTAAGTCTGTAGTTTAGTTAATAGCAATATACCAATGTGAATTTCTTGGTTTTGACAGATATACGCTAGTTATGTAACAAGTTGCCATTGGGGGAAACTGGTTGAATAGTATATAGGAACTCTCTGTACATTATTTGCAATACTTATAATAAATTTTAAACTATTCCAAAATAAAAAGTTCATTAAAAAAAAAAACAGAACAAAACAAAGCCTCTCCTGATCTGCTTTTTTTTTTTTTTTTTACATCCTGGAATGCTACATCTAAGAGTAAATTTGTCAAATTTCTGAAGCAAGCAGAAAACTTTGAGTCTAGAGTGATAGTTGCTAAGTAATGTTTAGTATATGCTACAAATGTTAAATTTTACTTGGCAACCCAAACTACAATTTTTTTTTAAATGGATTTTGCTTTGGTTCAAAGATTTTTAATTCCTTTAACCTCACTGCCAGGCAGTCCATTTAGGTTATCTTGATAATGTAATTTCAGTGGATTTGCAATGATGTAGATTTGAGTATTTTAACTCCCAGTTCAGTATTTAAGGATTTTTCTGCTTATAGTAGAAATTTCACAGTACTACTTTAAGCATAACTGTAAGCTTTGTATCCTGATCAAGTTACCTAGGAAAGGAGAGCATTTCTTCTGGCTCCAGCCAGTGACTGTTGTGTGAGGTTGTTTATTTGTTTGTTTTAATTTTACTTTTCTTCTCCACAATAAACTCCTTAGTTTATTTTTGAAGTCCTATATCTGCAGATGTTCAACTCTCTTATGGACGTCTACCTACCATTGAGCATCCATAGAAGAGTCTAGATATAATCATCTAATTTATGGAAAGAGAAGGCTACAGCGATTCACTTTTAATCATTTTATATCCTCCCTATCCTTCTAGTTTAATTGTAGGAAATAAACTTTTAAAGTGAGGCAATACAGATTCTATGTAGGCTGTTTGGTTTCACTGCTCCCTAGTTGAAATCCAGGGCCAAAACTCTACAGTTGTTTACTGAGATTAGCATTGGCGATTTCCTTTGGAAATTAGTATTTGAGATAATATTAAATTCAGTTGAAAATCCCCTTTTCATGTTTGTGAAATGAACTGAGCAGCTGTTGGTGTCCTTTTATCAGCAGACTGTACCTCTGTTTGGGGGATTTTAAGGAAAGCCATTTGCAGTGCAGAGCCTTTTCTTCTGGTTTCTGAATGAGCTAACATCTTCCATCTAAACCTTTTAAAGTATCATAATAGTATGGGCCACTTATACAAAATATAATCCAATGTATGTTGAAAACACCCAAAAGGGATTAGCATTGTTTTAATTGCATAATTCAGTATTGTATATACATTACCTTTCATCAAAGCCATTTTACAGAACAAATATTACCTTCTTAAGGCTTTTAGAATTCCTAAGAGGTTGGTTGCATAGGCTGTAAACTAGAATTATAAAGAGGAAACTTCCTTAAGATTGCAAAAAAAGTAGTGATTTAAACTAGAATAGTCCAGATTCTCTCTAATTTTACTTCCCTTATTTTTCAGAGAAGGAAAGAATATTGACCTTGCTATATTATATTATGTATAAAAGTTTAACCTTTTATGTAATTTATTCTCTTTCATTTGGAAATAGAGGCATTCAGGGTAAAAGTTGTAATTAATGGAGACATAGTATATATAAGTTTTATGTATTTATTTAGCAATGTTTTCATTTTAAGTGTGATGGAGAAATTTCCCTCTGGTAGCAAGAGGTCTCCTCACTCTAAGCTAACTAACAGATTCTAAGTTCTAATTAGTTGAATGGAAAATTTCCCATCCAGATAGGTTGGTTCTTGAATATATTTATATGTTTCTCTTATGTTAATGGATAGTGGCCATATCCATCAAGTAAAAGACATATCTTTTTGGTATATCTGGTATATTTGAATAACAGAAGGAATCTATGAAGACCTTTATAAAGGTATCAAAAATATGACCTTCTTTTCTTTCCTTTGGGCCCTCAGGAGGAGACCACGCTGAAAATTACCTTGGACAGGACAGCTCTGATGATAATCACAGTGGACCTCATGGCCCGTCTCTCACATCAGATGCACCTTTTTTGTCAGATTATCAGGATGATGGTGAGTGTCATCTTCCTGGCTTTAGGGTGACCATACTTTGTACTATTGTCCTGGTGTCTTTGCCTTTGGTCATACTGAATCAAGCAGCCTTCACAGGGTTCTCTGTATTGGTAATCATTAGTTTGCAAAGAGCAACTATTTGTTTCATTGTGGTGCTGATCCTCCTAGGTAATTCAGTACTTCTAAAGTTAATGTATTTACGGAAACACTAATTCCATATTGGAGCAGGAAGACATCATTATTGACCTTTTTGTAAGAACTGTAGCTGGAAAGCTAAGAGGGCATTTTAAGATTGCAGGGCCCAGCTTACCAGTCTTTCAGATTTCTTAGCTTCACTGAGTTTCGTGAGAATTAGAGCTTTCATTTAATGATTATTGAATTATTGCTTTATTGTGGATTATTTGAGACCCTTGAGCGTATCATATTATAATAAGATATCATTTTTACAAATGCTTTCACATGCTCTTAACCATATTGGTGTTGTTCAAGGGGAAGGGGAAGCCACAAGAACCACAATGCAAATCTTCCTGGAGCATCTATTTTATTTGAGTTTGAGAATGAGAGGAGTTAAATAATTCAACTGTTATGAACATTATTTTTATATTAAAAACACATTGATATGTAATGCAAAATATATATGAATTTTTAAGATACAAAGATACATGAATATAAAAATAATGGCCTCGTGGCTGCCAGTTTCTGGCTCAGGCTCAGACATCCCGGGAGTGGAGTTTCACTGTGTCTTTTCTGGCATCTGGCCACTTGAACAGAAGGTTTGATCATCACTGATGCACATGGTTATCTTATCAAAGTCTCTCTTGTGCCTCTGCAGTGGGGGGAAAAAGGTAGAGATGCTACTAAACTGAATATTAAATTGGAAGCATATTATTCACTTAGGGATTGGGAGTAAAGTTGGTAAATTACTCTTTATTTTTCATTATTAGTCTGTGATCTTTCTATTTATTTTTCTTCCAAATTTCCCTCCAACTTTGGCATTTTCCAAGCATTCGTAATCCCTATATCCTCTTCTCTTTTTAATTTATCCATTAATTCTTACTTCATTTAGCCCTTTTGGTGATTCATATTTTCTCCCTTTCATTGAATACATAACCACTGAATGAGAGCTGTAGATTCAGTCACACAGAAGCGGTTATTTTTGCTTGAGCTTTGTATACCACCACGATTAATAACACCCAAAGTTTAGAATTGAACCTCGTAGTGAGATCTGTTTATTGGTTCAGGTATTACACCAAAAACATTGTTTGGATTGAAAGTTTAATAATTACCTTGGTAGCTGATTAATAATTGTAGAAAATTAACAGTGCAAAGCATTAAAAAAAAAAAACCCAACCTTTCATTTGTTTTTGATCAATCTAATGCTTGACAGCATTAGAACAATAGTACTTCATTAATCCATAGGTCACTTACTTGGTATTTGGTATTTCCAGCTTCTCCAAACACAGCTGAGAACACAATAAGTAAACCAGAAAGACTTCTAAATGGAAATAGATGTTTCTGAGTCCCAGGTTAACATTTATGTACCTTATTCTTGGGAAAGCCCCTGAGGCCCTCACTGGGGATTCCTCTTCTTACAAATGTCTAGCCATTACAATGTTTTGATTTCTCAGCCCACAGTAAAGCATCCAATTAGAGGGAAAAGTACCGTAAAGTCATTAATTAACAAATAACATTGAGGAAAGAAACAGGAAAATAATTTAAAATCTATACAAAAACAAAATATATAAATAAAACAAAATTTATATACAAACTAAAAGAAGTAGCAGTCTGGGACCATATTGAACTGTGGAGAGAAATGGAACAAACTCTCCTCAAAGAGCTCAGTACCTTAATACAGTGAAACTTTTTGGCTATCATTTTTTGAGCTCCTACTATAATGCCTTGCATTTGTATTCTAAGCACTTTGCATGTATCACCATATAATCCTCAGAACAGCCCTAAGAGGTGGATAGTAGGATTATCCTCAATTTACAGATAAGGAAACTGAGACTCAGGGAAGTTAACTTATCTAAGACCACACAGCTAAGTAGTATTACCAGGATTTACGCCTACACACTCTGGTTCTAGAACCTCTGCTTTTAACCATTCTGCTATCCTTAAAGCACTATCGTTATGTGAGTTATCAAAAAAGATGGATTCATATTCCAGATATTTTGGTTAAGACTATACAGATACATATAGTAGGTTTTAAAATATTATTATTAAAATAGTTGAAATTAAAGGAAATAGCTTTGAAAGAAGTAAACCCATTACCTGGAAAATTCCAAAGTGGAAGCTTTGTTCCATTATAGTTCCCCACAAGAGGGGAATTAACTGTGTTAGTAGTAATATATTTTACTTAATAGATTTTTATTTTCAGTTCTGTGCATAAAGGTTAAAAAAAATTCCCAAAATCACACTATCAATGGCAGAGGTAGGAACAGACTTGTTTATGTGTTAAAATTTTGATTGTAGGATGATGAGATAATGTTTACATATGAGTTTCTGCAAAGCATTGACCCTAACACAGTACCTGAGTGCCTGATGCATAATGGGCACAATAAATGTTTGTTTCCTTCCCCTGAAAAATAAAGATATATATACTTCCTGTGAAATTAAAGAGAATCTTATGAAGATGTTAAAATTTTAAGTAAACTTTACATCCTACCTAACTAGATTGCACCATTATAGAGAACAGTAACACTTGATATGCTATTTATCCATTATTTTAGCAAGTACTTATTTAGATATTATAAGGTAATAGCAAGGGACTGTGCTGAGCTGTAAGTGAAATAGGCAGTAAAAAGTCGAACATAGTCGCTGTCCTCACAGAACTGACTGTCTCATTGGGAAAACACACTATTAGTAAGTTGACAAATGGACAAATATAAAGTCAGTGTCTTCATTTGCTGGTAAGATAGCTAAAGTGATCCTTTAGGAATAAAAGTTATTCTTTAACTTTCTTTGTAGTGACATTATTTTAGACTTCTGGAATTTTTATCCTTATTAGAACAATGAAAGATCGTTGTTAAAATATTTCAGCTTTGTTGCCTTCCGCCTCCAGCCAGAGCAGTGTCCTAAATGTACAGTAATGAAAGGACACACAGTCTGACCCATTCGCCCATAACTTCAGTGATGAGAAGCAATAACCATGGTGCATGTCGTGTATGGGTCGTGCTTTTGTGGAAACTACAAAGAGATCTAGAAGAATATAGAAACCTAGCCAGGTGCACAGCAAAAAATGAAAACCAAGGTTACAGGCTAAACCATGCATAAAAATGAGAGCATGTTGCTACCTAGTCACAATCCCTTCTCCTTTTCCTTTGTAAATGCCCTCAGTCTGGGACTGTCAGGCTGTACAGCCTATTGAGAGACACCCACAAACATGAGCATAACTCTACCATCAGAAGTGAAAACTTGCTAATAAGTGATAACACTTAGATTTCTAGACCTAGAAATAGTTTCTACTATATTGAAGGAAAAAAATTAGTATGAAACACTAAATACAATAGCTATACAAAAAAAATAGCCAATTATGTATGATCTGATTACTTTCATCATCTAAAATATACAATGAATTTTAACGTGTCTATAAATTTATTTCATTAGTATAATGAAGAACCTCCCATGTACATACGTTTTTTTAAAGATGGGTTAGGGAAAGTGATTGTTCTAGAGAAGGGTATAGTGACTCCTTCTGGAAGAAAAAGAAAAAATAAAATCATTTTATAAGAGGAAGAAACCTAAAATCTGTAATAATGGATTATGTATAATATATTTTACTGCATTCTAACTAAAGAAAAGGGAATGAATGGTATTGGGCAGATATATCTAAGAAGTGAGAATGTTTTTAGAACTTATTTTTACATCAGAATATTAAAGGTTAGAAAACGTTCTTATTCTCCAGCAAAATGAAAAATAGAATTGGAAAAGTAAAGACCTATAACCATCATTAGAGAAGAATAAAAATGAATAAGTGCTATTGCCTGTTATTGATCAGTTTATTATATGCTACTTGATTTAAAAGAAATTGCAGACCTGTTAATGTACCAATAGTGGCCATTTTCAACTCCATGCCTTTTCTGAAAAGTACATTAAAAAACATATAGAATATTTTGAAAATAAACAGAAATCAGTTTTTTATGGCTTTATTTTTAGCACTTTTTTTTTTTTTTACATTTATCTGTTTTCAATTTGGTTCTGAAATAGAATTCAGTTTTTGGATTTAATATTATGAATAGCAATAGACAAGCTTTTGTTAATCACTGTTTGTTTTATTTCTATACCAATAATAATAGGAAGAAGGTATTATTTTAGTATCTTCCCTAATGGAAAGGAAGAATATATTTTAAATAAAACTTTTATTATTGTGAAATTAAAATGAAGGTCTAATACATTGATTAGATTTTTGTGGCTGGAATTCATGCATGTCTTAAATTTCTTTGTATCAAAGTTAGAATCTGGAATCTGGGAGTTGGAAAGGATGATGGTCATCTAGTAACAGGAGCATTTTATTGAGCACTTTCTATGCCGTACTAAGTGCTTTTCATGGATTATCTCACTTAATTCTCAGACTAGCTCAGAGAGGAGGGAACTGTTGTCCTCATTTTACAGATAAAGAAATTAAATGACTTGGCCAAGGATGACATACCTTATCTTTGGGAGGTGAGGGTTGGGTGTAGGATTCTAATAGATTCCAAACCTGCTTTTTGAAGAGCTCTGATTAGCTGGGTGTTTGTCCTCTGAAATTACCACTCTTATGGGCTTTGCACATCATTCTCTTACTGCTTTTATTTCACTGACTATAATATTTATTTAAAAAATAAATATATTCAAAGCTAAAAATTATCCTGTAAAAACTACTTTACCTACATCGTACAAAATTTGGTATGTACCATTTTCATTATAATTCATAATTTCATTCTAAGTGTTTTGTAATTTCTCTTATCTTTTTTAACCTATGTGTTATCTAGAAGCATTTTTGTGTGCTTTTTCCTGGTTTTTTGTTTTGATTTGTTTTGTTTTAGTTTCTGGGGATTTTTAAATCTGCTTTTAAATTTTGACTTCTAATTTTATTACATAATAGTCTAAGAACATAATCAATATTATTTAGGTTCTTTAGACTTTACTGAGATTTCTTTTGTGGCCTAGTAATGATCAGTTTATGCTTATGTGCTATGTGTGTTCCTGAAGTGTTTATTGAATACACTCTTACTATTTCTATACTTGTAAATAGTATTCTTTAAATCTTTTGTATCCTAGATTTTTTTTTTATCTGCCAAAAGACTTATGATAACATCTCCAGTTAGAGCTGTAGATTTATCCATTTTTCCCTGTTTTGTCTTACATTTTCAAGGTCATGTTTTAGATACTTGTAAAGAACTCTAATTGTTTAAAAAGATTTCTTCTTATTGACATGAAATCCTATCCCTAGAACTTCCACTAATTAAGCTAGTTTTGCCGTCTAATCTGCTTATAACACCCCCAATAGACTTTATACTCAATGAGGATTAAAAAACGTTTGTTCACAGGCCAGTCTGAGACCCTCATTGCTCTAAGTTGTTATAAGGCCTGATTTTAGTGTATTAATTATATTGTTTCACAGAATAAATAAAACTGCACTTTTTAACAGTGTTTTTACTGAGGTGTGTGAATTAATGGTGCAATGATTAGCGGTTAAGTGACCTCTCTGATCAGGTTAACTTTTAGGCTGAATACTACTGACAACTTTAGAGGAAAATGTGCGTGTTTTATGGCTGCTTTACTTGGAATGTTAGAAGCCTATTGCTGGCTCAGTCATTGGTTCCCTAGTAGGATGAAAGAGTTAATGGACTAAAAACAGCAAGCCACTTGCTTCCTTCTCGCTGATAGGGTAGAGCCAATTACTTTCTTCTTGTGTATTTTTCTTAAATTACGTAAACTAACTATATGAACATATTTAGAGATGTTAGTTTCTTTTTATTCTATGATATAATGATAATGAAAGTGACTCAAGATAGTCCCTCTCATATATAAACATGTAAATAAACATACATGCATTCAAACAATCATTTATCTCATTCTCCTTTTATTCTTCAGACACTTGCTTTCGTCTTTGTTGCTTGCAGGTATATTTTTCTTTAATAAAGGCACATGACTCCTGTCAACCCTAACAGAACTTATGTCTGTGTGTTTAGAGTGCACACTGTGGAAGAACAAAAACTGGTTTTCACATCTGTGTTTTGGTGACTGAAGAACAAATTCCTATTATAAAACACATACTTTTATGAGCATGGTAGATTTCTGAACAAGTTTCAGTTGGCTTCAGGTGAGTCCATCAGATTTCAGATCACTGGGAGAAATTAAGGACTCGATGTTGAGTTAACTGTGATAAGGGTAAGTAAGCTGTCACTCAGGATGGCAGTGGCCTCCTTCATGAAGATAAATGTCTTATTAGATCTAAGACATCATGTCATTTATATAGGTTGGTATAAATCACAGATGAAGATGACAAACTGGGTTTCAAAGTTGACAGTAATTTATATAACTTAAACAAATGATTACCAAGGATTATACATGTTTTGTGAAGAATAAAAAAACAATAACAATTATCTGTCTATGAACTACCCATTTTTCATTCCTCAGCCCAGTGTGTTGGGCTCTTAGTGCGTGTTTAAACTCTCACCTTCCGTCCAGCACCCAGTAAAGTATTCTCACATGTGTTGATGGCTGGATATCTTCCATACTGTTTATTTTACTAGAAAAACCTCCTTGCAAATTTAACCCAAGTTTTAGTATAAAACCATGGCATTAAGAGACTTGGTAGTCACCTAATCTAATCTCTGTTTTACCAAGAGGAAACTACATTTTAAAAAGGCTAAGTACCTAGGTCCTATGGCTAGCAAAACAGAGTCAGAACGGAAACCCAAGGCTACCTCCCTGGGCATGGCCTCCCCTGACCCCTACTCTGCCTCCCCTCACCTGCATAATCTCAGCATGCTTTTCAGTGCAGACCTGAACAACTTTGCAGGAGGCCTGACTGTGGTCTCAAGCTATTTTTCACAAGTTTCAGTCAAGTCCTTCAGACATGTGTGTCTCTCTGGCTTATGTATGTTCTTATCTTCTTCCCAAAATGATTTGGGAGCTGTGTATTTTGTAGAGAATTTCAAAGGGCTCCATGAAAGCTAATGATTATAATTGTGAATAACATAAAATAAGTTTCTGAATTGATTTGACATGGAACTAATTAGTTATCTTTTTTTTGGCCCTTTCGACCACATTATAGACTTTAATATACTGCCAATGAAGAGTTAGTTATTGAATACCTATATTGAATGCCCTTATTCAATCATACATTTAGAGGTTTTGTGGAGGATACAAAGAGGAATAAGATGTGGTTCTTTTCTGCAGTGAGTAAATAATCTAGTGGAAGAGAGAAGATTAGACACCCCCACAGTGAAGTATATGGTATATAAGTGCTGATTATCAGGGACTGAGTTTTCAGGGGAAAAAAAATTGCTTGGACTTGCAGTAGTTTGGAAGAAATTCAAGATAATATTTGGCCTGTGCTGTGGCCAAAGTGTTTTTAGAAGTCTTTTCCAGGCTGAGAGTATGAGCAAAAGTCCATTCTTTGAAATGTCAAACATTTATTGAGCTTCCACTATAATTAGTAGTGAAATAACAATGGCCATTTTTAAGCACAAATAGTTGATTTTTAAGCGAGTGACTTGGCAGATGAAATTTAGCTTTTTCATATTGCCTCAAGTATTCTTCGTTTCTCTCCAAATTCTAAACTAGGCAATAAGTGTAATGGTAATATGAAAGTTCTAGTATATAATTTTTGAAGTTTTTAGTGTGGTCATTACAGTGGTGGTATAATGATATGCCACATTTTAGTTGCTAATGTAATATATCTGTCTGAATGATACATAAATCAGTCCCAGGTGAGGAGGGGTTATATATCTTTGCGTGCTGTTTCTTAGAAAATCTTATATTCGGTGCTTAATTACTTTGTTCTTAGAATCTATAAGTACGTTATAATTAAACATAGCATATGCCTTATAGATAAACACTGAATCACCTGAGGATTAGCTGCCTTACCTAGGGCACTCATGTCTAAAGTTTAGAGTTCTGGATTCTCAGGTATGATTTTTAACTACCAGACCATCCTTCCTCAAGCTTCAAAACTACTGACCATTTTTATATCTCAAAGTTTAATATTCACTTAAATGTGAAGGAATTTTGTTTAGGCATAAAACTTTCAGGCCTAGTATATAGACACATATACTTAATTTACATAAGTATAAATTAATATTTATACTTAATATATATGTATGCTTTATATATGTGTCCATAAAGCATACATATATATTAAGAGTGTGTGTGTGTGTGTGTGTGTGTATGTCATTTTTCATGCTTTGGTGATCTTTGTTTTTCTACTAGCCATAAATTCTTTTGCCCTGTCATAGAACTCTGACTTTTCAAGTATAAAGTAAATGTTAGTAATGCTGTTTAAAACAATACTGAAGCACCTGTTAATCTAGAATATTATTGTGTACTAGAGA
This sequence comes from Camelus dromedarius, assembly GCF_036321535.1. NCBI lineage: Eukaryota > Metazoa > Chordata > Mammalia > Artiodactyla > Camelidae > Camelus > Camelus dromedarius. The sequence goes on from NC_087451.1 coordinate 53,909,012, forward strand.
AAGATTGTTGAATTCACAAACTATAATTACGCTTATGCTCTAGATTGCCTTTCTGACTTTAAGCAATTGTCGTTTTTGTGTTGGGCCCTAAGTAACTTAAACCCAGATACATTAGTCTAGTGAGAAAGAAAGATTATACAAAGTGGTTTCTCTGGCTTGTAAAATTGGGATTTATAGGGGAGTTGATCCTTCATGGAAAGTTTTCACTTATAAAAGCCTTTATCCAATTATTTGCAGGTCCATTTCTATAAACTGTTAGGCTATAGCTTATATGGTATGGTATTTTTAATGAAATATTTGCTCCAAGAGATAAACATTATTGTCGTGGTTAACTTTATAATTATGTTATTTCATAATAGTACTCCAGATTTTGTTTTAATCAAAAAAAATAAGGTTTCTTTTTTTTTAACTTCTTTTTTTTAATTGCTTAAGAAATAAAAAAAAAACATAGGGTTAACTGGGATCATGAGCGCTCTCTCTACAAATGACCATTATCATCGCTGAAAGACATTTATGAATGTCCAAGAACATAGTTGGGCCTAGAGATTGTCACAGCTTAGGAAAAAAAATCACTTGAGTTATCTAATCTAGCCCTTCTAATGAATTCACATCATTCTTACTAATATCTCATTTAATTAATTATCAAATATAGCCATTATGCTCTGTATCCTTCCTTTGCAGGACATCTTTCCCGCCCAACTATTATTACTAATTTATTCTTCATGTCTAACCTAAACTTTTCCTTCCTTAGTTTCAGGTCATTGCTCTTTTCTATACCATCTTCCAAGACTGAATAATTCCCCTAATTCATTTATATTGTTACCTTTAGAAGGTATTTAAAGACTGTGAACATTTATCCCCAGAGTCTTCACTTTTCCAAACTGCATAAATTTCAGTTCTCTTAATCCTTACTTCACTCTGCCCCTGTCATACTCTCCAGTTCTTGAGTATTTTATCACATTCCTTGATCTTTTCCATTCCAAGGAGATCACCTAACCAAGAGAGCTGCCTTTTGGGGAAGCAAGCTCTAAAGCGTAAAACCTCATATAAACCATTAGAAAATGCCTAAGTGTTTACTTGATGTTGGTGTTGGTGATCATCTGGTGGGCATGCCAGTGTAGTGCTTGCTTTGGCATATGTTGGGATATATGTGTATTTTAATGCCTTAATGTATTATGGCCTGTTGTAATTGAATGTCTATAAAGTAGCAGTTAAGAGGGTTTTATAGACCTTAGAAGAGATCAGAATTCTCTAGCCCCCTCTTGTGGTGGAAAAAAATACTACTTTTTTAGCTTTTCTGGATTGTTTCAGTTGAAAGACGAAGGCTAAGATACATAAGTTCTCAACGTGTTGAGTGTTTGGAATGAATCCAATGATTTAAAAATTACATATTATCACATGTAAAAATTATATATATATATATATCCCAGCATATATACACACTCGTATCTGAGAAACTCCTGTTCTTTTATTTTATTAATGCCCTAAAACCTAAAAGATAGTACTTTCTTACAACAATTATTTCAGTATATTCCTATTACCCAAGTCAGGAAGAAGACAAATAAAACCGTAATCTTGAGGAGTATATGTTCCTAAATAGGTAAATAAGGGAGGTTTTGACATGAACTTTAAACCAAATTTGCAGATACTTTTTCTTTGCCATTATAAATGAATACTTATTAGCATTTCTAACAGATTTAAACAGATATCCTATATCTCCTATAACAAATTAATTTTACCCATTTTATAATTTATTATTGTAGCTTTCCTTCTATGGTAGATGAATTTTAGATATACATTAATGACTAGTAATTAGCAAACAGATGAAGGGAAGACTGAACTGGCATACAAATGATTTCATGTGTCTTGCCTATGGAAAAAAATTCTACATGTAGCACAAAATTATGTTTGTTTTTCTAGTAGGCCACTAAAAGTAGCACTTCTGTTCTGTCTTAGAATAACTGATCTATAGACAAGAACCAATGAAGAGTTGCTATTAATATGCCTAACACAGCAATCCAGGAAGTGAAAAGACTAAAATAGACACTGTTTCTAAGTAGTTTTTTATTTTAAGCTACTTGAAAAACTTGAGTAATGGTGAAGGTAGATTGTCTTTATGCTCAAGTCATATTCTAACGAATTCTGAGAACACTAGAGATAAATTTGAGACCATGCTTTTTTAATATCAAATATTTTTTTCCAGAAGAGAATATTAAATATTACACTAATTGAAGAATTGCAAGAGAATGGCATAGATAGAAGAACAAAATGAAAAGAGTTTGGTCACAGGTGAAATAAGTGAGAATATTATAATGATTTAAATATTAAATAGAAAACTGGTAGTTTTGACTGATTCTCTTTTTTTCTCCCCCACTTGAAGGGATGATCGTTGTTATTTTTTTCAAATAGGGAAATTAATTCACTTTTTGTGCTTCTCCGTTAACATTTGTGAATAAAATTTTAATCTCAGCTATTTATTAATTTTTAGTATTGACATTCCTCTGTGCATCTGAAGACAAAATTTAACAAACCTAAAGATGAAATCTCTTAATAAGTAAGCATTTATGGATCTTCATAAGAATAGTCTAATTTTTATACCTTTATAAAAACAGTAATTTGACATAATGTTTTTGAAATTTATTTGTAATCAGATTAGGTGATCTTATATACCCCTATTTCCTGATCTGTGTCAGGTTTCTCAGGCAACTGCTTGATCTGATTTTTTTCACATTAAGCCTGCACTTTTCATAAGATCGACTAAATTGTGGATTTTCGTAATAACTTTGGAACATTCTTTATGAGTAGAGGTGCAGAAAAATCCCTTAGTTATTGTATCTGTGCTATTTACTACCATATATATTTCAGTGGGTTTGGTCACCAAAAAATTGTGACTGCTTTTAAATATACATTCTTTGACTATTGATTTAAAATTAAATGTATATACTTTCACAAACCTCTTTTAAGTGTAGCTTTCTTACTTAGAGATAGATCTTTACTTGGCTTTTGGAAAAAGATTCATTTTAGAAAAATTATTTGTTAATTCAAATCTATTAACCAGTTTAAGATTTTGTATTCTTTCTTTTAGTGTTAAAATTAGGGAAATTGAAATGACTGATTTCCTAGGTGGTTACAGTTAATAACATTATAATATAGAAATTACAAAAATTTGACTTTGTAGCTAAAAGGAGGTGTCAGAGAGGGTCTTTTGGAATGTCGTGGTCATTGTCAAAGTATAGGATAGAAGAGATTTTCCTAGAAAACTACACCTGAGTTCTTGTTAAATATCTTGTTATAAATAATTACCATCTTCCATATTATATCATTGAAGCTACGAGTAAGTTAGATTTCTTCTTTCTTCTTTGTTTTTTCACTCTGTATGTGCAGATACCTTCGGCTAAAAAGCAAGAAGTTTTCTGAATTTTCCTAAGGAACACCAGGGCAATTAAAGGAGCTCTTTATGTGAAACATTTTGCATATTTGTTTCTTCAAAAATAACAAATTTATTTAAATTTGATAGTGTTCTTTTTTAAGTGTTTCCCCCTTAATTTGAAATTCATTAAAATTCCCTTTTTATTTAGGATGAGATGCATTAAAATGGAGCCAAACAGAGAAAACTTCTTACTGTCTTTTTGATTTGTCCAAATCCTGCTTTTCAAAAAAGCAACTTCTTACTACTTTTGTGTTTGTTCCATGGATAAATTATCAAATTATAATATAACTTAACTCTAAATATATATTCACTTCTTAAAGGGTATGTTTCATTTCGTGTTAAGAGAAATACATATTAGCTTGTCTTACCAGTGGAAAAACATTTTTCAGCTGTAGAAGAAGTCCCAGCTTTATCTAAATGAGAGAGAAAGGTACATATATGAATAATGATTTTGCATATTGGGTGCAAAGAAATTTAGAACAAACACTGGAAAAGTTGATATTAATTCCCGTTTAGTTAGGAGGGCTAGATTAGTCCACTAAATAGATATAGTGAAGATAAATGCAGACTAACTTGTTAAGGCACATAAATTTATAAACTTTTAGGATGTTTACATTTTGTTTCTAATGGTGGCCTTCCTTCAGCATTTCTGTTGTTTCTTATATTCTTTTTATTTGTTTTAAGAAGTTAATTAAGGGGAAATCACTGGAATTGCACAAGTGGTTAGTTAGTAAATTCTAACAGTTGAGTTAGTAATTACAGCATATTTACAGTTCACTTAGGATTATTACTAGCGTTGCTGTCATGACTGTTACAGTATGAATCTCTGTGCAGAGTATTGCAGAGATCTGGCTCTACAGATGCCAGACCTAGGTAAAAACATTCACAGCTTTAAGTTTACTTTTCCTACATGGAAAGGCAAAAATTGAGTTCTGATTTAGTTATAATATTCCTTAAACTCTTACCCAAGTTATCACTGACAGTAATTCTAACATACTCTGTTTTTCAGTCCAAGTGATATAAGAGCATGTTGGGTATGATTTTCAATATATGGCAAAAGTGTAAAATTAAGAAGAGATTTCTATAAAATTTTTGCACACTCTGCTAAATGAATTATTGAAATTCCAATAAAGAATTTTTTTAAAAACTCTAAAAAGCAGTATGGGTTTTATTTTTCCCTCAGTCCTTTCAGCTCTCATAAATGTCCCCATGAAAGCTAAATCTGCAGGGTTAGAAAAGAATATATTCTATAATATTTACCTGATCAGGAAGATTTTTAAAACGTGGCATCTCAGTGTGAGGTATTGACTGAGGTAGACTGGCAGGTTTACTGGCCTGGCAGATACAGCAGGTTTGCAGTAAATCCACTTGTTAAAAAATTCCTGAGAAGTTTTTGATTAAGGAACTTCTGCTATCCTTTTAAAATGAAATATGCTGGTCATTTTTTTTTAATGATAAAAGCAGATATTTTATGTTGTTGTCTGAGTCAGATTTTGAAATATATTTTAATAAGTTTGTTACATGAAAGTTCCTGGATTTCTAAGATACTAACTTTAATTATTTGTCCATAGTCCAGCATTTCCAGAGAACATGTAAAAAGAAATGATGAAAATAAGCCTATTCAGCAAAAATAAGAATAAAATTTTACATCTAAATCCAGAAAACCTGCACTTAGAGAAGAATTAATATTGTTATTCTTTGATAAATGTTATCAGTGATTTAAAGCTGTAATAATATTATAAACTCTACTTAATGGTAAAATTAAGAATATTTTAAAATAAAAAATGTAATTTAAAATATTTGTAGTTTTTAAAGAGCAAACTAAAATTATGAGGTAGTTTTAAAAAAATGCATTACAGGTTACACTTCTAGAGTCTGTGAGAGCAGTGATTAATTCAAAGCATAATGTGAAGAAACTGTTAAGTGGTAAACAATTTTATTGGGAAGATGAATTTAGAAATAATATTTTATATAGAAGTTCACAATTAAAGTTTATAATTTATTGAGAATTAAATTTTGAAGATGGTGCTTGCCCCTTCAAAAAGCCACATGCTCAATGAACATATTAGCTCCCTCCTTAGATGTTTTATTAACAAGTCCTCCTTGAATTTTGCATAAAAGCTAGTGTTTAACCCAAATAGACTTATTTAAGTCTTATATGACTGTGTATTTAAAAACTTCTTGATTTAATGAGGTTAGAGCAGAGGTTAAAAAGAGATCTATGTCTCAAATTGATTTCTGGTTGGTGTTGAAGAAGAGCTATGTATCTATATACTCTCCCAAATTAAACCTAATTTTTTTTAAATCCTCAGCACCACAGCAACAAAAACTGCTCCTTAATTCACTGGGACCCTATGTTCTACTTCACAATTTCAGGAGAAGCAACTAAAACAATCAGAATCATTCTTCACCTAGATCACGCTTCTCTGCAGCTAATAGTTCCTTGTTCATCAAGGAAACGAATGTGCACGGGGGTGACACGCTCTTCACCCATCTCCTTTGTTCTAAGGTCCCTCAGACTGATTATATCAGCCCCAGCATTGACAAATATCCCCCCAAACTTTAACACTATGTTAAATTGAGTTATGAGGTTTTAAGGTTACACTCCCCTAGCTGAAGGTTGATTGTTTCTGAGAGATAAAGGAATTGTGCTCAATGATAACAGAATCCTTGCCATGGAGTAATCCTAGTTATTGAACTCATAACTCTCCTTATTTGGTTACTTGGTCACTCTTTCTCCCCCACCCCCTAAGGAATGACTAGATACTAAATTGGTGATTCACCACTCTTCACCTACTTCTCTAAGAATATTTTTAAAAGACCCACAAGCGTTCTAGCAGATGAAGGAACAAGACATATCAAGGAAATAGAACAACTCCTGGAAATGGGCTCTCACTTAGGGAGTGCCAGCTACTAGAAGCAAGAGAGAGACTTGTTTGTCCTTCTTCTGGCAGCATGAATTTGTAAGAGGGTCTGAGGATGCAAAAAGGCTTCCCTTCTCTTTCCCCCAGCCTTCCAGTTTTTCATGCATGCATTTAATCTCTGTGTTGTTTTGGGGGTTTTTGTTGTTGTTGTTGTTGTTGTTGTTGTTGTTTTTTGAAGATTGTGATTTTTTTTTTTTATTTTGCTCTGGAGGCAGAAATTTCAGATTTGCTGTCCAGGCAAAATTTTAAGCTGCAGCCTTAGTTGGTGATAGTGATGGTAACAATTCTTTATGCCAGTCTTTGCAGTTCCAATCCAGCATGCCACTCCATAAATGCTTCTATAGTAGTAAAAAAAATAATAATAATAATACTGAGTAATGGTAAGTTAAAGCCTGTCTGATGAATTGTGAATACTCAATTTTTTCCCTATATCATATGAATTTAAGAGAACTGTTATGAGTGGAATTGATAATACCATAGAGAAGACCTTTAGTTTAGCTGCATTATTGGAATATCAGAGAAAGCCCTACTTAGGAAAAGTGTTTAAACAATGCATAACACCATCTTACAAAAGATTTACTCGTCTGACCTTCATTACCAGCAACAACAATTACTTAGCATGCAACTGTGCTGCATACATGGCACTCTGTAAGGTGAATTAACAATACCTGCTTCCTATAATAAATTTATTGAATGCCTGCCCTATGCCAGACATTAACATTTTATATATGTTATCTCTAATCATCATTACTATTGTGCAGTGTAGGTATTATTACTCCCATATTACAGATGAAGAAACTGAGCACCAGAGAGATTAAATTGCCCAAGGTCCTAAAATAAAAAAGAGGCAGAGGAGCGTTGGAGTAAGTCTCCATACATCCAAAGCCCATAGTCTTTCCAGTATGTCACACTGCCCCACAGAAAAGGAAGTAACATTTGTTATTGGTCCTTCAGATACTTGTATACACTTATGAAAGGAAAAATTAGAGATTCTGGAGTCACTTGGGAAAGGAGTAGTGCATTAATGGCTACCATTAATTGAGCACCTACCCTCTGACAGGCATTGTCCTAGGCACTTACACAATTTCATATTGTCACCTCTTAAGTCCAGTATTCAAAAACTAAAGGATATCTAATTTCAAAACTCCTATTTCTTCCACTATACCACATTGTCTTCCAAGACTGTAGAGGAGAGGGACAGGAAAGGGGCTGTAGCACAGCGCTGTCCTACAGAACGTTCTGCAGTGATGGAAATGTTCTGTAATACTTACACTGTGCAATAGGACAGCCACTACATTTGTAACTACTGAGCCCTTGAAAATGTGGCTAGTGAGACAGAGAGACTACATTTTTTTAATTTAAAAAATTTTCTTAATTTAAATATACATTTAAATAGCCACACGTAGCTGGTGGATACCATATTGGAAAATGCAGATATAGAATAATTCTTAACTAGATAGTCAAGACAACCTGGAAATAGTATTTCAGAAACTTCTTGAAAGATGGATTGGATGGAAGTTGGGTGGGCAAGGGAAAGAAGAAAGGAAGACTTAGGCTTAGGCTGTGGCTGAGGAGGTCAGAGGTGTGAGGTAGGTGAATAGGCAGAAGGGCCCTCAAGTAAATTTATGTGAGAAGCCCAGAGAAAACAGGATGTGGAGTGGAAGAAGGGAAGTGACCTGGCAAAAGGCTTTGAAGAAGAGCGTTCGAATCCATAGTTAATGGATTTGCACAGATTGAAAGGTAAATAAAAATCAGCATTTTTTTCCCCGTATTCACCCGCTATAAATCATTACTCGACGTTTTGATGAGTGGCTTTGGAGTAAGTTGTTTAAATGGTACTGTGATGTTTGTGTATGCTAGAAGCTTACCAGGCCCTCATCCTCCAGAACTCAGAGCTCCTGAGTCACAGGGCTGTAAGTCTCCAGGCAGGGTTGGGAGGCTGTCATTTATTCCTCCACAAGTATTCATTAAGTCAATGAATCATCTTCTTGCTTTGTGTCCATGCCATATCTAACCTTTCTCAAGAAATTAATCCTCCAAGACATTAAATTTTTTACTATAAAAATATTTAAGCCCCTGCTAAGGAGTGATGCTGTCACTAATTTTTATGCTCTTATAGCACTTTACAGTTTAGAAACCTTGTTTGAATGCATCGCTCTAGTTAACCCTCACAGCAACCTCATAAGGTGAGTGGTATCTTTGATAAGTGAGGAAACTGAGCTTGAGGTTTGTCTGGGATCACAGATCTTCACATGTAGCAGAGCTGGAACCCAGACCAGAAAACCGGCAATTGCAGGGCCTGAGTTCTTCAACAATGCTCTCTCCGTGGTTGTTCTCAGCTTTCAACCCCTTCCGCAATGATACATACAGACCTCTCAGTGAGCTGTGTGACTTTCATGTGTGGGTTTCCATTTTTCAGATTAAGAAACTGAGGCACAAAAAAGTCAAACATGAGTCATCAAGCTTTTGAGTCCAACTGCCAATTTGCAGGGGAAAAAAAGGACAGAAGAACATGCTGAAATGCCCTGCAAGTACGCAGTTAGCAAAGTGCTGACAGTAGGAAATTCTAACGATTAAACATCCTAGGTTTTTCAACGGATAAATTATAAGGAAAAGTAAGAGATGAAAGGCAACATGTGGATTAAAAGATTTACAAGACATAATTTTTTTTACATGGGTAAGATTTAAAAAAAGAAAAAATTAAGGTGTAGTTGTACTAGAACCCAGTCTGAAAACTGTGATTTATTTTCTGGTTTATCACTTAGTCTTTCAAACTTTATGCTTTTCTGTACTTAAATTGAAAGAATATTCCAATAGTTTAATATTTGACAATCACTTTGGAAAATACATAGTTAAATATTTTCTTAAAAAAAAGAAATAAACAGTAGTTGCTCTTTTGTGTGTTGACCCTAATCGTCCATTCTGAATGACTATAAACCCTTTGCTCATTCAGTTTTCTTACCATACGCCTTGTGGTCATCACTTAAAATGGTTCTTTGGAAAGAAAGCATTTTGGATTGAAGAGTTTTGTAAGTTCCTAGTGTTCTATAAATCTTGGTAATGCTCAAGTTTATGGTCATCAGAACAAGGAATAGTCTAGAAAAACAGTGAGGAGAAACTATTGGATATGCTATTAATGTCCTACTCTGAATTCTGATCTACAATCAATATAAGAATGAAAACAAACATTAAAAAAAAGATTTCAAACACAAAATGAATGCACTTATACTGTGAACTGTTACTTCCAAGTGTATAAATTTGGTCTAGATAAATCATTGAAAACAAAATTAGTTCTTCACTCACAGGGGTGCTGAGTTTGCAGAAAAAAAATATTCCAATGAGAGACAACCTTACAGATACTGTTTTCAGTAAATTCCAAAGCTCCAGATTTGAAGAGCCTGAGTCATCTGACCCACAAGTTTCCCACAAGCTATGATGGTTCCTTTTGTTTTTATCTTCTATGTTACCCTGGCTTTGAAACAAATAAACTTATCAAAGTTTCAAGAATAATATGGGACAGGAAGATTTTGACAGGCATCCTAATTAGTCTGACCCATACTAATATAAACAAATGCATTTCTCTCCATTATCAGGACAGTTGTAGGAAGAGCAAGATGTATGTTCATATTTTGGGTTGTTTATAATAAAGATGGAATTATTGATGCTTTACAGCCTTGGAAGGATTGCAGAGTGTTATAACGTTAGTGTAACACAATTGTATTTGTTTCCCCATATTCTACTTGATTGGAACCTATGATCTAAGTGGTTTGAACACAAAGATTTTCTGTATGTGTGTGTGTGTGTGTGTTTTTGTCAATGCAAAGTGTGCATTAATGAGCAATTTCTCTTTTAAAATGAAAGCTACTTATATTATTTAGACTTTTTTGCTTATAGATATCTGGTAGAGCATTATTGCCAAGAATTCTGAAATAAAAGGTCAAAGTTTGGAAATACATGCTTTGTTTTTCCTTCAATAAAGATTACTAATGAACCCTTCCTACTAGATTATACTTTAAAAATCTTGAATACTTCCTATTTTTGTTTCACACCTATGGATTCTTGTACAGCACATTATATCAAGAATTGAAATCTGAAAGCAAACTTGCAGCGTCTTCTGTAGGAAAAGATGGGAAGTTCTGACAGTAATCTGCACATTCATCCAGCAGATACTTGTTGGTGTCTCTTATGTGTCAGACACAGCCAGGCACTGGGACTGCAGCAGTGAATAAGACATGACCCTTCCCTCCAAAAGCACACAGGCTGGTTGGAAAGACTAATATCTGAATGAGTAATTTGACCACTAAAGCACTGAAAATGAGGAACATAAATGGTGTTATGAGAGCAGAGTCGGGGGAGCAGTTACTACACCTGGAAAGGAAACTAGAGCTCAGGGAAGGCCTCTCAAGGAGGTGGTATTTGAATTATGTCTTAAAAGATCAACTGGAATTTATTAGGCTGACAAGGGTTGGGCAGAAATAAGTCAAAATACTTAGTGTTGGACAGAAGTGTAGGAAGTGGCCACACCCTGCATGTGGGTATATTGTTTAGGGCACTCTTTCCAGAGGTAAATTGGGGGAAAATGTAACAAAAACCCTTTGCAAATGCTCTTTGACTTAACAATTCAACTTTAAGTGTACTTTATAAATGGACATAAAGATATTTAAGGATGTTCATTCAGACTTGTTTATAAAAGCACAAAATTGAAACAGGTTAAACATCTACTACCAAACAATGGAATATATGCAACCATTAAAAGTGATGTTTGTAGGGGAATATTTAATGACAATGGAAAGATGTTTACACTTTAAGTGAAAATATAAGGTTATAAGACAGCACATACAGTAAGCTCCTACTTTTTGAAATATATGTTTTTCATATATGCATAGAAAAAAACACTATAATGTTCTTCACCAAAATATTTTAACATACTTTTATTTCTAAATTTTATACAGTGAACATGTATTATTTTTAGAATTAAAAATAAACAATGAAAGTTATTTTTCAAAAATCTTGAAAATCTGCAGAGCTCTAGGCCCAGAAGTTTTCACTTCTAGGGATTTATTCTAAGGAAATAAGCCAGTATAGCTCCTAGTACATCAAGTAATTGAAAACAACCTAAACGTCTAATTACATGGGATCGGTTTAATAAATTACAGTACTCCATATGATGAACTGCAGTACAACCATTAAAAATCATGTTGTCAGTTGAGGAGTCATTATTGTCATAGGAAAATGTCCATGATATATTAAAGGGAAAAAGCGGGACACAAAGCAGTATGGAAAGGGCATATACCAATATTAATAGCGGCTTTCTCTGGGTTATGATATAATGGGGTTTTTTCCTTTGCACGTTTCTGTATTTCCTAAGTTTGCTGGCTTGAGCATGTTATTTTTTAAAATTAAAGGTCATTGATTTGTTTTATTTAAATGAGTGTGCAGTTAGTTGTGACATTAACTAAGAGTCGACTAACAGCTGAGGATACACGAGAGTCCACAGTGACATGAGTACATATAAGGAGCAAACATTAGGCACAGCATGTGTTTGTAGAAGGATAGATGTCCTATAAAATATGCGAGCCAGACCTGGGAAAACTTCCTGTCCCTGGGGCAGTGTTAGAGAAGCAGACACCGAACACCCACGGTCCCATTTGGAACCTGCCCTCGCTGAGCATCGTCCCTCTCATCCCTCTTTTTGGTCCAGGCCTTCATGTCTATCTCCCTCTTTATTATAACCTGTTTTGCAGGTAGTGATAATGCCTAATCCAACTTTGTGGTGTTCTTCCTCTTGTAGCCTTTAGCATCTAGCATGGTACTTCTCACTTAGGAATGCTCAGTAAATGCTTGTTGAACAAATGTTAAAATAAATAAATTAAAAAATAAAGATCACAATGCTTTCTATCGTAATGCTTCCAATTTTGTGTCCAGTTTGCCCAGAGCAGCCCGTTAGACTAATGCCTTTAAGAATCACTTTCTAATGATCTAATTGAGAAACTTTTTGTCGGTTTTAACTGTTCAATATCCACAATCTACTAAGTATAATTTGGATTCTGTGAGTAAAATTTCTTGTATACTTTCCCTGTAGTAAAAAAAATTAACTAACACTTAGGTACTCCAGAGCTCATCTGCTACTTATTTCTCTGCCCAGTGATTGATGCAGTCTTATGAGGCTTTTCTGCACTTAGTCCACATGAACTTGATTTATTTTCTCTAGCTTTGTTTTAATGTTGTCTGAAAACATAGTGGTTTCACTGTCTTCCTTCTGCTAAGTTGTGAGAGGCTCTACTTATTGTGTATCAGCATCCATTTCACTTTATTCCTTACTTGCAGAACCCTGATTTTGTCCACAGTGGTCATGTGCTCAGCTGAAAACATTTGCCTTCTTAGACAGACCTGCAGTTAGATGCAGTTAGACATAGTTTTCGTCATGAGAAGGTGTAACTAGTCACTAGCGGAAGTTTCTCTTCTAAAAAAAAAAATGCTGAGGAAGCCCTTTGCCCCTCCTGTCTGCTTTTCCTTTTGTCCCTTTACCTTCTTCCTGCCTGGATTACAGACTTGTTGCCTTGAAATATAGTTTGCACAGAAATATTGTGACTTGTCCTGGCCACGGCTAGTAAGTAGCAAGGCTAGAAGAACATAAATGTTTAGGCCACTCTTTCTCTTGTACCTTGAGTGTAATTATTACAGAACTTCCCTTTATTATAGATTTTGTGTTAATTTACCCATCCCCTACCCTCAAATGAACTGCACTTCAAATGAAACGGGTCTAAATAGACATGCATACACAAATATGCATAATGCAGCAAAGATATGAGTGCCTTCCTGTGCAAGCTTCATGCCAGGATATAAAGAGGGAACAGCAAGACTATCCCTGCCCTCAAGCGGCTTACAAATAGCTTTCTATGAAAATGTATAGAAGGTAGACTCTGATAATTCTGCTACTCAGTAAGAGAACAAAGGAGTGTAAGCTCCATCATGAATGGAAAATTCTGCAGAAATTTCAAGAAGGTAGTGGGCCTAGAAGTACAGTCAACAGTTAAAGATGAAGGAAAGATAATTTCAGGCAAAGATATGAAAGGAGGCTTTCTTAAGTAGAGTTGGGTAGTTGGGCTGGAGCATATGCTGCACAGGTAGGAATAAGAGGAGACAAGGCTGGAAAAATAGTTTGGGTATGGATTGTGAAGACTGTGTTTGTTTTGTGTGGTAGGCAGCTATGAAAAAAATTTTTAACCATGAATTTACATGATCAGATCTATGTTTTGAGATGAAGGAAACATTAGAGACAAGGTTAGGAGATTCTTGCCATGGTGTTGGTGAGCAGCGGTGAGGAACTTTCCATGTCACTGGTATGGGAGAAAGGAGAGAAATGGATTGGAGAAAGCATTTTACCTTTAAAAAATGATGAAAGAGGAGGATGAATTGGATCTCAAAGATCATTGTAGAATATTGTTCCTTGAAAATCTTTTAAAGTAGGGTGACTAACCATCTATCTTGAATGTTACATATTTATATCTAGGAAGATAAGGAATTGGCCCTAATGATTTCTTGAAGGACCATTTTCTGCTTCTGGGGAAATGGGAAACATGTACAAATGCGTAGCTCCTTTTCTAATCTGGTTGGATTATTATCAAAGTCTCTTGCTTTTTTCTCTCCATCCTGTTGTAGACTGCTAACAATATTACTGATTAGTATGACATTCTCAAAAAAAAAAAAAAAAAAACCTGGAGAAATTCTGAGACCTCACATGCCAAAGTCCTCATTAAATGGATGCCTGCCATTGGTTTGAGTGTCCTAAGACTGAATACATAGATTTCCACTAGAAACAGAAAACATTAGATGTGTAGTGAGTTCAATACTCACTGTCTTCTCCCTGGCCAGCATGATAACAGTTGAATGAGTTTTCAAATATCTATGAATTTCATTTATTATTGCTCTCCCCCCAGCTTTATTGGGAAATAATTGACAAATATAATTGTATATATTTAAAGCATACAACATGATGATTTCTTATACATACTGAGGAATGATTACCAAGATGAAGATAATTAACACATCCATCACCTCACACACTTAACTCTCTCTTTCTTTCTCTTTTTTTTCTATTTTTTTCTTTTTTGGCTAGAACGCCTAAGATCTACTCTGAGTAACTTTCAAGTATAATATTGCATTTTATTATTGCTCTTTTAACAGCCATTATTGCTGATAAGAAAAAATGCAAAGAAAAATTTGCACTATTTTTTCTTTTTTTCCTTTACCTTAAGAAGATATTAAAGAGAAGCTTACTTTCTTTTGTATACTACAGTAACTATTACTATTTTTAGAAGTTACAGAGTTCAGCCCCAATAATTCATTTTTATTTAACATTTACGAGTTTGCTGGGCACAAGAGTTTCCACCATGTTACGGGTTTTTATAGCAACCTTATTTCTAAAATGATAAAGGAAAGTTTTGCTTTTGAAAGACATCCTTGTCTAGAAATATAAGTTTAATTTTATGGTAATATTATTGATTTATTTAGCTCCCAGAATTGATTTATAGGTTTTTCTTTAAGGTATGCAAAGACCTCATTTAATTCATACTTAGGCCAGGTTTTTCCTGATGACATGTTCTTTAATCATTACTTGTTTGTGGTTCATGAGAGACTATTTCCTGGTATAATCGACATCATCGATAGGAAACTCATCCTTCTTTCCTTTTGACCTGATTTTTGTTCCTGGGCTATTTTGTATACCTTTGAATCTCTTGTCTTATGAAATATTCTGATAATCATGCTTCTCATGCTTTTTTCACTTGTTGATTACTTTGGTTATGTGTCCATTTGTTAGATGGTTTCATATAAGGGATATTTTAGATACTTGGTCATGAGCTTCCTTATCAAGGCTTCAGTTTTTATTAAAGGAGAAGCATCATCTCAAAAGCAATATTCAGAATTTTAATATAACTCTTCTGATCTAGTTGTGGAGCACCATGATCTGCTGTGGTTTCTTATGTCCAGAATACCCTGATGGAGAAAATGATAGGCTTCTCCACGTTTGTCAGTATTTTCCCAGTTGGGAGAAGTCTTCACCTGTTCTTTCATAGTAGTTTAAATATCATTCTAGCTCTATCCGTAAGTTGTGTGCTCCAGGGCTATAGAAAGGATGTAGCAGGTGAAGATCTTTCCCAAAGGAGGTTCCTCTGGAGGTGAGAGGACCTTGGGATCTATGCTTGAAGTGCTTCTGAACACGTGAAGGACACTTGAATCTGTAAAGGACTGGAAACTAGTGAGACACAGCTCTAGTTTCCACTCCTGATTGTCTGCCTGCCTTTTGCCATTCCACTCTACTTCTGTCTTCTTTTTTCCACTGTCAGAGAGCCATCAAAACAAAGCTCCAAACCTCATTTGTTCCAGAGAATTTCTATCTAAAGGTTATTCTCATCACTCTGTGTACTTATGGTTTCCTTCAGATGTTAAAGGTTAGTGTTTCCTTTCTGTCTCTACTTCAAGAGGGTCATTTATATTAAATTGGGAATACTCAAGTCTTGAAAATGTTGACGCTTATAATAGAAAACCTTGATTTTTAAGAAAGCGAAGATTTTTAAATCATCAGTTGCTAATACAAATAAAACCATTTGTATTATACCTACGTGATTCCAAACTCCTGAGAGTCTAACAGTGATGGTGGAGACAGCAACTTGTGAAACTAGTTTAGTGTGTCAGAAAAGCCAAGTAAATGAAGATAGCAGTCTTGATGCAATTTTAAGTGAGACCTCTTAAGTGGGCCACCCAGCATGAAGTCAAAATGAGGCAGCCTCCTGCTTTGGGTAGAAGATAATTGCCATCTGAGGTCAAAAAGAAATAATGTTCTTGATATAGAATTGCATCATTAGGTGTATTATTGGATTTGGGTTGGTGAGAGTAGAGCTTTCCTCTGAAACATCTGTTCTCTGTCAGAGCATCATGGCAGAAGGGATGGACCACCGGTCTGTTTCAATATGGCAATTCCTGCATAAGTGTATAGAAACATAAATGCCTTCTTAGGCCATTGTGAATTATGATGCTGTATACGAAATCTAAAGATCATTATTTTTGCTGCTGTGTCATTTGCCCTTCTCTGTTGCCATGAGATCTTTAACGGTATTACGTTTTCTAAACTTTTCCTTTTTGTTGATACTGGTATTTTGGATAATTTTTCTCCCAGACCTGTTGATTACAGTTTTTTCTTGATTAAATTCCATTTTACTCTGTTCTTGAAGTACTTCAGTTTCTACCGCTACTCCACCCTTTGATTGCCTGTTTTTGTGGACCTTTGTGATACCTTCTAAGTTAATGTCTCATGAGAGTTTAATATAAGCACCCTGAAGAACCCAACTAGCTTCTTATTTGATTATAACCATTGAATTGTTATAATTCAAGTAAGAAGAGATGAAGAAGTTATTTATTTCAGTTCCTTTCATTTACAGATAATGATACTAAGTTAGCAGAAGTGTTAAGTAACTTGATTATTATCATTTGTCTTCTACTTTTATCTAATTTTTGGTACATAAAAATTATTCATGTCCAAGTCTTTCTGAGTTTTTTTCAAAAGGAGATTTTTGTGGGCTTTTTATATGACCAGCCTACTGGTCTAAGTATAGAATTATGCTTTGCTTAGTCCAAAACTTTGAGCACTTTAATTTGATCATCCTTAAACTTGTTCCTATTGCATAACTTTATTTCTTAAGTTTATTCACTACAGTATTTGTGCTAAGAATTATTATTTAAATGCCATGTTTATGATATTTCTACTTCTGTTTGGGAATTGACCTCTAAAAAAAGATGAAGGTTATCTGATAACTTAGGTTTAGTCTCTGTGTTCATCGTTCTTTTTATCAACATTAGGACTGTTTTTCCCTCCATTATCATACAAGGAATTGGTGATTTTTCATAGATTCATTTCCAGTATGTGTCTTTTTTCTTCATTCAGCCTTGTCAACAGATGAATGCCCATGAACATCCATCTGAGTGTAGTCAAGGATCATCTTTCAAGGTGGCTCCAAGGGGCTGTCACCTCTCACTCCTGCATGAGCAGCTGGACCTCAATTTGTCATGGTCAGGATGTGACTGTCAGCCCCACCCAAAATCCAGGGGCTGGGCACCTGCTACATGTTGGATGTGGTGAGGAGTAAAATAAAGGGTCAGACTGGGATTTTTTTTTCCTGCCAAGGCTACTAATGGAGACAGGATCTAGATGCAAATAAGCATAGTACAAAAGAAACAGAAATAGGCCCTATAAGGCAGATGTGATTCTAATGTTAAGGAAGTTGAGAAAAGAGAGAGCTGAATTTCAGCTGATAGTTCATATTAATGTAGTGGCCTCTGTTACGTGAACATTCTTTTGAGGTTTGTTTTCAAATGAACAGCAGGTAGAATGTCTGTCAGTTGCTTTGATGCTTATAGTTGAGGACTTGTGTGCTAGAACTTAGACTAGGTTGTTGGGGACACAGAGATGAAACTGGCAAAATCCCTCACCACATGGACCTTATATTTTACTTAGGGGAGATACATAGTATAATGTCAGGCCATGCATGGTGAGTGCCCTGAAACAAAACAAAACAGAAAAACACCAGAGTGCACAGACAGAAAGTGACTGAAAAAGGATGGCAGTGGGACTCTGAGACAGTACTCAGAGGGGGACATTGAGGAGAGACCTGAATGAAGTGAAATCAAACCGGGCAGGGATCCGTAGGAGGAGTATTCCAGGCAAAAGGAACAGCAAGCGCAAAGGCTTCGAGATAGAAACCATCTTGGAGGGTTCAAGGAGTAATTAATAAACCTGTGTGGCTAGAGCTAAATGAGTGGGACAGAATGAGGAGATGATGTTGAAGAAGCAGAAAGAACTGAATCCTGGAGGGCCTTTGAAGCCATTGTAAGGTATTTGGATTTTATTTTGCATATGATGGGAAGCAACTTGTGAGTTCCAGCCAGAGACTGGCATGATATAATTTACATTTCTAAAAGATTTCTCTAATTACTCTTCATAGAATTGATTAGAAGGGGCATAGGAATGGAAAAAGAGAGAGACCAGGGTGAGGTATACTAGATGATTCACAGCAGATGAGAAGAAAATACTGGAATATGTGTGTGGATGAAATTAAGCTTTTCTGATATTAACAGATTAGTGGTAGTACATGTATTTAATTTATAAGTTAATATAGATATATTTTGTGTCCAATAAAAAATTTACAATTGGGGCAATCAATTTTGAAAAGTTTAAGAACCACTGTTTTAAGGGAGAGATGATGGTGGCTATTGTTGGCTTCCAACATCTTTTCTTTGAAAATGTAATAATCATTTTTTGTGCGCTTTTATTCGTTTTCTTATCACTATGTAGCAGTGGTTCTTCTTGCCATAAAAATGAGCATGCACAGGCAAGCACACACGCACATTTGCATATAATTTCAGGGTGTTCACAGATACCACATTAAGAATCTCAACTGTAGACGATCATTTCACAACACACTCCACCCCAGAGATATAACATTTGTCCTTTTTTCTGAACATTCTAATCCAGCATTTCTATCCCTGTTTGTGTCAATTCTAAAATTAATATAAAAGTGCAAATTTTTAATTTACCCCTCAAGTCTAGAATTCTGATCTGCAAGTGAACACAGTTTCTTTTAGTTCTATTTTGCTATCCATCCATTTTGACAAGGAATTATCTATCTGGAGGTTCAGAATAATGGCAAACACGTTATTTCTGTCACAGCATAGGTACCCCACTTCTCTGTTTCCTGGAGTGTTGCCTAATATACCAGTATTCACATATATTGATAAAGGTCCTTGTGATAGCCAAACAAAAGTTAGAAGCAATGTTTTTATAAATAAGTAATGTGACTTTAACATGGATTCCGGCCATCTGCCTATATGTTTGCTTTCATCAGGGAAGTTCTGTGACACTCTTTTGTACTTCTTTCATTATACCTCAAGCCCTTGGGCAGAAGTAAGAGTAGAAATCAGGCATTTTTCAAGTATTCCTCAAGTTCTTTATAATTTTTGTGCTTTTATAAAGAAGCAGATTTGACCTGTCCTCTTTAGAAAACTCTGCTTAATGGCCCAGCATCGTGGGAACCTTTCAGTCTATTTTGCAATGTCTATCCAATTCTAGTTACACTTGACATCATAAAAAGTTAATCTTTTAAAGATATGCCTCAGTGCACACTGTGATAATTTCCTACTTAGAAAGTTTGCCCGCATACTTTTTTTTTCTTTTCCTGTTTGCTTAGGCCTTTGGTTTCAAAGTATAATTAAAACTAACTGCTGAGACTAAAATGCAGATGCTGGTCCACCACGGCGATCAGGTGAAGGATTACTTTTTCTTTCATGTTGTTTAGTTCTTGTGAGAGGACTCAGGTATCTCCAGCAAAAAGAACAGGTGATTCAACTTCATAGGTGTTTTCTTTCCAGGCCTTTTGTCCCCCTCCACCTGTAATGCCTCTTAAAGTTTGGAGTGATGTGATACAAACATGACATAAAGGAAACTTGACTGTCATTTCATTTGTGAGAGAACATGATGCCCCTGAACATAAACTATGACATAAAGAAGTTGATACAATTTCTTCTTTGTTTATTCTTTGCTGTTGAGCTTTTTGCAATTCATCTTTATTTTTCAGTTGTCTTAAGACAAAATACTGAAAACTGCGGTTTCAGTTTATTCCTTTTAAAAATATAAGTTGAGATAGAGAGAAATACAAATACATTTTTCAAAGTCAATTTATATAGTTTCTATTAACTCTAATTTTGCTTTTAAATCACATATTTAATTTTTTAATGTATTCCATGATGTAAGTTTTCTTATTAAAGTCTTTATTTGGGATTTATTGCACTAAATTTAGTGGACACCTTCCCCCCCAACACACACACACACATTCCCTTTAAAAAAGACAATCCCCCATAGTTTAAATTGATTATACTAACTCTGTTGGTATTGCCTCTTTCTGCTTTATAACCTGAAGTTTGTAAATTATTAGGATAGAGTCAGAATCACAATAGATTGATGCTAAGAAGTCAGATAATTTTAGGATCTTGTGGGAACTTTCTAGCTTCCACTCTTTTATCTCCTCAGAAGACTTTTTCATGAAAGACAGAGATTAGTGACGACTTTCTAATGCAGAGTTTGTCTTTAGTTTTTTGTTTAAAAATGACACTTTGAACATGTAGTGCATAATGCATTTGAAGGTCTGTTGCCAAGCAGCTTGAAACCTAGGGGGCATTGTTGAATTTGAAGGAATAGTGGGTTCAGGGAAGGGGCCAAAAGAAAACTTGAGAAAAATAGAGTAAGACTGAAAGTGTTTTATGATAATTAGAATAAAAATTGGTTATCAGAACTTCACGGGTCAGCTTCTGTTCACACATTTAGCTTTCACCTTGCAAAGAAAGGGATGTATCAGGTAATTAGGTCAAATCAATGATTATATATCTTTAACTCAAGTGGAAGGGACTGTAATTGTGATGAAATTTGTCTGAAGGGGAACGCATGGGGAATCTTGTCAAAGGTCATGGGTTCAAAGGGGAAATTAAGTTCAAGGTTTGGTTCCTGTTCACACGTCCCCACCAATAGTGCATAGTAAGAAACCAAACAACCAGTATTTCTCTAAACAAGTTATTTTATCATTTAGAAATAAGCAGAATCTTCCTTATTCATATCCCTTAAGGGATACAGAATTAAAGCAGTTACACCTCCTTAATAGGGCATTTTCTCCTGACGTGGACAGAAAGAATACCTCTAATATTATATTTCTTGCTTGTTGGTTTCTTCTTTGTAGCTGCTCACACACAGGACTTCCAGCTGCATGGAATGCAAATAAATAGCCCATCTCCAAGAGATCACATGGCCACATGCCCCCTAATGCAAATTCCTGACTTACAAGATAACAATAAAATATTTTAAGTTTAAGATTGGAGGTAACAGGGAGACAGCTAAGAAAGTTGTTTGGGGCCCTCCTTCTCTCCCTCTCTCTCTCTCACTCTCTCTCACTCTCTCTTACTCTCTCTTCCTGAATTCAGTTTCCCCTTAAACTTGACAAAGTGGAACCAAAATTCACCTTTGTCTTGGTTATTCTTCTGAAACAAAGGGTCTATTCTTCCTTTTAATGCATGTAGAACTTCCATTAAGGTTGACCGTAAGCTCTTGCATGGGATGAAAAAAGAAAAAGCCCTCAAATCTTTTCTCTACCCTGGTATTATTTTTAAAGGACAAACAATAAGAACATAGTTTCACATAGTGGTAAAGAAATCCTGGCTGAAGGGACATGGCCTTTAAAAGCCAATGCCCTTTAAACATTCTGGATTCCATGTGTAACCTCAATACATTAAAATTTTTAAGATTGTTTTAATGTTTTAAGAAAGAGAAATATATGCAAGAAAAAATACATAATTGCTTAAAGCAAAGCAAGAAAGTTCTTGCAGATATTTTTAAAATATTTTTTCACCCTATCAGGTATTACATTTTCAACTCATAAAGTGACACTATTACTGACTGGAAACCAAGAAGCATAACTGGTGAAAGAAAAACTCATCAGTCTGTTTTGTCTATTCTGCAGGGATCGGTGTGTGTGGATCTGCAACCACACATGCCCCAGGACTCCCAACAAACTGAGCTAATATGATTCATGTAACAGAATACAGAAATATTTCAAATATAAACATGTGACCAAACTCCAGATGCTTGTGTCCTCCCTAAAAAGATTTTCATCAAAGTAGACTTTTGCCATAAAACAGGACAAGAAGGCATTTGATGAAAGTCTATCCATATTTTTGCTAATGAATTTCCTTGTGTTTATCACATCTGATGCTTGGATGGACTTCTTATCCTGGGGTGTCTTCTTGAACAACTCTATCTTTTTGTGTCCCAGTATACATGATTTTGGTCTGTAAACTCTAAGATACTTGCCAAGTTTTAACAGAAAAATAATCTCTGACAGCTTGTGATTGATAAACTATTTGGGGATAAACTATTTTGGAATAAACAGGCCTGTGAGTGGAGAACATTCTGGGAGACAGGTGCCTCACTTGACTGAATGGGTTTGAGAGGGGAGGATAAAGGGCTGGGGCAGTTCACACTCCAGTTTAACTCTAGCAACTAAAATTTCTACCCTAGTAAAATTTAGAAGTTCAAGGAACAACATTGCCATGATACTAATGACCTTTGAGGGCGTATAGAGTTCAGAGTTCATTTTCTGTTTACAGCATCCTTTGCTGTTCTCTTACCCTTCCCCCTTCAAAAAAAAAAAAAAAAAAAGCAATTATTTAGGACATTGTGACATTCAGCCTGGCTAATTTTTATACAAAAACTGAGAGAGTGTAAAATATAGCAGTTAAGTATTAGTAATGGATAGAACTAGGGGTGCCCAATGTGGAGAGAAGGTATCTCCTGAGCAGTTCAAAGTTCATTCTTTGTTCACATATAATGAAAAGTCTTCAGTTATCAGGTATTTAAACCCAAATCAGCAGTTCCATATCCGTAACCTGAGCTGAGTGTTCCTCCATCTAATGGCCATGCTGCTGTCGTTTGCAGTGAGTTGGGTGACATTCGATTTGTACTCCGAGACGGGAACAGATGGGCTTTCATTGTGAGGCTCCGCCTGTATGCAAATGTGAACCGAGTTTCACCCGATCCCGGGGCCTGACCTGACCGTGCACATGCATTTACTCAACGTGGCTCAGCCTGGGGGGGCGGCGAAGGGGGAATAAAAAATGGCAATCGGATAGTACCAGCGGCAGGTCAAGTTTACCATCCGTCTTTCAGCGGGACTGAGATGGCAACACAGTTATTTAGTTTCAGTGTTGATGTGCGTTGCAATAAACTCCATCATTTCACCTGTTTATGAACCCAGCCTCGTATGAGATCTCTGTGAAATCAAACAAAGCTGGCAATCAACTCTCTTGTTTCCAGCATAATGGGGGATTATGGACTTTTTTTTTCAAACATCTTTATTTTTTTCCCTAGCCTCACATACATAAATCAATGATTTTTTTCCCCAGCCCTTTTTATTTCTTACATTGAATTTATTTATTTCTTATTTGGAGGGAACAAAATATATTTTCCCCAAATGCTTTTTGTTTCAAATTAAGAGATATGATCATTAATGTCAGAATAAACAACCAGCATTTTAGATGTCGATTAACTGTTTTGCATGTACCCAACAATGTACAGTATCTAATAAATCTTACAATTAAATGTGCAGCCCTTCATTAGAGTGAAAATATGAACAGCTGTAATCATACACATTCTACTGACAGAGAAAAATTTGGTTTCATTTGCAATTTTTCACACTGGGATAGAATGAGAGATGGATTGAAACAGGACTGTTTCTGTAACTGTGGGCTTTTTCTTCACATGTGCAGAAGGACCACAAACCAGTGTCTCTGACTTCAGGGTCTGACAGCAGTGATTTGCCTCAATTTTCTTCTCTCATGAAAGTAAAATTTCTCTTGGGAAACATATAAGCCCTTGGCTAGAAAACCCATAGGACAGACACCCCCAAACTGTAGCAAATAACAAATTGATGCATTTCTTCAGTACATCTGTTCTTTAAGGGGTTCTGTTAACTGATGTCTGAAACTGGCATAAAAGAAAGAGTTGCCAAGAATATAGTGAAAGTTGATGCATACAGCAAGAAGTACTTCTGGCAACAAAAGACACTGCTTCTGGTTGCACATACATATTGCTCAGGATGGAAAAGGGATCTTTTAAAATTGTATTTGTGCAAATGTGGGCAAAACCAAGGCAGGTTTCCCTCAAAGAAAGGTGCCAAATTGTCTCTGCAAAAGGATTCCTCTCCACTGCCCCTTATTCCAGTCCTCACTCCAGGGTGCAAGGCCAACATATCAGGATAGCATTTTCAAGCAGTTCCAAAGAGTTAGGCTTGAAATAATTCCAAATAGAAATAAATGATCAGGACTGGGACTAGCATTTGTCTACTAGGCACCTAGTAGTAGCTGACAGAGATAATAAAGAATAAAGAGTTGCATGACAGTATAGCAGGTATTAAAAAATGTCAGACTCCTTCCCTTGGCTATTGAAAATTGATTTGCTTATCTCGCTTGGTCTCTAAATATGTAATTCCATCTATTTGGAATAGGTATGGATGGCATACATGTGGACCTGTATGTAATATATACATACCGACACATACATATATATTTACATCTATGTATACAGCTCCTTCCTTATACAAACAAGGATTTATGTGAATGCAGGATTTTATGTCCACATAAACTTTTGCTCATGGTTGAATTATTGTAGGTCACCTTAAGTTAAGGATATCATTTGTACCCTTAGAAAATTTGTTTGAGAGTTGTCAAGGCAGTGCTTACAAGGGAATTTGAAATGTTTATTTACTTAAGAAGCAGGGGACTCATATGTTCTAAGTTTAACAAAAAGCTTAACAAAGTTATATTCTGGCATGAGTAAGATACTGAAGTTTTTTTTAATATAGTGAAAAAAGAAAATTACAATTACATTAATTAAAATTACAAAAGTTACAACATGAATATTGTAACCAAGTTATTAGAACCACCACTTCCAGTTGTTTGCTTCAGTAAAATGACTCAATTGCTAAAGTATTATGTAACACAAGCTTGAGAGATGGAAATCAGTAGTTTATTTTTTTAATATCTGTTGAAAGCAATATCATGAATTTGGAAGAAATGCTTATTTTTTTAAGTTTCTTGAGGAGGAAAAAGCTCAGACATCATAAGTTATCACTGATCAGAGCATTCAGGTATCTAGAAAATTATACTCTTTGTGTCTTTACAAAATCCATGAAAGTTCATTTTCCTCAAATGTTTGTGTCACAAAGTACTAGCAAAAGAGGAGGTATTGAGCTAAAATAAATTAATGATAATAATGGCAAATTTATATCGCTCTTATCATGTACAAGGACTCTTGTAAGTGCTTTACATATATTAACTCATTTAATCCTGACAAAAATTCCATAAGGAATAGGTCCTATTTTTATCTCCATTTTACAGATGAGGAAAATGAAACTTGCTCAAATAGCTTTTCCCCAGAACAGAAAATAGAAAATATGAGAAATTAGGACTCAGACTTTTGGAAAGACCTTCCATGTAATAGGACAAATGACTTGTCTCCCTGTGCCTCTTTCATCTATAGAAAATTATGATGTGTTCTGTAAAAATCACATTTATGAAATATGGACCTTGTTTCCTAAGCAGCAAGAAGTAAATGTGTACTATTTCTACAACTTTGAAAGCCCTGCAGTATTAGAGATCACTGTTCTTCATCTATGACATGGTGTTGGACGTCTAAGAAAGTACTTCAAAGTCCTCATGAAAACTTCCTTGTGAGGAAGTTATCAGAACCAGAAAATCTAAACCCTTTTCTTATTCCAAATGCAGATTCCAGTTTGAGTGAGATGAAGTTGTGTACTATCCTAAAAACTGGCCCTATCTAGTCTATGACTCCAAACAAAATTAGGTTCCTCTAGAGTGTTTTATTATTTTCTGTATTTTGCCCTAAGGTTAGTTAGTCAGTTGTACCCTTGAAGGGATGAGTGAAGAGCAATTAGGCAGGACACGGAAGTCTTTTCTTTCTCCTGTTTCCAAAGATCAGTTTTGCACTGTATTGTCTTGCACCAGGTCTGTGTCGTGATCTGTTCAATTCACAATGAAATTAATGGTATCTATAGGTCATAATTAGCCTCTGAATCCTAGTCTGCCTGGAGCAGTCAGCAAAGGTGTACACCCTGTTGGCCTGCAAGAAGGGGTGGGGGGGAGCCACCTTGTGGCTGGAAGACGACCCAGCAGCCTCCAGGACTCTTGCTGTGTTCTGAGCAGAAAGGAAATGAGAGTAGAAGCCAAAGGTAAATCAGAAATATCAATCACTAAATATTTGTGGAAAGTGGTAAGGGATATAAATAGAATCTATAACTACAATAATACTGAAGCAGTAGTTGTAAATATACATTATCCTCTTTAATATGACATAGAGTAGATTGAGAACTGAGAAATTATTAAGACCCCCACAAAAAAAAGAATTGAAAGAAAGAATGAAAACATTTAAGTTAAAATTATGTTCATTTTGTAATTCAATAAAGAAATCCCAGAGACATATTTTTAAATTTAATGTTGTTTTCTAAAGCACAGAAAAAGCCCCACAGACATCTGTTTGCATACATTGTGTGTCAGGCAACATCAGATTTGAATGGAATTTATCTAAATTTTATATGCATGGCTTGATGTAAATTGAAATAAATTGTACAGCATACCCTGCATGGACATATTGGTTTTTCCATCGCTGCTTGAACTTTTAACCCCAGGGCCTGAGCCGGTCACACGTTGACCTGTCTGAACTCTGCTGGTAGATCCAAGTGTGGAAGGCTGACCTTGCCTCCATGGCAACCATAAAGTAGGGTCCATGACTCTTCTCACCCTTTCTCTCTCTTTTCTCCACACTCCAAACAAAACAAAACAAAACAAAACAAATTAGTATATTCTCGCACAGCCAGTAAATGTAATCTTGGAATAGTTTTGCCAAAATGCATTTTGCCCCTAACCCAAGCCCTAAGCAAAGCTTTTTCAGCTTGCTTGTCAGATGTTAATGAAAGTTTGAAATGAAAGCCTTTATAAAAGTTAATGGAAAAGACCCCTTCCTGGGACACATTCAGTTTGCTTGTCTACTATTATAATAAAATATACTTCACATACTCATATATTAAGTAATGTTGCTCTAAGTGTGTTATACATGCAAATGAAAATTTTTCTTGTGTGGGATCTCAGGATTAAAAAAAAATATTTAGACTAGGCTTTACCAATGTCCACAGTATCCACGTCAGATCTAACATTTTCCAGTGTCATAGAGCTAATGTATCTGAAAGGAGTAAGCATTAAGGATCTAGAGTTAATTTCTCTATTGTGGGTTGTAGTCTCTATTTTAATTAAGGTACTTTTATACTTCTGATTTGTTTTAATTTTGACAATTTATCTTTAAATTCATGTACCAACAAATTACATTTTCACAATCTTACCAGTAGTTTAAAGGTATTATTTATTCATCACTAAAGTTAAAATTCTGTTCATAGGATGTATTTGTGGCTATTCATTTATTAATGCAAGAAGCATTTGTTGAATGCCTACTATGTAAACAACTTCAACTAAGTACTGCGGGGGATTAAAAAAAAAAAAGTTGTATGCCTGGTCTTAAAGAATTCCAGTTTTGCTGCAAGATAAGATGTACTACTTAGAGAAAAACTGAAGAAGAGTTAGCAGTGACAAGTGTATAATTGTTTAAAATTGTATACCAACTGACAAGGAAATATGGCATAATGGAGTGACCATTTGGGAGTGGATTTAATGAAGAAAGGCCTCTTATGAACAAAGCCCTGAAGAAAGGTGGCTGTCCAGGGCTAGTAAACAAACATTCTACTAGGTTTCAGAGGTTTCATAGAGTAAGGAAAACCTGGGTTGGTGTTGGTAATGTGCAAGGGTTGATAAGAAAGAAAAGTGACAAGAGAAAATGGACTATGTTACACTGAAAATAACAAATATCCTTGAATGCTTATGGACTAATCTGCTATTCTTCAAATCCTGAGGTCCTTATGAATGCCTCAGTTACCTGTTTCTGAAGTTTTTGCAGCAAATATTTTAAAAAGAACAGACTTGTTAATTGTCGCTTGTAAGGGACTCCTATTGTCCTTTTTAGAAAGCATAAAGAAAATTTTAATTTCTAGACGTTTGAGGTAGAAACCTGAAAATCCCAAATGTTCTACAAGTTACCTTTGGGTGACTTTAGGTGACAGGATTGGTAGGAGACCAGCCTGATGAAACTGAAGTTCTCATTTAGAGTAGCTTTGAGGTAGTTAAAAAAAAAATCACAAGAATGTTTTTCTTTATGAGGCAATATAGAAAATTTTAAAAGACAGTATAGTGTGGGCAAGAAGAATCAGAAAGTACTTCTGCCTGTAGCAAATTCTGTGGCTTTGTCTCTGTGGGCCAGAGTTTCTTCATATGTAATAACAAACATATCTAATATTTACTGAATTCTAGCTTTATACCAGGCACTAATGTCTAAGCACTTTCACTTAATTCTCATTGCAACCGTATCAAGTAAGTACCATTTTTCCCCCCAATTTACAGATCAGGAAACTGAAGCACATAGACTTTTCCAGGGTCACACCCAAGTAGTCTGTCTAGCTTTAGACCTGATGTGCTTCATCCATTGCACCAGGCATCAGCAAACTTTTTCTATGAAGGGCCAGAGAGTAAAGTATCTTAGGATTTTCTGACCATACAGCTTCTAGAGTGACTCCTGTGCCAGCGTAGTTACAAAAGCAGGTACAGGTAAGATGCAGATTAATGAGTGTGGTTATATTCCACTAGAACTTTTTTAATAGACACTGAAACTTGAATTCTGTATAATTTTCACATGTCATGAAATACTATTATTTTGATTTCCCCCCTGTCATTTAAAAAATGTTTTTAAAAGAATTTCTAAGCTTGCAGGCCCTACAGAAACAGAGAGTGGGTCAAATTTGGCCCCTGGGCCAGTTTGCCAGCCTCTACACTGCACTATGCTGCCTCTCGATGTGTAGGATACGGAGTCAAACTAGATGGTCTCTAAAATTATAACTGTTCAAAAAAACATTAAATTCAACGACTTTCTAGCTCCAAAACAGGGTAACCAGTTTGGATTCAATTCCATGTAACTAAAGAATTGAAAGTTCCCTTGGAAAACAAGCCTGCCTATCCCTTTTCTTTGGAAAGGACTATCTAAACTATCTCAGAAGGATGAATAATTATTTGTTTAATTGGTATTTTGAGAAACAGATTTCATTATCTTCTTTAACAAGCCATTTTACATTAATTGCTGTTCCTATCAGGATTGTAGTCCTAATATCTAGCCTGAGTCCCTTACGAGTCCATGGAAGCCCACTTGTGCTCCTTTTTAGAGATAACAATGAACTTGTGTCTTCTACACAATTCTACACTACCTCCTACAACTTCTGCATCACTTTCTGCAACTGAAGGTCAGAACCTCCCGTCCTTTTCCCAGGCATTTTTTCCTTACTCATGTAGATTGTCTCCTAGCTATTATTGTAGTGTTCAAAGGATCCTTTCCAAAATATCTTTATCTCCCTTATTTGATAGAAACAGGACCTGGGCTAGATAGAGACCTCTTTTCCTTATCTGTGTGTAAAAGTGTGATTTTCCAAAAGATGCATATATCAAAATTTTTTATAAATGTCTTTATTACCTAAAATAAGTGTTTTGGGAGGTATCCATAAGCTTAATTCATAACCTCTTTAGTTGTATGATATGTTAAAATTATGATATATGAAGTAAATCATCTCTTCCTTTAAAATCAAGTATTATAGCTGATTGTAAATTTAAAACTCTTTTATTTTTCTTTTAGCTTTAAAGCTCATAGCCATTCCAGAGTTTGCTTCTGATCCCTTAGTGTCTATTGAAGTAATGTGATAAAAACAAAATAATAAATCTCATATTTAATGGTGTTCCTACATCCTCAGTTACAGCCTTAACATTCAAACTCCTGAATAGTCTACTAAGCTGTATGCCTTGCAGCTTCCGAAACATTGACAGTTTATTTCATAGATAGCAAGAAAGTAGCCCCTTATTATCTAATAGCCTTGTATATCCTAGCTATGATAAATTCAGAGAATTGTGTTTTTATTCTTAGAAATGGCTGTTGGAGTCAAATTTTTGAAGACTTTTCCCAAGCCTGTGTCTTTATAGACATTTTATCATAAAACTATTAGCACATATAGAGCTTTTTGAAATAAGATGGTTCTGTAGCCACAAAATTGGAGGTACATGAAGGAAAGTAGTCTGTCTTAAAAGTCTGCCTCATTTATATGCGTGTTCAACATGGTCTTGGAGTACTCACTCAACAACTTTGGTCATAGAGCTGTAGCGAGACCAGATGAATAAAGTGCTTTTTGAGAGTAAAATGTTCATCTAATTATATTTCTAAGACTCCAGAGTACTTCTTAACAGATTACATAGGCAGGTTTTTACAGATTAATGTGAAGACTATTAACAGGTTATTTGAAGGGGTTGAGATAAAATACGATGTTATCTCGGAAAATATATAGGGAAAGAGAGCCTTAAAAAGAGAAAACAGTATTGTAACAAGGAGATCCTCTTCCCTACAAACAGTGTCACAGGACAGGGGCACTGGACGGCCCACCACCTGGTAACTTCTTAGCATAACCACAAGACAGATTTAAAGTTGCTGGTTGAAGTGAGTCTCTCATATTTCTTTGCCCCAACAACTGTTGTATGAAAATGTTTACTGCCTTTAAGGAACTTTATTTTGAGAAGAATCTGTTCAGTGAGTAGACTGATCAGTGTTTTTCTATTTTCTTTTAGTTTGTACTTGTTTATTTTA
This sequence comes from Camelus dromedarius, assembly GCF_036321535.1. NCBI lineage: Eukaryota > Metazoa > Chordata > Mammalia > Artiodactyla > Camelidae > Camelus > Camelus dromedarius. The sequence goes on from NC_087451.1 coordinate 53,939,751, forward strand.
TTAGCATTTTAGGTTTTAAGTTTGGGCAATTCTATATTTCAAGATAAACTTTGAATTTTGTCTTAAAGTATAGAATTGCCCAAAATATAGTACACCTTTTCTTTTTTTTTTTTAAATCCCTGTAATTTGACTTCTTCAAATCCCTGCCATCCTTATACTGGAATTCTGTGTTTACAAATCTCTATCCTGCACTGGACTCTTACTCCTTGAAGGCCTAAAACAATGCCTGTCACAGGGTAAGTGCTCCCGGAGTGTTTGTTGACCTGAACTGTTGAACCAAGTAGTGACAAAGAGAATGGATTTTGACTGAAGCATTAGAATATTGTGCAGAATCCGTGGATTCTTTACATTTTTGGTGGGTAGGCCCATTCTAAAGGAATGCTGCAAGTAAACAACTGTAACAAGCCAATTTTGCTGGCTTTCTTGGGCATTTCATGTTGCTTGCAGTTAGCTGGGCAGCAATTAAGATAGAGAAGTGGCTGGTAACCTCCATATGCATGTGAATGAAAGAAGTTGTGTGATACTTGAGCTGTTCCTCACTATTCCTAAAGGTTCTTGGTGAAATGGAGTTCATGAGGGACAGGAGAAGGGACCTCCACTTCCTGTTAGTGAAATTCTGTATAATAGAATAGAATATATAATAGAAGACATCCCAGGGAAATACAGAAGTAAAAAAGTGTTCCCACATCCCATTGATTATCCTTACACATTTGGGTTTGAAGTCAGAATATTTGCTTTTATACCCTCTGCAGAAAAGAAGCCTATTTATTAAAGATGTCATATCAATGTATTCATAGTGACTGGCTCAATTTCTGGCTATATTTTATTTTATCTCATGTCTCAGCCACTTGTAGAGCTTTCTTGGGAAACTCTTAAGAAATATACAAGATCTTACAGGGTGGTTAATGTTTGGGTCAACAGGAAGCCACTTGATAAGTTTGGCAAATCAGTGTGTCTCGAATTCTTCATCTTTGAGTTCTTGATCACCACCATTGATCATCATGATATACATTTCATGTTGGGTATCTGTTGTTGGTTTTGTATATTTTAGCAACAAAGCAAAATAACACAATCTTCACCATACTCTCTGGTAAATGAGAATTTTAAAATAATTTTGTTGTTGACAACTGAGGATGAGATGTTTCTCTAAACACTTTAGAGAAAGCTACATGCCCTGATACCAGTTGTAGCATCTGAGGCCATTGCTAGGTTCCTAACATGGTGGGAGGATATCAGGCATCCTGGGGACAATGAGGAAAGCTGAAGAAATCCAGATTCAGTTTAAATACTCATGGAGTTTCTGCCATATACAAGGCATAATGCTAGGTGTTGAGGGGATAGAAAGGTGGTTAATTGACAACCCCCCCTCCTTTGTGTTGTATGTTTCTCAGTATGGGGCTAGGAGGGGCAAGGATAAAGGAAACAAAATAAGAAGTTCTTTGCTAATCCTTTGAGGAGCAGTTTCAGTCGTTTAGTAACTGTGGAAGCCTGATTTTAGGGATTGAGGAATGAGTGAGAACTGAGAAACTAGAGGCTGTGGGTATATGACACTTTAAAAAAAAGATTGGTTGGTGAAGAGAAGGGGAGAAATAAGTGGTAGCGGGGAAGAAGAACTTTTTTGGTTGTTTTGTTTTTGTTTTAGGAGAGGGTAGATCTGAGCCAATTTTCCTGAAGATGAGAAAGAACCAATCTGAAAAGAAAGGATAATGGATAGAATCAAGTCCTGGGAAAGGTAGAAGTGGGTTGTATAATACTATTCAAGAATCACTCTTAGCTAAAAGGCAAGGCACTCACTCCTTAGAGAAAGGAGTTAAAGGATAAAAGGGGTGAAGATGCAGAGATATTCTTACCTGGAAGGAGAGGAGGGCGAGGCCATCTGTTGAGAATAAAGAGTATGGAGTAGGGGTTAGCCCAGGGCTTAGAGAAATGGAGAATGGAAGTTTAGGGGAGCTAAACTTTAGTTTAAGAAATGATAGAGTCAAGAAAAGAAATACTGCTAAGCAGTAATTAATATACGGTGAGAACCATCTCAATCTATTCAACAAACATTAAAACGTCAAATGGAGAATTCGTGGAGGAATGAAATGGTAAAAGCTCCTGATCCATTTCATTTTCAGGCTCAGCCCTCATAGCTCTGTCTCGGTGTAAAGTGAGGCACAGCCTCCAGTGCACAGAAGATCATATATAATCTCGCACTGAGCGGTCCTGAATCTTTGCTCACTTATTGTCCCTGTTGACACCAGGACCCAGTCCTGAAGACGTGTCACGTTCACAGATGCACAATAAGAGTAAGCATTTCAGTTCTTAAAAATACCTGAAGTGTATCTCACAAGGCAACTTTCCCCTCCTCAGAAGCCCCATAGCTCCCTGGAGCCTCCCACTCTCCTGCCCCAGAACTCTCTCAAACAGGCTGTTCAGCCCCATTCCTCTTGATCCTCCACAGTACAGGGTGGAGACTGCTGCTTTGTTCTCTGTTCTCTACTGTCTATCCAAGTGCCCTTTGTCCTTTCAAACCCCTATCTCATCCTTATTCTCCCCATATGCATCACAAAAGCCCAAGACACTTGTCTGAGGATCACAGAACCCTCCGTGGATGAGAGCAGTCCTGGGAAGGAACTGAACCAGTGAAGCCATAGTCCTTGAGTGTACAGAATTATCGGCTAGGAACACTCATTGTTAAGAACTGTCATCTAGTTACACTGCAGCTTCATGAACTCAGCTTATGTTGTGAAGAGGATTTGATACCATGATCTGAAATACAAGTTATAATTCTGAACGTACCTTTCATCTCACCTCCTACATTTGAATCCTGTGCCCTAAATTCCAGCCTCATTGTTCGTCATTCCCCAAACCCAGCCCTGTGCCTTCCCCCTAGAATGCCTTTCCCCTCAGAATGCCTTTCCCCTCCTCTCCAGCCCCCTGTGATCCACTGATCCTTCAAGATCCTGCTCATCTTCTCTACATGGCTTTCTAATTGCTCCAAGTCAGACTCATCCTCTTCCTGTCTTGTGTTTTACTTGATGAGTATCCATGCTATAAGCTGTCATCACCATTTGCTTTGTTATATTACTTAATGTGTGCCGGCTTCTCTAAAAGATTGTGAGCTCCGAGAAGGTAGGGTGGCGTCTTAATTATTTTTTTTTAATCTCTCACAGGTTTCATCATATAGTAGACATTAAAAAAGTATCTGTTAAATTGAACCTTTAAAAAGTACGATCATACATATATATATTTGTCATATCCTAAGGAACCTTCAGAGAACCTTGGGATAATAGCAGTGTCTTGTTCTACAGTGTTTCTCAATGTGCCACAGAGTGACTGCCTCCCTCTCTCCCCATTTTCCGTATCTGGAGGTTTTCCTTCCTTAGACACCAGAAATACTGAGGTGGAAAACACCATCCCAGATAGGTCCAAGATAAATGTTCACTTCCTTCAATAGTATAGCGTATGAGTACAAAGGCAAATGCTGGACAGGACGCAGACACTACAAAGACAAATGAGAGTCAGGAACTTGAGAAAAGGGAAAAGAGGCAGCCAACAAGGACATGTTCCCCTGTGTGTGTTACAACTCAGGGAAGAGAAAATGGCAGAAAAACCAAATACACAAGAGTTTATATCCTGTTCACTGCTGAAATACGTTTATGCTGAGATGTCAATAATCTGTGATAGCCCATGTGAAATGAAAATGCTCATATTTATATGGTGCTTTTCATCCAGAGAATCCCAAGATACTTTATAAATTATAAACATGAATGCTCCTTATGCATTCTCTAATGTTCTCTATACATGAAATCCAGTTACTAATGGCCCAAATCAAGCCCCAGCTGCCCCCCACAACACTGAATATCTTAAGATTTTTATCAGATCATGGTATTTTTCTTTGAAAAATCCTTTGTATCAAAAAGTCTGTAGTTTACACTATTTGTCCTCTAACATATGCAGCATTTCTCCTACCTACCTCCCTTCCCCAACTAACATGGAAAGTGAATTCAGTTAGATTTAAGACAAAGAGTAATTGCATTGGAAAATAGAAAAAATATCTCATCCCAGAATGATTAAACCCTTTACCTTATAGAGGGAGTTTAACTCTTTCAGGAAAACAGAATCCTGTATAATAAATGAATACAGAGATTTGCTAAATGAAAGTGTTATGTCCTGAATCTAATTCCCCAGTCATCGGTGAGCTCTTTGCTCCAAGGAATAGTGTACTCATTGTAAGGTGTGTAAGAAGTATAAAATAAAGACTAAGTCAGGTAAGGATTTTAAAATTTTAACTTTTAACTATTCTTATTTTTAACAGTAAGTGTCTCAAAATCTGAAACTTATTTGAAACTCTTGGATTCTTGAAAGTTAATTTAATCATCTACTTTCCTAGAATTATTTTGTGCTTTTGGTATCTTGATTTTGATAAACCCTTCCACATATTCTTTGAGAACTGGTCCAAGCAGAGCCTGAGTTACCCATGCTACAAAAACTGTTTTGCCAGCAGTTTCTGACTCGTTGCCTGTTGGTGCTCATTCTGGAACTTTTGCAGAAAGATGATAAAGTACCCTAATGTGACAAATTCTTTATAGAGGGAGCCTCACAACTTTAGATGACCAATCATAGCAAGGGATGACATACAGTACTTTCATTTGCAATGCTCCATGTTTGTGGTGGGGAGGATTGCGTCAGTTGCAGGGGAAACTTAAAAGGTGAATGTTAGAGCATCTGTGAGAATCCAGAATAACAGGTCAAATGTGCAAGTGTAGGCTGCACCCAGCCTGTGGTGGGGTGGGGCTACTCAAGGTTGAAGTGCAGCAAACAGAAGAGGTGCCTTGAACTAAGAAATCTCCCTTCTTGGTCTTTTTCCCACCTATATTATTCAGATATTTCATACCTATCAGTGTAGTTTGGCTTAAGTAAGACTGCCAAAATTTCTGAATCTGGCCCTGTTTTAATACCTTAGTTAAACTGTCCTTTGTAATGTTAAAGTTCTATAGACCCAAGCCAATATATTTCTGTTTGTTCTCTTTAATAATCAATAAAACAGGTACTACACATTTTTATGTCGCATTTAGAAAAATTCTAGCAACACAAGGCATTGGCTCAGTTTTGACTGGAGTTTCTCAGAGCAGCATGGATTTTTCTCTTTTGAGTAGTGCCCAGACTGAACCGGGGAAGGTGGGTGTTGTTTGTTTGTTTGGGGTTTTTTTGTTTTGTTTTGTTTTTTTATGTGCCAGGCACTGTGCTAACTGCTTTAGATAGATTATTATTATTTAATTGTTTATATCAACACTAAACTTTTAAGTAGTGTATTGAGCCAGATGTTTTTTATCGTTGATGAGACCTTACTTTTAATTGGTTGATGTTCTAACAGGGTGGTAGATCCGATTTTAAAACATAAAGCAAGGGAATAAAAGCTAAATACTTGTCCTAGAAGTTTTGCTCTACCTGTCTCACCGTATGATCTTGTTTTGTCCCATTCCTAACTGGGGATATAAAAGCTATAATTCTTTATGAAGTCATTTATATTGTTCTTTGAGATCTGCTTGTGAAAGGCACTATATAAACTAATCCCAATGTTAATATATCTATATTTTTCCCATATCTTACAAACTCTGTTGTACATAGGACAGATTCATTTATTTATGATATGTTCTTAGTTTGTTACTCTTAGCCAAATTTGTGTCATGATAAATACTTTAAAATAATAATACACATTAACCAGGGATTAGAGAGACTGATTTATAGACTTGGAGCAGGAAGAAGAATAAAATAAAACCACCATCTATTTGGGTCATGGAATCAAATAAGTTTAGAAGTTCTAAGTGAAGTGTTCTTAGTCAAGTCAACAACAAGGTGGGTCACATCAAAAGGAGCATCTGCAATGAAGTAACACAAGGAATTTTTTAAATCTGGAAATGAATGACTTAGGAAAATTAATGGCTCTTCTAACTCCTTAGACAGAGAGTAGTCCTTTCAAGTTTGATGAAGGTCATTTTCAGGACAGTCTAAGAGAGAGGTTACAGTTCAACTTCCACCAGCGGTACTTCAGAAAAGGCAAAAATGGCTTGAGTTTCTGAAGCTTGTTTTTTTTTTTTTAATTAAAGCTAATAAAAATGCAAATACCTATATTCTGAATATTTTATAATAATATTTTATATTTTTCTTCCCCCCCCAAAGTTATGAATTTATCGCCTTTTCCAAAGACTGGAATGGAGAAAATGCCCACTAACCAAGATACAGTGAATGTTTGCTAGTGTGTACTCCCAGCTGCTCATGTAAATCTTTCTTCACAGCAGGATTTGAACAAAAACTCACCACTTAATTGAATAGTTCAAATGCCACTGAGAGGAAATTTTAGTAAGACCAGATTATTTGTAACCTTAAAGTAGATATATGTATTCTGGCAACATATACAGTGTTTTGACATAGCAAAAAATTTTAAAGGAGTCTTTTGCATTCTGAGGCCAATCGTGGGTATTACTTGTTTTAAGACTTTGAAAGTATTCCTTTTATACTGTAGCTGTTTTTTTCTAACAACAACAACAACAACAACCTTGCTTCATTTTCCTTTTTATTTTTGAGCTGTTTGCAACCCCCTTTTGAATAGTGAGAAACAATGCAATTAATTTTCTCCAGCGCAATCATGCATAGATTTAATAAGCATCCGAAGGTAGGATCCATCTGTAAAGTATGCGTTGCATGCTAAATTACTTCTCTTCTGTGGTTTTTTTTCTTTCCAAACCTTAATTAATTGAAGAAAAAAAATGTTTATTAAAGTGGGAACAGGCTGGGCTCTGGCTCTCCGCCTCTGGTTCAAAAGTTCATACAATTCCCTGAAGGCTCATCTGAATGTGTGTGTCTCCCTCTCACAATCTTTCTTTCTCCATTTCTATAGTAGGGATGAATGCCTGGAAAAGGTGTATTATTTTGTTCCCAGGATCAATTTTAATAATCTTAACTTGAGTAAACTAATTTATTTGTGTATATAGATTTGCATGTATTATATATGTTTACATAAACAGCATATATACATAGACACATAAATGTGTTATTTATCCATTTTCCTATTGCTTAGAATATAAAATTGATATACTTTCAGTGGCATCTTTAAACAGGATATAGATAGAGAGCAGGAAGTATAATTCTACAGGTGGATCTCAGACAGGAAACTGAAGGAATTACATACGAACATAAGCTAAATCTTTATGAATAAATTTAGACCAGAAGAAAAAATATTAAATCTATCCCATGTAGAAAAATATTTACCCATAAACAAAGAAATGGGAAAACATAGGAAGTGACTCACTCCTGTGAGATGCTTTGGAAACAAGATATTTCCTGACCTGCAGAAAGTTTTACGTGACCTAGGTGAAAAACAGTAAGTTTTTTGTAAAATAAAAATATTGTTTTCAAGATGGACTCAGAATTTTTTCAACTATCTCAATCACTTACCTAGGATGTCATGATCTTTCATATGTTTTTTTCAAAGTATTGCTTTTTTCTCTTTATTATATGCTATAATTTTTAAATCCTTTTTTATTAAAGTAAATACAAGTTGTAGTTTTCATCCAAATTACTAGTTTCTTTTTTGCTTTAAAGTAAGATTCGTTTTCTCCTTTAATACAAGTAAAGTTTGCACAATCACTTCCAGATTTAGGAGTTGATGGAATCAGAAGGCAGTGCTGAACTTGACTGTGATCTTGCCTGATTGAAGTCTATTTGCCTTTGCCCAGTCGCTTCTTGCAAAGCATGGTGTTCACATAGGAGTCTAGCAGAGGGCTTTCTACAGGTTGTTTCATTTTCTTTGGACTCTATACAGGGTACCTAAAGCCACTGGTCTATTAGTCATTTTAACTTTTTAAAAATTGACGTTTAAGTAAGGAAAAATGAGCAGCATGGAAAACTGTTTTAGTTTGGGATATATACAAGTTTAGTCCTCTTGGCCCTTTTATCACATACGTGCCTACCATCCTATACAGTTGCCATGTGAGTGTCAGATGAGCCATGGGGACATTCCTGGAAGGAATTTTGAGGAATCAGCATTCCGTATTTTTCTCTCAAATGTTGCTACTGCACATTGACATGTATACATTTGGGCCACATCTGCACACTTGTGAATCAAATTACTTGGAGGTGATGCTGAAATATGATCACCAAGTAACAATTATAATTAATGTCTTGGAAGCTTGAAGACTCTCTCACCCACTATGTGCGTATCTATTTGCGTGTATACCGTATCATCGTCTCCCCACACCCAACATTCTGTACTTCCTGGAAGAATCTCACTATTGCTTTCTGAACAGATTTTGGTTTAGACTTTCTGTGAAATCCCTGAATTGAATAGCTATGGGTTTCACAAATTACATGCATGTAAACAACCTACCTTTGAAAGGAGGATGTGTGGGCCCTTTCTCCTATGTGCTTATGTCTCTGTTGTTGTAGATTGGCGTCCTTTGTGAGCTATTCAGTGACATTTCAGAACCATTTCGCTCTGCAGAAAACCCGCAGTTGTGTTTCTTTAGCTGACACTGTGGCACTTGCACTCGAAATTGCTAGTTAGAAAAAAAAATTGTTGAGGCCGGTGGCTGTAATCAGCGTTGTTGCTGTCTGTTTCCTCAGACTAATAGCAGAGCGATCCGAGTCTGAGAGTTCAAACAGAGGTTATCTTTCCCAGGTAGCATCTCGTCCAACGAGAATTTGATTTTTTTCTATAGGACTTTACTCCATTAGATTAATGAAATTTCAATGAGAGCCTGGCGCCCCCTGAAGCTTTGTTAAGAAAACAAATGGTGATTCTGTAGGTGTGACAGCTTGCTTGGAGAGTTACGAGAAGGTGAATACATCCCCACAATCCAGGCAGCCTGGAACACATTGATCTCTATTTAAAGCACCAATCGGATTTTTGTTAATTATAAATGATTGATCTGCAGTTTTTTCCTCTCTCTCCTCTTATATGTGTGGTTCCCCCTCCTTTCCCCACTTCTAACTTCTTTGCATGCTGAGTGTAGAGCTTTTTGTTTAAAGGGACAATCATAGAGAGCAAATTATAGCAACACCCAGCAGCGATGCTATTGTGAATGTCATTGTCAGAACGTTCACTGTTCACCGACTGAGGTGAGCTCTGAAGTAGATTTCAAACTGACTCTTTTCTCCCTTTACTTGGATTATTCCTCAAATAAATAATTATTTTAACAAAAATGAAGCATTAGAATCATTAAATAGTATCATAGACATTCCCATTATTATGTTTTAAAATCTGACTTGTGAGCCCTGTGAACCAAATATCCTCAATATTAACTCTGAGCCACAGTGTGTACCTCGTACGCACCAGGATGTGATGTGTGACCAACCAACCCCGTGTGAGACAACAGGGTGAGTGAAGGTAGTATCTCTGACCTTAAATCTCAATTTATGGGCATTTAGGTGATTAATCCACCTTTTATCATCTTTGTGGAGTGGATTTTTAAAATAATGTTTAGAAGTAATATTATACTCAGAAACTGACACATATGTTATTCCTGATAATTGGTCACCACTCATAGTTCTGAAGAGCACAGAAAAATGTTCCCAGCTTCTTTGTGGACCTCTATTTAGTGAAAATGTCTGAGCATTAAATGTATTTATTTATTGACTACAAAAGCACACAGTTGCCTCTTTATTATTTATGACATATACAATATATAAAGAAGATCATTCACACAGATCTCAGGAAATATATTTGTAAAAATTACAGTTTAACTGCAGATAAACAAGTTTCTTCTGTGTAGCACAGGGAACTGTATTCAATATCTTATAGTAACATATAATGAAAAAGAATACAGAAACAAATATATGTGTATATATGTATGACTGAAACATTATGCTGTACACCAGAAATTACAACATTGTAAACTGACTATACTACATTTTTTATGTTAAAAAAAAAAGTACAGATATTAGTGGGTTACACTGAAAACTATATTGATTTCACAGTTCTAACTCAAACGTAGATTTTTATGAATGTCTTTCTTAAGTTTGAGCCCCTAATTAAGTTTTAGGACATATCTTTTCAAGTTATAATAATGAATTTAACCTAATATTCTTTTTTTTTAACTGTCTAAATAATCCATGCAATGCACAAGAGACCTTTTGAGGCCAAGAATCTTAAAATAGTTTACAGTTTTCAGTGACACTCTTCTGAAAAGTCCTCTAGATTAAAAGAAGTATTGCCTCATTTCTTTGGATGGCTTGAAACTTGTTCACCTCCCTAATGAGTTGTGGTATCACTAATTGTATAAGATAAATTCTCAGTAGTGCCTGCCTTTAAAACAACAGTATAAAATGGGCAAGAACCTCATGTTTAACATACCAGTCTCCCCATACCCCAAATTTTCTGATTTTTGGAAGAAGCTCTCTCTTGCTTTCTAAATAGATTCTAAGTCTGTTAACACTCACCTAAATATGAAAGGTGCTCTGACCCCATGAGCTAATTATTTAATGATCCTGTAAGTACTCTCTCGGGAATACTCTATTTAAAGTGTAATTTTTGCAGTGTAGTGGTTTTTTTTTCCCAGTATTTAAAAATACTTTTTCTTTATTACTGCTAATTATTTTTATTATAACATTTTTTTAAATTAGCAAAAGTCATTAAGGCACATTTATAAATAATTATAACTATGACTTTTTAAATCAGATTTTAAATTAGCCAGAAAACACAGTGTGGCTTTTTTACAAATATTAGCACATCAGAATAGTTGTTGATGTCAATGTCTAAATAAGTGACCAATGACAACGTTAAGAAATGGTGACCATGGTAAATGCACCAAGTTATTTTTATAACATGTTTCCAAAGGGCTGATTTTAGAATGTTTTAATTTTATTCCTGTTGGTTTTGTTTTTGAGTAGCCTAACTAATGATTTTCATTAGTGTATTTGTAATTTATGTGATCTTAGTAGGTTCTACCAAGGTTAAATAATTTAAGGAAATAAACCTTTATCTGATGTAAGATAGCTAATGAAGTATATTAGATACTTGCCCTATTGCTGTACGAAATGGATCTCCAAAGCTAACAACAGCTTTCTGTGGGAACACAAATCTCTGTATAAATATCCAAATGTAGCAAGATGTTGCAAATTTTTAAAGATATGCCATAAAAATAGATTAACGCTAGTATGCAGTCCTGTTCAGCTGAATTACAAAGGGATATCATGGGATTGCCAGTGACATTCACATAAATAAAAAATCAATTCTTAATGATGAGGCAGACTTGTTTTAGCGCATTACCCAGGTTAAATGGGAGCACACAAAGACATCAACTCCTATAAGACTAGTGGAATCATTGTATATTAATATGATTTAGGGAGCTACACACCTCGATGGAATAATTGTTATTATATCTATAGAGCCAGATGGCACTTAGTGTAAACAGCCATTGAGCACCTCAAACACAAGTGCGGCAGGTGATCTTTAAGGTGTTCTTGCATCCTACTCACTCATCTTATCATCGGAATCTGCATTACTGTTTGCAAAATGGTTTGATTCCCAGTATGAAAATTTTTCAGAATGGTCCTATTGTTCAGTAGGAATACAGAACACAGAATTTCCTTAGCAGGAGAATAGATGAGGCAGCTACCTGGATTTGGGTGGTTAGTACTGTATTTTTTTACGAAAAAGGGAACAGAGAGAGTCATTTTTTATTCCAGCACTAGTGGATTTAAAAAGTGGTGTTTTCAGAAAATTTTTTAAATGAATTCATAAGTTTTCAGTGAAGTGGGCTCTAGTAATGACTGTTATCAAAATAACCCTATGCAGGAAACCAAAAGTTATAAAAATTTGCGTTTCCAAAGTAAAGAGAAATCTTAAGTTCTCTGAGCAGAAGTATCTGTAAAATGTCTTTGTTTTGAAGATTTAAATTGACTTCTAATTCAAAGTATCCAATTAAAGAAAACTCATTTTTTTTAACAGATACTTATTGGAAACTTACTATGTGCCAAGTACTGTGCTAGGTATTAGGGTAAAAACCCCACCTTCATGGAGTTTACATTCCTCCAGGGGAAGGGGGGCAATAAATGATATAAGATATGAGAGAAATGGAATAGTGAAAGACAGACCATGTGCTAAGAGGAGGGTAAGATTTGCCTTGTTCCCTTTAAAAGCATAAAAGAGACCATCTAGAAATAATAAAAGAGGCTGGGAAAGTTCTTATTTATCTTCCAACTTCATCGATCTTGTGAAATTTCTGGTGAGTTGTCTAATACTACACCTGCTGTTATAGCCTTAGTTCAGTGGCCAGAGTTAAATAGTTGTAATGAGTTCAGTGTAAGCTTAGATTTTCTTGGCTTAAATTGAATTTAATAATGTTACATAAATTTTTTATGGTTTGGTTTCTTTCCTTTGATAATAGTATTAAAAAACATATCATCTTTAATTAGAAATAATTCCTAACTTTTTCCCTTGCTTTACCATGTATAATCCAGACTTTCTGGTTTCTAGATATAAAGGACATGAAACTAGCTTCATACAGGGATCTTTATCATAGTAGATTCAGTGGATTTAGATTTTTAAATATATAAAACAGATTTTCCAAGTATCTAAAATATAAGATATTCGTCAAACTTTCAGCATCTCATAAATTAACCCTTTTGTTCCGTAATGACAAAGTTCATCTTAATCTATAAAACATATCCCCCACACCACTCCATGCTGCTATTGACTAACTCCTGGATTTTAAACTAATGTTCAGTTCTTCACCAGAAGTAGTTTATCGTATAACTGCAGCTGCTCTTCAGATGGAACATAGTACACTCTGTGAAATATTCCTTTAGTTTATGTGAAAAGCTAAAATTCATTTTGTATTATGGCATAGTCTTCATTCAGGTTTATCTTTGGTTAAATACTAAGAATCAAAAATATATGTGCTTATTGCTACATAGAAAAAATATTGAAAGGCTGTGTTTCAAAGTGTTAATAATGGCTACAGTTTATAACATAATATTAAGGATAATATTTACTCTTTTCTTTGCATTTTTCTGTATTTTAATTTTTTCTGCAATAACCTTGAATTCCTTTTGTAATAAAAAATTCTCATTTTTTGAAAGCTAAAGGAGCCTAAAAATTGATATTTTTACTTAACACAAAACCTCATAGCTGGCAAGTTTATGTAGATCAGTTCTGCAGATAATACAAGATAGTAGAAATCAGCAAGCATCACGATTTAGATAATGCCATGAATTACTAATTTTACCTATTTCTATTTCATTGTGCTACTTGAAAAGTGCCGTGCAAAATTTGACCAATTTATCCATTTTTAATTTCGAAGACATCAAACTTCCTTTTTAAAAAATAGTACACCGGGACATTTCTATAGCAACATGCCAGATATACCAAATTTCAGAAGGAAACATGTTTTTAATTTCAGGCCTTTGAATGTGGTGTTGCTCATAAGGATGAGTATTTATGAATGTATAAGAAAAAAAGAGGGTTGGAAACTTTATTTCTTTTAACAGTCAACAATATTTAGCCTATCAGAATGCTTAAATGGATAAACATTCCTACTGTTTTAATTTTGAATATAGATTGTCTCGTGCTGATGGGAAGTATTGTTAATTTTAATAAAATTAACTTTATATTGTTATTTCACCGCTTTATAATAATTTTACACGGCGCCCTGGGGATGCCTCTGTTTTACATTATCAGGTGTCACATTTGCCATTTGGTTGGTATAGCAGCGTTCAGCTTCACTTCTCTATTCGATTGCCTGAAGCCACACTGTTCACGTTACATTAAAAGTAGCTATATTACACTGCACAAGTTTATATACTTTTATTTTATATGTGTATATCATTTTTGTATTTTCTTAAAATCATTGTTTTGTGCTATTTCCCAGCATTCCTGTTGCTTGCCTTTAGGTAGGCACAGTTATGATAACAAGTTGGCTAAGACACCTTAGCAGTCTGCCTCAAGTGCTAACACGTTTAAATTTATTTTCAGTCTGGTAGTCAGCCACAATTTTGATACAATCTTAGCGAGTATTTCATTGTTTTTGGTAAGAGTTATAGCTTGATAAATCTATTAAAATATAACTTTTTACATAGAGTTATTGCAATTTAAAAATAAGGGGAAATCATTGACAACTTTCATAACTCACTGTATGTCGGACAGATCACTCAGAGATAATGAATCAGAACATGCCTCTGTTAAATGTTACCACTTGGCTTAAACTCTCCCAGGAATTCATAGAAATCAGACAGACTAGCAAACAATCAGTAAAATAATTGAGTATTTGTCAAATTAAATACCACTGTTACTAAATACACAGTTGTTAAATTAAAGATATACCAGTCCCTCTTGACTAGGTCTGTTTTTACATTTTACTTTGTTTTTTTAATGTCAGTTTATGGCATAGCTTTGAGTTTTGTCTACTTTGAATTGTTCTATTACCTACTTTTATCATGCTGCTATTTAAGGTCTAAGAGTGTGCTAAGACATTTTGGTTAGCTGTGTCAAATATTTATTGTGGACAATTCAAGATGTGCATTTTAAAATAGAGTTTCTTTTTTACTGGAGTTTGTGTATATATGTTGATAAACAAGCTGGTCTCTTGTTGAGACCTTATGTGCAGCTGGCTGTTATTTGATTGATAACTAATGATCCCTATAATCTGAGGAGCATTTAACTGATAACTGATAACAAACAGACTAATCAATTTAACCTTGCCTTAGTACTTCATAGTCAAAAACTGCATAAAAATGAGCACTGAGGGGTTTCTATAAAAGTATGCTATATATTGGGATTTTTGTTTTTCAGAAAATGCTCCCTTTTTTCTTTTCTTACCAAAACTTCTGTGTAGTAGAAATTATATTTCTGCTTTGAATTTTACCATTATTCCATGTTATTAGCAACCATGTATCACTTCCTTCACATCTTCAAGTTTAATATTTGGTGTACACTCTTTTAGTTAGAATCTTGGAACAAAATATTATATAATAGTCTTACTTTTGTTTCTACTCAATAAATATAATTACCCTGCCATTCTCTTAAAGGTAAGTTGCTTATTGGATACATATTTCATTTTCTGTTACTGTGAAATTTGTGCATTTGGGGGATGTTGCTGACTACAGGTAATGAAAATGTGGAACCAGGTGGTAAGAGTCTGTTTGAGTTGTGGCACTGATACAATTTGCCAGGTGACTTTGATGAAGTAATTAAAATTATCTAGCTAATTGAGATGAGCCGTATGAAGAGGAATTATGGGGGGAGGCACAATTATTAAGCTGATTTCAAGCCAAAAAGAATTCTTGCTCTTGAGGAAGAAGTGTATGTGTTTGTTATGGGGATATTGTAGATGTTGGTTGTAAATATTGTGTGCCTACTGAATGCCTATGTAGCCTAGATCCACTTGGTAATTCCTAGTTGGCTGTTTGCCTCTGGGTGGAATTCATAGACTTTATCTTTGCTTTTCTATTTCAAATATTTAGAGATCCTACATGTGCCATTTGAAAAGTCATATCTATGCCATTACAAAGGTGGTATTACAGAGAACTTCTTGTAAAAATTTAGCAGGACATGGAAAGAATTTGAGGTTAAAACTAGTTTTCATAATCCCCATTCTGAGCCAAAATTGGAGGCAAGTGACCCACAATGTATACAATTTAATGGCTATTAATATATTTCTGAATTTTTAGAGGAAAGTTTAATGGGAAAAGATTTTATGAAGTCTCTGAATGTAGGTAATTTGAATCATGTTTATAAATATTTTACCTACCTTGAATAGATGATTCGTTTTGTCCAACAACAATTTCAGAGTAGCTAATGTGGCAATATAAATATGAATGTTTAGAGAAGCATTTTTTTCTTTATATAGTAAATACGTGATTAGTAATGATTTCCTTTACGAAATTTTTTTTTAATGGCGCATTGCTTTATAAAGAAAATGGAGTTAAGTCTGAAGAATTACATAATGAAATCTTCTGGGAATATGTGGTTTAGGTATAATTACAAAAGTGAAAGTGTATAATTTACTTGCATAATGCCTTTCACTGAAGGTTATGAAAATAAGTCTTATGATGTACTCCAGGCTTCAGGTTTCTTATATGCCTCCCTATATAATTGAAACAACTTCCCTGCTATGGTCTAACAATAGGCCTACATCCAAAAATATCTGAAATTTAGCATCATGTAGCAAATTTTCTGAATAAGGTAACATAAGTAATGCCTCTTTTGTCTTTCTCTTAATTAATTGTTTATGTTTCCTCCTTCCACCAAGCATTTGAGGTAGGTAGCCCTCTCCACCTTTTTGAAGACTTTTACTCAAGCTATTTAACTACTAATTATCAAAAATTAAAATTGCACCAAAAAAAAAATACAAACACACACACACGCAAATTGTAACCATTTGAGAGCCCTGTTAGTGCTAAGCCTTGTAACAGCTGATTTCCATATAATATCTCATTTTAACTTTCACAGTAATTCTTTAAGCTAGATATTACCAACCCATCTGTTTTACAGATGAGGAAACTAAGACTTGGAAAGGTAAATAACTTTTCCAAGACCATATTACTCAGCTGTGGCAAAGCAGGAATGTTAATTTACATCTGACTCCAAAAGTAGATCTCTGAGAAGATGAACAGAGTAAGGAATGACATTCAGAATTCCTGTCTCCCATTATCACTATAAAGTTGCTCTTGATGGCTTTTATGATTTCTGGTGGAGTAAAGATGAATGATAAAAGCACAGCATTTGTTTAGGGCCAAAAGATCAAAAGGGCTCATGGGAAATGCTGACATATGGGCTCCCTTTTTCTCTCTAGACCCAGCATGACCAGCAAAAGGAGTTGGCATGATATAAAGGAGAGTAGGTGTTTAATATAGTCCCACTTATTGAGTTTTTGCTTTTGTTGCTTTCGGTGTCATATCCAAAAAAATTGTTATCAAGCCCAATGTCAAGGAGCTTTTTCCCTATGTTTCCTTCTAAGAGTTGTATGGTTTCAGGTCTTATGTTTAAATCTTTAATTCATTTAGTTAACTTGCAAACCATACATCTGATAAGGGGTTAATACTCAAAATATATAAAGAACTCATACAACTCAACAACAACAACAACAACCTCAAGTCAATTAGAAAATGAGCAGAGGGACTGAATAGACATTTTTCAAAAAGAGACATACACATGGCCAACAGGTATGTGAAAAGATGCTCAACGTTACTGATCATCGGGGAAATGCAAATCAAAACCATAGTGAGATATTATCTCACACCTATTAGAATGGCTATTATTAAAAAGACAACAAATAACAAGTGTTGGCAAGTTTGTGGAGAACAGGGAACCATGGATCATTGTTGGTAGGAATGTAAATTGGTACAGGCATTGTGGAAAACAGTATAGAGATTTTTCAAAGAACTAAAAATAGAACTACCATATGACCCAGCAGTCCCACTTCTGGGTATATAGTCAAAGGAAATGAAAAAAGTATCACACAGAGGTGTCTGTACTTATCTGTTTATTGCAACATCATTCACAATAGCCAAGATATGGAAACAATCTAAGTGTCTATCAACTGATAAATGGATAAAAGATGTGAAAGATATATATATGAAATTTGAGGGCATTATGCTAAATGAAATATGTCAGAAAAAGAAAGACATTATATACAAGTATATAATAACTTATATGTGGAATCTGAAAACACTGAACTCATAGAAACAGGGAATAGAATGGTGGTTACCAGCGGCTTGGGGGTGGGGTGGTCAAAGGGTACAAAATTCCAGTTAGAAGATGAGTAAGTCCTGGGTATCTAATGCACAGCATTGTGATTATAATTAATGATACTGTATTATATACTTGAAAGTTGCTAAGAGAGTAGATCTTAAGTATACTCAGAACAAAAAAGAAATAGAAATTACATGATGTGATGGAGATATTAGAAAATGCTACCTACTATGGTGATCATTTTGCAATACATAAGTGTATCAAATCAACACATTGTATACCTTAAGCCTACACAATGTTATATGTCAATTATATCTCTATAAATCTGGAAGGAAAAAAAGGAAAGTAGGTGGAAATAAGCCTTTGCACTCCTCTCCTAGAATCACTTCTCCCATCTTATTCACTACTTACTCAGAAATGGCTTGAATATTTTGCTAAATGCTTCTTTTCCCGTCCCTAATAACATTGTAAAATCAAGCAAATACTCCAAAAGAATATTCAGAGATGGCTGTGAAGATTTGGAGAGCTTAGAGTGTGAGTATACCAAAAGCATAAAAAATGGCCCTCCCTTTGTGTCAGTAGAGGCCTCAGGCTTACTAGGAGAGAACTCTCCATTTAATTGCTTTGCAGGCTAATCCATACCTCCATGTCTTGCAATATGACTTCCATAAATCTCAAGCAACTAAGAATTTCGGTATGCGCTGCCCGCCATCTGATGCTGAAAACTACTGATCTGGTAACTTGATCGGAGTTTAATGACTACTGTGAGGGATTTTTGTTGAGTTGTGAACAAACCCAAATTCTTTCAATATATCATGTGTGTCTGTGCCAAACTCTTTGGCAGCCCATGAAAGCCAGGTCCTCCCAGATTTGACTAAAGTCCAGTTTTCTTTAAGATTTCCAAGCTTCCAGAAATGCTAAAATATATACTGGTTGACACAGATATCATGTCCTCTAGTGTAAGGTGAGAGTGAAATTGTCACAATGTCTGAATCCCTGAGTTACTTATAGAAAAGGGACATATCTAATATTAGTGTGTTTTTCCCCACACTGGGCCAATTGTGCTTTTCAGAAGCAATTTCTGATCATGGTGATAGAGTACATCTGAACATAGAAGTCACCTATGTATTCACATTCAAGCCTGCTTCACAGATGACCACTGCCAGAATTGGCAGAGCCCTGCATAGGCCCATGTGCCTCTGAGTACACTGAAAGGAATGGCTATTTCGTAAATAACCTATGCTAAGATGGCAAAAAATTTTTCCTGCATGTTCGGACAACTACCCATGAGTGGTCTGCTTCAGTGTTTCAAACTCACCATGAAGTTTCTATTTGACTTAGAATGTCTTGAAGAAACTGACCTCCACAAATTATTCCTTATCTTTATTAGCAGTTATAAATGACCTATAAATGACCTACTGTAAAAATATATATATATATATAAAAGATCTCTTCATTAAAATCAGAGCATATACCAATGTTTGCCATAAATGGTGTTGGGCTGGCTAGACAACAGGTTGGTAGCTCCCACTAGGAGAATGGACCATGTTGGATTTAGTTAAGCAGAAGCAGAAGGCAGGGGAAAAGTAACAGGAAGATATAGGGATGTGAAAGGGAGGGAGCAGCTGGTTTTCCCGTGAGCTGAGTTTGAGCTGGGCAAACAATTTCAAAGTTACATTCAAGGTGTTCAACCTAGAAGATCAAAATAGATTCAATAATGATGTTCAAAGGCCTATGGTGCGAGTCTAGGGCATTCACCTGGTAGTTCCATGTGGGATGGGGGGAGGCGGAGTCTAGTCTTAGAGAAGGAGGCTGGCTGGAGTCCCCTTTCTACCCTGGCTGGAGTCAAGCCCATAGGGAGCTAGTTAGGTACAAGAAGTCCAGACAGAGGGCTAATTAGGCAGACAGAGAGCACACTGTCCTCCTGACACCTGAGTTACTTCCCTACCCTAAGGGAAATGGAAGGGAGCAGCAGCTTGTAACCTGCCCTCACTTGCAACTGTGGATGAGTGTATTCAGGAACCAGTGAGACCTCACCCCTGCCTGCCCTTAGATTTCAGTTATCACCAGTCAGCCAAGTCAAAAAACATTTGATTGCCTCTATGTGGGTCTTAGTATCCCATGCCTGCTGCATCTTATTATAAGCACCTATAGTCAAGCTGAGTTTGAAAGGGTTAAGAAAAAAAGCATTCCCCAAGTCAGAGCAACAGGGCTTTGAACTGAGATTAGAACCCAGGTAGTCTGACTCCAGAGTTAATCTGGCTTTATCCACTATGTTATGCTACCTTAATCATATGCACTTAAATTTTAGATACAATTTTAAACAGAGCTTCCCTTCGGAAACTTCCTCTGTTCTCTATCGTAGTCCACCCTAATCACAGTTTTTCTCTGTGTCCTCTCATCTGTTATGTATTTTCTCTAAAGAGTCTAAACTCTTTACTTCTCACTGTTGTTAATGCTGCCTTGGAGTTCTTCTCAAGTCATTTAAGATACATAATTATTTTGATGACCTTGACAAAATTGTGAGCTCCAAAATGGTCTCAGATGTGTTTCTTACTATAGTTCACTTATTTACTGGAGCTACAGACAGAAACAGCATGCGAAACCCACCAGCTCTTAAGGGTCTACTAAGTGCTGTTTTAGGCACCCTGTCCAGGGGAATCAAGGAAGACTTACTCCTGCAAGGTCCTCAAGCCAAGGATCCCAAATATTTGACAGTTTGGATAACTCATTATGTTTCATGGTTAACAATGGAATTTTGGGTGGTAGGGGAAACTCATTTGCTTGGAGCAGGAGTCTCTTGACATTGTAATTATCTATATTTTAGAAAACAGCCAATGTGTCTGGGCCAAAACTTTATTGGTATTTCTGTGTTTAGATAATTATTAGATCATATTCTGTCCCTAAAATAGGAACTTGACTCTCCCAAACATCTTGTTAACTAAAAATTTCATTCTTTTATGACTACTTTAGAGATCTTACAGTACTTGCTCTTTTTTAGCCAAATTAAGAAAATAATTACAAAGAATTACAAAATGCTAAGGGTGGATAGTGTTTTATAGTTATTGTTTCCTCAAATGGGTGGTTTTGCACGCAGCAGAGGAGCACAAAAATTATGCAGTTTTTCTTACAGAAAAATAAAACCAGTTTCTTGGTGTGGTTTTGCAGTGTGTTTGCATTGAGGGGAGCTGATGAAGGAACTCTGTACCATTTTAGCAACTTTCCTGAAAAACCTAAAATCATATTAAAAGTTTTTTTTAAGCCATTAATTTGGGTAGAGGTGAGGAGTGAACGGGGAATAGAGGAAATAGGATTGGCCGTGAGTTGAATTGGCCATGAATTGTTGAAGCTATAATAATTGGTGTTAGGTACAAGAGGTTTGTTATATTATTTTCTCTACATTTGTACATGTTTGAACTTTTTATGATAATGTTTAATCTAATAAAATTAAGAAGAAAGACATAGAAAGAAAAATTATACAGTTTGACTTTGGGCAAACCCAAGAATTTTCTAAATGACATTGTTAGCTGAGACAAATTTATACTATTGTTAGATACCAGGGGTGTTTTGCCATTCTTATCCCTTGGTGCACAAAGAATCAAGTATATGCTTCTGTAATTTTTAAAATCCTAGAATATATATTCTTCGTTATATTTAGCTACTATTCTTCAGGTTTTCTCTATTACTACAGTGCTAAAAATATATACCTAGGCTAAATGAGAAGTTTTTTCAGTTGTCTTACCTGTCCATAGACTAGTGGATAGTAATATTCATTTTATAAGTCGGTTTTTCAGTTTTGTTTTTATAAATAAAAAATGTCACACCACTGGCAGGTATTTTTCCATTATTTTAAAATAAATTTATGCTGTTACAAAGATAATAAATAACCAGATCAACACTTAAGAAAAAGAGGTTTTAAGTGCCATGTAGAAATTAAGCTGTGGACCACTAAATAATGGCCACAATGCTATTTTCTTGTTTTCTAAGTCCTCCCTTTAAAGATATCTGAATTAGAGGATTTCCTTACAAATAAATTCCTTAATTAGTCTGGAATTACAAAGGACCTTTTTTAAAGCACAATTTGAAGTCATACTGATTCTGTCCACCAGTCTTAATGAGTAATGTTTGATACAGGAGCAGGCAGCCTCTAGTTGGAGAGCATCACAGGAGCCAGGAGCAGTCAGGAATGTTAGAAGGGGTGCCATGATGAATTTCATGGTTCCTGATTGGACACCAGTGGAGTGGAGTGCTTAAAAACTTGGGCTATGAATCTAGATTGCCTGATCTGAATACAGATTCTATCTTGAGTGTTTATAACAGCTTTATTCACAATAGCCCAGAACTGAAAACAACTCAAGTATCCATCAGTTGATGAATAAACAAACGTTGATATATCCATATGATGGAATACTATTCAGCAATAAAAAGTGATAAACTACTGATACACATAATTACATCAATGGATTGCAAAGATTTTATGCTAATTGAAGGAAGCCAGACATAAAAAATTAGATACCATATGATTTCATTTGCAGAACATTGTTAAAAAGTCAAAACTATAGATAGAAAAATAGATCAGTGGTTGCCAGGGCCAGGGATGAAGGGAGTAAACTGACTGCAAATGGGCATAAGGGAACTTTGTGGAGTGATGGAAATCTTCTGTATCTTGATTTGGTAATGATTATACAAATATACAATGTATTTTTTTCAAAATTCATTAAACTGTACATTTTAAAAGAATTCTATTTTATGTAAATGGTATCTCAATAAAATATTCAAAATCAAATATATAAAATACATTTTCCAGAACCCTTTTTGATTTGTCTGGCTTCTGTGAACAAGCCTCTTGTTATTGCTGAAGGTCATGTCTTTCTAGAACCAAGGGATATACGAGTTCTTTGTCACATGTATATCCTCTTATATATCTACCATCTTCTGGTAAAACTATAACAACAGGGCCCCAGGGGGATAAAGATAGCAAAAGGGACCCTGAGTTAAATATTGGTCTTAGAAGACAAGCTCCCAGAAGGAACTGTAAGCCCAAGAGAGAGGGACTTAAGGAAAGTGAAGCTGGCCCAGGCTACAGAGAGAGGAAGACAGAGACCAGAGTGTTGGCTGGCCCTAGGAAAGGAGGAGGGGGTGAGGTGGCCTTGTTGGGGAAAGGGAAGCTGAGAGAGTGAGATGAAATGTACCTCTTTAGGTGTCACAGCTCTCAAATTAACATGTTTACACATTCATGACACCCAAGTGGCTTCAATTTCTCGGCAGTGGAATTTCTCACATAATTGTTTTTAGAAAAAAATTCATTTTTTGCCATTAAAAAACCTGACAAATGGTCCACATGTATCATTTGGACACAGGTCACATTACCCAGATAATGAACTCTTTCATGTAAAATTTCCAGTAGATTTTTAACATGCAAAAGTCCTCCCCATATGTTATCCTGCATTGATCTGATTGGAGCTGTTAGTGTCTAGTGGATCAATGATCAGCAAACTAAAAAGTCACTTAGTGACTATGACACTCATGGCAGTGTTAGAATCTATTGTGTCAGGAATTCTTGTTTTATTAACTCTGTAATTGCCTGTTCAGCTGAACCGGTGAATTTTATTACACATTTCCTTTCACCTGAACAAGACCTTTGCACTGCTACCAGTGCCCTGAGGATGCTCCATTTTTTCTCTGCTCCATGTCTTTCTCAAATGCCCTATGGCTTTACTGCCATCTGTTTAGGCAGAGACGTGTGTGGGAAGGAGGGCTTTAAGAATACCACCGCTTTGCTCTGAAGCTGTTACGTGGCCTCACCCTGCAGCAGGTTTTCCTCCATTGAGACACTTAGGCCTTGAGAAGAAAAAAGTCGGCAATGCAACTCTGCTTGCTATGTGTTGGTGCTTTCTCTAAACAAGGACCATAATGCCAGGTGGCATGGGAATTAACAGCATTCACTTTGGAGGCAGGTCCAGGGCGGACTCCTGGCTCTGCCAGTTGTCAAGTTAAATAAACTCTCTCAGCCTCAGTTGCCTTGTGTGTAATGGGGGAGGATAGGAATAGTTCCTCCCTCATAGTAACACATGGATGTCTTGCCAGCGCCTCAGATTCAACATGCCTGACACTTCCTTCCCTCCGACACATACCTGTGCCTCTTCTACTTTCTCTTGGAAAATGGTACAATCTTCTTTGACCAACCAGTGCTCTTGCTCATCCCATCCCGACATCCAGCGGTCACATCCTATGAACTTGCCTCCTAAATGTTTCTCTGATACATTCATTACTCTTCATCCCCACCATCTCTGCCCAAGCCCATGCCATTACCATTTCTCATCTGGACTACTAATCATTCAACTGGACTTCCCAAAATCACTCTTAGCTTCTTTTAATAAGGTTACCATGCTGCCATTATTCAATGATTTCTGTTATCCTTAGAATTGAATTCAACATCACTAATACATCCAAAAAGACTCTGTATGATTTCATTCTTTTCTCCACCCTCATGTCACTCCTCTTGGGTATTGTTTACTAGGATTTATTCATGTAACTTACATTTCCATTTATTCAGTCATTCAGCTAACATTTATTGAGCATTTAGTGTGTCAGGCATAGTGCAAGTGCTGAGAATATGAAAGGAAAAGGGTCCCTGCCTAGGATGAGTTCAATGCCTAATGGGGGATAGAGATACAAGAAAATGATTTAAAACTGCAAAATGTAATAGAGCAGAGAGAGTGATTAGCTTTGTGTTTGACACAGCAGAGGAACCTCTGCAATGACAGTGACGATATTATGTCTGGGAGGATAAATAGGAGTGTGTGGGTGTGTGCGTGGGTGTGAGTGTGTGATTTTTAGTTAGATTTTTCATGCCAGAAAATATTTTAGGAGTATAATACAAACCCAAAGCAGAATTGTCCTTTAGATGTTGTAGAGGGTGCATAATAGTTTCCCACATCATTGTAATATAATCACTACTAGCTATTGATAATTTCTGTCAGAACAAATAAAGCTGATGATACATCCCCTTTTTTTCATGAAAAGTACTTTTCTGTCACCTTTGTTAAAAATCTTTCCACTTGTTTGTCAGGCCAAATCTCCAGATTTTCATTTTTTTTAAGTATGTATCCCAGAAAATTTAAAAAGCTGTTGATTGTACCAAATGGTCAAAATCAACTTAAAAGGAAATCAATTCAACATCTTCAGATTTTGAGTCTTTTTAACTGACTTTTTCACAAGAATGCACCATATACTCATCATGTAAATCAGACCTTCTTTAAAATTTAATTTCAGTACAGAGGACTTAGACTATCCACAAATGACAGAAGACCTGTCACTTTAAGGCTCTGTGGCCTGCCTAAAGCACAGACTGGTATGAAATATCTCGTTTTCTAGAAATGCAACTTTAATACTCAGTTGCTACTGAATGTTCATTTGATAAATTTAAATAACAATTTCCTTTAAAATTTGGTCTTCTGATTATATTTTATTTTTTTAACTTTTGGATAATCAAAAGCATTCTCTTAATTAATTTTTGTAAAATGCATTATGCAATTGAGATAATTTCTATAATGTAAAATAAATATCCTTAAAAGAGAAACTTAAATTTCTTTTTATGCCTGTGATGCTTATTGACCATATTATTCTTCAGACATTTCATAGAAGCATTTTTAACCATAGGGAAACTGATTAAAAGCCACAGACACTATTTCGATTGCTAGAAATAATACCCTGCCTAAAGTCTGTCACTTAAGGATCTCAATTAACTTATTATTGCATAAGGTATTTTAGTGTTCTTAGTTTTAAGCTCAGTGTCTGAGATACAAAGAAATGCATGCAACTAGCTCAATCTGTGCTTCTGAAAGAAGCATTTATCAATTAAGAAAAATTGAATTGCTTGTAAGACCTCTGAAAGTACTGATGAAACCTCAGTTGTGAAGAGCAATGGGAACATTACTCTCTGTTTCCATTGGCTAAAGAATAAGAAATAAGAAGAGTTGCCTGACCCAGGGTAAAGTTGACCTAGAACTCTGTAGACTGTTTCATTTGAAATGATTAGGAAAGTACAGTGTATAGAACAAAAGAAATTAAGCTGAAAAATATAAACCATAAGTTAAGAGACCTCATCATTATAGCAACATCACCTCTTCTGCTTCCTAATTCTTCCTTAAAATGTGCCTACTGATGTAGACTCTGAAGATATAAAGATGAATAAGACCCAGTCCCTGCCTTCAAGGAACTAATAATCCAGTGGAAAACAGATGTGTACAGCTAACCCTAATCATTGAGATATATTAGTGTTTCAGCAAAGTGCTAAGTGGAGGGAGAACAAAATAAATTAACTCTGCCCAAGGGAATTAGGGAAGACTTCACAGAGGAGGTGATATTTAGCTGAGTCTTGAAGGAGGAGTAAGATTTAACCAAGTAAAGAAGGAAAGTAGAGATATTTTGGAATTAGAAAATATCAGGAAACAAAAGCAAGTTGTATGAAAATACTTGGCATGTTGGAGAATATGATAGGGAGAATGGCTGGGGGGTAGTTTAGGGTTAGTTGTGAAGAATGTGGATACTCCTTTTGATCCACTCTTGTTACCTCCTGTTAATAGTTTAGACTTTATTTTCTAAGACATTGGGGAGCAATCAACCTTAGTATTTTGTGGTGGGCATGTTTCACTGTTTGGCCATCTGCAGCCAACTCCTCACCCTTCCTATCAACTCTCCTATCCCTTTTTGTGTTACCACCTATTATGTGTGATATTAGTAAGATGGTCCCCTTCCACTATCAGATCCTTCTTCAACAAAATCTGGTGCTGCCAAGGTCATTTGGCTTGATCAAGTGAACTCTCCTCTTTGAAGACTTTGAATCTTGGTCCAGTGATACCAAGAGGTGAGCACATCTGGCAGTCATATTCATAGCAGCAGCAGCAGCAGCAGCAGCAACTATAGTTGGTGTATTGTGGGATTTTTGTTGTGGTTTCTGTCCTCTTGTGTTTCCCCTGATTCCAGCCTTGAATCACTTTGTGGCTTGCAGTGAAGAACCCTGGCTGAATGGTGTCCCAAAGCAAATTCATCATTCAAGTGCAAGGAGTTACACAATTGGGAAATTAGGACTATAGGTTCAGAACTTTAAATGATAGACTGTTTAGAGCTGGAGATGGGTTTGAGATTCCTTATTTCAAAGCCCAAGAGATAGATCACCCTGGGAGAAACTATAGAGGAAGAAAACAAGAGGACAGAGATGATACTGTGGGAGTTGCTAACATCTGAAAAGCAGACAGAGGAGATAGCAAAGATGCACTAAAAGGATACCAGAGAGTCACAAGGAGAACCCAGGGAGGAAATAATCTCAAGGAGGCGCCAGAAATATCACATATTACATAGAGATCAGACAGAATAGGTACTGAGAAGAAGTCATTGGGATGGGCAATCAGTGGGTTATTTGGTACTTTGAAAGAAGAGGTTTAGAGTAGCTTTTCAGGTAGGAGCCAAAATTCTGTGGTTAAGGAAATAATGGAGGTGACAAGTGGAAGCAGCAGTGTAGACTATTTTAACTGAAAGTCTAGTGAAGTGATAAGGGATGAAGCAGCAGCAAAGGATTTAGGGTTAAAAGAGGACTTTTTCCTCTAGAGAAAAACTGAGCCTTCTCAGGCAGAAGAGCTTGTGTAGGAAGAGAGACTGAAAATGTTAGGTGGCGGAGGGATAAATGATCGAACATTTTCTTAGAGAAGAAAGTAGGCGATGGAAACTGTAACAAGGTGGAACAGTTAGCCTTGGAAGGGGGTTGACTCTCTTCCTCTCTGAAGACAGGACAGGAAAGGTAAAATGCAAATTAAAATCACCTGAGTTCTTATTAAACATGGTGAGTCCTCAGGCCTATCCTAGACTTAGTCAAAATATGAATCAGAGTATCAGAGGACAGGGCTCCTGAATGTGCATTATTAACAAACTACAGGTGACAGTTACGCATACTAAAACTTAAGAATCACTAATAGAGATAATACAGAAGTGGAAATGGAGTTGGAGCTAAAGAGTGTTAAAAGTTTGGTACAGCACCCTGTGGGAAACAAGAAATAGAACCTAGCAAAAATGAATTAAGGGAATCCTGAAGAACACTAAGAACCTACCTGAGGTTAAAATAACAAACAAATTTAAAGATGTCAGTTACCTGAAGTGTTCTGTTTCTTTCTTCTGTCCTTGGTGGCCCAGGAGGAGTGAAAAAGCAAATGTTCAGATTGATCCAAGAGGCTGGGAATGGCACAGTGAGTGTGGTAGATCTCAAGGAGACAAAGGACTGAGGTGATTGACCTTGGGGTCTAGGCTGAGTAGGCAGGAAGGTGAAATGGTTCTAGAGTGAAGTAGAAACAAACAGAAGCTCCATTCCAAGTAGGCTGGCTGACTTGAAGGAGTGTGGTTGGTTCCACCAAATTCCAAGCTTCTCTTTAATGGTAGATAACAATCAAAACTGAACAAACCTCCTATACTTTACACTTGCTGCCTTGATCATTATGGTGAAAAATTGGAAACAACCTAAGTGTCCATCAATGGGAGATTTGTTAAATAAATGATGATGTATCCAAATTAGGCATAGTTTGTAATCATTAAACACAGTGACAACAGTCTACTTATTTTGGAAAAATAGTCATGACATTTTAGAAGGTGAAAAGCATGTTATAAAACATCATATAAAGAACAATTTGAGATTCCTAAAATTTCTTGTATATATGTGAGCACATGTGTATATGCAAAGGAGATATCTGAAAGAAAGGTCGCAAATGGTGATTTTTATTTATATTTTCTATATTGTTTAAATGCTTACTATGTGTTTCCATTATTTTAGGACTCAGAAAATATAGTAAAGTTGTTTTTTATTTTAGTAGTACAAAGTGTTCAAAACTCCCAAATTACTTACATTCCCTCCCCACCAGTCAAAACTTTATGTCAGTGTGGCATATCTCAGCTAGAGGTAGGAGTTGCGCTGATTGAATTAATTTGTACCAATCTGTGAGTGATTAGTGTCTCCATTATCCTTCAAAACATATTCATTTTCTCAAAACATAAATCTCTAAATGATAGTCAAGGTAGGGGAACACTGAAGCACAATAATTTGGACAGTGTGGGTTAAGGTAATTTTGGACAAGAATATGACCCCATAACCGATTAACCCTGACTGAGAATGTATATCCCTCAGGACTATCTTCCTGAAACTTCCCATTTGTGCAACATTCTCTAGTTCTGTTATAGATGGATGCTTGTTACACACAGAAGTTATGTTTTTATTTTGTTTTTTAACTTGGTCATGTTGATTTACTTATTTTGTTATTTCTAACTTAGACTGTACTATTTTTATCTCCAGACATGTGTTAAACATTCTGTTCTCTCCCAGTTTTCTATAATTCAGGTTCTATATATTTATATTTAATTCAGGTGGAATTTATTTTGGTATCTAGTGTGAGATGAAAATCTAAATTGATTTTATTCCAAATTGCTACTTTTCTCAAAATCATTTATTGAGTCACCCTCTTTTACTTGTGTACCTTATCATATATTAATTTATTATGTCTAAAAGGAGCTCTTTATTCTGTCGTATTGATCTCAGTATTTTTGCACCAGTTATAGGACTTGTATTAGCTCTGTAATGTTTTAATTATTGTTTTGCGTCTGTCATTACTTTCCTTTTTCAAAATGCTATTTTCCCCCTTTTATTTTTCCTGTAGATTTTAGAATTATTTTTGTCAAGTGCCTTACGAATCCTATTGTGGTTTTAGTCCATATAGCAGTAAACTTAAATCTTGACTTGAATCTCTTCACTTCATACCAACCAATTATTTTCAGTCTCCTAAGTATTTTCCTCAGAGGCTCCCAGTCACAGCCGTAGCAATGGATATATATTGTATGTGTTAACTCAGAGGTTTCTAAGGCAGGGATTGCCTACTTTCATGTAAAATTTATGCATTAGAAACCTGACATTTGGGGCCATTATTAAGCACCTACTGCATAACTGTAATGCAGATTGTTGTTTTTTTAAAGTAGTCCTATGTCTTATTATTTCAGTCTGCCACTCTGAACTTTAACTACTAATTGTTAGGTTATCCAGGACCAATATGCTTTGCATTCTCCTCCCATTTTTATAATTGGCTTATTGTATGAGGTTGGAGACGTTTTCAAGTTTTCTTTTCTGAAACTCTACAGAGTAATATCTATCTTTCAAGGATTCATTTTGTAAAGGATTCCAAACCCTAGAATGATTATTACCTTAACTACCTGTAAGATCTCAGGGAAGTCACTTATAATTCTCTGATCTTAAACTTTCTCATCTATACAATGGGCATAATAAATACATTCATGAGGTAGTAATGTAAGTGTACTTATAAACAGTCTCTCTTTATTCACTCAAGAAATGGTGTGCCTTTCCATCTCTCCGTTCCCTCCATTTATCTGTCAATATCTATTCTGTCAGTCCTCCCTGCCCTTGTTTCCATAATTACCTTCCTGAGGGAGTTCCTAAATTTCTCCTATGGCTTGGTACTTAACACCAAATCGGGAAAGACTAGAAACAGAGCAAATAATTTTGTAAGCAATCCAGTATTAAATTGATATTAAATTAATCACAATCATTTTAATAATAACAAACAAAGCTAAACCAGTGTTCATACTCATCCTTTAGAAAAATAAGCAAGGTTTAGAAAATTCTCATCTTCTAAGTTGTTAATGATTAATATAGGGTAATAATTTGGTTGTCAATCTTAACAGCTTATATATAGAATGTCTATTAGTACCAAGTAGTAATTCTAAGTGTAAGTACTCATCATCTCACGTTAGAGCCAAAATTGTTGATTAAATGGGCAGGTTCAACATTAAAGTCTGCGTGTGTGTTTAATTAAAATTGATTTTGGAAGAATTCTCCAACTATTGCTTCTTAGGCTCGATATTATTTTCTCATCGTGAATACTAAGTAAAATTAGGCATTGTTTAGGTTAAACTGTGTATGTTGAGAAGTATTTAATTTTATTTTTTTCTAAGGCCTAATATCTTATGTATTTACTTTATATCTTAATTTCATTTTATCCTAGGGAAGACTTATTAGCGTTTGTAATTCAAAGGTTGAAATTTTTTCTAAAGAAGATCCTTGATGTTATAGAGCCCTGAGTACGGGCAGAGATTTGGAAAACAAATTTGAGAAATATAATTCTTTGATTGCTTTCCATCATATTTTTTTCTTGGTAAAATAATATTCAGTGTGCTAATCCTTTCATCTGCTATGTTCTCTGAGGGCTTTCCATAGAGCAGAGCAGTGAAAGCATTATATGGTTATTGTTAGTTAGAAGAAAGACAATTTCATGTATATTTGAACACTTCTACTTCATCCACTTAAGAATTCTCTCTAGTAATTATAAGGTAGAAATATTATTCTTAATTTAAGAACAGAAAGAGAAGAGGGATATAATAAAAAGAAACCAGAATTTTTAAAATTTAGTTGATTTCTAGCTATAGACCTGATTTCTCAGACTAACAATTTCAATACTATATTTATTGATGTACATGGCATAAGCAAAAACCATCCACCTGTTTGGATAGGTGGAAACTACCTTTAAGTAAGAAAGAAATTCCTTTCTGACGCAAATGCTCTCTGCCTTTGAAAGCTAAGTAGAAATATGCAGCATGGTGTTTGCATCAGTCCATCATTTACATGAAGACCTCCTCGAGTCTATCTTATAAAGTCTATTGTTTTTGGTAAATACTTCAGTTGATTAAACCAGGTATGTTTTGTTTTTGTTTTAGCTTTTTTTAGATTGTCCCTAAAATACTTCCAGCTCACTCACAGGTTAATAATCACACTATGATGTCAGCCAAATCAAGTACTGACAAGGAAATGGGAGCCCTGTTCAAGAGAGAGATGAGTAAATATCCCAAGAGAGGAATCAAACAGCAAGCAGTCAGTTTTCATAAAGAGGAAAGTCACTAAGCTAAAGAAAAGAGGTTTTTTAAAAAAAATAAGTTTAACTGGAAACTTGAACAATCTAAAACAATGTGCAGATGGTAAGATTCTAATGGAAGAGGCATGTGGGAGTATGGCCAGCAGCATGTCCCACCTGCCACAGGAGTCTGACTTTGGGCAGATGCAACTCCCTAGCTTGAGAGAAAAAAGTGAAAAGGCTACAGTCCAAGTGAGCTAGACACACGTCTAGCCAGAGTGCTGTTCCTCAGTCAGTCACACTGCTAATGGCAACAACACTAGAATAAAATGGGAAAAACAGTGTGCTGACTTTTAACTATGGTGTCAATATACCTAAAAATAATTTGAGGTTTTGCGTGCCTTTTCTGAATAGAAAGTAACCACACACCAGTTTCATAGGTTTCTTGCTAATAAAAGTCTCCTCGTTTGTTAGAAGCCAACTTCATTTTAGAGTCCTTTGGAACTGACTTTCCAAATTAAAACTGGATCCAAGTACTTTTGCTCTTTAACGGATTGGGATCCATTAAATCCCACCACAGACAAACCCTATAAAGGGTATGTATTGTTTCAAATAGCTGGAGAAGAGAGCAGCTTTCCCCATCACTCACCGGAGCCGTGGTTCACCCCAGTAGAGTCATGTTTTTAGTAGGGTTCCTGTGGGAGACCTGTTTGTGAAAGTGGCATTTGTGATTCAGACTTCAGCTCCCCATGCCAGCTTCGGAAAGTCAAACAGATGTTTCCTCGTTTACTGCAGCATAGCTCATCACTTATCCCAAGAGGAAAATCAGAAGAGGCTGGGGACAAGCGCGATTCTGTCAGCCAAGCCACAGGAAAATGGAGATTGAGAGAGGGCTTATTTGTGTGTGTGTTTGTGTGTGTTCTAAATCTGATTAAATGTGAGGTTAAACTTTGCTTTATTTAAAGATAGGAAGATTCATCTGTAGAGAATTTTACCCTCTGCCTAAATTTCCTTTTTTTAAACTTTCTTTTCTCTCCCGTCTTCCTGGCAAAGTACAGTATCTTTGATGGGTCTCTTTGGAATATAATCTTTGTGCTTTTCTGTTTTGCTTTGGATTAATAGATTGTTTGAGAGCAAAGCTTAGTTCCTGATTTGTTCTGCAAGAGCAGTAAGACCAAAAGTTATTTCCTATTCACACACATCAAAATACATGCATACCAAAAAAAGAAAGAAAGAAAGAAAATGTTATTTTGAATCTCGTACACCACAGTGATGTGGCCTGGGAATTATACTCATTAAATGGATTACAAAGAAGTAGGTAGCATACAGTGGAAAATAATATTGCATTAAGCTTGAACTAACGTTGGGTAGGATAGTAAGAGTTTCATTTCTGATCCATATATTAAAAAAGTAATAGTGCTGATTTTCAAGATCAAGTCAAATCAAATTGTTTTAGAAAAGTACCCAAAAAATCACTTTTAAGCATTCCCATGTTTTTTGTTTTAGACACACATTAGGTAGAATCTTGCTTAATTGTAGTCTAGGGTCAGATTTTTAAGTAGGATTTTTTGGAAAAATTATCTGATGTCTCTTTGCTTGGAATGAATTTCTTTAGCCCCAGGGCTTAGGCCAGTCGAAGGGTTGTGGCTGGTTCAGAAGTTTCTCCTTGGATGTACATCTCTGTCTGTCCCTTTCAGACGCTCGTTTGCTCTCCTCTCTTAGTCTGTGCGAATGCAGAGTGGTGTCTGTGTTTCAAGAAAAGAATGTGTGTTGAAAGAACTAATGGTCCAACTGTCCATCAGACTGGGCAGCAATGGAGGTCATCTGGCGGTCAAAACCAAATAATTTCAGCCTGTTCCTAAAGCCCCTAAAGCTGTTGACTCGATGACTGGCGTTCACTGCCTCTTGTTGCTTCTGTATCCTCTGAAACCTGGGAGTTTTATTTTTGGAGACAAGAACGTACATATTTTCTCCCTAGCAACTGTGTGTACACAGCGCCTGCCATTCAGCATTGGCTCAGGTTAGTTTGGCTGAAGTATACAGTTAGTGCTCCTTGATACACGTCTGCCCTGAATAGACAATAGACCAGATTCTAAACCTAGACGCTCCCAAAATATTGGAAGAGTCTGAATATTTGTGCTTGTTTGGAGTGTGTTGTTGTATAGACATTTTAGATATTTAAAAATAAAAAATATTTTCTCTTTTATAAAGAGATCTGTTCTTAGTGTGAAACCGTCTACAGGCCCGTATTTTAAGGTAGCTTCCAAGTTTCTACATTCACGTGGAACAGATGGGAATGGAAGTGATTTCAGAGTGCTGACAACTCCATTAAAAATGTTTTAAAATCCATAATCCATAAATCTGAACCACATATTGGTTATATTCACAGCCCTTCCACTATTTCTTGTACCCTGTTTGTGAATACCACCACCTGCTGGTAGTTAATGACAAGGTCTTACTTTGCTGAAGAATCAATGTAAAAGTCAATACTAAATGAAATTTAAATGCTTTTAAATAAGTTTTTGAAGTGAAAATATACTTACTGCATTAGTTTGAAACATCCTAGCCACAATTAATTTACCAAAACTTTTAAAAAGGAATTGGAAAAAAATTACACATGGAATATTTTTTGAAACGAAAGCTAGGCTTTAATTATTTTTATTTAATACCAATTCTTAATTATCTTTTCATTTCAACTTCTTATTCCCTCCTCACAACATTTCAAAGTGATGTTAAAAGTATCCATATCATCAAGTTTGAGTTTCATTTCTTTTACTTCTTTTGTCTGCCCACTTTCTAAAAGAAGTGTTTATGTGCAATGAAGTATCAAAATATGGAAAAGGAAGAGGGGCAGGAAAGCATGGAAAATCCACAGGAGAAGTAACTGTCATCTTTTAAAGATTATGTCTGTGATTGAGGGATTTACCACTCTTATTTTGCATTGACTCATAAAACATATGTTCACAAAATCTGTTTTATGTGTGTTTTTTAAAACAGGATAAGAAAATTTTAATGTGCAATAGAATAGGAAAATCAAATCTTTATGCAATGGTATTATAATGTACTTGTTTCTTTTGGTTGTTCAAATCTTTACTCATCAAACAGAAATATACTATCATACTTTATAATAAAATAAATAAAAATCCAATGTCACTATTGCCCAACTCAGTGAATGACAACATTTTGTGGATTAAGGTAATCCAAAACTGCAGTTTTCCAACCAAAAATCGTGTGCTGTTTTTATTCTGAAGCTGTGCTCCTAGCGTTTCCTATCGTTCTTAAAACTGCATCCTGGTCCAGTTTTAATATATGCCTTTAGCAAGGTCACTTTATTATCTCTTTGTATCTAGTAAGACGATTTGAAATGTATTGGTTTGGAGCCAAACTCAACCAGTGATTCCTCCTTCTTAAATATGATTTTCTAACCTACCAATTAAGGGCTGTCCTGCAGGTGGATGGTTCTCTTCGCTCTTCCAACGTGAGAGGTTCTGACACCTCCTTTAGGCCCTCTGCCTTCTGCATACCCAGCCACACTCCTAATATTTTTAGTTGTATGCAACATTAATGTCTCCATACTTTGGGCAATTAGAAGTTGTAGGTCTTTGGCAGAAAGAAATGAAGCCTTACTGAAACTTGGTTGTACTTAGATAGCCTGGTGCTGAGTTTTATGCGCTATCTGGAGGAGAATGAAATTGATCCAATACTGTTTCAAGAGTAAGAATGACTTCCAGAGATTTTGCTCTCTCACGGGAGATTTTACAGAACTTTTTCAATATTCTTTCATCATGTGTGAGGTTTCCCCCACCCCGCACTGCCAACCATAAAACAAGAGCAACCTCTAATGTCATAAGGGAGGGAGGAACAGAAGAGGGTAATGAAGAACCATACCAAATCTTTTGATGATGGAAATCTAAGTAACAAACCCTATTAACTCAGAACTTTCTACCTTAATCTGAAAATTCTGGTTTCAGAGTGACCTTTGCTTTTAGAGTTTTCATACACACACACCGCCCACCCCAAGCTTCTGATCACTGCTGCGAGATCTGACTTATGTCCCCTGCTGCTTACCAAAACAATGACGAGATTTTCTGCAGGCTCCTCCCATCGCACCGTCTGAGCACATCTTCCAGCAGGATACTCAGCTGTGAAGCGCCCCCTACTGTTCCTATGAGGCCAGTGCACTAATGATTCTCAGACCTGCGCTTCCTAGGACTTCTCTCTATCTAAGGAGAGGATAAAGCTTGGTGCCACGTTTCTTCTTCAGCTTTATAAGGATCTATTCAGAACAAGCCACCCTTCTCTAGGTCAAAAGAACACGGAATTCTTACTATCTGCAGCTTTGAAACAGGTCCTTTTTTGAGATACGGTTTTAAGTAATCCTTTCTATTAATTCAGATAAATATATACAGAGCATTCTCGTCTTAGCATGGCACTAAAAATCTTCCCCAAATTATCAAGGAATGACCCCTTCCCTCCTGAGACTTACAAACGTTGGGGGGTCATCCAGACCCAAGCACAGATGTAATAATTCTAATCCTGGAATGTGATAATTACTATAATAGAAGTTTAAAAAGAAATACTATTGGAGTGGGAGAGATTAATTCCACATGGGGGATTCTGAAAGGCATTTTGGAGTAGGTGGATTTTGAATTGAATCCTAAAAGATGAATAGAAGAAGAATGTACCAGGCAGGGGGAACAGTAGCATTGAGAATGTGACATTTGTTTTCACCAGGTTTCTTGCATCCCTTGACTTCTTGGTTGCCTTTGTTGTTAACTGCATGGTTAACCAATTAAGGCAAGGAGAAAAGCTGATTTGAGATAACCATGGTGTGAAAAGCTTTGATCTGGATGCTTACTTTCCTTTCTTTTCACATGGTGATTCTATGTAAATAACATCATTAACTTTCTTTTTTCCTCTAACAGTCCATTTACCTGTTTCTTTCCATCTATATTCCCACACACACACACCCCTCCAGAGTTTATTCTTGGGCACTTTCCAGTTTCTAATATGATCTCCACAAGTCAAATCAATTAGATTGAATTGATAATACAAGGTAATGATCCTGCTTGTCTTTGCAGGTAAACCTGAGAATGGAATGAATCTAACTGCCTACTCATTAACCTTGAAAGACAATTCAGGTGGTTTTATTCTAATGTTTTCGGTGTTTGTTTAGAGTTGAGCACACTTTAAATATGTCTACATTGTTTAATAACCTCTTGTTGTAAACAGTTTTTGGATGGATTCAATTGATATTTTTCATTAAAGACCAGAGCCTAATGAACTCATTCACCTTCTTCTTGAATTTACATTCAAACAGATTTCTTAATGGCTTTTAAAATTGCTAACTTACTAGTTTTAAATTTATATATTTCATGCTGCCAACCTTGGAGTTTTTGTCCACATCAGATTCCTAATTCTTACTCTGAAATTGTGGGGAATAATTGTCTAACCCTTCTCTCTTTCCATTTTCCCCTAATTTCGTCATTTGTGCTGCTCACTCTCCATGCTATGAATGTCTTCATTTAGGGATTGGTAGGATTTGGGTCCCTAAAGACAAATATTTTATTAGCTCTTAATGGTGATCTGCAATGGAAGGTTACATTTTAAGGCATTATTTATTTTAATATGTTTGTAACTTGTTCTTAAGGAGGTTTTTTTCCTCCTTTTACATTTCCATCTGAGAAAAATCATCCAGAAATGTCTCCACTGCCACCTACTTGCAGTTTGGAAATTTACATGCACCTGGCTTTTCAAATAAAGCTGATTTTGTTTTCCTGCAAGGCAAGATTGCTGTCTAGAATACTGTAGGTGGCATTGTGGATTCTTCTCATGTTTTTAAAGGCATGGGTTTTGTGAAATTGCTTTTAAAAAAAAGCTACATTATAAGATTTTTTACTAACATTCATGGAAACAGCTTTATCTTTAAATGTGGTATGTCTTCTCCTATGATAATTGTATTGCTACAAATTATGTAGGTAACAGTCTAAGTGAAAATACCATTCCTAAATGCTTTATTCATATTTATATTAGGTTTACGTTGCTGTAGTCATAATCCTTAATAACTTCTTATAAAGCACATTATATAATGCATTCATGATTATGCTATGGAAAGCTGTTACCTAGCACATTGTAAAAGACAGACATTTTAAAAAACAATGTATGATGTTCCTATTTAATACAGAGAGATGAGTTATCAGACACCGTGTGTACTTGTAATTTCATAAATAATAATAAGGTATGCATAAATGGCTCTTTAATGCCCAATGTTATTATGTAGAGAAGAAAGTGAACTATTCTAATATAATAATAGATATGAGAATTTTGAGTTATTTTTTCTTCTCGTCATAGCAGTGACCACTCTTTGCCTAATGATTTCATTTTATTGCAAATCCTCTGGATGGAAGCTTAAAGATTTGACATTGTTATGTGCTCTTTTAATGCAGGTTATTCCACATTTTATTCAGCCTACTAAAAGTATATTGCCCTGTCTTAGCGTATTTAACTGGAAACCTTTGCTTAAGTCATTTTTGCAGCATGCTCTGTAGAGTCTCCCATTTTAAAAAATTATGGACATCCAAGTATCTGCCTAAATTTTTAATTATCTCCCAAACTTCACGTACCTCATTTTTCTCAATTTTCAAACCGGGTAACTAGACTCAATTTTTAAGAACATTTTGGAAAGTGTTAATCATTGTTACTCTGAGAAATCATTTGGATCACATTGTAGATGTATGTACCTATGTGTGAAAACATATAGTTAGTGATGAGGATTATTTTATTATTTCTCATGAATGCAGAGCTGGCAGTTCAGAGTATAGGGCTAGTCCTTTTCTGAAACCATTCTGTACTATCTAATTTCCCATCTATACAGTTTGTCCCTAAGTGACATTTTAAAAGCAGCTGTAACTTTATGGTTGTTTATGTTCGGTGACTGTAGAATGGTTGTCTAAGAGAAGTTAAAACAAATCTTTGCTGTGTGTTCCCTGGCTGGTACACAAGCAGTACTATGCTTGTACTTTTAAACAACTTCTAATGTAATCTGATTGCATTTGTATGCTGCACACCCTTTTTTAAGATTTTTTCTTTTTAAATCTCATCTAGAGAAACTGCAAGTCATTCAAGTTTCCTTAACGGCACCAGTAATGTATATAAATCTTGTTAGTATGCAGTGCATTACAGAATGGAGTGGCATTAAAACTCCTTTGTTGCAAAGTCATGCTTTAAGGAAGGCTTCCAGATCTCAAGATAAACGGTGTGCTTGGTGAAGCCACTTCATTTGAAAGTGTCTGGAATATAATTTGTCTTATAAAGGCAATTCTTTCACATTATATAGAAACCAGGTAAATTCTGGTTAAGTATGGGGAAATTTGTGCACTTGGATGAAATAAAGCTTTATGTTTTGCATCCTCTCTGACAAATGTAATAATAGATAGTAGGCTTTATAAGAGTTTTTGTTTATGGTTGTTACACAGGTGAACAGAGATCTTTGAAATTTCAGTATCAAAAGCACCACAGAAGACAGTCCTGGTGGGAATACTGATGATTGACTGCATAAGCACATAACTGTGGCCAAGAATCCTGGCTTTCCTGGTGTAGGATGATAAAGCACTATCTTGTCACACTGACAGAGCTTTTTGCTGGCACTTGGTGCAAGAAGACAGGCAGGCCAGAAGGTGACTATCCTCAGCAAATTTCTAGTGTTGGGTCACTTTTCTCATCCACGTGGCCCACACGCCAAGCAGCTCTCCCTTTGTGAGTAGATCAGCCTCTTGCACGCATTCAGGAGATCTATAGGCAGTCTCCGAGGCTCCAACTGTCAGCTCCTTTTCTGCTTCAAGAAATGAAGAAGCTCCATACACTACAGTTATTTTTTAAAAGACTGTAATAAGTTACAGTTATGGGTCATGGTAGTTTTTTTCTATGGTGTTATTACCATTATTATCTTCTACAGCAGTAAAAATTGATTGTTCAGATGAGCAGTGTGAGAGACCCTCAAATGCAGTCAGCAGGACTACATCTCCCATCTAGATAGCAAAAAAAAAAGAAACGGAAAGAAAAAGCAAAGAAAAGAGTATATCAACCTTCTACTCCTCTTCCTCCCTCGTGACTTCCCAACAAATTTTATGAATGCCCATGGATGTACCATAAATACATCCCTCTAAATGAAACTACATTTTGAAATTGTAAATCTTTAGTTTGTGACCATCTGTCATCTGTTTTGGTCATCTTTACCCATATCTACATTAATATTATAATTATGGTAACTTTTTACATAACTCTACATATAAGATTTGTGTTTGTAATAAAATGGCTAGATACTATTTGGATACATATTTGTGAGTGCAATTAAATTAGAGAAGGCAAACATTTTTGAGCCCCAGAATGTATTAAGGGAGAAGACAGCTAGTGGTTAATACAGGGTATGTTATATCAGGAATCCTTGTGTTCTATGACCTGCAACAAGCTGCAATACTTTCCAAACTCAGTACACAACGAAACTTGTTTTAAAATGTTTTAAGACAGAGATTTTAAAATGCAATAAAATATTTTTAAAATTGCAATATGCTAGGATTTCATACAGTTGCTGGTAGCTTTAAAAATTGTGATTGTCAAAATGGCATTGTGTGTTTTTTCATCCCCTTATTACATATCAGTTCTTTACTATCATCTTTGTGCTTAATCAAGTAGACTTATGAACACTTAATAAAACTCTCTTTGACTTTAGGGGGAATTTTGAATCCTTCTAAAATCACTAGACTGCCAGCAGTGTTTGGACCGAGTGTCTTGTGATACTGGCTCTATTCCATCTGAGATGTGGTCACTCTCCCTTCCGTGTTGAGATATATTTCACAATCATTAATAATGCATCAACTGCATACCATTTCTAGAAATATTTTTTATTTATAGCTTGGCTCCTTCCTTCCCCACCTCCAATTGCCAAAGGAGCCCTCAGAGCCTCCTGCCCCATTTTTACCCTCCTTCCCTCAAATGATAATCATTGTCCTTTAGAAGACTTTCTGAGCACTGATGAATAGATCCATTCTGCTCTTCCACAAATCAAAGCATCTCCAAAAAGTACAGGGGAGTTTCTTTTTATGAGGCTTTGAGAACACTGCCTTACAGCTGTCCTGAAAAGGAGGAGGATTGGGATGCTGGTTGAGCTCTAGTTTCTTTGACCATCAATGCAAAAAAAAGTATGACTGTGTAATGACACAGACCAAAAGAAACATACACTGTTATGGGACTTTCACATATTTTTATTTCCTTTTATATGTACACTTGATACTGAAAATTTTAATTTTTTTGCTAAGTGTTTTCATATTTAAATATTCAGTTCTCATCGATAGTTATTTTCAACTGTGAATGTTAACTAGTTTTACAGTTTTATTTTCATCATATAATACCAGACCATTTATATTGTTTATATGGGATTGATTTACTTGATTTTTCTCTCTTCCTCTATTCTCTGGATCTTCTTGACCTAGTTCCATGTGTGAACTCCTAACACACACACACATACAACTTTTGGTAAACTGAAGAATATACATGGGTATGAAGAAAGTCCATGCTAAGTCTGACAACCTTATTTATATTGATTGAAAAATGCATTCTTTGCAGACGCCTTTTTCCTTTGCTCTTTTGCCTGCTAACTCAACAACGAGAAACCAGTGGTAAACAGAGTGTTAAGCAGAGAGCAGACGGTAGCAATTTAGTAAATATTGTGGTGTCAGTTTTATTTCATTTATACAATTTATTTCATTGAGAAATATTGGGTAAAATAGATTTCTAAAACAAACGTTATGACTTATATTCTCCTAGGGTAAACCGACTGCATTTCTCATAAGCTGAGGCTGCAGATCTCTTCGAAGGAAAAATTATGAGGGTTGATATTACAAACCTCCTCGGGAGCTCTTAGGGTGTAGATTTTGAAATGGGGAGACTAGAATGTTTGAATAACATAGAATAGTTGTATAATAAAAACTATCATCTCTGGCCACATTTTGCTTAAGTTAGGAAAATTTTTAACATTCAGATTTTTGGCTAAAAGGTTAGTCTTTGTCAGCTTACATAATTACCAATTTTAGGGGAGTTGTTTTGAATTTAATCATTGCATAATGCTTCAGAGGAAGGTCATGACTTTTTAAAATCTGTTACTGTATTCTTCATCCTAATGTCCAGTACATCTGTCTTTATAGATGTATTTAGTAAGAAAGAAGAAAAATCTTTTTTTCAACATAGCTAAAAGATAAAAAAAGAACTTGCCTATAAGTAATGGAGCAAAATGGGAGACCCAGAAAGTAGCGTAGGTCACCTCTAATGAGTGCAAACAGATGACTGCAGTTTCTACTTTTAGACATAATTCTGATTTAAGATCCAGTCATTTTGTCTGGCTTTAATTTTAATTATATTTTGTTAATTAAAAACAAGATAAGCCCAAGAAGTTTCAGGCTCTTTTCCTCTTCATTTCTTCACCAAGGACGAAGCTTATCATCGCCTGCCTCTCACTAGTCCTTCTGCATGATGACGTTTAGCATTTGAAGGGGGAGTACCAGCCCATTGTGGGGAGGAGCTTCAGTTTCATTTCAATGTGTAGAGAAATTTCCCTGAAAGGGAAAGGAGAAACCTCAACAGCTTACCCGAAGGAAAAAGAAAAAACAAAACCTGAAGCTTTAAGAAAATTCAGGTCTCTTGGGGTTGTACCATAGACTTTTCAGACTATTGTTGATGATACTAGAATTATATTTGCTTGTGTTATTGAACGTCACATTTTTATCCTTTTGAATGTATAGAATTTAATGATATTTGTAGGGGACAGAAGTATAGGGGAAACTTTGTCACTTTAAGGGGTATAATACCAAGTTTAAGCAAACCTACTTTTCTTCCAAGAAGACGTGCGGAAGAAACGCCATGTCTTGCATCTAGTAGGCACCCAGTAAATATGAAAAAATGAATAAATGTGCTATGAGTACTAGCGTGTGGTCAAAGTTCTCTAAAATAGCATATTGATAATGTAACAAAGTGTAGTTGTAAGTAACTTGTGCTTTTATCTTTAATACATTAAAGTATATGTGCACTTAGGGTTTAAATTCTGTTCACATATGATTGCTTATACTGTGTATCAAGAAACTAGTTTAAGCTTCTCAAAATATTTATATCTTATATGGGAGGCATGAATTAGTTAAATCAGTATGTTTAGTAGCAGCAAATGGCAATTAATAGTGTACAAATTTTGTATATTCCATTCTAGCTTTGGGATTAGGAATGAAAGTTACTTTACACATTGTGCGTCATGAACTGAAGGGGTAAAAAAAAGAAAAGAAAACATTTCCTGAAAGAAGTTTCTCTTACCAAAAGTTTTCCTAGTGTTATTTTTATAGCCGAGTGAGAGAGAATTTACAGGGAGCTGAAATCATTGAAGCTAATTAGTTGAATGGCCCTATTATTTATCCAGGGACACGTAGTACAATAATTGCTATTGCAGGTTTGAAGCATCTCAGGGATATTAATTCCAGAGCTTTCATGTCATCTCAGTACAGTAAAACTTCCTAATGGCACCCTGAAGGTGCATAATCTCATTTTAAAACTACTTTTTCTTATTTTTTTCTGAAAGAACTGGCAGAATCTCCTTCCATAAAAGCTGAAAAAGGGGAAGAACTCATAATATTTTCCTCATAAGAAAGCAGTTATATTTTCTTATTATTTTTTTTTTAACTGTGTGACCTTTCGTACCTTCTGATGAGGGGGTTGCTATGGCACTTTATCAAAAGTTTATCTGAACTTGACTCCTTTGCCTCCCCTTGGTGGCAGCCAACGTATCTCTTGATCTCTAGAGGGGAGTGGGGGCAGATAGGGAAGGTGTGAGGCGGCATTGGCCCTGGTCCCTTCCATAGTCATTTAGAAGAGGAGGACTCATTACAGAACACAGCAGGGTCCTGGCTAGGTGGGGAGAGATGAGTCCGGCACCTACGCCTAAGAGAAGTCTCCTGAAGACATCCTAACCCATCCCTAATTTGTGTCCCCTTGGAGAAAATGCAACCATAATATGATCTCTATAAAATCACACCAAGAAATGCCACTTGTGTAATTTTAGAGGGAAATGAAGCCATTGCTCATAAAACTTCTAGCACTGTCTTGAGTCAAGAATAGTGATGGTTGTTTGGCAAACATCCCACACTCATCTCTGGAAAACCATCTCAGTTTTTACATTTATCTTTCCTTCCTCCCTCTCCTTCTCCATAGTCTTTCATTCTTAGCCTTGCCACTACTTGAAGACCTAAGTTCTGTCCTAGAAAAGAGAGTACAGTCCCTAAAGTTTTGAGACTTAGACTCATAAGAATCCTCTGGACTGGAGGATCCATTTCATCCATGCCTCAGC
The DNA here is from genome assembly GCF_036321535.1 of Camelus dromedarius. Classification (NCBI taxonomy): domain Eukaryota; kingdom Metazoa; phylum Chordata; class Mammalia; order Artiodactyla; family Camelidae; genus Camelus; species Camelus dromedarius. The sequence goes on from NC_087451.1 coordinate 53,983,699, forward strand.
CTCAGGCCTCTCTCTTTCTACTCTGACCTTGCAAAACTCCAGAGGGGTAAAGACTCAGAGACTTCCCTTTAGTTAGGGCAACTCACAACCTAAAACTTACCATGCTTACTTCATGTTGCAATTCTTTAAATGAGGAGTGACCACAGGGATGTGTCCCCACAGGGGACCAGAATGATACCATTCAAATCTGTGGTCTTAAAATCTAAGAAACAATTTGTATCAAGTTTTCAAGATCTGAAAAGCAAATACAACTCTAACCATGCCATTAAACTGGACAGAAGTGCCAGCAATAAAGCAAGAGAGACCTCCAGGGAAGCTGATGCAATTAGGAAAACTTGACTTAAGTACAGTATATAGATCAAAGTTCTTCCCTTATATTGGCTGCGGTTGTAAGTAGCTGGATCTGTACACACATAGATATGTACCCATTCACACACATACTGTCTTAGAGCTTTGGTCATTTTTATCATCATATGTTAATTTCTTTGTTAAAGTTCCCTGATTTCCTTTAAATTCAATATAAACTTATTTGAGTAACAGTTCTATTCATTAAGGTCTTAATTAGAACAAGACATAAAAATGGTAATGCTCTATGCTTGTATTCCTTCTCTTATTCTTTATAAGTTCACTATAAAGATTGGTAGATTTTCCCAGGAGTTAATGGCTGTCTTTTCAGATACATATATAAACACAGGCAAAGTAACAACTAGTTAGTGGCTTATATCAAATCCAGGGCAAAACAGCATACACCGGAAAATCCTACAGAGCTGCTGTGGGACCTCTGCTCTTGCTGAAAACACCACTGTCTCCTAGACTTCTTGGTCTCAAGAAGTACTGCTGAGTGAGAAAACCAGGATGAAAATCCAGGATCCTGTCCTCCTGTCCTATATCAACTACACAAACTAACTAGGGCCCTCATAATTGTGTTCTCCTCTCTCTCCCTCTCTTTCTCTCTGCATCTCTTTCTCTCCCTCTCGTCCTTTCTCTCTTACATATATTATTTACTCAAGAGTCTGTACCAACCCTTTGGGGGCTGTTAGAATCTATTTTATAGTTTGTTGGTCACTGACCTGATAAGTCATAATCGCTCAGAAAGAATCATCGCAATTTTATCAGGTAAGAGCAGCTGCTGCACAGGCACAGTAAATTCTTGGGCTTAAAATCTGTGCAGTTACTTTTTTCCAGAAGAAATGTTAAATGAATGCTTAATGCATTTGGTGAAAGACTGTGTGCTCTTGTTTAGAATTTAGCAATGATGTTTTGGAAGAAAAAAATTACCAAGTGTTCAGGGAAAGAATCAAAAAGAGGACCTTGAAATTTTATATAGCCCTACCCATATTTGACTTTGAAACCCTCCTAACTTCCCCTTGCTTAAGTTTCTGTCTGCAAAAAAAGGTCAGGGGACGGGGAGGAAATTTTTTGTTATGTGTTGTGTGTTTGTGGCAGGAGGTGGGAAGGTGATACAATGGAATTTCTAATATTTAACATTCTTTAGAAAATTCAAGGACACAGACAATTTCATGTTTTAATCAATTTTGTAGCTCAAATGCCTTTGAAAGTTTTGGTTTTTTCTTTTTCTTTTTTTTTTTTTTTGAAAACCAAGGAAATCCCAACCAAATGTCTTAAATTACTGGGATGTCTGTATCTTTTGCCCAAGATGGACTTTTAAAAGTCATTAAAGATAAATAAAAATTCATTTCCAGACCAAGCTCCTCTGTATTAAAGTTTTGCATTCTTTTTAATTTTCTTCCTGTCCTTTCCAAGTTATAAGCTTGTGACAACAGGCTTTGCATAAAAATGCTGACAGACCCTTAACTATAACAATGAGAATGGTGCTACTTTCACTTTAATTTAACTTGATTTAAATGAAAAGAATGAGGAATAAAAGAGGGTATACATTTGGAGGTGATTCTATATACTTGGTTTTAACCAACAGGCTTTATAAGTGTTCATTAAGAAACTCCACTAGGCATGTTTCCTGCTGCAGAATAGACTTTAACAGAAGAAATAAAGCTGGGAAGATTCCGTTTTCACTTTGTTTCTCGTAAAGACAGTCAGGATCCAACATAAACAACAATTTACACCCAGCATTTATTCTGGAAATTACAGTATCGTGCAGTTAACGCGCACAGATAAATAATGTTTTATGGGATTCTGTGGAGCCCTTTCAGGGTAGCGGATGTTTAACCAAATTAAAGGATTTTGAGAACTCAAAGCTCTCATTTTAAGCAGGTTTAAACAGTTAATATTACAAAATGCCAGCACAGAGGAGCTGGTCCAAATATATTTTTAATGCACAGTTATTTTATTTTCATGATTTCCCATTTTGGTTTTATTACCATTTGGCACCTTCCGTTTATACTAAGTCACTTGTCGCCCAGGCCGTCTCCCTCAGGACTTTGCTTGCTTTATGGTAACATTTCTTAAGCCACATTTTAATCTCCTATATATCTGCAGGTGTGGAAATATCAGAAATGAAACTATAATTCCTGATAAGATGGCATTTATATAACAGAGATGATTATAAAAATACAGAATTCTGATTTTAAATAATAATACCACAGAATTATTTTTTTAAGGAGAGAATCACGTATTTTGGCTAATTTCTGCCTTTTCTCTTAGTAAAAGGGGGCAGTTTAAAGAAATCATCTCTCTTTCCAGGACAGGGGGTAAAAAAGATACCATCTTTCAAATCATAATAGATTATAACAGTTTGGAGTCATTTTAATATAAAACATATTATAAAGTTATAATCAAGTAATGTTTTGTGAGAAAAGGCAAGAGATATTTAAACGGCAGCACCAAGGAAGGCGAGGGGATGCTTCAGGTAAAAAAGCAACAGCTCCAACCAGCAAGTGTTAGAAAAAGCTCCTCAGGTCCTGTCTTACCCTTCAGGGCTATAACAAATCTGTGTCATTTTCAAAAGATTGCTCCCTTTCCGTGCCGTTAGGTCTACCTGGTCTCCTTTCTCACTTGCTTATGGGGCCTCTGTGCTCTCCCAGATAAGCAATATGTGTCAACAGTTACCTGTGAGCCGTATTTTTAGTAAAATTCAAATTGTGATTCTGAATTTTACTAAAATTCTGTTCTTCTAATATAACCTCAGGAAAAAAATGCTAAAGTTTTTTAATGTTCCTGTTTCACTCATGTATTTTATATGAGGTACGACTTTCAATACTATTATAGCATTAGTTTAGCCCTGGTTAAGGTTAAGTTGGCATTTCTATTCTAAATCACTTTTTTAGGCTTTTGAAACTTGACCTTTTAAATTCTAATGGGACTGAAGCTGAGAGAGATAGACCAAGTAAGTGTGATTAAACATACATAAAGCCATTAAAAACCTGCTATGCCAGCCCAATAGTCTAATGGAACTGCTTTACATTGACAAGCTACTGTCCATTGGAGAATCTCAGATTATTTCTGTTCTTTAATTAAACTTACCTAAACGTGGGGTATGTTGAGGCATATTGAAGTTACAGAATTTTTTTAAAGGCCCTCTATTGAGCCCTTTGCATTGATGGAAACTCAGCTTATCTTCAATTCAACCTCCCTTCCCCTGCCCCTCACAGCCCTTTCTGATCACACCAATCTAAGGCAGTTTCATCGTTCTCTGACAGAACACATGTTGACTGCACCACTCATTCTGAATGTCTTTACTGTCTTATATTACTATTGTATTGTTGTGATCACATGGGATCCTAGGGGACAAGGATTATATCTTAAACTTCTTATTGCCTACAGTTCTTAATGCAGTACCCTATACATAGAAAACATTCAGTAATTAATTATTTGGTAAAGGATTGGAAAAACTAAAAACTGAGAACTATTTGTTCCTCTGTAGACCATCATCCTTCCTGGAAAATAAATGGGTAAAAATATAGCTAATCAGTCCTACACTAGGAGGTCTGTTCATTGGCCTCTTTTATCATTATGATCTATTTGCTTTAATAGAAACAGTATTGTTGATGATTCATTTGTTTATTTATTCAGCAGTTTCTTTTTGAGTGCCTACAATGAAAGAACAAGATAGATGAAGTTCCTGTCCTCATGGGGTTTTACATTCTATTGGGGGGACTAGTAATAAAGAAGTAAACCAATAAATAAAATAATTACAGGTTGTGATTAGAGTTATTAAGAAAGTAAGCAGAGTATTTTGATAGAGAGATGTCTTTCCTCCTTTGGGGAAGTTCATGAAGAGAGGATTCCAGAAATAAAGCAGAAAAACGTTGCCAAAGTGATGTACAGCTGTTATACAACACATCTACATCTGTGGTATATAGTTTACACTTGACACTTCCCTCCTGAGTTTGTTGGGGGGAAAAAAAGATGGAAAGAGACATATAAAAGCACTTGGAAATTTTTTAAGTGTTTCAGGTACTGTTACTATTACTGTTCCCAGTGGGAAAAGTACACATGTAATGGTATTTAGGCAAACCTTGCTCAGCAACCAAAGCTTTCATAGAAAAGGAAAAAAAACTTACTCTTAAATCATTGAGTAAGGAAAATAAGTGACATAGGGAAACAAATCAGAAGTATTGGGCTTAGTCTGCAAACTGGAGGCCCATAAAAGAGACAACATAAGACATGCTACATGGTATCAGCAGCTTCCTCTGGTAACTACTGATCCCCAGCCTCTATGGACCTCTGTGTTGTACCATGGCCTTCATTATCACATATGTGCTTTTGAGGTGCTTAGTTCATACATCTCTAGTTGTGTCAAATATAGTTCTTCCCAATGGATTGCAACCAATTAGAGAGTAGGGTTTGATCTCCTACTTCCTTGGTAAATTATCACTCCAGGATCTCCTGTGCACACCTGACAGTGAAATGCACGTGAATGCTCAGAAACTTTTGCGAAGCAAGTGAATTAGAGCATATGTATAAGATATAATGACAATTAATTTCCAGTAACTTTTCTGCAAATATGGAAGTATTTATTTATTGTGGCCTAGAATTGATAGTTCAATTCAGATCATTGGGTTGGAAAGAACTTTGAGGCGATGAGAGATACGGGTCAATGGGATGAAAAGACTGTTCAACTCCTTCCTTTTAAACATTCATTCATACATTAATCCAAATACTTACCAAGTTCCTCCCGTTATAGTCTCTGTTCTAAGCCCTCTGGGGATAGAAATGGAGGTGTCAAAGGTGAATGAGACATGGCAGAAGTTAAGACATGTACCCAAATAACTGCAATTCAGGAGGTTATGTGATGAGTGCTTAGGCGCTGCAGCAACTCCAGGGAGACCAGTCAGGTTAAGATTAGAGTGATGAGGAGGACCAAGAGGCTCGGAAATTGCTCAGAGATCTTTGCACAGCTGGGAGGCTTCAACTGGAGTCAGTCTGAGCTGTAGCTTGGTGTCTTTAGGCAAATCACTTAACCTCTTCTGGTCTTAATATAAGAAATTAAATCATTTGATCTCTAAAACTCTTCCAACTCTAAAACTCCATGATTCATGAAGTAGCTGCATTTGAGTCAGGCCTTAAAGGATGGATAGAAAAAAAAGTGAGAGAAATTCTGTGATACTAGAATTTCAATAGGTAGAGATGAGGGAGGATAAAATTGAGGGTGGCAAAGTCTAGAGTGAAGGGGCTACATCTACAAAAGTGTAGGAGTGGGGAAAATGTGAGCTGTGCTCAGGAAACAGCCAGTCCAAGCTAACAGAGTTTACTTAATTGCAGGGGGATGAAAAGAGAGAGAACTGGAAGGTAAATCAGCCAGATTTATGGAAAACTTTGAATGCCAGTCTGAGGCCTACTATTCAGTCTAATTGAAGCTTTTTAAGAATGTAATCACTGTCCTTTGCTTTAGATGCCATCCAGGTGACTAAATTACCTAGGCCTTCCATTTCAGTTGCAAGTTAATACTGTAATGTGCCAGGCTCTGTCCCAAGTGATTTACATAGGTTAGTTTATTTTATCTTTGTAAAACCCAATGAGAAAGGGAATATGAAGAAAAGTAGTTTAGACACAATGAAAGAAAAGAAACTGAAATGGAATAAAATAGGAAAGTTATGAAATCCTATGTATAAGAAATGAGATGAACATAAAATATGATTCTAAAATAGATTTTAGTGAAAATAAATCAACCATTTAAAATTATTGAACCCATTTTGTAGATGAGAAAACTGAGGCACAGAGAAGTTAAGTAACTTTCCCAAGTTTACACAGAAAATAAAGTGTCAGGGCTAGTAGTCAAACCCATTTGTTACAGCTATTTAGAAAACTTATTCATGCTATCTTCATTTTTCTCTCTTTACATAATAAGTTACACAGAGCAGCCATTCTCAAAGTGTAATGAAGGCACTTTTACCCAACTCCAGTGTGAGCAAGAAACAACTTCTTATAACAGCAGCCTGTCATTATTTAAGGAAACAACTGTTTTATCAGAAAATGTTCATTAAAATGCTGCTTTTTAAAAATCAGATTGTAGGTTGTGTTTTATAAAAATGACAGTCATTTTTGAAAAGCACAAATATCCCAGAAATTCAAGAGGGGCAATTTCTCCAGCCAAGTTGAAGAGGAAGATAACCCCTGTCTTCCAGAGTTCTACCATTTTAGATTCCACTATTTTGGAGCTGCCAAGAGTCCCTCAGGTTTCCCAAGCATAAAACTTCTCCTTAGGAAGGAAGGAAAGTCAGAAAGTCTCTCCTTCCCCATGTGCCCAGCTTCTGTACGTAAAGGGGTGCATTCTTTCTCTAACCTCTGGCTAAGTAAGGACTTTGTATTGAAATCGGAAATCTCCCGTTCCCATCGTGTACAGTTATGGTCCATGTTCCAGACCCATGAAAAAAACGGAAAGAACCCATGCAGCATTTTGAGGTTCTAGAACAAATAACAAATGTCACTGACACTCTTCAGCTCTTCTGCTGGTTTGTTTGTGACAAGTATAATTTTTAACTGATTACTGAGACATTTTCCCTGTAAAAGTATCTTCTTTTAAGTGGCTCTTCATGCATTTTGCTGGGCAGTTTGGTCATTTCTTAGTTTAAGCAAATCCTCTAAGGTTCCCAAGTTTCCTTTACTGCACTGTGTCATCAGTAGAGTTTTCAGGTTTCTTCCCCGCCACTTACTTCTAAATGTTTGCTGAAATGAACCCTTAACAGGAAGTAAACTTGCCAGGCATGGCCCAGCTGTGCATGAGGCTTGAGTGAGAGGTATTTATGACCTGACAGGAAGATAAAGATAAAGATAAAGATGAAGCTGACTCGGTGGCTGTTAGCAAGGGGAGAAGGAAATGTTTATGACCCCATCTGCTGGCGTTTCAATAGGATAGAACTGCCTTTATGGCGTCAATCTCCCCTGTGACTTCCTTCCATTTGGGGAGCGATATCTTATTTCAAGATGTTCCCACCGAACACACTGTTGTCCCCTTTGTTTAGGGGCGCGGGAGGAAGGAAGGACTTTGTTACTGGAATGTGGGGATGGGGTGGTATTTATGGTTATGACTCAAGCTGGAGAAAAGGCTTCATTGGAGTTGATCGTATAGGTCCAGAAAGCTGCCATGCGTTCTGCTACTTCCTAAGCGTTACTCACACTGAAAGCAGAACCATATTAGCTCTGGTCATTAACAGGCATTAAAGCTAACCATTTTATAACACTATTATAATGAGAATTACTGTAGCTTGATTTCCTTTCCCACTGGGGGGGAAAATAACTTCTATAATGTTAGTTCCTTGTTTCTTGTCTTTTATTTAACTTTTCTTATTTTCCTTCTCAACGTTTCTTTTCTTTCCTTTCCTTGGAGAAGAAGACACTTAAAACCAACAGGTGCAATGTCTGCTCAGTTCAAAATTTATGTACTTGTAGCAAAAGCAGCATGATCCCTTTCTTAAAACTAGCCCAGGTTAAGAGAGCTTGCAGATAGATTGACATTTCTTTGTGAAGTAATGCATTTCAAAAGTGCCAAAAATATGGGAATATTCTTACAATACAATATCTAGTGCATCACTGAAACTGGTGTTTATATATATATAGATGGTATTCATTTTACTGCAAAGTAAGTATTTATTTCTCAGTTTTATTTGTACTTCCCCCAGGCCCATTAGTACAGATTAAATTTTATCTTAAATTGCTCAAATAATCAGCACAATATATGTAAATCAGGAGCTTTAACTTCATTGGCACTATTTGTGTGAATATATGTGACCATATTCAACATAGCCATTTTTTCTTTGCAAAAAACAAGCTTTCTTTCTCTTTAGTGCTACAATTCTATTTCCAAAAGATGAATTATTTACCAAATTACATACACAAAAAGCTCAAAATTACAAAAGGAATGGCTTTGCTATTGCCATTGGGTTAGTCATTTAAAGAACAGAGGAAAGAATTTTTGTTTTGGGGTGAGTCACCCAATGATGGGCTTATATACCTCCTTAAGGTCCTATCTTCATTTTCACTGGTTGGAAGGAGTTGGGGAGAAGATGGCTTGCTCAAGCATTTTTCCCCAGAGAATTCCATAGTAATATTGTTTTAATGGAAGAGTCCTGTAGTTAAGTTGGGCAGATTGGTTATAATCTTTGTACCTGATTACTTAAAGCCTAGAAGGTAATAGTGTATGACAAGTTGCATTTTACATCATAGCCCAGGTATAGTCAATTCACAAAGTAGAAATATTCTGGTGGCAATGTCCCTTCAAGGAATTAGAGCTATCACTGAAATAAAACCTCATATAAGCACTGACTATCATAAAGCCAAGATTTGATCCTTGATTTTACAGAAGTTTCTCCAAAAAACATTCTATCATTTCTTCTACAGTACAGGCCCAAGTCTTGGTATGTTCAATAGACCAGTAAGTCTAATGCAGCCATATTTATTCAGTGTGATCCCTGAGAATAATTTGATAGGCCTGCTAGGAGAGATCCTATCACACCTGGAATTTTCTGAGACCTTCTTCTGAGCTACAGGTTACCAGGTGGCATTCTTATTAGCAAAGGTTCAAACCATACCATCAAATGGTTCAAACCACATAACCTCCTGTCTTAGGAGTTAAGCTAGCTTCCTAACCCTCCCTTGCAGTGGTTAACTCCACTGAGAAGCTTTCTATCAGCAATAATAGCTTCAAGGTAGGAAATAAAAAATGGAGAGTGTTTAAATTGTTAATGGGTTTCATGTTCTTGTCACTGTTGAGGGTTTGTTCCCTTTTATAAACTCATAGTTTTTGGTTGACATTGCTTTTATGCGAGCCATCAGCCAGTTGGTGATGGTGTTGCTGTGTTAGACCATTACTGCCGGATTGTATTTGCAGTAAAGAAGGAGAATGGAGGCTGTAAATCTGCAGCTGGAGATTTAGGGCTCTGTTTCTCTGCAGTTTAGGCCCATGTGCTGGGGAGTCCATTCTCCTCCGGCAGAATTATACCCTCCAAACATGCCTTCCCAGGCACTGATCGACGACGTTCATTCCCTGGGCTACCAAGGCACTTAATACGGCTAATTCAGTTAAAGAAGCCTGAGGGGTGAGGTGGATGAGCCTCTCTCTCTCTGCTGGAAGCCAGATGCCAGGCAGGTTAGTGATACTGTTTTATCCCTTCCCCCGTGTGAAGCTGTGAGGAGAAGCTTGTTACTGCAAACACAGAAAAATAAGAAGAAAATGCTTCTAATGTTGGACTCTTTCCTCCTTTTAAGCAGGAAATGCTGTTTTACCCAAACTCATTAACGCTTTTAGTACTAAGCCCATTATCAGGAATATTCAGGAAACACATTCTTGTAGAATTCAGGATGTGTCAGAGGCCTGGATATCTTGACATCATTTTACAAAGCTACCACTGGAGCATGAAAGCAGGGGAGTCCGTGCTTTGGGGACAGGTAACTAGAAAGTAGAAAAAAAAATTTCCCACCTTGACCCAGCCAGTTGGTTTTGATTGAGAAGATAGTATCTGTTATTGTTGGATTCAGAAATATTTTGGAAGGACATCAATGTTAAGTATATTTAGAATGGCTTTATTAATCATGTATCATTTCTACTACTAGATGTTTTATAGTGAAAAGAATGTTAAAATACTTCTTCGGTGGCAAGAGTTGTAGGCATGATTTTAGATGTGTTTTGTTTTGCTTTGTTCGGCCTGCCCCGGAGAGAAAGAACAGTAAATATAGACTCATCCGCACGATCCCTCTGAGGCATGTGGGTCTGCTTTCTGCGTCAGCTGTGGCACAAATGTGCATGATTTAACCACACAACTATTGAACCAGCATTGGCCTATTAAGACTTCAGATGATCTGTTCATGAGCTGTCAGCCCAAATTGAGCTTGAAGCCTGCTGTAAAAGATCTAATTTTCATAATTATCCAGAACCTTCACACCCTCCTTCCCTTCAGTACCACACACCTCCACACACGCACACAGAGGAGTAAACACACACACACAGACACGGAGGCACAGAGCTGCACTGTCCCTGGAGATTCATCAGGCCCCTTGCCCGAAAATGCACTGAGTTCATCCAGGGGTCAGGCCTGGCTTTGACTTCCTGTTTGAGGAGCCCCATGTGTGGTGTTCCAGCATCGCTAGAGGCTAGTGAAGACTGAGTAACCTTTCACACTGTAGCCTCCCACCAAGAAACGAGGTCCCTTATGATCCTGGACCTGGAGTGATTAGGGCACAACAAATACCTTTTTAATATATAAGGTGGAACTAATGCCTATAGAAATAGCTCCTCACTGTCTCATGGCCTTACATTTATATGAAGAAGAGAGAGCTGTTGTCTTTGAGGATGAAGAATTTTAAAGGCAACCTGATTTAGTCTCAGAGTACACCAGGGACTTTGATCATTTAGCTGTTGCTTAAGGCTACCTTTGAGCTTTACCTGACCCTAGTCTCCAAAGGAAATCATCGTACTGCTTTTGGAGTTTCAGCTGGTAATATCCCTGTAGGTAACCTGGCCTGAAATGTGGACCAGTGGGAACAGGCAGCACGTTCAGGCTTAACCCTTTGCAGCACTGGGGATAAAGAGTACATGCTCAGAGGAGTCGATCATTCTGACATGCCTCCAGTAATTCCACTGGAACCGCACTGCACGATAAACCATTCGGTCCCTGGACATAGATTGCCCATGAGTTAGGGGTGGACAGGCAGCACTTTACTAGGTTCTGTTCATACAACCTCAGGTTTTTGAGGCAGCTGAGACTTTAATTCCTTGTCTTATCATGGGACAACTGTATTTCTACACTGGTTGTCAATTGGCTTTGCCCTCAGAGGGCATTTGCTGCAACTCAGGGTTCTACAGTTAGAATAAAGGGAGTTATTTCCTGTCTTCACTGCTTTTTGCCTTTTTTTTTTTTTTTTTATCATCAGTAGAGACTGAGTACATTACTCAAAACTTGGCTTTTCCCTGAAGTCCGTTGTTTACAGAGAGACATTTGGGTCCCTGGGGCTCACTCCCATAAAACCTTATTATCATATATTTCAAGGCATAAACTTCAGTTGTCAGCTCAGGAGCACAGTTTTTAAAGCCCTGGCTGCTCTTGTTTTTCTTCTGCTTCACTCTGGTTTATTTTTCTTTCAGCCTTGGCTTTTTTTCCCTCTTCCTCATCTCAAGCAATGCTCAGTTCCAAGCTGGCTCGCTTCTTATTCCACTAATTAGACAAGAAGTCCAGAGAGGCCATTATTAGATTCTGAGAATCTTTATCAGAGCCCATTATGGTCTTAAATACTACACAAACATTTTACTAACTGAACCCATGAAAATTTCAGCTGATCCATCCTTGGTCTTTAGCACCTACCTTCTTTTGTACCTACAGAGTTCTGTTTCTGATGATAGAGATTCTTAAAAGCTTATTTTTCTTTGTATTAATTTTCTTAGAGGCAATTCAAGTTCATTTCCTCTCTTTCTCTCTCTCTCTCTCTCTCTCTCTCTCTCCCCCCTTCTCTCCCCCCACCTCCCCCCCCCGTCTCGTTCTAATTATGGTGATGGTGGTGGAGGGGTGTCTGAGAAGCCTGCTTTTTCTTGGTGGGGTATGTGTGAATGTGTGTAAATGTCATATGTATTAATGTCACCAGTAAGCAGGATTCATAGTCGCCTGCTTTTCTCTCTCTCTCTCTTTTTTTTTTTTTTTTACAGGGCCAGGGATTATTTGTATGGACCAATAATCTCCCTTTTCTTTCAATGGAAGAATAATCCTGCATTATAATATAGTAACTGCAAAAGAAAGCTCTTTTTCTATTTCATTCTTTTCTTTCTTAATTCACTGTCTAGTGAGTTTCTGATTGACTCACAGACCAATTAAAGTAAAATTTAATGGAAGAATAGATTAACTCCCTGAGGTTTCCCTACCATCCATCACATTTTTATAGCAGGAGCTGTGAGGAAGCTCATAACTTCATGCTGTGAATGTGATAATAAAGAGGGCACGGAGAGGATTCCGATTTACTGCCGAGCTCATGTTCGCCAGGACAGAATTTACTGCCCAATCCCCTTCCCCTTTTTATTCAGGAGGAGGTCACCAGATCTGCCCTCAGCCCAGGTCTGCGATACTGAAGAGCAGATTGTCAGGCCGAGATTCTTTCCCTTTAATTGGGGTGGCATGAGGAGGGGATGTGAATTTCATTGTCCAGAGATGGAAATTGTGTTAAATTCATTTCTGTCTTCAGGAAGCTGTTGTCACCCCAAGTGTTCATATTTTTAAAGGGTGCATTTGATTTGTTACTATTTACCTTCATAGAAATTCAGAAATAATATCAGGCATTTCTGCTTCTGAGTTACTAAGTCATTGTCTTTTATCTACAGGCTTTTCTGGGTAACTAAAGATACCTTTTTCTACATCTTTATAGCCGACATTAATAATGTCTTCTTCTGGGCATCCTCAAATGAGGATTTCAAAGCACTTTGTGATCATTATTTTAGTCTTTCTAATTGGCCAGAAAAAAACCTACTAGCCTTCCAGACATTTTGCCAGTTTACTAACGTTTCTCTGATTCAGCTTAACAGTGAAGTGTGACAGTGCTCACAATATAACAGTAGTCATGTGACACAGCTCCACACCCTTGCCTGAGGTTAATTTTGTACATTTACTAAAATTGTTACTTCATGTAGCAAAATTTATTTTTTAGACCTTGAGTATTGAAACCTATGTCGAGTTTCATGACTATATTAATCTTTTTTTCTTTTTCAGAAGCTTGGTAAGATGGAATCAGTATTTAAAAATCATGCTCATCTGATTATGTTTGAAATCAAAACATGTCTGAACTGAAATTACTATCTGTCCCTCCCCTCACCAACCCACTCTTGTTTTTGTATAAAAAAACTTAAACAGGAGAAACCACCCTTCAAAGTGTTATAGGTTGGAAACTTAGGAATCGTCCTAGATTCTCTCTCTCTCTCCTCCACACCCAACATTTCATCGGTCACCAAGGCCCACTGAGTCTACCTCTTCAGTATCTCGAAACCACCCCCTTCTCTCCATCTCTTGCCTTAGTCTTACGTCACGTTTCTCGTTATCTCTTTGTTGGACTGTTATGATCATCTTCCAGCGGATCTCCCTGTCTTCACTCTCATCATTCCCCCTCCAAGCCATCCTCAGTGCTTGAATAAAAGAATAATTCCCCTAAAATGCAATTGTATAATTTTATTGCTAAAAATATTTAAGTGACTGCCCATTGCTTACAAGACAAATTTAAATCCTGTCCATAACTTACGCAACCATTAGCAAAGCAGCATAGCTTCATAGCTTAGAGCCGTGATTCCTAGACCTGGAGGATGTCATGGGATTGCCAGTTTTTAATTTTGACAAGAATATCTTTTTAAAAAACTCTCACCTTCCATCAACATAATTTCACAAAAGGAATATTTTGATGTCAGAAAGTAGGAAGAACACAAATTCAAAATAAATTCTCTTTTTGAGTAGTTATGTAACTTATGGGGGAAAAAAATCACTTTGTACTTCTTATTTTTCTCATTTTACTATAGTCCTGAAAGCTTTGTGATGTTCTCTTACTATATTTGGGAACCTAGAGTTGGTGAGGCATAGCAAATATCTTTTTAATATGTAAGGAAGAACTGATGATGGTCTCTGGAGTCATAAAGAGCTGGATTTGAAATCCAGCTTCACGACTTCATAGTTATATGGTCATGGGCAAGTTGCTTATTCTCACTAAATTCAATTTCCTTTCTCTGTAAAATAGAGATAATAATTGGACCTACCTCTTAGCATTGTGTTTCAGGATATAACACATGATATAACACATATAAAGTGTTTGGCCCAGCGTCTGGCACACAGTAACCACAATGACCTCATGGTCACATCTCCTCTCACTCCCCTACAAGCACCCTATGTCCAGAGATACACTAAGGTGTACCCAAGTGGTCCCCTGGACCAAAACACACGGGCACACCTTGGCACGTGCTTTCCTCTTTGCCTGGAATCTGTTCCTTCTAATTGTGTATCTGGTGGATTCCTATTCTTCCTTCAAGACTCAGCTCAAACTTCACAGTCTCAGCCAACATCCCTAGTTTTCCCTCCTCCCCCATTGGCAGACTGTGTTCCGTGGTCCCCTAGGGTTTTATAGATGGCCAGACTCACAATAAGTGCTTGTTTAATTTCTTTGTTTAATCTCAATAAGTGACTAAACTTAATGTTATAGAAAAATTTATATTTGAGGTTTTATCACGTTTTATTCATTAATTCAGTGACTATTTGTTGAGAACCTACTATGACGCATAAACCCCCTGCATAGGGTGTATTCCAGTAACAATAAGGCAGTGTTCAGTACTCAGGAAGACTTAGTTACTCTCTTCTGTCATTCCATGGAATCTGGTAGAAGCATTAATACAAATGATAATTTTTATTACAATTATTTGTTTGCCTTCTGTCCTCTTCCTCTCTAGAGTGAGTTCCTTGAGGACAATTATCTTACTCGTTTTTGTCTCTCTAGTACCTAAAGCTCAGTGTATATTTGTTGAATAAATGAAGGAATATCAGAAAGCATTCTGAACTTTAAAGAGCTTAATGAACCTTGTTAACTCTATGGTTGATTGTATTGTCCCTGACTTTGAAAGGACACCATCATCCCATGCCAGTGTATCTGTTTTTAAAAGGCTGAACATCTCTTCTGGTGGGTCCACATGAATTTTATCCTTCAAACTACATCTGCTGCTCCATCCAAAAACCTAGGGTGGTTTCTCAAGTCCATGGATCATCTTATTTCTAAGAAAGAAAGGAAGAAAGGGAGAAAGAGAGAAAGAGAGGGAAGAAGGGAGGAAGGGAGGGAGAAAGAAGGAGGGAAGTGGGGGCATGAGGGAGGAAGGAAGGTCACTTGAGCCATTTGAGCTATATACCAGACTGTCCTAAGAAATACAGATCTTTAGTATGTTCTGGCGTCTTTTACTTCTGGTCCAAGTACACATGAGACTTGTTATTTTGGTGAATGTTATTTGGATGATATTATTTGGGGAATAAAATATCCTCTACACTTGCAAAGAATGTTCTCAGTGCCATGAGTTGGATTTGGGAGGTGAACAGCAACATTCCCAGCCATCCTCAGTTTTGCTGCACTGCTAAAAGCTGCACTTTATGGGCAGTTAAACCTCTCTCTGGTCATGCTTGTCCCAGTTGAACACATCGCACAGCAGCATCTTGGGTATTCTGCCATTATTTCCTCAGCACAGGATAAAATGCCTGCATTCTGCATTCCAGAGTTTTGTTGTAATTGATCTTGTTCTGAAGTTGCTGCTAAATGAAATCTGTGAGTGTCACTGGTGAACTCACTAGAAGAATGAAAGCTAACTTTTGAGACTGTTCAGACTTCGGAGCTACACGGCAAGTTAGGACAATCCACTACTTAGACCTTCAGCTGTCATGATGCTTAATGCTCCACACTCACACGTTCTGTGATACTTCCTAACTATAGACATTTTTGTTCATTTCTCAGTTTCCTTGTAAACCAGTGCCACCTCCCTAACTTCATCTCCGTTTGCTGCTTATTCCCCCTTTTATACAGCAGCAATGCCAGATAGCCCTCACTTTGTATATCTTTTTTTCCATAGATCGTTCTTCTATTCTTAGAGAAATTTTATTCATCATTCTAAACTCAGTTCAGTCTTTGTCTGTTCTGTGAAGCCTTCACACACACACACACACACACACACACACACACACACACACGTTAAAAACTAACATTTCTTGATCTCCTGCTAGGAAACTCATAACAAGAACTATGTTTGATACTTTTACAAATCTTACCTTGTTTAAGCCTCACAAAGCATTTCAAAGTAGATGTTATTATCCTCATTCTCAAAACATAAAACCAAGGCTAAAAACAGTTAAAATATTTTCCCCAAAGCTTTATGGCAAGCAGTTGAAAGATCTAGGGTTTAAACCAAGGTACACATGACTTCAAAACTAATACATGTTCTACCATATCACACCACTACTCATCTGCTTTATCTGTTTCGTATTAACGCATAACGTCTATACTCTTTTCTTTTATTCATCACATCTATTGTGTTATTCATTTGACTGTCTTTCTTACCAGAAAAATAATTTCTTGAAAGTTATATTTGTTTCTTGTTTATCTTGGTACCCCCAAGGCTCTCAGAACATTACCTGACACATAACAGACGCTGAATAAGGTTACAGGATTGGATTGGCACTCATTACAATTGAGTTGAGCTGAACAATGCAGTTACCTTCAATCTCAGAATTTTGCATTTCTAATGTTTTGGGCTCTGGATGCCATTTCCCTCATGCCAGGTGACATGTGGAGCCTCAGTTGTCTTTGCAACTGTCCATGTATAGCTCTATACCCTTCATCCTGAACAATTCTTCCCAGGAATGTGACTGAGGAACACAGTCATTAGCATATATAAGTTCCTGGAAAACTGTCTTCTATCTCATATATTTGCTGTAGTCGGTGGAGTATACTCAGTCTTTTAGGAATAATTAAAATAGTCTGTGGCTCTAATTAAAGTAGTCTGGGTATTTTTAAGAAACCTATATATAAGAACAAGCTGAGTGCTGACATCACGTTAATTGTGTTATTTTTAGTAGCGCTGTCACTGGGGACAGCAATATGGCACCCGATGCCTTTTTAATCCTCGTATCTGGATGTATAATGTTAAATAACCAGCATCTTAAGAGGAAAGGCATTAAAGCATAAATAAATAAAGCTGTTATGAAAACTCAGAAAATTATCTAAATGCACTTGAATAAGGAGTCATGTAGTGATTAAATTGCTAGCTATGAAGACGAATGCCCTTAACACCTTTCACTACCAGAAACAAGTAACCAAACAGCTGGAACTCTTGTCCTGTGAGGGTGGGAGAGCCAGAGAGAAAAGTTGTTGTGCTGAAATTTTATAGTATTTGATCTGTTTAAATTACAAGCTGTTCTTATTTGTACTAGAAGTCAGAATTTTCCCCCTTCTTTCTAGTCCCTTTGTCTAAATCTTGGCCAAACAGGGAAGACACGGCCCAGCAAAACCACACATTCTAGCATCGCAGTTCTTTCACTTTTCTTTTGATATGAAGAGTCAAAACTATTTCCTCTTAATATCCTCCTTCATCTGAATCCCAACTGAACATTAAAACCCATTGTGGCAAAGTAGCCCCATTTAATTTTCTGTAGCTGAAATAGGGTTTCTTTTAAATGGGCTGCCCAGAACCAGTGGCCTCACCAGACTGTGATACCCACAGCCACAACAGCTGCCGAGTTCCCAGTGGAGGTGGAATGTTTCTTCTGTAAAATTTACCCACGAGGCAGTCACCAAACCAAGCTTCTCTAGTTTCTTACTGTTTCCCAAGATCAGGATGCAAAAAAAAAAAAAAAAAAAAAATGCATTTCTTGGAAATAATCAAAGCACAATGACTTACACAAGGACACGATCACAGATGTGGGTGTCCACTATGAAATCTGGCTCTGGATCACCTGTGAACCTAAGAAAAGGAAGATTAGGGAGCGAATTTATGTGAAAATAATAGAAACTGTTGGTTGGGTTTTGTAGGCTGAAGTTCTGGAGTTAATCATTATTCTGCAGAATCCTGAATGATGTTGCTTGTAGCTTTCCTACGCAGACAGTGTCCCCATGGGAGTCCCACTAACGGTCTTTTGTCAGGCACTATCAGCAGTATCGAGCCAACCTGAGCACCCTATTATTAATCCTTTTCTCCTGGTGACATGACAGCGATCGATGTCTGAACACGCTATTGAAACTGTAGCAATCAAGTGGACTCCAGTTAATCCAATGGGATACTTACTCAGAGCTTATGGGAAGGACAGGGAATTTTTTTCTAACTCTGTACTATTCCCTTATCCTTACACTCTGCGCCGCTATAATTTGAGTAAAGGTTGACATTTACCCAGGTCTGTAAATACACAGGGAACCCTAACCGGTGACTCGAATACACTCGTATCACGTTTACAACCATCTGCCACTTCTGCAAATACATAAACTCGTGGTTGTTGTATAAATAGTCCGTGCCTATGTAAATATAAAGCAAGGACAATGAAACATTTATGTGGAAAGGTACTCACCTGGTGGTGTTTTTGGACTTACAGAAAGCGATCAGCAGTTACAAAGGATAGTATGTACAACACAAGGTTAGCAGATTTCCTGTCCTCTGTTTCAGACAGAAGGAAGTCTAAAGTGGTGGTGCCCCAACTTAGCTGTGAATGCAGGTTCCTGGGTCCCATTCCCACAGATTGTGATTCAGCTTATCTGAGGTGATGCCCAGTAATCTGCATTTTAAGCTTCAAGGTGACTGGCTTGAAACAGCAGTCTTCAGGCTATACTTCAAGGTGCTTTAGGACTTCCTAAGAGGCACCTAAGTGGTTTATAGGGTAGGGCAGGAGGGACAAGGGGGACGAAAGCCAAGAAGGCCAGAGCTGTCCTCGGCTTTGCTAGCAAGTGCATCACTTTTCACGACTTACCTTAGCTTCTTGATTCAATTTCTCTGGCTGTAAAGTCCGTAGCAGTAATATACCTTTATTTATTCCACATGGGTATTTTGAGAAGAGTGAATAGGAGAGTATAAAGAAAATAAGGAATTACAGAGGATAAAGCCAACTTCCCAGTCAGTATAGGAGTCTATTAACATGAGATCGCAGTCTCTGCTTAACCCTACAGTGAGCTGGGCCTCCTGCCTGAGGGCTACCATTGCTCCCCAGGGCCAGGGGTTAGGGCAGCTCTCCAGAGTCTGAAGGGTTTTTCTAGTGCTGAGCCTAACCCTCCCTTCCATTAGCTTCTGCTCACAGATCCTAGTACTCCTACTACTCCCAGTTTATATGGCTAGCCCTGCAAATATTTCAAGACAGTTACATCTCAGGCTAAAACTCTTTGCCTTCTTGAAGGGGAAGACTTGGCTCAGTGGTAGAATGTGTGCTTAGTATGCACAAGGTCCTGGGTTCAATCCCCAGTACCTCCATTAAAATTTTTAAAAAGCCAAAAAATAAATTAATTAGTTTTAAAAAATAAAATAAAATTCCTTGCCTTCTTAAGCTATTCATTGGTTAACTCATTTTCTGAAATTCTCTCACGTACGTATTTGTGTAGTAGCCTTCCTCAACTTACGCCGGTTGTTAAGTTAATTTGCTTTTATTCTGCACCTGAGTTGTCATGTTTTGCACTCAGCCCTCTTCAGCATGTCCTTCGGCAACACGTGCTTTCACAGCAGCTATAGCAATAAGCCCCGCTGCATTTAGTTGTTTCTGAAATTAAAGTGTAAGTACTGGTCTGAAAGAACTAGTGTGCAAGACGCCTCTCAAACGTGGTTGCAGGATAGAATCGTTTAGATGAGGTTATTTTTTTAAATGTAAATTTCCAATGACCTCAACCAGAAATTCATCCTGAGATCCAGAGCAACAAGGGGTGAGGCTCTGGAAAGTGTATCTTTAAGGTGCCAGGTGATTGCTGCAAGTGCAGCTGGCCTGAAAACCACTGTGCACACTCACTTGAGAACACTAAATGGTTTAAAGAGTCTGGTACAGAGAGACCTAAACCCTGCCTGCATCTGCCCCTTAACTGGCATGAGACCTGTGTAAGCGACTTAAATGCCAGAGCGTTCTTTCCTCATCATCTGCATCACATCTACCCCCTCCATCATCAGGATCACATGAGATGATACATGTAAGACACTGTTATCATAAAGGACTACCCAATGTCTTTTTTATGTGTGTATTTTTATATAAATTTCAGTCAAGTGAATATTTTTATACCTCTATTCTATTCCATTTTGATATATATTTGTCTAATAAAAGTTTAGGATCTTGTAGTCATACATGTTTATTCATTCATAGAGCAAATTTAAGAGATGATTTATTTTATTTGTGTAAATGTGTTTGAGTAGTCAATCAGCAAATTATTCTTTTTGCTGGGCATCATCTTCCCTGTCCCCATCCAGCAGTTCTAGAAGAATCTACAGAAAAAGACCTTCAAGTTTAACACAGAACAAGCTTTAGTGATGCCCTAACCTGGCATGGACCTAAGGAGACATCCTGGAAGGTTCCCATGCAGACAGCAAGTTCTAAGAAATAGGTTTCAACAAGAAAATTGCCTGGTTTATTATTTTTAATTTAATGAATCTTGTTCCTGTAAAAATTGCAGGGCAGATATTCCAGGAAATCAGCATCTTTTTTTAGCCCTGGAGCAGACAGCCCAGTAGTGGCCATGGCTGGACAAGTGTGCCTGACCTGCGTTCCAACCCAAAGGGGCATTGTTGAAAAGTGAGAAGGATTTTTCAGTGCCAGGTCTGAGGCTGGGTGTTCCGTCTTCCCACAGAGACTGTCAGCAAGCAGGCGAATTTTGAAATGAAATTTTGTGATGTGTATATTTTCCACTAAAGACTGGACAGAGCCCAAAACTCATTTCTCAGAGCTCCTTATCCAAGCACAAGATGAGGAATGGTCTTTGGTCATTAGCGCTTGCTTTGGAATAGCCCAGAGGTGAGAGAGTTGCTGTTGGATTTCATTAATCTGAAGAATAGTGTTTAGGTTAAAATGTCTTCCTGGTGTTTTAATTGGGGAACATAACATTGGTGTTCAGCATCAGGCAAGTTTAAGGAGGAAAAAAAAATTTGTGGTGGTGAGTTGAACCTGTGAGTAAAAAACTATAAATGTTTTATGACAACAACAAAAAAAAAGTTTATTTTTGGCAGCCTTTTTGATCCTTCCAGACAACTGATACTCATTATTCTTGCTACATTTCCAAGTTTATGTAATAAAAACAAAAAATGAAATAAATTTTTCATCATAAGGCTTCAGAACTCCCTAAGCTGAAAAGAGTATTCATTCTTTCCACATGCTTATTGGGTACCTACAACATGCCAGGCATTGTGCTAGGCTGAGGATAAAGAGCATAAGATTCAGACCTTACCACTGGGGATGAGGACAAGAACACAGCTCTAGTGGGTGAGGGCAGTGCTAAGAAGTGCAGCAGTCCTCTTCCAGCTGAGCATCAGATGTTAAACCATGGTGTCTTTCCTTACCTGTCCCAGCCCTTACCCCACCTGCACGTAGGAAGCCCTGGGCAGGAATCACAAGGGGCTATTAGGAATCCCACCACACCAGCCTCTCCTTCAACTCAGGTGTGTGGTGCCTAGTTCTCCCTCCTGTCTCCCCAGGTGCCAGAAACCTGGCCTTAAACCCCAACCAGTAAGCTAAAATGCTTGGCAGTGAGCTCTGGCACTCCCTAGCTGTGTAATGTAGACAAATTACTTACTCTTTCTGTGCCTCAGTTTCTTTATCTATAAAGTGGGAGCGTGCCTACCTTATATGGTTGTTATATAAAAACTGAATGAGTTGATACATGTAAAGCACTTAAAACAACAGCTGGCACATAAGTGGAATCTAATAAATGTTAGCCAGGCTATTTCCTCAGTTCTAGCGAAGTACCTAGTTCAAGGTTTAAATTATGCCTACCTTTATCTACATGTTGGGTGTGATTTGGGAATCTAACACAGTCTTGCAGCAATATCTTAATAATGCTCCAAAAGCAGAAACTAACCTATAGAAGCATCTGTTACTAGCTCTGGCCAGATGTCAGAAAACATTTAGGGCTATTCAAGTGTCATTGCTCTCTATGGGAGGTTCATTAAGAACACAAATGTTCTATATCCTGTCCTTGAGTTAGACACAATACACTAGCCAAAAAATTAGAAATATTTTAGAGACAGACAGACTTTTCCTTGGTGAGTTACAAATATTTCTCTCTTCCCTCTCTCTCTCTCTCTGTCTCTCTCTCACACACACACACACATACACACTCATAACTTATATAATGGTAGTTCCAGCAATCATAATGATACTGAATCACATCAATGTCTCTGTACACATAAGCCTAACAGCTTAATTCTAGATATTAAATACGGGTCATTATATCTCTGCTACTCATTAATGCTCAGGAGATACATAGGAACACACTTTGAAATGCATGACAGAATTTATAGCTTCAGTATTTGTCTTTATTTAACCAACATTTATATAATACCTAAGTGTCAGGCATAGTTCTAAGCACTTCTCAAATAATAACTCATTTTTCCCTCTATAACAACTATATAAGGTAGATACTACCATTACCCCCAACTTGCAGATGAGAAAACTGAGGCCCAGAGAGCAATTTACTCAAGTCTCACAGCTAGTAAATGGCAGAACCAGGATTCAAAGCAGGCCATTTGGCTCTAGAGTCCATGCTCTTCACCCAGACTCTTTATTGACCAGAAACTTCACTTCTTCCAGTCCTCACAATAAAAACATAATAATTTTTTCTGAGCTATTTTATTGACTCTCCTTTCTCTTGATATAAATTTCCAAAATGCCAACACTCTGCATTCTATAAAATTCTAAAATTCTTAACACAGATTATTAGTGCTCAATCAGCATTTATTAGTGGTAATGACAATACATACAATTTAAGCTTTAAAACTTTTTCCAGCCCCTTTCTCTATTGAGCTGAAGCCCAGGTGACAGGGGTCCCAGGTAGGAACAAAGAAGGATCCAAGAATCTTAGACCTGGGAAGGAGCCACGTACTCATGAGGTCCAGCCCACGAGTTCTACAGATCAAAATACAGATGGATCAAATGACTGACCCACCATTACAGAACCACTTAGCAGCAGAGCTGGGACTAGGGCACAGGACAAGAATGGATAGGAGCATTTGAGGAAACAGTCCTGCTGGAAACTGTCTTAATTTCTTGCGAGCCAAGGCTCTTTCCATTATACCATGTTCCTTCCCCATCTACAGAAACTCAAGTAAGACTTGGAGGTTCACTCCAATCTTGGAAGTCAGAGTAGGGGAAAATCCAGAATGCAAGTTGCTAAGTAGGACTTGAAGAATTAGCCTGTGCCAGAATTCAAAGGAAGGTCAATAGCCAAAACTAGAAAGATAAGCCAAGGTCAAGGCCAAGAGGAAGATGCATTAAAGGGTGAGGCAGAACAGCTCAAGTCCAGGCAAACAAAAGGTGAAGAGTTAGGAAAGAGTAATTGGAATTGTGATAACCTGCCCATATCAAAGCCCAGGTAGATGCTCAAGAACTTCTAAATTTGGGGGAGGATGCACTGTTCCCTGGAAGATACATCCCTTTTGAGTGACAAGCATCAAATTGACCATGCATATTATATAGAACTTTTTAATGAGGCCGAAAACACCAGAACCAAGTTTAGTGTCCACTTTAAAAAAAGATGAAATTATGGGCTGCCACAGCTCATCTAAGAGATCTATGCACAGTAAGCTTCTCAATATCTTAATTTATCTGCCAGTGAAGACTGGACGACTGAGCCGATTCAGCTGGGAATTGAACCTGCGGTTCCAGGAAGTCTAGATATTTCAAACCTCCTACTTAGTCCATTAAGATATCCCCTCCAAGAACATAATGTAGTTAAAGTAGACTTAGATATCTTTAGTACAGAGAGTGGATTTTATTTCCACTTTGGGAATTTCTGATCCATAGTAGGGAGAGATACAGATGGAACTCACCTAAAGTAGTGCCTATGGAATAATGCATGTGTGTCAACATGCACTGTCACTTTTCTGATTTACAGTAAAGAAGAGAAAAACCATCTTGGGAGCAGAATAGATTACAAA
This sequence comes from Camelus dromedarius, assembly GCF_036321535.1. Classification (NCBI taxonomy): domain Eukaryota; kingdom Metazoa; phylum Chordata; class Mammalia; order Artiodactyla; family Camelidae; genus Camelus; species Camelus dromedarius. Next base: position 54,007,700 of record NC_087451.1, read on the forward strand.
TGCATTTGCTAAATGGGGGCTTCTCTTATTTTTCCTAAAGACTTACTATTGCCTCTATCGATAAAAATAGAATTAATATATACTTACTCAGAGAATCTGAAGAGGGACCACAGATTTCACATGTCTGTCAGGTGGGCCAGTTTATTTGGGGGACAGTAGGGGAACATCCTGTACTATTACGGGCTGTCAGCCACAGAGAATGTTTACTAATAAGCCTAGCCATTAAGTTGGGTCAGTGATGGATGGTCTGTGTTCCCCTGCCCGGGCCTGGCATGTGCTGTGATACTCACTGACCAGCAGCAGCTGTTGTACTGGCTGCCTTGTTAAGGGTCTCGCCCAGTGACATCAGCTATACATCACCCTGGCTGATACCTTTGATTATTTGGACAGCTCCTGGCATGATGAATCGTTGGGATTGATCTGTCTTTTCTCGCACGTCTAGTCAGTGTTCGTTACCCATCTCTCTCAACTCTTCATTCTCAAGTTGAGGGCCCTTATTCCTGCTCTTTCAGATGTATACGCACCTTCTACCCTCTCCAATTTATAGGACCTGCTCATAATGAGAAACTGGGATGAGGCAGAAGATAAGTGCATCGTAGTTAGAACAGACTGACAGGGGAAACAGCAGCCACTCTCTTGCAGGCAGAAAGACAAGGAGAAAACACGTTCTTCCATGGGCATCGAGGGCTCAGCAGCTTTCATTACTGAGGTCACAGACCTTCCACATATTCCATGTGGTACAAATTAAATTTGAATGCTGTGGGTAACCTGAACAATGCCTTCTATTTATAAGATCCCTTTCTGCAAGGAGTACAAATCATTTTGCACACAGTATCTGAAGCATCACATTTCTGTAAAAGAAGTTTTATCATCTTGATTTCACAGAGGGAAAAAAATGAGCGCATATGTGTGTGTGTGTGTGTGTGTGTGTGTGTATATATACCTTAATCTATTTGATAAATGAATGTACAACACAATCAATAATGGGGCCTAAAATCTCTGACTCCCTGATACATGAAGACATTTAATTCATTGATTTATAGAATGTTTATTAAGCACCTACTGTGTGTGTCAAGAGCTGAGAATACAGAGAGCCTCTGTTGGGCAGCCATTAACTCATTCAATCCCACTTAACTCTAAGTCAATATTAGTAAGGGAGAAGCATATGAAAATATGTTATTTTACTTTAGAGAATTTACATGCATGTATTAGAGATATAAGTACTATTCCACTTTACCAATCAGCCAGAGGCCACAGTGGTCTACTAAATTATAAATTCCTGTGTGGTAAAGACAATGTTCTTTATAGTTCTCTCCAAATCTGTCAAAATCGAATAGCAGTAATTTTCAAATCTGTTCTAGCAGACTTGGCAAAACTTCATTGAATATGTGTTTGATTTCTTTATATAAACAATTCTACTAACATAAAATATGGCCATATTATATGTATGCAATATAAACTTTCAACCAGGAGTATACCCATTTCATCTCTCCTCCCAAAAAGACCGCTGAACTAAGCATGATCAATGTAGTCTCCAGAAAGTTCCCACTGTGTGATTGTTTACTAGCTCTTTTTTGGCCACCTGTAGAAAAGTGGTAAGATAACCCAAGATTTAAGAGAAAATTGTGGGAGAAAATTTTAATTTGATGACATTTCTTATCCATTAATTGGGTTTAGGTATGCCACATTGTTCCAGAAAGAATCTAAGGCAAGAACTAATTTATTTATTAAAAAGTATTCTTCTGTTTGAAAAATGGAATAGCTTAGTCAATAGAATAGTTGTAGAACAACTTCATTTAAATCACCTCCACTGCTAGAAAAACACCGGTTTGTTCATTATTACTTCCTGACTAAAACCTTTCAATGACTTTGCATAACTAAAAGGAAAACTAGATTATTGGAACTTTTTAGCTTGAACTTTGAACTCTTTCATTGTTAGTCCCAGGCTCAGAGATTAAATGCCAAGTTTGTTTCCTAGGACGCACCCATATATGCACACCCAGCGAAAGTTCTCAGAGTCCAGCTCAAGGTACCCTCCTCCACAGTCTGTGAGCACCTCTGTCTCTAAACTTCACATGTTTATTTTGACACCTGATCATGTATTTTCTTGTGTTGTTACAATTTCACATAGTCCCCTTACCACCCCATGGCCACCTTCTGAGGCCGTCTGCCCTTTTCTCTCAGTCCCTAGCACGATACCTGTACCCATAGAACATGCCAATAAAGTTGCGAGTGAATGAGAAAAACTCCAAGCAAACTGCTAACCATGGGTCACTATGAGCTCATAAAAACTGGCTACATCGGCTTATTTTTACATAATTATCAAATATATGTGACAGTTCTTCTAGACTTGATTTGTGGAATTTGCAGAAGTTTCTATTCTTGGACTGACTGCATGGTTCTGTGGCCTAGCTTATATAGATAGAGAGGCACTCAGGACACTCACCTGACATTTGGTTTTCAGCAGCTCGTGGGTACATGCCAAAAGGACATTGCCGTATACTGTACAGTATGTAATTGCAGCATATAATGTAGAAATCTAGCAGTAACCAAGCAAGTATCCAGAAGATAAAGTCATATAATTGGTCATATAATTCAGAGGCCTGTGGTATTGCTTATAAACTGAGCACCAGTGCCTTGATGTACCAGAAAGCCACTCTGGAGAAGTTGGAAACCTGAAATTGGAAGGGCTTTAAATTTCCACATAATTATTTCTCTTATATAGGTCTCTGTGAAGTGTAAGTCTTCTTCTGGTCCTTCAGACCTTGTTGCTATAACTCTGTTTCCATTAACCAAGCAAGAACCAGCAGGTTTTAGAATGCCAGTTATTTCCAAAACTACACGAGAATTGAACTAAAAACCTGATAGCACTTTAACACTGCAGGGCTTGATTTCAAACTATACACCTTTCAAGAGGACATTTTAGGAAGCGTTAAAAATACTCTTCTAATATGAGAGAGACACACATATACATACACACAATGGATTATTACTCAACCATAAAAAAGAATGAAATATTGCCATTTGCAGTAACATGGATGGACCTAGACAATATTATACTTAGTGAAGTAAGTCAGACAAAGACAAATACTGTATGATATCACTTACATATGGAATCTAAAAATAGTACAAATGAATCTATGTACTAAGCAGAAACAGACTCACATAGAAAACAAACTTATGATTACCAAAGGGGAGAGGGAGAAGGCAAGGACAAATCAGGAGTATGGGACTGATTAACAGATACAAACTATTATGCTTAAAATAGATAAGCAGCAAGGATTTACTGTATAGCACAGGGAATTATATTCAATATCTTATAATAACCTATAATTGAATATAATCTGAAAAAAAATTGAATCACTTTGCTATATACCTGAAACTAACACAATATGCTAAATCAACCATACTTCAATAAAAAAAAAATATTCTTCTATATGCATCTCCTATTTTAGCTAAGTATATTGTTCAGCTACCAAAAAAAAAGTGTCTAGAATTACATCTCTGAAATGTGGTTTTTCTTAGTGGTAGAAAGAGTGTAGGAGTAGAGAGGAAGATAATGAATGGGAAAGAAACTTCTAGAAAACTCTAGATGATAGCTAACCTATGACTGATTTATATTTGCTTATGAAACCCATTTCACATTTGCTAAGGGTTTCCTCTAGACCTATCTCCTTTTACCCCAGCTTTGCTCCCTAAGAGCCCTTTGGTGACTCCCTCCGCTTCTCAAAGCCCATGGGTGCCTGTAGCTACTTAATTCCTGAGCCAGTGTCCCTAAGTTCCAAGTTAGCATTTAAATTGACACTTCTGGCACCATCAATGTTGCAGTTGGCCAGGTTTGTTTTAATAATAATTCTTTATACTTACATACCATATTTCATCAATCACTACAATTTATAGATGTTAACCAGTTGTGCTTTCTCCCTCCTTTAGCATCAGGAGGAGCAGGCAACAGAGATTTAAAGAGAGAGAAACTGAGTTGGGAATGTTTCACTGTCAATAAGTAAATTTAGGGCTAGAGCCCTTAAACTTACGTGCTCTCCGTAGATATTATTAACAATACAAACTGTGGAGCTAATATTTTTGAGCATTTACTCTCACCAGGCATTATACTAAGGTCTGTGAAGAGCAAATTTTTGAACTATTCCATCATTCCACTGTTGAACTACAGAATATTGCTGAAAGACATCTCAAGGGATCTTATGATCAGTCCATCTGCCAGATGTTTTTCTTTTCTTGAAGATATCCAGCACTTCTGATTCCAGAATCATTTAACTTCTTGACTTAGAAATTCCTCCTAGTGTTTAGCTGAAATTATTCTTGTTTCAATTTAAGCCTATTTCCTCTAGCTGCACAAGCAGAATAGCTGGTTAGCACACTCCTTATTAAACCTCTGATATGATGCACTATACTGAACTTGAAGGTATAAACCAAATCACCACTTAACCTTATGAGAGTTTCAGGCTAAGAAACAATTTTTTTTTCTTGCCTATGTAATTTCTCTGAAGTTTGGGGTTTTTTAAAAAAAATAATTCTATAGTAAATTTCACTCAAGGGGAAACTGCCTTAGTCATTCTTCCCTTGTTTCCTAGCATTTCAGAAGTTAACACATGCATTTATTAATAACTATACTAATAGTTTTTTGGTTAACTTTTTATTGTATATTATACATACAGAAAAATGTCCAAATTGTAAGGATAGAGTGCAATCATTTTTTAAAACAAAGTGGACACATTCATGTAATCCCAACCCAGATCAAGTTTTAGAGCATTATCAGCATGCTAGAAGCTTCTCTCTGTGCCCCTTTCCAGTTATTGTCATCCCCAAGGTTAACTACCACTCTGACTTCTATCAGCAGATTAATTGTGCCTGTATTTGAACTTCACATGAACAGTCATACAATATACACACTTGTGTGTCTGGACTCTTTCATTCAGCGTTGTATTTGTGAGAACTGTCACTGTTTTTGTATGCAGCATCAGTTCCTTTGTTCTCATTGCCATATAGTATTTCATTTATTCATTTTATTTCATTCTATTGTAGGGGGATATTTTGAGTTTTTTCTGCTTTGGCAATATTATGATTAATGTTGCTGGGAACATTCTTATACCTGTCTTTCGGTGCACATTGTGTTGGCATTTCTGTTGGATCTATACCTAGGAGATGTCAGAGGGTTCGGCTTGAATAGATTCTGCCAAGCAGTTTTTCGAAGGGTTTGTACCAATTTACACTCCCAGCAACAGTGTGTGAAAATCCCAGTTGCTCTCCATCCTCACTGGTACTTAGTATTGTTATTTTTTTCTTAATTTTAGCAATTCTTGTGGGTGGCTTGTAGTAGTTTGCTCACTTGAAATAAACCAGCTGCCCAGCTGGATTAGGTCTCTGAGAACATCCTTTTTTCCTACTGCTGTTGTGTGTTGGCCAGCAGATCACAGGAACAAAGTGGTAGCCAGTGGCCCTCATTTGCATGACTTTGAACTGTTATCTGTGGCTGCTGGAGAGTCTAGCCAGAGCAGACTGGGAGACACCACATGCGGCCATGATAACCTTTTCTTGTTCATTAAGGATGCACTTAGCTCTCTGTGAGGCTGCAACAGACAGCCTGGAAAAGCAGGTCGTGACTTCATGACTATATAATGCTAATCTCATCAATAAAAACAGAGAATGAAAACAGAATTTAAATAACCAACCCACAGAACTACAAAAGTTAGGTCGAGGACAGCTGTGCTTGTTTTCGCAGTATATGTATGACTGGCATGATCCCACTCTCCATAATATATATTCAGATAGAGATTTAAATTGGGTGCTGAAATCTAGAGAGGGGAAGGTTAAATATCCTGAAGTGTTTTGCAAATATTAACCAATAAACAGTCATTTAGAAGCAGTTGGGCAGAATTGGTGCAGTACTTAAGGCTGGATGCTTAAGAGTTTCAGAAAGGTTTGTGAATGATAATTCCTCTCCTTTTGTCAGCAAGAAATTCAAGTTCAGTCTGGTCAGACCAGTGTTTCGCCAATGAGAAGTAAATAGCACAGCTAGCTTTAAAATCAAGTATCAAACTCTACATACTTCCTACCTTGGATTTGTTTAGTTTCTTAACAATGGAACAAAATTTTCAATAAATACAGAGATGCAAATACTGCCCAAATAATCTTGTTAATATGGAGGGGACACTTATCTACTGGAAATCTGTGTATTTTGCCCAAAAATTAGAAATAAAGACTCTTTTACTGATGATTGCGGAAACTGAGAAATTAAACATAGCTATTAGATATATAGATTCAGGAAACTGGCTTACTAAATTTCAGAAAGTTAATTTTTCTCTTTCTCAATCTGCCTTTTGCCAAGTTCCCACCATAAAATGTATGTGCATGCAGTCCTTTCTGCTTTATGTTCTGATTTCACATGGCTACCCCTGTGAGGGTTTTTTAATCTGCAACCCCCAAAATATTGGATTATTATGGAAACAAAGTGCAGTATTTCAAGCATCATGCCACAATAAAAGTAACAGGATAATGATTTTCTTTCTCAGTTCAGATATCAGAGACCCAAGTATTGATTGCCTGTTTCTTTTGCCTCCTGTCCTCTGATGAAACTACACTTTTGACACAGAGTCACAATAAACTGTGCCCTTTCCAGTATGAGATCTCTGTACATGTCATTCACGCAGTCATTGTTTTCTAATTCTCTGTGTTTTCATCAGAGTAGCACAGAAGCCCTTCACTAAGTAGAGAGAAAGCAAGCAATGTTTAGATTCAGAATTCACTGGAACAAACAAGTTCCATTATTTTGCTCACGGCAAGTAGCATTCTAAAAATAGGACTCCCTTTCATAGTGACTATGAAATTACTATTATTAGAATTGACTGAGTGATGAGGACGTAGATAAAGGGAGGTTTCATGAAATGTTGTTGGGAAAATCGATGTTGGATTTGGCAAGCAAAGAGAAGTCATAAAATCAGTTTGAACGTTAGTGTTTATGGATGAGGAGGGTTGGTTGATGGCATGAGCTGAAGCCAGGCTGGAGACCCAGAAGTAATGGCTGGTTCTCCTCCCAAGTCTTCCTCCTGACCTGTAACACTCTTGCTGCCTCAGCTCCAGGTCTCTGATCTCTGCTGCCAGCAAATGATTTGTGATTTTGTTTAAGGATAACTATCGATGGTGGCCTCGCTCGAGGCCACCAAACTCATTTCACTTATGCCCTGCACCAAATTTGATCCCAAAGGTGGAGAGCTTGTGTATTAACACAATGTGACACTTATTACCTTCCTCGTCTTCTGTGAAATCAGTTTATCTAAAAATATCTCATACAAAAGGCCTGCAAAGAAACAAGCCATACACAAAGCATGCACTAAATGTCGTGATAAATGTAATCAGTGCACCTACAGCTTCTCAAGATGCTCCCGTGCTGTGACCCTCCATTTCACATAATGTAGCCTTTTTATTTATTTCCAATAGCTTTCCAATCAGTCAGCACCAGAGTCCTTTTTCTAACCTCAGATCATGGTCTAATAATCAGGTTTCGTGCTTTTATTGGCCTCCAAGGTAGTTTGAGCTGTTAAAACCCTTCTTTAACAAGTTTCCCTTTGATAAGAGATGTTTCAATGGGCTCCATATCTCTCTTACCTTTGCCTAATCTTTTCTAGACAGACACAGAATCATGGGTGACACAGACCCTAGCAACATCATCTAACCTTGGCATTGAAACTCATTTGGACATAGCATCACCTAAAACGTCTAAAAATTCCTAGTCGTATTAGATCCAAAGGGAGAGCATGAAATATGTACCATTAACTGCACACGATTGCATTTTATGAAAAATTTAAATGGCATGGTATAATGAGAATAGCATTTTTCCCACTGCTGTTGGTTTACTTATCTTTTGGAGATAGAACACAGGAAAGAAAATCAATATTTTATTTGTGTTCTCCATTTTGTATATATGTGTCTCAGTCTCTACCTCTCTGGCCCAAGTTATGCCCCAGAGGGATGAAGCTGGCCACGTCCAGTTTTTATCTAGCACCACTGCAGCTGATCCCCCAGCTCTGCTAGAGATCTGCCCAGAAACTCCTCTTTTGCTCCTCTTTGTATCAGCCTGTCTGGGAGGCAAAGTCACCTGAAAGACCACTGAAAGGGCAGATCTCACTCTCCTTTCCAAGCTTCCCACTTGCTTTCTATTGATTGTCCCTAGAAAAAAGGCAACCAATTTAGGGGGCAGAAAATGGTTTGGGATAGACTATAAAAGGGAAAAAATGAGACCAGTGTGAAGAAGTCAATCCCACACAGTCAATCCCTGCAGCTTCCCTCTGTGGGCCCCTGCCTGTCACACCCACCCGATGTGGTCTCCGGCCTGGGCTTGGTATAATCTGACAGCAGTAAAAAAAGAAAAGAAAAAATGCTGCTGTTAAGAACCTCAGCAAAAAAGATGAAAAAGCAAGAGAGAGTGGCTATGTCCTGAACCCACGTGTTTACACACCCTTCTCAAACTTGACAGAAACACTTAAGTTCTGAAGTTCCGGTAAAGAAATAAAATGTGTGATAAGAGATCGGTTACCTGACATATATTTTAGGAAACCCAGACCTCAGTTTTTTCTTACTACCTCCTTTCCACTCTCATCACGTGAAAAGCCGAAAATGGAATTTCTGCTCATTGTATTAGAAGAACTTTCAAGATTTTAAATTATTAAGAAGTTTTAAATCTGATGCATATAATATTTACCAATTTGTCAACTAAAGTAAGTGTGTTTTAAAGAATGTCAAACGAAAGGACAGATATTTCTGTCTTAAGGATATCCACAGTATTGGGTACTTTGTGTATACTCCTCATAGAATATATAGTTTTTAAGGCTTACGAGAAATATGTCAAGTTTAATTTCTATTTTTTAAGCAAGGAAGATAAGTAGTGGCTTTGCTGTTATCACACAATCTATCAGTGAGACATTGTCAAGATAGAACCCAAGTTATAAACTCTCTATTTAGGAGTTTTGACCATAACGGTGTATTGCTTTCTATAACTCAAACAAAATCAAGTTGTTGCTGGCACCATTTTCTTCAGAGTGCTGAAGACAGGAACTGATTTCTTTTTGAGAAATGTTAAGAGTTATCCAACCATTGAGAGGGTTCCCAGAATTCATACTGCCCAAGAAAAACACATGCCGGACCCCTCTGCAGGTTTCCTCCCTGTGGCAGTGATGTGAACCCAGCAGCTAAAATAAGGCCATTTCAGTAAGGAGGGCAGCCCTCAGATGATGCACAGGCCAGTGGCAGAGTGGGACAAGGCAGTATGCTGGGCACTGACTGCCCAAGTGCAGAGGAACAGACCTGGGAGTGGAGGACTACGTGGAGGATGGTGGTGAAGCAGGGCTCTCCAACGTGAGCTCGCACTGTTGCTCGTCTCGCAGACAGTGGAAGGAGAGGAGAGAAGGACAGTCTCACTCAGAATCAGGGAAAGCTGGTGGGGCTGGGGCCACCTCTGTCTAAACCCTGATCTCATACTGCTTCCCTGTGGAGAGTTCCCAGAACTGCAGCTTCCCTCTGTGGGCCCCTGCCTGTCACACCCACCCGATGTGGTCTCCGGCCTGGGCTTGGTATAATCTGACAGCAGTAAAAAAAGAAAAGAAAAAATGCTGCTGTTAAGAACCTCAGCAAAAAAGATGAAAAAGCAAGAGAGAGTGGCCATGTCCTGAACCCACGTGTATATCTGACTACAGGTAACCTAACAGGCCAGCATCCCCACCCTTCCCTTTTTACATACCTTTTAAAGCCCCAAGCCTCTGTCTGCCGAACTGTATGCCTTCAGCTCTGCTGTCACAGACCTGTGTCTGACTGGCACCCTTGGATTCCAAATAAATTGCCTACTCTTTCTCTGAATTTTTTTCACAAGCACTAAACTGCAATACTCCAGCTAACACAGAGGTTCCCACATTCATCTTTTTATGATTGCCATCACAACTTCCTGCCTACCCTCAGCACCCACCCAGAGGTATTTTGGTGGGAGACACAGGCATGAACAAGGACACTTATCCCAGCTACCCTTCTTTGTAGGACATTAAGGCCATAAAACACCTTTTCATCATACAGCTGACTACTTCATTATGGTATAAAAGCAGCATTGTGTGGACATTATACTAAGTATGGTCATTTCAATTCCTCTTTCTTTACATTTTAGGAATGGGGAAAACCTCAAACTCTCTTAATTAGTAAAAACAGTCAGAAGCTAATTGAAAGCTATAATGATTAAATTTTGATACTTTTTTACGGAAGGTAAATAAAACAGCAGTAAATTCTTGAGGCTGGTTGGTGATATTTTCCAGGGAATATCTGAAAGTAGAAAGGAAGTTGACGATGTAATTCACATTCCACAGAGAACCTGTGACCCTTTCTCTTCCTCTCCTCTCCACCCCTGTTGAAGGCTCCAGGGTGAAAGCTGTAAGTTGAAGAGGACAAGCCATCAGTAGAGAGTAACTTATGATGAGAAATGAAAATATTTGGATTAGCTATAATACCAAGCCAGTGATATTTACAAATTATTAAACTGCCATCCTCACATCAAACGCTTTTTCTTGTATGAAATACTAAGCTGTACTTTCAGTTTGTTTCAAACTGTCAGGTCCATTATTTGATGTTCCTCTTTGTTTGTTTATCTTAATTAAGATGTTGAATCAATCATTTTTACTTTCTTTCCCCGAGAGCAGCAGCCGGCTCAGAGTGAGGACAAGGGCCGGCCACCCTCGAGCGCAGTGCAGGTGCTGAGTCTCGTTTGTTCATGGAGGGATAAAAAACACATTTGTTCTCCCGGCTGTGTGGACAGATTGACAGATTTTTGATAAGAGGGGGAAAAAGCCTTCCTTTGGGGAGAAATGACATTTCTATCTAGAAGAAGTAAAAGCAATGGCAAATCTTATTCCTGTTTTGGATATGACCTTCTTCCACAGCATCACAACAACTCACCACCAGCAGGGGAATTCTGAGATGGGGTTAGAAATAGGAGACAGAATGTGGTCTGAATGTCCTGGATCAAACACGAAGCGGGAAACAAGAGCTCTGAATCCCAGCCTATGAAAATGACAATTGTTCTTGCTACTCTGGCTTTCTTTTTTCCATCCCTGGTGTCACAGTTCAGTCTCCATGCTTCTAGGTCATAGTTTCCTGAAAGTAGGGTGGCTTACTGTGGGAGGGACCATTTCATAGCCAAACTACTTTGTGTTCCTCTTTGTAGAGAGATACTTCTGGTCCATCAAATCTGTATAAGGACCTTTGCAGGGTTTTCCCGACAGTTACACCTTAGTTCTGCTAAGACAGCTCGCTCTTCACTACTCAGTCCCCCTTTTGAGAAGCACACGTTCTTCAGGACAGCTAGCCAGGGAGAGAGAAGCAATCAACTAGACATGGAACAGAATTTTACTCTGCACACCCGTCGGCCTGTCTAGGGATGAAACCTGTGACCTTGGTCTCATTAGTACCATGCCCTGTCTAGCTGAGCTAACTGGCCATACAATTCAATCAGCCGGACAAATGAGAAACACGAAGAAAGGAAACAAGTCTGTTGGCTGATTTAGGGAGATCCGATGGGAAACAAAGCGGCGCTTTACTTTTAAACCATCCTAGTCAATGAAGCAGTCCAAACACAGCCATAGAGTTGAGCAGATTTCTTGTATTTTAGATCACATGCTTCTAGAGCAGCATAGTTCTGGTTGTACTCTCAGGCCACTCACTGACTGGAAGGTACTGACATATCTGGAACCCTAGAGATATGCACTTGGAACCCTAAAGTCAGGGAATAAGATGCCTTTTTATTGATTAGAATCGTTTTAAAGCATATCTAAGCAGAATTTGTATGTGAAAGTAGTATTTCTCCACATTAGCATTGTGAGTACCAGCGGCTAGTGTGGAAATCCAGGGTCTCGTATGCTGTTCTGCTCCTGACAGTTTACAGAAATTGACTCCAGTGACTCGGGCAAGAAGGACCGAATTCCAGTCCTTCGTTAGGCAAGAGGTGGACTTTTGAATCACATAATTCCAAGAGGAAACGTGAGCTTTCCAAAGTCAAAGCAAGCACTTCATTTATTTGAGGCCTCTGTTATGACTCCAGCACCACAGATAAACTACTTTCAACAAATTCTCACTCTTCGTTAGTGGAAAATGCTTTCCTCTAATCACCGCAAAGTACCCAACACCTGGAATTAACACCAGTCTTCCCTTACCACACTCATTTGCTCTCCTTCCAGTGGGGTATGCTAGGTTCATGAGGTGACTGCCAGTAGTTGTTTAGCTGTGTGCGCAGCTCCCGGTGCGGCTGCGACTGCTCTTCTGCCCTCAGCATCCATTCTCCCCTTCTTCTGCCTTTGTAGATGGGCTCATGGTTGCCCAGAACAACTCCCTGCCTTCTTAACTCCCTAACAACTAGATTCGACCGTGTGATTTAACTTCTGGCTGATGGATATAAAAGGGACATTAACTTCTAGGGTCATATACGGTGTCCTTAGCAGGTCAGGGGAGGGTGATGCTCCCCTCTTTGTCCCTCTCCCCCTTCCTGCTGGCTCAAGCTGGAGCCAGCTTGGACCATGTGGAAGAAATCACATGCAAAAGGTGGTGAAGACAAGTTAGAAGGAGATGAGCACGTGGAGTGCCATCTCATTTCCAAGCTGCCTCCCTCCAGCCTTATTATACATGAGAAAGAAATTATTTTGTTTTATTAGGCCTCTATTATTTGGGGTTTTCTGTCACATTGACCAAACTAATCCTAACTGACTGATTCACCTGGTAAGGACTCCCTTTGGAGGATAACCAAGGACAGGACAAGTAGGGCAAGACTAGGGAAGTGACTGCAAACAATGGGATGGAAAGAGGTATTGCAGTGGTGAAAAGACCACGAGAGGCTTTCTTCAGCCTATCGAAAGGATGACATAAACCTGCATTATATGAGCATAGGTAATAATTCCCCTGGCGTTTCTTAAATGGTGTTATGCAAAGTCCTAACTTTCATAGATTAATATTGTTTCTTCATATCTCGGTTATACTACTTCCAGATGGTCAGTCAAAACTGTGATGTAGACAAGTTGTCATGGTTCTTTTCCAGGTCATCTTCTGTTAGTTTGTCCTAATGGCACCTCTCTTGCCTCTCACCACCTGTTCTGGTATTCAGTGCCCAGGCCCCTGACCCGGGGCCCCACGTCACCAAGGCCCACCAGCAAGCCATCAGGTTGACAAGGACCTAATACACAAATTCACTCTGCGGTTGTGGTTTTCAGCCCCGACACAGCCCCGGAACATCCTTAGAGCCTTGTAAAAATAAGCACGCCTCAGCCCTACTCCCAGATGATCCTAATTCAGCAAATGTAGGGTGCAGTCCAGGTATCGACTTTTTTTTTTTTTTGAAAAGTTGACAAGTGATTCTGATGTTCAGCCACAGTTAAGAACCACTGCTCTAAGGTGGTAATGACTGGTAATGGCTCAATGCAGTATCATCAACTGCACAGACCTCATGGAAGAGAGTCACTGCTGGATGTATTTCTAACAGTTATCTCTACTCAGTGGCCTACTGAATGGTTGCAAGTGGCTGTGCCTTGTCCCTGGGAGAGCTGGTGCTCGGCCCCTCCCTTGCCACCACTTTATCACACTATGGAGGAGAATGCCTCCCTTAATACACTGCCTCTCCCAGAGGTATTTGTATTTCAGTAGGGAATAATGCTTTCATCTAAGGGAACGGGCTTCTAATGGTGGAATTTCAGGAATTAAGGAAGTCAGTTGAGAAGATGTTCTGGAAGAGGGAGCCTTTGCCAGTTCCCTTAAACACACACCAGTTAAGCAGCACCAATTCTATTTGGTGCTACTTTTTTTTAAGTTGATTTTTTTTTTAAATCACTGGTCCTGTTTCAGAAGATCAGGCTTCTGAGGAAAAGAAGAGCCTTGGTTCTTCGTTTTTCCTTGGATCCTGTTTGGAATCCCCCTCAGCCCTCACACTTTCTCTCGTCCCCTAGAGAGGCAGTGTCATTCATCCCTAATTCCACCATAGTTAGATAGCAAGAAAGCTTGTGTTAAAAGAGTGCATTACACTAGTCTGAATATCCTTTCATGGCTAGAATAGGATCTTAGAACACAGAGCAGAAGGTCATTCAGATATCAGTCCTCTATTATAGCCCAGAAACAGACAGGCTAATCAATATTTTCATATATCTGGTTATCTCTTACAAGCCTGGTGTGATTAAGATTCTACAATGTTTTAGGTAATCCTTACTACTTCATTGGCTTTTCTTCTTGGCTGTTTAAGCTTTTCTTTTTACTTTTATCCTTTCATTACAGATCCTATAAATACCCACCTCATGGGGCTATTATAAAAATCAAACTAAATAAGAGGATTGAGCATGCTCTGAAATTTTTAAAGCTCTATGCAAATGTATAGTTATGTTTCTGTAATAGGGAATCTATTCTTTATGTGTCAGTACTTCAGATCTTTGATGGAGAGAGGAGAGAGAAACATTGAGAGATGCCAAGAGACTGATGCTAAAGATTGGCATGAGGATTCCTTATTTCTGTTCCTGCTTTGTCCGCTTACTAACTGGGAGACTTGAGCAAGTCACTGTAATTTCTCCGTCAAGAGAAAAATGATCATTTTTCTTATTACAGATAATTATGCTTATTATAGAGGTAGCAGTGAGGATGAATGAATCAAAGTGTATCAGAAGACTGAAGAGTCTAAGATTTTAAGAATCCTATAGGAAGAGTCTTGGAAGGGAGATGCAGATACAGCCCCTGATCACAGTGATGAGCTAGAAACAGAGCCCTGGCAGCCCAGCACTTGATCCTCCGTTGTAATTATTAGCTCACGTCCTCTGCTAACTAGGATAAAATTTAAAGTTTTTGTTTTTTCCCATTACAAAAACACATTGAATTGTCTATAGAGATTTTTTTTAACCGTTACAGATTTACTACCCTGGAAATAAGGATTTGTAATGAGGGTATCCCCCCTTTGTTGGTGTGACCTGTTCTCTGGGAATAGGCAGAGGACCAACAGGCTAAGGGCAACCTCCACTAATTGTTTATTTTCTTTCCAAAGTGGCAAGAAGTTGTTGGAGTTTCATACTTCATTTTATATACAAATTGAGGTCCTGGGGGAGAGTATCCTTCATGTGAACAGCTCTCCCCGTTAGTGGAGAAAACTAAGTAACAATAAAACCCTCAGGGACATCATTTAATATTTCCAGCATTTCACATGAGCTCTGACACTCAGGTCTTCAAGGGGAAAGCTGATTTATACCTTCAGTCGTTAGACAATGTAAAGGTGAGGTCAGGCATAGGCATCCTTCATCCCTTTTCCCGTTGCTCACGGGTCCCTTGGGCAAGGTGGAATCAAAGCATTTCAAATGGTAGAGGTCACAGGAGTGACACCATAAGAGGTAAGAGAGCACAGCCTCCTTCCTCTACCAGTGGGGCTGACGCCCATATATCTTCATATTGCCATTGTTTCCACTTGAAAAATTACATGCACTTGGTTTTACTTTTCCTTCCCTTCCTTATTCTTAAAACATGATTTCTTCCACTCCCAATCTAAAGTGTAATTTATGTCAAGAATAATGATTATGTGTTTCTGATTATTTTTTAAAAAGACGAAACCTTTAACATAAATGCAGGACAACAGGTGTCTTGTTTTATGGCCTTGTACCTTTCCAACCCTATAAATTAAAATCATGTCTCTGCCCCCTGTGTCTTTGCACTGATCGGAAGTTGTCTTTCTAGGACGTCCTAGGAATTCTGTGCTCTCTGGCACAATACCTCCCACGTGTTAGGTTCCGAATAAATTTTCCTTTCCTTTCCTCCAAATAAACTTTATCCAATTCTGGTCATGCCTCATAATACATTGCTATACTGTAAATTGCAGCCCAGGTTTATACCCTGGGCTTCCTGCCCCCAAATTTCATAATGGGATTGCATACTCCTTTGTTACCTGTGACATAAAACAGATCTCCTGTGGAAAGAGGCCTCCTATTCGTGGGTGCTCTTACAATGTAGGAAGAGCTTAAGCAGAATTGAACCTATGGTACAAAGTACAATATTAGAATTGCAAATGAATGTTAAAATTGCACAAAGACTACAGATTATTAAAATATTCTTAAAATGATACCTAATTCAAATACAGCTTTGTGTGTTTTTAATAAAAATTGTTTCTCTTTATTCTGCACTGACTTCTTTCTTTTCTGGATTCCTTTGCCATATATTCTTCATACCAAGCTTAGGAATTTTGTATATTTAGCCACTCAGAATAAACATCATTATGTAATATGGAGACATATGGCTTTGTTGTAAAATAGTTGTAAAACTATTTTTTATATTTTCTAATTTTTTTTATTTCCATCGAAATAATATAGATATATCGTTTTTAAACAGCAAATAGTATTACAGGCAGTCATTCCTTCCTAATCCCCAAGTACTGCTCTCCAGGGGCAGCCCCTGCAATTCTTTCATCAATTCTGGTGTGTACTTCCACATTTCTAAATAATATTGTTATACAGCTATTTTTTTGATTTTTCAATTTCAGATATTAACTATTGATTTCATATTATGGCAAAGGAGGATTTAACACTCTTATCCCAGTCCTCACTTCTCCTGCCTTCATCTTCCCAACATGATTATATCATAATTTTTAGTTAGTTTAGTTTTAAGATTTACGTGATTTTAACTATGTAAATTTTACTTACTGCCAACCCTTATAAATATCTATAACTAAATTTTATTTTTTTTTTCCAGAGTGGGAAAATGCCTTGGCTTTTTCATTTGATTGGTTTTCTAAGTCCCTACCCCTAATTCTTCCCAAACTTTGTAGCAGAGTTGTAATATTCTTCAGACGACTATTTTCCACGTGGTCCCACACATCAGATGATCCATCAGGTCCATTCTGTTCTTGGAGCAGCTCCCTTGAAGGCCCCTGTCCTCCTCCCTACTCTGGGCTGGCTGCTCTGGAGCTGCTGTACACCCGTCACCCTGGGATTTCCCTTTGCGTCTTTCTTTTGTCAGAGCCTCACCTGAATCCAGCATCACCTTCTTTCTTGGTGGACACCCTACCCTCACTTTGGTGGAGCACATCCTCTGGTGGCATCCTGAGAAAGGCTGCCTGGAGGTAAATTTCTTGAGAATGTGCGTGTCAAAAAACCTCTTTATCCAACCTTTACACTTGCTTGATAGTTTGGATGTAAAAACACTAATGGAAATTATTTTCCCTCAGAATTTGGAAAGTGTGGCTTCATATCAGCTTCTAGTGTTGCTATGGAGAAGTTCATTGCCATTCAGATTCTTGATTCTTTCTGTATAACCAACTTTTCCCCCAACTCAGAAGCTTTTACCAGCTTCTCGTTATCCATTGTGTTCTGAAATGTCACAGTGATTCCCAAGGTGTGAGTCTCTTTTCATTCATGTGCTGGGTGTATGGAGGTCCCTTTCAATCAGAAGACTTGTATCCCTCATTTTGAGAAATTTGATCGTTTCTTTGATCATTTCCTTCCCTTTATTTTCTCTTCTAATATTTTTTCTCTTCTATTTTCTGTTTTCTTGATCCTTTTGCCCTATTTCTTTAAGATTTCTCAGTTACATCTGCCAATTCATTTGTTGATTTTGCTTTTAATTTTGGCTATCATATACTTAATTTCTGACTGTCCTTGTTTCCTGATTGTTTCTTTTTAAGCCTCTTATTTCATGAATTCAGTGTCTTCTCATCCCTCTGGGAATATTAATGATGGCTTATTTGTTTGCTTGTTTTGGTCTTTAATTTTCTTTTCTACTCCCTAAATTAACTCTGTTTCCTCCGAGTTCCCTTTTATCTGTTATATGTTCTGGTCTTTGTCTATCATGTTGGAAGCTTTTCTGCAAATGTCTGGTGATCTTCAGCTCTTGCTTGTCATTTAAAAATGACGCACTAAAATGCAGACTGAAACTTCTGTGTGCCAAGGTGGAGTATATCAACTGAGGGGCTTCACTTTAGAAAGCCTGAAGTTGAGAGTGATGGGAAGACTCAGCCATTTTGCTTGGGGTCTCCCCATTGTTAGTATCTACAGCTCTTTTCTCTGAGGCCATTTGTTTTTTTCCAGAGAAGCGTCCATGGATATGCTGGTGGTACCATTATTCACAAATACCAGGGGTTTTGGAACTGAGCAGTAAAAGGAGGCTAGGGGCCTCAGTGTTCAGGGCATAGACTATTACTTAATTCACCTGTTTTCAGGGTGGCTTCTCACTCTCCACTGGACTGTGTGTCCCAAGACTTGGGACCTCTTTGGTTTAGTTTCCCCACAGAAATTAAACCCCCAGGCCAGGGTTAGAGAAGGATCATTTCTTGACTGTGGGAGTAAAAGAGTGATACTATGTTGAGCTAGAGTCAGAAGACTCTATTTGTCTTCTCAACTCTACAACAAATTAGTCACATTACCTTGGGTGATGTCACATAATGGCATCACTGAGTGAGTCACATAATGACATCATAGCTGGCCGGGCTTTAATTTCTCTATGTGCAAAATGAGTGGCATAGATTGACCTCCAGAGAGACCTGTAACCTCCTCATCTAAGAGTTCTTCATTAGGGTACCTTATGGAAACGCTAAAGTAAGTGATGAAATGATAATTAGAAGAATTTCTTTGACAAGTATTACTACCTCCTTAAATTACGCTACTTTTTAACAGTCAGCCTTTCTTAACAGGAATCGTAGCCTTGGCAATGTACGTAGGTGTGCAGCTCAGACCTGCATCAAAGCCGCTCTAGTCCTTTCCTGCATATGTTCTGTACAGCTTTCTCATGAGAGACCCAGCAGTTCCACTCAGTTGGGGAGGAGGGGTGGTGCTCAACGTCCCTATGAACTTCAAACAGGAGGATAACCCAGGTACCTGCCTCTTCCCTGGTGATGCCACAAGTCGGGTTCCATTTTGGAGTAGAGCATCCTGGACAATCCCCCGGCTCCGTCCAGCGGTGCTGGTACTGCAGGCGTGCCTAGCAGAAAGGGCTCCTATAAACCCTTCGGGCTAAAAAATCTAGGATGAAAATACTCTTCACCTTGGCTTTAGATTATAGTTATGACTATAACATTATTCATCACATAAAATGTTTATTGTAGCATGGTGAAGCCAAAAAGTACTGGATTTGGAGATTTGAAAAAAAAAAACTGAGTTTATGTCTTGATTCTCCTTCCTGCCAGTTGTGTGAGAAAGTCATTTACCCTCTCTGAGCCTCAGTTTCAACTCCTGGAAGCTAGACTATTGAGGTCTTTCCGTCTGTATCAGAATAAAGGAGGTGCCTTAAAAGGAAGCATTTTACAAACACTAAATAGAGTGCTATCCTAATGTAAAGTATTACTATTATCACTGTTACTGTTGTAACTATTTGATCAGGGAAGCCTGAATTTCATGCTGCCTCTTCTGTCTGCTTTGTAACACCCAGGCAATTTCATGATTAGAGTTGGCCTTCCAAAAAGACACTTTCGTTCTTTTTTTCCTCTAAAACAAATGAATCCAGAACCAATCTACCTTAGCCATCCAATATGTGCAGCCTCTTTTGTTCGTGAACAACCTGAAGGTAATAAACTGGTCTGCCCCTGTGACAGAGAAAGATGTTGGAAGGAAATGGGTTTCCATCTCAGGCTTCTAAGGTGCCCTACCAAACAATAACAAGGGACAGATTATTCAGCTAAACGCCCCTGACGTGCATTGGCATGCAATATGCCACCCTCCTCGCCAGGCAGTATTACTTATACACCTGCCTCTGAGGAGGGCTGCTCGGAAGAGCTACTCTGCTTTTATCAGACATACATTTTAGGGACTTTTAAATAAACTTATATAGCAATACTGAGCTGCATGTCTTCTAAACTTTGCTATTTCATCCATCTATACCAAGCACCGTGAAACAAAATGGATGTGCCTTCAGCTTTCTACAGTCTTGGAAAATGAACCAGTCCACTTAACAATAAATGGTGGTTGGTTCAAACACACATGACTAGTCTAGTGAAGAAGAAAAGAAAGTTGAGCTTAATGAAGTCCAGTGTCTGTGTCCCTGTGCATGGACAGGAAAGGACGAGTGTTTTATAACTGTTTATTGGAGTTAATGGTAATAAATTCCTCACTTGTGATGCATTAACTTTAATGTTTTCATTACTTGGTGATTTAGGTTTTCCCTTTTCACATTGTAAATCATGTTGTCCCAGTAGCAGAGCAGGTCGAGCGCCTGCCATAATGTTCATAATACTCAGTGGGGAAAGGAATGTTCTTTCTTTCTCCCCAGCACAGTCTGACAAAAGATGCTTTTCCCTCCTCTCCATTTGCTGCTTTCTAAATAAGCATGAGGGTAGACAGAAGGACACATCTGACAGCAGGATGGTTTCGATCCTAAGGAAAGACAGGTCTCCGCAGTAACTTTCCAAATGTATTTGGTGCTGAAGGTTTTTTCCTTTCTTTTCTTTCTTTCTTTTTCTTTTTTCTTTTTCTTTTGTTTGTTTGTTTGCTGAGTGTGAGCCCTTAGTTAATGAGCTGTGCAAATAGATATTGAGATTTAGTGTTTTTATTTTGCAATTACAGACTTGGTGATTTGGTTGGAAATTTTGGGGTCTAGAAACATTACCCTCATTTTCCCCTCCCTAATTTTTTCCTTGCAAAGTTTGACTTCCTTCAAACTTGCTTGAGTTTTGTCTGATAAAATAGAAGAATCAAGAAAGATTTTAAATCTCAAATGTGTAACTTCAAAGAAAAGGAGGTGATTTTTGCCCTAAAGGTTCCTATCATAGCCATCATTTTTCCATCTCCGATCCCAGACTGCTGCACAGTGACACCCAGGGAGCTGTCTGGGAGCGAGGTCCAGCTCGGGAGTGGCCCTTCGCCCAGTAGATGATGCATACCAGGTCAAAGCCACAGTGCTAAGATCACTGCATTCCCATCAAGTTCTCCCCGATGGGGTGTGAGAGTTCTCATTAGATCACCCACCCTGAAATACCCCCAGAGAATCACGATAATTAGTTCCTGAGTCTTCTTTTTTATTTTCTGCTTTGTTTGCTTTAAAAGTTTTCTCAATGCTGTGCTCTGATATCTGAATGTTTTTTACTAGAGAGACACAGAGAAGGTAAAATTATCATTTGATTCCTCCCTGAAATCTTTTGGTTTGGAAAATAACTAAAATAGAGACTACTAATGGAGCACTAATCCCCACACGGCTTTCACCCTCAACAGGATTGAGTGCTCACACACACATAGCATGTTTGCTTACAGGATGCAAACAAATACACCTGTGGATGTTCAAAGAGAAAAACACCTTTTTTTTCAGAGAAATAAAAGAACAAGACTAGGGAAAGAAGAGGCAAGTTCTTAGCCAAAGCCTGTAGCTCAGAAATTGCCATCAACAGCTGTTTTCTGAAGCAAATTCAGTATCCATTTGTTAAGTTGTTGCAGTTTAGCTCAGTCTTTGTCTGTTTTTGGCTTCCTCTGGACCACCATCCTTTGATGCTTTCCTGAAGCTATCTTATCCTGAAGATAAGTTCTAGGGTGAAGAGAATTGATATCTCAATGAGGCTGTGAAATTAGCTGGAGATTTTGTTCTCTCCAGTTGAGGTTCATGGCATTTTTTTCCTAGCTGGTTTTTTGGTTTTTTTTTTTCCAAAATCCTCTTTTTCCCTTTTCCCATCATTCTCAGTACTGTGATTCCTCCTGACTTCTGCACCACACCACCCCTGCCCCTTCCTCCTGGCTTTCTTCGCTAAGCTTCCCTTCTTTCCCTTTTTTACTTCCTTATTTTACATTACCAACCCTAAGATTAAAATAGTGAATATACAGCAGAACAAAAATTACTGTTTGTGGCTTAGGTGAAAATGATTTATGTAACAAATATTCACTCCCATATTGCCTTCTTAGACCACAAGTCCCGTAAGGGTGGAAGTGGTTTCAGTTCAGTTTAACAAACGTTTATCGGGCACCTACTGTGTGTACTAGGCCTCTGGGGATACAGAGAGAAACAGGTATATGAATAATGAATTGTACTGCCCTCTTTTTTTTTTTTTTTTTCTTAGTGATATCTCTCTACCTATGAACACAAGATCTGTTTTTACCCCCCCCCCCCTTCCCTTTCTAGGCCATCCCTCCTATTGCCTTCTACCCAGATCCACGGCCACATTCTTTTCCCTGGGACTAGTCCCTTTTCTATTTCCTTATTCAGGGTTTCTAGCAGCTTGATATAGTAACTAAGATCTTATGTAAACCTCAGCAAAGAGGCAAGACTGGAGAGAGAGTACTAGGGGGAAAGTTTAGAGTCCCTGGGAGCCAAGACTGTGCTGTCATAGTGCCCTACAGAAAGTGGTATTAGAGCACAGAAAAGGGAGGATACAATTCTACACGGGGAAACAGAGAAAGATTCAGAGGGGATATGACATTTGAATTGAGTCTTAAAGGAGCCCTTCCTCTTCAGAAAATGGGGATAGAGTGATTGGAATTCCTAGCCAGGACAAAAAGCATGAGCAAAGCCCTGGCAGTGTCAAAGGCATGGCACGTTCCAGAAGGCAAAGCCTGTTACTTAGTGTTGCTGGGGTATTAGGAAGTATGGGGGTTGGGAGAAAATGAAACTGGAAGGTAGCGTGAGACCAAGTTTTAAAGTTTTTGTGTGCTGGAGAGTTTGAGTTTCATCCTATAGGTTAGGGAGGACCATTGAAGGCTTAAAGCATGTATGACATGGCCAGATCTATGTTTCAGAAAGATGATTTCCGGTCAGGATATGGTGAACAGGTAGAAGGTAAACTAGTTAACAAGTGACTGCAAACCCAGGCAAGGCTGTTCTCTTCTTCTGCCCTTTTCTCCACATTCTTATCACAGTCCAGTGGAGTAGTAAATAGATTTGGAAATGATATTTTGTCATTCATTTTTAAAGATATGCTCTCAAGTGACATATGTATTAAAGTGACCTGCCTCAGGATAAGAGGAGAATACAGTGATCCTTCAAGGTTTGTAAAAAGACAGTTTGGCATGTTCAGTCCTTTCCTCCTATTTAGCATCACAAAGCCGTTTGAAGCACTGCTGTCTGGGCTTGTTTCAGGATCCTCACTTTGTCTGCTGCCGCTGACTGTGGTTTGGCTACTAAAGACTTCAGGTCGTTTGGATCTTTGTGATTCTATATTAAGGATGGATTCTTAGGATAAAAATAAAGCTGAAGGTGCTCAGTAAAAGATATGTCATCGATCAACTCAGAAGACATAGAGGCTTCCTGGGATTAAACAGTTTGTCTGGAGATTGCATGAATTCGCAGCCTTTTTCCCACCATAACTCATGCCCTCCAACATTCATTTGCTCAACCCACTTCCAGGAACACCCACGATTTTGAAGAAACACAATTTTTTTCAAGGAAATAAAGCTCTGTGGGAATTCTTGATTGCCACAATTACAATAGTACATCAGATGTGTTTAATCACCATAGACTGTGGCATAAATAAGATATGCTATAAGTTATTTTTAATTGACTTTTCCCCTTAAGAAAGCGTATTGAATGCAAATGAGTGGTATTATTATACAAAAACTTTAAATCCATTCTTATTCTTAAAGTGAATTATTCAAAATCTCTGCCATTTAGATCAACACCTTCAACCGATCAAAGGACACCAATGTGTCCTGATACCATGATTAAGAATCAATGGATTTTTATACTGAATTAGTCTTTCTTTAAAATGAACTATTTACCTACCAGATGCTGTTTATCTTCCTATTTATTTAGGTGTTAGAATTAGTGTGAAGTTATACGTGGAGTTGGAGGGGCTTTCTCCCAATACTTTCACTTCTTATGAGTAAAATCCCACAGAAAGTGAAGACATGGAAGAGGAGCACCCCTTAGACCACAGGCCTCTGTGGTAGTTAGTGTGGTGCCTCTTTGTGGAAACAAGAAGGTTCTTCATACACCATGAATATTAATGGTTTCTATATGTTACCTTGTAGCTTGGCATTATTGATGGACTGTTTTATGAAAAGAAACCATTTTGGATATTTAGCTTAAAAATCTTCTTTTTACACCAGGGCTTCTTCCTTAAAGAGTAAACGAATCACGACCAAGGCTCCTGCATGAGCCCTACCCTGGAACCGGCTTCTCTTTTCTAAACATCACTTTTGTCAGAAGAGGCCTTACAAATGGTCACCAAGCAGCAAATTTTTGAGAGCTCCAGGTTTCTTCCTCTTGTGTTTCCTTTACCTTGCATATCCTTTTATTGCACTCTCTTACTTTTTTTTATTTTTGCCCTCTGTATCTGTTGACCTCTTGAAAGTACATTGTGTTCAATTCCTTCCTTTCATCTGCTACCCAGTTTATTTCTTCATGAAATTAAAGCTGTTTGTTTGAGTGGCTTCTATGTCTTTGAAACTTTTAGATCTTCTACCTATTATTAATGATTTAGAATTTTTCACCTTACTTGTGTTGGTCTAAATTCCTTAATAAGTGAAGCACAAAGACAGAAAAGTATAAGGAGTGAGGGTAGACTCAAGTAGATATCGAATGGAACCACACAAGTTTAAGAATTATGTAAACCTGTCCCAAGGTACTAATGAAGGAAGAGTCCTTGAAACCAACTTCCCTGTTGGCATCATGTGCAGAAGATGAACACCAGATACCTCAAACTGCCATTTATTGGCTAGTTCCTAACAATTGAGGGGAAAAAAGCAAAAAATAACCCAGAAATGCAAGAGGCTGAGGAGAAACAGTAATGAACTTTTGAAGAAGGGCTCAGAAACCAAATACAAAAGAGAGGGTTTAGCGAACAGATTGGGGATCAGCATCCACCAAACAGGAGAAAACTACACCACCCACCCTACCTTCAGTGCCCCCTTTCCCCTTCTCCAGTGGCGGCGCTGTGAAGTGTCTGTGTGTCATTTTGCAAATGCACACACACACCAGTGATCTGTGAGTGAATTGGCATCGCAAGTGGAACCTGACCATTCCCAGCCTTCAAATATTAGATTTTCTCCAACCTCATCCATCCCAACTCCCCTTTATCCTTTATCACGGATACTTTAACGAAGGAACCTGGTAACTTCACCCTGTCTGATTCACACCTGTTAGCTTCAGTCTCTAGGGTGGAGTTGGTTTGGCCCCTTCTTCAAACAACTGAAAAGAAACTTATATTAAAAGGAAAGGGGAGGATGGGAGAAGCCCACAATTTAGGGAGGGGAAAGAGTTGAACAAATGATTTTTTTTTTTAATCACTGATTTTCATTTCAAGTCAATTGAGCAAGAGAGCAAGCCAGCTACCTATAGTGAAAGTTTGTGGGCACTGGTTTGTTCTGTAGGGGCTGCAACCTTTTTGCAGTAGAAATTGTGTGGCCTCTCATGCTATTAGCCTTGTGCTGTGGTGGTGCCAACTGATTTCTCCAATTCTCTTTTCTCAGTGGGCTAGAATGCTGCTGATTAAATAGGCCGTGACTCACATAAGCTCCCGTGTCTTTTTTATTGACTGCTTTACGGAAATGTATCACACTCCAAAGGGTCCCCATTGTTGTCGCTGTGCATGGCTGACTGAGGAGTCATGTTTAGTGCTGAGAGATGGACTCCTACTCTGTCGTTTTTTACTGCATAGTTGGTATGGGTGGGATACAAGAGTTTAAAGGACTCTGGATGAGGAGAAAAAGATGACTGAGAAATTCTTTTATCTTCACCTGCCATAAAAGTTGGGTGGCCATCACTTCTGGATAACACGCTTCTCTGTTGATCGTATCTGTATGGCCCCACATCCTTCAGCTAGGTGAATTTTTTCTTTATATGGGCCGTTCTGAGAGATTTAGTTAAGTGCCATGGTAGAGAGAGATTATGACACTGATATAATTCTGTATTGTGCAGATATAATATGATACCCCCTTAGATTTCTCCAAAGGGCCATTTATTCCCAATAAATCTAAATCATTTCTATTTTTTAAATTAACATCTTTTTTCAGGTAATGGACAAAAAGCCTCAATTTTTTAAAAAATTGTATACTTAAATATAAATGTTTTTGCATTAAAACAGTAACTCATGCAATTGTTTGTAGCTTCTTCCTATTTTTATTACCATCCTACAAAGTATTTACATACTTGCTATTACACATTAAGGAGCTCTGCTGATCTGGTTCATTTGCCAGTAGGTGTGAATTCAGGCATACAGGACTCCTCCTGCCTCACCACCCGGGACCGTGGCTAACATGTGTATTCTCCAGATCACCAGTTCTTCATCAGTGGGACCCTCAGCTGACACTGAAAGAGGAGATAGCTTGATTGCCACAGCGGCTTCCCATCTAGGATTGGGACAGATCTGGATCCCATCTGAATTAATCTGATAGATTGTGGAGCAAATGACATTGAGCTCAGGGTCAGCTTTACATGAGAATTCTGTTACTGTACTCACCACAGAGTGCCTTGTACATAGAAAACAATCGATAGACTAAAGATTGATTTGATCTGATTTTTTCCAGAGCCATTCCAAACTTCATCTATAATCCCATTTTTTCCACTGCCCGTAAGGGAAACCAGGAAAGAGAGCTCATTAATACAGATTCCCTCTAATAAGAAAGCAGCATAACACTTTTTACAAAAACATAGCATATGAAATACTGTGTTCCCAGCTCTCTTACTCTTAAGAATCTTGTTGGTAAATGACCAAGAGAAGAAATTCAGCAAAATTGGGCTCATTCAGTGCCCAATTTTAGCAAACCAAGTGTGACTTTTGGGGTGAGAAGGTGGTAATGGTGCTGTCCCTAGTCTCCTAAAATTAGTGACTTGGAATTCAAACATCTCTGCTGCATTATGTCTTTGTTTTCTTGGTGGTGGCATTCTTGGGTTTCAGTTGGTGGGGAGAAAAAAGCCTCATGCTGATAATGTACTGAAAGTAAATGAAATTAAATAAGCGAAGCAGTGCTCATCACTACTTCCCTCCCCCCTGGGTAATTCAATTCAAGCTCTTTCTCTGATGGCAACTCACAGGGACTGTCTCTGTCACCCCGCTGGGGCCTAGAGTCTTAACATCTAAATAAAAGTTTCACTCAAGCATTTTTTATGCTCCTGCCAGCAGGATCAGTGAGCTGGTGTGGGCACATTAATGTAATATTCATACTCACAGACTCTCCCCACACACAAGGCAATGTCTTCCCATTTTCATAATTATAGATGTTCCATAAAATGGCATTTAGATTTGCATTAAAAAAGGAGCTTTGAATTCTAATAGAACGTTTAACATGTCTTTTATGATTCAGACTCTCGGCATCTTTAACAAGAAGCTGTGTCTCTAAGTTTAACAAGACCTTAAAAAAAGAAAAAAAACCTAGGAAGAAAGATGGATTTAGGGTTTAGGGGATCCTGATTTTCTTATTTCCTGTGTCTTTCATTTAATTATTGGGCCTCTAGGAGCAATTTTTTGACAGCGCTGCAGAGAGGATGGGCTCTCCTTCAAAGGGCCTTCTAAACCATACCAGGTCCTCACCCTCAGTAGGATCTGCTTCTGTTTTCTTGGGGAGCATTTTCAAAGAGATATTAGAATTTTCAGAGAGGTGGAAGAAATGAAAGAATTCTAGCCAAATGAACTTTCCTTTGCTGCTGTTCATCTCATGTGTGCACCCTGAGACCCATCTGGTAGGATTTATAGCAGTCACAGAGTTTGCTAACTGTAAAACTCACAAATGAAAACAGTCCATGAACAAGGAAGTTGACAGTAAGGATGGATAGGATAAAGAATCAGGCACTTAGACACACTAAAAAAGAAAAAGAGAAGCTCCCCTGATCTACATTTTTAAAACTAAACTTGAAACAGCTTAGAAGCAAAAGGTAATTTTCGTTGCATTTTAAGTTGTCTTAAATGTTATTTTTAAACAAGAAGTATGTAAAGCACTGAGCAAAGTGCCCATTCATAGCCACCACTGAATAAATGTTAGTTGTTGTAGTTGTTCAGAAAACAAATGTGTGATTGAAAAAAACTTATTCCACTCAAGAGTTTCCAGATATTGGAAAGATGCTCCCGTCATTTCATATGTGTTGTACCTTAATTTGGTTTATATTTTGTTTGCTTTCTAAATTTTTTTAAGACAAACCAAAAGAGATTTGAGTTTGGGGAATAAATAAAAGAATAAATATTAGGATTATGCTAGCTCACTCTCTTCATTTCTCCTAATTAAGAAATATAGAGTTGCATTTTTAATTGTTTTTGTTTTGTTTTGTTCTTGTTTCATTTTATTTTTTTAAGGAATAAATTTCTTCCTCTTTATCCTCTGCCCCTCCCTTCTGTAAAATGAGTCTAAACCCCAGTGGGGGGAGATAGATTGGAATCTTGACTTCTCAATAAATTTGCACCTAACCAGGCTAATTGAAAGCCACAAATGTTAGCGGCGTACGATTAAAGGCTGATGTCAGCTCCAGATCTTCTCTGTGTAAAGGGCTTCTACCATTCCTAGACTCTTTCCTTTATTTTGACAAAACCATGATTTGGCAGTTATGGCCAAGTTCAGCTTTGCATAGCCCTTCTTTGTGTGAACTTGGTGAAAATCATGTTCACTAAGGTAGCTTTCTGCTTGTTAGGAAAAGGTGAGTGTGGGTTTATTTAAGCAAATTCTTAACTCTCTGGAGTCCTTTTCTTGTCAGTCCATACATATTTAGGCTACCTCCCCTTGCACAAACTAATGCATGTTTAGATCATTTTAAGCAATTTTAACATTAGATATAATTAGGAAGAAAGAAAATTTACTCCCCAACCCAAGTCATCTGGAAATTGTTTTATTTTGCGTCGTATTTAAGCAATAGCCCTTCTTAACCCCCCTTCATTAATCTGGATTATCTCAAGTGGCCCAAATAAATGAAAATTCTGTCAGATTTCAACAAAACATTTTGCTTTTGTTCCTTTTAGGAATGGAAGACATCACAAGAGGAGCTCAAGAGCTTGATAATATCATCAAGCAAGGATACTTAGAGAAGAAAAGCAAAGGTACTGATTAGACCCCCAGATCTCAGAATATTCCAAGAAAAGAAGGGAAACGAGGAGAAAGAGAGCTAGCATGGGCGGGTGCCTTCTTGTGCCCAATACTGTACCAGGCAGGTGCAAGGCAAAAGGAAGGCAAGAAAAGGAAAGAAGTCTGGTGTTCATGGGTAGGCTGACGAGAGATGGTTCAAAATCTTCTCTTTACCAGCATAGGGATTGGTTCCACTCACCTGGTACACAGCAGATGCTTAAACAAATACATGTTGAATAAATGAATGATTGACTATATTTTGTTCTCATCTCTCAGTGTGCTCCCATAAAGACTGAAACTAGGTTGCCAAGAGTGTAGTTTTTATATCATATGTGAAGTGGCCCACTTCCAAGGTTCAGACAAGCCCAAATCTTCAGCTTTCATGCATTTGATTAGAAAAGGTACTACTTGGGTTGGAATACCAGGTGTAATACTTGGGCAAATTGACTTTAGCACAAAGAAAGCCTTTCTTATGCCCACGGCCTGGAGCATCATTTTGGTTTGCTAAAAGGCAACACATAAAGATCTCATGGAGAATTTTAAAAGTACAGGATGAGATTAGAATCTGAAAGACATAAAGGGAAAATAGAGAGAGAGCTGTGAGGGGTCAGAGCAGGCAAAACCTGTTTAGAACTTGGACCTTTAACTGAGTGAGCCCTCTGGACTCTGAGTCAATATGGGATAACCTGTGGGAGTGAAAGGGAGGGTTTTACAGTCCATTAACGTGGGAAATAAAACAATAATACACTGGACTGTGTGTTGTTGGATTTTACGGACTCTTCAGTGATTGTAGTTACCTGAATTTATGTCCCTTACTGCTGTCCCGTTTAGATCACAGTTTCTTTGGTTCGGAGTGGCAGAAGCGATGGTGTGTTGTCAGCAGAGGCCTCTTCTACTACTATGCTAATGAGAAAAGTAAGTGTTCTTCATTTGCACAGCAGCATCTCACTCCTTCGTAAATTCTCAAGCACTTAGATCTCAACTTAGCAGTCCTTAACTAACACCCATAAAGGAACATGCTTGGGAAAGAAAAAAGCTTAGGTAAATAATACATTGCTCATCACCAAAAACTCAGATGCCAATTTAGAAATTACATTCCCTTTAAACTCTAGGATAGTGTGGTCAGCATATTAAAAGGTCACCTTTTATTATGACTAATAACAACACATTATTGAAGTTGAGCACCTTGGCATTAAAAGAAAACCTCTAACACTTTATGGGCATTAATAATATAGTTAAAATATTGAAAAAATTAATTCTGAGGAAGATTTTAACAGCTTACCAATGACCCAGAAATGGAACCCTTGAACCCATACTCTCTAAGAGCATGCTCCAAACTTTATCCTACTGGCTCCTGGGAAGTAATCCAGTGGACATCCCTAGAGCTGTGGAGTACTGAGACCCAGGTGGTTGCTGAGCCCAGGAGACACCCTGCAGCCAGATGGCAGCAGCAGCGAAGTGTTGACTCAAGCCAGAAGCAGCTTCTTAATGAGCCACCACTGACTCAGTCAAGCACAGCACTCATGAGCTATCCCTAGAAGACCTCTCATCCATGCTTAACACATTTGCTCAGCTCGTGAGAAGGAACAGAGGATATAAGCACAAATTGGAGGCGGCTACAAATAAATACAAGATAAAAGTTAACATTGTAGGTGGATGCAAACTTTCAAATAGGGGATATGCTCCTGCAATTAGACAGCCCCGGGAGTAATTCTACAAAGCAAGAGGGAGATAAAGTAAAGTAGCAATTCTTGCGGGGGATTTCTTTAGGCTCTGCCACCTTCTTACAGAGGCCAGTGATCCAAAGGAGATCCTTTATTGTCCCTCCAAGAATTTTCTGTTTCTCGTCCCTTCCTTCTTTCCTGGACTTACTTCTCTCCCAATGTCTGGATATCCAGTCTAGAGAATAATCAGGTATCTACCCAGCTGCCTTTGGACTTCCTGCACCTTGAACACTAAGGTAGCAGAAAGAACAAGTTTGCTAAGTGATATGGAATTTGCCCCTTGGCTTTCGAGGCAGTTACCTCACTCTGCCTCTCTGCCTGCAACAGATGTCACTGACCTTCATCTTGGGTTCAACATCACGATTCCTCAGAGCCTTTCCCACAGAGGGGTAAAGTGTGAAGCCCTACTTGGAAATGAGAGCAGCATTGCTCAAAACCTGAGTAACAAGTCTCCTGCATCCTTCCAACCTCCAGCCCACTCTCAAATCCAGCAACTATGATTTCTCCCCTGAATTCTAGGCATACAAGCCAACCAGGTGTTATTTTCTTATTTTAAACCTTCAAACTAACATAACATTTATGCCCTTGTAAAAAAAATAAAATGTCCACCATTTCCCTTGCATTTATATACATGGTTGGCATATCTGGATATAAAACCCGTTATCACATTCGTTCATTCAGAATCCTTTCTACTCAAGGTGAGGGGGGAGAGCAAGAGCGAGAGGCTTGGAGACTTTTATTGACCATTTTGCCATCAGAGTGAAATAAAATCCAGTGACCAAAGAAACAACGAAACGTTTTAGTGGCCAGTTAGAACAAGGACAGATACTTTAACAAAAAAGATTCTGGTGTCAAAAAGCACTGTTGCATGGCTCCCTTCTCGCCAGTTACTCCTTATTGTGCCCAAAACATTTTCTTAGTAAGTACGGAGTGTTTGTGTATTTCTTTTAGCTCAACCAGGTAAAGACAGATTCTTTTTCTTTTCTTTTCTCTTAATATTGTCTTCCCACTGCCATCTGTCTCATCATCATCATCAAAAAGCCCTTATTAAGCAACTCATTCCACATGACCCAGGACAGAAAGCATCACCCAGACACTGTGGTTCCATTCTACATGCTCTGCCCGAACCACACCATAAGGGCACAGAATGCTTGGAGACCACCCCCCTCTTTTCCTGTTTCTAATATATTTTTTAAAGAGAGTGACAGGCAGAGTAGTCTATCCTTTCCCTCTCTTAGGGTCCTTTTCCTTTTATCTCCTTCCTCATCAGGTAATGGTACTCAACAGTTCTCTGCTTCTTCCCAATTTGACCTCTGCCAAGGGGACTAAAATACTGAGTTTTCATTATTCTCCTGCTAACATAAATTCCCTCCTGACCAGCAGGAGAGGGAGAGCAGTCTGGCCCAAAAGCTACACAGGGCAGAGGAGGAGTTCCCGGGAACTTATAATGCCCCCTTGCGCAGCTGTCCCTCCCCTCAAATGTGAGCTCTGCTGGCCCTGATAATAATGTTTCAGCTCTATAATCACCTTCCAGAGCCTCCCGTTTACAGCCACACTCTCCCTGCTGTAATAATTCCTTCTTTCTGTTATTATAGATCTCTTAACATTCTAATAAATTCTCTGTCTCTGTTGTACTCTTTTGGCAAAATAACCTTTCATGTTGCATTTCCCTAGCTTGGCAGTGATATCTGCCTCACTGTCGCAGTAGCCTCTTCTTAAGCTCCCTTAATAACCTTTCCTTGACTATTGTGGTTCCTCGGGGATGTAACAGCTGTTTCTGTGCTTTGATTTTACATACGAGAGAAGATGCCCTCCCTTGGCAGTTGCATCTCTCTAGAGATACAGAGAGCTTTCCTGTCTTGCAGGCAAGCAGCCCAAAGGGACCTTTCTCATTAAGGGCTACAGTGTACGGATGGCCCCCTACCTGCGAAAAGATTCCAAGAAAGAATCCTGCTTTGAGCTGACCTCCCAGGATAGGCGCAGCTATGAGGTAGGTTGAGCCGAGGAGATGGAGATCCTCATTAGTGTTGCAGTTTCACTCCATGTTGCATGTGAGCCGTGGTTGCTATGCTGGGTTCCATCCTTTCTCCATTACCTCTCATTTCTTACCAAGAGCTTTCTCCTTGGCATGCCATGCCCACCCATCTGTCGCCACCTACATCTCAGATACTGTCTTTGCTTGGCGTCCGTCTCTTCATCCCCCACCACCTCAGTCTCACCCCATAGGTGAGAGTCTTGTCTATTGCAATTCTTTATTCATAGTCTAATTTCATGACTTTAACTCCTACTCTCTTTATTTTTCAACTGGTTATCTTCACTTCCTTTCATGAAACCCAGAAAAAGAGAAATCTGACTGTAGAGTGAAAAATAATTTACTTTCCCATATTCATCTTGCTCTCCAAAATAATCTTCCTGTATGTAGATGCACCACACATCTCTGGAGGATTTCTAAGATACTGGCAGGAATGATTACTGAGTAGAAAGAGTGATAAGTGAGGAACAAGAGGACCTGAGTGCGGGTGAGAAAGACATTCTTCACTGTGTTCATTTTTATATATTTTGATATACTATAAAAAGTAACATAATAGGTAATGCATTTATTACCTATTATAAAATTAATTAAGGCAACAAAACAAATATCTGACTATGGGAATATAGTGATTTTCACCAAAAATATACTTTTACATGTGTATATACGCCTATTGTTTCCTGCTCATTGGGTATTTTTATCACAGTTTTACTAAAGCAATTTAGAAAAACTTTGGTTAACTTATGACAAAGAGAAAAGCCATGCTAAGGTTTATATTAACTACTTGAATAACCCTTTGCCTCTTCAAATTTTTCTCAGCACTCATCCATTTATGATTCTACAGTATCCTAACACTTACTTCAATAAATGACCTAGGTCTTAATTATGCAATTCCAAAAAAAGGTTTTTTTAATTTAAACTAAACTTTCCTATAGAGTCTTTTATAGATATATATAATACAGATGTATGCACTGGGTGTGTATCTACGTGATTTCTATCAGTTCTGATTGTGCCTCATCCAAGTAAAATTTATGTAAGTCTAAGTCAGTTTCCCTAGACATTTTTATAGAAATATATTTTTAAGAAATCAAGAATGACCGTGTCCATTAATAAGTTTTAAGCAGGAATCTAGGTTTCCTATACAGCACATATCTTTATCTTACCATCATAGCCAGATAATAAAAAGGTTTTTCAGGAACAATCATTTCAAATAGATTCATTTAAAAGAAAAAATTACTAAAGCTTGATGCTTGACTGGCCTGTTTTGTGAATCAGAATGTAGAGTTTGTTTACTTCTTCTTTTCTTTGGCCCACTGAATCCAAGTCATCACCATGGTCTGTGGATTCTTCCTCTACAATATCCTTTGAATCTTTCCCTTCTGATTTAT
This sequence comes from Camelus dromedarius, assembly GCF_036321535.1. Lineage (NCBI taxonomy): Eukaryota > Metazoa > Chordata > Mammalia > Artiodactyla > Camelidae > Camelus > Camelus dromedarius. The sequence continues at coordinate 54,041,781 of NC_087451.1, forward strand.
TCCTACAGCCATCACAATAGTTAAGTCCCTATCGCTTCACCCAGAAGACTAGTTAAGTCTTCTAGCTGGTCTTCTCTCTCTAATTTCTCCCTATTTTATTCTCTCCTACTCACAACTAATGAAAGAATCTCCCACTCCTTTTGCTAGATTTACAGTGGCTTCCTGTTGCCTACATTTTACATCTGAATTCCTAGTACTCAGAACCCTTTCATCAATTCTTCTCTGATCTCGGTTCTCCAGCTTCATCTGTTACTGTTACCTAGTCAAGCTGGTCTGCCTACCTTTACTATGCATGGTGTTCTCATTTCTAATCTTTGGCAGCTGGTTCTCCCTACCTGACATGTCCCGCTCCCTCCACAAGTCAGTTTCCACCAACTCTTTTAAAATCCAACCAAAACAGTATTACTTTAACAAGCCTCCCTGGCTTCCCATAGGCAACAATAAGTACTCTCTGTCTTCTCTCAATATCCAGCTTTTAACAATGTACCTACTTTGTAGTGTCCCCATATCAAGAGTGTATGTCGTCTCCAGTACTGATGCATTTGCATTATTCTTTGAAGTCAGGAATTTGGGTTTGCCTTTTTTTCCCTGTAAACTGTTCTCAACAAATGCCTAATGAATGAGTGGGTAATCAGATGAATGAATGCACATGAGCATGAATTCTGGACTCAAATCCAGCTGTCAACATTGGGTATGCAAAATTGCTGAAGGAAAAAAATCAATTTGAGAGAGATTTTAATCTTTTTTCTATGTGTTAAGCAGGCAAAAAAATCCATATTCAGAGCTTCCAACTTAACTGCAACTCAACTCACAAAGTTCCTCCCCTTGAACCTCCCTGTAGGATTCATGGGAATTTTAGTGAAAGTGATAAGTTAATTCACCAATTTTTCTCTAGTTTACAGCCTCTAATCCAGCTGAAGCCAGAGACTGGGTGGATCAAATAAGTTTCTTATTAAAGGGTAAGTATCATTATTACAGAAACAGTATTTGAGAGCATTTGTGGTTGAAGTTATATTGCATAAATATAATCCATAGGCTTCAGTATTTATTTATCTGTCCATTCTGCCTACCATGTCCCTCATGTGCGGACAACAAATAGTACCATGTATGAATCAGAAGGAAAAGAAGCCATCAGCCTGGAGATGACCTCTAATATCATTCTTGCTCATCCACCTACCTACAGGCAAGTCTGTAATATTTGTAATCACCAGAAAAGGAGATTCTGAAAACCAGTTCAGCTTAATTCAATGTCCCCTAACCCATTGTATTCTGGGAAAGAAATTCGTGATACCTAAGTCATCTAGATGTGGTGTAGGTCCAAAACCTCCTAGTTTTAGTCTTAGTGGGAAATAGAAATCTAAACACATCTAGGTGGCCTTCAAGAACATCAGACATTAAAAACAAATTGCAATTTCCCAAACCACAATAAAATGTTCCTTGCTTTGGATGGGAAGAATCTTGCCTGAAGATGTTAAATGATTGCTCTTAGAGTACCCTCTGCTGGCCAGCCTGTAGACACAGCAGTGACAGTGGCCCAGGAAGCCTTGTCTGGGAGCGACTTGGCAGGTAGAAGCAGCCAACCTTGAGTCTGCCGCTTGGCATCAGATAACCCTCATGATACACCATGGCAGGACCCTGCCTCTGAAGAAAGGCAGAAACACCAACTTCATCCATGGCCCAAGACCTAGGGAGAAGTGCATCAGCCTAAAAACATCAAGCCTTTTCATCTCCGTTTTTTTATTTTGCTATAAGTTTTTATTGTGGATAAAAAGAAGGAAGCACCAGAGCTTTAATTACAATTGCCAATTTTACTCAGTTTATGCCTTTGCTATCACAAGAACAAACGATTGCATCTACCAAGAGCGTCACGTATAATAGACTAGAACTAGGCAAACATGAACATTGATGGCGAGACTACAGGGTACACTCTCATCTAGGTGCCTTGGATTTATGCGTGTAATATACCCCTAAGTGTGTAAACCTCAATAAAACTCAAAGCAGCTTTATTGAGCTGTACCCTGTGGTACTTTCAGAATCCCACATTGAAGAAATTATTCATTCCATTTTATTTTAAAACAAACAAAATAATAACATATGGTTTAAGCCACAAATGTGTCTTTGATCCCTTCCTCATATGAGGTGGCATCAGAATTGAGATGAAAATAGTTGTGAAATCTTTATTAAAAGCCTAATCAAGCCGAACAGTTTTATTGTGTTTGGAAATGAATGTCGGATGTCTCTCCATCCTTTCCTTCCCCAGAGCACCCTGACTGCTCTCGCCCATCCTGCAGAGGCCCCTCAGCAGAGTTTCAGAGAGCACTCTGTACTACATGTCAGAGAATGAACCTTCCCAGTTCCCCATTAAAATAAAAAACCAATCTCCCTCTCCTGCCCTGTGCTCCCCAGTGCTGTAATGGCTCAACATCCTCTATGCAGTGACCCACTTTAAGGTCAGCCAGACCGTACAGCTGCAAAAGGACATGGTAACCACATCGCTCAGCCATCCCATTTGGTCTTGTATTACTGTTATATTTTTCCACATCCCACTTTCTCTTCCTCTTCCACCTTTGCCTGCTTTTCTCTTTACAAACAAACCTGTGATAATTCTGCATGAGCTCACAGGGGAGAGGAGCTTGTGACAGCTCAGATCCCCTGCGGAAGCCACCATAGTTCCCAGGCTCTGTGCGCCCTGGAGAACCACAGGCCATCACTCACCCTTCCAGTTTTCCACTTGACGAGCAGCGCGAGGCACGCTGGCATTTCCTCTTCTGGCCTATTTTCTTCCCTTCGCCTCGTGTGCTCATTCGCACACCCATACTTTTCAGGGCTGCTTCGTCCTGATCAAGTTTTATTGCAAGGAAGGATTTATGTTGATGGTTTAAACCTGACGCAGTGCTAGTCTGGCCTTTTCTGTAGATTTCCTGCCACCACGGCCCGCATTAGAAATAACAGCACTTAACCTAGTGTTTCATTTTCTTTTGACATGTTTTATTTTCATCCCTCCTCCCCCTTCTCCCTCTTTCCTTCCCTGCTGTATTCCTTTTTTCTCCCTATCTTGATTCATTCTCATCTCTGCCCTGGCAGATCTGAGCTCCTTAACCATTCCATATGAAGAGGAGGAGGAGGAAGAAGAAGAGGAAGAGATGTATGATGATATTGATGGTTTTGACGCCCCAAATTCTGGTTCCCAAAGCAGACCCATTATTCTGCCTGGGAGTGTGGGGCTCAAAGAGCCCACGGAGGAGAAAGAAGATGAAGATATTTACGAAGTCTTACCAGGTGAGAAATTTCATCTTCTAATCGTCTTCCTCTAGTTTAGAAACTCTTGACCTGGTAGAAGTATATAATTTTGACAACTCCAGAGAAAGCCAAACCTCCAAAGGAGAGACTTGTAGGGAAGTTTCTGTGGAGCTTCTGTGATTCCCAGCACAGACGCTGCCTCCCCTGCTCTGGGGACAAGATAGGTTGATCAGGGAGCATCTCTCATTTCTGCATGTGAAGTAATTTATTGCAAATGTCAACAGGTTAAAGAGTCAATACTTATGTTGGTTTTCATTGGTTTACTGCAAGTTTGGGGATGAGTCATCAAAACTCTCTAGTTTGAACTTCTTTTCTATGTAATTGTGGGAATAATGGAATGTTGCCTCAAAATGATGAAGGATATGAAAAGACTGAAGAAATATAGATGAATGCTGGACAACCCTTTTCAGTAACACAGTAAAACCCTGGCAGAGCACAGCGCACTGTTGCCTGCTTCAGATACACCACGAATCAAATCGCATCTCTTACTAATAAGCCTAACGTGTGATCTCTGCCCACTGTTACAGCAGGTCCACTGTACGTATTTCTTTTTTCCAAAGGCATGATAACTGGATCTCAAAAAATGTGTAATCATCACTGCTTCCGCACAGCCACTTCTCGTGTGGATAACAGCAGCTGTTGAACGGTGCAGAGCACAGTGGGGGTCACACTGTGGAAAAACGAAGCCAGAGCCTTTTAATTGTGAGGTAGTTAGACCACAGGAACGCTGAATCTTCAAGTCCATTCAGAAAGATCGCTCCTGTGGAAATTTGCCAGGAGTTCAGGGCTCTGCTGAGAAATTCAAATTAAGCCTAAATTTATAGCAATTTAAGCCTCAATCCCAGATGAACCCTAGGAACTAAGGTGAGCCTAACACTGAGGCCCCTGAAGACAGGGCTGGTTGCTAAAAAGCATTGTCAGTAAGCAACTTGCATTTCAAGGCTTCCTAAGAAGAGGGTCCAGCCCTGTCAAAGCCACTTTCATCTCTCCCTTGGGGGAGAGGCCACGTCATGGCTTCCTGAGTCGAGGAGCAGGGCTGTGGCTACAGATCTTGCTGAGACCTCGCCCACCACAAGGAGAGCCTGCTTCTTCTCCCAGCACTTCCAGCCTCTGCCGGTCCCAGGTTCCCCAGCCTTTTTGTTGTGTTTTATTATGCAAATGATATCTTGGTTGAGGTCGAGCCACTTCTTGTGTCTGAAGTTAAAAAAAAAATGATAATTTCCTCAGCAAGTCATCGTCGTTAATGAAGTTTTACAAAAACAGATACAACCAAAGGAAAATAAAATTTCACAGGTGATAAATTTTTCCAATTTCCCTGGCAGAATTCGATAGGATTGTTAAATTAAGAGTGAAGGTGTCTGTTAGAAAGCAACGAGCAGTGATGGGTAATTTTATAGAGTGGAAAATTGAATCAAATTGCTACATTAAAACACAGCTCCTCTGAGAATCTTCCCTTTCACAGTCTGCTCCATTGCAACAGCAGGGTGCAGAAATGGATCTGATTCACAGCACTCCCTAAAAGGAGATGTACTCCCCAACTTGACCAGAGTCTTCCTCTGGAGCTCACATTCCACTCACTCCTGGCCAGGCTGGGGGAAATATCTGGGTGACACTCCACTTGGGTCACAGCTGGGAAAACCTTACGGAACCACTCAGCCTTCTGGAAGCTCTCAAAAGAGCAGGCGGGAGAGGGGGCTGATGTTCAGACACCCAGAGCAAAGGAGAGTCAAGGGAAGGAGGCCTCAGGAAATCAGATGAGTCTGAGACCCTCACCTTACCCCAGGTGGGTCAGTGAATATATGACTGGCTTCTTCCCAGCCATCCTTCCCCAGACTCTTAAAATCACACCCTCAGCCATTGCGGTACTGCCCAGGGTATCAGGCCAATTTACACCAAAGTTCACAGCAGTTTGGACTCCAAGGGTGTGGAGACTGGTCTGCTTTCTTGAGGAAAACCACTTCCCCTACACTCACAACTGTCCCTTGGAGGTGGGGAAGGCCACACAGTAGGAAACCCAGGGTCTCCTTCTGCAGGTTGGGACAATGGCATCCAACTTATGTATAAGTTTCCAGAGGACAGTGCTGTACCCAGCCAATAGGTTCTTTCCCAAAACCTTCTATCCACCACAGTTTTTAGAGACAGCATTGAAGGTGGAATATATTGGCATTTAATTATGATATGACTATTTCAGCCACGAGTCTCCATCAGCCAGCTTCCTGTCCATGCCACTTAGCTTGTTGCATCTGAAATTGCTGTTAGTTTTGCCTGTGCCACACTACCAGTCCTGGAGGAACTGCGAGGGAATGTGAGGGAGCCTGACACTGTCTCCCCTCTGCTGCCATCTCACAAGACCACCCACCGAGCAGGGGCCTGTGAGACCCAGCATGGCTGTCTCAGGATGGACTTGCTCCACCATCTGCTCCTGGAGCAAGTTATCTGCCCTGTGTCTGTGTGATTTCCCCACCCATAAAATGGGGATAACAATAGTAACTATCGCAAAGGGATGCTGTGAGAAGCCTGGAAGTGATGTGTGTAAAGCCTTAGCCCTGGCATACAGTGAGCATTCAGTATTTATTTACTGGCTATTATTCATTTGCTGGTATTTAAATAGGACATGTTACCTCCTTGAAGAATTGGGAGATGGCTCGTTCCTCACCTCCACCAACCCGACCTGAGACAGTCTGGTTGGACATTTTCAGCTGTGTGTGTGAAGCAGATGAAACTGAAAATCCTAAGCAGATGGAATGTGGATCATGCCTTCTGCTCAGGTGCTGGGTGGAGGGCCAGCCGGCAGTAAGGTTGGATTGCGCTTACGTTGCATACCCATCCATAGTCAGATGACTTGGGCCTCTAACATGTGCCTCAAGATAACAGGTAAATGTGCTCTGTGGACAATATTCAGCCTTGCCAGTTCTGCTCATCCTTCCTCTTTGGGATGGAGCCTACATAAGCCTCATTGTCTCTACAGGGAGGGTCGTGTAAGTGAGATCTCCCTTCCAGAATATCATTTCGACAGGCTTCCTAGTTGAAAGAAAAGTGCCTGTAACACATACCAAGTCAATGCAAAAATGTTTTTTCCTAATCAAAATAATGTATGGGTCATCAAATTAAATGCACTGCCTCACATTAATCATGAGATAATTAGCATTTGCTACATGGCTAGCACTCTCCTTCCCTTGAGGGAAAACCAGAGCACTCGAGGTTTTCAGCCAAGACCACAATGTTAGTCCTGGATGATATGGTTTCAAGGTTGGTAACCAGTGGGGTTTCTGAACATCCGTGATGAGAATATGGAGGCCCTTGATTTTTAAGATCTCATTTGCAGTAGATTAAACTGTAGGGGACTACCAACGAAGAAATGCTAAAGCAATATGTGGAAAATGGGAGGCTTTTCTGAGCCCTCTCTCACCCTGCCCCAAAATTATTTTACAGCCTAACACAAGCCCAGTTTCATGTCGAGATTCCATAGAAGGACAACTTTGGTCAGGTTTCTCTTTGTCTGGGGCCTCAAGCCTGGAATCCAGCAAGGCACCTGAGACCACTGAAGAGCTGTAACTGGGGCCTTGGGTGGCAACAGAATCTGGTTGTGTTCTCTAGAGAGATTTCAGGGGAGCAAACGGAAGGAGGGACAAAGAGCCCTCCCCGGGAGCTTCTGTGTACATTCCAGTGCTGCCCATGCTGCCCTGGAGGGCTATTGTGGACCCAGAAACCAGATTGCTTTATAATAAAGCATTTAACTGTTCTTTTTTTAATTTGAATCAAATGGAAACAAGCATTCTGTGGAATTATCCTTCCCCCTGTACAACTGTCCAGACCCACAGGAAATGGGAAAGGTGAGAGTAGGAGGTCTAAGGAAAGAAAGCAGACACCAGAAACACAAAGTTTATGATGAAACGATTTCCAGTTTCACAGCAAAGCAACGCTCCATGAGGGGAGCACCAAAGAAGAGTCAAGGCCACCATCTGGCCCCCTCCGAGCTTCCCGGCCTTTCTGTCTTTGGGCCAGCACCGAAACAGGCATCATGCAATTTCTTCTACCTAGAATATTCACCCTCAGCCTATGAAACCCTACATGGTCTGCTCAACTATGTCTCCTCAGTGACAGCCTCCAGGAGACTCAGCTGGAATTGAGCTCTTTTTCAGCCTTTAACTGCAGTGATTTGTATTCAGGTCTTTCTCACCAATTAGTAGGTGCTCAATTATTATTTGTGAAATTTAATTCAGTGCATTCCAAGTGTTGCAATTAGCACAAACTGAGTCTAATATCTTGTACATCAAGCCCATGCCACGGAGATAGGATGCAAGTACTTTTAGGTAACAGTTGCGATTACCAACTGTACAACAGAGAATTAAATGTGCTATTAGCATCGTGCACATTTGCCATGTTGTCTGAAGAGGTGCTGTAGCCTCCCTGGATTTATATCATACCTGTGCATTCCGGGGAGTGGTTTCTATTTCCATATTTTGCATGTTCCCTTTGCATTTCCAGTCTATCTGTATTTCTGCTGCATCCGTCACCAGAGTACCTTGACATCTGGCTGCACATTGATACATTTGGCATTTCTGAAGCTTCTGTCACTTTGCTTTATTAGGGAGAAGTGATTTCCCTCTTTCTTATCTAGTCATTTTTGAATTTTATTCTCGGTTTAGCTGACGTCAGAGCAGCACTTCCGAAAGGAGCCAGATGTCATGAGAAGCTGGCTCCTCTCTGTGCCTCTGAGGTGGAGTCAGTGTCCTGTTCCTTTCAGCCTCTCATTAGTGTTCCTGACATTGTGCCAAAAGTGTTGATTGAAAATCAACTCTCTGGATACTGATGCTCATTTGTGATACCCCATGGTTCTCTTACATGTTCGCATAGTTAACAGAATCTTCCTCAACTGTTTTCCCAATTGAGATAGATATTTGGGAATCAAGTAGAGCATTTAATGTAATAAGTGGACAGTAATCTTCAGAGGTTAATTTGTTTAAAGTCTATGTAAGATTGGGTTCCCATGTGCCCTGTTAGGAGCAAAGACCATTATAATCTATTACTGTTTAAAGTTGAGCTAGCACATAAATTTTAATTCTTTCTTAAATGAACACATATTTCAATAGATATAAATACTAAAATGCCTAATAACATTCTTACAAAGAAGTTCAACAAGCTCTTTAGCCTAATTTTTTTTAATTTAAAAATAAACTTTTTAAAATTAAAGCCTCACCTTATAGATGAAAAAAATGACATATTTGGCTGTAAACAGCTCCCTTTGTGAGCAAAAAGACTTTTTTTTCTGTTGCCATATAATCAGTTTCCTTGACTTTGGAGTTTGAGAGATACCAATTGGATTTCACTGAAGGATCCAAGGTGAACTCAGCACCTCTCTGTGTGCATTGTGCCCTCGGAAGCTGGGAAGGTGCTGAGACGTGTGCCTTTCACAGCCATCTGTGGGGGGCACTTCCCTTCACTATGTGTTGGGGCCCCATACTCACTCTTTCAAAGGCCACAGAGGCACACACCCAGCCTCTCACATCAATAGCTGGGCTTCTTGACTTGAGCTCACTTTCAGCACCCTGGAAAGGACAGCGCTAGACAGAACAGATACAGAGACTGGAGCTTCCCAGTTCACATCCATCACCGTCGCGTCTAGTACTGGTGGTGAATGATATATAAGATCTAGGGCCAACATTCTGTTTCTTTCTAGGTGACTCCAGAGGCATAATGGAAATCATTGTTTCTAGAGCTGCATAAAACAGATCTTTATTTTTTCCATTTTTGTATCATGACTGGATTAAGTGCTGGTGCCTGAAAGGATAAAGGAATCAAGTTTTAGTTTTCATTTTTACCATTGCAAATACGTTACATTCTCCTATTTTACAAATGCAAAAAGCAGGCAAGCCACTTTCAATAATTTATTTTAAAATCAATGCTAATGAGGTTATGTCTCGTCAGCGGCCGAGTTTTACAATAAAGTCTGATTTATTTAGAAAAGATCTTTGGTGTAGCTTCCCATCTAATGGTGGTGGGAAGGAGGTGGAGTAGCAGGCACGGTGACCCTCCAACTTCGTATCCAATTTGTAATTCACAGCGGAGATCTGACCCAATTTACATTGATTAGAATTGGGAGGAAGAGACATCTGCGCACAGACAGCAGAGGTAGAATAAACCCTCTCTGCAAAAGTGGCTAAGCACAGCAAATTATTGGTCTCTGTGATTAAGTTGTTTGATATCAGCAAAAGAGCTGTGCTGTGTCCAGATTATTGGGTATCTCTAAAACTGAGGGCATACCAACTCTTCTTTTAATGTTTTCAATCCTGTGAAATTGGTCCCACATCCAAAAGGAAAAGCATCATAGCAGAGGAAGGAAGGAAGTGGGCAAGTAATAAGAAGACAATGTGCAAAGAATGATGTTCAACGTGATTTAGTTCCATGTGATCTATTTCCAATACTTGATTTCACTCCTCCATTATCTCACGTCGTTATTCCTCATGGTGAGGTTGGGGCAGCACTACAAGTGGTGAGTAGGAGATATGTGCTTCTGGGCCATACATGGAGATAAGAGGGGTTGAGTCCTTTTCCCACAGAATCTTGTAGGGCAGCTATATTTTATATATTTTTATTTATTTATTTATATCATATGTTTTTTAATCCTGGTAACATTTAATCTTGGTAAATACTAAAATATTTTTTAATCTTGGTCATCTTGGTGACATTTCTTAGAGTATCAATCCCAATAAAAGATTAATTTTAATTTTTACAGGGGAACCGTATCATTTTGTATGTAAAATCAATTACTTCTTGAATGTTCTATAGTGTTTAAACATATTTTTATGCTGTTTATTCTTACTTACGAACTTAGAGTTTACTTCCCCTCGTCTGACATACCAGAACTCATATTGCCCTATAAACCTTATATTTTAAAAAAAGAGGGGGCTGTCACAGGCCATCTCCTTAAAAGTTCCATTTAGTGGCCTAACTATGGGGAAGCAAGACAAGTAAGTGCCCTAAGACCCACAGAGAGAAAGGAAAGTACATGTAGCCAGAAGAAACAGTATCCAGCCTTCAAAATGTTGATTACTGTGCCCCATTCATTTTGTGTGTGTGTGTGTGTGTGTGTGTGTGTGTAGCTGTGCTCTGTCCAGTAGGTGGTAGTGATGAAAAGAAGAACAGCAAGTGTATTTTTGCACATTTTACCCCACGTGTAAAATAGCTTAATATGATTCTGGCGCTCATGCTTTCTTGATAAAGGCCCAGTTCCCATGTTTTCAGATAATATGAAGTCTGAGATGAAACAGTTTGATGGTGGTAAGAAAGTTAGGCCAATCATGTTGTGACTTTGACCATATAAACACTTGGATAGAGTTAGACAATAGCATTGACTTAGAATCCATCCACCTGCAGCAATTAATTAAAAGACCATTCCAACTGCCCTCAGGAGCTTACACTCTCATGAACAAGGCAAGCTAAAATAACAACAGTAAAAAGATAACTACAAGCCCCAAGTACTAAGAACATAAAATTATGTACGTGACCAGCTTCTGCTACAGCTGAACAAAGCTTGATACATTAAGGACTAATTAATCACAGAGGGCTTAGACACGTGCCTATCTTCACACACTCACACACACACACACACACACACACACACACACACTGGATGCTTATGGGGAGATAATACATTTTGAAGAGAATTCTAGAAGGGGAAGAGGAATATAGGGTTTGAGGAAGAGGATTAGGATTTTAGTAATAGGCGTCTAAATGGTCCAATGGACTGGAAGTTCCTCAAAGGCAGGGACCAGGCCATCTTGTCCACTGCTGCATCTCCAGTTCCCAGGGCGGCGTCTTGCACACAGTAAACACTTAAAAATGTTTGTGAATGAATGAATGAATGGGGGAGGAAAGAAGAGAAGGCCAGTTTGAAGGTGAGAGATGATTTAAAAAGAGAGAGAGAGAGAACATGGTCATTATTGCCTTAAAGAAGAGAGTGTGATGAACTCAGGGAAAGGAGACCCATCAGTACAAATAACAGACTGTTGAGCACTAATTACTAACGCCGATCTTGTTCATCCCCCCAGATGAAGAGCATGACCTAGAAGAGGATGACAGTGACACCCTACAGAAAGGAGGTATGAGGGCTTTCTTCCCACTGGAGGAGGCACCTTTCTCAGACTACAAACATTACTGGACTCCCTAATCAAGAGGGTGCTGGTGTGTTGACCTCAACAGCCCCAGAAAAGATAACTAGAGACAGAAATATCTTAACTTTAAAAGCAGCCACCCATTCACTTTAAGTAATGTTCCCAGACGGCTAAGACTTATCCTAGAGAGAGTGGGAAGCCAAACCAGATATTTATTTTTTCCTATAAGTATTTCTCAAATCAGTATAGTGAAAATAGAATTGCCTCATCTCTAAGAGATCGGAGGATTGAGAATGGAAAGAATGGAAATGTCTCCTGTCTGAGAGGCCTGGAGATTACAAGTTCAGAAGGGAATGGAAATGTGTCAGATCTGAAAAGTGAATGTAGGGTGAAGGATAGAATTGCTTGGTGATGCTGACTTCTGGTGGCCTGGTTTGATTCCAGGCACATTTGGAAATGAATATGTAACAGGTTTGTTGAATACAAAAGTACATCTTACTCATCCCATACTGTTACCCATGCTTCAGTCTGTTAGTGAGCCCATCCTTCCTAAGGTCAGATGCCCCTCTAAAGCCTCCTTAAGTGGACCAAGGACCTAGTCTGTCATTGTCTGTAAAGGAATACGTGTTGCAAAGGCCACCTCAAGGACATTTATTCCGTCGACAGAGCCTGAACTGTGGCTGATTTAGATACTGGCTGACTTCTTCTTAGAGAGTCTGTGAAAGCCTTGAGCCTAGGGGTTCTTTTCCCCTTCCTCCCTACTCCCTCTCTCTCTCTGTGCACCCCGCCTCCTTCCCACTCTCCTCTCTCTTCCTCTCCTCGTGCCTTTTCTTCTCTTCCTTATCCATTCAGCAAAGCCTTTCCTTGGTGCATTCTCCACAGGAGTGAATATGTAACAGGTTTAATTACGGACCCGACTTAAACACCTGCCTTCTCTCAAGGAGAGAAAAGGCAGCAAAGAGGTAGCATCAGAAGTCACGTGTAAAGCTGGAGAGAAAGAACCTAGGCGAGTATGACACAGGAATGTTAGTGTAGTTTCAAGTAAGGACCTCATGACAATTAACACCTGTCCTCAAGTCCATTCTGAAACTTACCTTTGCTGTTCCACTTGTTGTACAGAATTCCAACCAAAAAATCTGTTTCCTGACCAACTCATGTCCCATATGTGTCTTTTCTCAACCAACTTCCCTCATTGGTACAGGAAAGAAGCACTTCATGTGGACAGCTTGGTGGAATAACTAGAAGCTTCCCATGGCCAACTTTATATTAAAGTCCATTCAGGAAGCATCAGTGTTCTGGCAAAAGCCTAAAATTCAATTTGGGACTCCTCCCTCATCTCATTTCTTCCTTCTACTCTTCTTTCTAAGGTTCAGTCTGAAGGATGAGGGAAGATTTATTTCTTAGTTGTTCCAGCAGCTATAATTCAAGTAGGTTTTTTTAAAAAAATATATTTTTATTGAAGTATAGTCAGTTTACAATGTTGTGTCAGTTTCTGGTGTACAGCATAATGCTTCAGTCATATAGGAACATACATATATTTGTTTTCATATTCTTTTTAACCATAAGTTACTATAAGATATTCAAATAGGTTTAAAAAAAAAACTTTATTCCTCATGCTTCCTGCCTCCAAAATAGATGTTGTTAAAGTGTAGTGAGCTCTGCATATGTTTCTATGGTTTATACTTCCCACCAGTTAAAATGATTGGTGACTTACTTGGCGATTAAAAAATAGAAGACTTTTCATGCTCTCTGCAGAATCTGAGGCAGGAATTTTTATTATTTGTGTTTACTTATTTATTTATTGAATTTATATAGTGCCTTTCCTACAAAGGAGCTATAGAAACAGCGACAAATATGTAACATCCAAATGTCATCACTTAGCTTTATAACAGTAAGATATACAGGTCCGAGGGAAGGGTAGGCATATAAAAGACAGGGAGCCCCAGGACGGTGGGAGTTCTTCTGTAATAGGCAATCTGCACAAGTTTGGTTCACTTAGTTATTTTCAGGTGTCATGTGCCCTTTGAGGGGGAAAAACTATTTTCTCCTAAAAGGTGCTGTGGCTAGCAGGGTACCTTTAAAATCCACATACTTTTCTTCACTATTCCAGGGATCCTGTTCCCGGAATGCTCTGCTTTTCCCTGATGGAACTGCTAACACTTTTAAAGCCCAACTAAGATCTTATCAGAAGTGGGGGGTGGGGAGGAATTCAGTTTATCCTGATTGGGTGTTAATGACCCTGTAAGATGTAATTTCTTTTATTTTTATACTGTTACCTAGAAAATCTATCACAGCCTTGTAGTATTGATTGTTCAATCTATGAAGAGTTCAGTTTACAGCTTGACTGTTAGTAACAGGGTTATTCTAATGAGTGACTCTTCAACACCTCAGATTTTCACTAAATTCCAACCCATTAGCCTAATGGTCTAACACTAAGTGTCTTTGGTGATAAGAGCTTATTTCCCTTCCCTACCAGGAGAAGGCATGTCCAGGTAACCAAAAATACAACTCATTCTGTGCTTGTAGCTATGAAAACTACTGGCCATTTTCGGGGGTATGCCACATCAAATAAAAAGCAGAGCTGGAGGCCCAAATCGTGCTGATACACTCAAGTCTCTGACCAAGGAAGTTGTTGAAACAGGTCGTTTTCGCTCTGAAATTGTGGGCAAACTCAGCCAAGGGGGAGCCCGTGTTCAGTCATTTCCGCAGGGCGGAAAAATGGTTGCTGGTGAGCATTCCAGCCCCCAAATACTTTTTCCACTTTAGTGGTCGCCAGTGGGGTGAACTATTACATAAAAGAAACAGAGAGAAGTCAGAGAGGTGTTTGCAGCTCTTACTTTTTGAAACCTGTTTCCCAAGACCAAACATGAGATGACCGTCAGCCAGCTATGATTTGGGCTCGATAAAAAGAGCACAGGAGATGAAAATTTGGATCTGTAAGTGTTCCCCACTGCAAGATCATATTTATAACATTAAGGATCATAGTAATTTCAAAACTCAAAGATTAAATTAAGGGCTGTGAAAACAAGCAAATTGTATTTTCAGTCACTCTTCATGTTCTGGTGTCGTAATCAGTGGAGCTTGGCCAATTTTTTATGCCTTTCCTTCTGAAATAGTTAATAAGGTTAATCAGGCTGAGTCTCCTTTAATGGACTGAACATGGTGGCCTTTTCTGGCCTGGCCTAGAGAGCATTTCAAGTCCCCCCCAGTGGGCCACTGCTTTGTCTGTCTGTCCATTTCTCACCACCCCATGCTCTAGCAAGAACTGGTTTTATCTGTCTTCTCCTTTTGTCTCTTTTCCATAATCTGTACCCAGGGCCTCGTTGGCATGGTCCTTTTGTTTAATCAAGAAAATATAAACAACATGCTGACCTACCTTTAGCCTCTTTTCCTTGGTCACAGCTTGAATTCTGGAGCTACCCAGAATCCCTCAAACAAAAGCCCAAGGACATATGAACCTTGGAAAGAACACTGTCAGGCTCTGTGTCCCTAAGGAGGGAGAAATGCAGAAAGATGTCCTGGTCTTTCCACTTTAGAGCTCTCCACTTCATGGAGGCTCATTTTCAAATATTGACTCTGTCAATAGTAGCGCCAACTTGGCCTCAGTTACAGGAGAAATGGCTGTCGCTGGTTATAAAGACTTGGTGTGGAATGACAAATGCTTTGCAATAAATACCTAGGAAAGAGGAAAAACAATATATTTTTTGACTTGGTCTGTTGCTTTTCCTTCTGTGACATTTTGCTTGCTTGGAGCATAGCTCCTCTTACGTGGGATAAAGAAAATAAGATGCAGCCCTTTTTTTTCTCTAGAAAAGTCCTTCTCAGCTCTGCTAGCAATTTAAATGCCGTGATCATACCCATTAGCTTCTCTATCATTGTAATTGTTGTTAATTGTTATAACTGTTTTAGTTATTAGTGGTGTCATTATTGCTCTAGGTCCTCTGTCTGTTTTATGCTGAATATATTAGTGATTTGCTTTTGAATTACCAGGCTGTATTTAGTGGAGAGTTACATTTTTTTGGAGAGACATTGAGAAATGCTGGCATTAAGCTTTATTCTTTTGTTTTTCATTCCAAATGGACAGACTGGAAAAAAAAATAATTAGATGGAATAATGTCCTCAAAATGAGAATGACAATGTTTTGAATTAATTAAATGGTCAGAATGCTGCACCGTTTCTGATCTCCGACTGCTGCCAGAGTAGTGTAAACCTAACGGAACCTCAGTTCAGCCCACAGAGGCAATCCTCCCTCTCAGGCTCCCAACTCCTTACTGATCTAAAGACATCAAAGTCTCCTCATGCTTTCTCTGTTCATCGGGTATGCTGGGCAGGTTTAGGGAGGAGCCAGACTGGCCCAGCAGACTTCTCAGCCTTCAAGCTCTTCCTGGGGCCAACTTCAGGGGAAAAAAGCTCCTCGCTTTTCTTCGTCCCCTCCGCAAGGTTTTTGAATAACGCCCACTCCAGGTCAGGTTTTTGTTTTACAACTAACGCTTCAGGGAAGCCTTCCTGACCCCTCAGACTAGGTTGGATTCCCTTTTATATGCAGCACCCTCAACTTCTTTGCAGACATATCATAATCATAAATAGCTAGATAGGTGTGTGACTGTTTCCTGCTGCCTCCCCTGCTGATGGCAGCCCTAAGGGCAGGGACCGTGTGTGTGGCCAACGCAGAATTCCCCATGTCTAGCATAGTGCCCGGCACTTAGTAGGTGCTGTGTACGTGCGTGTTGAAAGTTGAAGAATGAATGCAGTGTAGTGTGCACACTTACACAGAAATATCCATCACACACGTTAAACCGGGAGTCTGCAGTACTGTCCAGTGAAGGAGTTCCTCCCTGATTTCCTTAAAACCAGAATACTTCTGTTTAGAAGCAAGTCCAACCTTTTCCCTATTTTTAGCCTTTCATTTTGCTTATTTTCCGGAACTGTCTTCTTATGGTTCTGACAATTCCAGTTCTCGGGGTAGGCTAAACCCTCCCCTGGATTCCTGAGCTCTTTCTTCTTTTGGCCTTTATCTTATGAAGAACTGAAGACATCTTCCATCTTCAGTTTTTCTTGAAAGGTTTTTGTTTTTCTCCTAGCTTCTGGCATTCCCTGTGATCTGTTGTGCTTTTAGAATAGGTCTTTTTCCACGTGTTCTCCTCAGGTGTCTTACATACCCAATATCAAATCATGTTTTACATATATACCCGAAAAGTACTCATAATTTCAGGAGCTATCCCGCCTCCAGGCACATGGGGAGCAGTACCCCCACAGTGACCATCTGCTAGGCCAGAAAAAGCCAAGATCACTTTGTCAGTCTTACTATTTGGAAATACCAAGTTACATTTTCTTTAAAAAAAATCTATTTTTATCAAATGATTTTCTTTGCCATATATAGATCCATGAAGAATATTGATGTCAATATACTTTTCATTCCTAAACTTAGTCAAAATCCTGAAGTGATCAGTCAACTCCATTACAACTGAAAACACATTAATATACTCTCTGGGAAAACGACTTTCACTTTTCAGGGGACTGATATTTCTCTGTTACTTCCTGCACTGATATCCCCCCAAAATATATACCTTGTCTTTGCAATAGTTAGCATTTTTCCCCAATGATTTTTTTTCCCTGAATTTAACTTTGTGGCAGGATGTTTCCAGTGTAGTTGTCTTGTTTGCTGCCCTCTGTTGTCGACTGCATATACAAACATTTCCTGTGTAAAGAAAACATGCCCGAGTCTTTATGTGGTTAACATTTTTCCTTGTTTGCAATAGCTGAATCTTAACTAAACAACTCTGTCCCACCTCTGTTTTTGTACACTTTAACATTCCTACTAAAAGTTCTTTTCCAGTAACATATAGGGATTTTCTTCCTCTGTGTCTTTATTATTTGAATTGCTCATAAGTCAAGAACAGAGAGGGAAAAAGTATAGCCAGCACCTCTGTCCCCCTCAATGCCTGCTTGCCTTCCATCTGTTCCCATCCTCAGCAACTAGCCCCATCACTCCTCATGGGAGGGTCAAGACAAATGAAGGGAAAGGTGGAAACTGGTAGAATAAGTTTCCCCAAAATCACTTGAATTCTAATTAGCGCCCAGGACTCCTGATCAATAGGAATGTCATCTTTGGTAGGTGCTTCGCATACAGCTCTCATACATAGCATCCTAAGGAACGGGGAGCACTGCCACATTATCCCTGGTCCAGTGGGCATTAGCTCTCCTGCCATTCAAATCCCCAGATCCTCTCCCTTTTTGTACTCTAGTGTTTAACCTTTCCGGGTAGTAGAAGATCAATACAAATTCTTCATTGTTAAGAATCGATGACTGTCCTGTGGCATCACTGCCATCTAGTCTTGCTGAGAAGCCCAGTAAATCTCTCCGGCTGTTTCTAAAGCTTGGTTTGTCGTCTTTGGTTGCTTTCATTTTTAATGCAGATCACTTTGGTTTCTGTTCCCCTGGGGGCCTGCTGATAAATCTTGGCAGACATGTTCAGGGTCTACAAATGAGATGCTGGAGAAGGGCCAGCCCACCCAGAATTTAGTTGTAATGGATGACACCCCCTCGGTTCCACTTAAAGACTGGGCTATTCGTTTCCACATTTATTGGTAATTACCTTGTGTAGTAAGTACCTGGGTGGGAAGTGCCTAGGATGAAGTTCCTGTGTAACAGAGGAGGCCAGCATGTGAGGCTGTGATGCAGATTTGTGCTGGCTGACTCAGCCTCTCTTGTAACAGGCAGAAGTCGGAGACTTAGTACTTCAAATGCATAACAGAGAGGCACTGGATAGTTTGGATGCCCTGGATGAAGAAAGTCTGACAGGAAATCTCTTTGTGCTGCTTACTTACTTTACCAAATAAAAAATTACCTGCCTGATTTTCTTTTATTAATAAACGAATATATTTATCATATGATTGAATAGCACCTGACTAAAGGTTATATAAATATTTAATGTTACTTAATGACCTCCTTTCCCACAGTCCTTTGCTCATGCTGAGTGTTCGGCTGTATCTCTTCCCAAACACCCTATATCTTAGGTTTCCTAGGGGTAATATCAGAACCTTGGTTTCTATTTGCAGCAAAACTGTGGGCTCCACAGAAAAAGCCAGAGTTCTTTTAACTTTGATTTCTCCTCTCTTTGATCAGTGGACTATGCCAGTTATTACCAGGGCCTATGGGATTGCCATGGCGACCAGCCAGACGAACTGTCCTTCCAACGGGGTGACCTCATCCGCATTCTGAGCAAGGTGAGGACTGGAGTGTGGGGCTGGGATCAAAAGGTGGTCTTCTCACTCTCGCTGATGTAGTCACCACAACCAGAATTATTCCATGTCCTATACTTCTCTTCTGTGTATCACATAGCTCCCTTACACATAGAGTAAATTCCCATTGGTTTATAGTTGTCAGGGAAATTCTTAATTGAAAATTCAGTTTCAGGAACCAATTTTCACATTTAAAAATACAATAAAGTAGACACAATACTAAAACTATGCCAATCAAAATTCGATCTTTTTTTAAAGGGTCTTGTGGTGCTCAAAAGTCATCACCATGTACATAATTTGTACATACTCTTGAAAATATTCTGGCTAGGTCAGCCGTCTTCATTCACGTATAGATAAATAAGACTGTAGTATAATTATGTATGGGGGGAGGAGTCAGAGCTGGTTAGCTCAGTTGGTTTGAGCAAGTACTGACAAGGCCAAGACAGTGAATCAACCCATAAAGTCCAGCTAACTTTATTCTCTCCCTTAGTCACAAAGTTAACCCCTAGCCCCACCTAACCATCTCACAAATGGTGGTGTTGAATATAAAAAATTGGGCAAAAAAAGGATAGATTATTGCAGATCCATCACCAACATGAAGAAGATGCAGAACTCATGGTTTGAGGGATCAGTAGCATCATCTTTGTAAAGAAAGATTACACACATATTCTGTATAGGTGGGCTCAGTTTCTGTCTCTGGGGGAAAAAAATGTGTTAAAAAGTTCTCCCTCTATGAGGCAGTCAATATCTACAAACACATTTTTGAAATGGCACAATTTGCTCTTTAGTTGATGAGCATATAAACTCCATAGAGGAAAATTGAAAACCCATTGTGTTATTAACCCATCATTGGCCATTTATCTTTGTTCTGTGAATGTCACTACCTTGACCAAGGGTTTGTCTTGGTTTGATATGTACCATAAACTCCTTATGAAACAGACCAGGGCTGACCCAAGCGGTTCCAAGTCCCTTTTGGACTAGGACCAAACTCAGACCCAACCTTTTGCAAGAGAGTAGGAAGCCTGCAAGTCCTGCTGAGTGAGATCACAATCTTCTGGTGATTTCTTCCAGACTCCTAATACAGTACCACACTAGTACCATTCTGGTGCAGCTCCAATACACCAAGAATAAATTGCAAGCAAAGAAGGGAGTGGACATTGGCCTGATTGGTATTTCAAATGCCCGAAAGCAAGGTTTGCCGTGTAATAGAATTTGTGTACATTACCACACTGGCATTACAGGGGTAATCGAGTTATCCACTCAGGTGTGACCAGGCCTCTGTTTGCCCAGAGCCTGCAGGTGAACAAATTAACTGTTTACATTGTCTGAGGTGCCTGCAGCAGGAGGGAGAGAGAACAGAGCCAGACTGTCTGCTGGCCTTCTCTCTCGGTCATGATTATTTTGTTTGTTTTGCATGTCTTTTGCCTTTGTTAATGGCTTCTCACTGGGGGGTTCCTTTCCTCCACTTGGAAGGGACTGTGCGGTAACTTGCCCTGCACTAGAGAGCTGACTGTGATTACCATGGCTGTTGTGTTTTTAAGAGAAACCAAAGAACATGGGGAACCTCTCTAACCTGTTTCATTGTTGTTGGGGTTTTTTTAATCAATCTCCTTTCCCGTCCTGCATTACTAAAAGCTATCAGAGTCTAATTCACTGGGAATAAATATCTTGCTGCCCTGGTTCTCTCGGGCTTCTTTCTCCATCTTCTGGAAGGTCCTGAGTCCACTGTCATCCCTTACCATGGTAGTAACACATTTCTTTACTCCCCCCAAAAGCTACACCAGCTGCCTCCTTTCTGCATGTTGCTAATCTCTGCATGTCGGAGGAAGAAATGAGAAGCTAGAAGCTTAGCTGAAGTTTCCCTCATAAAGCTTCATTCCAGTTAACGTTGGCTTGGGGAGCATTTCAGATTGGATTTACCTTTATTATATTACTTAACTCAATAAGACTCCTTGGACAGGAAGGAACCTTAAAAGGCCACCCAATCCATTCCCTTGCCTCTAAGAAGCATAAATGAACTAATTTAGACAGAAAAGGAGATTCCACTACCATTCTAAGCTGTCTGTCTATACAGATGTTCAGTAACTCCTAATCTCTGGAATTTTCCCTCATATGGATTCTAAATTTATTTCGCTTTCGCCCCAGCTGGCTTCCTTTATTGGATTCAGTTACACTCTGCAGCCTGCCTCTCACACCTGGAGGGGCAGAACTGACCCAAGTTGAGGGTAGTCCAGACAAAAATGGTATTTCAAAATCTCCATTTTACTTTTCTCTCTGGCCAGTAGGACTTTCATCAGGCAAGAAAAGCCTGCCGCTTAGGAACCTGGAGAAGTCTACTTCCCTGAGAAACACAAGACAAGATGCAACTGGGTACAGCTCAGCTAACCCAGATCGTTTCCTTACCTGTAAAATGAGGGAGTTGTAATAGGATGAGCTGTAAGCTTCCTTCCACCTCAAACATTCCCATTCTAAACAAACATGATGAGAAAACTGCTAGATAAATTCCACACAAAAATGTGTTTTAGTTTTAATTATTTATTCAGATTAAATAAATTCTGATTATAAGCTCTTTTGGTTTTGGCCCTTATCACTGCCCCTGGCTTTCCCCTCTCTGTATAATAAAAGAAATATTCTGAAGAGGGGGCGGCAGGTGGAGAACAGGATGGGGGTATGGGTCAGGAGTTGGGGATGTAGTAACTTTATTCTGGGGCTCCTGGGGCTCTCTGCTGTTTCTTAATAGTTGCCCAAGTATGACCGAAACTTGAATCCTAGAATCCTAAGGCCAGGAGAGTTTGTTAGAGTCAAGGGCCTTTGGGCAGGAATGATCCCAGAAAGAGAGCAATTTGTCCTTTAAAAAAAAAAATCCAGAGAGGATGTTTGGCTGGGTAAGAAAGATGCACCCCATAGATAAACAAATGTCCATCACCTATGCTTTTCTTAGGGAAGCAGATCATCAAAGATGGGTTACTTACATGACCCAGAACAAAGTCACTTAATCTTGCTAATCCTCAGTTCCCTCATCTGTAAAAACTGGGATAACTTCTATTCAGAGGGTGTTCTGTTACTTACATTAGAGGATTTGTGTAAAGACGTGCCTGGCATCTAGGAAATGATTACTGATTATTATATTCCCCTTTTCCATTAACAATAAAGTAAACTTTGGGGGTCAATGTTAGCTACATACTAGGAGTTCAATAAATTATTGGTGAATTG
This sequence comes from Camelus dromedarius, assembly GCF_036321535.1. Taxonomy (NCBI): domain Eukaryota; kingdom Metazoa; phylum Chordata; class Mammalia; order Artiodactyla; family Camelidae; genus Camelus; species Camelus dromedarius. Next base: position 54,063,649 of record NC_087451.1, read on the forward strand.
AGTGAAGAAAAAAAAAGGTAACCTGTCCTGCCAAGAACTCTTCACAGAGATGTTTGAAAGCATAGAAGGTCCTTACTTGGAAATAAAAGGCCATCCAATGAAGGGGCATACGTGGAAATGCTGTGTGCCTTTCCTGGTCTGAGAAATTTTGTCACAGAATTGATCAGTTGCTCAAGCTTCTTTGAGGAGAAGCTCGGGCCATGTATCCAAGCTCTGAAACAGTAGCCAATGGCACAGTCAGCAGGACCCCGCCAACCTCCCTTAACACATCCATCCATTCCTAAGCCCCATGCAGTTGTATGCCCACTTAATGCAGAGTTCCAATTTGAGTCTTAAAATATATTAAAGGGAGATTTTAATAACGAAGCAGATCTGTGCATCCAGCGGATGTTCCTGTGTTCCTTTCGGGCCCAGATATTTCTGAACAGCATTTTCTGGAGCAGGGACCGAGCTCCCCTTCTGCCCAGGGCAGGGACGCAGCTCAGGCCACAGCGGGGTGTTTACCGCTCTTCAGTGGCTCCAGATTGTGGCGCTTGTGCAGGTCTCCTCATACGTAACCGATGGCTCCTGAGAGCCTGCCTCCCGTAAATTACTTCCCACGATGCCTGCGACCACCGCAGAATTCAAGTCTGAATAGAGCAGGAAAAAGGTATTTGAAAAGCCTGTTCACTCAGCTGCATTTTAATTTCCTTTTCAATCTTGTCCCAATTAATTTCACAGAATTAATCTCACAGAAGCAAACTCGGCAGCATTGAGGCTGTGGTTTTAGTGTGGCGGCCGCTCTGCCTGAACATGAAATAGGAGCTAATATAAAAATCCATCTGCTGTGTTTGAAATACACGCCGGCTGCTGCTCAGTCCTGTCTGACATTCCAAACATCAACAGCGGGGAAAAGTGATTTGGGGGTTAGTGGCCATCAGTACTTGGCAGGGGTTCAACAACAGGTGTACTCCAAAAATCCATTCAGCCTGGGCACCAGGCACGACAGGACAGGTGCTGAATCTCCCTCCGTGCAGTAACACTGAGCCCTGGCTTAGTTCCTTTTATCTGAGGATCATGAGGCCCTTCTGTGGACCAGCACTGCTGTGGGCATTTATTGTAAGTGGGAGAAAGGGAGGTAAGACATCTCTATTTGGATAAGACAAGCCACAGGTTCCAGCTTTCAGGGAAGTGACTGTCTTCCTGGCTTAAAGCTTTCTCACTAGGGAAACTTTTTCTAAATAATAAAGGTGCTTGTTCTGCTATTCGAGATAAGTTAAATAAACGCCCATTTAAAAATTAAGCCTCCTGCTTCAGAAGTAATTTATAGTGGTAACATGAGCTGTCCAGGAGATAAGGGCGAATTAAAGAAAGAGAAGAGAAACTCTTTCTCAATTGACTGGAAAGGAGAAAAGGTCCCTGAATGAGGCATTCCACTTAGGGTAAACCAAGTCAGTAGGCTTAATCTCTTGGGCTTCTGTTGTGCGCCTCGTGAGTTTGCCTTGGGCTCCTCCAAGTTTTGTCTAGCTACTTACTCGCGCGGAAGTCAGCCTTGGAGCCGCAAGCTGGGCACCACAGAAGGCTTGTACTTACCTGATGGCTTAGCTGGGGTGGGGAGACATTCTCACCACCCAAACACAGCACAGCGTGCTTTGGTTGTCTTTTCTGCTGGTGCAGTTGATATGGAAACAGAGAGCCTAACAGGCAAAGTCAAGTTTCACACTGAACACATGATGCTGTCAGATGGCCAGGGGCCCTATGTGGATGAGGATGGACTGACTTCATCATTCCTGGGTGACATTAACTTCCGGCGCTGGGTTGGAGCTACTTAAATTCAGGCTGAACCCTGGCTCCAAAGCCAGCTCCTACTTATCTGAATGCAACAGGCCTGTCCCGGCACACCTGCACTATGTTAACATAACACCATGTCTGCTATAATGAGCTTTTTAAAGCCCAGTGTTCACCTAGTCCCTCAAAGGACTACTTAAAGAATGTAGACCTTTCCCCTCCCTTGACCCCATCCCCTCCAAAAGAGATTTGTATGTTGTAAAAATTATCTGGATGCAGCAGTACTTCCTCTTTTAAGTGTGCTTAGTTGAATGTGACAACAACCCTCATAAAAACAGATAAGTTAATTCCTTCAATTGCTTTAAATGAAGGATTTTTTTTTTTTTTTTTTTAAATTTCAGGGCTCTGAGGGAAAGGAGGTGTTTGGTGACATCTAGTGTCCATTTAGGACTTCCTCAGGCACCATTACCCTCTACTCAGCTGAGTGGGGGATGGGCAGGGTAATTTGGGAGGTGATTCGGGGGTAGGAAGTGGGGAGAATACAGGCCTGGGGCACAGGCTGCCCAAACATTGTGATGAAACTGATCAATGCCTGCCAAAGAGCTATCATTCACCTCTGACCTAACCAAAGGGGGCGGTGAGGGGGGCACCGTTGGAAAATATCTTTTCTTATTTATGATGATACAAAAGAGAAGCAGAATCTGTCCCCATCACCCCATTTCATGTTAACAAGCAGGTCAACACTGTGCCGTGATGACGAAGATGATGATGGTGGTGGTGTTTTCTCTCATTAATAACCCCTGTGGGAGGCCATAGAGTTAGGAGGATGGGAATGGGATTTGGGGTCAGCTGGAAGGCAACGGTCATACACCGGTCAAATTCAGTAGAGGCCATTCCTTTCCCCCAGACAGGAACCAATCGTCTAGAACAAACCCTGGCAGCCTCATTCCTTCCAGGTAATTTTTATAAATGAAGGGACACCCATTCCAAGAGAGGACAAAAGGGAGAGGGGTGTTTGTGTGTGTGTGTGCATATGCGTGCATTTGAACCTACTAACAAGAGGCCCGACTGCATATCAACCCTATCCTCTAAACCCTGGCCATCTATTATAAAAACCCATTGAAAAAAAAAAGAATAAAACTGGCATTTTCCACTTTAATCTTACTTCTGAACTGTTGTTCTGGACAGGACCCTTCACTTTGTACACACACACACACGCACACGCACACATACCTCAGTCAGGTGGAAAGTCCCAGATCAGATAATTAACCATAAGACCCAGACAGAAATGTTTACCTAGAACCACATAAGCCATAGCAGGGTTAGCTTAATACTCAGAATCGCCCGGTGCTTTGCAAACTCCAGTGCAAAAAAATTCCAGCCATTTATTTTGCTGTGAATTTATAACAAATGCTGTTAAAGTCTTCGTCTTTTGACAGAGGTAATAATAAATTCACTGTTAAAGACGGTAGTTTAATTCCTTATACCTCCAATACTGCACAGAATAAACCATATTCATCACTGAGTAATTTTTTACCACATAAATCTTTAAAACTAACCGGTGAAGGCTGTTGAGACTGAAATATTGTGAATTTATTAGATATGCCCATGTAGTATTGGATTCAGAGGTTTCCATTCGAATATATTATGGGGAAAATTTGTGTCTTTAACTGTGACATTCCCTCCATTCCCCGCTGCCAGTATTATAACAAGCAGCTCCTCCAGAGTCAACTGCACGTATATTAGACAGAGATTTAGTAATAAACTCCTCACTAATCTGCCAAAGAGGCTGGATGACATTTCAGTGAGATGCTCTATTTAAAAGGAGTCACAAAAGCTTTGTTTCCGTGTAATTATTTTCTCAAAAGGAACTCAGTCTTCCCAACCTCTGTCTGCCAGCGTTTCTTGGTAGTATGTGGATCCGGCTCTCCAACCAAACTAGCGAAATGTGGAAGTAAATTATAACCTCGTTGCAAATATACCGGGCAGTAACTTCTATGCAGTTTATAGGGTTAGTTATGGGGGGCTTGGGGTAATTGTTTAGAACACAAAAAAGCTGGAATTAATAGACGTTGCCGAACGTGTGGTATTTAAGGCTAATAAAAAGACTGTATTGATTCTCAAACTAGAAATAATACACAATGGTTTCAGAAAACTTGCTATTTAAAAACTTGCATCTTGACAATATGACACATTGAAGATACAATTAAATCCTCAGATTTGAATAAAAATCCTTTTACTCTACCGTATAAATTTTGAGTGAAAATCTGTGCCTGTTAGATGAGAATATTCTGAACCTTTCTCATGATTTGCTAGTGAAGTGACATTTAAACGGACCAATTGATTATATCAGATTGTAATGCCCTCTCCAGTTTCATTAAGGAAACATTAATATTGCTAGAATGAAAAATATTTTTTCTTTTAGATGCAGAAATGTGCATCATCTTTTCAGCAAAAAGCTTCGGCGGTTTCTCTGTTCCCTCTAATATTCTGTATTTGGCAAGAGTTCCAGAACTGGAAACTTCCAAGGAGGACTATGAACTTTGAGATTTTTTTAGTAAAATAAAAGAAAGTAAAACGTGTTTCTAACTGTTAAACAAAAGAGAAAAATCTCCTGGCAGTGCAAGACTGCAGCCCATCAGAGTAATTGTTAAAAGACAGAACCCGGCTAGAAAGATAAGCGTAATACCAGCGATTAATATTCAGCATTTCACATTATAGTCAGGAGGATGTGTTTTCCTTTGTGATGTGGCTCATAAGCTAAGAGTGTTGGGAGCCAGACTCTGAGCTCTGTCTTCTTTTTGTGCATGAGGATTAAGGAGAAAAAAAACAGCGACAACAATCCGGCTCCATCTGTAAATGAACAAACATCTTGATTTTATAGCTATTTGCTTTGTAAAACTGAGGAATGAAACAAAAATTACTGGATGCCTAAGTAACACTTTAATTCCAAATTCATTTACGCTGTAGCTGTGTAGTTGTCACAAACCATAATGCAGTATTTAATTAAAATAACAGAAGTGCATCTAGATATGTCCTGGGGTAGCTATCACCAAATTATAGTCTATGCCATCCGTATTTTATTTATGAAATGGCAGAGTCTAAGGTGCAACTAGGCTGATACAAAAGCATAAACATTTTAAACCTGTATTTTTATAAAGACTCTTTTTCTTTCCTGCTATGTCTTTGAATTTTTTTCCTCCTTCCGTCTTTCAGGGGTTTTTCAGTGGGATTGTTTTTGATGTCGGTAAAGATCTCTCTAACTCTTGCTTTTCAACTATTGACCTCCCGCGTCTTCTGGCAGTGAAATCCCCAATCTGTTGTCATGGAAAGGCTTGTGAGGTTTCACAGGAGCCACAGCAAGCACGGGACATCTTAGCGGAACTTGGACGTGGATTTCAAGAGGGTAGGGGAAAAGCAAACCCTTTTCAGGCTCCGTGTGTTTGTTCGTATACAATTTTCCTTGCACTTTTCTTTCCACCTATAAATACCCGTTATAGTTTACACGCTTGCTTGCTCTACTTTGTGGATGTTCACATGCAGACATACTGCTCCTTTTCATAAACGCATAGCATCTATCTTACACGCATCCACCATCTATCTCCTTGTTCACATTGGCTGTCCCATCCACCTCCTTGTCTGCAGAATTATGTTCAGCAAGGTCCCGATTTATAGGAAATAAATAATGAAAATGGAACAGACTGGGAAAGATAATCGAAACATTCAAATTGTTATTTTTCACTGTACTTTCCACAGAGTATCTATAAACACCTAGCAGAGGTGTTCACTGATTACTAAAAAGCAATGCCTATTGGAACGTTCTGACCCAGTGGGTCTCTACATTGTATCTTTCCGGCTCTGTCTTGCTTTTTGAAGCTCCAAGATCTGGCTATTTTTAAATGGCAAATGATGCCGTGTTACTATTTTCATTCTTTATACTTCTTATTTATCCTGTTTATAATAACAAGTTTTGTCATCATTTATCCTAAGAATTATAAAACAAAAACAATAACTGCAATCGCCTTTTTAAAGAAAACAGCTCTTGCAATGACTGTATAAAGATATTTGATAATGGTAGCATCAGACCACAGCCGGTTCCTGTGGACCACAGCAAGCGTCTTTTGGAGAAGGGATTCTTACACACACTTGTAATTATTTTAGCCCCTTTCACAAGTCACATAGAAAGTTAATTTCAATCGCTGCTAATTTCCGTCCAACAAGAGTGCGGTACTTTAAACCACCCAAAATAATTGGATTCAAAACAAATTTAGGAAATTGAGTGTGTTAGAAAGCAAATAAAAATATCCTTTTGGTAAGGAGGAGGGTGAAAGTAGTAAAAATGGCCTTTTTTCCTCCCTTCTTTCCCCTTCACAACTTTGCCATTAAAGTTGCACCTACAGCTAGAAGTTTGTCCGTGAAAAATGGTCATTTTGTTTCTCTGCTCAAAGAATGTTATTAAAATGCTAATTTAAAAGAAAAAGGAGTTAAATATCTAGCGATGGTGCATTCTAATTGCAACCATAATGAGCTCTCTAAATGTGCGTGCCCCTGACACACACAGAGCATAAACAGCAGTAAACAGATCATTAGTACCCGCGTTCATTTATTCTGGCGACCTTACCATGACCCCACCGAGGGTAGGGTGAAAAGCAGGTGGATCTGGCTGTGACACCCCCTAGAGGGATCCAGGAAATGAAGCTATAAGCGGTTGTCATGGAAACGCCTATGTGTGCAGATGATGTAACACACCGACAGGCTGTAGGCTCCGCAACTGGGACGTTGCCTTTCCCTCGCCGGAACAATCTTGCAGATTAAATTATTCATTTCTTTAATTCACATAGCAAAAGGAATCCTAATTTTCTTGGTGATACGCAACTCTCTTCCATTTCTCTTAGGTCTGGAGCATAGTGACTTGTTATCCCCTCTTTCTCTGAAACCTACCCCAGCTTCCTACATCGTAGCCCCAAATCACTGAATCTGGCAAAATCAAGTAGGGGAAAGGCAGCAGAAGTCTGATGCTCACCATCTGTACTTAAAGAGAGAAAATCTAAGATTTTAAGCTAAAATTAATGATATAGACAGTGTCCCTTTCTGATGAGGGCATGGTGACCAGGGACTAAATGTACACCTGTCCTGAACAAGATGGCTTTATTTGGAGCAGGGTAGGGTCAAACTGATACCTGATGCAGAGAACATAAAGCACAGAGACACCAGCCCCAGATGAACACATCACCCAACAAGGTGCAGGGATAAGAGGAAAAAAGGTAAGAGAAAACGAGCATCTGCTCACCCTCTCCCATGTCCAATTGAGAGGATTGAGATTAATAAAAATAATTCTTTGGAGAATGATTCCACTCTATCCTACCCTGTTTTGCACCAAACAACCTCAATAACCTTACGGCAACAGTAGAATAACTTTTCTTCTTTTTTTAAAGGAAACAAAAAAGATGATCTCTGGAAATTATTTTAAAATAAAAAATACCCTGGCCTGTGCCTCCCCCCAAACCCCCCCCCCCCCATTGCACTTTAGATGAACCTGTGATATTGTAGCAATGGCCCTTGAAGTGCAGTGGGGAGGTGATTTAGGAGAATATTAAAGGCAATGTGGAGATTCAAGGCGCCTCTCTCAGGGAGATCTGGAGAAATACGCAGCACAGATGGGCCGAGCAGATTAAACATTTCCGTCACATTGTTTCCAAATTGTGTTGTGGTGCCTGAGGCTGGTACTGCGGTCAGAGCAAAACAGAGCGGTGCAGAGCTGCGAGCTGCTCAGTTTATGGAATACATATTAATACGCCGGTCTCACATGGTATCACAATTCTATCAGCTCCGGAATGGTGCTGTCTCTATTGTTCCTGAATTCTGCATTGGCACCTTGCTTTCTCCTGTCTGCAAAGAGTTTACCCTCCCTTTATCCTCTCTCTCTTCTTTAGGCAAAGTTCAGGTTGTGTGTTTCTTTCTCGTTTCTCTTCTCCGCACAGCCCCATTTCACCTTTTTTTTGGCTCACACTTCCGTCACCAACGATGTCCAGTTTGTGCACAGGTCCCGTACCCCTCCCTGGCCTTGACTTGGTCATTATCCACTCACACCCAGTGCAGGTCATCAGTTCAGACTTGAGGCTGAATAGTGCCTTGCACTCAAGGGCTCCCACACCCTCCATCTAGCTGACACGTTTCTCCTCTCCTCAGAACTCTCAGCTCTAGCCAGGGGTGAGCTTTGTGAAGTTATTGCCATGTGCCACCCCCCCCCCAACCGCTGTTGTTGACCCCCAGCCCTTCCGTGTCCTTTTCTTAGATTCACATGCCTCCCTGCCCCCCTGCCCCAGATCCAGGCTCATCAGCCTCCAAGTTAGCAGGTTCCCTGAAATGTTAACAATTAATAAAACTGGTTCAATTGAGGCCAATTTAATGGTTCATTTTTATTATAATTTATAGACCAAAACTCCAAATAATGGAAAAAAAAATGACTGCCAAGAACTTAAAACACGATGTGAAACAACCTAGAGAGGCCGCCAAGCATTGTGCTCTGATCCTTTCACGGGTTCCAACAGCACTAATCTACTGTCCACCCAACTGACCACTTCCTTTCTCCTTCAGCAAAATCTCTTCATAAAACCATTTGTCCTGAAAAGCGGGAACCTGTTTGTGGTGACCAATTCCTGTTCCCAGCCCTGTTTTTCTCAGCAGTTGGAAGGGGGCTGAGTTAGAGCCCTCAGTTTACTTAATAACTTTTGAAAGCATTACATTTCCAAAGCTGGATTTTAGTAGAGAAATTGTAGGTCAATCCAGAGTAAAAATATATTGTTTTTGGCTGGCCTTGGAATATTACCATCTACTCTGCTTAGGAATTCAAATTTTCCATCTTTACTAATGATAATGTATGATGCACAAGCACTAATAAGAGAAATAAGCAATCATAAACCAATAATTCTGTGATTGATTGGCCTTTCCCATACATATATCAAGCATTTATTGATCTTTCATGTTAGGGGCTGATTGATTGCTCTCTTGAAGGGGAATTCTCTTGTTTACAGGCATTGATATAGTGAAGTTTGATAGTTAAAAGAACAAAAGTATGAGACATTTTCTGGGAATCTTGTTCCACAGAGGCTTATTGGAGCCCAATTCAAAGTGAAAAGAGAACGTTTCCATCAGGAACATTCTCAGGGGAACTGACAGTGAGGTGTCAAGCAGCTTGCTCCAAAAGCCATCACATAGATTTGAATGGAAGCTCTGAGGAAACAACACAACTTTTGAGTCGCAGTTTAAAGAGATGGGGCCTTAGAAGGGATAAGCAAGTCTGGTCAGCCCTGGAGGAAGGAAGAGACTCGGCAGCTGGGGGCCGAAGCCTAGGAGACCCAGCATGGCAGGATTCTTGGTTTGCTTTCACTATATGTAAAAGGGGCCGGGGGTTGGGGTGGAGATGGTCTCACTTGGCCAAAGTGCAGATCCAGGCCATAAGGATCATTGTATTTTCCCCCTAAAGTGCTGGTTGGTAAACTGTAGGGGGTTCATATACCCTTTGAGAATCTGCTGAAAGGTCTGAGCCTCACCCCAAGGACAGACACATGTACCCATGTGCACAAATTTACACCAGTTTCAAAGAGTTCAAAGATCCCTTCATGTCCATCCACAGACGGGCCAGGGGTTCAGAGTCTCCAGTTTAAGAATCTGTGCCCTAGAGGATGGTGATTTCCTTTTGTTGGAACAGCCTAGGATTCACTGAGCCTAGAAATTGAATTCTCATCCCAAGACGGGATGGTCATTCCAGGTCATGTCTGTGCTACTCCAGGGGAGCCATGGAAGAGCTTATACAAATAGGAACCAGCAGGGAGGAGAGAAATTAAAATGTAGCAATCATGGAGTAGGGGTATTTAATCTCTTTTAAGGCTTATGATAGGCGCCTGCTGGCTTTCCCCCTGATATCCCCTGACACCTACTGACAGGGTATTTGCAGCACCACACAGGGACTCAGGGCCCTGTGACAGGAGGAGCACTGAGGAGGTCCATGATAGTCTTGAAACTATAAACAGCAATAGGAAACCACTGGAGGCAGCGTCACGCTGTGCAACGTGCCCGTGCTTGGTGGCCATACTGCTTTTTGTTTATAGAATTTGCTGTTCTTTTTATGGCAGGTTTGGTATGGGGTTTTTTGTTGGTTTTTTTTTTTTTTTCCTTGCTGATGGAGATTAGCAGCATAAATCCTTTTATGGCAGTGCTCAATCCCCCATAAACACTTTTGATTGTTGCTGATGGTGAGTGCTGTGTCTGTTTCAGGTTCCCTCAATACTCTGCTCATCCAGGCCAACAGCATCTCCAACCAGATAACGGAGTCCAAATAACCAACTTTCATTTTTAAGACTCCGTTTGAGGGTTCAAGGAGGAAGGGCAGGTTTGGTGTTGAGGAAAGCGATGTTTAATCAAGCCTAGAAATATTCATAATGAGGACAAATCACACATTGTACTATTTTTGAGTGAAGGACTTTACAAGACTTTGTGGCAAGAAGCAAGCACTTATGTAAAGGGTTTGGGGTTTTTTTAAAATAACTTTTTATTACAGTTATTAAAGCATGTTCAATTAACAATTTTGTATAATTACCATCTTATAGAGAATGGGGAGCCTGTATAATTCTGATTCCCTAACAAATTGTCACTTACAGGTGTGCATCCCCACCCGAAAGGTAGAAACACTCCCGCATTGAGGGTTTCAGGTCTCCTGGGAGCGTCTCAGGCATTTTTCCTGTGGATCCTTCCAAACATTTGGGCAAAAAGAAGTCAAACTTTACTGAAAATGTTGATCCCAGGAATTCAGTTCTCTGCCATCCCAAAACTAAAATCCAAGAATCAGCAACTTAATAAAAATGCAGTAAATTAGCACCTCTAGACAAGAGCAGAGTTCATTCAGAGCTGGGGTCTGCCTGGCTGAGCCAGTACTCTCTCCATTTTAATAGTTTAATAAAAATTAGCATAATTAACGAACATCTGTATGATCCAGAGTGGTGCAATTTGGCACTTGGAAACGAGGGCTTAAACATGATTGCTGTGAGTTTAATGTTGTTTTAATTCTTTTTGGCACTGTGCAGTGAAATAAACGTTTGGTGGTGATAGTTCTCGGCCGGATCTCATTTGCATTTTTCTCCCTTTGATTATGAGCAATTGTGGACTCCCCAGCAATTCATCAAAGTAGAAATTATTTTAAAATACCTCGTGGTGTTCAGACTGGGCTGGAGCAATGCATGGGGGGTGAGAGGGAAAGAGAAGGCTAGAAATTTTCCATTCATGCTTTAAACATCTCAGCCCTGCAGCCTTTTTTGAGCATCCAGCCAAGGGATGAAATCTGGAAAGACAGTCAGATGCCTAGACCTTTGATTAAGCTCTTGGGCTACCCCAGCAGGATACATCCTGTGGTCTCCGAGACTGTACCATCTTCCTTACGCCTGCTCTTTTGTTTTGAAGGGCAGAGAGTTGATTTCCCTCATTCCGGTTCTCACCGCTGCGGTGAGCCGACTACATCTGCAACCGGCAGGGTCAGTGTTCCCCTCCAGCAAGAGCGCGCTGACTGGGAGCCCGGCCTTTGCAGGTGTCCTGCTGTGCCTCATCTGCTTCTTATTTGCACCGTCTTCGAGTTGGCAGAGCACCTTCCCCAGGCTCGGTCCCTGCTCCTGGCGTTACAGCTAAAGGGGGATGCTGCCAAGTGTGAGTCGGAGCAGGAAGTCTTGAGCAGTCCCTAGGGAGAGAACACCCTGTCTGAGCCCCTCAGGTGATGAAGATGACAGCATCTGGCAGGTGGAAGACCGCACTTCACACACATTGAAGCAAGCTGACTTCGAGCTAAAGACTGTCAGACAACATTGTGCCCACCCCTTGCCAGCGAAATGGCAGAAGAGCTAAAGCTAGAGTTTTTAAGAGCCAGAGTGAGAGAGGAAGGCAGAGTATGCGTTTCCCCAGCACAGGGAGGCCCTGTAGACACAGCCATTGCAGCGACCTGCTAATGCAGGGCAACACTGCAAGAAAACTTCAGGCAGAAACTGCCCTAACATCAGTGCTGGGAAATGGACAGTAATGTGACTTGGACCAGGAGCAGCTTTGAAATGTCCCGACAGGCACAGGCTGAGGAATTCTGGGTAATCTCCCACTAGGCGGTGCGGACCGGACCGTAGGGGAAGCTGGCCTCCTGGGGAGGGAGGGAGGCAGTGAGAAGGTGTGGTGAGGACAGTGGGAGGAGGAGGTGGGCGCGTTCATTTATTTAAGACTGATTTTTAAAAGGTGATTCCCTGTTCCTTTTAGGATCAACTCAGTCGTCTCACTTCTTACGGCGTCTGAGGCTCTCTTCATGATACTTAGGGAGCCATTTGGGGAAACTGTCTCCAAAGGCAGTTGCTCTCTTACTGCCACGACCAGTTCAGTCACCAGGGACTATCTTGGAGTTGGTTGTAACTAAATCTGCTCAACTGAGAGTATAAATCCCCACTGCTCCCTTCATTTCTTCATAACCTCATTTAACAAGGTTTTTGAGGGGCCCCATTCTGTGCCAGGCACCATGTTGAGTCCTGGGAACACAAGCGCAGATAAAACCAACAAGGCCCCAGCTCTCACAGAACTTTCCACCTAGTGATTGGCACTGAGGCAGAGGCAGGCAGATACAAGGCAGTGTGATGAATTCATTTCCAGGGAAGCACAGGGCACAGCACTGTGGACCACAGAGTTGGGCCCGCACACAGTCAGAGAGTGGTGAGGAGAGGCTTCTGGAGAGTCTAGAGAGACTCAGGAATTGAAATCTGCTTAGGAGTGAGCCCCACAAAAAGAGAGGAGGGACGTAGAGGCTAAACAGGCAGAGGAAAGGCTCCAAGGTGAGAGAGAGTAGTGGAGACAAGTACTATCTTACTAAGGGTCACTAGATTTAGGGGACAAATGACAATGCTGGGCAGTAAGAGGGACTAGGTCATGCAGAGCCTTGTCCATCTTTTTAAGAAGTTGACAATAGGCAGTAGGAACTCACATAAAGGCTTCAAACAGAGCAGTGAGATTATCAGCGTGCCTTTTAGATTTTCGCTGCAGAATGCAGAATAGATTGGAGGGGAACAAGAATGGAGATACAGGAAGCAACTTGGAGGTTGTTTCTGTAGTCCTCACGAGATATGACAGTGATGTGACTCTAGGGTGTTGGCAGTGGGAATGGAGAGAAGTTGGTGGCTTCCAGTAATATTCTGGAAGGAGAATTGACAGAACTCAAGGTCTGATTGGAAGAGGAGGGTGGAATCGGGAATGACTCTTGGATTTCTGGCTTGAGTAACTGAGTGAATAGTGGTGCCACTCACTGAGATGGAGAACACAGGAGGTAAAGATAGTTTGGGAATGGAGAGAGAGGCAAGATGATAGTTAAATTTAGGACATACTGAGTTTGAGCAGCTTGATGGACATGCACTTGGGTATTGGGATCCAACTCTGAGATCTGGGCTGCAGCGATGGTGTGAGTCCTTCCCACAGACATGGTGGCCAAACCACAGAGATGTATAAGATTGCTCAAAGAAAGCACATCAAGTCAGAAGAAGGCCAGGACAGAACCCTGGAAAACCACATTAAAAGGAGGGATAGAGGAAGATGAGGAGAATGAAAAGAAGCAACCAGAGGGAGGAGGGAAACCAGCAGAGTATAATTATAGAAACTAAGAGCAGAAAATGCCTCAGGAAGGGAACATAGTACCAGCACTGCTGGGGGATCAAGTAAGGTAAGGACTGAAAAGTACCCATAGAATCTGAGCAGTAAGGAGGTTGTAGGAGACCACTGAGAGGAAGTGTAAGTGGAGTGATGGAAGCAGAAGCCCAGTTCGAGTGGCTTGAAGAGTGAATAGAAAGCAAGAAGTTGGGGCAGTAAGTGAAATAAATTCTTTCCATAAATTGGACTGTGAATTGACAGTCAGCATAGACTAGTCAAAATGGGAAATCGACATGTGGTGGGGACTATCTAATAATTGTTTTCAAAGATGAAGGAAACTTGAACACATTTCAGTGCTGATGGAAGGAGCCATTTACATTAGAGGCAGAGGTCAGACTTCTCAGAACGTCATCTCTAAGAAAGAAGGAAAGTGAAGGGTTACAGGTGCGTGTTGTGAGGGACAGTCTTAACCCAGGGGAGGGACACCTCCTCCAGTTTATTGGAAAGAAGGGTGGTAAGTTCCTGTTTGGGGGACTGAAGTTTGACATATCTGATGGCTGCTCTTTCCTCTTTGAAGGTGGAAAAGAGGTCAGCGGCTAAGAGGAAGGGGAGAGGAGGAGGGGAGATACATTATCAAAAAGAAACAAATAACCAGTTGACTCGTAATTTGTGTCACCAACCTGGTGGTCTTCCTTTTTTCCCTAGAACTCAGCAGCCAGGTGTGCAAAAGGCAGACAGCTCCATGGGACCCAAATCCAGTTGAACTGGGATACATATATTTCCCACGTATTCCTAAATGTCACTTCCTTCAAAGAAGGAAAACATGTTCTGGTGCTTTCAGGAATAATCCCATAATGCCAGCATCTGCTCTGCTTTTGAGAAGCTCTTCTGTATTCGGGGAGCTCTGGTCTCAGCCCTGTGACTGCCCTTCTTTTAAACCCTCTCATTTCCCTTTCTTGTTTGCTCCTCTCTGTGGCTCTTCTGTCCCGCCGTTATTGACATACTCCTTCCAGGGGAGGAACCTGATGTTCAGAGCACCTCCTACGTATCAGACGCTTTGAATTGTTTTCACGTCTGTGCGTCACTTACATCCCCACGACACAGGGGAGGGGTGATAGTATCCCTACTCTGGCAAAAGAGGAAGTTAAAGCTAGGAGACCCTCCGGTCACATGGCTACTAAATGACCAAGTGGGGACTAGATCCCAGTCTGTCTGACTCCAGAGCCCATTACTCTATGCTGTAAACTCCCAGGGAGTAAGCAGTGCTCTGATTCATCATTATCTGTCTCATGGGAACTCAGACAGCACTTTGCACATAGAAGATGCTGGTAAATATTATTGATTTGAACTATGACCTGACTCCCTGAATATTTTCGGTGGTCTGGCACTTTAGGGTGTGCCCAACTTTCCCTGAAGAAGCTATTCCACTCTGCTTGATAACAGACATGTCTTTTAGGTTCAGCAAGGGCCCCAAATGAGCTAAATTTACAATGTAGACAGAAAGATGGCAAAAGGAAAGCAGAGTTTGCTCTCCTCTTCTTTTTTTAATTTAGTAATCCCATTGGGGTGTTAACGATCAACAAAGAAACAGGATCTCCTACGCAACCATTAACAGATTAGCAAAGATTAACAGAAGCATGACAAATTCCAGCTGAAACCATCATCTTCTCATTTTTCAGGAGTATAACATGTATGGCTGGTGGGTAGGAGAACTGAACAGCCTCGTTGGGATTGTTCCAAAGGACTATCTCACCACCGCCTTTGAAGTGGAGGAAAGATGAGGCCCAGGTATGACAACTTTGTCAGCGAATTTGTTGGCCACGCCTTTGTTTCTCTGTGAAGCATGGGAGTTCCCAGTGAGATCGTTTTTCTTCATTTCCAAAAGCGATGCTAGTAATTCACCACTGAAAGAAGATAAGAAAAACAAACACCACTGTATTTGTTTGTCCTAAATTGGGGAACTGTGTCAGTCAGGATTAGCTTCAAATGCATGTGACAGAAGACTCAACAGCGATTTAATTAATATAGAAATTCATTTTTATCTTCTGTAAAAATCTGGAGGTAAGTAATCCAAGGTATCCAGGTCCTAGGGACCTTCTCTTTTTGCCCTACTGTATGTGGTCAACATTCCCAGGGTTACCTCAAGGCCCAAGGTGGATGCTCCAGTTCCAGCTACCACGTCTGTATCCTACCCAGCAGGAAAGATAGAATGGAAGGAGAAGAGCACACCCTCTCCTTTTAAGGACACTTCATGGGTGTTGCACACACCACTTCTACCTACATCCCATTGGCCAGAAATTAGACATACAGACACATCAAGCTGCAAAGACAGCTTTCTTCTAGGTAGAACCTGTGGCCAGCTTAAAAGTGGAGGTGCGGGGCAGAGGTGTTCATTAACAAATTAAAAAGGGAGAATGGATATTGGAGGACAGCTCGAAATTTTTACCACAAGGATAGGTCGGGACTCTTTATCCAAAGCTCTCAAATCCAGGGCACCCTTTCCCCCAGATGCCCATGTATTGCAATGTGATTGACCAAGACTAGGAAACCAGTATGAGGATTCCTAGGGAACATAATCAAATTAAATTTTAGGTAATAAAGAATATGGCTTGCAGGGAGGTGAGTATAGCTCAGTGGTAGGGTGCGTGCTTAGCATGCATAAGGTCCTGGGTTCAATTCCAAGGACCTCCATTAAAATTTTTTTTTTTAAAAAAAGAATATGGCTTGCGTTTTCTAAGCAAGAACCACATCATGCTTTAAAACAGTGGAGTGTTTGCTTTGAGTGGGGTAACAACAGGACTAGAATTAGGCTAGTGATGGAGGGCACCCAAGGCTAGCACGATGTCTCTAGCTCCACCTCCCCGCCTTAAAAGGAAGCAGCCTTTGTTGCTGGGGGTGAAGGATGACATGTGTGACAGTGATACAAACGGGCCTTAGAATCTTTCAGACCAGGGCCCACGCGAGTGTGCAGCAGCAGCTGAGTGGTTCATTTAGGAATATACAGAAGGAGCGATCGTCCTCTCCGATGCCCGTGTACACGCATGAACCATCAGCTCAGGCCTTTCGCTCAAGTTCTGACTTTATGACTTCCCCAGTGAGGACTCCACTTCCGGGCCACGAGGGCAGAAGAGTTGGAATTCTCCTGTCAAATCTAAATAAATTCACCCTCCTTCACTCAGTCTTTTATTTAATGACAGACTGTTTATCTCCTCGTTCTCTCTACCCAGCAATTCCACATCCAGGGGTTTATCCTGCAGCTGCACTTGCACAATGATACACAAGCAAGGTTGTCTGTAATAGCAAACCTAACTGTTTGGAAGTGACCTAACTGTTCAATAGAGGCCTCATCAGGTAACTGGAGTAGTTCATAGAATTTAATACTATGCAACAGTAAAATAAAAAAAAAAAAAAGAAGGAAAGAAAGGATGCTCTCTGCACATATGGAATACATTCTCAGATATGTTGGTAAGGGGAGAAACAGAGAAGAAAGGAAGGCCTGATTTGCTCCATTAGTTTAAAAAGGGAGTCTGCAATTGCTTCTCTATGTATGAGATACCACTGGAAGGTGAAAGACGATTGTCTCCTGGTTGTCTCCAAGGATGGAGAAACGGCATGACTGTGAGACAGGGTAGGAGGGAGACACCTTTTACTCTCTGCCCTTTTATACTGTCTATATTTCAAATCATAAAAGCAAATGTATGTATTTTTCCTTCTTTAGGACATATATCCTTCATTCCACCCTGCCTTTATGAAGAAACTGTTCATCCAGAGCTCCCACTCCCTCCCCCGCCAGCCCACCAACACCGTGGACTCTTCTCTGTAGGGAAGAGACTGAAGCCTCCGACACGTGCAGGAACAGTAAACCACCAATAAGACAAGCGAGAAGAGGCACGTTCAGCAGACCTGTTACTAAACCTGCCTCCTCAGAGCTGAGCCCATCTCTAAACATGTCCACACATCTACTTCTGCCTTCTCCACAGCCTTGTCACAGAGAAGGTGAGAGAAGGAAACCTTTGGAGGAGGAAGTTGCTGGTTGCTTTGGCTGGCTTGAAAAGCACGAATAAACCTCAGATTTGGCTGCTTGCCATGTGTGATGGTGTTGTGTTTCTTATTGTAATGGTATCAGAATGCTGGCTCTGGGCATTCTCATCACCCGCAAAGCGTCGAGATAAAACAAAAGCCCAGACAAACAGGAGGACGTGCAGTTGTCTTTAGGGGCTGAACCATCTCCACACCCCAGGCTTGCCCAGCCTCTGGTTGGCTTCTCAGACTTCCTTTCATTGCCTACTTGGTTGTGTGTGTGTGTGTGTGTGTGTGTGTGTGTGTGTGTGTAGTCAGCACATTGGAGAGTTCCTTTTGGGGCCTCAGTTAACAACCCCACTGTGTCCTGTAGGCCAAGAAGTGCTTTGGGAAGGGCTTGTCTCCTTTTCCTATTGCCCATACCTAACTCATGACCTATGGGTTATCTGTGCCTTGAAGAGGCAGCAAAACATAATAGTTAAGAACGTAAACTCTGAGGGGAGAGGCTATAGCTTTAGTGGTAGAGCACATGCTTAGCATGCATGAGTTCCTAAGTTCAATCCCCTGTACCTCTGTTAAACAAACAATAAATAAATAAACCTAATTACCTCCCCCCCACAAAAAAGAACATAAACTCAGGAACCAGATAGCCTAGGAATAAATCCCAGTTCCCCATTTACTACATATATTCTCTAGAGCAAGTTACTTGACCATTTATGCCACAACTTCCTCATTTTTAGAAGGGGTGTACTCCATCTCACTGGGTCATTAGGAGACTAAAGAAGTTAAGATATATAAGGTACCTAGAACACCTAATGGCACGTAGTAACTACTCGATAAGTTTTAGTTATTTTTATTGCCTGACTCACTACAAGAGAAATTTTGAGAGATGGACAACTTAGCAGCTATAGAAATTTTATCTCCACAGTTGCCTATTTGGAGAACTCCTGGATTGGTGGGAGCCTGCCTCACTTCTGTAACAACTATATTATAGTCCTGCAGTAAGATCATTTCACATCACCAAAGAAAGAAACTGGGAGCAAAAAAGGATGTTGTCAGTGGATTCCAAGTTTCTCAAAATATCCTATGCTAGCTATCCATTTCCAGTTTTTTCTGACCCAGGAGTAAAACAGAAGGAAGTGTTTTGTATAATGTGATGGATAAAGAAGTAAGAAAAGGGGACAATTTAAGTCTGGGAGGGAAAGAAAAGTGAGATAAAAGTCAGTACAGAACTGTCCATAATGTCCCCTCCACTTTACACAGGGTGCCAAAGGGGAAGTGACCACTAGGTGGCAGCAGATGAGCAGATGAGCCAAAGGGAACCAATTGCCTTCCGTTTTAGGAAGCTTTGCACCAATCCCAACCTACTGGTAAAGACAATGGGCATTGTTCTAAAGTGATTAACAGAGGGAGCAAACAGAAGCACCTCTGTGCCCCAGGTTGCCCCCTCCCTGGAGAACCCTCAGGGACCCAAGTCTGGAAGTCTTGGTGGCTAAGAGGAGAGAACAAACACCATTGTGCCACTTTTCTATGACAGAGACACCAGAAAAGGGGAAACCAGAAGAGGAAGAGCAGGTTATCTGGGGGCGGGGGCGGGTGGAGCGGAGCAAGGTCAAGGTACTTCTCCACTCTCTACCCAGTGCAACACTCTCTCAGTGGCATGGCCGCTGGCTTCCAGTATTTAAAACAAAACCCCCTTAGTGCAGTAGTTCCTTCTCTATCCGTGGACCTAAGGAAACAACCATTTGCCAAACTGCAAAGGGCTTTTGGCATCTCCATCCATTGCACCACACTCAGACTTCTGGCCCTTCTAGCTGTAAACCTTAGAGAAAAAGTAAAGTGGATTGGCCCTGAAAGATACAAACAAATGGACTAATTGGGAATCTAGTCCATAGCCATCTGGCTATCTCAGACATTGTTACATGCTGGAAAAGACACAGCCAGTTCAAAGGGTTAATGAGACTATCTACAGACAAAGGGTCTTCTTTGTCAGGGGAAAGTTCTGAAGGAGACCTTTTAGAAGCAGCAGATTCCTACAGTCTGCCTGAAGCTAAACGTCACCTAGCAGAACCACTCCCCTACTCAATTCCACAGCCACCATCTCAGCCAACAGCCTCAGAAAGCAACTGGCTAATGAGATTACTGCTTCTCTGTTTGACTCCACTAACCAAATCCCCACCTTACTGCCTGTGACTAACTGGATAACTGGGGCATTAGACCACTTAACTAACCACATTATACGTACGATGGCTTCTTAACAGCCATTAATTGCTCTGGCACATGAAACAGGAGAGGGTAAGAGTGGAAGGCTTTTTCCGTTCTTTGATTTTATGTAAAGGAGAGAAAATAAGAAAGCAAGAAAGCGAAGATCCTATATTTAAGAAGCAAAGGTGTAGCTGCCTTTTACAGATAAATAATAATTTACACAGGGCTTACTGGCATCCATTGGATAATCTGACCTGAGGCTGATACAGTTTGGCCTGCATCATCCAGGCTGAGATCTGAGAATACTAAATGCTCTGAAAGCAGTCTTTCAGCTACATTTCATTAAAAATACATTTCCAGTGTGTTTCCTCTGTCATCCATATAGTAAAATAGCACATTGTTTTGCAACTATCTCAGTATTAAATTTTCCCATACGATGGCCTGTTACATCTCTTAGAAATCTGTACTTAATTCAAATCCAAATACATCTTTCCCTCTGGTGAATAAAAATGGGAAAGAGAAGAGAATTCCTATTGTCTCATTCCCTAAACCCAGACAGTTTGATTCCATTTAAAGTGAGAGCAGTGCCAAAGGGTGGTGCCAACTAGATGTCCTCCCTCCTGTTAGAAACAGATACTTTATCTAAATGTAATATGTAAGGAACAGCCTAAATTTCAAGTTATCATTAATTGTTTTTTAGCACTTTAGCTTGCTTGATTGCACCACCTTATTTGTAATCAGTTAGTCTTTGCAAGTGGCAAAACTGAGGATCTGAAAGGTGGTGACTTGAAGAAAAAATCACACAAAATCTGCTTTCGAAGAGGAAATGAAACTAGGGATTCTTGAAAATCTCAGTCTGCTGCTCTGCTTATTGAATCACTTGAGTTCTATTGTGGTGAGACACCTCCAGTGACACATTTCCAAAATCCACATTTCACACCAGCCGCTTACATCACAATAAAGCAGTGGTGTCAATGCAAAGAGTGAGATAATACGCGGGGGCGGGGTGGGGTGGGGTGGCGCGGGACACAGTCCTGCCTTTAAAAACCTGTCTGAGAAAGGAGTTAAAGAGAAGCAAGAAAGAAAAAAGACAGAAACCACTGTTCTTTTTTCTCCTTTTTTAAATTTTTATTTCTTTTTTGAACTTTTTTCTCTCATTTTAAGAATAAAACTCTTAGATGCCAGGGACAGAGGTGCTTTAATCTTTGCCCAAAATGAAGCTTTCCCTGAAGGTCTCCCCACCAGGAGCAAGTCTGGAAGGATAAATCTTGAGTGGCACTGATTTGCTAATCCCCAGAGCCATCAGCAAAAATCTGTGGCGCTGACTTTAGAGAAAGCAGCTGTCTACACAGAGGATGATCCCTGCTACCCAGCCCAGTGACTCAAACTAATTTTCTAGTTTGTGGATTACCATAGTCCTTTGCCTGCCCCTCCCTCCTGCCCAGCTATTTCATTCCCGTTAGAATTTACAGAGATTGGGTAGGGAGTTTGAAACTTACAACTAAAACAGATTTTTCTTCTTCAAAGGATTTGAATTATTCTCCCTATTTTCCTATCCAAAACTAACTGTTCAGAAAACGTGCTTTTGTTTTTTGAGGGTTTTTTTTTTCAGTTAGAATGAATTGATGACCACCTTTTTGCAGTGCTTTTGAGATTCAAATAATGATATATTTTAAGATGCAGCCCATTTTGTACCAAAACCTTTTATGAATATAATGCCTCCCCCCAAAAAAACCAAAAAACCCTATAGTGTTAGAGGAAACTAAAGTACAGTTAATAGAGCAACTATATAATTTTCCAAATGGAGACATTTTTGAGACTGAAAGGGGACGTTATTAATAAGGATGCCATGACCTCAGGTATAAACTGAGATGAGTGGTCACTTAAAAACTATGGCAGAATGGGTTGCCAAGTCAGCAAAGGAGGGCACAGTAGACAGAGATGACCTGGCTCTCCCGGTACAACGCTTGGGAACCTCCCTTCTAACGAAGTCCTCTCCCCAGCAGACCCGGCTCCTAGGCAAACTCTGCCAACTAGGCTTTCTTTCTCTGATTCCCAGGCTGTTCTGAGAGGCCTGGTATCTCTGGTGTAGAGCTGCTTGTGGGGCTGACTGGCTGTCAGCAGCTGTGTGTGTTCATTTCCCTCATGGGACCCATCACAGCCCACCACCCTGCCACTTGGCAGTGTGCCACGGAGGGAAGCTTTTTTGTGGCTCTGGGCAACTGTATCCCAAGTCCTTGCCTCCAGGGATGGGAGTGACTTCCAAGAGGCTTCTCTTCTAGTGCTGGTCCTCAAAGAGGGCATCTGGTTCCACTGTAGACACTCTTAACCTGATGGTGAGCAGCTGGCCACCTTTTATCCCCAACACGTGATCATGGAACAGAAAACAGGCTACAGACTCCTCCCTTTTGCCCACAGTCAGGCACTGGCATTGCTCTGCCCTGAATCACCAGGGTGGCACATGCACCCCTGCCTACATTTACTGGATGCCTCCGGTGGGTGGGCGCTCTGCTGGGCCTGTCATTAATATCTTCCTCCTTCCGGAAAACACCTAGCATCTGGAGAATTGAGAGCATTTCTTCAACATCTCCAAGGCAGTGCAGTGGAGGTTTGTGGGAGAGAACTTGGAGCTTACTTCACTCCATTAATACAAGGCTTCTCAACCTGGCACTACTGACATTTGGGCCAGATAATTTTACGTTCCTGGGGGCACCGCTGGATGTTAAGCAGCACCCCTGGTCTCTATCCAGTAGATGCCAGTACTACTGGCCCCTCCAGTCCCCCCTCCCATTCTGACAACTAAAAATGTTTCTAGACATTGTCCAAGGTCCCCTGGGAACAAAACCGCCCCTGGTTGAGAACCACTGCTTCAGGGCATTTGGGTGTGCAGAGGGCCAAGCACAGAGAAACTGCCCTGCCTTCTAGAAGTTTTAACTTTAGTCACTGGACTGTGTGATGGGGGAAGTTTATGGCTAGGTTGGGAAGACACAGAGTTTAAATGCCATGAATTCCTCAGGGTTTAAGAACCAGCAAGCCAGCCCTCATGCTCCACGGGAGCCTTTGAGACTTACTGGCCTGCAGGGCTGCAGGTTTGCACTGTAAGAATGGTGCTTGAATGGAGAAGCCAGTACTTGATGATTTAGAGCTCCGTCACAGCCAGTCCCTGCTGTTTGGAGCGCGGAGGTTACCATCCTTGTTTCCCTGTTTCTGTGGCAGAAGTCTAAAAGGAAGTCTTGACCAGGACGGAGTTGGACACTGTGTACTACTTCAGAGCAAGAAACAGGTTTACAGAAAGGGCACCGCAGGCCGCTGCAGCCGAGGGCCCGCGCCAGGTCCCTGCGCTTCGCGCTGGGGATGGTGCAGCGCCAACGGCAGATCCAGGGCAGAAGTGGGGAGTCAGGACAGACTGTCATCTCACAGCTGTGATTCTCCTGGTCCTTTGTGTTAGCTTAGGGGAAAGTTTTCTCATACAAAAAGACTCCTAGGAGCTCTGTCAAGAATCGAAAAAATAAAGCAAAACCACCAAAACCCAAGAGATGAGGGGTCCAGTGTCTTTGTCGTCCTTGCCTGCAGAGGCCGGTCAGGAGGGCCACTGCTGGCCCCGATGCCAGCCAGAGCGCTGTCGGTGCTGCCTCCCCTGGGCCCTGAGTCTGAGGCACCTGGAAGGGTTATTAGCAGGATTGGAACTCATCCCTCTGCTGGGACTAGATCATAATTACAGTAATTTTCTAACAGAGCGCGGCAGTAGGACTGTTTAATCAGCATCTGACTCCCCTGTGATCCCAGCCCTCATCACTCAAGGAGAGGAGTGGGATGGATCTTAAAGAGACAGTGCCCGCCTTTCAGCGCTGCTAACAGATGTGCCCTAATTGGTAGAATATATCTAAGTCTCGTAGCTCATAGCAGGCAGGTTGCATCGCCTCCAGCAAACCACCTCGGGCTCTCACTACTCTGGGCCTTCTGCTGGAGGGATTCGGTCAGGCTGCTAGTGGCCTGGCTTCTCACACCAACACGGCCACCAGGGGAAGGGACACACACAGGGCTAGAGCACTTACGAGGGATGTAACTAGATTTGAAAGGATGGCTTGAAGGAAAAAGTGCTTGGCTGAAGACAGGAAGAAGGGACTTGACAGCCACAGAGGAGAAGTCTTGACTGGCAGCTTCCCATAACCCAAAGATAACAGCAGCGTCTCGTGTTCCTGCTCTTCCAGGGGGAAAAAATCCTTGAAGACTTTCGGGGAGTCCTTTCGTTCTCCCACTAGCTTCGCATCTCATTCACCCCGCTCGTCCTTCCTGCCTCTTTCACGGCAATGTCAGTTCCCCTTGTTTTTCTCTTTTGCTTGTGGAAATGGACCAGGTCTCCCCTAAATGGAAGTACATTCACTCTGCTCACTGAGTCAGGAGCGCGCCATCTCCTAAAATGTGTGGCTCTTATTATACTTTTGAACAGAAATGGTCCATGTTTATTTATCTTGAAATTTGAGGTTCCAGCTTTCTAAGCTCCAAATCCAGCCATTACTGTGCTGGAACTGGTTTCCCCCATAAATTATTTCTCTAGAAGATGCTAGGACTGGCCCCTGCTGCCCTGCCCTGTGGTAAGCCATATGCATACCTGGTCTTCATAGCAGTTCCTGAAAAGAGTTTCTTAGAAGAGCTGGGGCAGGGAGCAGACGAGAGATAGGAGGTGGGTGGGGGCTTCCAACGCAGACTGAGGAAACCCTCAGGAAAGAAGTGGTAAAGAGAGCAGGAAGAGGGATGCTCATCCACAGTTCAGAGAAAGCTTACCTTGAACCAGGCCATGCGCCCTCTACAGGGCTCAGTACCTGCTGGCAGAGGGCTACCCAGGAGAGGCGGCTTATGATCAGTGCCCAGGTACAACTGAGGACACACCATCCTGCGCTGCAGTGGCTACCTGCTTGGCTTTAGCTGCATCTCAGCTGGCGGCTCCCACACAAATCCGCAGATGCCACACGAGCCCCTAATGAACACTCCTGGGACCTCTACGAGGCAGGCCAGGAGCTGGTCTGTTTCCACTCCTACCTCCAACCTTGCATCCTCCCAACCCCTAAGGTGTTAAAAATAATCAGCAAGAGCTGAGGCATATAAACAAATTCACAAACACGGAGCTGAGTGTCCAATCAGACTGTTAAAAAGTCATCTCCTAGGCAAAGCTACCAGAGGAGGTACAGGGTACCTAGGACTTGGGGGTGTGGCTCTAAAGCTTTAACGGTCAGAAAACTGAGGATTGTGGAGGAGCTCTGATTTCTAAGAACAACTCTGAAAAGTTTTGCAGAGGGAATTTTTTTTTCCCTCAAGTAGTGGCGGGGTTTTTTTTTTAAGTTTTTTGGGGGGTAAAAAAACACCTTATTTTATAGAATTTGGGAAGTACCTCTCACATGAGTATATTCTACCACCATCTAAAAACATGCCTTTTAAAAACCATGCTCAGCCCAGTTTCCTCAGCTAGAAAATGGGTTTAATACTTGCCTGCTCTCCTCACTGGGCACTGTGGTCAAATAAAACGATGCGTATGAAACTTACTACTTTCATACATGAAAACCTACCCCCTCCTCCACTCACATACACACACACCCCTCCTTCCACAAAACAAAACCCATGAGCTTGGAATCACTTATCCTGGGTAACAGATGACTAGACTTGGGCCATGGAAGGAGCTGTCAGAAGAAAGGTGACTATAAATCAGGCACAGAACCTACTTCAAATCTAAATTCTAACAAAAAATACTTCCATTCTACAAAGCAGCTCCATGGACCAACCCCTCCCCCGTTAGCACCCCCCATCTTCCGTACAGAGGCCATCAACCACGGTGGCCAGCCCTCAGTACACACAGGGACAGAGCAAAACGTGAGCAGATGGTACTGCCTAAATGGAGAGGAAAATCCATCTTTATTTTTCTGGTAACTCCAGGCCTGTGTTCTTAGAAAAACTCTTCCCCTCAGGACATCTCCTTCCATGGCCTACACTCAACTCTGCGCAAGACAGTGAGGGGATGGTGCCTGGCCTTAGATTAACTGAGGTGCTGTTGGATGCACGGTTGTTAATGGATCATTAAAAAAGCCGGCAGTCAGAAAAATCGCATCCGTGTCTCTGAATGGCTCCTGCTGTCCCAGCAGCCTACCCTGCTGGCAGAACGAGCTGCTGAGCACCAACTCCAGGAAGAAAGGAGCGAACAGAAGAAGGCCAACCCAGCTTGCTGTTTTTTGGCTGAGTAGGGAATTGACACAGACCACCTCCGGCTCCTGTCTGGAAGTTTCGAGATCAGAGAGCTTCAGGCACAGCTGGGTTCACAGCTGCACCATTTGGAGCATTGGACTCATTAATATTCATGAGTCATCCCCACCAATCGGCAGAGCGGATGCCATTAGCTTAGCATCTGTCGGGTTTTTGTGAGGGTTGTGTATGGAGTTTTTTTCCCCTTTTAAATGAACTTCTTTTGACATTTTGGATTTGCCTCTGTGGGTTTTCTATCCTCGCCTTGCTCTGCTGCATCATATAAAGGAGAGACCCAGGGGAGGCGGGCAGGAAAGAGAGATGCGTCCCAGCCAGGACTCTGCATCTGCCTGTTGACAAACTTTATTTCTCTTTCAGCACCTGGCACCGCAGACAGGCTGCGAGGATGGAAGCGGCATCAGGTAAATTACACCTAACAAGGTTCGTGCCCAGAACTGTGAGAAGAGCTGGATCCTAGCTCTTTGGAAGGCAATTCTTCCTCCAATGGTGAACTTGAGCTGCACACACAATGCAGGAGAGCTGCCACGCACGGTTCTGAACCATTATTTCCACGCTGATAAACTCATGATTTATGGAAGCCCTCACTCCCTCCTCCACTGCTACAGCTTGTTAGACACCAATTGCCACA
Source organism: Camelus dromedarius (assembly GCF_036321535.1). Taxonomy (NCBI): domain Eukaryota; kingdom Metazoa; phylum Chordata; class Mammalia; order Artiodactyla; family Camelidae; genus Camelus; species Camelus dromedarius. The sequence continues at coordinate 54,090,176 of NC_087451.1, forward strand.
ACAGTCTTAAATACTTGAATTTTATTTCAGGCCAAAGCCCCTCAACTCTGAACTAAATGCCATGACAGTCCCACAGCATAGGCTGGCAGTAAAAGAGCCCGGGGACAGGGTGGGATGGCCAGAGGGGGGAGCGGGCGAGAAGAAGAACCACACACGCAAACCCAAGTGCAGAGCGAGGCAGAATGCCAGCGGCACTCACCTCCTCGCAGCTCTGGCTCTCGGTGGAGAGAATTATGGCAGCAGGAGGGCAGAATGCCTCATTGTCTGAAGGAAGGCGTGTTGTTCCTCATCTCCATCCCCAGAGCCCTCTCTCCAGGCAGAAACAAAGCCCCTGCACGCCACTGGATTGAACATACGGCCTCCCTGCATCACAGCAGAGGGACACCGTGGTGGCTGAAGCCCTGGGGGCAGGGAGCTATTACTAAGGGAGAAGAAAAGGATTCGAAAAAGAAAGGAGCCCATGCTAACCCTGCAGAGAAGACAGTCACGTCTCTGCTTTATAACCAGAGAGACAGTGACAGCCCAGGGAAGCCTTTCCAAAACAAAGCCCCCTGGGCCGTTCCCTCTCCTCTGGCCCCTTGTCTTTCATGGATGGCCTTGAGCTATTTCATGGGTCTCAGGCCCCACACAGCCAGGCTGAGGTCTTGGGATGCACAGGAAACCCCAGCGACAGGCCTCACAGCACCGTTCCGTTCAGTGATGTTAGTGGAGGGAAAGCAAGGAGGTGGGAGAATAAATATTCACCCCCCTGCCATGCAAGGAGGTAGGCAAGGGGCCAGCCTCCCAGAAACAAAGTGCTCCAGGGGCTGCAGCAAAAACAAAGCCAGTGGGAATACAGTGCACAAGCATTTCTGGTGGAACAATATTCAATACGGCAGCTTAAAACCTGCCACCTACAGATCCCCAAAACCGGTCACCTGAGACAGTGCTCCTGGGCCCATTAACAAACCTCTAAAGAAATTCAGCTCCAGGAGAGTAAATATGGAGTTCAGTTCAAAACCAACAACCCCTGGGCCTTGTGCTTAACTTATAAGCATCCGCACAGTGTCTATTCCTATGGAGGAAGCTTGAGGAGTTGTCGTGACCGCCCTCCACGCGCCCAATCCCGAGCAGAGGCAACGGGAAGACACAAAGCAGCCCAGCCTCCCCACCACCTGCCTGTGCCCGGCCCCACCTGAGCAAGTCTCCCTGCCCATGTCTTCTTCGTCCACCTCAGAGCACAACCCAGTGCTCTGACCAGAGCTCACTTTTCTAAAGCTATTTCCAACTGACCAGGGTCCAAAGGCACAGCATGGTCGCCTCCCACGGCCCTCCTCACAGGCTGAGGAGCAGAGATTCCCTCATCAGGTCTTGCAAAACCACAGCATGGCAGGGAGGAGGGCGGCGGGAGCGGGGGGCTCTCCAAGGAAGGCGCCTCAGAGTCAACAACAGGAGTCCACACCTCGAAGTGGTCCTTTTCTTCCCCAGGAGGCGGTGAGGAAGAGTTCCTCCTGCCTGATCTTGGAAGAAAGCAGCAACTGGAAAAGAGTGGGAAAGGGAAACAAAGGGCATGAACAGATGAACAAAAATGAAAGGACAAACACAAGTGAGTGGACATCAAAAGGAGGTCTAGCCACATGGCAGAGTATTACTCAGCCATAGAAAGGGATAAAGTGCTGACACACACACAATGCGGATGCACCGTGGAAGTGCGCTAAGTGAGAGAAGCCAGTCACAAAAGACCACATATCATGGGACTCCATCTGTGTGAAATGTCCAGAATGGGTGAATCCATAGACACAGAAAGTAGACAGTGGTGGCCAGGGCTGGGGGGCGGGGAAAATGGGGAGTCACTGCTGATGAGTACACGACTTCTTCTGGGGTGATGAAATTGTTCTAGAGTTGACTGTGGTGACTGATGGCTGCACAACTTTGTGAATAAACTAAAAACTACTGAACTGTACACTAAAAGGGTGAATTTTATGTATGTGAATTGTATTTCAATAAAGTTGTTTTTTAAAGAAAACGGGGGTGAGGGGTAGTGGATAAAGAACAAAACAAATAAGAAAGCCTTCTGTTCTTTCTCCCCAGGTTCCAATAGGAGAGCCTGCTCCCCAGGGATGGGCCCCCAGCCCCCACAGAACCCTGGGCGTGGGAGAGAACATGGGATGTGCACGGGCCTCTTCTGAAAGGCTACCAGCCCTGTGACATGACTTTCTCTACCAGTGGATACCTCATGGGCCCAGGTCACAGCATCCCCAGCCCCTGGTGCTTCAGAAAAGAGTCTGCAGTTACCTCTTAGGCGGGGGGTCTCCTTTAGCCAGGTGAGAAGAGCCCCGCCTCTCTTCCTGGGCCCAGCCACAGTTTGACATAGCATAGTGAAGAATGGCGTCGGAAACGGACATGGGGCTTCGGCCCTGGACACAGGCTTCTATCTCAGGCACCGAGAGCTGGCTTTGCAGGAAAAGGTGTAACTGGCTGTCTGACAGGAGGACCACACTCTGCAGGACTCTGGGCCAAACACAGATAGGGCAACACAGCGCATCACTCTGAGCAGTGGCTCTCCCCAGCTCTGTCCTCTGAAGGGCTTTGGCCTGAGTGAGCACTGAAGGCATGAGGGTGCGACAAAAGCACCTAACACGTGCGTGCCTCCGTGTTCCAGGGGCCGCCCGGCCCAGCACCTCCCCACACCCCGCCCTCTCTCCAGGAGGCAAGTGCCAGGCCGCCAAGCACACTCACTTTTCGAGGAAGTGCTGCAGACCTTGTCTCCGCTTCTCAATGAACTCATCTGAGCTGCCAAAGAAGGTTGACTTCCCAGGAAGTTCTGGTACAGGCCTGTGAGATCACATAATGTAACACCCAAGTTAAGCGTATCATCCAAGACAGTCATTCCAGCCCCTGATCAAGCAAATTCCCTAAAAAGAGGCACAAATCAATACAAATAGCACTTAATAAGGTGGCAGGGGAAGGGGGCCCACACCGACTGACAGCACGCTGTGTGTCAGGCACCGTGCTGGCTTACAAACCTCACTTCATTTAATCCTCCCCAAAACCCCACAAGAAAGGTATCAGTGCCCCCATCTGAGTGTTAAGGAATAGAACCCAAGTTTAGTAAATTTCCCAAAGTCACACAGCATAGCAAGCAGCAGAGCTGGTATCCACGCCAAGTCTCTGACTTAAAAACTGCATGCTGCTAAACTACACTGGTTACAAAACCCACTCCCACCATCAGCTATTACTTTAAAAGGAAGAAACTTGGACATGGAGACATGCAGAATGTTGAGTCCTTGTGTGTAAATTACGACCACCTTCTCCAATCCCAGAAGGTACATGCTTGGAATTTTCTAGAGGTAGCTGAGTTGCAGCAAATCATCCGCAAACTCTTTAAGCCTCTCTAGCCTCTCCGATGAAGCATGCATGCCACATGCTTTAACAACAACAAGCCAGACTGGACGGTGCAGGATCTGCTCAGAGGAAGTGCCTACTGGCTTATGAGGGCCTGACTCATGACAGTGGCCTCCTCAGTCCCACACGTTAACTAACTGGCCTGGTCATCAACAGTCACCAGAGCGTTGAGTGCCCACGCTGTGGTGGAGTTGTGTTCTAAACAGTCTCCATGGTTTTAGGACTATTTGGAGGATGTAAGTGAGGAGTGAACAACACTGTTTTCCTGAGGCTCTCAGTCTCATATCTCTGGATAAAGGTCCCCACACAAAAAAGTAAAAACAAACAAACAAACAAACAATTTTTACATATCAAATGGACAGGAACACCACCTGTCAAAATAGTCCAGGCACTAAAAAGTTCCTGACAACCAGCAATAGGCACACTTAAAAAGCTAGCAGTACATTTGTTTAGTCCCATGATATAAAACAAGAAAAAGATTTTTGTTATTTGTTTGGCTTTGTTAGGTCAAAATGTCAGACATAAGACCTCTGTCTTTACTTTTTTCACTGACTTGAAAATATAATTTAAGAGCACATTTCTGAATTTCCTTAGTACATGCCAAGTTTTCTTCATCGTCAATTCCAGTTGCCAAGTAAGCACCTAAAAAGCCAGAGTCGGAGCCAAGGAGGAAGCAAGAGCAAACTCACACTAAACCAGCATTTCTCTGCAGCTGCTTTCTCAGCCACACGAACTCCCGGTAGCGGCGACGCACACAGGACGTCTTGGCAGTAAAGGCCTTGCTGTTGGTCTACAGGCAGAAGCACACGAAAAGGGTTTAGTGGAAAAAGTCCAAGTTCACATGAACTCCCCCCAGTCACTCTGGCTGAGGACCCAAGCCACCAAGCCACAGTCCTGACCAGGGGCTCCAAGCAGCCTGAAGGCAACTCCAGGCTCTTTTTCCTCTCCTTCCTCCTTTTCTTCTGTCAAAACATCCACAAATAGGTTGACTCAGCACTGGCCTTCAGCCCTGGACGGCGTTGACCCCAATACTGAAGTTTGATGCACTTACGTGAAGAAATATCTTATAATCCACATATGAATTCCAGGAGCCCTCATTCTGCACACGGGGGTCCTGAACACGCACAGTGATCACCTCCTGGAGGTAAGAAACGCTCCTTCAGCTTCAGCTCAGCTCCACGGTAAGGCAGCTTTGACACACAGGTTGCCAGACTTTTCCACCCAGCCTCAACTCTCGTTCATTTGTTCATTTATTCATTCAATTCAACAAATATTTACCGACCACCCTCTAGGTGGCAGGCACTGTTCTAAGGCACCTGGCGTAGAACATGAAGAGACAAAAATCCTTGCCCTTATGAAGCTTACATTCTAGTACATTCCAACGAATGGAAAAGTTAGTGAAAATGGAACCCCATTTCCCAGTAACACCTTTTCTACTATTTCCTTCTGGCTTTACTTTGAGCTCATCAAAACCACCTGGGTGTTACTGTCAGAAGAACACTGCTAAGCAATATTCAAATCTCCCAAATCCCCTCAAACTTTTACCCACCTGTTCCTGGTGACCACATGCTTACCTCCTGCTCTTGGTTCTCCAACATCCTACACCAAAAGCCCATTGGAAGGGAACACCTGAGGAGGGACAGAAGACACAGGGCCGTCACTGTTAGTATGCTTCTGCTCTTATCACTCTGCCAGGGCAAAACCCTGAAACTGTCATCGACACGCCCCCCCCCCCCCCCCCGGGGAAAGCCAGGCACCTTTTTTTGTTCTTGTGTAAAACTTAAGAGGAAGCAAAAAATTCCCCCACCTAAGCTCAGTGCAAAGTTGAAAGCCCTGGGGGATTTGCCTCCCTTCTCAGACCACAGCAGCGGGGACCCTGAACCAGACCACCTCTGGGCAAAACACGTTCAGGTCTGCACAGTGTCGCCTCAGGCAGCCAGAACAGGCAGTCTGGGTTGTAAAACCTTTCTTCCTGAGGACTGCAGGCAGGCAGTGTCTATGGGCACACACAGCACAGCTCTGCCAGGGAGCCTCACATCGCCCCCTCCTGGATGCTTAGAGACAACCAGGCCCCCACAAACACCAGTGCACCTAAATCTCTCTTTGTCTTGCTAAGCACAGTCACTGCCTCGGAGGTAAACCTCAGAGTTGGAGAGTTCCAGGGGCACCTGAGTGGGCTGCCCAGTTGTGACCTTACCTAATCCGATCTCGGGAACCCAAGCCAATGGGTCTAATCATTTCCTCTCTTGCGACATGCCACCCAGTTTGTACCTCTGCCCAAGCACCCCACAGCTGCACAGGTCGACTCAGGATGTTTTCCGCTCCTTTGCAAAGATTCATTAAAGCCTAAGCCACTGATTTCCCCCAGTGTGGCAGTTTACATGTGCAGCGACATCGCCCACTCCGACAAGGGGATCATGAAGGCTGCAGCACAGGGTTATTCAAGTCCAAAGGGGCCCATGATGTCACCTTCTGTTAAAATACAGCACTAATCTTGTTGCTCCTAGAACCACACCAGCAGCATCCACTCTGGCTGCTGCCTCCACCCTCTTCTCCTAAGTGCAGAACAATAAGCTTTAATTTCCCTTTCCAATTTACCTTGAAATGAAAACTGACTTCAGCCAATATGTACTGCCAACAAACGATCCAGGCTGGCTCCTGGGAAAACAAGACTATCTCTAAGCGCTCCCTCTCCTCCCACCCCGTGCCCATTCACACACCCACTCATTTTTACAGTCCCACAATTAATTTTAAACACATTCTCTTATTAGTTCTGCCTTACCATTAGAAGAGCGTGTAATGAGTTTCCTTCTATTTTATGTTGTACTAACACAAGGCTAACATTTCAAGAGAAGAGGAACTCATTTACACCACAAAATTAGAAGAGCACACAGCTTTCCCAGTCCTTCCCAATATACCAAAAGGTCTCTCTGCACAGACACCGCACACAGAGACGAGGCTGCGTGATACAGGACAAAGTCAGACTACACCGTCTAGCAAACTGGAGATTTTTGTGATTGCAATACCATCTTAAACAGTATTCTTGCTGACATTTTGATTTTTCATCTGATGCAGTCATCCACCACAAAGGGGTCCTGAACTGAAAGGTAAGAAATTCCAATTCTGTAACAACTGATGTATAACATCCTGGATGTAAGCAGGCAAATGCCTGTGACAAAACAAGGCAGGCCAACTTACTGTGAGCAAATTAACCACTCTGGATTAAAACAGGATTTTTTTTTTTCTATTTTCAGGCATTTGGTAAACTGCCAGCACAGGAGCAGAGAGTTAAATACACTAAAGTGTCTTTTCACAAAAGTAATGACAGGAAAGATGATGACAAGGAAATCATCGTCATCCACACTCTCAGTGGAGCTCTCACATCTCCTGTGCCTTGAAAGGTCTGCCAAATTCAGGACCATAATTTAGTAACTAAATGCTCATCAGTCGCGGGCTCTGCACCACGTCCGAGGGCGAGTTCCTCTCTCCTTTGAAGCTCATACCACTTACAAACAAATAGCTATAAACTGGCTTTGAAAAAAAATCCTAGGACACCCAAAATACTGAATAATTTACATCTAAAGGCCTCTAAGAAAGTTTCATTTAGAGTTTCCTTTAAAACACTGGAACAAACACAAAAACCTAGACTTCAAGTAATAATTTCTAGCAACTATTATTCTCCATCAGCTTCCTCCCTGTAGATGCCTCTCCTCATTTGAAGCGCCTTTCTGCCCTTGGAGGGGAAGGAGGAAGTTCTTAATTTTAGCTCTCTATATAATCTGGGAGATGGATCCATGTGTCATCCAAATAAGGACAGAGTCAGTGACCCTCTCAGCTACTTATGCAACTCATTCAGCACTAGCTACATTTCCTGGGCCCTTTTAATCACATCTGAAGTTTTCTTTCTCCACATGTACCAGCAGCATATCTCCAGGGAAAACCCAGTTGTTTGCTGTTTACAAAGTAGATTCCTTGTAAAAGAATGTCATAACAATCGAAAGTCTTAACAATTCAAGGTAACAATCCAAGGCTTTAGCGCCACCATTTCCCCTCTCATTCAAAATACTTAAGATACATTAAAAAACAAATGAGATGATAAAAGTATATAGAGCCACCGAGACTCCCATCCCTTCTTACTCATTCTTCGCCATTCTACAGATGGCAACTCAATAAGCTCTCCTTCCTAAACACCTACAGCTGGTAGAAGCAGCTCCCGTCTGACCAAGCTCTACCTGTTCTCAATCAAGCAGCTCTGCTCCATCCTTTTGTTTACTTGTAACTCGCCACTCTTTCCATATGGAAGTTAAGAATAGAAAGGCGACCACAATCTAGCGCAAGTGCCTCCTGTGTCCCCGTAAAATACTTGCCATTACTCCTAGTCCTAGCGTTTGAAGAAATGTCCCCAAACTCTTTTACTCCAGCCACTCCCCCTGCATTCTTAAAAAACCTAGGAGCAAAAAGGTCCATATAGTCCTTACTCTCATTTGCCGACTAAGCTTGGGTAGTGGGAAGGAAAGCTACTTTATACTTTAAAAATAAATGGGAAAGCCAAGTTTCCTTCCTTGGATGCCGAGCAAGCACCCGCCTTCATCCCGGGAGGTGAGACTGCTCCTTCCCTAGGATGTCAAGCAAGGTCCCAGCCCAAGCGCCGCTGCTGCGGCTCAAGCCCGCGGCCCTCACCTGAGAGCACCCACTCCCCGCGGCCCCGCCCACGTCCTCTCACCTGAGAGCAGCGCCCACTGCCCACAGAGACACCGCCAGCGCCCCACCATGTAGTCAGAGCCTGGGCTTCTCCTTCCGGGTGAGCGGCCGATGCCCCGGTGCACGACGGGAGAAGGCTGCTGACACACCAATCCTGGGTGCCCAGGACACCCCGCCCCCGCAGGCCGGGGTTCTCAGTGGCAGGCGCGAGCCCGGGCGGCTCGTTCGGGCCTGCCCGGGCCCGGGCTGGAGTCCGGATTCCCCGCCACTAGGGGCGCTGCAGGGTGCACGCAGGCGGAGGGAGGTGCCTAGGGCCTCTAACGTCCAATCCAGAGCCGCGTCCCGCCCATCGTTGTCAGGTCCAGCCAATCAGCGACCAGGGGCGTCCCTAAAGGTCCGGAAGAGGGCCCAGAGGTGCGAGGGAGAGGTACGAGATCTTGAGCACTGGGGGCTCGCTAAGTCCAGAGAGAGTTCCCATTTGAGCCTCGTAGGTTGCAGCTCCCCAGCGGAATTATCAAGCCAGATTGGAAAACTAGATGGTCCGAGCGAACTGGGACGGGCGAGCACACACCAGTTCCACTTGGGAAACAAGCCGAAGGAAGGATCGTGCAGCTAGTTAGCAATAAAGAAAAATCTGTTGATGAGGGCTTTTTTTTTTTTCTTTAACATTATTTAAGTATCTGTTAACTACCTGCATAAAGATAATTTTAGTAAACGTAATATCAAAGAAAAAGTTAAGGTAACAGATGCAAGCTCTGGAGTTAGATGACCTGAGTACAATACCTACCCAGTACTACACTGACCGTGTCGGCCTTAAACTGGTCTTAAATCTTTGTTTCCTCTTCTGTAAGGTAGAGATCCTCATAAGGTAAGGTGCACGTACCTCAAAGCAGCTTTTCTCAAACTGTTGCTCTCAGGATCCCTTCACATTCTTACAAATGATTAAGGAACCCAAAGAGCTTTGGTTTATGTGCTATAGTCACCAGATCAGATATTACAATTAAAATTTCTTAAAATTTTTATTCACCTAAAACAATAATAATAAACCATTACATGTTAATATATTTTATGAAATATAAATACACTTTCCAAAACAAAAATTGCTAAGTAGAGTAGCATTATATTACAATTTTGCAAATATCTTTCATGTTTGGCTTAATAGAAAACAGCTGGGATTCTGATATTTGCTTCCCCATTCTCTCTGTTGTGCTGTTGTTTTGGACTAGGAAATGAAGAAAGTACGTTGTCACACAGATACATAGGTGGAAAAGGGAGGAGTATTTTAAACCTTCTCAGATAGTTGTGGATAATCTTCTTTGATACTAGGAAAACTCAACAAATTAGGTAGTTTCTTAAAGGTTAGTTGCAGTGGGAAATCTGAAACCATTTGGAAAATATTGGTTTCCTGAGTTACACAGATCTTCCAAATGTGGGTGCATTTTATTATTCAATATTTTTAAAATCACATATATTAAAATCATCACTGATCTCATCAGTCTTATGAAGCTAAGCTTACTGGTGGATACCACATTTTCATGTAGGGGCAGAAAACTTTCCCTTCTTCCCTCTGGTTCTTTGGCTGGTCTACTAATTAAACTGAGACGTAAGACAAACTAACAGGAGAAAAACCAATTTTATACTTAGGGGAGCCCCCTAAAAATGAGACCCATATAAGGCAATTGAGACATACATGCCATCCTGAGCTGAAGAATGGGATAGGGGCCTGGGCTTCAAAGCTGCGAGGGCAATTCACTGAACGAGAAGAGCATATGTTTGGTTATTAGAAGTTTGCCCAGCCACGGTGACAGATCTTTCAGATAAAAAAGTTATCTCTGGCAATAGCTTTTTGCTACAGGCCCCCTAACTAAATTCTTTTAGGTAATTTGGGAGAGGTGAAAATTTGTCCTGAGTCTGTTGGGTGTTATTACCTTTAGCTCAAATAATCCACATGCCAAATTAGCATATTTTGGGGTGGCACATTCTGCTCCCCTTCACAAACTTCAGATTTGTGAAATTTCCCCTTTCCAAAATTATAATTTTTGCCTGAAAGCTCAAATGTTATCATTGGCAGAAATACTTCCCTTCAGTGATTTTCCTTGAAGTGGCAGGCTCATTTCATTCAAATATCCAAGTCTGAATACCCAGTTTTTCTGTCAGTCATTCTTTCAAATAAAAATGGTATTCTATGAAAAAAAGCAGCTAGTTCAGCTCACACATCTCAAACAATTGCACAATCCTGTACTTCAGTAAGCAGCAGAAATGCTTTGTGTACATCTTCCATTTCAGCACATAGAACATTAAAAACACGTATACTCTAGGAGAGAGATTCATAAAATTAATCATTGGTACTGCTTTATCAAGGATACTCTTAAGTGAAAGTGGCTTCTTAATTCTTTTACTGCATAGGTGTGACAATGAAGAATACAAATCTGGTACAAGGTGGTGCCACACTGCCTTGATTCATGCTACGATGCCAGCAGTTTTATCCACTTTTGTACCATCAGTGAAAAGACCAACACAGTGAAAAAGAGCAAATAATGTCTTAGTATTATTATGAAAATAGTCTTGACCATGCAGACTCCCTGAAAGCATCCCAGGCACTCCCAGAGTCTGTGGACTACACTTGGAGAACCATAGGTTATATCTGTAGAATGTATCCTCTCATTCAACAAATACTTACTGAGCCCTTTCTATGGTTTAGGCACTGTTTTAGATGTTAAAAGTAAAGCAGTGAGAAAACCAATAAAATACACCTAAGCCGCCAAGAAAAAAAAAAAAAAAAAAAAAAGTAAAGCAGTGAGTTAAACAGAAAAATACCCTGAACTGTTGGAGCTTATATCCTAAGAAATATAAGGGCTTAGCCTCACTACCCAACATATTACTCAATAAGTGTTTTTATATAAGTTCATTAAGTAATTTTTAAAATATTTTTTGAAGAGTGATTTATTTATATGGGGTTTTTTTTTTTTTTTTTTTGAGGGGGGAGAGAATGTAATTAGGTTTATTTATTTCTTTATTTTTAAAGGTACTGGGGATTGAACCCAGGAGCTCCTGCATGCTAAACATGCGCTCTACCACTTGAGCTATACCCTCCCCTCCATTAAATAATTTTAATGTAATACAGGTTTCACAAACAGGCAGTACCCCATCTCTAGCTTATTTTTTCAACAATAATTTCTAACATTTGGTGATGGGGCCAATCCGTACTGTACCTGAAACGCTAGCAAATCACAGCACTCCAAGCAGTGATCTCTTCACTTGAGAAAAAATACCGATCAATGTCAGGGCTCTGGGTGCATGATTTGAGGGGTATAGGTTTTAATTAGAGTCCAGTTACTACCAGGAAGTCATGTGAGAATCAGACTGACCTGGGGAGGTAAGAGAGACAGGTAGCTCTCAAGTATATTTGCCTTTTAAAAGAGAATACTTGTTAACCCCAAATGAATAAAAATCTTTAACAATAGAATTTCAAGTAGTAGTCAAAATGAAACAAAGAATCTCACACCCATTAGGACGACTACTATCAAAAAAAGAAAAAAACCCAAAAAACAAAACAAAAACCCAGAAGACAACAAACGTGAAGGTGTGGAGAAACTGGAACCCTTGTGCACTGTTGGTGGGGATGTAAAATGATAGAGCCACTGGAAAACAGTGTGGATTTCCTAAAAAAAAAGAAAAACTAAAAATGGAATTACCATATGATCCAGCAATTCCACTGCTGGGAATATAACCAAAAGAATTGAAAGCAGGGTCTCAAAGAGATTATTTGTACATCCATGTTTTTAGCAGCATTATTCACAATAGCTAAAACATGAAAGCAACCCAAGTGTCTAACAACAGATGAATGGATAAGCAAATTGTGATATATACAAAAAAATGGGATATTCTTCAGCCTTAAAAGGGAAGGAAATTTTGACATATGCTACACCATATGTCCCTATGAACCTTGAGAACATTATGCTAAATGAAATAGGCCACTCGCAAAAAGACAAATACTGTATGATTCCATTTATATGAGTATTTAGAATAGTCAAAATTGTAGAGACAGAAAGTAGAATGGTGATTGCCAGGGCCTGGGGAAAGGAAGGAATAGGGAGCTATTCTTTAATGGGTATAGTTTCAGTTTCACAAGATGAGAAAAGTTATGGAGATGGATGGTGGTGATGGACGTACAACTATGAATGTACACTTAAAATGGTTACGATGGTAAATTTTTTGTTTTATATATTTTACCACAACTTTTTAAATTGGGGGAAATGAAACAAAGAATTTCAGACAGTGCAGAGGAAAATATTTTAAAAGTCCTCTACTTCTGCTGCTTAAATCACGTCTCAGAAGCAGCTATCTACTGTACTTAACATAACTACTGTTTACTGAGTGTCAGCAAGGTGCCATCCCCTTTACACATTACTGTTAATCCTACAGAAATGCTGCAAGGTAGGTCTTAAATAATATTTTCATCTTTTAGATTTTCAAGGAAGCTGAGGCTCAGTGAAGTTAAGCAGCTTGTCCAAAGTTACACAGCAGGCAAATAATAGAGAATTGGATCCAGTTCAGCCTGATACCAAGTCCTTGTTCTTTTTTGCAACGTCACACTTCCTCCTTTCGCCATATTCCTTGTGATTTTGGAAGCTTCGTGTGACAGACACATTTCCTGTTGGGCATGAGGCAGTGTCACTTCAAATGTTGTCTTGAGTAAGATGATTATGATTGAGTTGCCATTATCCTTAGAAAGAAAAGAACCCCTGAAGGTATGAACTAAATGAAATGTCATCATTCTTACGGGAAGAGACAAGAACGAAACCCATTTAACCCCAAAAGACTTTCAAAAAAGATGTTGTTAATGCAGCGATTTTAGGCTTGAGAGTTTGACAACCATCCTGGCAGAATTCCAGAATAGATGATTAACAAGTGAGCTCCTAGTTGATTGCAGATTAGCATAAACCGGTGGTGCTCTGCTACCTAAAAAGAGGTGACTTTTGACTCCCTTAATTCAAGAATGGTGTAAAGCAACAGGGCCGTGTTGGCTCCCTCTGCCTTGAAATATGCACATTAGAGGCAGAATTTAACATGGATGGGCTAAATCTGAAACTTGTGCTCTGATGTACTGTTTAAGAAAATGGTGACATTTAGCTTAGAAAAGAGAGACCTTAGGGAACATGAAGGCTGAATTTCGATACTAGAAGGACGATATGAAAGAGGAATTAGGTTAACAGAAAGAGAACTGTGCTGCTGCAGAAGCCATAAGTAGGGGAATAGGTGGCATTTACATGGAGAAGCAGAATCCAGCTCAATGTGAGGAATTGGGGATGGCAGCATTTTATGCAGGCAGGAATATGGTTTTGGAGTTAGAAATAACGTCAGATCTTGATTCCACCACTTTCTTGCCGAATGCCTTTGGACAGGTTATGCAGCCTCTGAGCCTTTTCTGCAAAATGGAAATAGCAATTCTACCTCCCAGAGTTGTAAGGATTAAATAAGATTAATCAAGGACTCAAAATTCCTAGCACTGGGGCAAAGAGTAGCTAACATTATGACAACTAGTTGTCTCATCATTAAAGTTATTAAAAAACATAATAGGACACTTCAGGAGGGAGTGAGTGGGTAAATTTTTGCTTCTTCCTAGACATTCAACCCAATAATGTCTCAGGAAGAACCACCCTCGTCTCTGCTCTTACAGCCTTTTTAGCAAAACTCTATTATGATATTGCTGGGACGGGTTTCTTACATGGCAATTCTCCAGAACCCCTGCACAGTACCTGGCTCAGCAAAACTGTTACATAAATGCATTCTGGGGGGGGGGGGGTGGAGTGCGGTGGACTAGTTGCCTTTCTCTTTCCCCTCTGAGTAGAATATCAAAGTAAGGGCAATAAAGACATCTTCTGGTAGAAATTCTATCTATTTTGTTCCTGGTTGGATAGGGAAAAGAGGAGTAAGGGAGAGATTAAAAAAAAAACAAACCCACGAATCTGATGTGAATTAAAGTCACGAAGGAAAGCTTGATCACCCCCATTTTCTGTGAGATAGAACATATTAATTCACTTAATCGTTTATTCAACAAATATTGTTTGACTGTACTGAGCCAAGGTTTCTGCCCTTCCTGGAGTGGAGTTTAGAGTCGACGAGAGCAGACAGACATTAGCTAATGACAGTAAAGTGGGGTAAATATTATGCTGAGAGACCGAATTTCCATGTGAACATTTTTGGCGACAGTTGGAATCAGGAGAACTGGAACATTTATCACAAAGAATAACAAACATGTGTTTTCCCTATTTCTCTGATTCTTTGGGGAGGCTAGGTGAAGGAGTGGTGCTCATGGAGACTAGAGGGTTCGGCACTAAGCCACACATTGGCTCAGCCATGAGAAAGGGGAAGTTCAGGGTGCCAGGATAACACCTACCAGCGGGACCTAACCGAGTCTAAGGGGTCAGGGAAGGACTCGAAGGGGAAGTAACCAACGCTGAGAAGCAGGCGTCTTACAGAGATTTGAGGAGGCGTAAATTGAGGATTACACAGATTGGAGATTTGATAAAGCTCCGATGAGAAACCTGTTAGATTCCGATTTTTCGAGGATGTGAACTACTTACTGTCCAGGACTTGATTTGATTTTTCAGACTAGGCATCAAGAGATTCCCTTGTAAAACTACATGCTTTAACTTTCCAGGTTGCAGCCTTCTAAGCTACAGCTCCTTCGACACTAAGAGTTTAAGAACTAAAACTGCCTGAAACCCTCGCAAACTGTGCGTGACGGCGTGGAAGGCGCGCAGCACCTCGGGTCTTGTAGTCTCCAAAGGACTCCAAATCCCATAGTGCTGTGCGGCGGGTCGTCGCGCCTGCGCAGTGCGGTCGGCGGGCAGCGCAGAGTGCGAGGCTCTTTTGTTCGGCTGAGGGGAGGGCCGTTGGCTGGGGCCTGCGGTACGCCGCTTCAGTGAGGGGCTCCACCGCGGTCACCCGGCTTGTTGCTTTCCTGGTCGCCACTCCCCCGGCCGGCCCGACGCGACGCGCCAGTAGCGCGGCACCGATTCTTCTCGGGCTCGTGGGCGCTGCTCTGAGGTAAAGAGCCCGCTAGAGGCGGGGAAGCGGTGGGGAAGGCGCGCAGTGGCGGCGGGAGCTTCGTGAGGGGCCGCGCGCTCGCGGCAGCGGTTGGGAGCGGGGAGCGCGCCCGCGTCCCGCGGCGAGCCCTCCGCGGGGCGCTGGGGGGTCTGGCGACGCGCGCCAGAAGGATGGAGAGGGCGGGGCGGCGTCTACTGAGCTAGAGATTGAAGCGATTCGCGGTGGGCCGAGCACTTGCGGGTCGCTCTTCGGGCCTGGACAATGCTGCTTTTTTGGGTGGGCGGCTGCGGGATTGGGCTGAAGAGGAAACACTGAGTAAATTGGGAAGGAGACGGACGGGGCGGCCTGGATGCTTGGACAAGTGTGGGGTGGGTTGACGACTGCGAGACCCGCGGTTTAAAAATTGTAACCTGAGAATATTGGGTCGTGCCGGGGCTGCCAGAGGAATTCCGCTAGCAGGACTAGGGAGCGTAACTTCGAGGAAATTTTAAGAGGGGGCTGGGCAGCCCGGAGTGTGCTACCAGGAGAGGAGATCTGTTGAATAAATTGGGGCTAGAAGGAGGAGTAGTATTTTGCCTCGCTGGGCTCTAGAGGGGAGGAGCTGCTACAGGGGCAAGTGGGACGGAGGTATCGAGGGTATTTCTGTGAGGTGTGAAGAGAAAAGGGGAAAACCGACCGCCCTTGCTTCCCGATGGGTAGGCTGTAGGAATAATGTGTGGAGAAAGGACGGAACACTTTCTTCCCTTTTCCAGGTGTCCTACTACCTTCACTCTGTGATTCCTTTAGGGAGTTAAAAAGTCCAAGTGTGGCTCTTGCTTTGATTCATAATTAGTTCAATAAGTTTTTATCTGTGATTTTTACTGATTACAAAGGGCAGCGAATTGTAGAAATGTTAATGAGTTAATATTTAAGGAATGAAGTAAGTTAGTGAGAGATTGTGAGATGATGTGGGAAATTGGGAGACAGGGAAAGTTTGTGAGATTTTTCCCTCCTTGGGCTCTTAAAAGTTTTTTTAGCCAGCTTGTCCTTGCTGGAAAATTTGAATACAAAGGGAGCAATACTTTACCCCTTCTTCAGAACTTCTGGTGAAGATTTTTCTTGGATTGCTTTTATATTCAAACATGTATTGGTTGGTCTCAACTGGTGGTATTTACAAAAAAATCAGTATGCTAGAACCCCTGGCCAGGGGTAAGATATCCTCCACAATTGTGTTAAGAATCAGGTCGGTATTTTGGAATAGTTCTGAAAGGCCCAAGGTTTTGGAATAGATGCATTAATACAATTGGGAAATTACCGCCTGTGTTCCAAGGTGCTTTCAGACATTTATATGGAAAATGGTAAGATTGAAGAGTACATTGTTGGAACCGGTCACACCTTTAGGGCAGTTCAGGATGTTCAGTCATTTCCAGTTTTCCCTGTGGTACCATTTTTCTTTGGTTGCTATGTTCTAAATTGTTTTTCACTAAACATGTAACTAGTGTGTAGCTTGGTGCTTCTAGGTTCTTGAGTAAAGGAGACCAAGTAAGGGTACCCTACCCTGCATTTTGACTGCAGGATGCTAATTTTCTAATCATACATCTCAAGAAAAGAAGCAACCATTATGTCTTGTGCCCATTTTAGAGACTAGGAAAATTTCTTTTTCAGTTCACACCGTTGAGAAAAAGAATTGATGCATTTTTGTCGTTTTCTAGTAGTTTATCCCTCGAACTCTCCCTTTTTCATGTACTATTTCTGATGGTATAACAGATTTTGCATTAGATTTGATAAATTTGCATCATTGATTATTTCTCTGAAGAGTTTTTGGAATAAAATGCTAACGGCTAGTTTATGGACTTACATAACATGGGGCCGTGCTTCTTGTTTATTTAAGTGTCTGGCACATAGTTGACCATTCATATTGTTGAATAAATGGATAGGGCTTTTAGATCCTTTCTAAGAGTTCCATGTGTTAGTCAGCAGAATGACTTGATGTACATTTATGTAATCAGTTTACCTGTTTTTACTCTATGACGTTTGGCAGAGTAAAACTGTTGCCCTTGACATGCTTGTCTTAGCCTCCATTTTTAATATACTTACCCTCATATTAAACACAGAAAAGGTGTGCAGGTTGTGCAGGTCGCAATTTTAAATACTTTAGACAAGGGACTAGGAGAGGACCGAGGTTCTGGGTTTCAACAGAAAGATATATAGTACTTACAGCGATGTCTGTTGAGAAATTGAATAGCGTTTCCAAGGTTAACTAGAGAAGTTATTTGAATAAGGACAAAAATTCAGATCCTGTAAGTATTTGAGTTGAGTAACTTGAATAAATCTTTTTGCCTTTAAGCTTTTATGATTTGCTGACCAAAAGGGGGCAACCTAATTTGTGAAATTGTGTCTTTCTCTTTAATAATAGCTAACACATTGAGGGCTTAACAGAACTATGGTGTTTGAGAGATTAGTGTCAGTAAAATGATTGTTTTTATTTCATTTGAAACTAAGATTTGCTTCAGGTATCACTGTGTCTTACTGATATTTGCAGATCCTTGTGGCCTCCCAACCCAAGCCATATCTATAGTTTCATTTACATCAGCACAATGAAAAGAAGTTAGCTAAGTTTCTGGACACGTCTCAGACAAAATTCACACACCGGTATTCTAGTCCTAGATCCTGGAATTCAGGGGCAGGCATTCTTTTAAAAATGAAGCTCCTGCTCACTGGGTATGTGGCACAAGTTCTTGTTTTCTGCTCCGTAAAGTTTTCCATCTGGAAAGCATTTGCCTCACAAACAGCTACAGCTAACAAACTAAAAGCAGTTTAGAAACATGAGTCAGGACTACAAAGTGAATATACTACACATGCCTTCACCTGCCTTTTGATGACTGATATGTAGTTGCTAATGCTCAGCAAAGATACTTCTTTCTTCCTTATTTTCCATTTAGGTCTTGTAGATCCGATTTATTTGCTGATCATTCCCTAAAAAGCTGGGGCTTTTTCCCTGGTTATCTGAGTCTGAGCCATCCATCCTTATGACCCATATAAAGTTCAACACCTTACACCAGACCTAGACCTACTTTTAATTGAGTGAGTTGAAAATAGAAACAGAATGCTTTGGGAACCACAAGAAAAAGAGAAATATTTGGCTAAGTTGGATAGGCTTCATGGAAGAAGTAGCATTTAAGCTGAGTCTTAAAGGATAGGTAGGATTTTGACTACTGGTCTTGGACAGGAACATACTTTTTAATAATGAGCAAAGCCAGGCATGGAAGAAATGTGCAGGATGTGTTCAGGTTATAGTTCTCTGTTTTGACAGGACTGTAGGTTTTGGAGGGAAGTAGGAGTATGGAATGGTTGGAACCAAAGGGTGTTAGATTTTATACTGAGGAGTTTGTCCTTTTAAGGAAGGAGACTTTGTTGAAAAATTTTTAGCAGTTACCTCTCACTTTCCTATTCAGTCTACTCCCACCCAAATTGTTTACACAGTCTACCTCAGCAGTGCCTCATTGCTTTTGTTCACAGTTGTTCCTTGGGCCAAACTGCCTCCCTCTAGTTCACCTTTTCAAATGCTGTTGGAGCCCTGCTGCAATCCCAACTTTTCAGAACCTTTCCTAATCACCCTAGCCATTCCTCCAAATAGTGCTTTTGTGGTTACTTGTTACTGCTTATATTTCTTTTACTTATTACCTACTCCTGTCATTTCTCATTGAATTTTAGTTGCATTGTTTACCTTTTTTGTATGTTTTTGTCTTTCAGTCCTGGCTCTGTGTCTTACCCTTGGGAGACTTTGGGAAATTTTCTTTGCTTCAGAAAGCCTTAGTTTCCTCAGTTGTGAAATGGGCTTAATAGAGTTGTTGTGATGATTCAATTAAGTGCTTTTCTATGCATTAAGTGTTAAGTATTCAATGAAAATTATTGTGTTTTTACTTACCCTTATGGGGTTTTCAAAAGCCTGTACTTCTTGTGTGTCAGCATATCCTTCTAGCCTGGCCAGACAGGTCCATTTGCCTGGGTCTGAGGGGGTTCCTGAGATGTGGAACTTTCAGAAGCTTTCAGTGCTTTAGCTGGGGTGAATTGGTCGCCCTTTATTCCACACAGACTCTTAGCAAATGCTTATTGATTTGATTGTTTAATAGATGGTATTAAAAGCTAGTAGAGCTGTGGTTATAAACTTTTATAGCCGTTAACTGACTTGGTCTTAAACCTAAGCTAGAGGCAAAAGAGGGCTAAAGAAAACAAGGAATGGAAAAAGGAGCTAGAAGAAAGAAGGAGCAAAGTGGGGAATGATACGCACAGTAATTATCATTATCTGCTGCTCCCTCAATTTAACTCTTTCTACTTCTTTTCCCAAATAAAGCAAGCTCTTCTCACCGTAGGATTTTGAACCCACTATTCCCTAAATTTGGTGTGTTTTTCTTATTTTTGCTGACTTGTCCCCTTGTTATTTAGGCCTCTGTTACTTAATCTGAAGATATTTTCTTTATAGCATTTATCACTAATGATTTGTTGCTTCTTGTCTGTGCTGTATTCTGCACATATGTACACGCATACACTCCCTCTCATGCTCACTTCTTTGTCCACATTAGAATATAAACTCTGAGGGGGTTGAGTATAGCTCAGTGATAGAGCGCATGCTAAGCATGTATGAGGTCCTGGGTTCAATCCCCAGTATCTACATTTATATATATATATAAATGAATATAAATATATATCTACATATATATATATGAAACTCTAAGAGACCAGAGGTTTTGTCTGTCTTGTTCACCCCATTTTTCTAGCACCTCACATAATAGGTGCTCAATAGATAACTGTTAAATGAATGATTACTCTAAGGGCATGTTCATAGGAAGAGTTAAGCTTCTGATAGTGACATTTTAGCTAAGGGAATTGGTCAAATGAAGTACAAGGCAAAGGACAAGGTAACTGTGATTGATAGGTTAGGAACAGTGGTCTTCAGCTCAAATGCCCACAGATAATGATATGAAGAGGTCTGCATTTTTACGTCAGTGGCTAGTATCGAGAATGAATTGGGTTAGGAGTTATCCAGGCAAGAGATGGTGGTTGCTTGGAATAGGATGGTAATAGTGGAACCAGAAAAAAATGTATAAATTGAAAGATACTTAAGATATAAAATCAACAGGGTATAGTAAGAGACTGGATATGGAGTATGGGTGGAGAGAAATCAAGGATTGTCATGATTTTGTCTTGAACTCAGTAAAAGCTATATGAATTCTTAGACCATTGTTCATTTAATTGGGGGACTGGCTTTTTTTAAAAGTATATCTGTAAAATCAGACCCTGAAATCACAACTTCTGAAGTTTGTTATAGAACTTCACCATATGAATCTTTAAAACTGGTTTTTGGTATTGGTGCAGGTCTTCAGATACCTTAAAATTCTTTTTGTAAATAATTCTATTGAAATTTCCCATTGTTTATATCCTTTTTGCTTCCTTTTTCTTACTTATCTTTTGCCATTTACTAAAGGGCTTTGTTACTTTATTTTCCTGCCTGGGCAAAATAATAGGAAGAACATAAGAAATTCCTACGCTTTGGGTATGTGAAATGTGATTTCTCAGTTTCTGGCAGCTCTTCTGACTCAGTCTTCCAGAAATGAGATCTTGGTTTCTCTGTTTTGTAGTTACTGGTTCATTCATACCAGCCAGACTTGGGTCCTCCTTGAGTGTATTCTGGAGCTGCTCTGCTGTTTAGAAAAACTTTGCCACGAATTTCAGCCAGTATACATAGAACAAAAAGGGTATTTTCTCTTTGAGTTCCTAATGCACTGGATTTCAGAGAGTTATCCTTATGCTTAAAGCAGTAAATAATCTAATAATTAGGACATATATATGAATATATAAATAGATAATGAATGCCAGAAGATCATAAAAGCTTGCCTCAAAGGAGGGTTTTTACACCTATTTTACAGATGAGGGAACTGAATTATGCAGTAAATATTTAACCCCCTGTAGGCATAAAGTTGTTTTGAGAGGTCAGGGGCAGGAAAGATATGCTTCTGGTGCTCATACTAGCTTCTGGTGAAAGAAACTATGTGGATCTTTCAAGCAATGGTCTTCCAGTTTCATTGTTAATGCAGCAAAGGTCTAGAGTGAATGATGTTGAATATGATATAGAGAAGGTTTTGTTTTCAGGAACATCAGTTATTACTTTATTGTTCCAGCCTTATTCTAAATTTTTGGAGAAAGTAGAATGTTCACCTCCCTTTAACTGTGAGAATTGATTTATGTCTGAAATAGTGTGTGTGGTTTCACCTGAGGAATGTAGTTTCTGCCAGTCCTCTTATAGCAATGGCTTTTATCCAGGGATGTGCATTAGATCGCCTAAGGAGCTTTTAAAGATGCAAATGCCATGGTCAAAGCAGCATTGCGTTGCAATAATAAAAAACTGGAAACAACCCAAATTTTCATCACTAGGTGAATGGTTGGAGTATGGTGTGTCCATACAATATGAAATACTATGCAGCTTAAGAAAGGAGATCTTTATGGAACAATGTCAAAGGTACATTACATTACATAAAAAGGCAGACTGTAGAATTAAAATATCTATTTTCACATATGTACATCTGGTCAGTTTATGTATAGAAAAACAAAAACAGGCCTTGACAAGTTTGGGGCTAGGGAACTTCCTACATAAAGTATGTTTGTAATTGAATTTGAATACATGTGTTATATGACAATTAGAAAAAAAAATTTTTAAATAATACACATACACACACCCTGCTTTCTGATTCATTGAATCTGGGCATCTGTATTTATAAACTCCAGAGGTGATTCTGATTCTCATATATGTGAAAGTTCTCTACTCAAGGTCTGTTCTCCTGTGAATTCTTCTGTAGTACAGATGGTTACCTCATCACACCAACATACTAAATGTTTCACCTTAGCATTTACCTAAAAATCCCTACTGGTCTGGTTTCAGAGGTCTCTGGATCCTGTCTTGTCCTCACATCTGGAATTTGATCTTTCTTCTTCTTTTTCTTTTTTTTAATTTTATAGGGTATGAAACAATCCCTTTATTTTATTGTATTTTTTTGTAGGGGAGACGTACTTAGGTTTATTTTTATTTATTTTAATGTAGGTTTATTTTTATTTATTTTAATGGAAGTACTGGTGATTGAACCCAGGACATTGTGCATGCTAAGCACACATTCTGCCACTGAGTTATACCCTTCGCCCTGGAGTTTGATCTTTCAAGCTGGCAGGAAATCATTATGGAAGTTGCTGGGATCTTTATAATTCATGTATATGATGGCAACCAGGAGCTACACTCACATTGTTTCCTCAGATCTTCCTCATATCCTTTCACTGGAACTAGCCACAGGCATACTTTGCTTTATTGCACTTAGCTTTACTGTGCTTCACAAATGTTGCATTTTTTAAAAATGAATTGAAGGTTTGTGACAACTCTGTGTCAGGCATGTCCATCAGTGCCATTTTTTGCAGCAGCATTTGCTCATATCTGTCACATTTTAGTAATACTCACAATATTTCTAACTTTTTCATTATTACTATGTTTGCCATAGAGATCTGTGATCAGTGATCCTTCGATGTTACTATTGTAATTGTTTTCGGGCATCACAAACCATGCCCATGTAAGATGGCAGAGCTTAATCTGCGAGCTGTTCCCCCATTTCTCCCTCCTCAGACCTCCCTATTCCCTGAGATACAAGGAATATTGAAGTTAAGTCTTAATAACACTACAGTGATCTCTACAGTTCAAGTGAAAGGAAAAGCTGCACATCTCTCACTTTAAATCAGAAGGTAGAGATGATTAAATTTAATAAGAAAGGCACGTTGAAAGCCAAGATGGGCCAAAAGATGGGCCTCTTGCGCCAGTTAGCGAAGTTTTGAATGCAAAGGAAAAGTTACTGAAGGAAATTAGAAGTGCTACTCCAGTGAGCCTCACATGGTAAGAAAACAAAACCGCCTTCTTGCTCCTATGTAGAAAGTTTGAGTGGTCTGGATAGAAGATCAAATCAGCCACAACATTCCCTTAAGCCAAGGTGTAATCCAGAAAAGGCCTAACTCTCTTCGATTCTGTGGAGGCCTAGAAAGGTGAGGTAGCTGCAGAAGAGTTTGAAGCCAGCAGAGGTTGGTTCATAAGGTTTAAGGAAAGAAACTGTCCCTATAACATAAAAGTGCAACTGAAGTAACAAGTGCTGAGGTAGAAGCTGTAGAAAGTTACCCAGAAGATCTAGCTGAGACAATTAATGGGTTTGGCTATACTAAACAAACAGATTTTCAATGTAGATGAAACAGCCTCCCACTGGGAAAAGATTCCAGCTAGGACTTTCATAGCTAGGGAGGAAAAGTCAGTGCCTGTCTTGAAAGAACAGGCTGATTCTCTTGTTAAGGGCTAATGCAACTGGTGGCTTTAAGTTGAAGCCACTGCTCATTTACCATTCTGAAAATCCTGGAGTCCTTACAAATTATGCTCAATCTACTCTTGTGCTCTGTAAATGTAACAACAAAGCCTGGATGACAGCACATGAAGTTTACAGCATGGTTCCCAAAACTGCTTTTTCAGTTTTAGCAACATGTGGTCCTTTCCTCGTATCTTTTTTCCAGACTGTTCTGTCTTCCAGTTTCAGACAAAAACTCTCTTCAGCCTTTTTTGTTGCTTAACAATAGAACAACAGTCCTTAACTCTAACTTTATTATTTTAAATCTTAACTTATTTCACATGGAAAAACTAGTACTTGGTGTGAAACAGGTTGCACACAATAAAGTTATATTGCTGTAAGCCCACTGTTAAGGCCTACTACTCAGAACAAAAGATTTCTTTCAAAATATTACTGTTCATTGGCAACACACTAGGTCACCCAGGAGCCCTGATGGAGATGTACAACAAGATAAATGTGCTAAATCATGTGCCTGTGAACACATCATTCCGCAGCTCTTGGGTCAAGGAGTCATTTTGACTTTCAGGTCTTATTATTTAAGAAATACATTTTGTAACGCTATAGCTGCCATAGATAGTGATTCCTCTGTTGGATCCGGGCAAAGTAAATTGAAAACCTTCTGGAAAGGATTCACCATTCTAGATGCCATAACATTTGTGATTCATGGGAAGAGGTCAAAATAGCAAAAGTAATAAGAGTTTGGAAAAAGTTAATTCCCAGCCTTCATGGATGACTTTGAGAGGTTCAAGACCTCAAGTGAAGGAAGTGCACAGGTGGTGGAAATAGCAAGAGAAGTAGAATTAGAAGTGGAGCCTGAAGAGGTGACTGAATTGCTGCAGCCTCATGATAAAACTTCAGCGGATGAGGAGTTGCTTCTTACTGTTGAGCAAAAAAAAAAAAAAAAAGTGGTTTCTTAAGATGGAGTCTACTCCTGGCGAAGATGTAAAGATTGTTGAAATGACAACAAAGGATTTAGAATCTTACATAAACTAATTCGATAAAGCAGCAGCGGATTTGAGGACTGACTCCAATTTTGAAAGAAGTTCTGTGGGTAAAATGCTATCAAACAGCACTGAATGCTACAGAGAAATCATTCGTGAAAGGAAGAGTCAGTTGATATGGCAGAACTTCATTGTCTTATTTTTAAAAACTGCCACAGCCACCCCAAACTTTCAGAGACCATAACCCTAATCAATTAGCAGCCATCAGTATCAACGCAAGACCAGTCATTAGCAAGAAGATGATGACTTGCTGAAGGTTCAGATGGATGGTTAGCATTTTTACCAGTATTTTTTTAAATGTTTTTTAACTTACTTTTTTTGGGGGGGGGTTGGGAATTAGGTTTACTTATTTGTTTTTTTAGTGGAGGTACTGGGGATTGAACACAGGACCTCCTGCATGCTAGGCATGCAATCTACCACTGAGCTATATCCTCCCTCTGGAAGTATTTTTTCATTAAGGTATGTATATTGTTTTTTCAGACATAATGCTATTGCACACTTAATAGACTACAGTATAGTGTAAACTTTTATTTGCCCTGGGAAACCAAAAAATTGTGAGACTTGCTTTATCAAAGTGGTCTGGAAGTATGCCTGTATTTAGAAGCGCAATGCCTAATCTTGTGTCTAATACTTCACTACCTTCTGCCTGCAAAGTAGCACTGTTCCTCTTTTTCATTTTCAGGCTCCTAACTGCAGGAGTGGAGGTGTCCAGGAGAATCGCAACTGCTTTTTTTTTTTTTTTTTTTTTTCTCTTAAAAGAGCTATGAGTTCATGATTCTTGCTCTTCATGACACTGACACTGTAGAAGAATTTGGGGTTCTTAAAATTGGCATTTTCTCAGTAGTTCTCTCTGGCCTACTTGCTAGGTGCTTAACTTAAAAAATTCCACACCATCTAGCACTTGTCAATTTAAAAGACTCAGAAGACTGCTGGGACCCTAAAAACCAAAGCTTTGTTACTGCCGACTGCTGGGACCCTAAAAACCAAAGCTTTGTTACTGCCTGCTGATTTAATTAGCAAAGAAAACCTTCACGTTCCAGTAACGAAAAATCAGTATTTTTTTAATATACTTTCCAAGGTCTTTTCTGAAAGAAATTATCAGTCACTTGTCATTTACTGATAACAAATTGTAGGGAGAAGCCAAGTTAAGAGACCTCTCTGTCCTTTCCTTGTACAGGCTGGAGGGAAATTTCCATGTAAGTGTGTAGCTCGCTCCTAGTTCTGTGTATGCAGCAGGGCCATTAGCCCAGCCCTGCCAGGAGACGTCCATACTGAAGTGCTGTACTTTTTGTTGATTGTGTGACCTTAGAAGAATTATTTCATCTACATCTGAGGTGTCAGTAACATCTGAATGGTTTGTTTTACAGGATGGTTTTGAGGATCAAATGAGATAACATGGTAGTAAACTGTAAAGTGCAATACAAATGTAAAGTATTATTTTTCTAGGCATCTTAAAATGTGGCAGACTCAGTATTTAGATAAAAAGTGTAGCAGCTCAACTAACCAGGTTTTTTGTCTGCATCATCATGATGAGCCTTAAGAAGAAGGATGTAGTATGTCTGAGCTAATCTAGAACTGTTTGCCTTTTTGTACACCTTGTGATGTTCTAGCATATATCCCGACCCTTTATTCAATGATCATGGCACTTCTATGCCATAATTTGGTTGCAAGGATGCTTAGGGGGAGTGGCAAATAGCATTGACTAAAGGCATTTCTCCATTATGCTAGTGTGCTGATCTGAGTTACTTTAAAATATCCTTGTCAAACAATTCCAATTGAGAGCCCTCCTTCCAGATGTCCCTCCTGATATCTCGAGATTGTCATATTTGGGGAGAGGGAGTTTCTCTTGAAATAATCCATTTGGAAACTATATGCAAATAATTGGCCTGTCATAATATTTAAGGGGGCTCTTGGCTCATTTGAAGGTGCTAGATTCTATAGGAAGAATGGGGTTTGTATTTAATCCCATCCTCTACTGAGTTTGACAAATGGTTTGTTTAGGACCCCAAAGAAGTACCTATGAATATGGAAAAAACTCACATTGATTTCGGAATATCCAATATAAAGAATCCAACCTCTGGAGACAGGTGCTTGACCAGTTAAGAAGACTCAGAGAAATTGGAGTCTGTTTTCTGCATTCTTCACTTCTCATTTGAGTTTCCCTTAAGACAGTAAGTTTAAGTGAGTAAAGATGAAAATCAAGAGGCCTTACTTTAGATTTCCCTTATTTGGGGGTTTTCTTTGCCTAAACTAGAGGATTAAATCATATTCTTACTCTTTTCTGTGACTCTTCCTCCTTAGTAAGGGGAGGAGAGGCCTGCAGTAGATAGAGATAAGCTAGGAGCTGTCCTGACCTTTTAGGTCCACAGTAGCAGGATCAGATGGGCAGTATTCAATGTGGTTTCTTTTTGTAAGACAAATATAGCTATTAATGTAGACAACACAGAGCCTTAAATAGGTCTCAGTTCTGAAGCCAGAGTGATAGAATGCCTTTCCTTTACTTTCTTAAATTTAATTACTTGGAAAAGGGGTTACTAGGGGACAGTTGTTGGTTTTGGATTGTCTGTAACCCATTGTTTCCCTCTGGCTGTTGAGAAAGGGAGTATCTTCAAATTTCCAAGTCCAAATTAATGTGGGGAGTTGTGGTACCCTTTGTTATCTAAAGGTGTCAGTTTATTTTTCTTTGCACTGTAACCAGACTCTTGATGAATCTTGCTACCCCTTCAACTGACAGTGAAAGAAGCAAGCAGGGAGTAGCGCTTGTTCTTGGCAGCAGGCACTACTGCATTTATCCAAAAGGAAAATTAGATTTTTTTTTCTTCTCATTAAATAACACTTGTCATGGCAATCAGAATTCTGAAAACCTGAAAGCATCTCCCTCCAGGAAGAAACAACGGCCTCTGAGTCAGAGAACAGTGAAGCTAGCCAATAATTAGCCAGAGTTACCATTCAATCCACTGATTAGTCTGTTCAGTAACAGAAGGGAAGGAAAACTCATGGGGTACTTTCTCTAAAAGACAGAGGGGCTGGGGAGGAAGGAAAGCAGTCTTTGGTATGCAAATGGAGAGAAAGAATCTTAGCACAGAATTGGTTTTGAAGTGTGTGGGGCCTTGGGTGTTGCCTTAGGCCACACTAAAATCACCTCAGAAAACATCTGTTTGTGCCACTCAGCAGAAGTTTGGAATACCGTTAGTGGAAGAGGTATCTACGTTTTTTCTTACCAATTTTTCTTTTTTTCAGGAAGGCAGGGACCATTGCTTATTCTCTTGAATCTCCAGTGTTCAGCAATATCTAGGATTTTTTAGTAGCCAAACAAATGTTTGTTTCTGTAAGTCAGTATTGCTTATATATGCAGATGTAAGAAAAATCTCAAGAATATAAACCTAAGCATCTGTAGATACTGTTATCTGTAGATAACAGTGAGCCTGACTTTTATGAAAGATTTGTTATATTTCGTATAGTCTGTAGATGAACTCTTTCTAAAATACATTGTGTCTACACATGTCAGTTTAAAAATATTTAGAAGAGTTTCTACTTTCACTAAGTAAGATTTCTTTTCTTAAGGATGCTAGGGATAACCAGTTTAATCCCAAATTGGCATTGCCTTAAATTCAGACATGAAACATAATAGTAACTACTTTTTTGTCTTGGATCATCTGCCTTACTCTTGATTCTTTGTATTTCATTCTTGGGAACTGATTCATCAATTTGTAGATTTCAGCCAGTTTTTTAGATCAATTTTGTTGTATTGATATCTTATGGCGCCACCTATTGACACATCTGTAATCATAAGGCTTTATGCCTCCCAGCAGTCAAAATAGTTATATGAAGGACTAAAGAAAATAGATTTATAGGAGACTGGAATTTTAGCACTGGAAAAACCCTTGAAGGTTGAAAGTTCCCAGCCTGATGATGTATTTTACAGAAGAATAAATTCAGGTTCTGTTATCTGTGGTAACTACCTTTTTTTTCTCCCTACTTACTTCCAAATTCTTTTGGTGCTCCAGTTTAGAGAATTTCATGGTCATTCTGGCATTTTTATGGATCTTTCTCAGCCTTAGAAGTAAAAAGTAGGGTAAAAAGTTAACAAGAAACTAGCAAATTATAAATTAATGGTGGCATTCAGGAAGACTGCATACAGAACCTTAAAGGGACTCAAAAGAGATGATGTTTTAACAATGCAGAAGACTGGATTATATATGTGCGTATACAAAAGAGAAAATTAAACTAGATGTTTAATAAATAGGATGTGCCATTTCACACAGTAAAAAACCAAATCCAATATTATGATGAAACTGGAAAACATTCAGAGAACAGGAGAACATATGGATCTGAGGTTATATGTATATAGGTTTGATGTATGTACCTACCTGATTTTTAGGAGGATTGCTTTTCTTTTGAATTAATGTAACATTTTAGATACCATAAGTAAAGGTATTGTGAGATTTTATGACTTAGAATGGGTGTAAAAGTTTCAAGTGGATATGCAGGAATAAAGTTTTGCTGTCAGATTAGTTGGAGCTGTTGTAGGAAACTTTCTAGCTGAACATATCAAAATTATTGTGTATTGAAGATGAATAGCCAAAACATAGCAGCATGCACTATTAAAGTCATCTCTGGTATCCTTGCTTTTCTTACCATCCAAATATTCACCTAAGAAAAGTGTGCCTTAGTGTCCTTTTTATTTCCTTTTATCATTTTAGCAGTGTCACCCTTTATACCAGAAAGCTGGCGGGCACTATGGGGAAAAAACAAAACAAGAAGAAAGTGGAGGAGGTGCTAGAAGAGGAGGAAGAAGAATATGTGGTGGAGAAAGTTCTTGACCGTCGAGTGGTGAAGGGCAAAGTGGAGTACCTCCTAAAGTGGAAGGGATTCTCAGAGTGAGTTTCATTGCCCCAGGAAAAGCCATTCATTTGGTCACCAACTATTTCTCAGGAGACTGGTAACGTGTAAGAGCTCGGGTGCTCTGATGGGTACAGTGTTACTCAGGCCTGGCCTTCACGGCTTCTAGTCTAATTAGGAAAATGACCTACATATACAAAGTGCTATTTACACAAGACGGTGATTTCTGAGAAGCAGTTTTGTTTGTGGCTTTAGATTGATCCAAGTTTGCGAAGAGAAAATAACTTTCTTTTGAAGGAGGCAAGATTCTAAGATTTCAGTTTGTACTAAAATGTCCCTACCATCTCCCAAGAAATTTCAGCTTTGTCAGGTTCTTGGTCTTGGACAGGATCTAGTTATTTGTTATCATTAGCTCCTCTATTCCAAGGACACCAGCTCTTGCCCTCCTGTGCTTACCGTTACTCTGAATGTGTAACTTTGAGCGGAAAGTGTGACTCGTGTGCCTCTGGTTTCAGTGAGGACAACACATGGGAGCCAGAAGAGAACCTGGATTGCCCTGACCTCATTGCGGAGTTTCTGCAGTCACAGAAAACAGCACACGAGACAGATAAATCAGAGGCAGGCAAGCGCAAAGCCGATTCTGATTCTGAAGATAAGGGGGAGGAGAGCAAACCAAAGAAGAAGAAAGAAGAGGTAAGGCTAGAAGTAAGAATTCTTACTACCCCAAAATTCATGCTGCTGTCAAAGAAGCTGAGAGCCAGATAGTTTAAGCACTTTTGTTCTGCTGCTTTTTGGATCTCAGCAGCCATCTTAGTCCTTTTGGATTCTTGGATAGGCTAATGCTTAAAATGTGTTTGGGAGCTCACTCTCGTGAAGCCACATAATCTACTTTTATTTTATCCGAGGTTTAAGAACAATAAGTGCAAGGGAATTCATTCCTGAGTAGATTGCTTTCAATGTTTTAATCATTACAGGTTTGAGGTTGCTGTTTTAATCAATTCAATACCTTAAAGTAAGTTATCTTTTGAAGGTGAAGAGACAGTGGTGAACATACATTTTGCTTGAGATGTATGTCCCTTTTTACATATGAGGAAACCTCAAGTACTTCAGACCTTGATGGCATAATCACTCAGGATTCTAAAAGACCTGTGACTTAGAGCCAAAAGAATGGTGAAATATTGGCAAAAGGGTTTGATTACATTATCAGAGAAACAGGAGTGGCTCCAGTCTGGGGAACAGTCCCATATAGTTAAAATTATTCCATCTGTTTGGTTTTTACAGTCTGAAAAGCCACGAGGCTTTGCCCGGGGTTTGGAGCCGGAGCGGATTATTGGAGCTACAGACTCCAGTGGAGAACTCATGTTCCTGATGAAATGGTGAGTGGCTGCCAGTGGCTCTGTGTGGTTGTCTTTTTCTTCTCCCCATCTGTTCCACGCCAGAGGAAAAAAGGGCTGGACGTTTGAAATTCCAGTTGCCCAGGTGTGGAATCTTTAAGATGGCATAGTCCTTCGATAGTGACCCTTGGCCTCTCTGCCAGCCTGGACTCATGAGTTATAGGTAGGGGCCCTTAGGATTCTCAGATCTTTGCCCATTATTTTAGGAGGTGGGAGAAAATCTAGAATGTAAATGGTATGGGGAAGAATCACATTTCCCTTCTGTACATGAAGAAATGTGATTGAACTACCCTTCCCTTCTGTCACCTCCTTAATAAAGATCTGGCTGGCCCCAGGATCAAAAATTCTGTCAACTTCTCAGGGTTAGGAAAGAATTTCTGTAGCTCTTCCTTTGTCCTTGACTGTTACATCCTTTCCAGTTTGTGCACATTCTACAGTTGCAGGATCTGCCAGCAGGGGTCAGCAAGGCCCTTTTACTCTAATGAGCATAGAGAAGCCTACTTTTTTCCATTTAAGTGTAGATACCAATGGTAGTAATACTTCATGAAACCTCATAATCAAACCAGTTGTCTTGAGAATCTTAAGAACTCTAATTAACCCCAAATTCTCTGTCTATCCAAAAGGAGGGCTTCCCTTTTTCTTGCTTTTTGGAAATGCCTGTGTTCCCCCCACCCCTGCTCCAAAGTGGAGCTCAATCATTATCCTTAAAATATAAATTAGGAGTGAATAATTCTAAGCCTTTGCTAAGGAAGGCAGCATTCTGAGGGCTTCATCCTTTGTCAGTCTAGGACCTTCTCTGAAACTCTGTACTAATTCTTCTCCTCTCTAGCGGGAGAGACCTAACTTAACACTTAAGTCTTATGTCACAACTGGCTAAACCTCTGTTTTCTTCCCATACATTCCTTAGGTGTTTACTGAATCTGACTTTCTTTTAGCTGATTTATTGCTAGCCTGTATGAGAAAAGTTCATTTTTAAGGAGCTGCATTTGGGGGAAAAGAATTAATACCAGGAGTTAATTCATTCCAATTAGAATACACTTTCTCTGTGTTTGTGACTAGTCTGAACAACAGTAGTATCTCCACATTGCATAAGATTACACTCCTTTGGTTGACTGACTAGTGTGTGTGAAGGTTATAGATGAATGTAATTCTGCAAGTTAAGATTGGATGTTGATTATAAAACCAAGTTCATTTTTAAAGTGATTTTCTTGGAGAGTGGAGATACTTGTTCATTTCCCAAAGTAACTAATATTTCTCTGTAGTGAAATGACTGAATGACCTCAGAAGGGTGTTGCTGAATTGTCAGCAAGGGGCAGCCTGCTTCAGGTTCCCATACTATTATACTCCTTTCCCTCCCATTCTGTTGAATCCATTGTTCGAAAACATACCTTACTGGCTTATTCTTCTCTGGTTCCATGGGGCTGTGTGGCTTTGGGTTACCTGTTGCTGGGGTTCCAAGTTTGGGGTAGTGCCTCGTCAGAGATCCCATCTTGCATGTCTGCTGCCTGCCCTATCCTACTGCTTCTGGCTAGGGTATTTCCAATGATCTGAAGATAGATCTTACTCCTAAATCCTTGTAGTATGTATGTGGTTTTCAATTTTTGAGAGGATTTTAAAATTCAGAAAAATAAGAGAATTATGTGACAATCCCTTTATTTCTGCCTCCCGTGTTGAAGCACCATTTCAAAGCACCTGGGAGTGGTAGCATATCTGTGTGAGCATGGTGTTTGGTGATGTTAAACAGTATGATTATGAGTCAGCAAGAAAGTGTCCACCTGCATTGGCTATGGTCAATGCCAGATTGGTAATAAATCTTATTATCTAACATGATATTAAATCCTATTACAAAGCCAGCATCTCTCATGGGCTTTTAGCAGCTGGGATATGGCTTTGAAAAGAGCATTGTAGCCTCTCTTATTCTCTCAGAGAACCTGAGAGTCATGCTTTGCTTTGTTTTTGTTTTTGCCTTTCCTAGAGGTTCCAGATGTTATAGATAAGAGTTAACTTTTAAAAAACAAAGACATCCAGAGGGCATTTTCAATGCGAGCTCTGAGGATGCCACTTGACTAAATGCTGCTTGGGCCATGTTGTTATCCTTCCCTGGCCTGCTCTTCTGGAATAAATTTTTTTAAAGTCTAATCCCTTGGGTGATCCAAGTTAGGAGACCACCAGCACCTGCTCTCAAAGTCTCTCTGCTTTGTTCTACAGGAAAAACTCTGATGAGGCTGACCTGGTCCCTGCCAAGGAAGCCAATGTCAAGTGCCCACAGGTTGTCATATCCTTCTATGAGGAAAGGCTGACGTGGCATTCCTACCCCTCAGAGGATGATGACAAAAAAGATGACAAGAATTAACTCTCCTCAGTACCAGCCCCTGTCACATCTGACTGTGGGTTTCAAGCGGGGAAAGAAGGAGTTCTACTTGTCTTGACACCATAGAGGTGGCTTGAGAAGATGTCCTTTGAAGAGCCAGTATAGTTTCTGTGCCCTACAGCAGCCCAAGTGCTTTAAGCCGTTCCATGCTGTATAGTTTGCACACCCATCCCGGTGGAGGGGAAGGAGGGTCAGTGTTTTAAGGCAACCTGTTCTGCACTTTGCTGAGAAAAGCAGAGGGCCTTCTATGAAGGACAAAACTTGCAGAATGAGGTGTGGGAGAGCAAAAGATAACTGTAGATCTTCAAAGAGCATCTCCACAACCCACAGCCTTCTTCCCAATAGTGTTAACTGCATTTTTACAGCGTAGCATGTGTGTAGTTTTTGGCTATTACTGGTGTATTATTTGGGGGTGGGAGGGCTGGGGGGGGAAGGAAGGGAGATGAGTAGGATCATTTTTGTTAAAATTTGGGGCTTGATTGGGGAAATGGTGAAACAAAGGAAAGAAGGAGCAACTAACAATGATTCGGTTCTGTGTCCCAAATATTTTATCTTTTCCAAAAATGTCATTGGCAACCTAAATGAGGACTGTGAGAGACTATTTAAAAGCTGTGAATGCTTGAAACCTATAAGCCAAGGTGTTCCCTGCCTGAGCTTAATGCTATTCCCAGCAAAAGACTAAGCCAGTTAAGAAGTTACCAAAGCTGCCATTTGGGGGATGGAAACTGAGGAGGAAATGTCCTATTGGAGCGTATACACAGGGAGATCATTCTGTCTTAGAGGTGCTAATTCTTGAAATTGACAAGAAGATCCTTTATTTTCCAGTTATGAAGTTACAAATACTAGCTTGTCCATCCAAGCCACTGGCTGAGGTATTTGGGGAGGAGCAGAGGGTAGTAAGGAGGTGGGAGAGTAGGAAAAAGACAAGGGCCTGGGCTCTTAGGGTGAAAAACTATTACACCCTCTGTTTTTTGAACTTTAAACTCTGAAACCATTGGTTGCAGAGTTTAGTCACTGACAGCACAAGTTCACTGAATCACACTTCAAGAGTTGAATGATTTCAAAAGCCCTAGTCTCAGGAGGAGATTAAACTTTCATACTGGGGCAGTGGTTCACTTTAAAACAAAACAAAAAAAAAATTTTTTTTAATCCTAAGAATTAATACCCAAAATGCTGTCTCATTATGAGATCCATCGGTTCTTGACATCATCTAGACCTGCATTTAGAACTCTGTTTTAAATCTTTTTAGGCATGTTGTTAGGTTTCTGTGAAAACTTTGTTTAAATGTAAACTTCATACCAACACTGTCAGTTTTTGTCTTAATAAAACTATAGATTTATAATCCTTGATTTTGTCTTGTCTTGCCAGAAATCCTCCTTGCCTTTTATTACCTTATAGATTTGGTCTGTTTGGGAACAACGTTGACACTTGGGATGGTCTTATTTCTTAAATGCTATAGGCTTGAAAATCTGGTGCCTGGTGTGAATCTTTGAGTGGTCTACCATATTAATTTAGTAAATGCTCATTGGGCATTTATAGTTGCTACAGAGATTTATAAAGATTGTCATATCATTGTGTCCATATTGTTCAAAGTTTGTTTTGCACTCTGTGACCTGACAGCACTTCCAAACTGTGATGTTTGGAAACATGTCATTTTGAGTTAGGTTTAGATCCTGGTTCTTGTATTTCATAGATTTGTGTGGCCTTAGGGAACGTCTACTTCTCCAAATTTTTCAGAAATTGGTCCCATGTTTGATCAATGAATTGAAATATCATCCATTTTCTTAACATTGTTTTCTGCCTTTAATTCTAGAGCCAAAATGGGACTAGATTCTTGTCACTTATAAAAGGGGAAATGGGATTTCCATTAAGATTAGTTCAGCTCTGCTCACTAGTGCAAAGCATTTGTTCCAGATAAACTGATGTGTAGATACATAGGTTTTTTCAAAAAGCCTGCTAGGAGTTTTGGGAGACATAAGTAAAGTGGAACTGGGGAGACCTTTTTATGTAGAGGTCTGAGTGTGTCCAGCGGCAGAGCAATCTTATAGCCAGTTTAGAGAGTTGGGGTGGACAGATATGTTCTGGTTCTGTTCTGCATCAGATAGACTGAAATCAGCCTTCATTCAGCTTTAGTGTATGTCCAGAATGGGCTGCTATTCAGCCTTAGCCTTAACCCTTGGAACCGACTTCACTATCACTGCTGGCATTCTGGAGCCCTTGTAAAACCGTATCATTCTTCCCCAGGGAAGACACCGAATTTGAATGCATGCAATGAAAATGGAAGTGAAGATGATACACAATTTTGTTATCTTTAAAAGCTGATATTCACATTTCTAGATTCAAAGTTTAAGGACAAATTTTTCTTGAGTGATTGTTGAAGCCACAAGTGCATGCAAAAATAATACTCTCTATATATAATAGGCACAACACATCTTAAGTCTGCTTCAGAAAGTATTTGGAGAGCATTTCTTCAGGCAGTGCAAAAAATGTTCGTTGGACGGCTTCAATGAAATTGCATTATTGTAGACCAGGAGTTGAAGAGGAGATGGGTTATCTTTGTTACCATTACAAAAGAACAAGAGTTTACTAATTTGGTGACAGAATCATCAGAAGTGGCAAAGCCAAAGAAAATACCTTGCTCCTTCACTGCCTTCAGTTGAGTTTCAAGTCAGTAAATGGACACAGTATAATGACCACAGAAATACTGTCAACTGACAATGCTCAGGAATAACTTTCTTTTCAATGGCATTTGAAAGTTTTGACTCTCAATTCTGAATTTTTAATAGTTAAGTTTTTAAGTACTTACTTTCAAATAAAATCTGACATTCTAGAACTGATTAAGGCTCAGCTCAATTTGATTTTAACCCATAGCCACTGGGACCACATGTACACAGCACATCTTTATGGCCTGTGGCACTGGGAATCTGTGTTATAAAGTGATTATTTTCCCTCTAGAGAAAGAGAAATTATAGAAGAAATTGCTACTCCAAAATAATTTGGTGGAATTGAAACTCTGAAATCCTAATTTCTGCAGTGGCTTCCAAATCCTGAACTATGTATGGAGCTGGGTTCTGTTTGAGATCAAATTTATCTGATCAAGTCATCTGATTGGTATTCATATTAATCTGATGTGCAAGTTGGATCATCTCATGAGGACAGTCTCATTTAAAACTTAGAAATGATAGGGCTGAACTAAGTCCAGGCTCAGTGTTTTCCCTTCGGTAGAATTTGATTGAAATAACAAATTACTGCAACCAGGCCAGCATTCAGCTTAGTAGAGGAAGGAGTCTTGGCTTCACCTTGCCTTTTAGCAGTAGGTAGAGACATCCTCGTGTTCTGGTGGGTAGTTAAGGACGTCTGATAAGGGAGCTTAAGATCCTCAGACAACTGTCAGTCTCTGATCTGCACAGTTGTGGCTTGACTGTCCAGCAATGAGGTTTTCTCCCAAAGTTACTGCTTTCCTGGCCAGTGTGTTCAGAGTTGCTCAGGACATTTAATCGACCTTGGCCTTCAGAGCTTCCCATTGAAAACTGCTGAATACTGAAAGTAAATCTGAAATAAAATCATCCTGGGATGAAAAGCATAGTTAGCCCTGCTCTGTGGGGCAAGTAGAGCAAGGAGTCTGTTTCTAAGACTTTTGCTTAGGCCATGAGGTGGCAGGACTCTTGAGGCATGGCTGAAACGCGAAGTTTATAATATGTGCTGACCAGTTTTTGCTTACATTCAATAACTTGTGTTAATTCACCAGCAGGTCTGAGTCTGCATTGTGACCTTGTTGGTTTACATGGTGGTTTGTGGTAGTACCAGAGTCACTGTTTACCCCACGTGGATTTTTAAATCCTAGTTGACTTTGACCACTCCTGCCCTGTTTACTGTTTGCACAGCCACAGGTCAGGCTGGGCAACTTTGGGGCCTGGCTCTGGGACATGGGCCCAGTTTCCGTTGCTGCGTCAGCCCCTAGTGAGGTCTAGAAGGCTAAAGGCAACTCAATTAGCCTCATTACATTTGTGTTTAAAACAAAAGGCAGAACACTAACTCTTGATCTTTTCTCCACCTCTCCCCAAGTGATTTAGAAGTTTTCTTGGTAGAAATAGCATCTGGAATTAAGTAAATACTATGCAACCTACTGCACTCTGCAGTTAGATTAGAAAGGAACCAGCTTTAAGACTCTCTTTGGTGTTTCTGCACACTCAATAAAGAAGACAAGGGTTTCTGTCCAACTGATGAAAACACACCTGTTCAGCAAGGTCCCCTACTCTCCCTCCACTGGAGACAACTTGTACACTAGATTCTGTTTCTCAGCTAATTCAGGCAGACATGAACTTCAAATATGTCCTGGACAGAAAAAGGACTAGAACCCAAATAAGGTGTTAAGTTTCACATGTATCCCAGAGTCCCCACATGCTTATTCTCTACTACAAAGTTCAGAACTAGAGGCAAGGAGGATGCCCAACCTGTGTGTGAGAAATAAAAGTGGAAGAAGGGTTTTTTTCTGCAAGGCACTTGTTTTCCCAGTTATTTGCCAAACAAACCTGAAGAGCAGCAAGGTCTGGTAATTGCTGCGGGTAGTAAAAGCAGGGATGAAGGCAGCCTGACGAAGGCAGGACTCATGGAAAGTACTTCCCGTTCACTGGCTTTTTCTTTGCTGTTCAGCTTTTCCTATTAAGGGTGAGGAGTCAGCTGTGGAGGCCAGGTCTTGATAACACTGAGCATGTCTCTAGATTACTATTCCCCCCACCCCCAGTTCTAGATTCTAATTTTGATACTGAAATAGGCCTGGCTTCATTAGTGAGATGTGTGCAGGGCAGAGCTTGAAACAAATGGGTCTGTTTCCGTTGCCTTACATGATTTAAGATGTGTAGGGAAATCAGTTTGTCTTGACTAAAGTCAAGACAAAACAAGCCTTCAACCCCCACACAAGCAGGTCAGGTCACCCTGAAGTTTGGTTCTTACTTAAACCTGAGGCCTGCTCATCTTGTGATAAGCATCACCCTCCCTCACTTCCTGTTCCAGGTGCAGCAGCTTTCACAGACCTTACTTGAGTCCTCATATCTTACTGCCAGAAAAAGCCTTGAGCTAGAACACCCACTCCACCTGCCAACAGCAAAAAGAGGTCAGTCCCACGACAGTGTTGACCAACTTGGCCCCAAGCCCCAGCTAATCAGCATGCTCCCAGACACAACTGTACATCCCTCCATAAGGGGACATGGGGGAAGGGGGGGGTGAACAAAATAGACTCTCAGATCAGAGGCAACACTAGCAAAGAGGGGTAAGAGGAATTTTTCTTTTAAAATCTTTAAAATCTGTTTTAAAAGTTGCAAGAGAAAAGTTATAGCCTAATTGTGTAGTAAACAAAAATACATATACACATTTCTAGAAGGGATACAAAAACATTACTCTGGATTTTACTTGTCAGTTTACTCTTCTATAAATAATATTTCTTAACAGCATGAATTAAGTTTTTGCAACTTAACTTTTAGCCATTTTTCCCCCTCCTTTAAGAATCTTAGTTTTATTTGGCTTGCAGTCATAAGTTAAGTACTAATTAAGAAAGATCTCGTTTGATAGGACCAACCCCTTCTAACTAGATGGAGGGGGGGAAGCCATTATAAACTGAAACAAGTTAAGAGCTTGATATTATTCCTAGAATTCTATTCCAGCCCTTAGGATATACTCTAGTAGCATCATTAAAGGACTAGGCTGAGCCAGGTCACACAGTGGTACATGGGAGTTCAAGATCATAGGTTCCATGATGGGGATTCACAGCTTCTGGTCCTAAACTTCGTCCAATCTCAGAGACCGTCAGGTGAGTGTTCAGTACTTGGGCGTTTGTTAAGCATCTACCCCTAGGTGGGCATGTGGCAGGTTCCAGCAACCACCCAGTACCTTAAAGCATTCAACTTTCACAGGCTTTTCATTTTTTGAGGGAGAACAGATTCTGGTCAGCTCAGCTAGGGTAGCTTTCCACTGCCTTAAACCCTGAGGTCTGGCTTTCTGCTTCTCTAGTTCATGGTCCTGCTGTTACCATGAAGTGCTTGTCATATGCTGGTTCTGTAGATATCTCAGGTTTTCACCATCACAGTTGTTCAGTGTGACTATACTCCAATGCTATGCACCCCCTTGGGAGGTGCGGCCACCAGCGAAATAACTGCACAATCAATATTAAAAATGCAGTGTGCCGCGGGTGGACAAGTAAGGAACTGGGCTGGGTGATAACACCCACCTCACCTAGTCCTATCAGAAAGGCCAAAAAGATTCTGAATCCTTCCTCTAAAAGGATTCAGCTGGCAAACCCTGCAAAAAGGTACGTAACACCTGATTGGAAGGTTTGACACTATTTAAACCTTTTCTTTTGCCTTTCTAAATTCTTCATTGCCAACCTCCCCTGCTCTCCACCCACCTTCCCAAGAGAGCTCTGCCTTAGCCACACAATGACCAGTCCTGTCCCTCATGGGGCCTGTTTCCTTTACTCTCAACTTAAATTCAAAGTAGGGAAAAACTGCACTTGAGAATGAATCATCCATTTTATTTTATTTTATTTTGTCATGTGCTCACAGCATCTCTCTCTCTCCTCTCCCTGGCAGGTCACAGAGATAAATTAAAAATAAAATCTACAAGGAAAATAATTTATAAAAGCACTTTCCAGGCTCATGCCTTCTATCCCTACTGCTCATTTAGAATTCCCCCCACCCCCGCAGTGGGGAGAAGAATCAGTGCTTCCCCCACTTCAACTCACTCCTGCTGATCTGGGCAGACAATGCTCCAGAGCCAGGCACGAGTAGGGGCAGCAGTGGCAAACAGAAATAAAGACACTGTGGTCCTGGAACCACCTGGCCATCTTGGCACTCCCCTCTCTGCCTCCCCTAGGCAGTCCTCCAGGAGCCCTTACTAAGCTGGGGGTGCCGAGAAACTGCCTGTGGCCAAGAGCCTACGGGAGGGGTACCCTCAGCCCCCATTACATGCACTTCTCATTTTCCTAGAAAGAAACCCAAAAAAGAAAGCAGACGGAGACCTCGGGACAGAGGAGAAAAATCCCAAGTGTTCACATGGTTACACGGAGTCTTTATGGCAAAGAGAACATTTAGCAGCTTTGAATATTGGGGTATCTCCTTTTTACTCAACACAAGCATTCTAGACCCTATAAGTGAAACAGGGCTCAAGCCCTAAAAAAATCAAAGCGCAAGAAACTCTAAGAGAATTAGTTTTTGTTGTTGCTGCTGGGTTTCATAGTTTCTTTTTTCCAGTGACAAGCCCAGTTGTTGGTAGGGGAGGCCTGAGGGCAGGGTCACTCCCCAGTGTTGTGCTGAATACTGCCTGGCTTCTCCACATCCCCCTGCCTCAGAGCAGCCCCCAAGAGGCTGCAGGCCCAGCACTAGGGGCTCTGCCAGCAACCCAGCTGCAGAAGAGCTCCAGGCAGCCAGTGAGGAGTGGGGGCACGTGGGCGGGAAGGAACAGCGTTCGCATGCAGGCTCTGATGGAGACGCGGGAGCCTCAGCTCGGGGCTGACTGGGCACGTAAGACGGACGGCAGGGCAGTGAGTGACATGCTTGGTGTTGGGGCTGCTGCAACACGGGGCCTCATGACCCTTTCCTGTTCACTCTAACCTTTGACCCTAACCCTCCAAGCCAGTGTTGGGTCCCAGTGGCTCCCCTATGACTGTAACCTCACAGGAGATATCCAAGAACTCCCTTCAGGTTTACCAAAGTGCAGGAACAGAAAGAGTTCACAGCCCCGCCACCTCCCAGAACCCACCGTGTTCCACCCTCCGCTGGGGTTAAGTGGGGTTTACTCACATCAATGACTTAGTCCCACTTAAAACCTGCAGCCTGGAATCCTGGCGAGAGCCAACCTTAACCTGCCCTGTGATTTTCCTCCCGCTTTGATTTTTTGGGTTTTTTTTTTTTTTTTTTATTCCTTCCTTCCAGGAATGAGACTTTCTACTACTTTCCTCCTCTCCTCTCCCAAGTCCCTTCCTTCCCTTTTGTTGGCCTCCAGCAATGCCAGCACCACCCTTCCCTCAAAGGAAACGGGTAGGGGCGAGGACCCTGTCCACCCAAATGGTCTGGCCACTTCCACCCCCTCCCACAGTGGGGGAAGCTGAGCCAGACAGCGCCTGCGCCTGCCTCTTCCTGTCCGCTGACCCGCAGTCATCCCATCTGAGAAGATCTATTGGATAAGAAGGCATTAAAGTCCCCGCTGTAGGTCCAGGTCCAGGCCCAGCCCTTCTCCAGTTTCCATCTTGGTGAGCGTCAACCCCCCTTCCTCCCCAGGCTCACTTTCTCCGGTCCTTTGGCTTCCTCTCCTGCCGCCGGGCCTGCTGGTCGGCCAAGGTGCGGGGAATGAGGAGGACGCTGCCGTCCCCGGCGTACTGGAGCGCGTACTGGCTGGGCGAGTAGGGCCGCCCGTTCTCATCCCGAAGCCGCCCAAACACCTCCTGGTACAGGCTCTGGACCTTCTGCTTCATCTGCCGCAGGGAGCGGAGAAACTCCACCTTCTCCCGCAGCAGTCGGGCTTTGTCGCGCTGCAGGTCCTCCACGTCGCGCTCCAGGTTCAGGATGGTGTCCAGCTTGCGCTTGCGGCAGTTCTGCGCCGCCATCTTGTTCTTGCCGCGGCGCCGGATGTCACGGATGAGGCTCAGCTGGGCCTCACTCAACTGGTATTTGGACAGCAGCTCGTTGAATTCCTCCACCGGCAGGTTGATGATCTTGTCATTGGTGAAGGGGATCTTCATGGCTCGGGCTCGATGCTCATCCCGGCTCATCTGCTTGTCCAGGAAGTCAGCCTGCTTCTCCTTGCTGCCTTTCTTGAGGGCACTGGGTGGTGGCAGGTCAGCAGAGTCGAGGGCACTGGGCGCCATGTTGTACGTGTGATTGTGGCCCACGTGCTCCAAGTAGGGCAGGCAGGAGAGCTGAGACGGATCCTGGTAGCTCATGCGGCAGAACTTGGAATACTCGGGCTGGTAGCCCACAGCGCCCTCGGCCTCTTCCAGATCCAAGGTCTCAGAGTCAGAGCTGTAGCCAACGGCACCCTCCTCAGAAAAGGAGGAAGAGGCTGAGGAAGAAGTGGAGGAGGAGGAGGAGGAAGAGGAAGAGGAGGAGGAAGAGCTGCCTTCAGAGCTGCTCAGGGAGGAAGGGCTATGGCTGGAGTCCAAGGAAAGGCCTGAGTCAGAGTCAAATTCTTCTTCAAGCTGGGAGGCCTGCACGGGGTTAAAGCCTTCTTCAATGGCCAGGTCCATCAGGCTGATCTCATCCAGCATGGCTTCATCTAAAAGACCCCCCAGCGGGTCAGGCAGCTCAGGGACTGCTGTGTCGTTGGCTGTGCTGTTGAGCTGGGCCGGAAAGAAGAGCCCTGCCAGGTTGGTGGAGCCAAAGGTGGAGTTGAGGCTGGTGGAATTGCTGGGGACCAGAGGGAGCAGTGTGGAGCTGCTGGCCACAGGCAGGCTCTCCACCTCGGGGCTGAAGAGTGAGAAGTCCTGGCTGCAGCCCCCCAGGGATGCCTGATGCAGGCTGACATTCTGATTGATGGGAGTGTTGGGGGCAAGGCTGTAGTTGGTGCTCAGTGGGTCTCCAGGAGGGGCATTATACAGGATTTCACTTGTTGATGTGTTCACTTCCATGGCCTGGGAGGGGAGAAGAGCATCACCATTCACTCAGGTGTGGCTGGGGGCTCACACTAGCAGGCACCCAACACTGGCATGGCTGCATGGGAGTAAAGGCAGGAGACTGGAAACCAGAGCCCATGGCATCAGCTCCTGGCCCCACTTGATCCGTCAGGCCTGGCAGAGTCGGGTTCCTCCCTGCAGATCCTACCCTAACACACGACTGATCAGTTCCAGGTCATGTTTGGCCAGATTCCCCCATAACGGAGGGAGAAGAAGAAAACACCTAATACTGACTACCTCTTTACTACAAAATCAGCACAGTGAAAGGAACACGCAGCCTTGGAGTGAGAAAGCCTAGCTGCACCACTTGCTGTGTGACCAGGAGCATTTCACTCAACCTCTCTTTGAAATTCAATGTCCTCACCTTTAAAATAATAAAGGGCTGACTAGATGATTGTGAGGGCCAAGTGAGATGACAAGGGTTGTACTGTAAGGCACTGCAGGCATGTCAGCTCTTATTAATGCTAAACCTTGGAAGCACCCGGCCAAGTGATAATCTGCCTGAAGGGAAAGGAAGAAGGTGCACCTGCTTTAGAAGCTCAGCCCTGGGGCTTTAACCCAGACCCCAATCCTGACCCCAGGCCCTACTGCCCCAAGGAGACGCCTGGACAGTTACCAGAGTCCCTACTTTCCTATGCATCAGAGAGGCTCCTCTTTTCATAAAAGTGAAAAAGCAACTGAGTATAAAGATACCCCACATGGAGTTAGATTTGTGCCCAGTCCTGATAATCCTACCTGCATTTCCA
Source organism: Camelus dromedarius (assembly GCF_036321535.1). Taxonomy (NCBI): domain Eukaryota; kingdom Metazoa; phylum Chordata; class Mammalia; order Artiodactyla; family Camelidae; genus Camelus; species Camelus dromedarius. The sequence continues at coordinate 54,133,728 of NC_087451.1, forward strand.
TGATGGACATGAGATCTTGCCACTGCTGTTCCAAATCAAACGGCGACTCAGTCTCAGTCAGGAGAGGAGACAAAAGGTTGTTCTGAAGACCTGGGGGCTCACTCTCACTAGGCACTGCTTCTGTTATGCTGGAAATGTCTGCTGGAAACTAAGGCAAAACACAGAGGGTTTAACAGGGGAGAAGGAAAGACTACTTTCTGCTCACCTCCCAGAGACTACTTAAGGTCCTGATCCTTCCTTCCTCTGAACTCACCCCCAGCAGCCAGGAGGAGGCCAGCACCAAGAGCTGGCCCCTTAGACAGTCACAGAGAGACACACCATGTGCAGGCTGCCCTGCTGGCTCAGTGGGCTCTCCCTGGAGTCCTGCTCACCTCAGCATTCTCCCCAAAGGGGCAGGTGGCCTCCACCAGCCTAAGGCACTCTTTCAGGGACAGGGCTGTCTGGTCCTCCCCACCAGGCACCTGTGGCAACAGCAACTGTAAGTCTGACTGACCTGGGCCTTGACTGCCTGTGGGCTGAAGCCTCTTTCCCAGCCTTTCCAAAGGGAAGCTTAAAGGAGGACCTGCGTGGTCGCAGGCCTACACTCTCTCTCTGTTCCTAGGCTATCAGCTAGCCCTGAGTCCCAAACTTCAGGAGAGAACAGAGTGAGAGGAAGAGTCCTGATGCAAGCAGAAAGCTGCTAGGCACTCTGCCTCCAGCGTGCAGTTCGTTACGAGGCGTGGCCCCTGTGCTTCTGCTGCTCTTCCCTGCCCGATTCCTCAGTCCACTCACTGTGATTTAGAGACCCAACCCAACGTATACATTCAGGCCCATCTCACAGACACAACTTTTCTCTAAAAAGAAGTTTCTAGAAGTGAGCAGAGCTGGGAGTACCTGTGCAGGGAAGCTCTCCCCAGTCTCTCCATCCACTAGCAGATTTCGTGCCAGAGCTTCTGCACCCTCGCTTGGCCAAGTGTCCTCCTGCTCTGCTCCATCTTGCAGTTCCTTATCCACATCTTGCTCCTTCTGGCGATGACTGTAGTCAAAAATCTCACGCCCAGCCCCCAGGTCAATATCCTGCCGCCAAAGGATGTCAATCAGATCTATGTCCTGAAAGACAGATGACCGCGACTTTAGCTCTGGGGTCTAGGGACTCCTCCCTGTCCTTTCCCTCAGAGGTCCCTCCTAGCATCACTCTGATTACTCCGGGGTGAGGCCCCTCCCATTCTATACCTGCCAGCCTCTAGCCCCTGGCCCCTCCATACTAGCAAGGCTTCATTCATCCATTTCCAGAGACCAGCCTCCAAAAAAGAAAAAAAAAGAGCTAGCAAAACCACTAGTATGACCACCACTATACAGGTCTGTGGGCTTAAGATCTGGACCAGAGACACAGCCAGGCCAAAAGGCAGGGCCATCTCACCACTGCTCAAGAAGGAAGGGAGAATCAGGAGACACTTCTCATTTCAGGAACGGGAATCCCTTAAAACTTGATTTGTAGGAAGCTGGCCATGGCAAGCAAGGGGGAACTGTCACGCAGAATTGCTTCGTGGTGGCCAGGCTTGCATCAGCCTATGGTGCCATTTCATTTGCATAAAGGGGTGGGGTGGACTGGAGAGGAAAATCCCTGCATTTGCAACCACCTGATGCAACCAATGACAACCACAGGCTGTCTCCAGCCCTTCCTACAGCCATTCCCTACTCCCTGGCTGAGGCAGGAGTAAGGCTGAACACCCACAACTACTAAAGCCCAGGCTCACCTCAAGATCCATCCCTGCCAGAATGCCCACTCTCAGCTGATGCCAGCAAGCTGCCTCAATCCCAGGAGAGCCTCAGGCAGTCAGATGATCCTCACTGGGCACCCCACCCCTGCCAAGGCCAGCCCCACAGTGTCCCCTCACACCAGTGCTCACTCCCTTACCACACCCCAGGACTCACTGACTCCCATCAGTCAACCCACTCAAGGACATAGCCCCCATCACCGCCCAGCCACAACTGCCACCATGGGCACCAAAATGCCTTCCTCCTACTCTACCCTGGCAGCTCCTGATCAGTTCCTGCTCCAACTGCCACCCCCACTACCACCAGCCTAGAACCCCAATAAGTAAGAGACATTTGGGCTTCCTATACATGCTGCCCGCTGTGGCTGAAGAAACCGTAAACTGCTGCCTTCCATTCAGAGGTTAAAAGACATACTTTCCAGAAAGCAAAATCCTTAGCTTAGCCCCACCTCCCTAGCCCTGCCCAGGTATCCCTTTCCCACCATAACCCTCCCTGATCCTGAGACCTCCCAGATGTACCTCTCCCTGTAGTCTCCCCACATACACCAACCTGAACAGAAGCCCTGGACCCAGGAGCAGAGGGGGGCTGGGCCACCCGGTGACCAGCCACCAAAGAGTTAAGGGGCCGGCTCCCTTTGGCATGGTCCCCACCACTGTGAGAGCTTCGGTCCAGGCGGGTCATGGTCTGCGAGGTGAGCCCCAGGGCAGCCGGTGCCGGGCAGCCGAACAGGGGGCTGCAAGTAGCTCTTGGCTTGCAGGGAGCGCACCAGGCTGGAAGGGTGGCCCCTTGCTAGCTCCGAGGGGCCTGAGGAGGGTGCCCCACCCGTGCTGCTGCCTGGGCGGCCCAGCCCAGCCCCCTTCCTCCATCCTGAAGCAGCCCCCTCCCACCTCACAACCCCAGTTCCACTCAGGCGCCCGGCAGCCCCCACCCTGAGCTCACCGCAGAGGCTGCAGTGAGATGGGACTCCCACCCCATGCTCCGTGCTCAAGCTGCAGAGGAAAGCAAGCTCCCTCCTGGGCCTATCCTCCCGCTCCTCCCTCTCTCCCCCTCCCCACGCCCCCCAAACTTGTTACCTAGGCTGCAGCAAGGAGCCAATCCCCTCCCCCTCCCACCCCGCAGGTCACTGCTGAGGCTGCAGAGAGCCAATCCCCTCCCCCAGGTCAGCAGCTGGGCTGCGGAAAGAGCCAATCCCCTCCCACTGTCGTTACCTAGGCTGCGACGAGAGCCAATCTCCTCCCCCAAGTCTCCGCTGGAGATGCGGAAGGAGCCAATCCCCTCCCACCGCCTGTTACCTAGCTGCCGCCGGGAGCCAATCTCTGCACCAGGGCAGCTGGAGAAGCTGCCGCAAGGAACCAGCCCATCCCTGGGCCGCCTCCGTCTCCTCAAGGAGACGCACCCAGGGGCGGGCAGCCCCACCCAGCCCAGTCAGCCAGCCGGGGTGGCGCAGTGAGAGAGCCCTGGGGGGAAGGGGTGCCACTCTCCCTCCTGTCGCATCCTGCTTACCCAGCCCACTCAGGACTGGGCAGACACTCCTCCCCACAGCTTCTCCGGGAATCTAAGTTCTTCCCTGGAAGTGGAAGTAGTTTTCCCAGTCCTCAGGAGGGCTGTGGCCAGTTGTCCTCAAGCCCAAGGATCAAAGCTAAGCTGGGCAGGAACCCAGTGCACCCAGATCCACTAGGAGCCAGGGGATTTGTCACCCTACAACAGGCCAGAAGAGAGGAAGAGGGAAAGCCATCTTTCCACATGCAGCGATGTGACAGTGCCGGCCAGGTCTAGCCCCAGGCAAGAAGAAGGCGACACAGGCCTGAAGGCCAGCACTGAAGGAGACAGGTGCTCCACAACGTCCTGGACACAAATGTGTCCCCCACTCTCCTTACCCCACGCTTTGTTCATGAGCACTCTCTACCTGAGCCCTGGCTCACATCTCTAAAGCAGGAAAGAAGCCCCTGACAGATGCAAGGTCACAATTCCAGCTCCCATCCTCACTGCTGCTCCCCTTGAGCCTAAGGTCAGGTCAGGGACAGTATGTTCTCGGTCGCAGAGCGCTCCCCCTCGCCTGCAAAGAGCTGTACACAGGCCACCCCCCTGCTCTGGGCAGAGTGCCAACCTCGAGGGGAATCCTATCCCTGACAAGGGCCTGGGCTATAGCTGTCCATCGAACAGGCCTGGCAGCAGGGGAGAGCTGCCACCCTGGGGATAATACCAGCTCCAGCAGTGCCTGTCACATGCTCTGGACCTGGGTATTTTTATCCCTGAGTTGCTGAGGAAATGTTGTTCCAGACACATAATAATCCTCCCTTCCCCCATACCTAGCCTGGGCCCCTAATGCTGACCTACCTCCAGCCCTCACAGGGAGCAATGAAGACTTGGGGTCAGTCAAAGCACAACCTTCAAAAAGGCCAACAAACAGAGGGAAGCAAGGTCGAAGTACCATCCCATCCGACTCCACCCCAAACAATTATATTCACAACATCCCATCCTATCCCAGGAGAGGTCCCTGCAGGAAGAGGAATGAAGGTCCACAAGTAGGATTCCCAAGCCCAGTCATACCTGCCCCTCAAGGAGCTACCATGGGGCAGGAGGATGGAAGAGGAGGCTGGAAGGCATACTTCTTCAGATCACTGTACCAAGACTGGGGCCCATTTGAAGGAAAAAGAACAGAGGAAGCAGAAGAGATGTAAAGTTCCCAGGGGCACTGTTAGAATCTCAGAATAGACACACTGAAAGGTAAGGACTGTTAATGGCTCCCATACTCAGGTGATTCTAGTCTCTCTCAAAGTAATTCCAGTATAAGCCAGCTGAGCATAAAGCAACCCTGGCACTACTGACACTTGGGGCCAGATCAGTCTCTCATCTGGGGGCTGTCCTATGCTTTTTAGGAAATTTAGTGGCATCCCATGCCTCTCCCCACTAGATGCCAACAGCACCTTCTCCAGTTGTGACAACCAAAACCGTCTCTAGATACTGCCACATGTCCCGTAAGGGGCAAAAGTCACCTCCAGTTAAGGACCACTGGCCCAGAGAAGTCACACACTGACAGTCACTAACATTCTGAGAACTGAGCTCAGGAATGGGCTCGAACACAGGATGAAGGGCAAAATCTGGTCTGACTGGTAGGCAGAAAAAGCCAAGTTCTACAGCATCTGTAAAACTTTTTAAATACCTCCACATCCCCTCTTCCCAAACATCTACCCCATCCCCACACAAGACTCAGCTTTGGAAAACCCAGCCCAGTGCAATCCAGCCTCCTCTTTCCCTAACAGACAGGCAAGAACAGTGGACCTTTTTTGAAGTTTCTTAACACTGAGTCGCAAGCCAAGGCCAAACACAGAGCTCATAGCAGTCTTATTACATTGGTGGGGCAGGGAAAGCAGACGCCATTTAACATCATTAAAGACAAATGCATCACCTTCTGCCCAAAACAGTATGCCAGCCACATGTAAGGAGTTAAGATGTCTAACAGCTCAAAGCAAGCTGACTTCAGCAGCAGAACGCAGCTTCTCTTCTAGCTCCCATCCCTATGCCCTGCAGTGAGCCTTTAGCAAAAAAAGGGAGCTTTGGCCCTCTCCTGGCCAAGAATAACTATCTAAATCTACCCCTTGGCTCAGGCCCAGGAGAGCCGACTTATCAGGACCTTACAACAACAGGCCTGACCACAAAGGAGGAGAACGTCAGGATACATATGTGTGTTTTGATATGGGGGGAGGTACAAGGCAACAGTCCACAAAATATTTGTGTCTTAGCAACAGATACACACTGCATCAAAGCCCATCACAACATGATTCCCTCCCCCACACCAGGCCTCCAGGAGTCATGTTGAAATCTAAGCAGTAAACACACAGGCATGTTCTAGGAACCTCCTACTGCCCTGACAGTACATTTAGAGGTAGGTCAATGGTTCAACACAAGGAAAATGCTCCCAGCCCCCAATCCATCAGACAATTCAGCCCATTCTTATTAAAGAACAACGCCTGAAATCCCCCTGCAACCTCTCTGGTTCTTTACAGGGGTTAGTATTATGACCACACTCCTTCAGGACCAGCCCATCCCCCCAACCACAGATCCTTCCCACCCATCCCTCCATGTAGCCACTAACCTCTTTGGTTAAGTCTCCACTGACTGGAGGGGCCACAGCCCCCAAATCCTCCAAATCTTCACTGAATCCCTGCTCCGTTTCGCTTTCTCGCACCCCGTTGTCTGGGCCGGTCACATCTTGGAGACCACTGGAACTCTCGAGGGTGAGGCCTGAGCTAGGCTGGCTGCCAGAGACAGACCCCTCCGGATCCCGGTGGACCAGCCAGGCGTTAACCTCAGTGGTCGGCACCTGGAACCTGTCCAGGGCCCTCACCTGACTGAGGAGCCGCCGGGCAGTGAAGTAATTGTCCAGGTCTATGCTCTTGGGGTGGATACCATAGCCATCCAAGGTATTCCTCAGGTTGTGGAACTGGGTCTGAGTATAGGCAGAACTGGGCCCCAGGATGATCTCCCGGAGCGGGGGGAGCTGTGAGGTCAGGTAAGTATCCACGTCCACCCGCACCCCAATCAAACTGAGCAGAATGGTGAACTGGAGGAGTCCTTCCGTAAAGTATTTCTTCAGAGAAAGCATTGCTGAAGGACCAGAATGTTTATGCTTTTTGGTTTTTAAATCTTCCAAAAGATAAATCAAGGCCACTGCTCTGCTGCTCCAGCCAGCAAGTTACCCGCCTCAGTGCCAAACTCTGTACCCCACCCTGGCAGCTCCTTGATGGCCTCAGATGAAAGCACACCCCTTGGATCCAAGGCCACACTCCAGACCACATTCACTTTTCCCTTCTTGATACCTCACCTCTGAAAGTACAACTGTTCCTAACCCAGTCCAGGCCCTCAGGGCCCACGTGACTCACTGTCTCCACAGTCCACATACAGTCACTTCCTCACTCACGTTAGCTGGCCTCTCTCTGTAGATTCCAATGCAGGCTGTTCTCAGGAACAGCTGATGGATTTTTTTTTTCCTTCTCCCTCCTAAGGTTTATTTTCTTTGGCTGGAGCTACAGGCCTTTTGTCTTGGGTCAGAGTGTCCCGCCTCCTCCACACTTACCAGGGGGGTTTCCAGAGAAACCTGCAATAGCAATCAAAAAAGCAAGAGAATAAGATTCCATAATTTTCATGCCATGATCAAGGCAAAAGGTAGAAAACACATTAAAAGGCCACTTTTATTTTTTATTAAAAAATAAGTCAATTATTATACTCCCAGAGAAACAAAAACAAAAACCTGTTACAGACAACTATGAAAGGAAGATATTGCTCACAAAGGGTCTTAGTTTCTAGATATTAATCTTGCAACATCTTAAAAGGTAGCTCATTTTGGATAAGCTGATAATGCCCAGAGCATCCAAAATATTTTACATGTCTGATTTACTAACCCTCCCCCAACCCCATACACACACTACCCACTTCTATTTTTAGCTTGAGAAGTCCATTTCCTATCTTGAAAGAAAGTTTCCCATCTCTCGCGAGAAAACTGCCTACAATTCTTGTCCCTTTAAGTTCTAAAGGGGAGGGAGATTAATGGGTGAGAGTGTAAAAGGACAAGAGGACAACCACCACATCACAGTAAGCCTTTTTGTTTTCCCAACTTTGAAATCTGATTTCCCTTTCCGATCACTCACATTAAAAAAAAAAATGAGGGGTACTAACAGGGATGAGGGGGCCCTAAGGCAGGATTATTTGGTCCTGAATTGGAATAGACAAATTTTATTTTTATTCACTTGACCTTCTGAGCCAAAGCAGAAGGATATGACCCAGTCCTCAACCCAGATAGCCAAGTGGGGAGGGAGTAAATCTGCCTTTCAGTTTCTAGCCTCTACTTTTGAGCTTCCATTACCCTCAGAAACTAAGACATAGCTCTCTCGTCTTCACTGTTGTGACCCATGTACCAACTTAACCCTAAAGGGAAAAGAGGGGTCTACCCACACACATACACACACACACGCCCCCTTAAAGTGGGATCTACACACACACACACACACACACACACACACACACCCTTATCTGGTTAGAGTAAACACAACTGCGACCCAGAATTCCTGCTTACGCTACCCTCCAGTTCTCACACAATTTATTACTAAAACCTCCCAAGAGCTAATTAAGTACAAGAAACCGGACAAGGTCTCTTAAAGACCGAGTAAGGCCAGGTCTGAGCCCGGTCCCACCCTGCCCCGGATACCCGAGTCCGGCTGGGACCAAGTCGCCATGCCGCTCCTGGCGCCTCGGCTTCTAGCCTTCTGGAACAGCAGCGAACAAGTGCTACTTTCCTGGCCTTGACCCTCCCTTACAGCCAAACCCCACCCCACCCTCCGCCCCTGTGGCCCCACCCCGCTCCCAAGCCCGGGCCTAACACCACGCCTTCTCAGGCCCTCAGCCCTCCCCAGTCCAACCCACGCCGGAGCCGGCTTTCTCCGCGGCCTCTGGGCCCCTCCCCGCCAGGGCCAGGGCCTGGCCTCGACACGAACTCGGTTTGGCCGCCCGCTCCCGCCTCCTGCCCCTCAGCTCCACCCCGCCGCCCTTCACCCCATAAGCCTCTGCCCCACGGTGCTGCGCCCCTCCCGTCAGGGAAAAGAATGTGCCTGATACCCGCTGCTGAGCTCGGCGTCCGCCGCTGCCGCCACAGCAGGCCCTCAACCCGAGTCCAGGCCTTGCCGCCGCCACAGCCGGCCGGCCTAGAGCTCGCCAGCCTCTGCTTCCCTCCCGCCCCCTCTTTCCACCTCACTCGGAAGCCCGCCCTCCGCGTCCCAGGAACACGTTCCTCCAATCGACGAGGCGAGACCGCGGCCATCGCCGGATGTCGCTTTGATTGACAGCAGAGAGAGCCCAATGGGCTGAGTGTGCCTCCTCCTTCCTATACCAATTTCCCAAGACTGACAAGGTCCACGGCCCAATGGACATATAGGCCCACCCCGCGGCGTAGGCCGGCCAATAAAAGGGGCGAAGGGCCTGTCTCCCGGCGTTCTGGACTTCCTCCGTCCGCCGGCCGCAGGAGGTATTACAGGCTGGGCGCGTAGTAAAGGAAACAAGCTGAGCGCTTCCAGTGCATCGTTTGGCGGGGGTATAAGGGCTTACGGCCAGTAATAAGAGGTGGTATCGCCGTCGGAGCGCGGAATCCCCCCTTGAGGGTTCCCACGATGACTTGCAAAAGTCCTGTGAGACCTGAGCGGCTGAGGTGGGGCACAGAGCATGTGTTTCGCATGTGGGGACGCCCGTGCCGCCATCTTGGGTGCTGGCAGCGGAACCCGCTCCCCCAGCTTCCGCTCCATGCGGGCCTGGCATATCGCCCCTCGCCAGGCAGGGACCGTTGCACTATTTGTCTGGAGCAAGGGTCGCATCGTGGCAGCAGCCCTGCGGGCAGGTTGCCACGACAGTAGTGGGACATTGGGAGTGTAAGAGATACGGCATAATCAGTGTTTTTGTCACGATAGAAACACCCGGAAGAGCTCTTCCTCTCTCTAGTCTCCCCTGCCAAGCTCCCATGGAGCTTAGTTTTGCTTTTCAGGAAATTTCCTCAGTTTCTAGTGTTCTCCAGTTTCACCTCGGCAACATCTTTTGTGATTTTTCAAGTATTATTTCACCCCCAACATCACTTGGGGAAGCTGGCAAATTTTGAGGCACTGCTCCAGAGATTCTGATACCCTTATTTTGGGGTGGCAGCATGATAAACTTGACTGTTTATTAAACCACAAGGGTAGTTTTAATGCTGCTGGTGCGGAGATCACTTTTAGGCAGTCACTGAGTTTAGTATGTTGAATCTGCTGTTGTTCCCAGCTGTGGGACAAGGAGGCATTGGCTCAAATTCTTGACTCTCTCGTAATCTAGCGGGCAAGTCATTGGTCCTTGTACAACCAAGGACAAGGCCAGCTGGTAACTCATTTGATGAGAACATCGAGCCCATCACGTGTCTGGAGAGTTAGGCAGCTTCATTTGGGTTAGTTCACAGACTAAGGACTTTCACCATGTAGAAGTATACAGCAGCATTCATTAATTGAATCGTCAGAAAACTGAGCCAGTTACCCTTTCAGAGAGAATGTGCTTCATTTTTTTCATTTTACTATTTGTCTCCCAGGGAGTGCTAGAATATAAACTCCATAAGGACTAGAGTTTTGTGCATCAGCTATTTAGTTTTCAACACCTAGAACAGTGCCTGCAACTTAGTAGACACAATAAATACTTGCTGACTAATTGAAGGGGAACTCAAGCAGGTAGGCCTGTGATTTAAATTTCCTATTATATTACCATATATAAACAACAAGGACCTACTGTATAGCACAGGGAACTATATTCAATTTCTTATAATAACATAATGGAAAAGAATCTGAAAAATATGTATAACTGAATCACTTTGCTGCACACCTGAAGCTAACATTGTAACTCAGCTACACTACAATAAAAGTAAACTTTTAAAAAAATTAAGTTCCTGTTAAAATCAGAAACTAATACTTGGAGGAAGTGTGATTTTGAAGAATATGGCATGTTATCAAGAAAATGGTTGATCATTCAGCCCCTGAATAAGACCACAAAGGTAAATACTACCATTGGATAAGAAAGAAGTTAAGGTGTGATTGGTAACTAAAAATGTATCAACGGGATTGAAAAGGAAATATTTTAAAACCACAGCATTAAAAGATATCAAGAGTAGACTAAAGTTACCAGGCTTAAATACAAGACTATTTTAAGAAGACAGAAGGAAAAATTGCATACTAAAAGTGGCCACCTGTTTGACACAGCAAATACAGAACAATTTTAAACCCTGTCATAGTTTTGAAAAAGCAACAACTGGGCAATCCTATATGGGGAGTCAGGGAACCTTAGCACCAACAGTGGGACAGTCCATTTGTATTTTCCAAGTTTCTTTTGAGCTACATAGCTGGGTACCAGCTGCCTGGGATAAGAAATAAAGTCATGTAGTGTATATAAGACTTACAAGAATCAAGATAAATATTCACTGAAATGGCATTTGTGGGTGGGACTGCCACACTGGGGAGATAACATGTGATACTCTCATGACACTTTGAAAGCCTAAATTCATTTGGTCACTTTAATGGCTTATAGCTTTGTTGAGATAGCGCTCTTGTCCATCCTCTCCTTTCCTTTCTCTCCTTTCTGGGGTCCTGGCTGTGGAGAGAGCAGCAGGCTCTGAGAATAGGAGGGGCTCCATGTTAATCCTTAGAGAAGGGGCTGGGAGAGGTGTAGAGTCTTTTGTTTTTGCCCACACTATCCTGTTCCTTTTCTTTTGCCTCCCAGCTTCAGGGACTGTGTTTAAATGTGTATAATAAGTGAGTGTAAACTGGGAGAGAGATGGATCAGAAACTGTATTATTGGATTAAAGAACGACAGGGTAGTTTGAAAAAATTTCCTGCTCAGCAGTTACAGAAAGATGGGAAGAAAAAGGGGAAAACAATTTCTGGCCCATTGCAAGGGCTGAGGAGAATGTAGGTGCAAATAAAGTCTCAGCAGCAGGTGGTTAGGCCTGGCACGGTGTGGGTGTCCAGGATATTTAATATTTTCCTTGGAGGGTGGAGATTGAAATACTGTCTTCTACTCTGTCTAGAGTTCCAGGTCAAGTCTGAACTGAGCAGGTGCAAACCTCCTTCGCAGAACCCACTGATTAACCTTGTGAAATCCAGGGTGTATCCATCTTCACCGGGGAAGCTACCCGCCTCCCTCCCCCACAACACTCCTCCTCCCCCCTCTTTGCCTGGGACAGCTGTTAATAGGACAATTACCCAAGAAGCAAAAGAAAGATCCCGTGCTGATGTGTCATCAGTCCTGGTTTATCCATTAAGTCAGAGGGAGAAGACCACTGGAAAAAGTGAGCGCATGCACTTGCTCCCTAAGGGAGAGGCTGAGAGCCATCAGTAGAACCAGGCCTTGACGGGGAGACTCCAGGCTGCTCAGGAGAGGAGAGAAGGCAGTGGGAAGCCAGAAAGAGGGTTAGTTCTAATACACAGGGATTTAGGGTCATAAAAAGAGCCAGTTAACTACACTGAAATCTGATATGTTGACCCACCTTCCTCCTCAGGAAAAGCTTTTGCTGCCACCAGCAGGCACATCCATCCTCCAGTCATCCTGAGAGAATGACACCTGCCAGGAAACCCTCAGAGGAGGGAACGTGGGAAGGCAGGCTGGCTGCGGCTCAGAGTTCTTGTGGAATGGCAGAAATTGCTTTTTCCCCAAGGGCAAACCCAATCTTTCTGCTATTCTGGTTGCCCATTAGTTTTCCTTTCTTTAAAATTATTTTTATTTTTTTAAGATGAAAGTAGATCTATTCAGGGAGATTGCACACTCCATAGAGTGCAGGCCATCTCAGACGGCATAAACATGTTTTTAAATGTCCCTAGTCTATATAAATACTCTCACTCTCCAATTTGCAAGTATTCCAACAGAATGGATGAAATGGCTGCCTGAGATTTCCTTACCGCCCTTCTGAGAGATTCTAGGATTACATCCTGTCAATACTAAACGTTACCCTGTTTTGCAAGGAAATCAATTAGTTTTCCAACTAATTCAGACATCTGGCCCCCTTTCTTACATGGTAAACATCATTAGCAAGCTTGTTACCATTAAACCATCAAAAGAGGTAAAGCTCTTCTGCAAGCTAGCCTCTTCCCTGTACACTCTTCCCATGGCTGTCTTAGAAGATTGCTTCTCAACCCTGGCTGCACATTAGAATCACCTGGGGGACTTGTAAAAGCTATCAGTGCCCAGGTCCCACCCCCAACCAATTAAATCACAGTCTCTCAGAGCAGCCTGGGGCGTCAGGATTTTGTAAAAGCTCCTCAGGTGATTCTTATGTGCAGCCAGAGTAGAGAATCACTAGCTTGGAGCAGGAATCCAAGTTGGGTAAAAAAGAACAGCAGCGATAATGCACAAGCACAGACTAGAATCACCACCTGACTTTAGGATGTCCTCCTTCTCAGTCGTAACATGTTGTCTTCCTGGACCTATCCAATGAAAACGCCTCATTGGTCACTCATGCCTTGGTGTAACATCTCATGAAGCTGGGTTCGGCCATCCCGTACGTCTCACCACACTGTCCCAAACAATGTTGGGTAATTTGCTTTGTATAGCTCTCAGTGCGGCATGTCATAATCAGCAAGGTACTACTGGGGGGAGGAGTGGATATTTTGGATTCAGAGTTGCGTTCAAGTCTGGCTCTGCCACGTATTATTTGGGCCCTCCTAAACTAAAATGGAGATGACAATGTACATATTCACATTTAAAAATCAGATCCTGTGTATAAAGCCATTCATGCATGGGTAGAGCTAAGTGTGAGGTCCCTTTCTCACTCAACTCTCTACAACGTTATCCCAGAGAAAGCCAAACATGTTGCAGAAATGAGAGCTGTCCTTAGAATGGTCAACTGGAAACATCCTGCCGACAGAGCAGGGAAGCTTTTGTTTTCTCTCTGGAGGATTCCACAAGCACACACCTCACACTACACACACACCTCCCCCTCTTGACATTATAGCAGGAAGGATAGAGAGAGGCTGTTACCCGAGGGAGCTGTTTCTTCTTCTCACACAAGAACAGATGCTAAAATCCTAGGACAGACAGCACAGAATACGGCAGCAGGCGGGTGAGTCAGAGGAAATGGGATGGTCTCACCTCCAAGATACACCAAGGCCCAGAGGGGACACTTTTGAATCACTAGGCTCCTAGAGACGCCAAAGGGCAGAGACATATGTGTATGTGTTTTTACTACCAATTCTTGTAATAAAGGAGAACAAATCTGACTATATTGGGTCTGTTCCTTTAGTTTTAACCACTGTGCCCTGCTTTCTAGGCTGTTTTGCTAGCTGTGCACCTTTTGTAAAACAATGTTGCCTTTAGCCTGAAATATACAGGAGAGCCTATTCTAGGGGCTCTGACCTTTTAAGGATGTTAGCACTTCTACATTTATGTAGAGTTGGCAAGTTGCAAAATAGAGAATAACCTTTGCTTGTTGGAGGTTTACAGGGACACCATGGCCTGACCCACAGGGACACCTACAAGAACAAAGAATTCCTGCAGCAAGAAGTTTGCAACAACGAACCACACCTCCTCCCCAGTTTTTGTTTGTATAAAAGGAGCCTGTATTCTGACTGGAGTCGGATTGTTCTCCATGACACTCGTCTGCCATCCTCTCGGTCTGCCGGCTTTCCGAATAAAGTCATTATTCCTTGCCCCAACACCTTGTCTCCCGATTTATTGGCCTGGCATGCAGCGAGCAGAACAAGTTTGGACTTGGCAACATTCTGAGTCCAGCTCCTCCATAGACCCCAGCTGGTAGAGTTGCACACAGCACCTCCCCCCTGGGCTCCCCCACCCCAACCCAAGGAAGCTGAGAGCTGAGAAACAGCAAGGAAACTGCTTTTGAACCCAGCTCTGGCTTCCTCATTCCGGGAGGCTCTCCAGGGTCTTCTCTTCTGCTGCACTTACACGCTTCTCAAGGGCTGCCAGGCTTACACTTAAGTCCTTTTGGGGTGATGCTCCATGGGAGACACTGTCCTGACACTACACATGGACCTTGTGCTTTTACACAGAATCCCATCAAAGTGGGGCCCAGAGGAGGGAAAGGAGTTCTGGGGTCTCTGTTGAGGGAGACTGGGGAGGAGCCATCATTGGGGAAAAATCTCTTCCTTGAAAAGTTCTACTTGAGCACACTGAATTTACTTAGTCACCACTGCACTTAAGCTGTAAAGAGATCCTGGTGACTTTAACAATAGCAACCCAGGTGGTGCAGGTGGTGGTGCTGAGGATTTGTAGGTCCTCAACTTCCTTCCCAGCCTTCTCTCACCCCCCACCCCTCTACCTCTCTCCAGTGTCTTGTCAACCACTCTCCTGTAACTAACTACCCACCTACCTCTCTCTGCAGAGCACACCAGCTCTCTAGGTCCCCTGTCTTCCTCCTCCCTTCTTCTACAAGCTGACCCTCTCCCACTGTGGGTACCATATGCCACACAGAGGCTAGGAAATGCCACTGGAAGCTTTCTGGTGCTGTCTTTGTAAATATGAGCTAATAATGGACTAGCTCACAGAAATATTAAAGCATCAAAATAATCAAATCAGTATTTTTAATAACATATTGAGCTGACATGACCACTGACATCACTTCTGATGATCTGGAATCCAAACAAATAAAGTACTGTGTCTTCTCCCCTCATTATACCAAGTAGCGCTGATTAATGTTCATTATTATAGCTCTGGTAGCCTGCAGGGAAGATTCAGATGCCTTCTAAGTCATCACAAAAGGAGGTGCGATAGATGTTTCCTCAGATGTCTGTGTGGCTCGCTCCCTCACCTCCTTCGGCTCTTTGTTCAAATGTCACCTTCTTGAAGGCTTTCTCAAATGACCCTCATGAAACTGGCATACTGTCCAGCCTCTCCCCACCCCTTACATTCCTGATACCCATTCCTGCTCTATTTTTCTTCATAGCACTTATCACCAGCTCACATATCTATTTTATTCATTTACCTGTGTATTTTCTGTCTTGCACAGAAATTCGTGCACACACAAACACTTGAATAAGCTCCATGCGAGCAAAGATCTTATGTTGGCTACTGTTCCATCACAGTGGCTAAAAACGTACCTGCTACACGGCACTCAGACTTTGTCCAGCATATAAAATATGGTTTCGTCGGACCTATTACGTGCCAGGCTCTGTCTGGGGCAAATTAGTAAAAATGATATTTAGAGATTAAGAAAAGTACAATAAAAGAAATATGTAGGGTGCTGAGCTAGAAACTGGGACAGCAGAGACCTACGAAGTTAGATTCGGTGCTTGTCAGAGAGGGCCTTTTAGAGATGACACTGAAGTTGAGATGAAGAATGAGAAGACTTGGTACTAGTCAGCAGAGGAAAACCCCATCCCCCAGCCATCTGGGATGAGGGAGTGTGGCACCCAGCATAAGAGGACCTGAAGAGAAGAAGAGGGAGGAAATTTTTAGTCTGAAACCTGGGTTCCACCTCCATGCAACTATTTATTAGCTAAACAGTCTTGAAAAGGTCACATAAACCTGGAGCCTCCCTTTCCTTAAAATGGGGGTGAGACCACCTACTTCACAGGTGTGAGCCCTCTTAGATAATGTATGGGATAGTGTTGAAGTGTAAAATGCACGCCTGGTGTTGTGATGGGTAAATGGGTAAGTACTGTGAACTCCGTACCCTTCAAGTGTGAATCTGCCACTGGCCTCGAGGATCCTGAAGGGAAAGCTTGTCCTCTGGTATACTCAGACCAAAGGCACCCAAACATGGGAAAGCCTGACGCCATTCACTGGTGGAGCATTTATGCTGCTAGGCATCTGTCTCGTTTCAGATTGTGTCCTGTCGTGCCTGTGTCTTGGGAGAATTCTGCTGAGGTGTCCGGGCACCATGGCTCCCTTGCCCAGGTCGTGTGAGAGGAGTGGGAGAACTTCTTCTGCACAGAGGGGTTCCTCTAGAACTGTCCTCATCGGCTCCCACTGCTAGAAGCTGTCTCTGAGACCCAAAGGATGACCTGATACATCTGTCCCCACGGTACCTACCAGGAGTCAAAAGACAGACTGGACTTCGCCCGTGTTTTCTGCTGGCCTCACGACAGCCTGCGGACGTCGATGCAAACCAAACCCACAAGCCAGAGAGAAGTTAGGAGGGGAAAGAGGGGCCGGTCCTGGGACACGGAGGATGCCGAGAGCTCTGGGCTTTGAGGGGCGGAGGGCGAGGGAAAGGAGAGGTGGGGGGAGGAGGGCTGGGGTGTGGGCGCAGGCGGAGAGGGCGGGAAGAGGGGGCGAGGAGGAAAAGGCCGCGGGGAAAGGAAGCACCCGCGCGGAGGGGCAGAGGGGGGCGGGCGCGAGGCCGGCGGCCGCCGGGGAGGGAGCGGGCGGCGGCCTCGGGGGGCGGCGGGCGCGGGGCGGGGCGGCGCTGTCAGCGCGAGGCGGCGAGCGGAATGCAGCGGCCGGAGGCCTGGCCACGTCCGCACCCGGGGGAGGGGGCCGCGGCTGCCCGGGCCGGGGGCCCGGCGCCGCCCGTCCGAGCCGGGGATCCCGCGGGGCTGCGGGTACGGAGCGGGCGGCGGGAGCCAGAGAGGCTGGGGGCGTGGGGGGGGTGGTGCGCCAGCTCGCGAGCCGCTCGCCGGACGCCAGGGAACTTGGTGCCGCCAGGACGGGCCGGGGAGGGGCGGCGCCCGCACAGGCAGAAAAGTTCTCGAGGAGGCCGGTCTGCGTCCGCGCGGGCGACGTTCTGCCGCAGTCGGAGCGGGCTGGGGCACGGCTCGGCCGAGCTGGATTGCGCTTCTCCCGGAGGTCCCGGGAGCAGAGGGGCCGTCCCGGGCCGTGGGCTGTCGGGCGTGCTTCTGGAGGCCACCTGGGCCGGGGGGCTGGGGGCGCGCGGAGAGCGCGGGTCCAGCTTCGGCCGAGGGCCGCTGGAGGAGGAGGAGGCTCGGCGCCGCTGTCCCCCCCGGCCCAGGTTCTGTGATACACTCCGACTCGGG
Source organism: Camelus dromedarius (assembly GCF_036321535.1). Classification (NCBI taxonomy): domain Eukaryota; kingdom Metazoa; phylum Chordata; class Mammalia; order Artiodactyla; family Camelidae; genus Camelus; species Camelus dromedarius. Next base: position 54,150,965 of record NC_087451.1, read on the forward strand.
CTCTGGAGCAGTCAGTGCATGACAGAACTTGGGCCCGGAAGGACCTTCTGCACCCCATGGGCACAGCGCCCAATCCGGGCCTGCAGTGGAACATCTGCCTGGGAGAGGAGCAGGGCACCCAAGTGGCCCACGTGGCACAGGGTTGGGCCGGAACCAGCTGTGGACCTTTGTGGCTGGGGTTGCTGGTGCCTGAGGATGGACTCCTGGTGCCAGCAGATCCCATAGAGCCAATGACAGGGAGTCTGCCTTGAGTCAGGGGCCAACGGAGCTCTTCTCTTCCCCCATGTCAGTTGCAGGAACCTTCCCTCTACACCATCAAGGCTGTTTTCATCCTAGATAATGACGGACACCGCCTGCTGGCCAAGGTAACCTCCCGCCCTCACCGGAGGGCCCCTGAAGACCCTGTGCCACAGCCCCAAGCACAGAAGGGACTCTTCTGTCTCCTGTCACAGAGACCCCACTGTAGACTCTGTGACTCAGAGCATCTCAGCTGAGACCCTTCCAAAGGTCATCCTGTCCATCCTCCTGCCTTGTCAGACTGCTGGTCCCTGAAGGGGAAGCCTGTCTAGTCTCTTTCTACTCATGTTCCCTACCATGTCTTCTCCCCATCCTTTCCACTGGCCTGGGACCCAGGAGTTCTAGTCCCCAAATTCTAAACAAGCAACCTCCACTTTTCTTCTACAGCTCGGTTACCACTAAACCTTTAGAACCAGACAGGACTTTAGAGACTATGTAATCCAACTTTCATTTCACAAATGAGGAAAATGCGGTGTAGGGAAGCTCAGTGAGTTGCCTGAGGTGGTCACAGATACTAATATGAGAACAGAGGTCCAAACTCAGGTATTTTGACTTGAGGCTTAGTAGGGCGGTTTTTCACTGCAGTTCACTGCACAGTTATTTTGCTTCTATCCTAGTGAACGTGGCCAGGATAAACCAAACTAGAATAATCCAAAAATAAATGTTTACCATCAACACAATTAAGTAGAGTAGAGCTGTAGTACCTAAACTAGTTATGAAATGCATTATAGATTTTTCATTTGTTTGAGGCTGAAACTTTTTGTCTTCATGGCATTCAAATGAACTTGTTCACCACAGCAGTGGCTGGCAGGGAGACTACTATTTTGCAGATGGGGTCCTAAGTGGCAAAATCCACATGCAGGAGATTGAAAGCTGAGCTGAGCATCCCTTGCCCCAGCAGATGGTCCGAGGTAGCTCAGCAGTACCAATACCAGGGCTTCCTCCCAGCAGCTCACATCCATGTTCAGATGCAGAAGCTGAGTCAGAGAGTCAGCAAACCCAAACAAAACGGCATTGATTAACTTAGGCGGTGTGTGCTGGGAACTTTTCCTTAGACATTTAATCTTCACCATAACCCTGTCTGAGGTCAGACCATCGTTGCTGTTGAAACCCAGCTCTGCCCCTTACAACTGTGAGATGTCAGGGGAGCTACCTGACTTCTTCACATCTCAGTTTCCCCATCTCTATAATGTGGATAATAAAGTTGCTGTTGTGATTGTTATTGTGTTAAAGGGCCCCTGGCTCTGCCATCTTTCCTGCAAACTCCGGTTAGTGTAGAAACTGTGACCAAGTGACCATGCCAGTCTTTAGCTCACTGCACATCTGCTGAATGTTCAGAGGCCTCCAAGAAATCAGGAGAGAACTCCAAAAGCAGGCCTCAGAATTCTTCTCTTTTCTATGACTTTCTTTGCTCAGAATTTGTATTTATGGGGAAACAATGAGCAGATGGACCAAGAGGGCAGTAAAGAGGAGACGGGGAACGGCAACAGAGTCCCGCTTGGCTAGCACCCACCACTCCCTGCCATCCATCCAGGCCCTGTGGAACAGCTGTCACCTTTTCTCCTTCCCTTTCTCATAGTATTATGATGACACATTCCCCTCCATGAAGGAGCAGATGGCCTTCGAGAAAAATGTCTTCAACAAGACCAGCCGGACTGACAGTAAGTGTCCGCCTCTTCCTCGCCCAGAACCCTCAGATGCACAACGTCATCTTCTCCATCTGGACACATCTGTCCCCATCGGCCTCACACACCCACAGGGCATTCTTTCTTCTTCAGAGGTGCTTTTTCTCTCCTTCCCAGCTGTTCTTTTCTCCCTTCCTCCAGTGTGCCTTCACTCCCCTTCTTCTCAAACCAACCCCCCCCACCTTCCAGCACACCTGAACCTCTCCCTCAGTGGAAGAGGACAACTGTGTTGTGGGTCCCCCACCAGCCTGGGGCTGGTGCAAGGCATTGCATATGGGGGTGGAAGGTTGACCTTGAACGGGGTTTGTTGACTCCTCGGAATGAGGCAGTCAGTTGCTAGAAAAGGAGTGGAGTCTTGGGGGAAGGGACACAGAGTAGCCTAATGGTGGTGTCCCTAGTGCTCGTCTTTCCAAAGGTTCTAGGCTTTCTAAAGTTTCTTTGGAAAGGGAAGAAAGAAATAGAGGGAGAGGTGCAGAGCTGGAGATGGGGACAAGGGATCAGGCAGAGGTGACCAGACTGAAAGTTCCCTTCACTTCCAGGTGAGATTGCGTTTTTGGGGGGCATGACCATCGTCTACAAGAGCAGCATTGACCTCTTCCTGTATGTGGTGGGCTCATCCTCCGAGAATGAGGTGAATTCAGGAGGTTGGGGTGACAAGGAGGGTCTGTCTGTGGGGGAATGGCTTAGAGTCTGGGGTAGAAGCTGGGCTCTGAAGGCTCACTGTTGGTACCTCTCCTTCTAGGCTTTGGGGGACTGGGAGCAGCCAGAATGGTTCTTTTTGGAATAATTCATACCCATGATGCCCCTTAGATTCCTTGGGTACCAGAAATGAAGTCCTCTGTAGGGACCCTTTGTTTCTGTCTTTTTATTTTTCTTTCTTTTTTTTTTTTTTTAATGGAGGTACTGGGGACTGAACCCAGGACCTCACTTTGTTTCTTAAACATCACTGGAGAAGGATGTACTCAGTTTCCCACAGTGGGCACTCCAGTGCTTCCCAACCCAAACACGGGGAGGCGCCCTCTCAGGTCAGGCTGCATTCAGGCTCCAGCCCTGTCCTATGGGAAAAGGGACAGCTGCCCACCACTGCCCACACAGATAGGCTCTGAGGTTCCCTTTCGGCCTTCTCAAACTCAAGTCTCTTGTTTTCCTCCTCCTGTGTCGGCCCACCCCCAGCTGATGCTCATGTCTGTGCTCACTTGCCTGTTTGAGTCCCTGAACCACGTGTTAAGGTGAGTGATGTAAGTGATGTCCTCTGTCCTCCAAGGCCCCCATCCCCTTAGGCCTTGATACATCACAGAGGCAGGGCCCTTCCTACCTGGTTTTCTCCTGAGGTCCCCACAAGACTAAGGCTGGAGCCAGAGCATCCTACTGCAAGGCCCCTGCCTTTTACCTGATCACACGTGGCTATAGCCAGAAAATGAGACCTAAAGAAGCTAAGTGATTTGCCTGAGGTTACAAGCTATTTATGTCAGAGCAGAGATTCAAATTCAGGTTTGACTTGAAGCTCAGGGTGGTTTTCCCTCCACCCCGATTCAGTGATCTAGCCTGGGCAAGCCGAACTCGGATAACCCAACGATAAATGTCCGCAGTCGACACAATTAACTATGGTAGAGCTGAACTGAACTGCTATGAAATACCTTAGGGTGGGCATAGGGTCAGTGACCAAAGTGTGGGAGGTTGGGTAGGGGGAGCTGACAGAAGCAGAGCCTTTGTGCTGGAATCCCTTGCACAGGTGCTGCCTTCACTGCCCTTGACATTCTCCTTCCTGTGCTTGTTGTGGCAGGGTGGGAAGTGAGGCAATCTTTGGAGAGAGAGGGTCTGCCCACCTAGGCGGGGACCCAGCTCCTCCTGACTGCGGGGAGGTTCTGAAGCTGTGTCTGCCTTCAGGAAGAACGTGGAGAAGCGCTGGTTGCTGGAGAACATGGACGGAGCCTTCCTGGTGCTGGATGAGATCGTGGATGGCGGGTGAGGAGTGGGGAGAGAGGGGCTGGTCAGGGACACTCACAGCAGGAGGTGCCTTTGGGGGTCATCAGCTCTCGATTGCACCCAGCACATTGTTGGCTCTCTGGCCAACTTCTCCCTCCCTTCCTGCAGCATATTCCCGGTGATCCCATCCCCCCATGCCACTCATGAGTTTGGAGACTGACTTCAGTGTAGGCCAAAGTCAAGCACACAAGAAAGTAATCTGATGTCAAACTATGGCTGGTTGTTGACTAGGCAGGGTCTGGGGGGAACGGTTTGCTCTCCAGTGCCCAGGAAAAGCAGGCAGCACAGAAACTTGCCCCTTCCTGGAAAGACTTCACTCAGGCAGAGCCCTGCTACCACCACACCTCCCGCTCTTAGATGACCTTTCCAACACTGGCTAGATGCATGACCTGGGCCAGTTCCTTATTTTCCATATTTTCTCCATCTTTCAAATGGTGATGATAAAGGAACCACCTCAAAGGGTGTGGGGTTAAATGAGGTTATGCAGGTGAAGCTCATGGTTCTCTTTCTATAAACGTTTCCTCCTGTTGGTATACAATTATATCCTTAGGAAGCTGGGAGCTCTTATGAGAAGGGTTGGTTAGTGAATTTCCTTGGGGGGCAATATTCAGGGAGAAAAAAAAGTTCTGGCTCTGGGGCAAAGGATAATGGAAACTGCTCATCTTGAAGACATCCACATGCCTCTTATCATTACATCCATTTTACTGATGAGGAAACAGGCTCAGAGATTCAAGTGACTTGCCCAAGATTACGTGGCGAGGGAGTGGCAGGGCCGAGATTTAAAGCCATGTACGTGTTTTGAGAGACTGCTCTTTCCATGGCCCTATACCACACTGCGGGGGGGCAGAGGCTCTGGGGCTGGGGTACTGTGGAATCCTCCCTCCTTCGCTCTGTAGCTGTTGACCCCCTGCTACTGCAAGGCCTTGTGCTAACTGCTAGGACTGAACAGTGAGGGGAATAAGACCAGGTCTTGTGGAATATACGATTTGTGAATACACTTCCGTGGAACCTCTTTAAGTAAAACTCACATACACGCAATTACAGATACAAAATGAGGTGCAGGGCCTTAAAAGGGGCCCTTCCTTGCAAGAGAGGTTGTAAACTTTATCAGCTTCTGGTCTGTAACCCTAGTAGGCCCAGTTTCTGCCTGCTGAGGGACTCACAGTTTCCCCCCAGTGAAAATCAGGAGCTATACCTCAATAAAAATGTGTATGTGTATATATACACAGACACACACACACATATACACACACATATGTGTGTGTGTGTATATATATATACACACATACATAAAAATAGTAGATAAAAAATTACTAAATGGAAAAAAAAAATCAGGGAAGTGTTAGTGGAGGTAATAGCTGAACTGGAGCCTCGGCCTGGGATGTCTGTGTAAAGGACCTCTGGTGAGGGACCTGGGGCTGCAAGTGCCCCTGTGAGGAGCCTGGAAGAGGCTCTCAAGAAGTGTTTGTTCACTTCCTTCTGCCCTGGAGGAGCCTCACTCAGTCCCCATGGGCCCTACCCCACAGTGACCAGCCCTCACCCCTGCACATACCCACACATGGCCCCAGAGCACCCCCAGGGCATGAGAGAGTTGCCAACTAGCTGAGAAAAGCCTCCACGTTTGGGTCTATCAAAAGGGAAGGTAGGTTCTGATTTTGGGAGTTCCATGGTATAAAATAATAGTGAAACAAGATAGAGACCTCAGAGGGGCCTCCCCCCCTTCACTGTACCTGAATCCATCCCTAGACCCAGAGGTGAAGTGAATTTTCTAGAGCTCTTGAGTTTTTGAACCCCTGCTTTTGACAACCTGATCATTCTAGACTGGACTGCCCTCACCTGACCTCTAAGTGTTTGCTCAAGTGTGTGAGAATCTGGGCTGAAGGCTTTCCGTGGTGAGGGAGTTCTAACTTGAGCAATAGCAGCAGTAAGGTACCTTGAGGGGAGGATGTTGCAGGATATGGCAAGGGAGGGAAGGGCTTAGCAAGGAAAGGAGGCAGAGGGGCGAAGCATGTGGTTAATTTTCCTCTTGGTTTCTCTCATCTTGTAGTGTGATTCTGGAGAGTGACCCCCAGCAAGTGATCCAGAAAGTGAATTTTAGGGTAAGAGTCACGCTGTATCCCCCCTCACTCCCACCTCCCCCAGGCTGCCCTTCCCATCCTCCCCACCTCCTGTCTTCCCTGTGTCTGGGCTGCAGGACCCGGATGGTGGGAGTACAAGCTCCTCCAGCAGAAGAAACCAGTAAGCAGATGCATTTGTAGGGGGAGTGGCAGTCTGGGGGGTATTGGTTAGTAAAAGAGATCTCTGTCCTCTCCCCCTGTAGAGAGAGACAAACACCTCACCATCCTCCCTGGTGGAAAGCACCGACTGGGGAAATAAATCAGTCCTCAGAGACACCAGGTGGCTGCCTTGGGCTTGGAGCTGGAGTTGGGGTATAGATGGAATCTCCCTGCCTAGTTTGGCTTCTCATGTTTGGATGAAACCTTTCCTCTCATCTTTATTCCCCCATCAATCTCTTGCCCACCTTACACCATAGACGGCCTTGGGGGTCCTGGCTTCTAAATGACAGGCCCTAGGACTTCCACTAAGTGTGATACACATCCAGTTTGTGATCCTCTAATCACTGCCTCCCCTCACCGCTGCCCCCCACAAGCCTCTTTCCTTCGCCTCTCTTTCTTCATCCAATACCCTTGCCCTGGCTTGACCACCTTTGACTCTGCTTCCCTGCAGGCAGATGACAGCGGCTTGACTGAACACAGCGTGGCCCAGGTAGGCCCCCTCTGTCTGCCTTGGTCAGAAATGGGTTAGAGAGAGGAGAGCAGAGCATCCCAGAGGGGACCCAGGGGGCTGTCAAAGCTGAGAAATCAGGGGTGCAGGGGGGGAGGGATGAGGCAGTGACAGGCCACCTCTTAGAGACAGTCATTGGAGGCTTCTAGGGTCCCCGAGGTGATGTGGAGCTGGGTATTAATAAATGATGGATGACTTCCCAGCAGCTCACCTCATCTCTGGCTTGATGTAGTTGGATTGAAACCCAGGATGAGCCCACCCTGGAGAGAGCTGGGTCACTTGTTCCCCAAGGCAGTCTGGGAGCTCAGGCTTCTGATGCTTCCTCCAGACCGGAGAAGATACCAAAGAGAGTTTTCCTCCAAACCCTCACCCCTAGCTGTTTAAGGTGAACACTGAGATTGTTAAGAGACCCTTAGACCCATGACAGGGTCTAATCCTCACCACTTGCCACCTTGTCCCGAGTGACCTGACTGTGGAAAAGTCTACCCCTGCCAGTCCCCGCCGTGGTCCTGTCTGAGGGGTGCATGTGGGGCAGGGGGGAGGTTTCCGGATCTGTGGCCTGACTGGTTTCCCAGTGTGCAGACTTCCTGCTTGTCAGGCTTGGCCTCCATTCTGTCTGCCCGCAGGTCTCTCTGCCCAGACTAACCCTGCTTTTATGGAGCTTCCTGCCCTGGCACTAACTTCCTCCTGCTGTGGTGGCCCAGGCCGAGATGGGCCTGTGCCGTCCCGTGTGGAGCCCCAGGAGTGGTGCCCACTGTCCGGTGACTGCCCTTTGTGCCTACTCTGCCTCTCCCCTTCCCGGTTCCCCATGCCTCCTCCTACCCCACTGAGGTGAATGCAGCCCTGTGGCAATTCTCAGGCCAAGGAGGTTAAGGAGCAAAGAGCAGGGCAGTTAAGAACAGGGCTGCTGGCGTGAGTCATCCCAGGATATATGTTCGACCTTATCACCTACATGCTGGGTCACTGAGGGCAAGTTCCTCAACCTCTCTGGGCCTCACATAATCACACGACATTCCTCACAGAGTTATTATGAGAATTAGATGAGCTAATACATGGAAAGCTCTTAGCACAGATCCTATTTTCCAAAGGGAGAAAGAATGAAGACATAGCACTTTAAATGAAATTCTTGAGTAAAAACCAAGGAAGTTGCAGGTAGTGAATGGGAGATGGAAAGAAGAGAAAGTTAGATTCCAGCTGGGAGAAGGAGAACCCCAGGGCTAAGCTGTCCCTAAGAGAGGGCAGGAGGAAGGGACACACAGTGTGGGATGGGCCTTCTTCAGAAAGGAATGAGGCTTGATGGCTGGAGGAGCCATCTGAGGGACATACCTGGGGTCCCCACCATGTTGTCATGGATTTGTATAAACATGGGACTGAGGCCATTTCAGCAGGATGTGAGAGTGAACACATTTGAGCGCAGGTGTCCCCCGGCAGACTCTGGCCAGGAACCCTTTGCCAGCTGTGCCACATCAGCAGCAGGTTGGGTGGGGTGTTGAGGATACACTGCCAGCCCAGTCCAGAGCTAGGGGTTTGCTGAGGTGTCTGGGCTCAGGAAGCGTCAGGCCAGGGCGTCTCTGCCCGGATGTGGCATTGTGGGCGGGAGCTCGCATGGCCTGGTGCGGGGGAGACAGGGCTGCTGCCACACCCTGGCTGCAGATGCAGGAACTGGAGGGCTGGGCAGGTTCTGGCCTGGACTGGTGGTTGGCTGCAGCCAGTGTGAGCTGCTCATTCAGTCTTGATGGCCTGTCCCCACTGAAACCAGGCAGAGGTGAGCTGCTGCCACCTAGTGACCGGGGATTGCAGGGACACTTAGAGAAGGTGGCTGTAGACCTCCCCCTCACTGCAGTTGTTAACATACTTGACATTCCCCCTAGTAATTCTCTCAACCTTCCACACCCCACCCCACCCAGGTTCTTCAGTCTGCCAAGGAACAAATTAAATGGTCGTTACTGAAATGAAGGCTGTGCATTCAAGGCTCCCTACCCCCAGATCATTCCCCCCCAAATCCTGGCAAAAGCACAAAGACCCCAGGGGACACTGGAGACCCCTCTATATCCCCGGGCCCTCCCAGAACTGACTCCAGAGGTCTCTGGCCAGGGACTCTGAGATGCAAAGATTTGGCTTCAGCATTGAGTCACGCCTTCTCACTGCCCTGGCCTGCCCTTTCTGCCGTGAGAACCAGCTGAGCTGCCTTTACTCAGACCTTAGGCATCCCTGGCCCCAGAGCACAAATAAACCTGCTTTTATCTCCTGCCAGTGGTCTCCTTCTCTCTTGGCCTGGGAAGAGTGTGTGTGCGTGTTCCGATAAGGGCTTCTGCACTCTGCGTGGCTTGTCTTCAGAATGCCCAGCACCATGCATCCTTGTGGTTGTGTGATTGGGGAGAGGGGTGGGTCAATGAAAAGGGAACAATTTAACATAGTGAGGGGGTATGACACTGATACTCGGACCCAATATGTGGTGGGGAGGGCTGGGTATGATTGTGTGACATGATAAAAGAGTTATGGTGGGAGGAATGTGTATTTGGGGGGAAAAGGAGAACAGAAGATGGTACAGACATGGTGGCCCCGCTAGGGATTCTTTGAGTCACTTTTTCCATTATCAGCCTCCAGAAGGGAAGGGCGGAAGGCTTCCTCCAGAAAAACTGAGAAACAGCACGCCTGTTTTTCTTGGCATTCTCGGGACCGCGGAATTCCTATGCTGGCAATTACCCTGCAAGCTCGCCATGGCTAGGCCCGGATGCTAGGGGCGAGGAAGCAATGGCCAGGTCCACCGTGCATTTGTGTCCAGAGCACCCGGTGCGCCCGAGGGTGTGAAGAATTGCAGGTTCAGAGGGAGAGACGGGCGGAGGAGGATCCTAGGGGCAAATGCGAAGAATGGAGTGACTTTCGGGGCGACACGACTCCCCTTCTCTCTCCATCCCAGAACCTCTCCCTTTCTCTGACACGTACACTTTATGCATCCTGTACAGAAGTCCGCAAGAGTGTCTTAACGTTCCGCCCCATTCAGCTCGGTTCCCTCCATCTCTGCAGCCGCGGGTCCACGTCCCGCCCCCGGCTCCGCCCCTCGATGTTGCCCACCGCCAAGGGGAGCGCCGTCCCAGGACCGTATCCGCGATCCTATAGCGCCACCTAGAGGGAAAAGCGCTCCCTCAGGTCCCTCTCCCCCTACTAACTCCGCCCCCAGGGCGGGACCGACCCTAGCTCCAGCGAGTTAATCGCTGGTCTCCCACCCGCGTGGCAGGGCGTTGTCCCAGCAACCAGCACGCTGAACCCGCCCTGCTAGCTCCCAGCCAGCTCGGGCTCACGAATTTCCGCCAGCGGTTGCAGAAAAAAATCGGCGAACCCTGGGTGTTAATAGAGGCAGTCACTGCGGGTTATCACATCCTACATTATAAAACTCTCCAGGATTGGATATTTATAATGGGCATGACTACTTCTGTAATTAGAGGAAATGAAAAAGATATAGTTATGTAAACAAATAGATTGTAAATACTGCGTACATAACCATTCCAGTAAATAATGTAAAAAGGCAACTCCAAAAGGGGGAAAAAAAGTATGCAATTAAATGCTGTAGAGTTCAGGAGCCAGTGTAGCGACGGGAAATGAGAAATTTTCCAGAAATACTTTGGCAAAAGTGCGGCCTCATCCGGTGCCCGGCTCCATCCACCTCCTGTAAACAACTGCGAGAACCGGAGGGGCAAATTCAGTTCCTAGGAACCCGGCCGCGCCCACCCGGGTTCTGCAATTCCAATTGTGCAGGGACTAGACTGGCAAGGCCTGGCGCTTTGCACAAAATGGTTCACCGAATCCTATGGATTATGCGATGCTATCCCCATTTTATGGAGGGGCACACGAGGCTCTGAAAGGTTAAAGTATTTCCAACAGTTTTCTCAGAGCCGGGCTTGGGAGGGGGAATTGCTGAGAGGGGTGGGTTTCCCGCACTTTCTGCCCTAGGGCTGTCCGAACCCCTCGCCCACACAGGGACTGTACCGGCTTAAGAGGAATGAGCCGAGGGGGCGTGGCAGTGGGGAGAGGCAACCAGAGAGCTGTCCCCGCCAGCTGTGGCCAAGGATTTCGGGGAAGGTGGCCGCAGCGAAGCAGCCAACCCACGCCGGGAGGCGGGGAGAGGGCAGCGCAGAGGGCTGCGCAGAATCGCGGGGAGACCCAGAGAGCCTGGAAGGGCAGGGGTGCCGCCCCTTCCCGGGGATGCCAAGTTTACAGGCCCGGCTTTCCCGGGACTGAGGCGAAGGGCCCACGCGCCCCTGGCCCCTCCTCGGCGCCCGCAGCCCCGCAGAGCCGCCAGAAAGGAGGGCCTGGCAGTCTGCCTCGAGCTCTGTCCGCTGGTCCCGGCCATCCCCTCGCCCCTCCGACGTCTGATGAGCGCGGCCTCGGGCGCGAGCCTGCGGGCGCGGAGGGTAGCGTGGAGCTGGCGCCGGCGGGGGCGCCGTCTGCCCGCGACCGGTTTTCGGGAAGGGCAGTTGGCGGTTCCGGGCCGGAGAGGCCCCCGGGGCCTGCCTTCCCGTCTGCTCTCAACCCCGGGGCCCCTCCCCGCCTTTCTGCTCTAGTGGACGACTCAGTGGGTCTCGAGTATCTGTGGGGAATAGGGCTTAAGGGCGCCCCCTTTCCTCCTGCTGAATTGGCATCAGGGAACTTCAGAAAGAGCCCCAGAGGCTCAGGCCCAGACAGAGGGCGTACACCGAAGCACTGGCCGGGGCTCGGGTGCACGGGGAACGCTAGCCACACCTAGACCGGGCTGGGGACAGAAAGGTAGTAACGTCAAGCCCTCGAACCCCCTTTTTACCACCCTGAGCCCTTGGCCCCCTCTCTGACTCCACACGCCCCCTGCTTAACGGCCATTGGCTGGCAGGAAGGCAGAGCTGGTCGGATTGGCCTGCATCCGGACAGTGATGGATGGCTCCCCGCTGAACGGACCGCGACCGAGAGGGCGTCTGCTTTGGCTAAAGCGGGACCAACCAGGCCTGAGAGCGGGTGGAGGATGAGCTGGAGGCTGGCCTAAGGCTCAAACTTCTGTGCTCTCAATCTCCCTTTGAACGCTACTGAGAAAAAAATCTTACCCCTGATGCCTAATAGACATCCTTCAACTCCGGAACCTGATGTAGGCAAAGGTGAATAATTTACCCAAAGTAGTTTGGGCACAACTCTATGGACCTCCCTTTCCCTCTTAACTGGATATCATTCGTGTAACAATATTCGTGTGCTCCGTTTGTTCATTCATTCATTCACTTATTCAAATATTCGAGTTTTTGCCAGGAGCCAGGCATTAGGGAAAGAAAGGGAGGGAGATGGATCAGCAAGTGACTGGGCCCAAATGTGGCAGTGGGGTAGGGGTAGAAGGTTGAAAGGAGAGAGATTCAAGGACTATTTCAAGGTAGAAATACCTTCTAAAAATCAAATGGTGTTCTTTGTCTTGCTCTAAGTGGTGGTAAAAATTCACAGAGCTTACACTTAAGACATATGTTCTTTCCTGTAGGTAAGTCATTACTTCAATTAAAAAAAAGAAAAAAGTAATCAAATTGCCACCAATTTTACTCGACGGTCAACATTTGTATGGTCTTCATCTGTTTCCTAATCTCTTCTTTATCTCTATCAACTAAAACCAGAAAATATCAGATGAGGATCCAAAGAAATGAGTGATTATGAAATACATGTAGACTTTATACTGTACATACAGACGAGTGCTGCCCCTCAAAATGGACTCTCCGGTAAAGAAAAGCAGTGTTGATAAAAACAATAATAGTAGTAGTAAAATAAAGTTTCTTTTGGAATAAATTATTTCAATAGACATTTACTAACTGGCTGTTCTGAGCCAGACACCTTGCTGGGGGTTGGTGGGAGCTTCTAAGGTAAATTGGAAGACACAGTTCCTGACCCAACAAGGTCACAACTTGACTGGGAACAAAGTTGTATATGCAGAAATCATAAGCATTGACAGAAGAGATGGTGTGTTACGTAGTATTTGATAGAAGGAAGTTGGGGAAAGAGACACTACAAAGGGAGAGATAGTATAAGCAAAGCAAAGAGGGAGAGAATCTCCATCAGGAATTGCAGGCAGGCGCAGGCAGCCCAAATGGAGGATGTGTGTCTCTGTGGGAGGCTGGGGTGTGTTGAGACATAAAGCTTCTCCCTCAACAAGTAGTGACTGGATCAATGTGAGCACTGAATGCCATGCTAAAGAATCTGCTGTTTACTGAGTTGACTACTCTGTGCACCTTAGAAATACTGTTGTCTTCAAAACAACCTAACTAAATGGACTCTGTTAGCCCTGTTTTTACAATTGAGGGCCCAAGAATTTGGATAATTTGCCTCAGGGCCCAGGTGAGATTTTTAAACCCAAACTGGTCTGTCTTCATTGCCTACTGCTCTTTGCCCCAACCACAGAGCTTGGTTTGTATTCTGGAGGTGATAGGGAGCATTAAAGATTTTCAAGCAGTTACATGATATCGATTCTGCGTTTTGCAAAGAACTCTGCCAGCAACGTGGAATGTGGATTGAAGAAGGAAATAAGAATTTAGGGTCAGGGCAAGACACACAGAAGACAATCATTTTCATTATAATCACTTCTCGTTCTTTATCTAAACAGTGCCATCCAGCTTGATTGTGCATCTTGTCACCAAACAGCTTGCAAAAATCAAGTCCACTCAGAGTTTGAAGAGTTAGTGCTTTTGAATTCATTCAGATAGTTTCAGGCAATCATTCCACAACAGGGCTTCCAAAGGGACCATTTTGGAGGGAGGGCATAGCTCAGTGGTAGAGCACATACTTAGCATGCACGAGGTCCTGGGTTCAATCCCCAGTACCTCCATAGACAAACAAACAAATAAACAAATAAATCTAATTATTGCTCCCCTCCAAAAAACAGCAACAACAAAAAAAGAGACCACTTTGTTAGGGAAGATGATTTGACATTTACATTCTGAAAGTATGTTAAAAAGTAATAAATCAGTGACATACCAGTGGGGAAAGAGAAGGGGGAGGGGCAAAATAGGGTTAGAGGATTAAGAAGTACAAACTACTACGTGTAAAATAAGTAAACTACAAGGATATATTGTACCGCACAGGGAATATAACCAACATTTTATAACTATAATGGAGCATAACCTTTAAAAATTGTGAATCACTATGTTGTACACCTGAAACTCCTATAATATTATACATCACCTACACCTCAATAAAAATATTTTAAGTAATAAATCCACTTTACAGTTTATATATTTGGTGACCTCTTATCACCCTCACTTATGCTCATTCTAAAAATAGACACACACACACACACACACACACACACACACACACACACACACACAGATCAAATAAAGGAAAAAGAAATAACAAGAGAGATCTGATTCCATTTGACCAGACCCACAATTTCTCTTTATCGAGACACCTGATTTTTAAGGCATTGAAAATATGTATCTTATTCTCATGGCTGCAATGGGCCCTCACCCAGGAAAACTTGGGGATGGAAGAAAGCTCTGAAAGTCATGGAGGCTATGCCCCTGCTTCCAGGCAACAGCTTCTTAGTGATTGACAGGGGTTCCTAGGGTGGGTATGTTGGGGGCATATGGGGACATATGTGGAGACATGGGTTCACTGATGGAATGATTGAAAGAGACTGGACCCAGCTGCTCCTAGGTCTCCATGGATTAGGGATCATCCCTACCACGCGGGAGGGTCCAGCCCTGTGGATGGTTAGAGGGCACCTGGAACATTCTCTCCTAAGAAGTGGCTGGGAAAGTCCAGAATTCAGAACTCTTGGTTATGGGGAAGCAAATGAGATTCAAAACAAAACAAAACTTCCAAAACCAAGAAATATCAGCATTCTTTGAATGACTGTAAATAGAATGGGCTCTCACAGGTCTGCCCAGGAGATGGCGCCAGAAGACAAGCCCACTTCCTTCCTGGCCAAGCTGGGATCAGGATGGGGCTGTGGAAGGGTGTGCAAGAACTCGCTCTAGCAGGCATCTCTACCACCTACGGGAGGCAGTTATTCCCACAGGGCTGAGTATTGGAGTCCATTCCTAGAGATCCCCTAGACCACAGAGCAGAACCTTGCCAGGGAAGTGGGGGATTGGTGGTGTTGGGGGGAGGGTTTGGGGAGAAGTGGGGCACCTTCTCTAGGAGCTGGGCAGGGGCAATTGTGCTGAGAACACAGGGCCTCCGATGAGTACACTGTCAAGAAAGCCAGACCCCACCCCCACCCTTTTGAACACTTCAGATTTGGAAGTTGGGTGATCCTGGGAGAACAAGCTAAAGACCCTCAGACAAGGAAAGTGAAGCTTAAAGGATGACTTACCAGGTGTCACACAGCTAACAAGTGACAGAGCTGGGACAGCAATGAGGGTTTCTGAAACCCTGCTCACTTCCGTATGCCCCACTGACCCCATGCTCTCTGCAGAGCATCAGAACCTAACATTTATACATAGAATTCTCAGGACAAGGAGTGCCTTCTTGGGCAATTTTTTAAAAAATGGGGCTTACTCATTCAAAACCCCAATTCACATTTTCTTTTCATGTTTTCAATCGGATTTATTGAGGTACAATTTACATACATTAAAATCCATGTATTTTAAACCTACATTTCAGTGAGTATTAACACCTGTCTATAGGTTCATACAGTTTCAAGGTGCAGCAACTCAATTGTGTTTTTTTTTAAATAATGAAATTAATAAATGAATGTCATTGACTGCATTTATTTTCAAACAAAGAAAGGAGAACTTATACACAAAAGGCAGAATATGCACAGGTTTCTTTAAATAGGATTAATATAAATAACTCACACTTGTCAAGTTCTGTAAAAGAATTCTGTTTCCTCCACATTTGTAATTGTATTTAAACTCCCTACCACTGTGAGGTAGGCTGGTATGTCATCCCCACTTGACAGGTGGGAAAACTGAAGCTGCTTTCTGGTCCTGGAAGCAAAAGCAGTGAGGTCTGAAGTCCCACGGGCTTTACTTTGAAGAAATATCTTTCTTCTGTTAGGGCACTGCCCTGGACCCAGCAGGCCTGCCTTCCTGTTTGTTCCCAGTAAACCCAGAATGTTTGCTGGAACCAGCAAGATGGAGCACCATGACTGACAAAATGGCTGGGATTAGGCTTACGGGTATGTGGATGGGTATGTGAGCGGAGGAAAGATATGGAGAATCAGACACACTTCCCTAGATTCCAGTAGAAGCTTTGGGGGCAATACTGAAATGAATCAGAGAAGGTAAGAATCCTGGAAAGCCTTGGAGAACACTGTGCCAACCCCCCTTCCCACCTTCCCTCTCAAGAAGAATTAGGATGCAGGGCATCTGTCTCCAAGCAACAAGGATGAAACAAGTGTTTATGGAGGCTGCAGAAGCATGCCAGGATGCTAATCCAGGCACAGAATGAATTTTTGGACCTGAGATTAATACTACTCCATCCTGAAAAGCTGGGGGGGAAAAAGTGTGTGTCTCTAGCTCTGTATCTCCTTTGTCCTAGGGTTGCATTTGGAGTCTCCTTTAAGTTCTAGCTGAATAAATTGAGAGGAGATAAGATGCAGCTGGTAGGAAAGAGACAAAGAGGGGCTAGGAAGGCAAGGAGGAAGTGGCAGGGGAGAGATGGGGTGGGAGGCTAGAGACAGCCCAGGGCTTGGGAAGCCTCTTGCCTGCCCTGCTGCGTGCACGCACAAGCATCCCCTCCAACATCCCCTCCAGAGGATGCTTAGATTAAAGCTCAGACCCTGGGCAGCAGCAGGGAGGGGGGAACTGGGGTGTCCCAGGGCAGATCAGCTCATTGGAGCTATTTGTAGAGTCAGAGGCTCAGAGGCTGCTGTGTACAAGCTGCTTAGATCTCTGGCTGGCAAGAGAAATAAGGAGCCTCCCTGATGACAATCTTTCTCCTCCTCTTTCTGACTCTTCTTCCTTCCACTCTTCTTAAACCTACTGAATCCCTTAGGCAGCTGGGATCAACATAAGCTAGAGGCTGATCCGTGTACAAGGGAAATAGGGGAGCCTGGAAACAGCAGAACCTGGGAGAGGAATCCGTGTACAGGGCAAATGAGGGGAGCCTGAAAACGGCTGAATCTAGGGAGATGGAACTGCCTAGTGAGAGAGCAAGGGGGTTCTGGAAACTGCTGGACCCAGGGAGGCCAATTTGTGTACCTGGGAAACATGGGGGAACCTGGAAACAGTAGGATCTGGGGAGACAGTTCGTGTACAGGGGGGCAGAGAGAGAAGCCTGAAAACAATCGAATCTGGGGAGACAGATTCATGTGCAGGGGGGACAAGGGAAGCCTGGAAACCGCACAATCTGGGGAGATGGGGCAGTGTACAGTGGAAGCTAGGGCAGTCTGAAAACGGGCTCTCAGGGGATGAATCGGTGCAGAATTACAGCGCCGGGATGGGGGAACCTGGGGAACATGATGAGGCAAACAGGGGCAGGCAGGCAGGCAAGCACAAGAGTGGTCTGAAAGGCAGTTGTGTGGAATGGGGGGCACAGTGGAACCCCCCTCCTAGTAGGTTTGAGTTAGACTCCCTCACAGCCCCTTCTTCTAGACAGGGCAGAGTAAGGGAGTAGATCTCCAATGGGGACCCAAGATTTCACATGGCAAGAAGAGTCTTTGTGGGCAGTTGCTGCCCTGGTCCTAAAATGAGCAGTCTGGAGTTCCCTAGGGGATTGGGGGCAGGGGGTGTTGGAGGGCGTGGGGATGAGGAGGTTGATGGAACTGCATTGCCCCCCATCACCCTCTTCTTCCCCAGCCCTCTCTGAGAGGGACAGGTCTCTTTCTCCCCATCCACCAACCAGCCTGACCTCTCCCCCAACCGGTTCACTTCTGAGTGACAGACAAAGACAGAGCTGCAGACAATCGACTGAGGGAGGCCCCACAAAAGCTCCCTCCCCACCCACCACCCCCAGAGGGGCCCTGGGCTAGCCAGCCAATGGGAGCTGTCACTCCAGTAGTGCTGCCTTCAGGTGACAAGCCTTCAGGAGACAGGGTGACGTGGGGCTTGGAAGGGCCTGAGATTTTTGGGATTCTCTCTGTGCCTCTTGGAAACCAGTTTCCCAGCCAGTTGCCTCTGAGAGAGGAAGTGGGGGGGGGCACCAGGGGCCCCCATGGCAAACAGCAGAGACTGCTTCCACTCTTGGCTAACTGTGGGATCTTGGGCCAGTTATGACCCCTCTCTGTCTATGTCTTCTCATCCTTTGACAGATAAAGATTGTTCTAGATCTCTAAAAGTCCTCCGGCTCTAACATGAGGATTCCTGGTCGACTCAGGAGACAGGGCCTCAAGTAGCATTTCTTCTTATTCGCTGATATTGTTCAGGACTTTGCAGGCAAACCCTGGGGGGACACTGGCGTTTTGAACATCGTGGGAGTGTTTAAGCGAGCTTTCCCTAGCGTGGTTGAGAACTTTAACACTTCTTGACACTCTGAGAGTTTCCCTCCTTTAAGGAAAATTGTCTTTGCTCTAACCACCTTGCATTTCCTGGCTTGTGGTTTAGCCTGGAATGTGGACTCTGCCCTCTGTCCCACATGTTTTGCTTTGATTCCATGCTGGCCTCATCCCCAGCCCCTGTGCCCACGTGTGTCCACCTTTGCCTGTGGCCTCTGTTAATACCCTATTTCTCCTGAAGCCAGTGATGCTTGGAAAGGGGGCTATGTTTGGGGTTTTGGAATAAAGTCTCAAAGTCTGAGGAAGAGGACCCTCCTCCCCCAACAGAGAGATCTCCAAGTACCCCAAGGCCCTGAGGCCTCACAACTGCCTCTTGACCACTGCCAAGCCTGGAGAAGGTACACGTGTACTGCTTGTAAGGCTGTGGGCTGGGAGTGTAGCTGAGACCACCTATAGACCTACAGACCACCAGGCCTGGCAGCCTGGAGAGCACACTGTGTATGTGATGGAGAGAGAGTCAAAGTAACATGGACCTATGTCAGGCCAGGCCTGCAATATTTGAGTAACAGACTTGTGCGTATCCACTCCTGTTAGTCTGAGAAACCACTGGGTTTAACACAGGAGCGCAGCTTGGACTGATGCTCTGATTGCTCCAGAAACTTCCTCACCTACAGTCTGTGCAGAAGAAATCACTCCTAGCACTTTTCAGAATCAGAATGGAAGGGTCCTGCCCAGGTGGAGAGGGACTAGGGTTGCCTGCCTCACCTCTCTCTTGGGGACCTCGGGTGACCTGCCTCAACATAACCAAGAAGGAGAAGGAGGAGGAATCTCCAGGGGACAGTACTAGGAGCTGGACCCTGGGGTTCCAGTGCCACCAAAGATGGCCTCAGGTGCACAGAACCTCTTCCCAAGGGGGGCCAGTCATTCCTAAACACGGGCGTGCACGGCCGCTCGCCCACTCTCACCCCCCTTGCTTCAGCACTATGAGGGATGCACCCGCAGTTCTTAATGAGTCCCAAGGATGTGGGAGCCGGCGGGCTAGAGGGCTGGGCAGAGGAGGGTGGGCGCCGCCAGGCGGCAGGGAGGAGGGGGAGGGGATCTGATTAGAATCCGGGCCGTATGGCGAACGCTGCGGAGATGGAGGTAATCACTGAGCGGGCGAGACAGCGTGCTCGGCGACAGCAGGCGGCCCGACCGTCGCCATGGCAACCGCGGCCTCCGGGGCGCGCGGCTCGGCGCTGCTCCGCGTCCGCGGCGGAACATCTGCTTTGCACTGGGCTGCTGGGAGCCAGGGGGCGCGGGCGCGGCTGCTCCCCCTACCCCGCAAAAAAGAAACAAATTAGGCCAACTGTCCAATGAGGGGCCGCAAATGTATTTATTAATGCGAGGGAAAGGTTGTTCCGGAGCGCAGTTTGATTAATGTTTGAGTCTTCAGCTTGTCAGTCTGGTTTTGTTTCCCGCAAAAGGGAAAAGGGAGGGGTGGGGTGGGGGGCTGGAAGGGGAGTGGGGAGGAGAGAGACAACAAAGCGGGAGGGGATGTTAATAGCCAAATAGGCTCTTTTTCATGTTTCCCTCAGCCTGCCACCCTTGATGGATGGCTCAGACAGAGACCGGAGCGCATCAGGGAGACGCAAGCCCCTCCGGAGAGCTGGGGGAATGGAGGAGAGGTGGGGGGGCTGCTGGAGTCTGGCTGGGGTCTGCGGGGAGGAAACTCCCGGAGGGCTGCAGGGAAAGGAATGGCCCCAAGAAACAGGCAACTCCTGGAGAAACCGGAGGAAATTTTTGCAAACTGTTTACAAGTCTTCCCTGTTTGCAAACTGGGGGCCCCGGGACAGTACCGGAGGGTGGAGGGTGAGGGTGTATGTCCCCTCTGGGTTACAGGGAGGGCCGAGAAGCTTTCACCAGAGGGTTCAGGGATGGGAGAAAGGAGCATGGCTCCAAATCCTTCTTTCTTTCCTCCACTGTTCTCTCTTTGCTCTCACCTTCTCTGCCCTATTTCCCATCTTCTCTTTTTGCTCCATCTTCCCTCCTTTCTCTTTGTCTCTTCTGTTGTTTCTTTCCTCCATCTTCCCCTCCTCTCTTGGTGACATCAGCTGTCTGTGATAGGATCTGCCTTGCTGAGATGTCTTCTTTGAATAGTCTGAACACATACAATGCGTTCTGTTTTGTCTCTTCTGTGGAGGGAACTGAGAGCCCCTTTGGAACCCCAAACTTGACCTGAATTGTGAGAAAACACAGCCCTACTCCTTTTCCATCCTCCCCACCAAATCCTCCTCAGCCCCAGCCCACTGGGAATGTGGGGGGAAGTTGAAAATTATAGATTCAGAAACACAGGAGCGGGTCCGAAAATGTAGACTTTCTCTTTATTATTCTTTGCCTAAAAAAAGCAAAATAAAAAGAAGAATGTAGTCCTTTAAAGCCCAGGCCAAATTTAAATGTGACTTAGCAGCTCATTTCATTTTCTTTTATAAGATAGGATTGAATTTATATGCCTAAAGAGCTTTGCAAGAGTAAAGTTATTAAACTTAAAAAAGCTGTGTGAGCAGATCAGAGCCTCAATTTCCTTGGAAGATTTTTATTTCTTATCAACATCACAATTATTATTATTTAAAGTCTTGGGGTGAGGGTGTAACCATTTTGGTGGCTGAAGGATGGTGGTTTAGAGCCATGGCTCTGAAATTAGACCATCTGGATTGGATCCTGGTTTTTCCTCTCACTAATTGGATGACCATGGGTAACTTCCTTAGCTTCTCTGAGCCCCAGTTTCCTCATCCCCAGTTTAAAGGAGGATTATAATTGTCCCTGGATCACTGGGTTGTGGAAGGGATAAATTAGATAATCCACACAAAGTGTATAGTACTGTGACTGATGGTTATTATGTGTTCAATACATGTTGGCTGTTATATTATTTGGTTATTGACCCTTTTCAAACAAATTCCATGATCACCAACACTGAACATGCATTGTGTTCCAATTATGCAAATGGCAGCATTACATGAACTCGAAGATGGGAAGAGAGATAAATATGATGTCTGCTCTTGAAGAGTTTACACTCGTGCCAAGTGCCAAAAAAGTAGTATAAATGCCAGATGCTTTCAACACTCAGCTCTGAGAGAAGGGTCGCAGGACTTGGAGCTTGGGACCCCCCCTCCCCCGCAAAAAGAGCCATGGAGCCCAGTCTCTAAGGAAGTGAGGATGGAATGGGGTAGAGAGGGGAATGGATGGCAAGAGCAAAGGCCAAGAAGAAGGCTTGCTCATTGATGAGTGAGTTTGGTTGGATCTGAAATGGAAACTTGAGGAGATATGGGGAGATATGTGTATATATGTGTGAGTGTGTGTGTGTGTGTAATATATATATATATATTTAAGAGAAGATTAATCTAGTGATGGTGCATAGAATGAATCAATAGGAGAGAGACTGGAGACCAAGGAGCTGGTAAAGTAGGACCTGGACCAGAATGGAGAGGAAAGAGTAAATATGAAAAATGTGAAAAAGTTTGGTAACTGACTGGATGTTAGAAAGACAGACAGGGAGAAGGAGATTCATTAAGCACTAAGCTCTAAGGCTTTGAACATGGGCGCAGGGGAGGAAATCGACAGAAACATTGTTTGGTCAGCATTACCTTGAATTCTGGTTGGAGCCAAGTTGCCTTAATTCAGCAGATCACTGTACAGCCTGCTGCCACGGGCTCATTGATGTGCTTTTCATATTTACTGTGTGTCCATTATGGAGTGAGTAGGTGGGAAGTCAGTGTTATCCATCCTCCATCAGTGTGACATGTGTTTTGAGTTGTTGGGAATTGATTACCCTGTACATCTTCGTTTGCCCACCTACCTCCCTCATGACTGACCTTAGAGGTTAAGGGTTCATCCTCTGGCAAGTATAAATAGCCCTTTTGGGGGGCAAAGCCTGGGGCTCAGCTACAGCAGCCCAGTACTTTTAACAAATGGGCCAGGAAGAATGTGTGGACCCTGTTCTCTGGGAGCTGCAACTCTAAAGTTGTGTGCAGTTTGACTATCAAATCATGAGGCAAATTTATAAGCAAACGCTCTAGGAGTCATTCCTCTCTTTGAGGCTGTTCCCTCCAAAGTCATCTCACCAGGTGGCTGCACTTGTTACAAATGCTTCCATTGCTTAAAACATTTGCAAAAGGCTTCATGGGAATTACCTTCAGAGTCTGCGGCACATTTGTTTTGCTGTCCTCAGAGGTACTAGATCTTCATCCTTGGAAGGTGGGATGCTTTGTTTTTCTTAGGTTGGCATTTTTCAAAAAAGTTTCCAAACTGCTTTTAGCGAAGTGTTGAAATAAAACCACAGCCTCCTATAAAGAGCTTGACTACTGAATGCCATGCGGGATCCTAGACTGGCTCTTCAACTGGGGGTGGAGGGAGGTGGGGGTGGAAATAGCTATAAAGGACATTACAGAGAAAGCTGCTGGAATTTGAATATGGAGTGTGAATTACATAATAGTCTTGCAGCAATGTGAAATTTCTGGATTTTGATAACTATACTGAGGTTGTTTGTATAAGAGAATGCCTTTGAGGGGGGTGGGAAGGGATAGACTGGGAGTTCGAAATTTGTAGATACTGACAGGCATATGTAGAATAAACAAGATTATACTGCACAGCACAGGGAAATTTATACAAGATCTTGTGGTAGCTCACAGCGAAAAAGAATGCGACAATAATATATGCATGTTCATGTATAACTGAAAAATTGTGCTCTATGCTGGAAATTGACACAACATTGTAAACTGACTATAACTCAATAAAAAAATGTTTAAAAAAAAGAATGCCTTTGTTCTAAGGAAATACATACTTAAGTATTTAGGGGTAAAGGGACATGGGGTCTCCAACTTACTCTCAAAAAGCTCGGAAAAAATATGCATTTGTAAACATGTGGATAGAAAGGGATAAAGCAAATGGAGGTAAATGTAAACAGTGAATGAATCTGGATAAAGGGCAAATGGGAGTTCTTTGTACTATTTTTGATATTCTTCTCTATTTGAAATTTACCAAAATTAAAGCCAAAAAACCAACTCTATCCTCCATTTGAAGGAGAGACTCATTTAGACATTGATCCTTTCAAAATAGTCCTCTTAGGAGGCACACCTCTTCCAGCTTTATGGGAAGTTGGATGAAGATATGAAAGACAAGCTCATCAGATCTGTGGAGGATACAGGACTGGTTAATATTCTGGGTGACAGGCTCAGGGTCTTAGACCTCAGTAGGATGGAAACCCTGGCCCAAATTGAACCTAGTTTAACATGGTAATGTTCCATCAGTGTTAGTTAAATTGAACTGAGCGGGTGAAATTTAAAAGGATTAAATGAAGTGGGGGCGAGTAGAGAGGTAGAGTGATACCCAAGGTCCTGGATTCAATCCCCAGTACCTCCATTAAAATAAATAAATATGAAAAGGAATATACATATGTATATGTGTGGGTGGAACATTGTGCTGTGCACCAGAAACTGACATATTGTAACTGACTATACTTCAATAAATAAATAAATAAACCTAATTACCTCCTCCCCCAAAATATGATAAAAGGGTTAAATAAGTTATATGTTTATCACTAAAAGCATTAACTCAGTAGAGATGGGGACAACATAGCCCAAAGGGTGGCATTTACCAAAACAAACAAGTTTAGTTGACTGCAACCTCAAAATGCTGATAGTGACAGAGGCTCCTATGATCTGTGGTCGCCATAAAAAGTTGTAGATTCTGAGCTGCATTAATGAAAAATACAATATCTAGATTAAGGGAGGTAATAGTATTTCTCTGTCATGTGCCCATTGGACTTAATCTAGAGCATTCAGTTTAGGCCTGCGGCAGTATTTATAAAGAACTTGCTAATGAAAAGGGGTAGACAGAGAAAGAGAATAGTGAGATTTTGAAATGAGAGCATTTGAGGAATAGCTGAAGGAACTGAGGTTCCTATCAGTTGCCTTCTAGACATTGGATTGGCACTGAACTGAGGAGGAAAAGTTTACATGTTCCCCATTACTTCACAAGGTTAAAATAGGACAGAAGGATGGGGATTACAGGGAGACTTAATATGAGAAAGAATTGTCTAAACGTTACAATAGTCTGAAAATGGAAAAGGATTACCTTGTGAGGTAGTGAGTTCCCTGTCATTGGAAGTATTCAAAGACAGATATTATCATGGCTACTGTAATAAGAATTCTTGCAACAGGAAGGACTCTGGGTTAGACAGACCTCTGTAGTACTTTGAACTCTGAAATTCTAGGGAATCATGTGTCTGTTTAGAAAAAAACAATCCACCAACCTCATTACTCTGTGGTCTTTATTATACCATGTTTACATAATCTGCCTACAAACCCACTGTTTGTATAAGGCTTGGGAAGCTTGGATAAGGAACCCCACATTCTGAGTTCTGCTTCTCTACCCCTGCCTCTATTCCAGTCCCCCATCTATGCCTTGGTTGCCTCTGCCCAGAATTTTTCATGTCTGCCTACAGAATGGGACCTCCCTTGAGAGATCTGTAACGAAATTTTAGGTGATGTACCAGTCTCCCTACCATGGCTGACTCTAACCCGTATTTCCAATTGCTTTCAGAGTACACGTCCTACATTTCAGGAGTTTAGTTGAGATCCCAGCCCTCCTGCTTCAGGTGGCAGAAAATGGGTAGAGGTGTGTGAGTTCTAAACCCCAAGTGACCCTAACCCCTGCGGATGGACTGCACATCTTAAAACCAAAGGAAGGTAAAAAACAGAGATAAGAAATAGGCTCCCCTTCTCTGCTGTAGTCTCCCCCCAATTCTTTTCTGTTTTAATCACAGGAAGAATGATTAGTCAGCTGAGGAAGGACGGGGGAAGAAAGCAGATGAGTTTTATCTGGCTGGGGTCTGCCTGAACCGCAGCCATGTGACTACCTGGCTGACCTGGGGTCTCCATCATGTCCCTGCCTGTCCACAAGACGGATCAGGCTGCCCTTCCTCCGCCCTCCCCCTGCCTCATTCCAGGAGAGGGTTGCTAGGATAATTATAGCCTACTGGTTTCTCTCTCTCCTTCTCTCCTACTCCTTCGGGTCCTAGACATTTTTAACTTTCTTAGGGGACTGGAAAACTTCAATACAGTGGCAAATTAGAATCTGGAAATTTCCCTCCGCAGACATAGTGAAGTTAGATTCTCAGAAATCATCCCTAATTTTCACCCAAAGTTAACTGGGAACCTAATTGCTTTGCCCTTCATTTCAGCAACACAGGGCCTTTCCCCCAATATTCAGGCTCCCCCTGGTATCCACAAAGCTGCCCCCCTCACAGGGGCCATCTCTCTTATTCAGCACTGGAGTTAACAGACCTGGGTTTGAATCCTTGTTCTATCCATTGCAAGCTTGGTGACCTTGGGCAAGTTGTAAAATCTCTCAGAGCATCAATTATACCACTTGTAAAATGGGAATAATTATACCTACTTCACAGAATTTTTGTAAAGATTCGACCAAATAATACACATAAAGCTCTGAGCCAGTGACTGGCTAAATCCTCCAGCTGACATTTGTCTGCGTTAAGTGGACAAAACAAAAGGAGATGGTAAAGGGTAGGGAAACCAACCAGGAGGGAGACTCAAAGAAGAGACTTTGAAAGGGATGGATTCACTTAATTGCTGAAGGGATAGCCGAGCAAGAGAAAGAAGCTTGGGAGAAGGAACAGAAAAAGAGGGCTCAAGGAGACTGGCCTGCAGAGAAGGGGAGAAAGTTGGAATGAATGCAGCAAGACAGAGTAGGGGAAAGGGACGGACAAAAAGATGGGAAAGGAAGATGGAATGACAAAGATCAGGGAAAAAACCCAGCTGGTGTAAGCCAGACAAGAGGTGCTGGAGAAGATAGACAGAAGGAAAAGAGAAAACTGAAGGGGGGAATCAAAATGAGATACGGATGCAGGGACAGGACAGACAGACTGAGAGCGAGGGGGGAAAGCATGAGACGGACAGACAGATGGCAGGGACGAGAGGGTGCCCTGGGTTGCCTGCATTCTGCTGTGTTTACCAGCTAATTGAGTTAAATTGTTGTCAGAGATGTAATTAAAGGGTAGAGAGAGCTCTCTGGCAGGCCCGAAACAGATGGAGGGGGCTTTAATTGGTAATTAAATTCTTCCCTGGCAGCTGAGGAAGGAGCCTGTGCTTCAGCCTCACAAGGCCACGGGTGGCCTTCCCCCCTCTCCTGGCCCCTCTCTGGGGCTCTTTGGGGAGGGGGCTGGGCTCTGCACACCAGCAGCCTGGCAGGAGCGGAGGCCTGGTAACTGCAGGAGAATGCCAAACCACCCTTCTTCCCGCCTGGGCTGGCTCAGATCCCACGGGCTCATCCAAGCAAACCCACCCCCGAGCCTGCCCCTCCTGACCTCCCTGCTCCCACCCACCAAACTAATACTGACCAGTGAATTCCTTCGTGGCCCCTATTGCTTCACTAAGATCTCAGGGAAGAATAATGGGCTCTGGCCCCTCGTGCAGGCAGATCGGCTTGGGAAGGGTTAGTTGGTTTAGTCAGGGACCCAGGCGGACCCGTCTGTTGGCATGGCTCCCATGCCCCCTCCCCACCACCCTCCTTCCAGGAGGCACTATGCAAAGATGCTATTCTGCCTGGCACATCATTGTCTGACGCTGACTCTGCGCCCATCCGCGCCTCCCCTGCCTCGCCCCCACCTCCCCAGCTCCTCAGCAGCAAATAAGACAGGATGGGATCAGCAGCCTTGATAGGCAGATTGGTTAGACTTTCTAAGATGTGAGCATTTAGACTAATCAGCTTTCAACTCCAAATCTCAGTCTGACCTGCATTTCATTGGAGAAGGACCCTGGGGATGGCAGATTTCCCTGAAACCCACATGTTCTCGATGTGTTCCACTTCAAAGAAAGAGATGAGTAAAAGGGAGCAAAGAGGCAAGGCTTTTAAAAAGAAAGCTGAAAGGGAAGTTAGGCACAAATAAAATCCAAGGCAGACAATGTGGAATTATTGTAAAATGCATGGCTGACTGTGAGCGGGTAATACAGTGCCGCTCTTACAAAAGCCAGCTCCGAGCCGGATGCATAAATAAAGAACCTGGGGGTCAGTCTCTCATTATAGCTCAGCTGATGAGACAAAAGTTCTTTGTCTTGCTCTGGACTCCATGGAGCCCAGAGAGTCATGGAGGAGCTTTGGAGAGGTTTCTGGGAAGCACCATAGAAATGACGGAAAGGTTCAGCTGTATGGTTCTTGGA
The DNA here is from genome assembly GCF_036321535.1 of Camelus dromedarius. Lineage (NCBI taxonomy): Eukaryota > Metazoa > Chordata > Mammalia > Artiodactyla > Camelidae > Camelus > Camelus dromedarius. The sequence continues at coordinate 54,178,303 of NC_087451.1, forward strand.
GGCCCACGCTGCTGTCCTACCTTCAGCCCCGCACATGCTGTTCTCTGCCAGGAACTATGCTCCCCAACCTTCCATCCTCCTTCTCAGACTATCCTAAGGCCACAGCCCCTCTCATTTCTTCAGGATGCTCTCCTCCACCCCGTCTCCCCAGACCCAACATCTCCTACCCCGCATCCCAACATTGCTAGTTTAATTCTGACTCCCTCACAAGGCTGTAAGCTCAAAGACCAAGGATCAAGTCCATTTCACTCATCACTGTCTCCCCAGCACCAAACATAGGACTTGGCATTTAGTAGGTGCTGAATTAATTTTTGTGGAATGAAGAAATAAATCCAGAACATTTTGCATGCAGGCCAACTCCAAAAGTCATCAGTAAAGCTGTTACACAGATGAGAGAGCTAGAAACACAGTGAAGATTTAGGTTAGCTGTAGGGAAGAACCTTAAAAATCTTTCTGTATTTGCTAAGGGAAAATGAGGAAACCTCCTTTAGAAATAGAAAGACACAAAGTCTAATTGATGGTCAGCACTGATTGCAGCCTTCTGTCTCCACTGCAGGCAGCCAAGAGAGTGACCCTCTTGAGAGTGAACCAAACACCAGAACCTCTCCCCCGCTGGAGACTTTTAAATCAGTAAGCCTAGGGGCAGGGGTAAGAAACTGTATTTTAAAAGTCTTCCCAGGTAATTCTGATGATTGGTAGATTTAGGAACCACTAGATTAAATGCCAGGATTCCTTCAGCTACAAACATTTGTTTTTCTTTTCTTTTGCTTCTCTACCCCCGCAAGAATGAATCAGTCTGGCTGATTCCAAGAGGCCTGAAAGAAAGCAAGCTTTGGGAATATTACTTCTGCATTCTTCACAGAGCCTCGGCAAATGCAGGCGTGAAGCCCGCTGGTCAAGTGGGCCCCTCTCACCACAGGCTGAATGAGGCTCAGGTCCCTGCTGACCACCCTCTACTTGCCCCATTGGAAAGACCAAATTTTAAATGAATATGATTGTAATGTTTAATTGAGCAGCCCCATTCCACAAAATGGTAGTGAAATGCAAAACTTGTCAAGATCAGGACGGCAGGAGCCAAGGGTTGAGACCCGTTTGAATTCTGGTCTCCACCTCTCCTGGTTGGCAGCCCCCAGAGGCTCCAGCTCTCCCTGCACCTGGATGCACCCAAGTGGCACGTCACTTCCTTTCACCCAGGAGGTCAGGGGGACAGCGGTGGGGAGATGAGGCAGGGAGAGGGGATGGGTGCCGTGCCCTCCCCTATAGCAGTCTCATCCTGCAGCCTCCCAGTGAGAGATCTGGTGCCAGACTGCTCCAGAGGCCACCAAAGGCCTAGGACCTGCAGGGTTAAGCGATTCCAGGAGTGGCTTCCTGACTCGTCAAGGCTGACTTGCCCAAACAGTCAGGTCTTGATTAGCTAAATACAGTCCTAAAACCCAAACTTCTTGATTGTTCTTCATTCTCCCTCTGTGACCTGTTACTTCTACCTGCAGAATTTAGAGCTGGAACAAATCTCAGCCTTCTGGTATGACAGTTTTTTCAAGTACTGGATTGGGGCAAAGTTTGGTGGGGATGGAGTACTTCGGCTTCAGCCAAAGCAGTTCTTCTTTTCTCTTTTTTAATACCTAACATCTTAGAATTCTAGCGTGCTGGTAAAAGTTTAACAGCTGGCTCTCACTGGGGTGGGATGGAGAAGCTCCAGTTTGTAGCATTTGTCAATTTCTGTGGTGTAAATACTCCCACCAAAGCCCATTTCAAGCTACTAACTGGAAGTCACCTAGTGCAAAGTTGGGAAATGCACATAACAGGTTGGGGAGCTCTAGGGAGCCAGTTCAAGTCAGCAAGTCACAGCACAAGCTCTGGTCCTTCTATTCAAAGAAGTGTGAACACCGTTGTCTAGCAAAACTTTTTAAAGATGAGGTGATTGAGGCCCAGAAATATTCAAGGAGTTGCTGAGGGTCATACAGCTAACCAGGACCCGAATCCAAGCCTCCTGATGCCGCACCACAAGTCCCACGCAGCCTGAACTACGCAGCTGGGAGGGAAACCAGAAATCATCACAGGCAGCACCAAGGCACTGTGGCTCTTGGGACGGAAAATGTCAAAATAGTGGCCAGAGGGTTTTGCGGCCAACCTTTGCTGGGTACCCAGCAAAGACTAAACTTCCTCTTAGTCTTCATGGAGGTGGGGAAAAAAAAAACAAAAAAAACAAAATCAAAAGCCCCTCAAACTCAAAGAGCCCTATTTTCAACCAACCTCATTCACATCCTCAAGGGAATGAATTACTCCTCACTCCTACCTGGGGTGACTGACGAGGGGAGCACCCTCACCCCCTTTCTCCAAGTCAGTCTACCTCCCACACCTGCTGAAAGCCCTTGGGCAACGTATTGTGTGTGGTGAGGGAGGTGGGGGAGGAACTGGGGGAGAAGTGGCCCTTTCAGACAAGCCCGGGGATGAGCATTTTAGCAGCTGCTTTATGTTCTTACTGGGTAAGAAGCACGGAAGGAGTGGTGCGAGGCCAAGCAAAGGGGCTTGGTCTTCTAGAACCCGGGTTCCAGCTCTGGCTCTGCTACTCATTTGGGTGGGTCTCTACGCCTCTCTAGGTGTCAGTTTCCCCGTCTGTATGATGAACGGTTAGGATCAACGCTTTCTAGCATTTTTTTCTTTTAAAATTCCATGAATCACTAAGGGGAAAACGTGTAGGACACCACTCAATGGCGCTGCTTCTCCTCCCCTCCCCGTTGTCCCACTCTTTTGCTTGCTTCAAAAGGGCCCTTTCCTTGTACACCTGAAGATGCTCCCCACTCTATAGACAACACCCCACAAAGGCTCCCTCCTGCCGATATCCCTGTATATGGATAGGAGCTGTGAAGTCTCCCAGGATTGCCTTGGGGCCGCCCAGCCAGGCAGCTGGTCTCCTGTTTCCTAGCGATTCTTTGTGTCTGTGTTTCTTCCTGAGGAGCTGGGGTCACGGTGCCAAGGAGAAGGAATGAGAGGTGGAGGGATCATCTTTTTTCCCAGCCTCTGCCAGTCTCTCCCGCTCCCGTCTGGTTGCCAGTGGAGGTGGAGGGAGGGTGGGGGGAGGTGGCAACAGAATCCTGTGGCCCGCAAGCCTGTCCTGCCGCTTCCCACTCCACTGTTCCCTCAACTGAAGGAACATGAGTCACACCCAGCAAGGGCCCCTATCGCCAACCTGGCCCTGCTGCTGCCCGACAGAGCCCAGCCCTCCCCCACCAGATCTCATTAAGGGGTCGCTGCTTATGCTTCCCAGCCGCCCCCCATCCATCTTTGGCCACGGTTGACAGACTGGGCCTGGGGGCTGATGTCCGGCAGGTGACAGGGTTAATGGCAGAAGAGGGCAGAGGGCAGAGGCCAGCTAACTCACAGTGGCGGGAGGGCAGACTGGGGAGGCCTTGCGTCCATTCCAGCTGGGCAGCCCCTCAAATTACAGCACCTGGGGGAGGGATGAGTCCTGGACCCATCCATTCCCGGGGAAGCAAGGTGGGCAGTGTCGGCCATCTTGGGAGCAGATGGTGGGAGGAGAGACTGTTAGCCTGAGAGTAAAGGATAGTAGAGGAGGAATAAAGAAGCTTAGAAGGAGGAGAAGGGCTGGAAAATGAAGGAAAAGAGTCCCTACCTATTTGGCTCAGTGAAAAAAATTGCCTCTTGGATCCCTGGATTGGCAAGAAACACATATTTTGCTGATATGAAGTCAGGAATGTGTTCTGTGGTGGATGCCTGTGACCCACTCCGTTTTCCCTCCCAGCTGCCTATGACAGTGGCCCAGCACTGGTTAGCAGCGAGGTCCCAGATTCAAACAACGTAAGTCCAAATCTTGTTTAGATCCTCCCTGTGTGAGCCTGGGTAAGTTACTCAACCTCTCTGAGCCTGATTTTCTCCCTCTATGCAAAGTAGATCTAGTAGTACCAGCTCCTGTTGGGATGAAAGGACATGACGCATGGGAAACACAGGAACTGGTCCACCAGGAGTGTTCACAAAGTTTTAGCTGCTCTTGATAGCAGATGTATTGTTACAGTATTGCTATCACCTCTGCAGCCTCTCCTCCATCCCCAGGCTTTTCGCAGTCCTCTGCCTTGGGACCTCTCCTCATTTGACCTCCTACATGCCCAAGATCACCTCCTGGCCTGCTCTACTCACTCCCAGGAGCTGCTGACTGCTGCTTTGGGGGCAGCTGCCTCCTCCACAGCTCCCAGAGGAGAGGCCCCACTGTGGCAAGGGTTAGTCGCTCTGGGCCTTTGAAGCCCAGGGAGGGGAGGGGCTGCCCTGAGCTCCTGACCTGGGGGGGGGGGCAGGCTCAGCCCCCCACCTCCCACTGTGGGAGGAGAGCTGAGGAACAATGGGCAGTGGAAGGCTGGCTCCAACGCCCGCCAGCTGGCAGTCAGGCGAGGGGGTGGGATCGGGGTGGGAGCATGCCCTCCCCTCCCGAAAGCATGCAGAAAGTCCTTCAGGAGAGCTGGCAGTGGCTGGGGTCTCCCCACAGGGCCCCGGATGTCGGATGTCGAGGGTATCCTATGGAAAGGAGGAGAGGGATTTTGCAGTGCCTCCTCCTGGGCTGAAGTTGTCCAGCGCCTGCCCAGACCAGGCGCCTGGAGCCCCTCCTTAGTTCCAGGGGCCCCCTCAAGTGCACCCTGATCTCAGGGTGGGCAAAGGAACCAACCAGCACGTCTCTGTCCTCCTTCCTAAGCCTGGATGGAGTGGCTCCCCCGTGCTGATAGCCTCCATTAGGCCCTCAATCTTGCAAGGATAATGCATGGCCTGGACTGGGCTGGGGGAGGAGGCCCCTCCGGCAGAGAGGGAGCCAGGAGGCCAGGCAGGGGCCTGAGCAGAATACTAAGCAGCTGGTCTTGGCCTGAAGCTGCCCCTCCTGGCTGGCAAACCTAGGCCAGGCCAGAAAGGGCATGGGGGGGATAGTCTGTCCCCACTCTCCACAGCCCCTGGCCACCTCTGTGCCCTCATCCCAGCTCCACCAACTCCCTACTGTGGTTGAACTCCCAGGGCCTAAGGGTGGGGGGCTTCTCCTTGGGGGCCTCACTTTCTCCAGGCTTCTCAGCTCTTTGTGGTGCCAGAGTCCTGGGTAGCAGGAAACCGCAGCATCTGCCCCGCTCAACTGGACCAGAGCCCTGCGCAGTGCAGAGCCTCTGAGGATGACCCAGCAAGGCCAGGATAAAAAATCCCTTGATAAGGGTGGGAAGACTCAGAACATGAGAATATCCTCCCCTTCCATTGCCTATCCGCAACTGTCAAATGAAATCAACTCTCACACTTTCTTCCAAAGTGAGTATTGCTATGATGTGGCCTGCTCGTTGCTAAATTCAGTCTCCTGGGGATGTTGCCAGCTTCCTCTGGTTGTCCGTGCCTCCAGTCTCAGTTCATCCCACCCCAGCCTCTTCTCCTGCCTTCTGTTGAGGAAGACTTTCACACCACCACCTGTGCGCTTGACAGCGCCTTGCCACTCCCATGGGTGCTTCTGACTCTCCTCGCCCTGCCAGGAGGGAGGACAGGCATTACTGTTCCAGGAAGGCAGGGTAGCCGACCATTAGGGGCTTGGGCCTTAGACTCAGACAAACTGAGGTTGCAAACCAGCATTCCTGCTTTCCAACTGTGTGACCTCGGGCAAGCTTTTGAATTTCTGGGAGCTTGAGTGTCCTTATCTGCTACATGGGTGTTAAACTAGTATTATCATATACGTTGATTATGAAGATTTGTTAAAAAAAAAAAAAAAAGGTAATACTAACCTAAAGCACTTAGCACGGCGCCTGGCACATTATAAATGGCTTAAAATGGCAAAGGGAAAAAAGAATTTTTTAAAATCCCTATTTCATAGGTGAAGAAATGAAGTCCTGGATAGTGGGAGACTGGGCTTGATCCCAGATCAGAGGACAGTGCTCAAGTGAGGTCTCCGAACCCTCAGTCAAGGGCTCTCTCCACCACCACACCCGACAGGTGCCTTCCTGCCCCGCCTGGGGGAGTTCTTTCCCACCCACCTGCCGCAACCCTCAGCCACGCTCCCCAAGTTTCCCTGCTCCCAACATTGGGGCAGCAGGCCCCTGCTCCAACCTCGGAATTCCCCCTGCGTGGGAAAGGCTGATTCTTCCTTCTTGTCAGGACCCGGTGGAACTGTTTGCAATCATGGGAGCAGCCATCAGAATTCAAGGCCCATAATTCACCAGTGATCAGATGTAGGGGAGGTGCCGGGACAGTTATATTAATAACTGTGTCATTAAAAACTAGCAAGTGATGTTCTCATAAAGCATGTGTTGGTTGAGATGGTTGGGTATGTTTATTTATTTATTTTTCCCTGCAGGAGCAAACAGGGCCACCGAGGGGAAACATTAAATTATCTCTTGAAATGATTCCAGTAATAAGTTGGGCAGGTTAGGAGAGCTGTCAGGATCTCCCACCAGACCTCCTTCGACCTTTCTGAACTCCTATCTTTCATTTGGCTTTGTTTTATAAGGGGCCAATTACTCCCTTCTGGGTTAGCTGTGTCCCTTGTTTAGAGCTGCTGTCTATATAGGCAAAATATGCGTTTTTTTTTTCATCAGCTGAGCAAGTGAGAGGGACTATATATTATTCCTTGCCAGAAATCAGAACATGCTGTGTGACATGGAAGAGAGGGGACTTGTAGGGCCAAAGGCTTAGAATATTTGAAATAAGCACTGTTCTGGAAAATCAGGTCCATGGAGACCTAATAATAGTAACATCAATAACTCTCATAACTAACATTTATGTAGCGTGGACGAGCTAGGTTCCCTTCTGAGCACTTGGCATATGTTAAACCATTTGATCTTCATAATAACCCTGGGCGATGGGTACTATTATTATTATCCCATTCTACATATAAGGAAAGTCAGGTCTTGTAGCTGATAGGTGGTGGAGCTGGGACTCAGCCCCAGCCATTTTAACTTCCCAGTCTGTTTCCACCTGCTACGCTGCCTTGAATATTCTTCTCTGGGGATGGTGCCTCCTCCATCTTTAACTGTCCAAGACGGGGATCTCCTGGCCTAAGCTAAGTGGATGATTCCCAAAGCCTGAAAACTCCTTCCTGCCTAACACAGTCACAGCTATGGTACCCAGAGTACCTCCTCTGAGCCCGGCACTGTGCTAAGAAACATGTTGTGTGCGTGATCTCACTTATGATGTTACCCATGAGGTTGGTGCTATAAACGTTTCCATTCTGCAAATAAGCATATCAAGGCCCAGAGGCAGCTAAAGGCAGACTGTAGCAAGCAAATGCCAGAGTCAAAACCAGGGCTGACTCTGCACCCCGGCTGCCCTATACAAACAGCTTCTCCCACTGGCCACGCCAGGATTTTTATGATTCTAATACTCCTGGATCAGGTTTGATAAAGTCCCATTGCCAGAGGTTGAATTCATGTCTAAGATGCCCAGATTCCCAAGGGTGGGGTCCTAGGCCAGGGGACCCAGCCTGAGACAGGCACAGACAGGAAGGCATAGGGAGTCTTTTAATTTTACATTAAAAGAGAAGGTTCCCTCCCCACCCGCGCCCCTCCCCCTCCCTCCGCCTCAGCTCCCTTCCAATCACATCAGAGACCCCAGAGGGGGCTTGACCTCTGTCCTCGGGGGAGGTCAGCCGGGGTGACCCTGCCTGTGTGCAGGATCCCGTGAGAGAGGCCCAGCTGCAGGCCCCGGAGGGCTGGAAGCGCACCCGGAAACGAGCTCGGGGTCACCGAGGGCGGCCGGGCTGAGGGAGGGGCTTCCCTGGCCCTTTGTGAGCTGATAGGCAGGGGGAGATTAGTTCCACAGGCAGCCCCTGTGTCTCCAGAGAAAGGGGCTATTATGGAGCGACTCAAAATACAGGGCACAGCCCACCCCACCTCCCCTTTTATCGCCATGGAGACGAGGGAGGCTGTGGGGGAGGGGAGGGGGTTAAGAGAGCAAAGGAGGGAGGGGGAACGCAAGGCAGGTGAAGATGGGAGGAGATGGCGGCAGGAGGGGGTGGGAGTGGAAGTCAGCAGGAGGAAGAGGGGAGCGGGCCAAAGGGAAGAGCTCTGAGCCTTTCTCTACCTGTGTGGCTGCTGGGCTCGCTCTCATGGCTTCCTCTCCACATCCTGCCTGCGGGGTCACAGACACTGCCTGGGGGATACCAGGGCAAAGAAGGGTTTGCCCACTACCCTGCAGCTGGCCCTGTGACCTTTGAGGGTGAGGGGTCTGACCATCTGGGACTAAATTGTGAGATGGCCACATGGAAGGCAGCTGGTAAACAGCTGCTAGGCCTTGTCCAGCCTCTGGACAGACCAAGTGCCCCCAGTCATTGACTCTCAGTCATTCCTCCCAATCTCCCATCCCCTGCAGTGTCCCCACCCATGTCCAGCCAGTGTCAGCCTAAGGTTCCCAGTGATGGGAGCTGCCTCACCTGAGCCCCGTGGGGCGCCTTTGTCAGAGAGGGCTTCCTTATATTAGGGAGAAACTAGCCTCCCCCCTCCCTCCACACACAGGCCTAGTTCTGCCCTTTGTGGCTGCACAACAGAATAAGGTAGGCATTTAATAAATATTGTAGAAAGAAAGGATAAAAATCTGATACTTCTTGACATGAAATATTTGGAAAAACCTGCTAAGAAGTTAATCTTGTCGAGAAAAAAAATGTAGCCTGTAGTTTTAAAAATACCCAAAGCTAACTGGAAGTGCTGGGGTGGGAAGTGATTTCAGCCACTGAACACTGAGTTGGCAGAACACAGGACAGTTCACGATGTCACACTGCCCTGATGTCAACAAAGGGCCTTTGTATGTTCCAGTAAACTAGGCACCTGGTGAATACCCAGACCAATGGACACAGGTAGAACCCAGAGTCAGAATTTGCTGTCAGATTGTGGCTGGTGTTTGGCTCTAAGCCTCAGCATCCCTGCTGCAAGCTGGAGAAACGTCCTTTATCCCAAAGAGGATGCTCTTGAAAAGGGGCCAGCTCCTAGCCAGCAGCCAGAGACCTTGTGTTCTTATCAGAGATGTAGAAAGGAACAGCCTCTTTGAGAGCTAGAGATTCCCAGGCAGGAAGATTTGTGATCCCATAGTTTGGAGAGACTCAAGGATCTGGGGCGGACCGGGGTTCTCCAACTGGTAACATTACAAGTTCCAGCCTGCACTCTGAGGAGCCCACCTGGGACACCTCTGGCCCCTTGAAGACTCTGCCTACCAACGTGGGTCAGTCACGAGGCTGCATGGAGGGGGGAGGGGGGAAGAGGGACAGGAGGCAAACTCTATCATAGAGGAGGAACTTGGGGCCCTGTCATTACCTTGTTGTCCACCCCCATCCTTATACCACATGGGGAGGCCTAGGGAGCAGCTGCACAGGCAGACAGAACAGGTGTGGTCTCGTGCACCAGGAACCAGAGGTAAGCTGAGGCTGGGGTGTTGCTACCCAAGGCCACATCCTACACTCAAGAACAGTTGTTTCCAAATACCAGGCCTCAGCAGATATTGGAGACGGCCCTGATTCTTGCATTCAAGAGAGAAGGGAGATGAGGCCACGGCTCCCTGTTTGAGCCGCACCAAAGCCTCGGCTGTCAAGAAAGGCAGGCATACCCACTGTTGTCTCTTCCCATTCAGCACTGGGGCTCCTGCCCAAATGCTCGTGTCCAGATTGTATTTATGACTGTTTTAAGAAGGAGTGACAGAGCCTTTTAATATCCCTGACAGCCCAGAATGTTTTAATAGATGGTGGAGCTGGGCTGCGGGAGTTAAGAGAAGAGAGCTGGTCGCCGAGCGAGCTGTCAGACCTGGTTTCTATGACAGACCTACTGATCCACTCAACGACAAAATAAAATACGAGGCCGTGTCTCTCCTCGGCCCCGTCAGGTTGACGGACAGCCTGTCACCATTGTATGACATCTTTTACCTCCTAATCACTCAGGCTTGGGGGACCTGTGTTTAACGGGGAGTCCCTACAGGATTTCCACCCAACCCTCCTCCATTTCAACAGCCTGGCACTCCGGCTGGTGTTCTCCGATTTTCTTGATTTCAAACAGAACTCTTCTACCTACTGAGTTCTGCGTCAGTAGACTTGTTGCTGTTCGTTAGAGGTGATTATAGGTCTGGAAGGATGGCTGGATAATCTGCAAAGTCAGATGGGATGAGTGGTGGGGACGGTGGCACTACGACATGAAGGCACTTAATGCCACTGAATTGTACCCACAAAAAGTGTTAAAGTGGTAAACTTTAAGTTATGAGCTGGGTCAGATGTCTTAACACACACACACACACACACACACACACACACACACACATACACACACACAGGTGCAAACACATGGATTGAGTAAGAAACAGAGAGCAATTCCTTGGATCTTTGATCCCTTCTAACCTGGGTATTCGACCGTGTAGACCTATAACCTGTATAACCTGTAGCAAGACTCTTCCCAGGGTCTCTACTCCCATAAAAACAGTCCACTGCCCACCTCCTGCTTCTTTGCCTCTTCCTGCCTCCCAGGGCCCACTGTCAGTTTTGGAGTTGAACACCTGGAGTTTCCTTAGACACACATTTCCAGCCCCAGAATTGGGGCTAAAGCCACTTTGGCCAAACCATCAGTAAGTCTTGGGGTTCTCATCAGTAGGTGAGGTCTAGGGGTTCTCTCACTTTTTTTTTCGATTGGGCAAAGAAGGGAAGCAAATCCAGGGCCATGACCTTGCTCTTTCTCGAGTGGCTGAAAGAAAAGCAAAAGGGCACAGAGTTCTCCCATCCTTACGTGTTAAGTTGTGCTGGATCTGCTTCCACTCATTTGGGGCTCCCCTCCCTCCTGCCCCACTGATGATGACGAGGACCATGGATAAGGAACAGACAGGACTTATGCTTCTGGATCCCAGTCCCCGGGGCTGCAGCTACAGACAAGAGCCTCCCTCCACCAGCTCCGGCCCAGGGCTCTGCGTTCGAGTCCTCTGCCAGGAGAGAGTTAAGGGCTTGAGTTTAATTTGCCCGTTAATCACAGTTAAAAGAAGTAATGAGCATCTCCCCAAAGCCTGGGTGTTTCTCTGCAGATTAAGCAGCAATTTGCATAGCCCCTTTATTCATCCCCGCCTCCCCCTGTGGGGCGCTTGTCCTTTCAGACACAGCCAAGCGCAGCCTGCGGCGAGCGCTTTGACAAATGGCTTTGCTGTGCACGGTTTGGGCGAGAGGAAGGGAGGGGAAGGCTGGGAGGGAGAGGGCAGCTCCCGACAGTAATGGATAGCTGGGGCGTTAAATAGTGCAGAACTTTTTATTAGACACACAGGAGAAGTTTAAATATTCAAACTGGTTTTCTTTGGAGCCTGGGGAATGAGAGGAGGGTGGCAGGCAGGGTAGGTAAGAGTTTACTCAGGGCCGATGTACCCAGAGGGGCCCTGCCCACTGATGAGAAGAAGGGCATCTGGAGGACACGGAGATCTATCTGCCTGCGGTCAGCTGGCACCCCGGGCTCCACAGCCCTGGGGCAGGCTCGACACCCTCCTGCGGGGCCCCGGGATCTGCCAGGCAGCATGGCAGCTCCAGGGCCTGATTACTCCTCCTGGTGCAGAACAAGCTTGTTCACAGAGCCTGGCATGTGGGTGCCCGTCAGTAAGCGGGGATGACCCCAGTTTCGGCAACAGACCTGGGTCTATGTAGCAATGAAATCTGCAAGAGGAGGGGGTGGCAGTCCTCTCCCCCCTGGAAGAGCCCTCACCCAAACAGGCAGAGAGGACAGACAGGCCCAGAAGGTCCTCAGAGCAGGCGCTCTCGCTGAACAGCTGTGGATCGGATTTTAGTCTGACCACGGGTTCACTTAAAAAGCCTATTTAAACCCCATTTTCTGATAAACAACAGGTTCCTACTGTATAGCACAGGGAACTATATTCAATACCTTGTAATGGCCTATAATGAAAAAAATACGAAAAGGAGTGTGTATATATATATATATATATACATATATATGTATATATATATATATAAAACTGAATCTCTATGCTGTACACCAGAAACTAACACAATATTGTAAGCTGACTATACTTCAATTAAAATAAAAAAGAAAAAGAAACCCAGTTTTCTTCCCAAAGTTTTAGTGCTTTATGGGACTCTTCCCTTTTTTGCTAAGTTGTAAGCCATGTGATCATAATGTTTTAGGGGTCAAAAGCAACTGAGAGATCATTTAGACAACTCAAGTTCAGAAGAGTTAAGTCTGAGATTTTCCAAAGGGGACACAAAAATGAGTAAGACCCATTCCCTGCCCTTAAGCAGCTCAGTTTGGGGGCAGAGACAGGAGGTATCGGAGAGGTATGCAGTGTGGGATGTGGATGACAATGGAGTTGGTTTGGGACATGTTGGGATGTCTAGGACATACAGAACCAGGACCCGAACACAAGGTTCTAACCTCAGGATATTTCCAGTCCTCCACCCTCTCACTAACTGACAGCTGAGTCTTCCTGTGCCAGGCATCACCTAGGGGCTATACATGCTCACCACAGCTACCTCCCCTGAGGTCGGCAGCATTTTGGGCCCCATTTCAAGGTGAAGGAAATGAGGTGCAGAGAGTTCCAGGGACTCACCCAAGATCACAAAGGCACAAGAGTGGAGCCTGGATTTGACCCAGGCAGTCCAGACCTAGAGAACATGCTAATCACAACCACATTGCTTTGCCTGTGGTCTTCTGGTTATTGTGATTAAATTGGGCAGGGGCGGGGTGGGGGTGGGGGTGGGAGGAGGGGATGGGAATGGGGAGGAGAGCAGAATAAACAAGTGAACATGTGGCAATTAAAAGATGAAACAGGAATTAGTAACAGGACAGGCAGGTGTGGATAAAAAGGCAGAGAAAGGCAGGAGAGGGTATGTAGCTCAGTGGTAGAGTGTGTGCTTAGCATGCACAAGGTCCTGGGTTCAATCCCCAGTACCTCCATTAAAACTAAGTAAACAAACCTAATAACCTCCCCTGCCACGCAAAGAAAAAAAGGCAGGGAAGAACCACAGGATCCGTGTTTCTAGAGAAACTGAGCAGGACCTGGGGAATTAATGAGGAGACAGAGAGACACGAACCAGCAGGATTAGCTCCTGTTCCTGAAGGCCTGGGATTCAGTGTTTTCTTTTGGTCTTAGCTTCAAGCCAGTTCTCTGGAGCAGATAATTCCTTTTAACTTCTTTTTGTTTCTTTCCTTTTTAAGTTTAGTTGATTTACAATGTTGTGTTAGTTTCAGGTGTACAGCAAAGTGATTCAGATACATATATGTATTCTTTTTCAGATTCTTTTCCAATATAGGTTATTACAAGATATTGAATATAGTTCCCTGTGCTATCTAGTAGGTCCTTGTTTATCTATTTTATGTATAGTAGTGTGTATCTGTTAATGGCAAGCTCCTAATTTATCTCTCCCCCACCCTTTCCCCTTTAGTAACCATAAGTTTGTTTTCTATGTCTGTGAGTTTTTTTTCTGTTTTGTAAATAAGTTCACTTGTATCATTTTTTAAGATTCCACATATAACTGATGTCATATATTTGTCTGATTTACTTCACTTAGTATGATTGGAGCAGATAATTCTTTGGATGAGTGAGATTTTCAGTCTGAATGATGTGGATAATTCCCTGCCCTGCACTGGCATTGGGAGACTAGTCCTAGATGTCCAGGACCCCACATTCCCAGGCAAACCCTTAGTGGGTGGCCAGAACCCAGAAGAGCAATCATTAGCACTCCGAGCCCACATTCATGGTCAGCTGTTGCAGGCTGCAGCGCAAAGGAATCCTACACTTTGAGAAGCACACTTCGGAAGGACAGGGTAGAGTCTACGCAGGAAGGCTTCATTTGAGCAGAGACGTGGAGAGGGGGCGTGGCCAGCAGCTGGATTTAGCTGGGTGAGAGGATTTTGGAAAGGTGACTCTTTGCTTACCTGAAGCAGGTAATGACTCAGTTAAGTAGTGAGAGCCTTAAATCTTCTTTGGAAAGAGGTGAAATAGAAGTTAACATAAAAGTAGAGTGTGCTCTTGGCAGTACAGCTTGCATCAAGCTACAGCTTCTGAGGGTATAATCTGGGCCCATCTTCTCTCTCTCTCTCTCTCTCTCTCCCTGAATTATTTTTTTCCATTCCAGAAACATGACTGCTCATAATTTGGTCTTCAAGCTCCACAAGGAGCCTCTCGCCTCCCTCTTCCAAGAAGGGAAGTTAGACCAGGATGGAGAGTCCTTATCGCTGTTTCACAAACCAAAAATAATGGCTCACATTTGTCCAGTGAGCGCTTACTCTGTGCCAGGTGCTGAGAGCTCTGTGTCTATTAACTCATTTAATTCTCACAACGACCTCTGAGGCAATTCTGAGAAAAGCAAGCAGGAACCTACCTAATCAGAGTGACATTCGTGGAAATCCAGGAGCAAACGGGAAATAGACAGCTGCCCTCCTTTGGGGTCAAACAGCCAGTCGGGATCTTCAGTGTGTTAGGGTGGTCAGGAGAGGGGGACCCAGGAAGCGAAGCACGGGGTCAAAGGCAAATGGGACTAAAGTTTCTGGAGAACAAACCCAATGTTATATAGAGTCAAAAAGACTGAAACTAGTTATGTGAACCTAGGGGCCGGGTGGGCCTTCATCGCACCAAATAAGCAGTGAAATGGGCCTAATCCCTCTGAAGAATAGCCCTCTAGCCACATCCTTCCCAAGGTGGCCAAAATCTGCTGAGAAAACCTGCTATATAAACCACTCCTCATCCTATGAAGATGGCCAAACTTCAGCGCACCTGACGTCACCCGTCGGCCCCAGGAAGGGCAGAGAAGGCAGGGAAGGTGCTCCTCTGAAATGGCAGGAGCAAGAGCTTTGGAGGCCCGAACCCAGCCTGCCATGGTCACATGACCACGGGGCTTCTCCCCAAAGCCTGAGCCAGTGAGCAAAGAGCCTGTGTAACAGCTGGTGATTGGATGAGGGACCTTCGAGCGGGCAAGGGCAGCATGCCTCGGTGAGCGGATGGTGGCTCCAAGAGGCAGGCCAGAAGGCCAGTGGAGTCAGCAGCCGAACAGGTGGGGCAGGAGGTAGCAGACATTCTCTCAGAGACGGGAACAGCTCCCCTGGCCAGGAGCCTTCACGGCGGCTGAGGGCCGGATGCGACCCACTCAGGCCCCTTTATGCCCTTCTATTCCAAGGACACTTTTACCTCGACATTCCACACCAATATTTTTCCTCTTTCAATTCCTAGACTTCCAATGCCCCCAAAAGGAGGTGAACGGGCAGAGATTGGGGGGAAGCGATGGGCTGACATTAATTGATAGGAGCAGCTCCGAGCAGTTCATGCTGCCTTATCTCTCTCTCCTCTGGATAGCGTGTGTCCGCCAGAGTCCGCGGGGTCGGTGATTAATAGGGGCCATCACTCACTGTCCGGGACGGCTGAAAGGCAGCAGGGAGGGGGCAGCCCTCCCCAGAACTGAGATAACAAGCAGCAGGAATAATGAGTGGTGTCACTCCACTTTTCATTTTGATGGAAAGTCATTACGGGAGTCAACGCCAGCGACAAAGAGCCATGAATCAACTGCTCTGCTATGAAATTAAAATCGAATTGCCGGCCACCCCCAACCCCTACCCTTCCTGGGAAATGGGGATGGGTAGGTGGCCGGAGAGAGGGGTGCTAGCTTGGGGTGGGCTCGACCCAATCACAGAGCAGGCAGTTACGGGGAGGAAGTGGACAGGCAGCTAGCGAAGGTGACAACCCGTGTCTCCACCTTGTTTATCAGACCCTTCCTCCCCAAACCGCATTTTCCCTCTGCCTGGAGGTAAGCTGTGATTAAAAGGAAAATACAGCTTTGCTGGCTCCAACGAGGCTGCCACTTGACTGCTCCCCTTGGGTTTCCGGCCTGAGTGGG
The DNA here is from genome assembly GCF_036321535.1 of Camelus dromedarius. Classification (NCBI taxonomy): domain Eukaryota; kingdom Metazoa; phylum Chordata; class Mammalia; order Artiodactyla; family Camelidae; genus Camelus; species Camelus dromedarius. Next base: position 54,194,111 of record NC_087451.1, read on the forward strand.
GCAGTCTGGGCCTGGCTATGGAAAGAATGAGGCCCAGCTGACTCAGCTACCCCAGAGTCCCTCGCTGAGCCATTTGTAGATTCTAATCTGGGGTCCTCCCTGTCACCAGGAGCAGAGAGGAAAAGTCTCCAACCTGAGACTCCACAGGATCAAGAACCCCATGAAATGTGGGCACGGCCTCAATTCCAGGCCCAGCGAAGGTCACTATCAGTAGTGAAGCAAGGGTCCTTTCCTCTTTTATTAAGTCCAACTAGATAACGAGAAGGAGCAGAAGCTGTGGTTTCAGGCTGATGGGCCACAGGACCAACCAAGACAGCTTCTTGCAGAGACTACAGCGAGTGCCAAGGTCACCATCTGGGTGATGGTTCCATCAAGGGGCTTTCCATCCTCCAGCTGGCCTGGCCTCTTGTCGGGAGGGGTCCCTGGCTGTCAGTCCCTCCTCTGTCCTGAAGGCTGAGAAGACTGGCAGGAAGAACGGGGATCATGTCACAGAGAGGTTCCCATCAGGTTCACGGGGCGCCCGTTGTACCTCTTGGAAATGTCCGCCTCAATCTGAAAGACAGTGATACCGAGTGGGCGGGAGGCAGAGGCAGGGGGCCTCGCTCTGTGGGGACCGGGCAGGTCTGCCTTTCTGCTCACCAGCTTCTGCAGCTCCCTGGTCTTCTCCAGCAGCAGGTCCAGCTTGGGCTCCAGGGCTGCCTGCTCCCGAAGCGCTTCCTGTTGCTTCTGCACCATCAGCTCCTTCTTCAGAGCCAGCAGCTGGGACTGCTTCAGCTTCTGCTGGAGGAGCTCAGTCACTCGGTCCACATACCTGGGCGTGGCACTCAGGTAAGTGTTTGGTGTCACTGTGCAACCTGAGCGTCCCTGTCCAACTGTTAGAAAAGGTGAGCCCCAGGAAACCAAGTGTCTAATTGGCTCTCAGCCTCCGCATCCTTCAATCTTTTCTTGTAAGGAAAACCACTTCCGGTTCCCTATCCTACCTGGGAAGCAGGTTCTGTCTGCCTACATCAAACCATCCCACCTTGCCCCAAAGAGAACCCCCATCCCCGGTTGGGATGATGCCATTATGGGAGGCAGGGATGAGGTCTAAGGGGTCATGGAGAGGAGGAGACAAGGTCAGGGATGCCCAAGATGGCAGGGTCCTGCCCTCAAACAGCCCAGTATCAAGGGGAAAGCCAGACCTCGGTGAGGCCAGGATCATAAACAGGTGCTGCATTCGAAGACTGGTGAGCCGGCCAATGAGATCCTGCAGCGCCGACACCATGGTGACCATCTTCGCTTTGGTCTGGCCCTGCAGGATGGCTGGAGCCAGCTGGAACTGGCTCACGGACAGGATGTCTGCCTCCTCACTCATCTCCACTGCTCTCTGGGACAAGAAGATCTCGAGCTGAGGACAGAAGAGGATTTGATTCAAACCGAGAAAAGAACTCAGAAGCTAGGCCCTCAGACTGCTCAAAATGAAGAATAAGCTGAGTGTTAGCCTCTAGTTGTGGAGTTACTTTCTCTGAACACTTTTATTGCTGGAAACTCACCAATTATCACATGGGAGTTTGGGGCAGCCTCCCCTGCCACCTTTCAGTCCCCCATTGCTATCTCAGGCCTGACCACACCACAGACCCCTCTCCTTCCTCCCAGCCTGTGGGTCAGATAACTACAATGCAGAGATTCAAAGGGTTGTCTCTGCCCCAGTGAAGATATTTTCTCTCCACAGGAAGAATGAGATTTAGGGAACAGGAGTCCATGTTTGAGAAGCCCTGGATTAAGAAAAGGCTAGGAAGAATCAGAACCAGCCACATGTCTTGTCACTCTTATTCGACCATAGAAACTTGATCCCTTTTATCGTCCTAGCCCCTTGCTGGCAGTGGGGGTGCTGGGCAGAAAGAGAGGGAACTGGACTGGATTGGTGAGGACAAGGCCTTTCATGAGGCCTCCCCAGCCAGCAGGCCACCAAGAGTGAGAAGACCCAGAGATTAACAAAGGCCCCCAGCTTCCCAGTCCCACAAAGAAGGTCCAAGAACACTGGCCTCTTACTCTAGGACATCTTAGCCATAGGGATGATACACAAACGAGAACACATCACTCCAAACCTCCTAGTTCCCTCAGAGTAAAAGCCACAGTTCCGACTCCCTTCATCTCTCTGAGCTCTTCTCCTTCCCCCAGCCCCCTGCTCAGCCACGGCCACCTCCTTATTCGTCACACATGCAGGGCAGACTGCCACCTCAATGCCCCTGCAGCTAGGCCCCCTGCCTGGAAAGCTCTTCTGCCTGACATGGGCCTGGCTCTCTATGCACCCCTGCAGGTCTCAACTTATGGATCACCTTCACAATAAAGCCTTCTCTGACCACCAAGAGAAAACCACAGCCCTTCCCAGCACTCCCCATTTCCCTCCCTGGCTCTCTTTTTCTCCGTAGCACTGATGTTAACACCTAACATACTACATATTTTACTTATTTGTGTTGTTTCTTGTCTGCCTTCCCCACTAGAGTATAAGCTCCATGAGGCCAAGGACTCTAACTGTCTTGTTCGCTGCTCAGCCCCTACAGATGGTACCAGGGGCTTAGGAGGTACGTGATTAACACTGTTGGACAAACGGGGAAGGGGGGCATCCTGATATGTGAGCCCTTGCTCCAGAACAAGGAAAGCATTCAGCGTCCTTCATGCATACAGGAAGGGTCAGGCCAGGTGTCTGGAGTGATGCTGCCTATGCTGGTGCCAGGCCTCCCCCCACGTCACCCAGGGGACAAAGGTACCTCCATGAGCTCATCAATGAACTGATTCCGGGTCTCGGGGTATTCAAGAAGCGTCAGAGCATCTGGGCCCCTAGCAACACCTTCTGGAGCTGCCAGGAGGAGAGAGAAGTGATCAAGTTGCTGAGGGCTGGAGAAGACCCTTAAGTTTGAGAAGTCCTGGTGGGTGAACATGGGCACAGACTGCACTAAAGCCACTTCCTGTTCCAACCCAAGTCGGAGGGGTTACCCTTTCCCACATGTCTCAGCCCTAATCAGGCACTAGAGTTGACCCCAATCTGTGAGGAGGACCACAGAGCTGAGCTCCAAAGAATGGCAAGTTCCTCCCCTCTGGTGAGCGTGAAGTCCCGTCCTGCACTGCCCTCTAGTGGCTGCGATCATGGCTACAGCCTCTCAGCTTGGGAGAGGGGTCGGTCAGCGCACTTGGAAACACCTCCCGCAAACTGCCCCCGCCTCCCGCCCCCGGCAGAGAACAGCAGACCCTCATTCAGTGTCCAAAAAGTTGAGGGTTTATAGACTTAATTTTAAGAACTTCTCTCCATCCTTCTCTCCATCCCCCTCCATCCCATCATCAACGAGAGTTTGAAAAAAACAGGTAAATGTTCAAGAAGTCCAATCTTAGCAGTGCATTTTTTGTTTCTAGAGACACAGGGGCACTCCCTGCCAGGGCTGCAGGGACCGTGCACTCACCCTGGGTTCCGGCTTCCAGCACTGTGATCTGCAGAGCAGCGGCATCATCTCCCCATTCTATCTCATCACCCCCTGTTTCCTAGGTAAAGAGCAAAGGACCCCAGCGGTGCAGGGAGAACTTACTCCCAGCAAAGGGAGCTGGAATAAACCAAAGCCCTCAATAATAAGTTCAGTGATGGCACATTTCAACCATATGAAGGACTTGCAGCCCTGACGGAAGTGGCAAAGATGGCAGTGTGGGCCCACGCAAGTTGCTACCCTCATCCCTGCTTTGTGGGTACCAACTGCCGATCCTCCCACACCTGCCCCAAACACTGGAAGAAAGGTCAAAACACTGATCTGTCACTATGGAAACTCTGTCTCCCTCTGGACTACACCTGGTCTGAGAGCTATGAACTTCAAGTGATGCCTTTAAAGACAGATAATACTTTTCTTATCACCAAAGCAGCAACCACAGGAAGTCCTCAGAGAGGTGGACCAAGAGGGCATGCTAACCTTTGAGTCGGACTCCAGGGAGATGCCCCAGTCAATTCCCACAGCCTGGGCAGAGATGCCAGAGTCAGCCCCTTCAGACGCCGCCTCCACCCCGAAGTCGCCCCAGTCAATCTAGAAGGGGAAAGAAGTGTTAGCTCACAGAAAACAATTCCCCGAGGCCTTCCCCTAGGCCTCGGCCGCCTCAGCAGGGAGCACCAGCACACTGTGGAAACGGAACGGCCTCCAAGCTTCCCAAAGGATAGCCCATCTTCAGAGAGCTCACGGGACTGAAGCGATCCCAGTTCAGAGCCCACCCGCCTGCTGGCCCTCCTCAATGCTCATCTATTCCCTGGTCTCAAGAAAGCCAGAAAAATAAAGAAGTAGGGCCTTCTCACAGGAATACCCCTTTCTTCTCTCTGGACTCTGGATTCAAACTGGACCTGGACCACGTCTGAGGGGAGGAAGCGGCTCTCACTCGGCCTGTCTTACCGCGTCGTCCTCCACCTGCTCAGGAGGCTTCTCAAGGTGCGGCCGCTCCACCACCGAGGGCTCCGAGCCGGTCCTCCACTCATACACCGTGGAGTTGCCCCGCGTCTGCACATACCGCAGCATTGGCAACACCTGCTCTGCGGGGCTGCAACAGAGCACACGAGTGACCCTCCTGCCGCCCACATGTGAAGCCAGCGCTGGGCTCAGCCTGGGCCATCAGGGCAAGTGGGCAAGGCTGCCACAGGTTCAAGTGGAGAAGAGAGCACAGACAGGGGGAGGAGGTGAACTCTCCCCTGGCTCAGGAGAAACTGAAGCCCTCATTACCTTTCACACACAAACCCCACGCAGGCCTGGTACAGATCAATGGCTTCCCCTAGGGACTGGGCCCCCGCCCCGATCTCGGCCAGCTGACTCGGCAGGTCCTTCACCAGGGCCAGCAGTTCTCTCCGGACGTTGTCCCCCTAGAGAGGACCGAAGAGGTGGGCTCAGACACAGGTGGTGGGAAGCAGAGACCAATAGATTAAAGAAAACGCCTGAAGACTAGCAATCGGCAAGAAACTGGCCCAGGAAGGGCACAACCGGGCTGAGAGGGAAGCCCTTTCCAGAAGCAAAGGAGTTGGGCCCAGGAAGACAGACAGAGGCCCCGGGTGTCTGTCCTCCCCGGCGGTAGCTCACGGTGATGCCGGCTTACCGTGACACTGGCTCACCATGATGCCAGCTCACTGGGACGCCCTCACCGCGATGCCCGCACCATGATGCCGGGGGCTCACCGTGATGCCGTACTGCTTGCACGAGTGGTAGAACTGCTCCCGCATCTCAGCGGCCCCCGCCTGGCCCTCCTCCTCCTTGCGGCTGTATTCTTGCTGCAGCTGCTGGCACTTGGCGATCTGCTTCTTCAGTGAGGGGATCTCGTAGTTGACATTCCGAACCAGGAGGCTGGAGAGTTCAACTGAGAAGGGCCCAGGAAGTTCACCCCAGGCTCCCACATCATAAGGCAGGCATGCCCCAAGGACTCACACAAATATTCCCCAGCGTGGTGACAAAGTGCACAGGGTTGGCCTCCCAGCTCCTCCCCTTCCTGCCTGTGCATCCCAGGACAGTCATTTAACCTCTCTGGCCCAATCCTCTTCTATAAAACAGGGACAATAGTGTGTATCATGAGGATTAAGGAAGAGAATCCTTATAAAACACAAGTACAATTCCTTGCATTTAGTAGGTGCTCAGTAAATATTAACTACTATAATTATTTATACTATTATAAAACAACCCAAACTGCAGCTGGCCCTTTAGTTACTTTCTCAGGCATCTGACATGGCCCCCAGGACAACCCGTGCCTCTTCGGCTCAGGGTAGCAGAGGGAGTGAGTCATCAAGAGGTGAGCGGTGGAAGACCCCCCTACACCTGCTCGGTCAGGCTCGGCAAATGCCACCTGCCCGGTGGCGGTCCTCCTCCCAGCACTCTTCATGGGATTTATTTTTCCCACCTCACAATCATCTACACCCCAGCCTCTTCCCCGACATGGACTGTGCCTCCCAGAAGCCCAGGGTCTCAGAACTCAGGGAGTGGGTTTCCCCATGGATGCTGGGCCTCCCAGGTGGGGCCACTTTACCTAGGTAGGTGTTGTCCTTCTCATACAGGGCTACAATCTCCTGCCAGTCCTAAGAAAAGAAAGGGGAAGTGAGCCGGAACAGCACTCAGCAGCCGCATCCCAGCTCCATCCCCCAACTGGGGAGGCTCTCCCACTCTTTGCATCACATCAGGCACAAACTCCTTGCCCTTCTTCATAATTCTGGCTGGACCACCCACTTTATTTTAAGAGTGTGGCACCAATGAGCGATTCCCCAAAGCAGCAGGTCTGAAAATGTACACCCAGGGGCAGGACCTGCTTTTGGCATAAACTATGGAGAAACAGAGAAAGTTCAGGAAATATTCCACGTTGGCATCTCCAGTGGATCTTCAGAGAGACCAGACTGGGCTCTGACCCCGTGGTCCAGACGTCTCCAGCTACACATTACCACTGTCGCCCACACTTGCCTTCATTCGCTGTGAGGAGTACCGGCCAAAAATATTTTTTGTGGAGGCTTCAGTGCCTTTGAGAAGCTCCACGATTCTTAGGCAGTGGAAGTAGTGAATGTCTGGAAAGCAAGGAAGAGCAAAGACTTTGGGGATTACAGTCTCTTCCCCACCCACTCTGGCCAACACACATGGCTGACTCGTGAATATGCCAGTAACTCTGGCAGGCACAGCCCTCCCCTTCCTTACTTTGTGTTGGAAACCAGCGCGTATACCCCCAAGTAAAAATCCCTCTTTCTTTAGGGGTTAGTCCTGTGGCTAAACAAAAGGAAGCAGCCCAGCTGATACATACTACCCCAGGAAAGAGGGGGGTTCCAGTAATGTAGCCCCTAAACACTCACAGGACCCAGAGAGCAGCTGGGCGATCTCCTCGCTCTCCGGCATGTCCTGGATGGCAGCATTGATCTTCTCTCGGATGGTTAACACCAGACTCTGCCACTTCAGGTTGCAGTGCCTTCTGTCCACCAGCCAGTCTGCATGAGAAACACCCAAATCACCGCATTCCCATTCACGTGACCAAAATTTCATCACTGATTCAAGTGAAATAGGCTAAGACATTGGCTAAGAGTTATATTCATATCCGGTAAGGTGTCGGGGGGTCACAGGAGGATGGGAATGAAGACAGACCCAAAGGGATGCCTGGGGCTAAACAGACTCTGGCAACCTGACTTCATCCGCCGTGTGACTTTTATAGAGCAACTCCCTCGACACCGGGATAAAAAAAAACTTTAAATTCGTCCTGACATCAAAGTGCCACTTTTGACCACTCTAAATTCTCCACAGTATTTTTGCTTCTATGAGTAATTATATCTTTCTTACTGACAGAGAATGCTATTCAACTTCCACTTCCTCAGGGCTGGGATTAACCATGACAATGGAAAATACAAGATGATTATGCCAAGGACCAGATGAATGAACGCCTGCAAAGCCCCTAATACCTTCAGCGCCCTAAAGACTAGGTAACACTGGTCTGTTCTTACCAGTGAAACACCATCCTGCACACATGTATACCAACGTGACTGACCTCCTGGATTCTGGGCCCAGATTTGTGTTTTTAGTAGAGGGTGTGGGTGGATGAGAACCCTGCACATTTCCTCAGTAGGAGAGAGCTAAGAGCTAGACTTTGTGGTCAGAAGATCCTGGCTTCTAATTATCAACTTTCTTTGGCAAGTCTCTCAACCTCCCTGTGCCTCAGTTTCCCTACGTGTAAGATGGGTATGATAAAGATACTGAGTACTAGAGGGAATGAAGGTAAAATACTGGGCACTGTGCCTGGCACATGCAAGGGCTCAAGAAGTTATAAGTGATCCTCATTTTCACAATGCCATCTACATAAAACAGCACCTGGTACAGAGGAGACCCTCAGTGCATGATTATGGTTCCATTGGTCCTTTTCATGACCAATAACAAGCACATACATCAAGAATGTACATCTGCTGAAGGGCTGGGACAAATTCGAAATGAAGCTAAAGGAGCTCACTAAGGGGCCATCTTAATAAATCTGCCAACTGGCCAAACACCGGGGTCCCACTCTAGCTACCAGTTTACTCCCTCTGCTGTATTCCTCTAAAATCTTCACCAAGAAAAATTCCGTAGATGTCACAGAAGAAGCAAAGACATGAGGCAGTTAAACATATGTAACCTTAATGACAAACCCGGCATCAAATCAATTAATCCAATGATGATTTAAAAATCCAGGAGCTGTGTACTTGCCCTGGACGGGTCAGAATCAAGCAGTCCTTCCCTGGCTCTGAACTGGGAAGGAGGTATGTAAAACCAGATAGAGACAGCAGGGAGATGGCCTGGCCACTAAGTTTTTTTTATTTTAAAAAAAAAAAAGTCTTTTATTTCCAACTGGTTTTATGTCCCTCTTCTTCCTAAAATCAAGAGGAGATGGAAGTTTTAAAAAAGAGGTTTCTTTCTGGCATTAAACAACAACAAAAAAGCATAAGATGCTGGAGCCTGACTTAGATTCTAATTTCAGATCATTCAACAGCTGACCATTTTTAAGGTAAGCCCTTACCCTCTCTGCGCCTGAACGATATGACTGACAACACATGTTATAAATGTTGAAGCTGAAAACGCAGGTCAGGTACAGACCCGCTCCTCTTAGAGAGGCAGGTCGGGCCACAGATGGGGGCATAGAACAGGGCAAGTGGTCAGCGCCTCAACAGAGACCTTGGGATGTCTGGGCTCCAGCTGTTGGTGACAGGGGGCAAAGGACCGGGCCTCCCCCTTCAGTCGGCTGAGCGGGGGCGCCCCTTCCTACCGAGCAGCTTGTTGGTCTGGATGTCGATGGGCACGTGCTGATGGTCCTGGCAGGAAAGACGGCGGGGAACAGGGCTTGAGCGCTGGGAAGGGACGTGCCACTCGCGCGCTCATTTCACCGACCCAACAGCCACCCTGCGGGGCCAGCAAGACCGGCCGGGGAAGGCTGAGCCCGGGAGGGAGCCCCGAAAAGCAGGTCAAAGACGGACGGGTTGAACTCAGTCCAGAGGGTCCCAGACCAGCCCCCCATTTCCCCAGCTCCTGTCCCCCGACCTGCATCGTCCCTCCACTTCCGCTTCCGGCCAGAGACCCAGACCTGCCCCGCCTATCACCAATTCAGCGATTGTGTGGCTGAGCCTCACTTCAGGCACAGACTGGCCTTTTTGAGCCACGTCACCGGCTTCCTCAGAGCCAATCGGGGCGCGAGCTCCACCCCTGGACTCAAGCCCCACCCACCACGGGGCTCCTAGTGGCTGAGCCCTGGAGGGGCGGGAGAAAAGGAGACAGCCAATGGGAGACGCGAGGCGGGCTCAGGGCTTGGGAGGGGCAGGGGCGCCAGGAAAGGCTTGCAGTGACGGCGTGTTCGCGGCAGGCGGCGCCCGAGAGCCGATCCCTGCCGCTTCCAGCCTGGCAGGCACTGAGCCCTCTGCGCCAAGGATTAGCGCGTTTGCGGACAGGGTCTTGGCGCCTCGCTGGGCGACCTGCAGGTCTTTAGAAACGCCTTCTTGTCTAGCCTTGCTTTACAGTCCATCGATCTTAGTTTGGAGGTCTCTTGTCGCTCTTGTCACACATTGCCATCTCATTCGGTTTATCTAATAGACAAGTGTTGAGCACCTGCTACGTGTTGTGTGATTAGGGAAGGGAACGGGAGGGAGGAGGGTCAAGGGAGGCGACTCAAAGATAACACCTAAATTGAGTGTTAAAGGAAGAGCTGCAGAAAGTGGGCGATGTGAGAGGGGTGTTCCGGGTGGAGGAGAGTACAGACAAAGCTTTGCAGACCACAGACTGCAAGAGAGGTGCAGGGAACAAGCAGCCGGAACTGACAACATAATTGGCAGGGTCCAGTGCCAAATGAAAATGCAGGGCCCCTTGTTTATAAATATGAACGATTTCAAGAGGGCACGCATAGGTCTGGCACTCATGATGCCAACCCTGCAGGGAAAGGCCAGCCTCTGTCCAGTGGAAAGTATGAGGTAGGGAGTGACTGGAGAAGAGATTTAAAGGCAGAAGGGTCGTATCTTATATCCTCATTAAGGAACTTGGACTTCACACTGGCAGACAGAGAGGAACCACTGGAGAGGTTTAAGGGTTTGAGGCTTGAGGTAGGGAGGGACCTGTACAGATTGGCTGCAAAGAAGATGGAAGTGTGGGAGATAAGACTGGAGACAGGAAGACTATCAGGAGGTTTTTATGCTAGATTAGGGCCTGACCTGGGACAGAGGCACGAGAAGGAAGAGAAGTTCCGGATTTGAAAGATGTTTTGGAGGAAAATGGACAGGACTTGGCAATCGGCTGTGTGGGTGGGGGAGAGGGACAGCAAGGATGACACCTAAGTGGTTAGATGGGAGTACCCCCATCTAAGACAGGGATGCAGGGTGCTGAGCCAAAGGTTGAGGGGGACGGTATGTCAGCTTTGAACTTGTAGGGTTGGTGGTGCTGGGAGACCTCCCTCAGGTGAAAAGTGTGCAGGAGGCACTTGGGTCTATAGCTCTGGAGTTCAGGGAAGCCATGGAGTTGGGGATACAGCTTTGGAGAGCACGGGCTGACTGATCTGTGGTCCAGGTGCTGGCTGAAGCTGAGGGAGCAAGTGAGATTGGGCAAGAAGTTGGTAGGGTGAAGAGAGAAGATGGGCTGGGGAACTCCAGGGCTGGGTGTGCCAGTGTGCACCTCTCCCCTTCCAGGCTGTTAGCTCCCCCAGGAGGCTCTGCCTGGTTCTTTCCAAATGACCCCTCCACCTCTGCCTTAGTGCATTACTTGGGACTCAATAAATTTTTATTGAGCTGCATGGTGTGATAGGACAGTGAGAAGACCTAGATTCCTGCCTAGTGAGATCTTGGACCATTTCCATAACCTCTCTGCCAGCCACAGTTTCCTCCCTGACTATCTTAGAGTATTCCTATTTACAGGCTTAAATAAATAAACATACTAGATGTACATAACTCTTTATAGTTTATGGCATGCTTTCATACATTTTCTTTTTTGTTTGTTTATTTTTGTTTTTTGGGGGAGAGGTAATTAGGTTTATTCATTTTTATTTATTTTTTAATGGAGGTGCCGGGGATTGAACTCAGGACTTTGTGCGTGCTAAGCATGTGCTCTACCACTGAGCTATACCCTCCTCCCTTCATACATTTTCTCATTGTTTGCAAACTCTGTGTTTGTGTATGAAACATTAATCATTATTGTTACAGAATGGTTGAAAGACTTCCCTAAAAATGGCTCATAGAGCAGAACTAAGGGCCTCCTCAGGACTCTCTCATGGGAATTTGGCTCCGATCTTAAGAGTCCTGACTCAGGCTGTAGGAATTGCTGGGGCTCCCCCATGATTAAACAAACACTTTCTGGGCTCCAACTATGTGCTCCTGGCTCCCTGGGACATCCCAAGAAGCATGGCCCTGCCCCACCCTCAAGGTGCATCTCTCCTCCTTGAACCAACAGGCAGGGCAGGGCAGGGTGAGTCTGGAGGCCCAGCCCTGGTGAGTTGGTGGAGGCAGACCACGGGCACTTCACCTCCACCCACCTCCCCAGCCGGCAGTGCCCCGGGTGACTCACGTGGAACAGAAGGCTGTTTGAGAACAGTTCTGCCCAGCTGCTGGCCTGAGGGTGGTGGCCTCAGAGAGCATAGGAGTGTGGTTTTTGCACAGTATCTGCACCGTTTGTCCTTTTCCAAGGCCATAGAGCACCTCAAGGCTGATGGGCAGATAAGCACACAAGTGGTCTGGCATCCAGGGCATCGAGGTCCCTGGGGCCACCATCATCTGGAAGGTGGCAAGGAGAGGATGTAGGGGGCTTCCAATTGGGAATCTCTCAATTCTCTGCTGATTTAGCAGGTGGGATGCTGTCTGGGGGAGGGGCAGGCAGCACAGAGGCAGATGGGGAGGAGCGAGCAGGCCTGTGGCAGCTTTGGACAGGAAAGTACAGAGCCCCAGGGTACTATGTGTTCAGGCTGCCTCGCCATCCTTTGTGGTGCTTGTTAACTTGCTTATTAAGTGATAGTCATGCGTCGCGTGCCAGGGTAGATCTAAATGTTTTACAAGCCTTATCTAATTTGATCCTTCCAACAACCTTGAAATGTGGGTACTGTTATTAGCCACATTTTAAAGGCAAGGGAACCAAAGCTTAGGTAGTTAACTAACTTGTCCAAGATCATAGCTGGTGGTTGCTGAGGCTGGGATTCAAATTCAGGCCTGCCTGGCTCCCCAGCCTGCGCTCTTCTCCGAGGGATGTGATTTCCCCTGCAGACCCACCTCCTCCATTCACACAGCTCAGCCACCACAGCCTCCCGCCCGAGGGCCTCTTCCTCCCTCCTCTTCAGCCTGATTCCCACTTTCTCCGTGTTGTTGGGCCAGGCACTTAGAACCCCCACCCTTGTAGTCCCTGCCCTTTTCCAAAGTTCTTTATTACCACGCCCCATTCAGGGCAAGAAGGCCCATGGCTTATGTTCCTGGCATGGCCATAAAAAAGAAGTTTCCTCTTGACATTCAGATAATCCATATGTTTATTACTTTATGGTCCACGTCTTCTGTGTGTTTGCTGACAGCCACACTGACTGTAGGGTGTGTGTGTGTGTGTGTGTGTGTGTGTGTGTGTGTGTGTGTGTATCTATCTGCCTGCTGGAGACTCTGAAAGCTCTGGAAACTCAGCATTCTCATCTGGGGCTCTTTCTGCTAGCAGTGTGACCTCTGGGTGGTTTTTTTTCAGTCTATCTCCCCAACTAGTCAGTGAGCATCTTGAGGGCAGAGTTCATCTCTGTAACTCCAGCACCTGGCGTGACACCTGACATGGAGTGTCAGGTGCTTGGTGGATGCTTGTAAAGGAAGGAAGGAGTGAAGGTGCAGCAGGTGCAGGAAGGCACTTAGTGGTGAGTGAGGACCATGATCACTCGGTCTGGGAAGAGGGCTATGTATTCCCCGCTCTTTTCCTCACCCTTCCCTCTACAGCTCAGGACTTGGAGTCACTTGAACTAGAGGGGAGAGTTCAAGGTGAAGACATTAGAGCTGGTTGGCTTCATGAGTTAAGCACAGGCCAGAAAGCCCATGAGGGGCCAGTCAGCTGGGTTGTGCTCTGGGGCCAATAATTGCCCCATAAACCCTGGCCAGCCATGCTCTCCTCATCCCTTCACCTTTGTTAGTCTTTTGGGGAAAACAACTCACTGGGTGGCCTTGTGAATTGGGTCCAAGATGTCATCTTCTCAGGATGCCACTGCATTTTATTGTTTCATCCTTCCCATCATGGCAGGTGGAGGGAATCTGCTCTTCCAAGGGGAGGGAAACCAAGTCCACAGCCCAATGCTCCATCTATCAGCTCCTTTCCCATATGGCTCAATGTTAGGTACTCTCCACTTGCCAGGCACTATTTGCCAAGATGCTGGGGACCTTAACATGAAAACATAGTCCCAGCCCTCAAAGCAAGTGACAGTATGATTTGTGAAGGGCTCACCACATTCTAAGTCCCATGACAGCTCGCCCAGAGCCCAGCACTGTGCTCATGCAAAGTCAGTGCTTAAAAAAATCAGTACAAACAAAACACGAGGTATGCTCAGAGTGCTCAGGGAACAGAAGGAAGGAGTAGCCAACTCAATTTCAGGGCAAAGGCGTGGGAAGGGGGTGGAAAACCATCAGAGCAGGCTCCTGAGGGAAGTACCACTTGAACTGATTCTTGTAGGATGGAAGGGGATTGCAGTAGAAGGGAGAGGAGAGAGGGGCGGAGTGTAAGTGATGGATGTCATTCTAGAAACAGGGAGTAAATAACACCACAAAGCACATAGATAAGAGAGAGAGCATGGCTGTTCCAGAAGAAGTTTATTGTGGGAGTCTGAGATGTTTATGGGAAGAGTGGAGAGAAATTAGATTGAAGAGATTGGCAAGGTGAGACAATGAAAAACCCTCAGGTCCATGACAAAGGGTTGAAATTTAATACAATAGACCAGGGTTCCCAACCCATAGGCAGCAGATGCCTGGAAAGATAGAGAATTGTGCAGAGAGTCCAGGAACCCATAAATGCAGTTGTGTTGTTTTACTGCGTCCTATGGGCAGGTGGAGAAGTCTTTCTACATTGAGAAAGGATCCTTTCAGAGAACAGGAAGCCCAGACGGCCAATACATGTATGAAAAGATGATCAGTGTTATTAGAAATTAGGTGTGTCATTAACTAGGGCTGCTGGGACAGATGCCCACCAACTAGGTGCCTTAAAATATCAGAACCGTGTTCTCTCACAGTTCTGGAGGCCAGGAGTCTAAAAGCAAGGGGTCAGCAAGGTTGAGTCCCTCCAAAGGCTCTGAGAGACAGTCTGTTGTGTGCCTCTCGCTTGGCCTCTGGTGGTTGCAGACAATCCCTTGCTATTGTGGCTTCATCGCCCCAGCCTCCGCTCTGTCGTCACATGGCGTCCTCCCTGCGTGTCTCTGTATCTCTCCTCCTATAAGGACATTAGTCCGTGGATTGAGGGCCCACCCTAACCTAACCTCAGCTGAACTAATTACACCTGCCAAGATCCTATTTCCAAATAAGGTCACATTCTGGGGTTCTGGGTGGACATGAATTTAGGGGGGACACTATTCAATCCAGGGAAATGCAAATACAAAGGCACAAAGATTACGACTTCGCTCCCATCATATTGGCAAGTATTAAAATGCCTGTCTGTGCCTCAGGTCATGTTCACCAGAGGTAGGTGAAGGTCTGGGGGCAAGATGCTGACTAGGGATCACTTCCTACGAGAGGAAGCAGACAGAAGTAGGATTGGGCAGAGGGAGAAACCCACCTGTAATGCAGGCCTGAGAAAGTGCCAGGGAGTTTACTGGGGAGATCTGGATTGAGTATTGGCCCTCCAAGTGCCCTTCCTGGGGCTGAAATGGCTGGACTTCATATCCCGGCTGCAGGCTGCCCTAGAAGGGCAGGCTTTGGGGAGAGGGGCTCTCTGCAGCTGAGGCAGGCCCTGAAGTTGCTGACAGCTGGAGGCTGACAGCTGAGGAAGGCAGCAAGTCCCTCCTCAAAGGGGATCTGGTTGGCACACTCATTGTCTACCACACTCTGACAATACAGAGATGGTCAAAACAAAGAGTGTGGCAGGCCAAAAATGCTCCCCGCCACCCCCCAGGATGTCCACATCACATCCCTGGAAACTGTGAATGTGACCTTATTTGGAAAAAGGGTCTTTGCAGATGTAATTAAGGAAGGATCTTGCCATGAGGGGGGACCACCCTGGGTTATCCGAGTGGACCCTAAATACTATCACAAGTGTTCTTGTAAGAGAGAGGCAGAGGGAGATTAGACACATGGAAGAGGAGATGGTGATGTGAAGATGGAGGAGGAAGAGATTGGAATGATGTGGCCACAAGTCAAGGAAGGTAGCAAGGAACTGAGTGTCCCTGAGGGATCATGGCCCCTCTAACAACTTGGCCTTAGCCAGTGAAACTGATTTGGGACTTCTGACCTCCAGAACTGTGAGAGAATACATTTCTGTTGTTTAAAGCCTTCGAGTTTGTGGTAGTTTGTTACAGTGGCCACAGGTAACTAACACAAAGAGTAATGGACGATTGCTAATCGGGCTGCAATGTGGTGAACACACTCAGAGGATCTGAGTTCTCACGTGTGGAACATTTGGAGCAGATTCTGGAACCCAGTTCCCATGAATATTGGCTGTTTATACTCCCACTGCCCACTGAGGGCTCCCTGAAGGGACGAGTGGCAACCTCTCCAATGGCAGCCTCAACACCCACCTCAGACCCACCTCTGCCTGCCTTCCAGCTGCACCTGGTGTAGCCCCCACAAACCAATCTTTGGCCTTGCCTCGCTTATCACCGACCCGGCTGGGGGACCCCCAGGATCTCCTATTGCCTGGCCTCCCAGAGAAGGGGGAGTGCTGAGGAGAATGGCAGCCCCCCTCTTCCCCCTGCTTTGGGAAATAAATATCCCTGGAGATTAGATCTAATCCCTGAGCTGAGATCAGTAAAATAGGAAAGATTTGTCAGGTCAGATTAGACCTGTAATCCAATGTGGCCCCATGGCCACGTTCCCCAACAGGGCACCAAGGTCCCTGGGGGCTCCCGCAGGTGTATTTTACTTGCTTGACTCAACAAGGACAAATTTCTGAAAATGCACACATTGCATCTTTGTATATGGAATATCATACTTGAGCTGGTTTTAAGAAGGTGCATTAAAAGGGGGAGAGTACTATAAAGCAATAAATCATCCTTGTGGGGGTAATCTGTTTCAGGGATAATCATAGTTTCTAGCCTTATCTCAAACTCCCCTCCCAACCCTGCTCCTCCAGGAAATAAATCTCCCAAAGGTCAGGGGTTGGGCCTGACTTTCCAGGCTGGTCCCTCCCAGGACGGGGAGGGGGTTGGCGCCTCCACAACCACACCTGGACCTGGTGACGTTCTTGGAAGGGCTGGCCACATGGGTGTCCACTGAATCCTGCCCACTGGGGCTCCTTCTCAAGTGTGGAGCTGAGATAGCAGGATTCTGCCCCTCCCTGGGTCGTGGACATCAGAGAGGCCTACATTTTGGAGTGGGCAGAATGAGTGCTTCCCGCACAAGCCCCCTCCTGTACAGATGGAAATGGTGAGCTGGCCCTTGGTTACTGTCCCTTGGGCTAGTGCTTCTCCCAATGTCCTTCCAGGAGCTTCCCAAGACCTGAGCTGTAAGTTTTCAGCCTCTCCTGATGTCTTCTGGGCTGGACATTCCACTCTCAGATAGACCAGGCTTTCAGAGAAAGTGACAGATCTAGAAAGCTGTGGGTGCCTTCCTGGGACAACTGTGTATACCTCTCAGAGTGGCAGGGGAAACTTACAAAACAGTATCTTCAATTCACATAGACCCCCGGGGAGGTGATAACCTCATAGCAAGTCTGCTGCAGCTAAAACCACAGGAAGTGAAATAAATGGGTTTTCTCTCACATTTGCCTGCCCCAGGGAGAGTGGGACAAAGGCAACTGGCTACATTAAGAATTTCTTAAAGACAATACTGTTGTTTCTCACTTG